>NW_026606065.1:56319166-58727500 GCF_029834395.1 Sorex fumeus
TAATATGAAAGTAATGGTTGCCAAAGGTGAGGAATGGAGTGGACAAAATGGATAAAATTGACAAAAGAGAAAATACTTGTGTTGAAGGATAAAATGGGACTCTCAGGGGTGAACTTAATGGAGTACATGCACACATATATCTTCTGTGATGCAAACTTGAACATAGTGTTTTGGTGCAATGTTACTTCAATTAAAATTACATGTTTCCAATTATAAAATAAGCCCTTTTTTACAATGTAATGTACAATATGGTGACTATGTAGAGTAAATATATTTTATATTTGATTGTCACTTATATATTTTGAAAAATCATATCACAAGATAAGATTTATTTATGTATAGTAATAGGTACCAAGTAGGTTTACTGTGGTAATCATTTCATACCATGTGCAACTCATTTTGTGCACTAATATGTTATAAAGTCAATTAAAAACTCAAATGGAAAGACTGGAATTGGAGAGTTAATACAGTGGGGGAGACATTTGCCTTGCATGCTGCTGACCCAAATTCAATCCTTGGCATCAAAGAGTGTTCCCTCTACACCACAAATGATCCCTGAGTACAGACCCCGAAGTAATCCCTGAGTGCTGCTGGTGCCAGATGTGACTCCAAAACAAACAACAACAAAAGCTTTTACAGGACTATATACTTTTCAAAACAATAAGGAACGATTTTTTTAAAAAAATTAAAATGTGAATTTAATTGAAAGAATAAGTAAACTATTTTAACTTTTCTGCTTTTTTATTAAAGGAGTATTTTGATTTGGGAACCACTTCAGATGGTGCCCAGGAGGTTTACCATGATTGAGCGCTTAGGAGCCCATCTGTGGTTTAGCCATAATAATATAATATAACCATACATATTATGTCATAATAATATGATCATATGTATTATCATATTGCATATTATTTTCAAATTCTGGAATTTTAATAATTAAATCTGGAGGGATTTCTGCCAAAGGCTGCTGGGTTCCAAGATTCGTTCCTGTGTCTCTGGGATCATGGCCATTAAGCAGCTTAATCAGTAGCCGGAGGAGCCATTCATGGGAGGCAACTTGGGGGTCTCGTTGGGGCAGGGGAGGAAGTTAACGTTTATTTTATTTTTCTCTATCTCAAATTATGAAAGAAACCATGAGCTTTAATTTTCCCTATCTAAATTCCCTTATGGCCAATTATTGATCTCCTTGAGGTGATAAATATTTATATTGTTAAATATCAATATTAAAGGCCAATATTAAAGATTCAAGTTAATCCAAAGGACATATAAAAATTTAATAACAAAAAGTTTTAATGTCAGTGAACATTTGCATTATATGTTTCAGGCATGTATCATTACGAGAGCAGTGCAGTCTCTGCCCCCGCGCCTGGGTGTTCCTTCCCGGAGTCCCTTGGAGGGGAGCGGGTTGAGCTTTCCTCCCTGCCCCGACCAGGGCTACGGCAGCCGAAGACCTCCAGGACCAGCCACCACCATGCTGAGACCACTCTCCGCACCCATGAAGGTACTGGCAGAGGGACAAAGCCACGCGGGTTCCGGGGCCGAGACCTCCACGCCTACTCGAATTGGAGTCGAGCATCTTCCACCCAGATCCTCCAAATTCCAGTAGGCGGGGGTCACACCCACCACCTGGCCCCCTGGCGCCGTGTAATCCCATCAGCGGCCAAGACTCAGAGACTATAAAATCCAGATCCCGGAACCGCACGGCCGCATTCACGGTCACGTGACACCTTATCAGGACATCTTTTTTATGACATTTTATTATCTCATTCCTACTTTGGACAAACTGGCAGGCTATCGAATGTAGCCTGCCCACAGGGCAGAGTCTGGCAAACTCCCCGTGGCGTACCAAATATGCCATATACCAGTAACAATGATGGGTCTCACTTTCCTAAATAGCCTTGAATATAATCTCAGGGCTAGGATGAAAGAGACGTTACTGGGGCCTGCTCGAGGCAATCGACAAATAACAGGATGATGAAATGAAATGAATGAAATCATTATAAACTCACATCTGCAGCACTGTAGCACTGTCCTCCCGTTCTTCATCGATTTGCTCAAGTGGGCCCAGTAACGTCTCCATTGTGAGACTTGTTACTATTTGCCATATAGAATACGTCACGGGTAGCTTGCCAGGCTTTACTGTGTGGGTGAGATACTCCCAATAGCTTGCCAGGCTCTCCAAGAGGGGCAGAGGAATTGAACCTTAGTCGGCCATGTGCAAGGCAAATGCCTTACCCACTGTGCTGTCACTCCAGCCCATCTGCATATATGATATTAAGTTCACCATTGAAACCCCAATTCTATCCTTACTCATACAATTACTTAGTCCCACCCCAACTCATCCATCATCTTTCCCCAATGGGTATGTATACACAATAATATGCTACTGAGCTATAAAAATAGAGGAGATTCAAGATTCTTCACAATACAGATGAATCTATTTGGTATATCCTTAAGGAAATAAATCAAAGAAAGACACCATGAATTCATTCATTTGTGAAACAGAAATAGACTCAATGAATTTATAAGACATAAAATGTTTCTTTTAATTGTTTATTTAGACCCTGTGAAATTACAAAGTTATTTATGATTGAGTTTCAGGCTTACAGTGTTTCAAATAAAAATTCTTTTTTTTTTTTTTTTGCTTTTTGGGTCACACCCAGCCATGCACAGTGGTTATTCCTGGCTCATGCACTCAGGAATTCAGTAATTACTCCTGGGGGTTCTCCAGAGTCCATAAGGGATTTTGGGAATTGAACCCAGGTCATCCGCATGCAAGGCAAATGTCCTACCCACTGTGCTATCACTCCAGCCCCATAAAGATTCTTAAATAGTATTTAATATTAATACACCAAGAAATACACCAAGAAAGGCCCTCCCGTTGATGGTCGATTTGCTCGAGCGGGCCCAGTAACATCTCCATTGGAGACTTTGTTGTTACTGTGTCTGGCATATCGAATACTCTCGGTAGCTTGCCGGGCTCTCCAAGAGGGGCGGAGGAATCGAACTCGGGTCGGCCATGTTGGCTGCGTGCAAGGCGGATGCCCTACCCGCTGTGCTATCGCTCCAGCCCTAAATAGTATTAATAATACAAATAGTATTTAATATTAATAATTAATAATGGACTGGAGCGATAGCACAATGGGTAGGGCATTTGCCTTTTCCACAACCAACATGGCCGACCCAAATTCAATTCTTCTGCCCCTCTTGGAGAGCCGGGCAAGCCACTGAGAGAATCTCACCTGCACGGCAAAGCCTGGCAAGCTACAAAGGACGTATTTGATATGCCAAACATAGTAACAAGTCTCACAATGTTACTGGGCTTGCTAGAGCAAATCAATGAACAATGGGAGGACAGTGACAGTGACAATTAATCACTTAATCACGTAATCCCCGTTATTCATCGATTTACTCGAGCAGGTGCCAGTAACGTCTCCATTCATCCCAGTTGCGTGCTAGCGTAGCCCAATGGTATCTGTTCGTTCTAGGAACATGCAGAGCCTCAAAACGATCATTCAGGGTCTTGACGAAGAAGTCTGACCAACTTGTAGGTGGGCGTCCACGTGATCTTTTGATGTCCCGTGGAATCCAATCAGTAATGGCTCTAGTCCAGCGGTTATCTGTAAACCTCATTATGTGCCCAGCCCATCTGATTTTAGATGTCTTGGCAAATGAAACAGCATCCCTGATTCTTGAGCGTTGACGAAGATCAGAACTCTGGATTCTATCTCTCATTTGAGTGAATCGTGATATTCCAAGCATAGCTCTTTCGATTCCTCTTTGAGAGACCCGAATAGCGTTCTCATCCTGTTTTCGTAGGGTCCAGGTCTCTGAGGCACATGTTAATGCAAGAAGAACAGTGGAATCAAAGAGATGTGCTCGTAGCTGGAAGTTCTTTGTCCTTTTAGTTATTTCTTCAACGTTCTTGAAGGCATTCCAAGCCGCTCTCTTCCTCCTGCGCAACTCAGGTGCCAATTCATTCATCATATTGATTTCTCGACCTAGGTATATATAACTGTTGCATTCGGAGATGGTGGTTCCATTGAGAGCGAATGGAGTGTCAGGAACAAGGCTATTTCTCATAAACATTGTCTTCTTAAGAGTCAGCTGGAGTCCGACCTTTCCACATTCATGGTCAAAGTCGTTCAGCATTTGTGCCGCTTGGCTGATGTTTGGTGTTATTAGAACGATGTCATCAGCAAAGCGGAGGTGGTGTAGTTGCCGACCATCTATCTTCACTCCCATGCTTTCCCATTCCAGTCATCGCATGATGTTCACCGGGGTGGCACTGAAGAGATTTGGTGAAATGGTATCACCCTGCCGAACCCCTCTCTTGATATGGATGATTACTTCTTTGTAGAATGGTGAGATCTTGGTAGTGAATCCGCAATAGAGCTCACGAAGGATCCTGATGTATTGAGTTTGTACGCCCTGATTGGCTAGGGCTTCCATGACCGCTTCCGTCTCAACAGAATCAAAGGCCTTCTTTAAATCAATGAACGTTAGACAGAGCGGCATCTTGAACTCCCGAGAAACCTCAATGAGCTTAGTAATCGTGTGGATATGGTCGATGGTACTGAATCCTTTCCGGCTTGTTCATATGGCTGTCCTTCATCTAGTGTTCTGCTAATCCTATTCAGGATGACTCGAGTGAACAGTTTGTAGACGACAGAAAATAGGCAGATTGGGCGATAGTTGCCAATGTCGCGGATGTCTCCCTTCTTGTATAGTAGTACAGTCCTGCTGGTTTTCCATTGGGATGGAACCTTGCATTCAGACAGGTAGCATGTGAAGAGCCGAGCCAATGTATTGATGAGTACTGATGGTAAGTTCTTCAGGTGTTCAGGTCTGATCTTGTCTGGGCCAGGTGCTCTTTGTTTCTTTACCGACGAGATGGCATGTTGGATTTCGGAAGGGAGAACATTGGGAACGACATATCCATCATGTGGTATGTGGTATGTGGGCAAGTGGCTATTAAAGAGATCTGAGTAGAAGTCATGAATAATCTTCTCCATTGCCCTTCTGGAAGATGTGATAGATCCATCATGATGTCGGAGGACAGTCATCTTGGTTTTGTAGTTGTTGAAGGACAGGCGGGCATTACGAATGCTTTTCCCAGCTTCTGCCACATCTACCAGTACTGCTGCTCTCCTGTTTTTGAGATCATCCTTGATGGCTTCTCTGCACTGTTTTGCCAGTTCGGATGTTTGCTTGTGGTTGCCTGAGGCATGTGCCAAGCCACGTTGGCGAATAAGTTCAAGAGTGTTCGAAGAAAGGCGGTTTTTTGTGGTTATCTCTCTCTTGGCATTCCTCGCACAATCATGGAGGTGCTGAATCATTCGATCGTATTCCTCATCAATGTTGTCAATGATGGCATCTTCCCATGTTGCCGCGATAGAGCCAAAGAGCTCCCAGTTGGTGGTCATTCTGGGAGTCCTCTTCTTAAACCTTGCATTCTTTTCTCCTCGTTCTGTGAGGTAGAATTTTGCACAAAGAAGACGGTGGTCTGATCCCATTTGGAATTTTGGAACAACAGCAACATCGGTTAGGCAAAACCGCCGATTGAATATGATGTGGTCTATTTCATTGTGGAACCGTCCATCGGGAGACTCCCATGTCCAACGTTTATATTCAGCCTTTTGGAACTGTGAGTTACCATGGAAGGTTTTGGCTGACATGATGAACTCAGACAGTCTGTCACCCTGTTCGTTCCATTCTAGGCCATGGGTCCCAATGTGGAGTTCATCGACTGATCTTCTTGGTCCTATCTTTGCATTAAAATCACCGACAATGATCTTGTGGAAGGTGTGATCTTCTTTATAGAACTTCTCCAGCTCCATGTAGAACTTCTCAGTTTCTCTTTCACCATAACTGGATGTTGGTGCATAGACAACAAAGATAGAAACTGCCGGTAGTGAGCCACATCTATTCAAGTGTAATCGTGACAATTAATAATATTAAATTCAGAATTTAGAATAGTTAATTTCATTTTCTGGAAGCTACACTTATTTGAAAAATAACATTCTTCCTTTTTTAAAGAAAGTTTGTCTGTTTTTTTTATTGTGTTTGGAGAGGTCTAGATAAACTGCAAAAACCCTCATGCAACAGAGACCATAAAATGGTATAAAGATAAAAATGCCTTGAAGAGAAAATTCTATTGCTTATAGCAAACATTTTGCATAGCACAGAGGCATTAGAAAGGAGGGGAAGTTAAGTCACAGAAGAGGACATTGACATGATATGCATGATACCCTGTAAGTAACAATATTTGAAGCCACACAACCTAAAATTAATAAAAAAAAAAAAAGGTGTCTGCCACAGAAGCAGTCAGGGCAACGGGAAGAAAACTGGAGAGACTGGTGCAGAGAAATGGGCTTTTGTGAAGGGATTGTTACTGAAACACTGTATGCTTGAAATCCAATTGTGAAAAACTTTTAATTCATATATATGTGTGTGTTTGCATATATATGCACCTATATATTAGTTAAGAATGCAGTCTATAATCATTATTGTTGAATATAATATGGTGTATGAGTATATGCTTCTACATTTAAAGATAATCACATTCATTAAACAACTGTTACCACTAAAAATAAATATATCCCAATATTACTGTAATCTTGTCATTTAAAAACTAAGTCTGACTGCCACTGCTTTTTATTTAATCAGTTTCATTACTCTATGTTGACAGTGAAGTACATTTAGTTCCAAAAAGCTGGGATCATTGTCACATGGCACAAAAACATTTCGACCTCCACTCAGGGAGTTGATCAAACTTCCTCAGTGCCAGACCATTAAGTCACTTTTGTTTCCTCCCTCAGTACCTGCCCTCCAAAATGCATACTCTGCAGGTTAATCCACAGGACATAGTGAAAATGCCCAAATGTTCTCTTGGGTAATTCAACCCTGCATACTGATCAATCAGAGAAAACATTGTCTTGCATACTGATCAACCCTAAAAAAATAAGGTTCACTAGCTTGAAATAGAGAATGAAGACAATAATACACTTAAATTTAGACCCAAAGATGATTTGTCTCAAACATCAAGACTAATATAAAAGAAAGAGTTATTATACATTTTGTTTGTTTTAATTTTAATCTTCTGGGAAAGTGCTTTGCCTCTCTTCCTTTTGTAGGCATAGACCTTGGGAAGGTCACAGTAGTTCTATAAACCTACAAAGGAGTAATTTGAAATTCCATCAATAGTGGAGTATATAGACACTTATGTTTGTTTTTCTTAAAACATGAACTAATCAAATATCAACATAATTTCAGTATGTAGATGATTTTATTGTATAATATTTAATACTATATATTCCACTTCTAGAGAACTTATTCAAGTATGCTATGTTTATATTTTCTGAAGATACATATATTAAAATCTTTAGAGCTTTATGTAGTAATTGTCAAATGGAAGAAAATCTTCTTTTCAAGGAATATATAAATAAATCCTGATTGCATGATTTTTATTCTTATACAGAAGCTTTAAAATGCATAAAATGCAACATAAGGTTCCCAATCTACTTGTATGCAGGGTGTACTGAAACTTGGGATAAATATGATATGGAATATTAGAAACTATGATAAAGTATGATAGTATCAAAAGTTAGTAGTAATAAGAAATCATCCCTTACTTATCCAAGCCTTCCTAACTTTGCCTTTGCTAACATTTAAAGAAAACAAACAAGAGCTAAGATTAATATTAAGTGTCTTTTTCTTTTTATGTTTTCTACTATATTTCTAACTTGTATTTTAATTAGGAACTTCCAAAGATCAAGAATCACCAGCTTCCTTGAGCAGCTGGACTCCCAGCTGGGTGCGTTGTATGTGTAATAGCTTCAGTAATTTCCTTTCTTTTCATGTGTCTTTTCTCTAGGTTGGCTGCTTTGTTTAAAATGAGATTTCCTTTGCAGTCAGTACATGTCTATTGTTTTGTTAACCAACTTGATTTATATACTTACATTTCACTGATTCTAATTATTACTAAAAATTTCTCAGCTCTGTCTCTTTTGCCAAAGAACATTTGTGGCATTATTCTGAAATAACTCAAACATATTTAGTACAAACAGTAAGTACAATTTGATAATTGTAAGCATATTAAATCAAAAGTTGATTTAGTTTTTATTGCTCCTTTTAAGAACAAATATGAAGACACCTAAAGTAATGGTAATTGAGCAACATTTGTTTTACATATTAGAGTCCCTCAAATTTCAGTATTATGAGTGGTTGAAGCAGTAAGTCTGAGTGAAGCAATTGAACTTTTACTCTGGAGTAGATGTGGTTCTGCTTTTATTTAATAACTTTCAGGAAATAAGTTCACCCAGTATACTGATAGAATATTTCAATCTTATCTAGGGCATTTAATATTTCTCTCTCCTTGCTGTTGTTTCATATACTTTTGTCTACTTGGTCTAGGCCATTCCAACTTATGTGAAAATTCCAACATATAATCAAGATGTTTTACTATTAGAGAAATTCATTGAGCATGCTGAATAACTCACAGAAGCATTGTCCATATATTTATGGAGCAATCATAAAAAATGTTTAACTCTTTTTTTTTCTTTTTTGGTCACACCAGGGTATGCTCAGGGGTTATTCCTGGCTCTGCACTCAGGAATTACTCCTGGCAGTGCTCAGGGGACCATATGGGATACTGGAATCGAACCCAGGTTGGCCGTGTGCAAGGCAAATGCCCTATCTGCTGTGCTATTTCTCCAGCCCCTCCAAATGCTTAACTCTTAACAATAAATACTTGAAATTCTTTTACAGTACTAAAATGACTCAATTTTAGCAAAAACCCTAGATTTTAGTGATTGTTTTCTGACCGGAATAATATCTATCGTGTTCAGTTTCATAATCCATTAAAAATGCTGATTTTTGGCAAAACCCTCCACGGTATTGAGGCTAACGGTATCTTCAAAGATGACACTCCACTGACCAACCAAGTGTAAACAGAGAAAAACAAATGGGACTATCTTAAATTAAGAAGTTTCTGTACCTCAAAACATACAATAACCAGAATACAAAGACAATCTACAGAATGGGAAAGGATATTTACCCAATACCCACCTGATAAAGGGTTGCTATCAAGGACGTACAAAGCACTGGTTGGAATTCTACAAGAAGAAAACATCTAACCCCATCAAAAAATGGGGTGATGAAATGAACAGAAACTCTGTCAAAGAAGAAATCTGAATGGTTAAAAAGCACATGAGAAAATGCTCTACATCACTAATCATCAGGGAGATGCAGATCAAAACAACAATGAGATATCATCTCACACCACAGAGACTGGCCCACATCCAAAAGAACAAAAGCAACTTGTGTAGGCATAGATATGGCAAGAAAGGGACCCCCCTTCACTGTTGGTGGGAATGCCATCTGGTTCAGCCCTTTTGGAAAACAGTATGGACAACTCTCAAAAAATTAGAAATTGAGCTCCCATTTGATCCAGCTATACCACTCCTGGGAATATATCCCAGAGAGGCAAAACAGCACAGTCAAAATGACATTTGCACTTCTATTTTTATTGCTGCACTATTCACAATAGCAAAAATCTGGAAAAAACCCGAGTGCCCGAGAACCGATGACTGGTTAAAGAAACGTTGGTACATCTACACCGTGGAGTACTATGCAGCTGTTTTAAAAGATAAAGTCATGATATTTACATACAAGTGGTACTACATAGAAAGTATCATGCTAAGTGAAATGAATCAAAAAGAGAGGGACAGATATAGGAAGATTGCATTCATCTGGCAATATAAAGTAACAAAATAGGAAACTAACCCCCAAGAATAGTCGAGATAAGTACCAGGAGGTTCACTCCATGACTTGGAGGCTGGCCATACATACTAGGGGGAAAAGGCAGCTCAGATAGAGAAGGGAGCACCAAATAAAGGGTGTTGGGAGGATCCTTCCAGTATGAGACATGCATGCTGAAAGTAGACCATAGACCGAATATGATTGCCCCTCAATGCCTCTTTTTCAAATAACAGCACCCCAAACGAGAGAGAAAACAAAGGGAATACCCTGCCACAGGGGTGGGATGGAGGGATGGGTGGGTGGGAGGGATACTAGGAGCACTGGAGGTGGAGAATTGGCACTGGTGGAGGGATGGGTACTCAATCATTTTATAATTGAAACCAGGCACAAAAAAATTGTAAGTCTACAACTGTACCTCATGGTGTTTCACTAATAAAAATAATAAAATAAATAAATAAAAAATGCTGACTTTATCACAGAAAATTTTCACATTTCATTCACTAAATCAAATGACTAAGAGTCTATGAAAATGATAGAGAAAAATAACATTTCAAAAATAAGAGTTATTTTATATGTGAAATTTAAAATCTTATAAAAGAGGGGTACTCCAAACATGAAAGTCTGTAAGTCTACAACTTTACTTCATGGTATTTAACTAATAAAAAAAATTAAAATGAAAAAAAGAGGGGTACTCGTGGAACATTCACACTTTTTCACTTGCAAATTTGCAGTGGAATTCAGATAAGAGAAGACCTTTTTAAACAAAAATTTAAGCAAAATATTATAACAAAATCAAATGGAAAAATAAAAATTGCTCTTTACCCCTTCAAGAACATGAAGCTCTTGGAAGTCAAAATAATTTTGCGTGTTACTATTTCCCTTAATTAAATGACATCAAGCGGCGATGAAGAAATACACACAGCAAAATCAGAACAAAACCACAGGCACATTCTCTTTAGCAATAGAAAGTTTTCAAGTCTAAAGTCAGGTTATAGAAGAATCATTTTTCTTTTTTATGCTTCTGATAATAATAGTGATCATTTATTAAGTGCATTCTGTCAAATGCTGGAATAGATGCTTTAAACATTAATTAAGGCAGAGACACCATCTTGGGAGACCAAATATTTTTATTTTCATTTGCGGATAAGGACATTGAGACTTAGGTAGATTAATTGCCTCCTTGAGGCCACACAGCTAGTAGTGACAGAGCCAGAATCAGACCACAGACCTATTGACCCCGAGGTCTCTGTTTTTCCATGTCATTGTTACTAGATATCAATGCTAATTTTACAGCTGCTAGGGTATTTTGGTTGCAAGCAGGAGAAACCATCTATGTTTAAGATTTAAAAGAAAGTTCATGAGAAGGAAATAGGATAAACCACAGAATCCAAAAGGAAAAGGGAATAAGTTAAATTGAAGCCTTGATAGAAGAAATTCTTGAAGACACACTCTCACTCCCATCTGAATCAGCGTCAATTTTAGACATGTTTCTCTAACTGAATTGCATAGGACAATGCAACTTATTTCACCTTGGACACCTTGGACACTCCTTCATTTAGAGTAAAAGATAGAATTAAAACATTTTAACAAGATTGCTCTGGACTGTGAGGGAGAAATAATAGATCAAAAGGTAATTAGGAAGGTTCTGCCTACCTCCACACATTCAAAGTTTGCTTGCTGGTCTGGATAATTATTTTGTTTGCTTTGTTTTAGGTGTGTGTGTGTGTGTGTGTGTGTGTGTGTGTGTGTGTGTGTGTGTTTTGAGGCAGAGCGTGTACCCAACAGTGATCAGGGTTTACTTTTGGCTCTGTGGTAAGGAATCAATCCTGGCATTGCTCAGGTAACCATATGAGACCCGAGGAATCAAACCTGTGTCAGTTTCATGCAAGGCACAACCTTATCCCACGAATTACTACTCTATCTCTGTGGGATAATTTTTTTTTAAATCAACAAGTCTGTGGTAACTCACATTATTTGATATTATTGAAGAAAAACTCTTTAATGTTTTCTTCTCAAAATTATAGGTCTCAATTTTCTCATTTAAAATAAATTAATGTTTTGCTGATTCATTTTCCAGTAGATGCAATAAATGGCACATTTAAAGTTAATAACACAAGTCATCAATGAATAGAAATCAATGTAGCAAGTGGCCATAAAGATAAGTCTGGAAGATAAGAAATTTTCTTTAAAGTATACTATTCATATCATTCTGTTACCTTTCTTTATAGTGAGAGGAACAATGAGGACCTATTGTCTGATGAGCAAGAGACTATTTCTTTGTTTTGTTTTGTTTTGTTTTTTTAATTTCACAACACCCATAACATTGTCTTAATACAGTAAGTAAGGGTAAGGTCAAACAGAGAACACGATAATCTGTGCCACAGTCATTCATAAAAATAGAATGATAGAATGTGTTAAAAACTAATCTATAAAAATAGGGTTTCATAAAATTTTGAAATCTGAGTGAAAATAAATAAGCTACAGGCCTGTTTTTTGCTACATGACTTTTAAAGTCATAAAGTGAATTAGTGAAGCACTATGAAAGAGAAACCAAATCTTTTGACATTTAGATATATCTTCTAATTTGTATTATACTTCCTTCATGTATAATTAATATATACTGCAAAAATATAGAGAAAAATATAAATGATACCTATGAGTTTCTATTTTTACTCAACATTAGATCATAACTGAATAAGTATACTTTTATATATTAATGTTAAAATAATACACTGACATTGAAAGGTTATAGTTGTGGGATTATAAAAACAATCAATTAAAAAACTTAGAAAAATACTTTTTTTCCACACTTTTATAATTACTGACAATGGATTGCTTCAGAAAATAATGTTTTTCTCCAACCCATGGATCAAGTTCTAACTTTTATATTAGACAAAGAGGAATCAACAACAACTTTTATGTCTTCTGAACTCTGCCTTCAGTGTCGGAAAGATATTTTTTAATCCATTATTCTTTCCATCACTTTGTGATACTTACTTTGCTTCACTACAACATAAATCACAAGAAGTCTTTTCTCTGACACTCCTTTTCTACCAGCACATTTAATCTCTTCCTTTGTTCTCCAAAATTTGCTCACCCAGATTTGCATGTTAGTGCCTGTAACATTATAGTGCTTTCATTCACTGTGTGGAAATAGGATTCTCCTAGAAGCATGGTGTAACACATCTGGTATTTTATTTCTTCCTCATGGGAATCCAGATGTGATGTTGTTCACTCTTTAATATGACCTTTTCCATGTGATGATTTAGAAATTCAGAGAACCTAGGTTAGCTAGAAGACACACTTTCTCTAATGGCTATGCTTTATTGTAAAGAGAGAGGTGGAGATTTGTTCACTACTGTATGCTTTTGTTTAGTAGCAATAAAGAAAATGTTCTTTCACAGACTAGTGTCAAGAACTAGTCCTACAACCCTATCTAACTGCAAGTGAAGTCTGGATGTGCAGTAACACTGAGCAGCATTGCCACATTTTTCATTACTCTTTCTCTCCAATAATTTCTGTAGAGTAGGAACTGTACCTGACATCGTTCTCATTAATCTTAAATGTTATCCAAGTCCTCCTTAAACTTCAAGGCTTATATTGTGTTATATTATGCACTGATATTATGTTCTACCTCTAAATTTATTTAGGGTTAGGGAGATAATACAGAAGCCTCTTGACTTGCTCACCACCATCCCCAGTTCAATGTTCAATCACCTGCATCACATATGGTTCACTGAGTAGTATTCCCAGGGTTTTCTCCAAAACACAGAGGCAGAATTAGCACCTGAACATTGCTGGGTTTTGCACAGAACACCATCCTTCAAAAAAATAAAATAAAAAAAGAAGAAGAAGAAGAAGAAGAAGAAGAAGAAGAAGAAGAAGAAGAAGAAGAAGAAGAAGAAGAAGAAGAAGAAGGGGAGGAGGAGGGGGCAGGAGAAGGGGGAGGGGGAGGAAAAGGGGAAAGGGGGAGGAGGAGGGGGAAGGGGGAGAGGAGGAGGAGGAAGAGGAGGAAGAGGAAGAGGAAGAGGAAGAAGAAGAAAAAGAAGAAGGAAAAGAAGAAGGAAAAGAAGAGAAAAGAGCACAACAACAACAAAAAAAACCTCAAAAAGCCATTTTTATTCTTTTTTTTGACCTCCTTTACTTAAGTACATTCTTTTCAGTCTTCCTTCTTCTTTCTTTCTTTTTTTCTATGTCTCCTAACCCCTCTCCTTAAACACATTTTTATCTTCAAAGTTTAGTTCATGCCATGGGTGGTACAATCAAGATATTTTTCAAAATAAAGAACAATTTATTTATTTATTTATTTAGGTTTGGGGGCCATATATGATGGTGTTCAAGGCTCACTCATTGCTCTTAGCTCAAGGATCACTTCAAGTAGGCTCAGGGAACCATATGGAGAGGCAAGTATGAGCCCTGGTCAACTGCATGCAAGGCAGAAATCCTACCTGCTGTACTATCTCTCTGGCCCAATAAAGAGGATATAACAAAAAATTGTTAGCAATAATAAAGATATATTGCATTTCCATCCTTGATGTCTTAATATTTTTAAAGTACAATAAACATCATCTTTTAATTAATAAACATAAAAATGTTAAAAGCAAATGTCAGAATGTAACTCTTATGGTTTTTTAATTTTTTTGTAGGAGTACTGCTATTTATTCAGCCACTGATTAGCTGATTGAATTGGGCATGAACTCCACCTTAATTTTTTTAATTTTTTTAATTTTCATATTTATTTATTGAATCACTGTGGGAAAAGTTACTAAGCTTTCAGGTTAAGTCTCGGTCATACAGTGATCAAACACCTTTCCCTTCACCAGTACTCATTTTTCACCACCAAGAACCTCAGTATACCCTCCTCCCACCCCTCCAAATGCCTGTGAGGCAGATGATTTCTACTTAACTCTTCTCTACATTGATTACATTCATTATTTTGACAAAAGATGCACCATTATTCTTTAGAATTTCCCCCCAAATAATCAGAATTGCTGAAAAGGCATTGTGAAATATTTTGTTTTCTATAGTTGGATATGAGAATCATATAATGTCACGCAGCCACAATTTTGGATTTCTGCAAAGAGCCAGATAATTACGAGATTGGTTTCTGTGTGTCTAGTGTTATGGCCATGCTGGAGAGCCGCTCTTGGGGGCAACTCATGACCTCGGTAAGGTGTGAAGGACATGCCAGTACCGCCCCCCTTCCCATGAGACTGCAGTTGCCCCATCACCGCCGGCTCGTACCTGGCTTTTCTATAAGCTCTGAGGTGGTGGCCACCTTGCTGCCAGGAGGGGAAAAGGTGGAAGGGAGCAACACCCTTTCCCTCCCGGGAAGGCATGGCACTGTAGTTTAATGCATGGTCCATTCACTTTTTTTCTGCAAGCTGCTGGATTCTGGACTAAGTCCTTTTGCCTCTGGAGCCATGGCTGGTGGCGGGGCAACTCATAACCTCAGTAGGGTGTGAGGGACAAGCCGGTACTGTTCCCCTTCCCATGAGACTGCAGTTGCCCCTTCACTGCCGGTTCATACCTGGCTTTCCAATAAGCTCTGCATGCAGTCCAGATGCATTTCTGCCAAAAGCCGCTGGGTTTCAAGATTTGTTTCTGAGTCTCCTGTATCATGGCTATTAATCAGCTTGATCAGAAGCCAGAGAAGCCATTTGTAGGCGATGACTTGGGGTCTCGTTGGGATGGGGAGAAAGAGTCGGCTCCACCCCCATGTGGTGAGGCCCCATGTGTCTCGTCACTGCAGACCCAAACCTGACTGTCCAGTGGCCTCTGGAAGATGGTGGCACAAAACCTATTCCCACCTGGAGTGACCCAGCTCCAGTAACCTACTGCAGGAACAGGACGCATTTCTGCAAAAAGCCTTTGGGTTCCGAGGTTCTTTTCTGAGACTCTGGGATCATGGCCATTAAGCAGTTCGATCAGGAACCAGAGAGGCCATGCCTCCAATTATATAGCTGAGCCGGAGGTGGTTTGTGGGTGTGTCTCCCACATACCTAACTTTTGACCGTTTACTTTCTTGGTAAACTTTGCCCAAAGTTTTTGGGGTCTGGCCAAAGGCACAGCAGAAATTTTGGGGTATCTGAAAGTCTGACATTGCCATCAGGCTGCTGATACACTCACCTCACAGGTACAGATTGACCTGCTGGCGGCACCATACTCCCTATGGTTTTTAATTTAAAAGGTAAGGTAAAGGCCCTCCCGTTGATCGTCGATTTGCTCGAGCGGGCCCAGTAACGTCTCCATTGGAGACTTTGTTGTTACTGTGTCTGGCATATCGAATACTCTCGGTAGCTTGCCGGGCTCTCCGAGAGGGGCGGAGGAATCGAACTTGGGTCGGCCATGTTGGCCGCTTGTAAGGCGAACGCCCTACCCGCTCTGCTATCGCTCCAGCCCTTTTTTGATTTAATGTTCAATTATTCTTGTTGTTCTTCTTATAGTTTTAGCTACTATGTTTATTGTATTAGCTTCTAATACTACTCAGATAGATTATAAGAGTTCCACTATAAATTTAACTAAAGAACCTTCTGCATAATTTCTATTATAGTTGATCACACTCAAAAAGTTTATATTGTATTATAAATTTGAGTCATGAGATATTCAATAAAATATCTTTCTCTGGGAATTATTCAAATTATATTTAATTGACAACTTTAATGAGTTCTAGTTCTACTATTTCTAAAATATGTTGTGCAACAATTTAATTACTAGATGATATTTATACCTAAATAAAATTCTTAATATAAAAGCTATGTTATTTGTGTCTTAGAATAATATTTTTATTTGCCTTTGATATTCCTTAAGAGACATATTTCTTAATAGAACATTTTATTTCAAGAAAGAACATCTGGTGACACATCATGATCACCTCAAAGTCATAGTTTACCTTACGATTCATTCTTGGTGTTGCTCATTCCATTATTCTGAATCAAGTGTATCTTTATAGTATCATATAGCATATATACTTTTTTACTTATTTAAAATGTTTTGTTCCTTTAATTTTTTTTATTAAAAGCACTGCATTTACAGATTTTTTTTTTATAATTGGGTTTTAGACATGATATGTTCCAGCAGAAATCCCACCACCAGTTTCTTCCCTCCACCAGAATTCCCAGGTTCCCTCCCATCCCTACCCCATGCCCAGCCAGCTGCCTTGACAGACACATTTTTAACTTCGGTTTGTTGAAGATTGAATCTCTTCTCAGTGCTGCTGTCCCTGTGGTTTGGTTATTTAGCTATACCACTTTTTTTTTAACACCAATGTACTTGAATTCCCCTTTACTCATATTTCTCATTGCTTCCCATCATTTGTTTCACTCTATAACATTTTTTTTTTTTTTGCTTTTTGGGTCACACTCGGTGATGCACAAGGGCCGCTCCTGGCTCTTCACTCAGGAACTACTCCTGGTGGTGCTCAGGGGACCATATGGGATGCTGGGAATTGAACCCAGGTTGGCCACATGCAAGGCAAATGTCATACCCGCTGTGCTATCACTCCAGCCCCGACATTTTTAAGAAAGATTTGAGACTTTCATTCTATTTGTTATTTGTCTATACTTACATAACACTTGTTTATATCATTGTCCACGTTTCCTGAGAATTTTTTCATATACCTTACTAATGAAGTTGTCACTCCACATCTATTTCAAAGAAGTTGCTCACTCGAGTCATCCTAAATAGGATTGGCAGAACACTAGATAAAGGACAACCATGCGAGCAAGCCAGGTTCCGCAAAGGATTCAGCACCATCGACCATATCCACACGATAACCAAGCTCATTGAGGTTTCTCGGGATTCAAGATGCCGCTTTGTTTAACGTTCATTGATTTAAAGAAGGCCTTTGATTCTGTTGAGACGGAAGCGGTCATTGAAGCCCTAGCCAATCAGGGCATTCAAGCCCAATACATCAGGATCCTCCGTGAGCTTTATTGCGGATTCACTACCAGGATTTCACCATTCTACAAAGAAGTGATTGTTGATGTCAAGAGAGGGGTGCGGCAGGGTGATACCATTTCACCAAAACTCTTCAGTGCCACCCTCGAGAACATCATGCGACGACTGGAATGGGAAGGAATGGGAGTGAAGTTAGATGGTCAGCAACTACACCACCTCAGCTTTGCTGATGACATCGTTCTAATAACACCAAACATCAGCCAAGCGGCACAAATGCTGGCTGACTTTGACCGTGAGTGTGGGAAGGTAGGACTAAAGCTGAATCTTACGAAGACAATGTTCATGAGAAACAGCCTCGTTCCTGACGGCCCATTCGCTCTCAACGGAACGACCATCTCCGAATGCAACAGCTATGTGTACCTAGGTTGAGAGGTCAACATGACAAATGACCTGGCACCCGAGCTGCGCAGGAGGAAGAGAGCGGCTTGGAACGCCTTCAAGAACGTCGAAGAAATAGCTAAGAGGATGAAGAACCTCCTGCTCCGGGCACATCTCTTTGATTCCACTGTTCTTCCTTCATTAACATATGCCTCAGAGACCTGGGCCCTACGCAAACAGGATGAGAACGCTATTCAGGTCTCCCAAAGAAGAATAGAAAGAGCTATGCTTGGAATATCACGTTTCACTCAAATGAGAGAAAGAATCTGGAGTTCTGACATCAGTCGACGATCAAAAATCAGGGACGCTGTCTCATTTGCCAAGGTGTCAAAAATCAGATGGGCTGGTCACGTAATGAGATTTAAAGACGACCGCTGGACTAGAGCTGTTACCGACTGGATTACACGGGATGTCAAAGACCGCGTGGCCGCCCACCTACCAGATGGTCAGACTTCTTTGTCAAGATCATGAACGATCGGTTTGAGGCTCTTCATGTTCCCAGAGCGAACAGATGCCATTGGGCTACACTAACACGCGACAGGGACAAATGGAGACGTTACTGGCTCCCGCTCGAGCAAATCGACGACTAACAGGAAGTTAAGTGATTAAGTGACCTTACTAATGAAGTTGTCACTCCACATCTATTTCAAAGAACCAAAATCTCTCTACCACTTGCACTCAACGATAATTCCTGGAGGAGACTGAGAAGGTCACCTGGGGTGCAAGGGATCAAACCTGGGTCAGCCACATGCAAGGGCTATCTACAGTATTATTGTTCCAATCTCTGTTCATGTCCATACATAGATTTTAAAAATATCATATTAAACCAAATAAGTTAGAAAGAGAAGGCTAGATAAAACCAGAGAGCAGAGCAGATAGGGCATTCTCCTTGCAAATGCCCAGCCCGAGTTTAATCCCTGGCACCCCATATGGTCCCCAAGCCTGCCAGGAATGAGCCCTGAGCACAGAGACAATAATAAACTCTGAGCACCACTGGGTGTGTCTCCAAACCAAAATAATAATTCTATCAACATAGAACTCAACGTAGATTTCCTTTTATAAACATACTTATAACCTACTTTCTATCATGTTATATATTGATTTTTTTCCTTTGGTGGGGAAATTGGGTCACACCTGGCAATGCTCAGGTGCTAATCCTGATTCTATATGTGGGGTTTACTCCCTGTGCTGTCCAGGAGATTATGAGGTGCTGGGGCTGGAACCTGGCCTTCTGAATGCAAAGCATGCACACTCAGACTTTTGAGCTCTCTTTCTGATCCCACCTATTGATTTTCTTAGACTGACAATCAAAACTTTCTGTCACTTACAAAGCAATATGAATACTAAAAAAATTACCAGATTTTTATTATTTTTTTATCTTTATAAAGGTTTTTCTTTCACCTCTAAATCACTACCAATTCAACGACAATTTGTTTTGTAAGTATCTGCATGAAAAATATTTATGCAATATCTTACGAATTTATATTACTACAATAATAAATACCCGTGGAAAAGTAGATTCAAGGGCAAAGAGTCTGCAAAGCTCACAGTTCACGTGTAAGAGGAATAGAAAGAAGACAGTTATTCAGTTGTGAGATTTTCCCAAAGCCTGTGACATCTGTCTTGGCTTTGTGTCAAGGGAATAATATCAGTCAATCTAATGAGCTGTTTACATGGTATTAAAAGTAGTTTTTTTTAACAATTGGAGAAAGTTGTCTATGATTGCATTTAAGTAAATAGAGAATAGAATGTTTTCGATTAACTTACAACAGCTCCAATGAATGAAAATGTGCCTGTGTTCCAAATTTGCATCATTTAAATAACATTTAAAAAAATGTGGTATTTTGTGTATTTCAGTTTTATGTAACTACAGGTTTTCCTTTTAGAGGTATAATTATCCTAAGCATGTGATAAACTATATCTAGTGATTATATATTTTAATGTGATATATAACTTCACGAACAGGAAAACAAAGTTATAGTAATTTGACTATTCTTAATAATAACCCTTGACAGAATATTTCCTCATCTGATAAAGGTAAAGATATTATCATATATAGCAAACCCATTCTTTAATTCAATAGTTCTCAAACTATCTTTCTTCAACTAGCAGCATCAGCAATATCAGAGAACTTGCTAGAGGGAAAATTGTTAGATGCAACCCAGACTGACTGAATTATAAACTCTCAAATCTGGAGTCACAACTTGCAATATCAAGTGCTCAAAAAGCTCTTTAGAGGAGAGGTTTGCTGTTCCCTCTCATCTATGCACCTTCATTTCAAAAACACAATAGGAATTTGTGCTTGTCTTTCCATGGGGAATTTTATTCTGTTGCAACATTGGGGTTTTGTATTCATTGCCACTTGGGTTCTGGAAACTCATCATTTTAGTAGTGACCCCTTTATTTACTTTAATTTGTTCCAATATAATTGATTTTAGGAAACTTTTAAAAATGAAACAATAAAAAAAGAAGAGAAATAAACTTTTATAAATAACAGAAAGGGATCATCTGTTTCCATTATACTATACAATTCATTAAATGGCTTATTAAATATATGCTATGAAGTTATCACAATGTCATGGTAGGATTAGTAATAGAACATTTTAAATATAAAATCAAATATACTTTATCTTACAACAAAACACCAAAGTTATACAATCTTGTCAATCTTACAGAATTCTTACTAACTCATATCCTAGGTTGTGTAATAATGTAGATTCTCCTGTAAAATTCACCTATATGATACTAATATACATCGGTGAAAAAAATTTAATGGATTTCTAATTTTGATAATTTCTACAATCTTAATAATCAGTTATATTTAATTTTCTTTATCCCACCCACATGGCAAAGTCTGGCAAGCTACCTGTGATGTTTTCAATATGCCAAAAACAAGTCTCATAATGGAGACGTTACTGCTGCCCTCTCAAGCAAAATTGATAAACAACGGGAGGACAGTGCTACCCACACTTACTTGTCATTTATGCATTTCATTATTATAGTATTATTTCCAATGGTTTAAAAATATTTCCCCAAATTTCACACTCGAGATCTGGATATATATTTTTTAATGCATTTATTTTTTGGCAGGTTTTCAGAATCAAGTAATCATGACTAAGTTATTTTAACAATTGAAACAAAATAGTTTATAATTCATTATTTCGCACAAGTATGCCTATTTCTTGACAACTACACCTTTATTATTGGCATAATAGAAAAAAACGGCTCTTGTGGTGAAAAATGAGAAGAAATTAAGCTGGCAGTTTAGAATGGGAATGACACTTAAAGTGAGCTCCGTGATTCATGTAGAATAATCTATCCTTCTAACATATTCAGCAGCTAATTATAATGCTCCTCTAAATCAATCTGTTTTATAACCATATTTTTTAAAAGACTACCCTTCAGAAGCTAAATATAGCTCTAGACTCCTCAAATTAGAGTGTTTCCAGGAATATGGTAACTTTAAAGAAATGTTCTAGGTGTCAAATTTGGACTCTTTTACCAAAGAAATGATAATGTTCATTGAATCAAATTTTTTTTTACAATGAATTCCATTTGAAGTTCTGATATAAAAAAAAAAATCTCACTATTTTTCCTAATTTGAAAGCAAGGGTAGTCTTTTTCCTGATTGCTATTTTTCTGACTGTACTAATAGTTACACATTTAACTATAATCCAGTCCAGGAATAAATTCACCAATGTGGTTCTCTTAAAAATACTAAAGAGAGACATAAAGGGTCATTGGCAATTGAGTGGTGGCTGGGTACATTGACTTTTTGTATTAATATCATAAAATAAATATAATTGTAATGATAGTATATAAAATTTAGTTTTTAAATGTTTTCATGACAGAAAAAATAACTACACCCGGATAGTTTATTTTGCTTCTCAATTCCTATGAAAAGCAGTTTTCCTCCTTGACTTTCATTTTTAACCAACTAAGGTTAAAGAAAGAAAAATACTTAAGTCTAAATATAGTTACCCCAACTTTCTCTTAATTTTCTAAACTTTTCTGGATGTTAATGCTGTACAGTAATAAAAATAATAATCCTGGTACAATATATTCTCATACCTAACTACTTAAAATTTATCATCTCCTTTAAAGAGAATCCACGGAAAATATATATAGTCAAGCACCTACAAAATTAACATAATTTATCATCCCTCTGATGATTATACATGGTCAAAGGAAAATTATGGCCTAAAATCCCTCCAAACTTCAACTTGAGTCTGTAGGAAGCAGCATTATTCACTATTCTGTGTTAAACCATGCATTCAGTTGTTTCCATTTATATTGCATCAAAGCAGTTGAAATCCAATTGAAAAGTTTCTTTAGACAGCCATTGTGTGGGAACATGATGTCAATATTAATAAAGGCTGAATTTCCCCTTGGCTCACTTCTTACAGATAAGCTTTTCAATAATACACTGCTTGCACCAAAGGTCTGATGGGACTGGGAATAGTAAAAAACACTAATAAAAGAATGTTGAATGTTTTTATATTAAATTTCCCCACAGGCAAACTGAAAAGCCTACTTAGAGAACGCCAATCAACATGGCACTTATTAAATGTAACAAGAGTACTGTTACAACAGATCTTTAAAGCCCTAAAAATGAATTAGGAAATAGAGACAAAAGACTACTGAAAATTCCTTTTTTTTTTAATGCAAACCCTAGCCTTCTCACTTGATAGGTACAAAGTTGGCCCTCGTTTATTTGATCTTAAAACGCTATCCATTATGGGAGCTTACAATCTTAAAACCTTTTACTTAAAAGAATTTCTATCTAAAATAAATTCTATATGTCTGATTAATTCATCCAAAAAGAAATTGACTTACAGGAATTTAGTTATATTTTTCTTATTTAAAAAGTTATCCAAGAAATAAACTACAAGGACAGTGACTAAAATAGTAAAAAAAAAAAATTGGTTATAAAGAGACAATTGCTCTCAGAATGTATCATAATTGATATGAACCAAGCAAGATGTAGTGTGACTTAGACCAAAACTCTCCACTTGGGGTTCTTCAACACTGTTTCAACATAACAACATGGGGTTTGTTCTCAATTCACAGACTCACAATAACTTTTATCTGAAGTTAAGCAATATCAAGAAGGTGACAAGTATATTAAATCTGCCCTTCTTAGAGAATTTGATCCCCAATTTGAGACTAACCTGGTTCAACAATATAAAATTCATTTTCTGACATTAGTTATTTCTCACTTAGATAAGAGAAAATGAAGGATAATACTGAGTTTTCAAAATAAAGCAAAGGTTTAGGATTAAGGTTTAGGATTCATTTCTTATTATGAATTCCAAATTTTTGTTAAATACCATGTTGTTCTTTTTTTTGGAAAACAAGTAATTTTCCACAAAGTCAAATGAAATTTTCCAGTATTCAGGGAAATACTTTTATAGTTGATATTATGATAAGAAATTCTAGAATGACATAAGTGACACAGCTTTCCTTTAGTTTTTCAAATTCATAAAAGTGTCTTATTGCATATTATGAGCCTTTACATATATACATGAAAGATGTATACTTTTCAGATAAATAAACAAGTCATACAAATACATTTGGTAGTTCAACTTATTTGAATTATAGCAGGATTTCCAAATTTCAACTTATAAGTAAAAATTAACGTTACCTTGTTATCTGAAAAAAATTTTACAGCAACTTTCACTAAATTTTATATTACAATAGAACTTTGTGAAGACACAAAATTGATGTCCGTAGAACATTTTTTTTTGCTTCAAATAGTATGCATTTGTTTTTAAATTGCATTTATTTTGGTGTATATATAAAAGGTTTCAAGAGAGGTCAAGTTCTGGGCACTTTTGTCATAATGGTAAGTTCAGAATCTTTTCTCAATTATTAAATTAGAATATAATGTACCCATTTTCAAATGTGACAAGGTTGCTTTTTCATAAATATCTTATACTCATGTCCATGTTACTTTTTGCTACTACTTTATTTCAGTACACAGAAATTTCTATTTTATTTCATTGGTTACTAATAAAACTATTGTGAATGAAAAGGGTTTTGTCTCCTCTATTTGGGCTGAGAAGATTAAATTTTGCTTTGAGTTTTAGAACTTAATATAATAGAGAATAATTTTATTCTGTGTGACTTCCTATAAGAAAAAATATATATATTTCAATCATTTTGTATCATTCCGGATACCTATAATCAGACCTTCCACATTATAGGTACTTAATTTTAAAATATTCCTAATAATAGTAATGTGCTGGAGTTTATAAATATCATAAGATGAGGGTGTTTTCTTTGCACGCAGCCTACCTTGGTTCGATTCCTCTTTCCCTCTCAGAGAGCCCTGCAAGCTACCGAGAGCATCCCGCCCTTACGGCGTGCCCACATGGCAGAGCCTGGCAAGCTGTATTAGATATGCCAAAAACAATAACAAGTCTCACAATGGAAATGTTACTGGTGCCCGCTCAAGCAATTCGATGAACAATGGGAGGACAGTGCTACAGTGCTACAGTGCTACAATTAAGTTGGGTCTAATTCAACAAACCTTTATTTTATTATAAAAAAATAAACACTAGTGATTCATAAACACAATTATTCTCAAAATAATAATGACACACAAATTTTATTCTATATTCTTTGGAATTGTTATGGCATTAATATACTAGTGGCTTATTTTATTATGCAGGTAGTTTGGGTGTTTCATGGAGGAAATGAGTTGTTAAGGGTTACTAAAGCTGACACTCAAATGAGCAGACAACTTACTATGTCTCTTCATTATTCTTTTCTCTTTTGATGTAAAATAAAACTTCACAAATGCACATGTTTCCTATATACGCAAAAGGGAATATAATCATTTACACAAGTTCTTAGACCCTCTGCCCACATTGACTTATTAAACAGATCTTACATTTGATTTCACAGCTGGACTTACACCAATAATCTAAAAAATCATATACTATACACAAGCTTACTTTGTAAACTATAAATTTAGTGTTATTTCTCTAAAGTAAACTAAGACGTCACTTCAATCTTCAGCCATACAATTTTAATTATCTTGATACCAATATAATTTCGTTATGGAGAAGGTGTCACATTTTCTTTTTAAGTTACAATATTTCTGTAAATATCTTTACAAATTATAGTAAACTTTTCTGTTTTACTTAGGTCTCTATTACTGCTTAAATATAAATAGTGAAATTGGATATTTAAAGTAAATAGCATTTTATATTTTTATACTGGGTTATCATTTCTTGGTTTTACTTCTACTTAGTTTCCACAGATTCCAACAATTGATACTTTGGAAAGTTAAATCCAGAAATGAACTTACATAGCTACAATGTTGCTTTATGTTCCTGTATATAATACAATTTCCACCCTGCTTATATCTATATTTTACAAATCCTTCCACTGATAAGTAATGGTGCAATTTTACAATAATATTTTGATTATGTGAAAAAGCATGAACACTAATATTAAAGAGCATTCAGAGTAAAATATAGTGTTACTGGTAATAATCTTCTCATTCAGTTCAGTGTGTGTTAAAAAATGTAGAGAAAAACTCTAAGAAAAAACAAAAGTTAAAAGTACCTGAAACATTACAGTGAACTGTGAAGTCCTGTTTCAAATAGATCTTCATCATTAAAATATATATATATATTAAGTAAATATGCCCAATATCCCAAAGAAATCTATATGAAACCAAATAGCAATCTAAAAATCTGAAGGGAAATTATTCTGAAGTGTTTCAAAGTTTCACCCACTCATGTCTCTGACATTTCTTTTCCTGTTACTAAGTTTGAAAAAAAAATTCCTTTAATAAAAAGGAAAAAAAGTTTTTCTTGACATTAAGCTTATGGGATTTGGATTTCTCTATTTATAATTAAAGAATAAATAGATACCTAAATTGGTTATAATAAAAATAAGATGATTAAAGATTAAGTTTCAAAAATATTAAATATATAGAAACTTGTTTATTTAATCTTATATAAAACCACTTATCAGTCCAATGGAAGTGACTAAGGTACAAAACAATGCTGAAAGTAATTACCTAGCTTACAATGAGATTTCGTTTAGGCATGTTACATATATATTCAAATCATGATTTGTATGTTGACACAGTTTAGTGACCAGGACACTGATTAGCAGTGAAGAATTCAAATCCGTTTTCATTGTTAGTATTCATTATTTATACTTCTCTGGGGAATTTTAAAACTCTAAATTCATATTTTTATAAATTCAAAATGTTGTAACCAATTTAAAAGATATCGGAAAATAAGTAATGTTTGTTCTTACTTGGATGGCAAGAACAACCATAGAACAGAACTAAAAGTTTAAAGCATCTCCTATAAAACAGTATTCAAGCTGAAAGTTTCACAAAGTAAAGGGACAAAGATGACATTCGTTTCAAGCATTTTCTCTTCCCCTGAATTTTTGATATATATGACTCAAAAGGTTAATCTTAGTAAAGCACAGGAAAAAGATAGTTATCCAAGTGACATTTTTAGACATTCTACAATTATGATATATTAAAGGGTATATTTAGGAGCCCAAAGAATATTGGAAAATACCCCATACTGACTATTTTAACATGGCTGACTTCTCGTCAGAGGTTTAGAAGATTAACTTGGAAAGCCATTACTATGGTGAGAATTTTTCTGGAAGGCACAGTAAGAAGACAATCATTTCAATTTTATTTCATGTTAACCCAGAGTTTTTACGCATCCATTCTATAACTGGTAACCATTTTCCAAATCATCAATATACAGGGATAGAAGACACCCAGTACAGTGAAGTAAAAGGGGAAAAAAATCTTGATTGAGATGTCTTCAAGGAGCCTAAAATCTTATGAGGCAGACGTATTTAAACATGTAAATAGTGCAAGGCAGAATAAAGTAATTGCCATTTAGAGGTTCAAAGTGCTTTGAGAGCCCATAGGAAGAAGTAATTAATTCTGACTCGTACTGTGGGGAAAGCTCCATGGAAAAGAGCTTTTGAAAGGGCCTTGAAAGAGATGTAGTAATTCGGTGGGGCGAGGAAGAGAGGACATTCCATGCTGAGTCAGGAGGATCAGTGAAGAACCCTCAGATTTCTTTCAGAACTCCAAGAGCCAGAGAGGAAAGCTGGAACTTGTGGGTTTTAATTGGAATTTCTTTCAACAGTACAGCAGTAATGAGATGTCCAAAACTGGCAGTTTCTTTCTCTTCTGGTCTATTTTTTGTATCTTTCCCCTTTTTCATTGATTTGTCATTAGTTTGCAATATTATAAAATGTCAGAGATAACAGTTAACACCTTGATATTTGCGCAGAATTATGGAACATCCCCACAATGTTCCAGCATATCCCACTGGAGCTGACAGATTAGGTTCTGGAAATTTTCCTTATAAAGTTTGTTGCATTATAGTTTCTCTTATTTTTTAATTATTTTTACAAAATAATATTTACTGCAACTTAGTTTTAGTTATGACACATTTTGGAATGCACCGTGTCTTATAGATAAATGTTTTCTAGTATCATTTGGTAGACAAGACACATTTATGAAAAACAGCCCAGGTTTGCCTATGAAATTTGAGATGCAGCTCCCCAGACTCTTGAAGTTGAAATGTTTGTTAAGGAAGTAGTAAAATAGATACCAACATCACTGCATGCTGTGTATTTAAGTGAGATATAAAATGAAACTTGAAGTCAAACCACAAAGTCCAGGGCTTTTACTCTCTCATTAGCTTGTAATAAGAGAAAGGGGAATAGGAAAGTCTCGACTTTTCTAATGTTTAGAATAACTTTAAAGAATGTTTATGCCACATAAAATTGGAATCATTATTTTAAATATTACACAAATGTTTGGGAAACAGGGAGTCAATGCTTCCCTTGTTTACTTTATTAATACTTAGTTATTTTAGACTGTAAACACTGCGGTTAAGCTATAGTTGGTATCTGAATAATACATTTGTTCTAAGAAATAAAGGACCTCATTATTTAAAAATGTTTCTTCTTATTGCTACTACTAAAGCTACTTCTACCTACAGTTTATTGGTCATTATTTTTAAAGAGAATCATAAAGTAAATTCATTTGTTTTTATTTTTCTTTGTTTCGCCTACAAATTCTTAGGGTGTGTTTACAATATGACTGTAAGTAAGCTCAGTGCAATTACCTAGAAGCATGAAAAGAATACCTATTTTTCTTTCTGCTTACACAGTCCAAAGCTCACCTGCTACCCAGGTTGAGTGCTAAGCGGCTGTCCTTGCAGAAGGCTTAGATCCTATGGCAGGCACACTGAGGCCCAACTCAAAAAGTAGGCTCAGGGTTGAATTGGAACTGAAAGGCAAGCATAATAGTTCTACTAACATCTCCACTGTGAGGCATGACCTTATCCAGCATTCAGAACAAAAACTGGGACTCACAGACAAGAGCTGAAAGGTTACAGCCATCAGGAGACAGAAACAGAAGAAATTGTCTGAAACACTGGAACTCAACTCAGCACTTTTTGATAGGCAAGAGACTCTTCTTGCCAAGGGAAAGTGTGACATGTTAAGGATATCTGCCTGGATTTTGGAATCCCTCCACACTTTTCACATTTATTATCTCAAAATTCTATTGTGGTAACTATTTTGATGCACTCCCCTACCCTGTTTGTCTAGAGAAGAAATACGGGTTGTAAAGGTGAAATGCACTCATTATAGAATCTAAGAAGG
Organism: Sorex fumeus; assembly: GCF_029834395.1. Lineage (NCBI taxonomy): Eukaryota > Metazoa > Chordata > Mammalia > Eulipotyphla > Soricidae > Sorex > Sorex fumeus. The sequence continues at coordinate 56,347,940 of NW_026606065.1, forward strand.
CACCTTGGATTTAAGGAAAATAAGAGGATGTGTGAGTACTTAAACTCTGGTCAGTTTTACTCTGCATCTGTCTGTCATTCATCATCAACCACATTGCCTACTTCCCTACTTACCTACCTAATTACCTATAGATCTCTCGTAAGCCAATCAAGTCAAATTATAGAAGCAAGTTTCAATAATCTTTGGGGTACATTATTATTATTATTCAATAAAGAAATAAATGTTTTGGAAATGTATTTCACTCAACATATAGGCATTTATCAGAAGTTTGCATTTATAAGAAGATAATGATTTAAATTATCTTGTGGAGGTTGAAAATTTCTAATTGAAAGTAAGAGAAGGGTCTTCAATTCCACATATATAGCATTTGATATACACTGCACAGTTGTGTTCACAACCAAATATATACTGCCTCTGGCTCATAAACTCTAACTAGGGATCTCTGAAAAATCTTGGTCCATCTCAAATTTTTTTAGTCTAACTGATCAGCATCTTGTCATTTTGGTTCTTGACCAAATTTTCAAGAACCAAAATTGAACCAACCTTAACCGATTTTCACCGCCACGTGCTTCTGCATTGCACATTGTTCTGAAACTAAAAGAATAGGCTGTTTGCTTGAAGAGGTTCAGCTGAATAAAGGAATAAAAAGTGTGAAATTTTCAAATGATCATGTCCTTCATGAAATATACTCATTCTGGCTAATGTGTGAAAATATTTAAATATAATAGATTCTTGCGATTTAGAATCTTTAATTTATAAAATAATTATTTATCAATTGCTACATGCCAGGCAATATTTAAGATCATAGCAGGAAAACTCTTCCCTTTGTGTAGACAATAAATGTTAGAACACATAAATAAATGTACATATAATGTGTGTATGCATACATACATTATATGCACTATATATGATGCTTATTATACATTTTATATGAGATATATGGGAGTGGTGTTTAACTTTTTCTTTTTCTTTTTTTGCTTTTTTGGGGTCACACCCAGTGATGCACAGGGTGTACTCCTGGCTCATGTACTCAGGAATTACTTCTGGCGGTGCTCAGGGGACCGTATGGGATGCTGGGAATCAAACCAGAGTCGGCCATGTGCAAGCCAAAAGCATCCCCAGGGTTGGAACTTTACATGGAGTTGTCTTTTAGATCAGAGTGTTCAGGTCTCAGACAAAGGAGCATGAGAACAGTAGTAAGGTGTTTGGCTCACATAGAGCTGACCTGGGTTCCATCCCTGGCAGCTCACATGGTCCCCTGAACACCACCCTGATCTCTGAGTATAGAGCCAGGAGTAAGCTCTGAGCATGGCTGGGTACAGCCCCCCCAAATAAATTAATTAAATTAAATTTTAAAAAATGAGTACTCCCCAGGGGTTGATTTTGGAACAAAGATCCAAGCAGCAAGTACAAACTTCAGAACAGTGTCTACTTATTGTAGACCTCTATGACTTGAGCAGAGCAAATGAAAGAGCACTGATAGGGGAGTAACACAATTAACATGCATGTATTTATAATTATGTATGTATATATATCCTAAAGATATAGTTGTTTCAAAGTCAGGTGTTCTCTTATTCCTCCTAAATTTTAATTTCTACCTTAGTTCAGATACTCATCCATGTGCAATTGGAATAGCATAGCTTTATTTTATTTATTTTTTTTTCTTTTTGGATCACACCCAGCAATGCACAGGGGTTACTCCTGCCTCTGTGCTCAGGAATTACCCCTGGAGGTGCTCAGGGGACCATATGGGATGCTGGGAATCATACCCGGGCCGGCCGCGTGCAAGGCAAACGCCCTACCCGCTGTGCTATTGCTCCAGCCCCGGAATAGTGTTTATTCTTTTTATTTTATTTTATGTTATTTTTAGTGTTTACTCTTGAGGAGAGATAATGAATGAAAACATAGGGACACTGGCAAATTCTTTTCAAGTAACATCTCCATTGTGAGACTTGTTGTTACTGTTTTTTTTTAAATTTTTTTTATAGTTTTTTTTTCCTTAAATATTTATTAGTGAAACACCATGAGGTACAGTTGTAGACTTACAAATTTTTGTGCTTGGGTTTCAGTTATACAATGATCAAATACCCATCCCTCCACCAGTGCCCATTCCCCACCACCATCAGTCCCAGTATCCCTCCCACCCCCCTGTCCCCCATTCCACCCTACCTCTGTGGCAGGGCATTCCCTTTTGTTATCTCTCTCCTTTTGAGTGCTGTGGTTTGCAAAAGAGAATTGAGTGGCAATCTTGTTCGGACTATAGTCTACTCTCATCACGCATTTCCCATCCTGAGAGGAACCTCCCAACACCCTTTATTTGGTTCTCCCTTCTCTATCTGAACTGCCTTTTCCACTAGCGTGTGCGGCTGTCCTCAAAACCATGGAGTAATCCTCCTGATACGTATCTAGGCTATTCTTGGGTGTTAGTCTCCTATTTTGTTACTTCATGTTTCCCAGATGAATGCAATCTTTCTATGTCTATCCCTCCCTTTCTGACTCATTTCGCTTAGCATGATACTTTCCATTGAATATGACATGGGGAGCTTGCCAGGCTCTGCCAGGCAGGCGGAATGCTCTCATTAGCTTGCCAGGCTCTCTGAGAGGGATGGAGGAATCAAACCCAGGTAGGCCTCATGCAAGGCAAAAGCCCTACCTGCTGTGCTATCGCTCCAGTCCTTGCTGATAAGTAGTCTACATAAATTAACGCAGAAACTTAAAGGACACAGTTTACAGTGTGATGGTTAGATTTAGGTATATTGTGAAATGTTCTAGTTATACTCCTTTGCTCATATATATGCACTGGAAATTAAAGAAGAAAGGGAGAAAAATGTTCTTCTTTAATTATGATATCAGGATTTAGTCTCTTTTCTGTGTTTCATGCAGCAAAGTTTGTACAAGTCATTATTTTGTACATTGCTTCTCTAGAATTTATCTTGTAACTGAACGTTTATCATCTTTGGCAGTGGGATGCTTTGGGCATTCCCAGATGTGCTCGGGACACTCAGGAACCACTCGTGGAAGAATTTGGGGGACCATATGGGGTACTGAGGATCAAACCCATGTTGGATGCATGCTGGGCAAGCACCTTACTCACCATACAATCTCCCTGGTCCAAAGAAATTTATATCTTTTGACCACCTTCCTTCAATTTTCCTAAGTTTCCTCCACCATCCCCATCTACTATATGTTTTTAATTTTTCTATAAACTTTCTTTTGCTTTAGATTTCACATGTGAGGTGTATGATATTTGTCTTTCTGTCTGATAGTTCACTGAGCCTAATGTCATCTATGTTGTCACGAATGATAGGATTTCTGTATTTTTTAAGTTCAATATTTTTCCATTGTATTAAATAATTATTTGTGTTTCATATGTAAAATTGTAATTTTGTCAGTAATTTCAGCTTCATTATGATTGAATTTAAGGGATATTTGAATACCAATAATTATTCAGAGATAACTTTGACCAATACGTAAAACTTGAAAAGAAAATTTTATTTTATTTGTAGGTTATTTTTTGTGGGTTACTTTGGTGAAAAGTATTATAGTTATAATATCAATAACTTTTTTTCATTAAGAATTTGGGATTCTTTTGTTGACTCCTTAAGATAGCAATTTTGAATTGCAACTCAAGAAACACATGTGTTCAATTAAGGAACTATTTCTTAATCAGACATATGTGGCAAATTCCACACAGTATGACCCTTTTCAGAATAGGTTACAGAGTTCATTATCATATGAAAGACAGGAAGAAACATTTCAATAAGGCAATCAGATTAACTTCTTTCTTTAACCTGCATTTTGTCACACATAAGCAGAAAACTATTTCTTACATCTTCCTGTTACTCAGACCACCAAATTGGAAAGTGATGCTTTGTGTCACACAATTTGTATAACATTAGCTTATCCTTCAAAAGATCTAAACATTGAGTTTAGTTGAATTATAAAAAAATATATTTGGCAAATTTCTTTGACTTACTTTTGTATTTCGACATATAAAGTTTTCTGTAGGTGTATTCAATCAGTTCTTTTTATCTTGTTTTCTACTTTTTTTTCTCACAACAAAAACATAAGTATGCCATGGATAAAGTCTATTATTAAATTTTGTGAGGAAAAATACATTTGTTAAAGTGCTCCTTTAAAAATCTATTTTTCAATAAAATTTTAACTCACTTTGCCTATAACTCTGCATAGTATTTTAAGATAGTACTGTGTAAGATAAACTCCAACGTTATATTTAACAAACATGGTTGAGTTAGTAAAATATATTATCAATAAAGCTATGTGGAATTGCTGGCTTCATATCAAATATCTTCAAAATATGGAAATGATATACTCCTCACTGTAAATGTTAGAATTCTTACTTAGAATATTTAAACTGTTTCAGTTAACTTTCTCTCATTCTTTGATGTGACATTCTCACTACATATTAAAAATTTAATGAGACCCTGAGAATACAAACGACTTTTATTGAAAAAGATTTTAGTACATCTAGAACTGATTTTCCTGAAAGAATGCCATTCTGATTTATTGCAACTGATTCACATGATTTAGTAACAATGAGTTCAGAGTTTCTACTATTGCTCTACTATGGACAGGCTTAATCAGATTTTTTAGATAATAAAAATTTTTCTTCATCCATAAAATGATATACTATGCCTTTCAAATATTGTACCTATTATTTCTATTTCATTACTTATTATTTAATTTTTCAGGGACTACTCTTTTTTCATTGATGTTACTAAAAATGATTTCTAAGTATTTTTTTAATTCACAACATCATTACATGTAGTCTTTCAGTAAGCCTTTGGTTGAATTTGTTTCACAATTACAGTGAAATCTAAGCCTCATCCTAGGTCAATTTTAGAAAATGCTATATTGCTGAATCATTTTTCTCTATTGTGTCACAGAATTCTAGTATCTTTGTGTTCTTATCTATTGTTAAGGTCAAATAAAGAATAAACACATTGAATATCACTGTTTTTTTCTGTTAAAAAATCTGTTTGAGAAGTGAATAATATTTATACAAATAAACAATAATACTCAATAATTATTTTTAAGGGAAAAAACCTGGAAGTATTACTTTCAATATTGTTGAAGAAGAGAGAGCTGCTTACTGTCAATAAATGAGCTTATTATGTATTTATCTTGCCTCAGAATAAGAAAATCTGTACTATGCAATATTTTCCTTCTTGTTTGGATTACTTAAAAACCCAAAGTCACATCTGTTGTAACTACAATACCTTAGCAAGAAATACCTTTAGCCCAGCAAGCTACCGAGAGTATTCGATATGCCAAACACAGTAACAACAAAGTCTCCAATGGAGACGTTACTGGGCCCGCTCGAGCAAATTGACGATCAATGGGAGGGCCTTTACCTTTACCTTTACCTTATCTCTTGCTTTGATACTTCATTTTATCAAATATTTTGATGCATGATGTTATTAGGTAAAAAGTCACTAAGTCATTTATATATTTTATAAATATAAATAAATTAAAATATAATACATTAGGGACTAGAGTGATAGTACAGCAGGTAGGTTGTTTGCCTCACACATGGCAAATCTGGGTTCAATTCCCAGCATCCATATGGTCCCCCTGAGCACCGCCAGGAGTAAATCCTAAGTGCAAAACCAGGAGTAACCCCTATGCATCGCCAAGTGTGATCCCCCCAGAAAGTAGCTCTGTAGCACTGTCCTCCTGTTGTTCATCGATTTGCTCGAATGGACCCATAACATCTCCATTGTGAGACTTGTTTCTGTGTTTGGCATATCGAATACATCACAGGTAGCTTGCAAGACTTTGCCGTGTGAGCGAGATACTCTTGGTAGGTAGCATGCCGGGCTCTCCAAGAGGGGCAGAGGAATCGAACCTGGGTCAGCCGCGTGCAAGGCAAACGCCCTACCCACTGTGTTACTGCTTCAGCCCCCTCCAAAAGTACTATATATATATATATATATATATGAAACTATATTATGTAGAAGCATGTCTATGTACAAGCAGACTGAGAAAAAGGACAATAATGTCTATGAGGGCAGACAGATTTCAAACTGTAAATTTTTAGCAATTTGGCAGAAAAATAAATAATGAGAATCAGGACATTTTGAGAGTTTATTTCAGCTTATTTCTCATAAAAAGTATCAGAAGCCACTGCAGATCTGTGTAGTTGCCATTATTCCCAGTAGAAGTTTTATCAAACGGTCAATTTCTGGGATTCAGTAAATAATATGTCACCGCAGTGGATAGACAGATTCTACCAAATATTAACCCTGCTAGCATTGTGTCTTCAGGGTTCAGTGCTGACCATCACTTCAGGTTATGCAAAGTGTTCAAATGCCAAATCGGGTAATGCCCATTTTCACTGATAACCAACCATTGCAAACATCCCAGGCTGTTGTCAGCATAGCAGGTCCAGAGCCATCCATCAGCGCTGGGAGTTCTGTCATATACATTTAACTTCAGCATCAGCCTGCAGCTCAAAGTCTTTGTTACTGAACAATCATTGTCACTGTTTGGGTGGGGAGAAAACACAGTTAAAAGTTGGGGGCATTTAATGTTTTTTATCTATAGTTCTTCAAAATATTTCTCTTTGTGGAATTACTACCCCTGGTGTGAGTGACAGGGAACAAGAATCTGCCATTCTTCCTTGTGAAATTGATAAAATCCATTGATTGGGAAGTAAAGGTCTGAGGATGCCAATAACAATTCCTACATTACTTGTTTTAAATTCCGAAGTAGAATGATGTGCCTCCACCAGGACAATATTCATACCATATGCTTCTTAATGTTCTGATTCTCTAGGGTACAGTTGAGCAATCTGAACATCAGATAATGTGTTTTATCCTCCCCAGCACCTAGGTCATATTCTGGGAATAAATTAGGCTTAAATAAGTTCATTGACTCTTTCAAGTCACTGGGGTACTATTTAAGGAATCACATGTCTAGGACAAGGGGTGTGGCTATCTTTCTGGAATAAAGATTTATTTCAAACTTTTGTGGAGGAGTGCGTATGTTTTTTTTTTTCTTTTGGCTGCAACATGCATAGATATTCTTTTTAGAGGGTGACTGTATCCAGTGTGTATTGAGATATTGTGAAGGGCAAAGGGGACAATGGGTTATGATATCATGAATCAATAAGGAGACTGATTCATTTATTTTATCATATAGTGCTATGGCTTATTAAAATGTCTTGATCTTATTATTTTTTGAAGAGATAAAGTTTAACAAAGATTATTCTTTCAGATGGGCTCTAGCACATACAAGGAGATGAAATAAACTTAAGTGAAAACACATTTGAAACTTTAGGTCTATTTGAAATGAGAGTATCTTTTATGAGAGAGAAAACTGCAAAGACAGAAAGAATGCCTTGAACATATATCTAATAAAAATATCTTTTCTTCAAAGGACTCAAAGCATTTTAATAAGCTAACTTGCCTTTATAACATCTTGCTTAGAATTTTGAAACCATAAAACAAAAAGAGACTAAACCATCTTTATGTTTATTGTCTGATGAGAGGGGAAAATGTCTCTCCTAGATGGAGGGATAATCTTTTGAAAGATTTACTATTATGTGACATTTCCATTTCTGCTCCTAATTCTGGCTTTCCATTTGAAAAGAGATAAACAAATAGTCGTAATTTTGTCTGCTTAAGCTCAAGGTTCAGAACACTGTCTTTGTCCATCTACATAAGCTTTCAAGATCTATTTTGATGAAGACTACTTTCTCATTGATTAAACCTGTTACTGAGGATTACAGACCAATTTATCATTTTTGTTGTCTCTTAAAGTTGATAATTAGGATACCTGCTTTTAACCTTGATGATATCCTAATTATCCCAGATGGTGAAGGGATTACTATGTGGAAAAGTATTTTCCAATTGCTTGTTCTGTATGGAGAATCAAACTGGAAAAACAAATGAAGCAAGTATCATAAATAGCAGAGCAACAAGCTCAAAATAGCTTGGCACAAATTAGGTACATAATTACTGAGTAAATGAATACAATAGGTTGGAATAAGGGAGACTTCACAAGGAAGGGAAATCGGGAATTTAACTGCAATCAAATGCTAGTGATACGTAGAAAAGCAACTCCACAGTCAGCATTAGGTGACAAAGAATATTATAAAGGGAAATGGGGCTTTAACATAGGTATTCACAATGCTCATTTTTATATGAAAGCAGGAAAGAAATTCATGGTTTGGCATTGATAGTTTAGGTACTGATTCAGCTGGATTCCCAGCATGATAATACAACTTCTACTGGATCAGTAAGAAACTTTGACTTACTTATATCAAAATTTTAAACCACATTTGTTTCTCTGTATAGTACTTTCAAGCTTTATTTCCTTCTTACCTTTGACTTCCTTACTTAGGTATCCCCAGCTTGCTGAAAATCCACATTCCCCACTTTGTTCTTATGAAAGACCTATTTTATTACCTGGTTTACACTGGCATGAAGATATATAAAGATAATTTTCACCTCTAGGACACAACCTGAAAAGTGAAAATGCATTAATTTGATGTTTGTTTTGCAGCTGCTGTAGAGAGGCAACATTGCACCATAAACAGTGAGAATGGCACCCCCTGAATCAAGATCACTCAACATGAATGAATGGAGAGGCAGGCTCTTGATTTATTGCTCACTCTTGCTTTTGCTCTACGTTAGACTAAGTTTTATGTTATTTACTATATACATTGGTCAGTTATTTGGGAGATAAAGAAATGTAACTTTCTTCATATTAATCAATGACAATCACTTCCTTGCATTATGCAGTTTTTGTTTTAGTAAGATTGCATAAGAGCACTCTATTCTTGAATACAGGGAAAACTGTAATGTGTTCTCCACATAGCAGTGAAAGTAATCATTTCAAAATTTAAGATCTTTATAACCCTGTAACTCCAATTTCTTCAAATGTTTTCTATCCTGTTCATACTGTGAGCCAACCTCTTAATAGGACAACTTGAACTGACCTCTTCTGAGCCCAAGTAATTTTCTGACTTACTCTAGTAATTACCTCTGTCCACTGTGCCCCTCTCTTGTCCCAGAGTGGCCTATTAGATCGCTGTTTCAAAATAACATTGCTTATGTGACTAAGGGCTGGAGCAATAGCACAGAGGGTAGGGCGTCTGCCTTGCACGCAGCCAACATGGCCGACCCGAGTTCGATTCCTCCGCCCCTCTCGGAGAGCCCGGCAAGCTACCGAGAGGATCTCGCCCGCACGGCAGAGCCTGGCAAGCTCCCCGTCACGTATTCGATATGCCAGACACAGTAACAACAAAGTCTCCAATGGAGATGTTACTGGGCCCGCTCGAGCAAATCGATGATCAACGGGAGGGCCTTTACTTTACTTACTTACTTATGTGACTAAGACACATATACTAATTTTTTCACAGCTTTGGAAACTGGGAAGTCCAAGATCAAAGTACCAGTTGTTTCGGTCTCTGATTTGGGCGTGGTTCCTAGCTCACATAGGCATCTTCCCAGTGTGACTGCACATGGCAAACCAGGGAAAGAAACTTCTCGAAGACTCTCTTATAAGGACAGTCATCATTCATGAGGACTCTTTAAAAGGCTTGCACTGTCAATATTATCACACTGGGATTTAGCTGTTAAAATATGAATTTTAGTGAGTTGCAAGCATGCAGAATATGCCACATTAAAAATACACCTACTTTTTGAGAGTCTTTGCATTAGCAGTTGCCTCTACCCTCACCCCCAACCATCTTTCTCTTAGTAGTTGAAACCCATCTCAGTCAAATATTTCCTTGAGTGCTAATTTCTTAATGTACATTCCCTTTGCCAACTTATTTAAATTTGCAATCGTCTTACCACACATAACTCCACCTCCATTATCTGGATTTTTTCTACCATGTTCCTTACTTTCCACTTCAAATATTTCCTTCTAAAATTCCAAGCTATTTTATTATTTTTTCATTATTTCCATTTATGTTGCTTCTCCATTAAAACCCTTATGAAAAACCCTAAATTCTCCCCAAACTATTGGAAATAATAGACCAATAAAGTGATAGGTTTCAAAATAAATATATAAAAATCTATTGTATTAATCACTACCTCCACTACCCACTACTCCACTACTATTCCTCTGTTCTTCCTGCATTAACATATGCCTCAGAGACCTGGGACCTACGCAAACAGGATGAGAACGCTATTCAGGTCTCCCAAAGAAGAATAGAAAGAGCTATGCTTGGAATATCACGTTTCACTCAAATGAGAGAAAAAATCCGGAGTTCTGACATCCTTCGACGATCAAGAATCAGGGACGCTGTCTCATTTGCCAAGGTGTCGAAAATCAGATGGGCTGCTCACGCAATGAGATTTAAAGACGACCGCTGAACTAGAGCTGTTACAGACTAGATTCCACGGGATGTCAAAAGACCGCGTGGCTGCCCACCTACCAGATGGTCAGACTTCTTCGTCAAGATCATGAACGATCGGTTTGAGGCCCTTCATGTTCCCAGAGCGAACAGATGCCATTGGGCTACACTAGCATGTGACAGGGACAAATGGAGTCGTTACTGGCGCCCGCTCGAGCAAATCGACGACTAACGGGAAGTTAAGTGATTAATTGATTGTATTAATACCTAAAAGTAATGGACTAAAATGTAAATAAATAAATAAATAAATAAATACCACACCCATTTCAAATTTCATCTACAGGGCAAGAGATAGTACAGGGAGTATTTGCACATTGCCAGCTCTGCAGCTCTGGTTAGATACTCCAGCACCATATATGCTTCTTCAAGCACCATCAGGAGCAAACTTGAGCACTGCCAAGTGTAGTCCGAAACAAACAAGAAAATTTAAATATATGTATGCAAAGCATTATACAAATCAAATGCAATCCCTATCAAAATTCCAATGATATTCTTCAAGGATATAGTATAAATGCTACCAATATTTATATGAGGCTACAAAACTTCTCAAATAAAGAAGGTGATTAATCCTGAAGGGGGAAAAATGATGTAAGGTATCATTGCCCTATCTTAAAACTACATTGCAAAGCCACAGTAATAAAAATAGTGTGGCATTAGAAAGAGGAAACACCCAAATCAGTGGAATAGGATTTAAAGCCCGGAAATAAAACCTCAGAAAAGCAGACATTTATTTTACAACAAAAGAGTAAACAGCAGAAAACGAAGAAATAAGAGCCTTTTCAACATCTAGTGCTGAGAAAACTGGTTAATCACATGTAACACAATAAAACAAAACTATTTCACACTATTTACAAATGTTTACTTAAAAATGGGTTAAAGATTTAGATGTTATAACCTGAATTCATAAAAAAATACATTAAAATCACAGGTAAATCTTCTGTGACATTGACTTCATCAGTGTCTTCCAATGACTTAGTTCTCTCGATAAGGGAAACAAAAGCAAACAAACAAACAAACAAAACAAATAGTGTTACATCAATATAAAGAGAGAACAGTGGCTAAAAAGAAGAGCAGTCTGTACAATGGTAGAAAATTTGCACATGCAAAATAGCTGACAAAAGAATAATATCCAAAATACCTCAGAAAACTTAAAAATAATTGTGAAATATTCACACAAAATTGGGAGAAAGAACAAAAATGAACTAAAAGTAATTATAAAACATTCCCATCAAAATTGGGAGAAAGAACTAAAGAGACATATCAGTGGCAAACAACCGCATGAAAATGTGTTCATCACAAATTATCAGGAAAATAAAAATTAAATTAACAATGAAATATTGTACCACACTTCTTAGAATGACCAATATCAAAATCCAAATAAGAAATGCTGATGGTAATGTTTAGCAGAAGGAACATTTATTCTCCATTGGCTGGATATATAATTTGTTAAGCCTCAATGGAAAACAATAGGAGGATTTCTCCAAACATGGAAAATAGAATTACTAACTGATCTATCAATTCCACTTCGAGTTATCTATGCCAACAGCACACACACACAAACACACAATCTATGCTAAGAACACACACACACAAAACCACAAAAAAATACTGTCAAAAATACATGAATACCTAAGATTGATTTTTTTATGCTGTTTACAATAGATAATATTGGGAATTAGTCCAAATGTCAATACATACTTTGGCATCTCTACACAACAGAATCCCATTCCACTTTAATGTGAGATTTTGCATTTTACTAAAACATGTATGGAACCTGTGGGCAGCATGGCTAAACAAAATGTCAGAAGGAAGAAGACAAAAGCGATGGGGCTGGAGCAATACTACAGTGGGTAGGGCGTTTGCCTTGCATATGGCGGACCTGGCATCCCATCTGGTTCCCCAAGCATCGCCAGGAGTGATTCCTGAGTGTAAAGCCAGGAGTAACCCTTAAGCATCGTTGGGTGTGACCCAAAAAAGAAAAAAAAAAGTGAAAGACCTTACCTATGTGAGAGGTACAAAAAAAAAAGCAAGGGAATAAATAACATACAATAAAACAAATTCATACACTATAATGAGAAAATTGAGTTACAAAGGCTGGGGACCATGGACAGAAAGGATTTCTTGAACTATGGAGAAGAAATGTTGATAATTTGGTGGTAGATATTATGTGGTAATAGTGTACTCCTAAAACGTGAACCACTTGTACAAACCAACTTACTTCCAAAATAGATACATTTTTTACAATGAATGTTAATTAATTTTGACAAGCAGGGGAGAGAGAGAGAGAGCAAGGAGCAATGAAGATCAAAATTGAGGTGACATAGGGATAGAAGAGGCAGGTGGAAGACTTTTTTGGTGGTGAGGGGATGTAAGTTTTTACATGAATATCATAACCTTTAATGCTAATGTAATCATGTAACCTAAACTTAACAAAAACAATTTTTAATATTAAATTTGAAGAAAATTAAAACAACAATGGTAGTCCCACAGCGGCAGATATTTTGGGCTGTATTTTTTTTCTATACAAACAGTAGAGAACTGTTTGTGAATTCTCATATATTTAAATTATCCTAAAACATTATAGTGAGTTTGGCAATTGAAGGGAAACAAATGTTGGGGGGAAAAAGATCATATTCTACTGGAAGTTCTGAAATCTCTTGCTTAATTCAACTTTTGACATTGATCTGATGTACAACATAGGTTTTCTAAACTGCAGCAAATGTGTTAAGGGTATGAAAATCGTTTAAGTAATAGTGATTTACCAAAAAGTTAATGTAACTAATATTCTAGGAATAATTGGCAACTGCAATTTATGCCATAGGGTGTGGGAAGTTCTGCTGTCTATAATCATTTAACCATTATGATTCTTAGATCTTTACTTTTGCTGGCCTTTGATCAAACTAATAATTAAACATATCTAAATGGTGGAGAAATCCTACAAGCCTGATGTTTGAAAGAATGTATATTTGTACCATTTGGATATTTTTTTCTCTATTGAACTAAATTCCTCAAAATTTCATCTTTGACTACCTTTTCTTTTCTATTTGATCAGATTTTTAATTTGGCCACAAATTACTTAATTTTGAATCAGTCCATAAAGAGTAAAATTCATGTAAGAAAGTTCAACGTTTTCCATTTTACTGTAAAATTAGAATATGTTGACTCCGCTGAAAATAAACCCAAACTTCCACGGAATTAAGGGAGAGTATGGTATGCCTACATTTTATTAAATCAAAAGTACTGTCTTATCAAAAGAAAATAAATTAGAAGTTTGGAAATGCTGTGGATAATTACAAATGAGTGTGTATGCATCATGTTCATGCATGTGTATCTGTGTGTGGGTGCACACTTGCTTTTGATGGTGGTGGTGGAATGGTGTTGATATCTTTATTTGCATTTTTCAAAGGCAATCTTTGGGTGAGGTAAACAAAATAATAGCAGTAATCACAAATTGTACTTTGAACAGAAATAGTTCTAAAGTGCTAGAAATTGAAAGGAAAGGTTGAAATAGATTGAATTTACAGACTATTTCTTCAAACAGGGTTTCTGATGATATATTAAATGCTGAACTTAAATCTGGCTTTCTATTTTGCATTTAAATTATTACTATGGTGCTCTTTTGAAAGGGAAACAAAATACATTTTTATTAGGACATCAGTAAATTGTCTAGTTTCACTATATCATTTGTGTGAAGAATTCACTAGCTGTGACAATTCTAAGACACCATCCCTGAAATTTTCTATTAATTTCACTGGAAAATTGGTTTTTCTCTTTTAAGAAAAAAATCAACGTAGAAAAATACTATACTGTGTAAACTTGTTGCATATAATTAGACTGATGTCATTTTATAACTGCCACAATTCTATATTTGATACACGAATATAAAACCAGTGAGGCTCCAAAGCTAAACTGCTAAAAATGTTTTTTTATGACAAGGAGTTTGTCAGTCAGTCCAAATTCTGATTCCAACATTTGAAAACTTGCAATCTCAAGTAATTTGACCTTTTAAGAAAGCTGGAAAAACATCTAATATATTTGTTCTCTGTGGTTAACACTTTTCTTATCTAATTTAAAGGTCTGAAAATGAACCATCTGGAATGCTTATTGAAAATATATGTGAATCCTTTATTAAAAAAACTGTATCAAACAGTGGCATAACCTGTCTCTTATCCTAAAGTCAGGCCATAGGCAAAAGAACTAAAGAAATTTTAACTGGTCTCATCACAACAAGTTCACATCAAAATATAAAGAAGGCCACCTCACTTTATGTTTTAGAATTTAGCAATAGTATTGTACAATATTGCTTTTGAAGTTAGACTCTAGATTAATATCAACATTATTATAAAATCTTAATTACAGTTTACACAATGTAATTATTACATTTTATTAAATTATAATCTATTGATATATAATTAATTTCAATTCTAATTGTTTAGTTAATTTATTTTTAAATTAACAGGCAATAGCTATATTAATATATATTAATCAAATTGTATGCCTACAACTGTCACTTCTTTAAAAAGTAAAATAAAAAAATTAAAATTCTGTCAGATTACAAAATCCTGATTTGAATAAACTTTGTTTTATACATTTTTGTCCTTTGTCAGAAAAATCTCAAAACAATCACTTGTCTCAACAGTTATGCACTAATTATTTATGAGGTATATCTCACAATTTTTGAAGAATGAAATATTTGTAGGTTGATATAATTTTTATTATAAATTTTGTTAATATTTCTGAATACCTTTGATCACTCTTTTCATAGCAATTTCTAAAAACCTGAATTTACAAAGGTTTGTTCTGAAAATTGGAAAAGCTCTAGTGATTCTGTGATGGGGTTCATAGATGCCACGGTTTGATATATGAATTATGCTATAACTCTAAAAATCATAACATTTACAATTCTGAAATAGTTACCAAGTCCGTGATTTATTCCAAAATATAATGCTGGTTTAAAGTCTTGCTTTCATGATCTTGGGATTGTGATGGGTTGATGTGATAGTCTTATGATTCATGAGGATGGCTCATTCATTATTTTTGAGTGGGATAAAGATAGTAGAGCTTATTTATAACTCCCTTAATTGTTTGAAGCTAGAGATGAAGATATAAAATTCTACAACTTAGTTTGCCCTATTCTTGCTTATGTTGTATCGCAAGGACAAAGATTCATTAAAGAGACCTTTAAATGTGTTAATCTAGGTACTTTAATGAAATTTGTTTGCAGGGCAACCTGTCCTACTTATTTATGCTTAGCAGTATTCATACATAATGGTAATGTGACTGCTCATCTCTGAACCATTACGGAAAGAAATATGAGAAAAGGGGCACAGTGATTAATTTGGGGTAAATGCTTAGAAGTTGAGGGTGTTTTTTCTTCCCCTGTGAAGTAAACTCTGCTGATTTTACTTAGTACTTTTTAAAATACATTAAAAATCTGAATTAAAATATGCAATAGTCTAGGAGCGCTTTAAAATAAAAAAGGTAAGTAGTATTTATCACTGTGAATAAAGAATGTAAAATAAATCTAACATATAATTTCTAAGCAGTTAAAGGATGTTGGTATTCCATAAACACTGTGCCTTCAAAATCAATGCTTTTTAAAAACAAAGAGAAAAAGACTCTATTATTTAACCATTGAAATACAAATTTTATTTGTATTTTAATTCTTTTTCTCTCCTTTCAGAGAAAAGTTCCAGATTTTATTATTAATCATCTTACTTGTGCTTTTAATCTTACATTGTCCTTTGAATATTCACCTTTACTTTCTTTATCTTGACTCTCTCCTCTTATCTATCTACATCTGCAAATACTAAAAACATGCTAAAATAATACTTCCCCTGTGAAACAAAGCCACTGCTATTAGGCAGTGATCGAACCACTCCAAAACATAATAGCTTCAATACTTGAAGAGTTATATTGTGTGCACTAAGCTGACATTTCAACAGGGACAAGCCTGGCTAGCACACCTGTAAACCTTTAGGATCAGCTGCAGTGGTTTCAAGGGTATAGTACAAAAACATGCTCACTTCCCTGTCAGGAGGTTGATGTGGACTAATGGTGAAGAATTCAGCTTAAGCTGTCCGCCAGAACTTTTCTCACTGTTACCACAGTGTCTTCTCAAGATGGTTGAATCCAGAGAGAGAGAAAGAGAGACAGAGAGGGAGTCCACAGAAAACTAAATCATTGATCTTTATAAAACTTTGTTCAAAACTCACAGTGTCATTTCCACTGCATTTTCTTCACAGAGGCAGTCAAGAACACTTTCCCAATTTTGATATGAGAATACATGGGTTGAACCCTTGATGGAATCCATGCAGCATTACTGAAAGAGCCTGTGTGCTCAGAAGTATTGCTGCCGCCAGTTTTGAAAAATAAAATCTTCCATAGTCTGCTCACAAGAATTCATATTCCCATGTGCAATATGCATCTCCACTCTCCTCCAAGATTCCCCTTACAAAATAACATTTCAGCATCAGCTTCAGCCTCATTCTCAAAGTATCGGAACTCCTTCTAAATCAGCTGAAGATACAGATGGCAACCTCCTCCTCCCCTCCCCCAACACACACACACACACACACACACACACACACACACACACACACACACATACACACAAACATCCCCGTAGTCAGGAACACTTCATCAGGTTTCAGTCCTACGGTACAGTTTTCAAACTAAAGGTCCAAAAACAAAGAGATACTTCCTCTCCCTCATTCCTCCCTCATTCCCTTATTTTAGGCACATATTTGGAAGATAGACACTAATAATGACTACAGATTCCTTCACTAGATAGAGGAAAGAAAAGCGTAGCTCAGTCACTAATCTATAACAGTTCTAAAATATAATCAGATTGCAAGTTGCAAGTTCTTGTATTGAGACTCAAAGATACTGTCCTGAGATTATTCATCCTAACTCATTTTTTCCTTTTTTTAATTTTTTTGTGTCACACCCGGTGATGTTCAGGGTTTCTTCCTGGCTTTGCACTCAGGAATCACTCCTGACAGTGCTCAGGGGAGGATATAGGACAATGGGAATTGAGCCTGGGTCGGCTGCCTGCAAGGCAAACACCCTACCATCTCTGTGCTATAGCTCCAGCCCCTCATCCTAAATCCTGACATTGTTCTTTGAACTTTAGCTTCTGCCTTCTGAAACAACCCCCATATAATATAAAAAGTGGCTGGGGTTTGCACCTCATTCGTTTCCATCTTTTTCTGGTCCATTGCAGAATGTGGGGTCTTATTTTCTCTGTTCCTTTTCCCAGTTCAAGGTAACAATATTTCTACTGCTGAAGTTTTCTCTTCGAACTGTGGATTGGTCATGATCAGTAACACAGTTTTAAATGGCCCATGCAGAAATCTCAAGATAGGCCTTTCTATTTCTATAAAGCTTATGACAGAAATTGCCCTTAAAATTTTAGATCCATAATACTTATTTAGTAAGTATAACAAAACTACTAGATCCTTAAAAGGTCTTAGGTTCATTTAATATTCTTGATGGGCCTTCTGTCTAACTAAAACGTCTTCTAACACACTGCTATAAATATTACTGAGATCTTAAAAAATTGTGTCACCCTTGATTTGATCTTTGTTCTGAAGCTATATTTGAGAATCATGTTATAGTTGGATATGAGAGGCAGTCTTTTTTTTGACTCAGTAAGTTTGACACATTTATGTATTTTCTCAATTTTGTCCCAATTTTGTTTGATAGCTGAGCAATTTATTTTTTATATATATTGTCTCTCATTCTATTATTTAAAAAGACATATTTTCAATATTTTCTTGAAAAAATCTCTTAATCTGAGTTTTCTAATTTACTAAGCATATGATATGACAGGGAACATGGTTGCTTATTTTTACATAATAATTTTGTGAGGCTTTGGGGTCACGCCCTGTGATACAAAGGCTCTGGCTGACTCACTCCTGGCTCTGTATTCACTAATCACTCTTCGTGGTGCTCTCAGGACCATTTGCGATGCTGAAGAGGGGAATTATGTCAGCTTCATGCAAGGCAAGTGCTCTGCCAACTCTACTAACTCTCCTGTCACTGTCCTGTCACTGTCCTCCCATTGTTCATCGATTTGCTCGAGCAGGCCCAGTAACATCTCCATTAGAGACTTTGTTGTTACTGTGTTTGGCATATCCAATACATCACGGGTAGCTTGCCAGGCTCTGCCATGCGGGCGAGATACTTTCAGTAGCTTGCCGGGCTCTCTGAGAGGGGCGGAGGAATCGAACTCGGGTCGGCCATGTTGGCTGCGTGCAAGGCAAACCCCCTACCGCTGTGCTATCGCTCCAACCCAATAATTTTTAATAAAATATTACTTTCATTTACCCATGACATTGTCTTTTGTTTACACTTTTGTTTAAATATCCATTAGAAATTTCAAGACGTTATTGATTTTTTAAACAATTTTTAACAAATTGTTTTTCAAAATTCTTCCAACTTCCACCCACTTTCTATCACCAAAGTCTATTTTAGATTTGAATGATGCATATCATTCCTGGCACTAAAACTTGTTCCAATTATTACGGTTGCAATAGCGCTCACCCTATAAACTTTGTGTACTCATACACACATAATATAAATATATACAAATATGCATGCATAACTTGATGAGGTTCAACAGAGATAACTTTTGTTTGCACCAATGAGAGTTTAGATGAGACCTGGGGTTATCTGAAAGCTGATCAATTATGTTTAGAAGTGGATACTGAATATTACCCAATATTTTAATAGGAATTGTTGACTATACAGTCAGTATCTGGGTTCATTAGATTACTTAGATATCTTCAGAGTTAATGATGGCTAAATCCCAAGGGCAAGAGCCCCAAGATAGATGGTTAAATAGAAGTTGTATCTCATTTATTACCTAATTTGTAGAAATACTAGTAGCCATTTTCTCCATATTCTCTTTATCTTGGTGTTCACAAAGCTCAACCCAGCTTTAACAGGAGGGAAAAGAGACATCTTTTCACAATGGAGTGTCAAAGTTCTAAAAAAAATGAGGAAAGAGAAATATTGCTCAACATCTTTTTGTAAATTATTGTCTTGCAATATGCCTCATACTGTCTAATTCCCCCCTTCAATTTATATGTCAACTAACTATATAGTGTTTTATTCCTATATTTACAAACAAAGTTGTATTGTGCTAAGACAACTAATAATCTTGAATCTACTATCAATCTTACACCAAGTCATCAAATGAATTTATTTATATTTTGCTTCACAGTATTTGCAATCATAAAATATATTAAAGGTTTATCTCTTTCTATTATAGGCATTATTGATGAATGTAAGCACTTTTTTAAAATATGCTTACTCAAACTCGCAAACACTGGTGTCTTTTTTAGTCTGTTTCTCAAAAGCAAGTTTTCCCAAAAACTTAAACATTAGTTCTTTTTATTTTACATTTCCCTGCAAAGAATCTCCTTAAAACAAACCCTCCAATTTGTATTTTCAATTGTAACTTCTCTCCACTTTGGGGTTCTAATTTCTCCCTGTTAGCAGTATGCACATTTCAATATGACAACTTGCCATCAAGTTTGATTCACCATTTACAAAAATCTCAGATTTTTACTTTTTCTCCTAAAATGAACTCTTCACCAAACCCAAACGTAGAAAAACTCACCTTCAAACTTTTTCTTAAACAGTAATATTTTTCACAGATATAATTCTATTTCTTTCTATTTTGTGTCTCTCATCCCACTCTTAAAGAACATGTCCTGTCCCAGAAGGTTCAAACTTATTCCGACTGTTGTCTCTCCATATCTAGGTTGTGTTAGTTGCAAAGACCACATACAAGCCTACAGAATATACTTCACCATACACTTTGTCCATGCTGCTACTCCTATTTTGTACTGATCCTCTTCATTGTCAGTGTGAGAAACATGAGTGTGTCCTTTGTTTTCATAAACATCCTTTCTCTGATAAAAAAAAAAAAACCTTTGACCTTCCATTGACCCCTTAAGAAAAATAGCAATTTATTCTTGTGTGCTCATAAATTGTTGATGTGACTGTCTTTACTACAAAACCCTGAGCTTCTTATGGTCAGAAGCCATTTATTATAAAATAATCTCACTTAATATTTAAGTTATGTTTAACATTCACATATTGTTTAATATTCATATTAATGAGTGCATATCCTTTGCATGTATAAATACATGTTTTTAACTTTCACCTTGTTGATTTCTATATAATTCACACAATTACCTCAATATTAACCTTCACAAGTTACCTTGCCACACTACGCTCAGAATTTGGAATAGTTTCTAATGAAGAGTCTGAGGTAAACACAAAGATAGTCATCAGCTACCACTTGGGATTGCAGCATTTCATCTATTCCTATTTAGCTCTATCTGTTAAAAACAAATGAGTATTTTGTTACTGTGCATTGCAAATTGCTTTATGGAGCCTCTTTAAAAAGGACTTTCATGAGATTCTCTGAGAAGGGGATTGTTATTGCAGAATTCAAGCATAAACTTTATTACCTGTCAATTGACCATTTTAGAATGGTTTTCTTACCTGAAATATTTTAAAGCATTCATTTTCAAAAAGTGCTGCCTGCAGGTATAAGAAGGTAAAACAAAGCTAACTTCAATAGCTTTACATGTAATAATAAAAAGAATGTCAAATTAGACTCATATGTCATGTGTGAAATACAACAATATTTAAAATATTGTTTAAAAAGCAATTAGGCAGTGGTCTAAAAAGCAATGGTCTAAAAAGCAATAAGGCAGTGTTACTTTGTATTACTTTTGTGTGTTAGAGAAATTACTAATAATTAAGTAGGAAGCATAAAATACAATAGTATTTTGATATTTTTATTTCCTTCAAATTTTCAAGTATTTTTGTATAATACACTTACAAATTTATGAATCTTACCCTTGTAAGTAACCTTATATTGTTTTAAATTCTAGTCTATTAAACTAACTTACTGTCCTCAAATAAAGTCATTTACTACTCTAATTTTTGCCTCCAAATTTGATCTAAGGAGAATCAAAGCGTCACTGAGACAATAGGGCATTTGTTCAATGATGTGTAGAGTAGACTGAATTTCTTAGAATATTTGTGAAGAAGAGGGAATTATGAGCTATATTTTTGTTTAATGTTTCTCAAAACTTTCTCACTTATTTGCATTTGTTTGTAAGGGCTAGTCAACCCCAGAAGTACTCTTTTTCCTCTTTTGGGGGCTTTTAGTAAAATGAAGAAAGGGCAGAAATATTCAATGTAATGCAGTCTGGAACATTAATGAAAAAGATGGTCCTACTGATAATAGTAACCTTAGGGGTCATAATTATTTAACTATCTGACATAAAACAGTCACTCAGATAACAATCGGATAAATGTTTTAAGTTTTCCTTGAGGAACAAACTTTTAATGTTGGCAGGAGGTTGGATCATTTACAAGTTTCCCAAGAAACTGTTTATGTTACCCTTGGTTTTTCTCAAATGCAGAAAGAATGGTGGGTTTTGTTTTTTCTGTTGTTTAAAATTTAAACAAATCGATTACATAGGCAAAAAATAGAAAGTCTATGAAGTCAGAAAAGGATTTTTTAAAAAATGGAAAATGTGTAATTTGAAAGCAACATTATACTCTGAATGTTGAAAAGGTATAAAACAGCAGGTCGGTTTTAACTAACGTACTGTAGAATTTAATAAACAAGTCTCAATTTTTGTTCCCTTCTACTTGCTTATAGTAATCTCATATTTGGTTCTGGTGTTTTCGAGGAGTAATTTCCAGTCATTATTGTGATTGTTAAGCCACAATGGAATGCAAGGGGAATAAATATTGCTAAACTTTAAAAAATTTAAAAACATGTCTATAATAAGATAAATATTGGAAAGAGCATTTATTTCATAGAGGAAATTTGCCTGAACAATTTGAAGGATTTTATACTTTTTTATGTTTTGAATTCACTTTATTCTTGTGCAATTCAAGTTCATTAAAATATTACCATATTGAATCTCAAAATGGGAGAAAAAAGTGATAAAACTATTTGTTCCTGAACTTCCTCACCAAGCAAGTACAATATTATTTACCTGTTTTTAAATAAACAGAACAGAATTCTAAGGGGAGATAAAAGATTGTGTGTGATTCACATATGATGAGATAAACAATGAACTAAAGATTTCACACGTGCCATTTGTATAATGTTTTCAGCATACATGCTTCTTATTTCTTAAAGTACAAATAATTAAAATTGTGTGCTATGCATCCAAAGTTTACCTTGAATATTATTTAAAGTTTCCAATGGAGTCTAAGTAATATATTCTTTTGCATGTGATTTTAAGGTTATGAAAATATGAGGTCAAAAAGTTCTTACCCATTAGTTCTGAAAAATGCCCTCATTTGACTGTGATTGACATTTTTGACACTGATTGATGGGTTCTGATGAGCAATGATAAAAATGAGAGTCTTACATATTTCAAACAAGTTATGTTTCAAGGAATCATGTTGCTAATGAATTAACAATGGACAATGAAGAAACAATTGACCATTAATTTTTATGTTATTATGTTCTTTCTCAGTCTCTTAATATTTTATTGAAACAGAAATCTCCTTCAGATAAGATGTTATTTGTTATGACGCCTTTGAGATCAGTCATTCTGCCTTAGGATGCTGATAATTCACAACAGAACTCTAAAGCAGTTTTTTCATTAATTAATATTAACTTTATAGTTACACCCATAGTATGCTTTTTCTCAAATTCATCCAAAATTACAAAGAAATTAAGATTAAATTATTTCCTGATAACACTATATTTTTGATCTGAGACCTTTGTTATCATTATAACTTTGCTTAATTTCCTAGTTGGTTATCAAATTCTTTGGTATCACAGCATAAAATGAAACTTTTTAGTTCTTAAAAATGCTTGAAGTTGCAGCTTTGAGTTTCATTTATATAGAAGTGTATTCAGGGTGAAAAATAAATGTGTATTTTGAAACATCCAGTGTAGCTAAAATCCAAGTATTCTAGCAACTGATCTCATTAATATTTTGTCTCACAAATATTTTTCCTAAGTTTTTTCATTTTTATAAAAAAATTTGGTCCCAAGGATTGAGCTATATTGTAGGGGCCATAGTGCCTTGCATGTAACAATCCGGTTTGATCCCTGGCACCATGTATGGTCCCTGAATCCCTGCTAAGGGTGATTCTTGAATACAGAGCCAGGAGTAAACCCTGAACACAGCCAAGTATGACCCAAAACACAAACAGAAAAGATGTTAATGCCTTTAAATACATAATTACCAATCTATCTTCATCTCACTTTTTATTCTTTATGCATCTCTAACTTCTTTGTATGTACTATTAATTTTTTTATACATTGTTTTTCCTTTTCTGCGTTCATACCATTTAGCTTAGATATACCAATGCCTTCATAGATCCCAAAACAAATTCTCACAAATGCAGGATAAGGAAATCATGCTTACTACAGTAACAAGTATAAAATTCCATCTGAAAATATTTTCATTGTTAACCATGGTACAGCATTATAAAGAAATGCATTTAAAATCTGAAAACTTGGAATATTATATAATGAGTTTTGGAATTTCATTTTATTATCTGGGTTTTAATCTTGATTGCATTACTTTAACTCATAGCAAGGCTTCTCATCCGTAAAATGGAGACAATGATAATAATCATTACTTATTGTGTTGTTTTACTATGTAACAAGTAATGGGTGCTTTACATCTTATTTTATTTCATCTTCATAGTTACCCTGTTAAATAAATAGCATTATTATCCTCCTTTTTCAGAGGAAAGTAATGAATGCCTACAGAGTAAATTAATTTTTTCTAAGATTGTACAATGTATATACAACAGAACATGCATGCCAACCCATGGCCTTAGATAATAGAACCTGTGATTTAATCACTGATTCTTTAATGTGATTACACTTTCACAACTGGTTTTGGACCAGCACATAGTAGGTGCTTAGCAAGTGTTGTCCTTGTAATTTATTTGTATAGCATGCTTGCTATAGCATACTGTTGGTGCAGAAATCATTTCCACTTATCATACTAAGAATAGACTTTAAAGTAAGTTAAGCTATTTGAAGAATAAGCAGAAAATTGACATCAACATAATTAGCAAAAACTGATGTGTTGATCACACTCAGTCTGAAGCATAAAGAACCATGAATACCCATTACACACGTCTTCAAGGTGAAAGAGTGTACTATACATGAGAGTGAAACTTAGTGGGTGTATGACATGTATCAGAAGAGATCTCTTAAATAATTGGAAAATTCTTCCTATCTGTCAGACTTGCCCAAGAGTAGATGGATCATCTCAGGGGGGGAAATGCAAGTTATTTACTGCCACACAAGCACACAGTGCCTGGTATTAGACACACTGAGTCCTGGATATAATTGTGTATGTGAGTGTATGTGTGTGTTAAAATTTGATTAAAATATTGAATTCAATAATGTTACCATCCTCATCATATGTCAAGGTCTACGTCAACTCCTAATGTGAAATAGCTCAGTTACTTGTTTTTGATGATTCCTATAATCTTCTCATTCACCCAGGTTCGTTATTGTCTGCTCATTTGAAAAGTCTCTTATCAACGTTTTCCAACTTTTTTTGTTGTTTTTTGGGAGGCCACAACTAGTTTTGTTCAGGATTTATTCCCGATTCTCGGCTCAGGGATCATTCCTGGTGTGTTTGGGGCACCGTCTGGGGTGACAGGAATGGAAACCAAGTTAGTCTCACAAAGCAAAACCTCTACCTACTGCACTACCACTCCAATTTTTGTCTCAAGAAACCCTGGCACATTTTTAACAACTACCATAAAGTGTCATCCTATATTTACTCAATGTTCTAATTTCTTATTTGTCTTATCAAAATAAAGCAGCATTCCCATGGAGCAAAATAATCTCTGTTTAACTCTTCTGTGTCAGACGTCCATTCTTCCACTTACTTGTACCACATGACCTTGGAGCACTTGTGTGTGCCATCCCGAATTCCAGGGCTATTGCAAACAAATTTTAACCCCACATAAAGCACCTGTTTGAGACATCTGTCACCTAGTTATGTAATACCTTGCTCATCTTTGTTGTCCTTTGGATTTACCAGTACATGTCTTGAGAAATTTCATATTTGTTTCACAGCTGATAAGAGAAATAATGCACATGTCATTGAATAATATAGTTATCCTTCAGTTCCCTGTCCTTCAAATTTCCAGGTTCCTTGTCCTGAGCTGCATTTTAGAAAGTAATTTCCAATGTCGTACTCAAGACATTTCTCACACCTATCATAAAGCCTGGAACATGCCAACATAATTGGTTAATATGCTAATAACTCATTTTATTATCTTACCCACATTTACTGTTAGAATTATACTGCTCACTTTGGCCTCACATTTCATTTGCCTGACAAAATCTATGATTTTCTTTTATTCTTTATGTTACCTTTCTTTCTTACACTCTTTTCTGGACAATTTTTAACCTTACATCTGAACATTATTCCTTTTCTGCTAATTTAGACCAGTGTTTCTCTACCAAAGGCCATATGGTTTCTGTTGCAGTTCCCCCAGGATATTCCAATGTGGGCACAGCTGAAAATTCATAAATGGGGAACCAAGCCATAGATTAAGACGAAGGACTAACTAGTAGGACAGGGAAACCGCAGGAAGGAAATAAAGTCGGAAGGAGGCCAACATCAATAAAAATTTAAGAAATACTCGTTTAGACTGCATGGCTTATCTTTCCAATAATTTATTTACATTTACTCTTTTATTATTGCTATCATTGTTCTTTGCTCGAGCGGGCCCAGTAACGTCTCCATTGGAGACTTTGTTGTTACTGTGTCTGGCATATCGAATACTCTCGGTAGCTTGCCGGGCTCTCCGAGAGGGGTGGAGGAATCGAACTCGGGTCGGCCATGTTGGCCGCTTGTAAGGCGAATGCCCTACCAGCTGTGCTATCATACCTCTTTTTGTACCATATTCTGAAACAACTCTGTTCTCAGAGGGGCTCTATTTCTCTTTCCTTAAAACTACATCACTCTTGAGTGCATGCTCTCCTTCAACTAACACTTATTGACTCTTTTTTGTTGGTAAAAGTCTTGAAACCTATTGAAAAGGAACTCTGTAGCTGTTACACTTCCTTTTATTCCAGGAATTTCTCACCTCACTTTGATTTCTGGTTCCATCTCTTCACTCAATCTATTTTCACTTATATCGTCTTTGTTCTCTTTCATACTCACTGAACATCTGCTGTTCTTATATCATGGTTTTTCTATGGCAGTTCCACTGCTAAACATCCGTTTCTACCCAGAATCTTCTTTGGAGATTTCTGTGACTCTTCTTCCTTAGAAATTTCCCCTTTCTCACTTTTTTTCTATTATGTTCTGTATTCTTATGTCTCTACAAGTTTTTGATACATTCATCCTAAATAACCTTACTCAGATTTAAAGTTTTCATTATCATGCATTTTTGATGACACTGAGCTTCCAGGCAAGCTAGAACACCATTCTATAATATTACCTAATGTGATTATTTCTACATCTGAAATTTATCCACTACCTAGATTCTATTTTTTAATATTGATATTTTAGCTAGTGAGGGAAATAAATTTTCAATGAGAAAAAAATTATAAAAAATACAAATACAGGGGTTGGCAAGTTATTATAGCAGGTAGGGCATTTGCCTTGCATGCAGCAGACCCAGGTATTATCTCTGGCAAGCCATCTGTCCCCGGAGCACCAACAGGAGTAGTTTCTGAGTGCAGATCCAAGAGTAACCTTTGAGCATCATGGAATATGGCCGCAAAACAAAAACACAAGTACAGTTTTGTAGAGAGCAGTACATACTTCTGAGAGCAGTACACATTTTCTCTGAAGAGAAAAATGCAAGCATGTAGATACCCAGTCTTTCTAATTGTTTTGATAAAAACTATTTCTTAAATCGAAAGACTTAATTACTAAAGCCTGCGTGATCAGCTTGTACATTTGACGTGTTGCTCTTGAGAAGACAAACATGTTCCCAGATTTTAAATGAATCATCTCCAAACTTCTTCTGGGAAGGAACAGAGAATTTTGCCTTGCCGGTTCATTTTGCTTTGCCCCTTAACAGACATGGACAATAAGGCTACTCTTCAGTAAAGTTTCATTTACAAAAATACTTCCAGGTGGCTTCTTAGATTTAACCTACAGGTTGTTATTTGCTAGATCATAATACAAGAAAAATAAAACCTAGTAGGATGGGTCACTAAGATAGTTTGGCTCTTAAAGCCCTTGACTCAAAACTAGGCAAACTGACTTGCTCCTGCATCGTGGACAGTTCCCTGAACTCCTCCAGAAGTGACTCTCAAGACAAAGTCAGAGGCAGCATAGATCCTATACAACCCATTTCCCCGTAAGGAATTCCTGCTCTAAAATCAAATAGAATTTTTTCTCAAAATTTCCATGTTTAATTATTCTGATAAAAATCTCCTTCTCTTCCTTTCTCCGAGTTTGTCATGTTTGGCAACATGTCGCAGAAGCTATGTTAAACATTTTGTACTATTTATTTACCTCATACTAATTCAATCACTTTTATCTATCCAAAATCATTTATTAAGCATTCATATACTATTAAAAATGTAAATGCATTAGAAATACCAGACAGCAATGTAGATGGCATGCTATGATTCTCCATAATGCATTATGTGATCTGAGAGTCTGAATGGAACTTCCTCAGATCTCTAAGCCCGTCTTCTCTCTTTTCCTATTCCACAGTCACTCCTGTCTTTCTTCTACTTTGCTGAGTTACCTCTTGTTCCAGGCAGTCTGAGCTCTTTAATCTATGCTCCTCATTGTTGTCAGAGTGACCTTTCTAAAATGCCATTTTGATCGTGCCACCCGCTGACTTTCACACCTTAAATGGGTCTCAAGACTTTGATGCTATAATTCACAGTTCATCCCTGAGCATTCATAGCCCTTCATGCAGCATCACAGCCTTGTTCTCGCCTCATCTTAGAGCACTACTCATTTGTTTTTAACATTTCCTAATACTGCTTTTCCTGTAAGTGTAAGTTAACTTATATTTTGGTGCCTGTTCCATTGTTTACCACTCCATAGAAAACATCATCCCTTGCTACTTCATATAGATCACACGCAGCCCTTCCAAACAACTGACTACTTCACCTACTTTATTGGGATATCCTTCCTTTGCTTCCTTGTTTCCACTGCTGCAACATATTGTGGCCATTACTAATTCACTCAACATCACTTATTGAGCAAAACACATCACACTTGAATTCACTTGTTTTCCTCACCACACTAAATACACTGAGAAGAGAAACTATATCCTATTTGGGGTTAGAATCTCAGATTTCATTGTAAGTATAAAGATATTTAGATAACATGCAGTAATTACATTTTGAATAAGTATGCATCACAAGTATCATTAAAAGAAGTATACTCTACTAAGGGAATTTCTTACAAAGATTGATAGCTATTTACTGGAATCCCTGGTAATTGATCTGGATTAGTTAGTACTTAAAAGTCATGTCTTTGGAGAGTTTAACTAACTGCACTCAGCCTTAATTTTTAGAAAGCATATATAAGTATTTTTCTTCCTGGGAGAATTATTATAGCATTATATTTATTTTTTCTTGGGGGCTGTAGGATTGGGCCATATCCAGCTATTCTTAGGAGTTATTCCTGACTCTGCGCTCAGGAATTAGCCCTCTTGGGACCATATTGGGTGCTGGGTATCAAGCCCATGTTGACTCCATGCAAAACAAAGGTCCTAGTCACTGTAATATCACTCTAATCCAGTAATGTTTTTTTCAGCTCTTTGGGTCATACCCTGCGATGCTCAGGGGTTACCCCTGGCTCTTCACCCAGGACTCACACCTGGCCATACTCAGGGGACAGTATGGAATTCCAGGTATTGAACCAGGGTTGGCCACATGCAAGGGAAATGCCCATCCCATTGTATTATCACTCCACTCCCCCCCTTGGTCCAGTATTATATTAATTCTTAGATAGAAACCACATAGACTAAGTTGGTTACACTAGAAGTTTGACATTAACAAAATGGTAACTTGGTTATTGCACTTTAAGTTTCAGAATTCAATATTAATTTATAGTTCATCTTTGCTCCTTCAAACTCTGAATCTCTACATGCTTATTAAAAACTTTAAATTTTGCATAATATTTAAATAATTTCAGTTATAATAATTTTAAACTAGCCTTTATTGCAAAGGCACACTTCTGTTTTTGGTGGAATGGTGGCCAGATTGATATTAGGCTAAAGGTATCAAAATCAATTTTATATTTCAGCAGCTTCCTTGTTTTTCTTTTTCCCTTGCTTTATTTCTGGAAAGTTATAAATTAAAAATATGGAGGTCTTGGGTCACACCCAACAGTCCTCAGGATTTACTCCTACCTGTCCTTGGGGACCACTTCTGGCCAGTACTCAGGTGACTATATGCATTACTCCTATACCCTAAAACTAAACTAGGTTCAGACACATGCAAAACAAAGAGTTTAGTCTCTGTTCTTTCTCTATAGCCCCTATGGATCAATTTTTAATCCTGAGAACATTGGAAAATTTAATTATTATCCAGATATATGTATATCCTATATGTAGAAGCAGGAAAGTCTTAAGCTAGTGTCAAAACTTGATGATAGTAACAACAAAGTCTCCAATGGAGACGTTACTGGGCCCGCTCGAGCAAATCGACGATCAACGGGAGGGCCTTTACCTTTAGCTGACATGTACTGATGAAAAACTTAGTAATGAACACACGTAGCTTTACTTGTACATTATACTTACTTCAGATTCAACAAACATCTGTTGTGAGTTTAACATAAGTCTAGTATATAAGACATAGATACAGGGGAAGTATAGTCCTAGCTCTTGGAGAATGTTTTATATGGGTATAACTAGACAGTGTAGACATTATTACACTGTAAGAGAAGTTTTTAGACCAGTGATTAAAGTACTTGCCTTGTGGGCAGTCAACTCCAGTTTGAATCCCCACCTTCATCGATGGGCCCTCAAGCACTGCCAGAGTAATCCCTGAATGCAAAGCTAGGAGTAAGTCCTGAGCATAGCTTGATTTATACCAATCCCCCCAAAATGTGTGAATATTTAAACAATTTTATCACTATTTTTGAGACTCAGCAAAACTGAGGCTACATTGGCAAGTGTATTTAACATTGTCAAGTTGCCTCCTATTCCAGAATGATACACATAAGGAGCCATTTTTTTAACTTTTTATTATGATACAGTGATTTACCAAGTTGATCATCATGATCACGACGATCACGACCATCCTGTTATTCGTCGATTGCGTCAAGCAGGCCCCAGTAAAGTCTCCTTCGTCCTAGCCCTGAGATTTTTTAAAAAGTGCCATATTCAAGGCTCTTTCAGAGTTAGGAGAATGAGTACCATCATTGTTACTGGTATTTGGCAAATTGGGTACGCCACGGGGAGTTTGCCAGACTCTGCCGTGTGGGCAGGTTACATTCAGTAGCCTGCCAGTTTGTCCAAAGTAGGAATGAGATAATAAGATGAGATAATAAGTTGATCATAATACAGTTGTTTCAGGCATTCAATGTTTTGACACCAATTCCACCACCAGTGTGACCTTCCCTCTACCGATGTCCCCACTTTCCCACCACCACCCCTGCTGTCCCCTTACAAACACAAATTTATTTCTTATTGTTTGTTAAAACACAAAAGCAAATGGAATTTTCAAAACTTTGATCAATAATAGTTCACTTGTGATCATTGTTATATCTCACAATGACGTTACTTAAGTCATTGTTTGAGGATCTCCAGAGCTGGTTAGTGCTAGCTGAGTCTTCTGTGTTACTGTTTAGGCTCATTGAGCTTGGTGGGCTATGGAACTTTCCCAACAGATTTGAAGAAGTTTTCATTACTCAAGATCCCTGCCTCCCATTTTGAAGATTAAAATGCATCTGCATTTGGACAACCATATATATATATTATTCACGTAATCTTTTGGGGTTTTTTGTGTCACACGCAGTGGTGCTCAGGGATTACTCTTGGTTGTGTGCTCAGGGATGACTTCTGGCAGAATTTGGGGGACAGCATGGAGTACGGGAGATCAAACAAGGTTAGCTGCATCCAGTGTGATTTCCCTAACACTGTATCATCACTCCAGCCCCATGGGTAACTATATTTATTATGTTAGGATAACATGTACTATTATGTGTGTTTAGAAATAGATGAACTAAAGATTATCAATTTAATGTTATTTAGGTTTGGAATAAAAGTTTTCTCAAAGTTTCTATTTTTTTTCTGAATCAATAGTTATCAGATTTCAGAAAGGAAATACCAAAACAAATTGGCTAAAGGGAAGTAATTACACAATATTTTAACCCTCACTCTTCTTTTTATTTTTCTAAAATTTCATTTTAAGCATTGTAGTTGACAATACTGTTGATGATAGGGTTTTGTGCATAACACATTCCCAACCACACCCTCTACCACTGTCTTTTCCCTTGTCCCAATACTACCCCCACCCAGCCTGCTCTTACTCCTTCACCCCACCACTCCTCTTTGATAATCTTGATACTGAAAACTAGTTCTATTTCCATTGCTTTGGGGTATTTTTTAATGCCCTTACTTTGTTTGTTTATATCCACCACTCTTCCTATTGTTAACTCCCCTTTCAGTCTCCATGATTTGCCTTTCCTAATCATAAGAAACCAATCTACTTGCAAATCTCTATATCTTATTTGCTTGCACATTATCTATACCCTTTTATCTCTACTAGATAACTTTTCTCTAAAATGTAACCTGAATGATCTTCTTTTTCTTCTTAGTGCTAGGCATTGAACCAGGTCTAAAGGAGTCTCTTTTTTCCAGTTCTCAGTACAAATTTGAAAGTTTCATATTTAAATAAACAAAACTTTCATAAATGTAATGCATAAATACATGTATATGTATATATATAAGGCTATGTGTATGTACATCACCTCTGTACGACATTTTTAAATTCTACTGAAAATTTAATTTATTTTTTGTTAACATGTCGGAATATTTCCAAATATGCACATTCATTTGTTTGCAATTTCTTAGACTAAGAATTTGATGCAAAATCACAACACCCAAAAGGAGAGAGAACAGAGGGGAATGCCCTGCCACAGAGGCAGAGTAAGGTAGGGGGTATGGGGGTGGGAGGGATACTGGGATCCGTGGTAGTGGGAAATGGGTACTGGTGGAGGTATGGGTATTTGATCATTGTATAATTGAAACCCAAGCACAAAAATGTGTAATTCTGCAACTGTACCTCATGGTGTCTCACTAATAAAAATTTAAAAAAAAAGAATTGATGCAAGAATTTTGATATGAACTTCAAAAGGAGTAGAAGTGGTATCCATAGCTGTAATAGTTGCTAATATAAAAGATGGAGTAACATACACCAA
The DNA here is from genome assembly GCF_029834395.1 of Sorex fumeus. NCBI lineage: Eukaryota > Metazoa > Chordata > Mammalia > Eulipotyphla > Soricidae > Sorex > Sorex fumeus. Next base: position 56,380,721 of record NW_026606065.1, read on the forward strand.
ATTTTTTTTGAAAGCTAACATTTTATTTTTATTTTATTTATTTATTTTTTAATTTTATTGAATCACCGTGAGATAGTTACAAGCTTTTATGACTGGGTTATAATCACACAATGATCAAACACTTATCCCTCCACCAGTGCACATTCCCCACCATCAATATCTCCGTTATACTGCCCCCTTTCCCACCCTCCCCTGCCTCCATGACAGACAATATTCCCCAGACTTTCTCTCTACTTTGGGGCATTATGGTTTGAAATGCAGATGCTGAGAGGTTATCATGTTTGGTCCTTTATCTACTTTCAGCACACATCTCCCATCCCGACTGATTCCTCCCGCCATTATGTTCTTAGTGATCCCTTCTCTATTCCAGCTGCCTTCTCCCCTTTGCTCATGAGGCAGGTTTCCAGCTATAGAGCGATCTTCCTGTCCTGCGTATCTACTATCCGTAGGTGTCAGCCTCATGTTATGTCGTTTTATACTCCACAAATAAGTGCAGTCCTTCTATGTCTGTCCTTCTCTTTCTGACTCATTTCACTTAGCATGATACTCTCCATGTCTATTCATTTATAAGCAAATATCATCTCTCCTAACAGCTGCATAGTATTCCATTAACACCCCGAATATTAAGCTAAGAATTATATACAATTTGTCTTGTTATGTCTAGAACTAGGAAAACCCAACTGGCATTATCAGTTCATTTAAGATGAGAAAACTGTGACTTACAAATATTTAGTTAAAAAGCGTTTTAAAAGTATCACCTTACCACAACCCAGGCTTGAACTTAGGGTTTCTGGAGCTCGTACCTAGCAGTTCATCTGCTAGTTACCAACTGACTTGCATGTGTAGTAAAATAATAATAATGATCAATTGTTATTTTTATTACAGCTAAAACAGACTTTAGTTTTAAGACAGTATTTGAGACTAAGATCCAGCAATAATACTACCTTACAGGGAAATAGGCTTATTATGACATATTAAGACTTAACCACCTGCCATTTTAAACAATGCTCTAGGAAAAAACGTTCCTTGAAGCAACATTTCTGATAGAAAAAGAAAGTGAAGTGAAATAATAGTCATGTTCAACAATTACAGATGGATTAAAGAAATTGTGACATTACTATACTGGAACATTAGTTTTTTACATGATTTTTATTATGTGTGTTAATAGGATATACTTTTTCAAAGATTATGCAAAATATGCAATAAGGTTCATTAATAAGGATGAGATTTAATGTTTTTACTATTTACCTATTTTTATCGACTTTTCCACCATCAAACCGACTTGCATGTGTAGTAAAAAATAATAATGATTAATTGTTATTTTTTTATTACAGGTAAAACAGACTTTAGTTTTAAGACAAGATTTGAGACTAAGATCTAGCAATAATACTACCTTACAGAGAAATATTCTTATGACATTCCGGTTGAATGTGTATACTTTTTAGCATAAAACAACTTAATGTAAATGTCATATTTCTTTTAAAGAGTATGAAAGAGAAGCATCTTTCTAAACATACCTATATAATTTGCTTGCAAAAGTAAAATTATTTGCAAAATATCATTTGTCCATTAAAATCTTAAGAGAATTGCACAAGCTAAATTAGTGCCTGGACTGCAAAAAGCCACAATGAATTTAATATTAGTGCTTTCCAAAATATAGACCAATTCTTAATAGACTATTTTACAATGGGAAGTGCCTTTAGGGGTCAGTATAACAAAATTAAGATCAGTTTATAAAGCCTTCTTAAAATCCTGGTGGCAGCATAAAAATGTCTCATGTAATTATTTGTGAGTTTGTTTGCTCATACAACATTTTCTCTTCCAGACCTGGTACATAATGAAGTGGACTGCTAGACCTCTGACTTTTCTTCCAGCAAGTGCATTTGAATTATGCTGTTTACTATACGAAACAGGCTAATTAACATTTTCTTAACCAAAGTCAAATTTAAAGTTGTTGGAGCTGAGTTGGGAGACTGATTATTCACGATCTGCCTTTAGTTGTTTAAACTGAAGTTAGTTACTAAAGCAAATTTAAAGATAGCTAACATGCTCTAAACTACATTAGGCAGAGGCTTTCTCAGTACCTTAATCTTGATGGGGCTTTTCTCTCATCAGCCTAGTTTGAGAGCCAGTGTTTTTCAGTTCATCTTTATTTATTTTTTTTTTTGTATCTTCAGGTGCTTAGTTTCTGCTTAGTCTTTGTTTTCAGTTCTAGAACCTTCCAACCATCCCCCTAAATATTCAAGGGTGGCTTAAACATGCTCAGTCTTCTCTAGTTAAGAGATCAGTCAATAACACCCAAGGACAGTAGCAGCTGGGATAAAGAAGGGATCACTAAGTCAATGATGGTTGGAGAGATTGTTCAGGATGGGACTTGTGTGCTGAAAATAAAGGACCAAACATGATGGCCTCTCAGTATCTGTATTGAAAACCATAATGCCCTAAAGTAGAGAGAGAATAAAAAGAAAAGAAAATTTTCTGCCATAGAGGCAGAGCATGGGTAGTGGTGGAGGTGGGCAGGAGAGATACTGGGGACATTGGTAGTGAAAAATGTACACTGGTGGATGGATGGGTGTTCAATCATTGTATGACTGAAATTCAATCATGAAAGCCTTGTAACTATATCTCACAGTGATTCAATAAAAACTTTTAAAAATTAAATTAAAAAGCGATCTGTAAAATGTTAAATACTCAAGGGCACATATATGAAAATTAAGACTAAATGACATTGAGAGATGATGGCATTGAGAATGCTCCACCAAGAAAAGTTAATTCCTAAAGAGAGTTAAGAAAGTTCCTCCATTTGGTCTGAAAAGTGACTGGAAGGGCCAGCATGACTTATGTACAGATCTGAGTGTTAAGGTAATTAGTGTTGATCTAAACTCTCAATATGACATATTTTGTGTTGGCCTTCAGTAACAACCCTCCTTGGTCTAGACCTATTAATATACTTAAGGAGAAGAAATAATTACTTTTGAAAACAGACTTTTTATATTATTTGGCCGATTTTCATTCCTCTACAGCATGTGTATTGATTGCTACTTTCCAATATCTAAAATTAATACCAGCAATAATATTTCTCTTCACTGTAGTGTGCTTAGTTCTCCAAAGACAGAGCTGGTCTCATTATTAAATCACATTATTTAGAAGTGTAATGATTTATTTTTGGTTACTCTTAAAAATTGGTATAGCAAAATGATGAAAAATTGGATTGATTTTAATGCTAAAACATAGAGCTAGAAGTATGCATTATAATATTTGCCAGAACAAGTGTATGTAAAAAACTCCTAACTTTCATCTTGGGCTAGTTCTCATAAGTCAATTCATGGATGAAGGGTACATTGTACATAAGTAGTTGGTGCTGAATGAAGCAGCTAATTAACTTACCAATAGTTAGCCACTTAATATTAGTCAATGGAGTTGCTTCCCAAAGGAAGAATTGTACTGTACTTGAAGTCATCACTGGAGTCATTTAAATTGACATTGGACAAGGCATCAGAGGACAGGCAATAGGGAATAGACTTTAACTAAAGAAAAAAAATAGGTTAAAGCAAAGTTGTAAAAAAAATAAGGACATTAAAATTATAGTAAGATATTTATTTTTATGATTCTGTAAAAAAACCCGATTATATAAATTTTTATGCTTTTGTACTTTTATTATTACCTTGTATTACCTAAATTTTATTTAAATGAAACACATAAGGCAGATAGATAACCTATGGGAAAAATTTGTTATGGTCTGGCAGTTTAATTTGCTTGAATAATTTTGGATATTTTAACCAAGATTTGTACGTTGCATTTAATTTTATGTATAAATATTATAAATAATGTTTTATCAAATTTACTGTTATTAAGGATCCCCAAAAGATTTCTAGGTTTAATCACTCTGTTCTACTCCTCTATAATTATGATAGACCCACATGAATTACTTTATTCAAGGCATATATTTCTATTCTTAGATGCTTTATTGAAGTCCCCTCGTTAAAAAAAATCCATATTGGAATGTTCGTGGTAAACCTCAGTTGCATAAATAATGGTGATTTGTGTAATGAATTATTTAGTCATACTTTAAAATAATTCATCAGAAACACCATATGAGTAGGAAACAGGATGTAGTCCTAGGTAATAAATGCTATCCAGATATTACTATGTGCAGCATGTTACATTCTATAATATTTGTTAACTACATGTCCTAGATGCTCCATCAAAAATCAATGATTTTAGAAAACTGTAGTATCAGCATACCACATAAGTTTGAATAACTGAATAGCTTAACTTTGAAAAAAATATAGTTAGGTTACTTGAGACAACAACTAAACCTAGAACCTAAGTGGCCAATTCCTAAACTGCAAGTTAAACAATAGCTCTCTCATATAAATCCTGTACCACCTCTGAGTTTATATATGTGTCCTGAATCTTAATCCTGGCTGTCTGTGGCTACGCTCTTGATCTTCACCATTATGCCATAAAGATCAACAGAATAAATATGTGGACTTTAAGTTGGGGTGAAAGGTCAGGAATGAAAGGAAAAACAAGTTCTACACTTCCCAGTCTCCTGGGAGCTAAATCCTTGTCTTTGGGGGGGGGGGGGGTTGGGGAGGGGGGGAGGTGCGGGCACGAGCAGGGTGAGAAAGGTAGGGAAGGAGAAAGATAAAGAGACAAGGGGAAGAGAAACATACACAGACACAATTGACAAGGAGTTAGATATCAAACCGCTAGAATAACTTTGTATGTTGGTGCCCCAGAATCCCCATGCTGGGTCTGGTGTATAGGCACCTCATTATTTCTCAGGGCCAGGTTCTATGAGCCCAGACTCCTGACTTTAACGTTGTCATGGGAAGAACTTCTTAACAATCCAGATTATTCACAGTTTTATCTTTTAAATCTAATGAAGTCATCAAAAGCAATTATTTAGCTCAAATATTGAGTACTGAATTCTGTCCTTTATTTTCACATTGTTAACAATTAGGTTTCTTGACTTGCAGTTTTCAATTTTAGAAAAAAAAATCTATAAACTCTGAAAGAGGTCAAGAGAAAGATTCTTGTGTAAGGCGTTTTTTTACCCAATTTAGAAAACCTCATTTAAATATTCAATGCATTCTATTAATATAACACAAAGAAGACTTATTTATGAATAAAGGTTTATTCTCAGCAATTCAAGGAAAGAGTTTTCTTTAAAAAGAAAAAGAGGCTGTTTTTATACAGTAAAGTGGACTCATTGCATTAGTCATATACAGTGTTAAGAAACTAATAATTGTATTTTATGCTTTTCAAGCCTCTTAATTTAGTAAACCTATAATTGAAAAGTGAAATTTCGCAATAAAGTAGTATAACTCAGTTCATGTTGCTATGGGAAAGTAAAGGTTTCCTCCTACTTTAGTTTATTAATTTTCAAATAATGCTTAAGGGCTTGTTATGATACTTCTTTACAAGGTAGTAAATATATAGCTATCCAGACTGTCTGGGTTGAAAACTAATTACCATTAGAATCTGAAGCATTTAGGCTTGTTATTTTTGCAAATCAAACAACTCCGAATGCAATTTTCATATTAAATCCTATATACAATGATTCAGGGATATTCTCTCAATGCATACCATAATCGAAAACATCCTTCTTCTTTTATTACCCTTAGCAAGCAAACCAGACAGAACTTTAAAGTATAGCATTGAAAAGGAAACTGGGGAAACAGGCATTGAAAGTATGAAAGAATTAAAGAAACGATTTTGAATAATTGAAAGTTTCTTCAAATGCAAATGCAGAATGTTTGGCAGGAATTTCTCCATCACCTGAAAGAAAATATACATCACCTGAAGGAATATGTGAAAATGTATACGAACTACAGAGTACTGTGTCATAAGCTAACAGAATGGGGTTTTCTACATGCCACTTGGCACTGATTGCACTAAATACTTTTACAGGATATTTCTAACAGCCACATATTCCCCCTACCCCAGGAATAAGTTTTTTTAAGTTCATTTTTAATTTAATTAAATTATCATCATATACAAAGTTGTTACAGAGTTGTTCATGATTGGGTTTCCATCATACAAAGTTTCAACATCTTTTTAAATGAGTGTCAATGTTAAACTAGCTGGAATAGAAAAATTAAGTTTTACTGTTCAAAAGAAAAATAAAAATATAGAAATGAGAAAACATGTCTTTATTGATAGTTTTCCCAATTTAGAAAAGCTTATTTGAATATTCGATGTGTTCTATTAATATGATGCAAAAAAGACTTATTTATGAATAAAGCTTTATTTTCAGAAAATTCAAGAAAAGTGTTTTCTTTAAAAAGAACTGTACAGTAAAATTGTCTCATTGCATGATACATATACAGTGTTAAGAAACTAATTATTGTATTTTATGCTTTCCATGCATTTTGATTTAATCAAAACTGTGTCAGTATTTAAATCATTGCTCTATGCATTCTTTTAATACACAAAATATTTTTTAAAGTTCTAAAAAATGAATTTTTACAGGACCAAATAGTATTTCATTGTTATTGGATATTGTAAAGATATATGTATATATATGTACATACACACATACATACATATGTGTGTGAGTGTGTATATGTGAGTATATATATGTATATATATATATACGTATGTATGTATGTGTAAATATGCAGATACAAAACAATGAAAATACATAAGTGGCTAAGGTGGCTATCAGGATGCATATATTAATTGGAAGTAAGAAAAATACTTAAGAGCAGGAGAGATAGTACAGGGATTAAGGCACTTGCCTTACATATTGTTGACTGTTTTGATCTCCAAAGCTACATGGAACCTACGACATACTTGAACATGACCAAAAAGCACAGAGTGAGGCCACGATAGCTCCCAATACAACTAGATATGACCTGGTCTTGAAGATATTTGTCTTTGTCAGTTTGAACCGGGTCATGGTAAGTCAAGGTGGAGAAAAATTATTTTGGAATATACAAATATATCATTTAATATCTACAGTTACCCTACTACTTTAGAAAAATGAGGAAGAGGTAACAAATGATAAGTACTATATAAAATCAAACACAGTCACACACAGACTAAATTTGTTTTTATAAATATACAGAAATTCATGTACATAGATATAAATATTCTTTAGAAGTTTTCATAATAGCTTATTCAATGAATGTGCTCTTTGAAGTTTCAGGGAAATATATACTTTATTAAAACTTTGTGTCACGTAGGAGAGAAAACATTTCATTATAAAAAAAAATGTTCTTATTCTTTTTGAGCTATATCCGAGAGTACTCACAGGCTACTTCGATGTTGCAATTGTTGGTGACTCTTGACAGTGTCTAAGGAACCACATGATGGTGCTCTGGGAACCATAAGTTGTGTTGGAAACTGAACCAATATTGTGGCCACAGCTCGTGGTAGGCAAGATAAGCTTTGCTCATCTCTCTATCCTGACTTTAATAGCCACAGACTATATTGTGTAAACTGGTTCACACTGAGACACATCTTTTGACAATGAGTTCTAATGTTCCTGAAAGTAAATTCTTTTAGCCCAGTTTAATATTTTCTGTCCCTTATTTTTATTTAAACAATTTATTTAAAATTGTGTTTATTACAATAAACATAAGAAATGTGGTTGGGATTAATAAAAGTTGAATGGTTAACCTGTTATCTTGAACAACTTGTTGATTTTGTTGACTAAAGCGTTGGTGGAGGAGTGAATGGGAGAGACTGATGCCCCAATACAGTATGTATCTTCATTCCCAAGTTCACTCTAACTATCCTTTATAATACAAGAGTGGTTTTACTGCTGAAGAGACAAGAAATATTAATCTGTGTCATCTTTCCATTTGCCATTCAGTAGCAATAATGGAAACCACAATAATTGCAATAGCAATATTTATTGAGCAATTATTGTGCCACTAAAGTTGAACATGCATCTCCATTCTATATCCTGTTTGATTCACTTTTTCTCTCTAAGAACATCACCATCTTCTATATGAAAGATTTTTTGCTTATTTATTAACTGTCTATCTCCCACTAAAATATTTTTTCAGGTGTACACCTAATGAGATACTGAAATATAACCCTAACCATTCCTTCAATGCACTTATTTTAATGTGAGATGATTGTTTCTGTGTAGTTTCTTAAGAGGAATATGGTGTCCCTACAGATTTGAAGAAAAGAATTAACTATGTAAAGCCCCTAAATATGTAAAGTCCCTAAAATAAGAATTAAGTATGGAATTCAAAAATAACAGAAAAGGAGTCAGGGTGGTTGAATCTTAGAAAATGAGCTCTCTAAGAATAGCTGAGATCAGCACCAGGAGGATTACTCCATAACTTAGAGTCCCGCCGGGTATTCTAGGGAAAGGGCAGTTCAGATAGAGAAGGGAGCACCAAGTAAAGGGTGTTAGGAGGATCCTCCCAGGAGGGGAGATGCATGTCGAAAGTAGACTATGGACTGAACATGTTTGCCACTCAATGCCTCTTTTGCAGACCACAACACCCAAAACGAGAGAGAGAACACAGGGGATTGCCCTGCCACAGAGGCAGGGGGGATGGGGGGATGGGACTGGGGGGGATATTATCCATGGTGGTGGAAAATGGGCACTGGTGGAGGGATGGGTATCTGATCATTGTATAATCAAAACCCAAGCACAAAAAATCATAAATCTACAACTGTACCTCGTGGTGTTTCACTAATTAAAAAAAAGAAAATGAGCTTTCTGAAGACATAGGTAGTATCAGAGTACTTGAATGTATTATCAGAGTACCTAAACGCAACAGCAGGGTCAAAAAATTACCTCTAACAAGAATTCTTGGAGATTTTAGCCTGGGATAAACTTATTAAGGTTTTAAATATATCTTTCAGAGTACATAGAAAATGATAGACTTTGGTCAATGTTTAGCTGCTAAAACAAAATCATAGAAAGCACTTCAGGGGGTATGGTGCCTCCAGCAGGTCAATCTGTACTTGTGAGGCGAGTGCATCAGCAACCTGATGGTGCCTTCAGACTTCTAGATACTCCAAAATTGCTGCTGTGCCTTTGGCCAGACCCCAGCAACTTGGGCCAAGTTAACCAAGAAAGTAAACAGCCGAAAGTTAGGTATTTGGCCTTCTGTTCCTGATCAAACTGCTTAACAGTCATGATTCCAGAGACTCGGAAACAAAACTCAGAACCTAGCAGCTTTTGGCAGAAATGCGTCTGGTTCTCGCAGTAGGTTACCAATGCCTGGCCACCTCAGGGGGAGAAGGGTGCTGCCCATCCACCTGCTCCCTCTGGCGGCTTAGTGGCCACCATCCTCCAGAGACCATTGGACAGTCAGGTTTAGGCCTACAGTGACAAGACACGTGGGGTCTCATGGGATGGGGTGGTGCCAGCCCTTTCCTGCCCCCCCCCCCGTCATGAGACCCCAAGTCATTGCCCATGAACGTCCTCTCTGACTCCTGATCAAGCCATGATCCCAAGACTCAGGAACAAATCTTGGAACCCAGCAGATTTTGGCAGAAATCCCTCCAGATTTAACTGTGAAAATTTCAGAATTCCAAAATCGCGCAGCCACTACTGCAGTGGCACAACATCATGTTATTCATAATCAGCAATAGAAAACAAATTGTTTACAGTTGCCTTTTTGGCAGATCTGAGTGTTGGGGTAAAATCCCAAATAATAATGGTGGGTCTGGGATCGAAATATTGAATAAAATCAAAGTAGAGAGAGAGTAATGTAGGGGGAGGATGTGACATGGGAGTATACTAGAGTTTTTGGTGGTAGAAAATGGGCACTGGTGGAGGAACAGGTGTTTCATCATTGTATGACTGAGACTTAAACCCAAAAGCTTTGTAACTGTTCTCATGGTGATTCAATAAATAAATTTATTTTTAAAAAAAGAGCTCTTTGGCACTATTGCGGCAACATGGGAAGATGCCGTTATTGTCAACATTGACGAGGAATATGATTGACTGGTTCAGCACCTCCATGATTGTGCGAGGAACACCAAGAGAGAGATAGCCACACACACACACACACACACACACACACACACACACACACACACACAAGCCTGTCTTCAAAAAATTTTGATCTTATTCGCCAACATGGCTTGGCGCATGCCTCAGGCAACTGCAAGGGAATGTCTGAGCTCACAAAGCAATGCAGAGAAGCGATAAAGGAAGACCTGAAAGAGAGAAGAGCAGCTGTGCTGGCAGATGCGGCAGAAACTGGGAAAAGCATTCACAATACCCGCCTGTTCTTCATCAACTACAAGACCAAGATGACTGCCCTCCGATGTCCTGATGGATCGATCACATCTTCCAGAAGGGCAACGGAGAAGATTATTCATGATTATCTACTCGGATCTCTTCAATAGCCACATCCACATGCCCACATACCAAATTCCACATCCTGCATCCATCCGAGCTGCGCAGGAGGAAGAGAGCGGCTTGGAACGCCTTCAAGAGCGTCGGAGAAATAGCTAAGAGAATGAAGAACCTCCGGCTCCGGGCACATCTCTTTGATTCCACTGTTCTTCCTGCATTAACATATGCCTCAGAGACCTGGGCCCTACGCAAACAGGATGAGAACGCTATTCAGGTCTCCCAAAGAGGAATCGAAAGAGCTATGCTTGGAGTATCATGCTTCATTCAAATGAGAGATGGAATCTGGAGTTATGACCGACCTCTGTCTACGGTCTAGAATCAGGGACGCTGTCTTGTTTGCCAAGGTGTCGAAAATCAGATGGGCTGGACACGTAATGAGATTTGGATTAAACTCTGGACTAGAGCCGTTACCACAGGACATCAAAAAATTGCGTGGCTGCCCACCTCCGAGATGGTCAGACTTCTTTGTCAAGACCCTGAACGATCGGTTTGAGGCTCTTCGTGTTCCTCGAATGAGCGGACACCATTGGGCTACATTAGCAGGCGACAGGGACGAATGTAGATGTTATTGGTGTCTGCTTGAGCAAATCAATGAGTAACGGGATTTGAAGTAATCAGTGATAAAAAAGAAAAAAAAATGACTAATGAAATTATAAAATAAAAAAGAAAACACTTCAGTGAAGTGGACAAGGTATAATAATGATATCCACAGAAAAATATTGAAAGTAGATCTGTGAAATATGTGTGTAAAAATAATAGAAATAAATGCTATTCTGGAAGAACTCCATACAAAGTAAATCCCACGAGAGTAGGAGCTTTTCTTATTAGCTCATTGTGAACCCCTGGCACCTCCAACAGTTCCAGACATATAAGAGATTCAACAACTAGTTTTAACTTAAATAAATGCTATCAAAGGAATAAAGATACTTTTGCACAAGGTATGTAAATGTTATTTTTTAATTAATGAAACCAGAGAGAAACACAGAGAAAACTCTGTTACTTTCTACTTGGAAATATAGAGTTGTCATTTTTTCATTTTAAGAGTTCCTCAATATTCTTAGATTGTGTTCTACTAGGGCTGGAGCAATAGCACAGCGGGGATGATATTTACCTTGCATGCTGCAGACGTGGCCGACTCAAGTTCGATTCCTCCACCCCTCTCAGAGAGCCCAGCAAGCTACCAAGACTGTCTCGCCCGCATGGCAAAGACTGGCAAGCTACCCGTGATGTATTCGACATGCCAAACACAGTAACAACAAGTCTCACAATGGAGACATTACTGATACCCGCTTGAGCAAATTGATGAACAATGAGAGGACAGTGACAGTGACAGTTTGTTCTACTTACTAATGATCAGTGACCTTTAGAAACCAATGAATTGGGGGTGATAGTGTAGTATAATATTTAATTTTGTGATTTGCTTGCATTTTAATTGCTTTATTTGACAACATTATAAGATGGCAATCTAGGGTTTGAAAAATAGTATAGTGGGTTGGGTTCTTGCGTTGCACTGCACCCACTCAGGTTCAATCTGCGGAATGCCATTTGTTTCCCAGAGTTCTGTACGGAGTGATTCTTGGAGCACTGAGCACATTAGATGTTGACCAAAAAAACAACAACGATACAGTGACAAAAAGTTGTAAACCTAATAGTATCCCAGAAACAATACAGAGATGTTGAAAGAGGAGGAGGAAGAAGAGGAATAGGAAGAAGAGTAGAAGAGGAGGAGGAGGAGGAGGAGGAAGAGGAGGAGGAGGAGGAGGAGGAGGAGGAGGAGGAGGAGGAGGAGGAGGAGACACTTACCATTGTAGTGTTCCTTTCATTATTTACTTGTAATTATTGCTTGGGTTGTTGGGTCACACTAGGGTGCTCAGCAGCTATTCCTGGGTCAATTCCTGGAGTGGTGCTCAGGCAAACATGTGAGGCCAGGCATCAAACCTGGAGTTCCTTTATGCAAAACATGCGGTATCACTTTTGAAAGTAAGCTCTTAGTTAATAACTAAACCTGAAATCATAGAAACAGTTCAGGGAATTTCATTGTACATTTGGGTAAATAGTATGTATGTGTGTAACTGGTGCTTCCTGTACTTAAATAAACTCTTAAATAAACTTATTCTGTCCTGCTGGTTTTGTACTCATGCATCAACTCTTTGTCATGCCTTGAGGAGAATATTGAGTGTCAGAATCCAAGCCTGATTGTCCACAGGCAAAGTAAGCATATTACCTATCTATCTCTCCACACATCTTGTTTTTTTCTTATCTTTAATACATTGAATGGTGTCAAAAACAAAAATGTGTTTTGGTCTCTATACTTTGTCTAACATTTCACTAACTTTAATTACTTTCCATAATAAACTTTCTAACTCTGAGTCTAGTTTTTAAGTCACTACTGTAGTAAAAGCACTGACCTCAATAATAAGAATCTCTCTCTTGTGGATATTTCTAAATAAAGCTGATGCAATTTTCTAGTCTAATTTATCTAAAAGGAACTGATCTAGGCCAAATAATATTCTTTAGTGTTCATCTTGAAATAAGATGTGGAAACCAGTTTTAGATTCAAAAACAGTTCTTATTCTATAGATTATGATGTTCTATTTAAATTATATTGGAAAATCTTAACATATTTTCTTTAGCTATTGGCTGGCAGAAATAAGGTCATATAATGTGAAATGTATTTTTTGCATAATCAAATAGGTAAATAACTGCTACAATTATATTTACATTATTCCTTTTGAATCAATTACAATCAAAAGTTGTTTAACATGTATTTCAAATATAAGAATGTGTAGTAATCATTGTGTAATTTGTTAAGGTGCAAATTATGCAACTTACTTCACAGCATGTATACTTATTATTAAGGGTAAAGTTGAGTTACCTCTGTTTCCAACAGAAACATGCGTATATAGTATAGAATACTTATACTTTTCAAATATTTTTTCCCTTTAGTTACATATACTCATTTTATCAATGGTATGGACATTAAAAAATTTCATATAAATTGCAGATATGAACTACATTGGCTTAGGTGATGATTGCTGCTATTTGTCAATATATGGAAACATCATAGCAAGTTAGGAAAGGAAATCTAGAGATATTGATGTGCTGCTTTCATGACTTTTTACATGTAACTTAACATGTTTTCCTAAATAAAGATATCATATCCTCTTTCTTGATCAAAGAGGATATGCTATCCTCCTTGTATCAAGTAAAATATTCATATAAACTTTAAAAAAGCATATTAAAAATTTTCAAATATCTAAATTATGTTTTGCAAAACTCAAACTCCTTGAAGTTGTTATGTCAGAGACAGTGATTGTTCTTTTAATGACTGTTAATTGTCAAAATTATGTTTTATGTGTTTAAGTTTTAAATAAAAGTCCTTGACCCTTGTCTTTAAGAAGTATACTCTCCATAAAACTAAAAGGAAATAAAGAAAGAAAGTCAGCACGATGAGTAATGGTGTAGTGATGGAACCCATGGAGAGTGTCTTTGAGTCCTTAGTGGGAAATTATGGCATATTCAGTGGTGATTTGGGTCAAGTGGTTTAGCATTCATTTGCCCATGTTTTCTCATCTGCAGAATGAAAATAATTATAACTTACCTTAAAGTGCTGTAAACCTAAATTAATTAATATGTATAAAATTCTTAGTAGGTTTCCAGTAAATCTTAAAAATGCCTGATATAGATAGATAGACAGATAGACAGATAGATAGATAGATAGATAGATAGATAGATAGATAGATAGATATAGATAGATGGATATAGATTTCATACAAAGTCATAGTATCTCTGGCAACTAAATATTAAAACTCTAAATTATTACTGACGAATATCAAGAAATTAAGAAAACATTTGATATTTAAATTAACCTTCCCTGTGATACTCAAAATTCATTTGGACAGTAACTATTTTTTAATAGAAGGCTCACCTCTATCAATTGTAAGCTTGAGCAAACATTAACAGGAGGCCCACATGACATTATGTTTTAGTAGTTGAAGTCTGTGAAGCAATTTGGAAAACAAGCCTAACTCCCTACTTTGACAAGTGTGGTCATTTACAAGTTAAATACGTCCTTAGGACCCCACTCCCCATGAAGACCCACAGGTTACTTTCATCCCTGGCTGTTCTTTTTTCTTTCAAATTCTTCCTGCTTTTCTTTAACTTCTGGACTTACCTCAACTCCCATTTCAATGATTAGGCTTCATGTAATTAAAATACTAACCTTCAATGTGAGAAAGATAGTACTGTGGGTCAGGCATTTGCTTTGCACACAGTCAACCACGTTTTATCTCTAACACCACAGAAGGTCCCCTTAACACCGCCAAGGGTGATTCCTGAGAACAGAAATTGAGTAATCCCTGAGCACTACTGGTGTGTCCAAAAGAGAGCACAATCAATATATTTCAGGAACAGACATTAGCAAATTAGGGGAAGATGGTTGACTTGTTTGAGGATCAATTTTTATTAATTTTTTTTGCTTTTTTTGGGGGGGGTCACACCCGGCAATGCACAGGGGTTATTCCTGGCTCTGCACTCAGGAATTACTCCTGGCGGTGCTCGGGGGACCATATGGGATGCTGGGAATCGAACTCAGGTAAGCCGCATGCAAGGCAAACACCCTATCTGCTGCACTATTACTCCAGCCCCTTGAGCATCAATTTTTAGCCTTGCATCTGTACATAGTCTCTAAATCCAAAGGATTTTTCGCCTAGTGTGAAATGATGCATCAGAAAAAGCCAGTGATTTCTCTGGATATACTGATGAACAAAATGGCAAATACAAGAAGATTATTTTCATAAGCTACATGCAAAATCAGTCTTATTAGAACAGGGATTTTGAGGCTATAAAATTATTCTACAAAAATATATTATTTGGTCTGAGTGATCTAACATTCCTAACAGCAGCGTAGAAGCTTTTGTTGTTGTCGTTGTTTAGAATAGCTAAGATATGTAATTAACCTAGGTAGCTTATGTATGATAGATGATTTGAATCATGAAAATGTGGTATATATACACAATGAAATACTATGCAGCTACAAAGAAAAATGCTATCATGCAACTTGCTGCAACTTGGATGAAACTGGAAGTTAAATGAACTAAGTCAAACAAAGAATGACAAGTTTTAAAGGAGGAATACCAAATAATCCTTGGATCCAGAGTATAGTTAGGAGAAGGAGAAAAGTCAAGGTTGGAAGAAGAGACAAACAAAAGAAGCAATGGGAAGGGGCAGAAATCAAGAAGATTCAGGCACTTTGGTGGTGCAAAATATATAGCAGAGCTATATATCCAAACCACAAAGTCAACAACAGTGAAACCATGAAATCCAAACTTCAACAACTTGGGACTGGAGCCATAGTATAATAGGTGCACACGATCAACCTGGGCTCCCTTAGTCTGCCAGGAGTGATCCCTGAACACAGAATTAGAAGAAAACCCTGAGCACACTGAGTGAGGCCCACAGACAAAACAAAAAAAACAACCAAACAAACAAACCTGAAAAACCAAATACATTTCAACAACCAAACTTTAAAAAATGTGCCTGTCAAGGTGACAGACTGAGGGGCAGGGGGGTACCTGAGAACACTAGTGAAAGGAAGTTGACACTGGTGATAGGATGAATCGGTGCCAGGACATCATATGTCTAAAACTCAACTATGAATAACTCTGTAAACAAGGTGCTTTAACTAAATAAAATAAAAAACACTTTTTAAAAAAGAGCGTCATTCGGGCCTGAGAGATTGTACATTGGGTAGGACAATTGTTTTGCACGTGGCAGATCCAGGTTTGATCCCTGGCATCCCATATGGTCTCCTGAGCACTGCCCTGAGCACTGCCAGGAATAATCCCTGAGTGCATAGCTGGGAGTAGTCCTCGAGCAAAAATAAATAAATTTGATTTAATTTAATATAATTTTTTAAAAAATAAAAATAACACCGTGGATTTGGCTTGTCTAATTCAGATTTTTCCTTATTCTCAAGAACTTTCCTTTAAGACATAACTTAATCTGAGAATCAGTGTGGCATTCTTTCAGTTAGCCAACAAATAAATAAACAAATATTTACAAACTATCTAGTATATAGCAAGAACAATGCCAGCACTAGGAAACAGTGCTTCAAAAATACATACCATTTCTGCCTTTCTAAACTTAAAATCTAGTGGGAAAACCATCACACAAAGATCTCAATATTCATATCATTATACTGCACTGTCCTCCCACTGTTCATCGATTTGTCCGAGCGGGCCCAGTAACGTCTCCATTGTGAGACTTGTTGTTACTGTGTTTGGCATATTGAATATGTCATGGGTAGCTTTCCAGGCGTTGCCTTGCGAGCGAGATACTCTCTGTAGCTTGCGGGGCTCTCCGAGAGGGGCGGAGGAATCGAACCTGGGTCAGCCAGTTCGGCCGCTTGCAAGGCAAACACCCTACCAGTGTGCTATCGCTCCAGCCCATTATGAATGGAAATTTTGAAAAAGAAATCACAAGTATAATCATGATTCATCTGTAGAAGTAAGATTATCCATCATCTTGAAAATAAAGTCAAGAATAAAATATTTTAGAGACTGCAGCAATAGCACAGCGGGTAGGGCATTTGCCTTGCATGCGGTCGACCCAGGTTTGGTTCCCAGCATCCCATACGATCTCCCGAGCACCTCCAGGGTAATTCCTATGTGCAGAGCCAGGAATAACCCCTGTGCACAGCCAGGTGGGACCCAAAAAGAAAAAAAAAGAGCAAAATATTTTAACGATAGTTTAAGGTTTGTTGTTACTGTTACTGTGTCTGGCATATCGAATACTCTCGGTAGCTTGCCGGGCTCTCCGAGAGGGGCGGAGGAATCAAACTCGGGTCGGCCATGTTGGCCGCTTGTAAGGCGAACGCCCTACCCGCTGTGCTATCGCTCCAGCCCAGTTTAAGGTTAGTCATGAAGAATTTTGTGTGAGTCATAATTAGGTCATCTTATGAAAGTTACTAATATCACTATAGAATTTATTCCAAGGCCACTGCCATCATACAGAAAGCAGATAATGATGGACTAATCCAAAGGGTATGTCAAGGGTATTAAGACGAGTTAAAATAGGAGAAATTGGAAATAGAATATTATTTAAAAAGCAGACTTATTAACTAAATGAGGAAGGTGAGAAAAATATGAAGAAACCAGATGAGTTCTGAGGTTTTGTAGAGGACTTCTGTATACTTAGCAGTTTCTCTTAAGCTAAGAAAGAAGGGGGAAAAATGATGGAAGGATGAGAAGATGAATACATTGAGAAGTATATGCTCAAGTACTGTGAGTTTAAGATAAAGACAAGACTATGTAGAAAGACAGCTGTGGCCAGTAGAGAAAGTTTGGGAAAAAGACATGGGAGCAGATTTGGCTTCTATCATCCTACGAACTCAAATGTGTCAATAAATGCAAGAGCATACTAGAGTAAGTAGAGTAAACTTAGATATGGATAGACAACGAAAGAAGAAATTAAGAAGAAATAAGAGACACTTGGAAAGACTACAAAAGTTAATAAAGAGAATGCCAGAGTAAGTTAAATACAGATAAAGTAATTTTTCAAAGCATGTCAGAATTTAAAATCTTAGTTTCTGCAAAGTATACAGTTGTATATATATATATATATATATATATATATATATATATATTTAGACATACTCTCATATACATTGGGCTTTCCCACAGACTACATACACTTATAATCACACCCACCCATACACTATATATACACCCACTCACATTCACAGACACCACACAGAGTTCCATAAACCCACAGACATAGCTATATCTGACGCAGAATTTTCATTTATTAAATTAAGCCCCAGATTAAATTTCTGCTGGAATTTAATTCTCCACATAAGGAACTCTACTGATTTCCGATGAGAAAGCTTTGGTGTGAGTGGTTTGAACAAGAATGTGGCTCACTTTTCCATCTGTTAAATGGCACAGTAATACCAGCGCAGGGAAGTTTTGAGGTTTAATTGGTGTTTACCAAGTCATTTGAGTGTCTGAGATGAAAGCTGCTATGTAATGCTATTATTGTTGTCGGGACTGAAGGTGGTGACCTACCTTAGCATTTGTGTAGTGCAATATTCTAAACTATAATGTAATCCAGGATGATAAAATACAAGATATTATTAGATGACTTAGAAGTGGTAAGACTATCACTGAAATGTCCTGCTAGTTATTTATATTTCATTATCTTTTTGATGTCTGCTCCATTTCAGCCCTCCATTCTCAGACAGTTTTCTCATTCTCTACTTTGTCTTCCCATCGCAGAACAATTTGGCAGGAAGGGACCTTGGGGATTATCCAATTCACCAGATGAAGAAATGAGCTCCACGTTTACCTTATTTATCCCCAATTCACCTAGTTATAATTTAAAATAAAAATTCCTGACTTCTATGTTTCTTCCCCAGAGAACACTTCACAAACAAAAATCATTCTGAAATTAGGGTATCATGCCTGATAAAAGAGCTAAGAAAATTTTATTGGTAATAAGATAAACAGATTAAAAATAGCTAAGAGGAAAATGAAGTAACATTTATTTTTCAAATTAATACAAGAGATGCTTTAAATTTAATATTTAAAACAGAATACCAATTACTGAAGAATGCCAACACACAATGGAGACATATGAGAAGGATGAAAGTAATTAAAATTCATGAATTACAATTGAGTTATTCAGGATCATCAATTGTTAGTCCAGGGAAAGGAAATAAATTTGTTTGCTCTAGATTGCAAGTTTATTTTCATATAGATGATATTATACATATATATATAATATATATATATATATATAATAGAGGCAAACGTGGCTAAACTCAGGGCTTACTCCTGGCTCTGCTCAAGAATCACTCTTGACAATGTTTAGAAAATCATACAAGGTACCAGGGATCAAAACCACATTGGCTGCATGTAAGGAAAGTACCTTACCCTTTGTACTATACAGTCATAATGCATAATTTTTAATTAGTCTTTTTCAATTTTTTAGCTTTTTTGGTCATATCCAGTGATGCTCAGGGGTTACTCTTGGCTCTAGCACTCATGAATTATTCCTGTTGGTGCTTGAGGGACCATATGGGATACCAAGGATCAAACTGGGGTTGGTCCAGTGCAAGGCAAATGCCCTATCCGCTGTACTATCGTTCCGGCCCATAATACATAATTTTTAACACAACATATATCTCATGTACTCTGCTAGATTCAGAGGTTAGAGAGAGAGAAAAAAAATAGTTAAGACCATTGTTTCTGTTTAATATGGTGAAGTGACAATAAATGCATTTTTTAAAAAAAAAAAGAACAAAAAACTAAAATCTACAATTCACCGAATTTACAGAATTTACAGAAATAAACCAGATTAGTTTTTGAGTTAGCAATTAAGACATAATGATCTAGGAAAATTTAATATTACACAGAAACCTAAAAGGTAACAAAGAATGAACCATTGCATTGCATTAAATAATACAATGAATAGTATTTCAAGCAGAAAAATAATATGATTAGAAGTAGGTTGGTTTGAAAAAGAGAAAAACTAATTTCTGTGGAATGCATGAAGAAACGGTCACGGTCCTCTCGTTGTTCATCGATTTGCTTGAGCGGGCACAGTAATGTCTCCATCATGAGACGTGTTACTGTGTTTGGCATATCGAATACATCACAGGTAGCTTGCCAGGCTCTGCCGTGCAGGCAAGATACTCTCTGTAGCTTGCCGGGCTCTCGAGAGGGGCGGAGGAATCGAACTCGGGTCGGCCAGGTTGGCCGCTTGTAAGGCAAACGCCCTACCGCTGTGCTATCGCTCCATGAAGAAACAACAGTGGAATATAAGGGTTAGCTAGTCAGGGACTACATTGTGCAGGATGAGCAAAAAATTACAAAGACGTATTATGGTGGTGCAGGAGAGAGTTGGTGATATCTTTGATTGAGGAAATGATGATGAAGATGGAAAAAACTAGACCAGGACATGCTAGTCTGACAACAAGGTGGATGCAACTGATAAAGGGGGGAACAGGACAAGAATGACAAGGGGAGATGGCAGTTGAATTAGGTGCTTGGCAGTTCCACAGTCTGCTGGAGTGAAAGCAGTAAGGAAAAACCAAATTTAAATTGGAAAATTGAGAAATTCGCACACACTTTAAATTTGAAGTATTTATTGAATATGAAAGTGGAGGCATTCATGAGGCTGTCGAATTTACACACTTGGAGCTCAGGGACAGAGTACCAAAACTAAGTTTGAAACTCGAGCTTCTTCCCACTTTTGGCTTCCAAACTATTTGAAGAAGGTGTTTTGGCTACAGTTGTTGAACTCCTTTGGCCACCAACAAAGTCATTCTACCAAATATCTCCCTTAAAAGAATCCTCTGTTACAGTCCATCCATGTGACAAATCCTTGTAATATTTTCTCATGGCATTGGATATTTCATAGGTTTGGTATTTATTAACTTGTGATTTTCATTTCCTGATATTACTTGCCAAAAGACTTGTTGGTTTGCCAGTTTTGACTCATGGCTTTATCCTCAATATGCCAACAGCCAGCATACATAGGAGATGCTCAAGAAATTTTTATTGAATAAACAACTAGATAAATAGATTCCCAATTTTTTTTCTCTTTGGAGTCTGCAATATTTGTACCTTCTAAAATGAGAAATATGGAAGAAGAGAGGCAGGGGATGGTTCACAGAAAGATACTTGAAATAATTGTCAAAACAATGAAAATGCTAGGAAATATGTGAAATATGTACTTTAGTGAAACACTTCTGTGTCCTGCAATCATAGTAGATGCATAACATTGTGTAATTTTCAAAGCTGTAGAGCAACACAATACAAAAAGTAGATCCCATTGTGAATGAAAAACTTTGCGAATAATAATGTATTAATAATCATTTATTGATTACAACAAATATAATACAGCAATATCAGATGTTGAAATGGGGTGAAAGTAATCAAGGAGACAGAACTCTGTATTTTTTGACCCAATTTTTCATAAACAAAAATTATTTAAAAATATTAAGTCTAAGGGCTGGAGTGATAGCACAGCAGGTAGGGTGTTTGCCTTGCATGCAGCCGACCCAGGTTTGATTCCCAGGATCCCATATGGTACTCTGAGCACCGCCAGGAGTAATTCCTCAATGCAGAGCCAGGAGTAAACCCTGTGCATTTCCCAGTGTGACCCAAAAAGAAAAAAAAAAGTCTAATAAGTTTTAAAATGCGAAAGGAAAATGCAACCTAAAAACAGTTGGTTATCACTTGGAGGGGGAAAAACATTTCAGCTCTACCTAGACCCACAACACCCCATAGCTCTCATCTCATTTTCAGTGTTTTCCATATCAACTTGTTGATAAGTGATAAATGCAAGGAAATTTTAGGCATCTTTAAATTCATTAGCAGGCAATGATAGCAAAATTAATTCTGCTGAGAAAATTGTTTGCAAGTAAGTTTTAAGAAACTCGGAACATTTTTATTTGTCTATATGCAGTGTCATCATTTGAAGTCATACTACCACGTTAGGATTATTTATTCCATAAAGGGGGAAAATTGTAAAAGGAAATGGGATGAAGAGAATAAAAATTGTATGTGTGTGTATGTATGTATGTGGAGAGAGATACATTATGTATATTTATAAAATGTGCGTGCCTAGCAAGATACTGAGAGTATCTCGCCCGCACGGCAAAGCCTGGCAAGCTACCGTGATGTATTCAATATGCTAAAAACAGTAACAAGAAGTCTCACAATTTGTTGTCAGACATTACTGCTTGAGAAAATCGATGAACAATGGGAGGACAGTGCTACAGTGCTATATATATATATATATATATATATATGTATGTATATATATATGTGTGTGTGTTTATATATACATATATGTACATATATATGTTGTATATGTTTGAAAGTTGAGCTTCTTCCAAACTGCTCAAATAAAGCGCTTTGATTACAGTTGTTGAACTCTTTTGGCCATCAACAAAGTCATTTTGCAGGTTAACCTTTCCTTTGGCTGATTTGGGTTCAATCCCCAGCATTACCTGCCACACTACCAAGAATAAATCCTGAGCACTGAGGCAGTAGTAGCTACTGAACACCACCTGGTGTGGTCCAATAAACAGAGATTTAAAAAAAGTCCTAGTTAAACAAAAGTACTTCTCACTCCTTTGTTTACATTTTGTATTCTCTTCTTTGTGATAGTTGATAACAATTTAACACAACAATCCTCCATGTTCACAAATACTCAGAGACTATATATTTTGCTCCTCAGTATTACCAATAAACCCTCTCAGTGTCTTGAATATACCTTTTGTGAAAATTAAGCAAAAATGGACTGATGTATCCATTTGTAAAACAAAAACTCTTACCAAAATTATTATCCCTTTGGGGATCATCTAGCAAAGACTTAGGTCTTCTGCATTCTTTGGCTTCCTTCTAAAATGTGGTGATATACTTTTCTGTTAGAATTTCATCTCATTGACTGACCACACATTCCTTCAGAAGCAGAAAGAAACTCGGGGGCATGGGGCTGATTCCGGCTTTTGGGAAGAAGAGTAGTCAGAACAGATAGAGGAGGAACACAAAAACAAAAGGAGTGATTACTCTGTTTCTGATGTTCAGGATGTGATTTTACAGCAACACAATCATTGTGAAAGCTAAATTTTGTTTTGAGAAATTTAAATTTTCTGAATTCTTACATGTTTCTGAACATATGATTTTGATTTTGATTTTTGATTTTTGATTTTTGATTCCACTGTTCTTCCTGCATTAACATATGCCTCAGAGACCTGGACCCTACGAAAACAGGATGAGAACGCTATTCGGGTCTCTCAAAGAGGAATCGAAAGAGCTAAGCTTGGAATATCACGATTCACTCAAATGAGAGATAGAATCTGGAGTTCTGATCTTCGTCAATGCTCAAGAATCAGGGACACTGTCTCATTTGCCAAGACATCAAAAATCAGATGGGCTGGACACGTAATGAGGTTTACAGACAACCGCTGGACTAGAGCCATTACTGATTGGATTCCACGGGACATCAAAAGATCGCATGGACGCCCACCTACAAGATGGTTAGACTTCTTCGTCAAGACCCTGAATGATACGGTTTGAGGCTCTGCATGTTCCTAGAACGAACAGATACCATTGGGCTACGCTAGCATGCAACCGGGATGAATGGAGACGTTACTGGCACCAGCTCGAGTAAATCGATGAATAACAGGGATTAAGTGATTAAGTGATTCCATTAAAAAAAGAAAAGGATCTAGTAGTGTAGATTTCTGATTTTGTTTGTTTGTTTGTTTGTTTGTTTGTTTGAGCCACTCCTTGGGGTACTTGGGGCTTACTTACGACTCTGCACTCAGGGATCTTTCCCAGTTGGTCTTGAGTAACCAAATGGGGTACAAGAGATGGAACTGGGGGCAGCCACCCGCAAGGCAAATGCCCTATCTGCATTACTAATACTCTTGTCTTATCCCCTTAGAGAAAATAAGTGAAATGAAAATCCAGAGATTCTAGAATTCAGTCAAGAAATAAACTCTAGGTAAGGAGATTTAGTGCAGTGAATAGGGCACTTGCCTTGCACTCAGTCCTGGGGTTTATCTACAGATCCCATGTGGTTCTTAGAGTACTGCCAGGAGCAGCCTTTGAGTATAGTGCTAAGAATAAGCTCTAGTACAGGTAGGTGTCCAGTCAACCCCCTGCCCCCCAAATTAAATATACTAATAATATTTATAATGACAATAACAACCCAGAAGTGTAAACTATTAAATGTCTATCAAAAGCAAAGTTTTATTGAATCAATTTTAATATGTCTGACTGATGAAATACATTAAAGCTATTAACAAATAACAGTGATTCATGTGCAAGAGTTATTCAAGTCATTTATCCAAAACTTATTTATTGAGTTGTATTGTCTATAATGCACTATTAAGTGGAGGCTTAGAACAGGGTACATCAAATGACCTCATGTGAAAATTGAGGATATATATATACATATGTATGTATATATATATATGAATGTATCAGACATTGTGCTCCATGAATTTTTTTATTTAATCATCCAGACATCCTTATCATTATCCCCACTTTACAGATGAGATAGCTGAGGTTTGAATATATTAAGTAATTATAATTAGTTCAGCGTTAATTAACTTGTCCCATGGGGAACAAAGCCAGAAATTAAGCTCAGACACTGTAACCACAGAATGGGAAATTATAATAATTTAGCCTAAAGTCAGTGATAACCTGTACTATTTTTAGGTGTTTAAAGAACATATTACAGACATTAATTTGGATTTTTGATCTTCTGGTAAAATTCTTTATATATCATTTG
Source organism: Sorex fumeus (assembly GCF_029834395.1). NCBI lineage: Eukaryota > Metazoa > Chordata > Mammalia > Eulipotyphla > Soricidae > Sorex > Sorex fumeus. Next base: position 56,405,382 of record NW_026606065.1, read on the forward strand.
GAAAATCTGACTTTGCTGTCTTTAGTTTTTATTGAAGTGGCATTGTTTTATAACATGTTTTTTCTGTTAATATAGGCATATTTTTTAGTATTTTCTAATTAGTAATTTTAAAGAAAGTATAAAATTCTAGATTTAAGAATAGCAAATTTCAGATAAGTTTACTCACATCTAGTCTATAAGATCATTTGCTCAAAAAAATGCTAGTAAATATAACACTTGCATCACAAAACTAAATAGTTTTCAAGTAAAGAAAACTCTTAACATAACTATCAAGTGCTTTTTATAAACTATTGCAGTAAAGTATCTTCATGCTTTGATTTTTGAAGTCTAAATTATTTAAAAGAAATATTTTTTAAAATTCTCATTAAAAACACATCAAATTATATTTCAAATCATTTACTTGTGGTTATTTTATAAAACAAATAATTGTGACCTGTCTCGCCCGCATGGCAAAGCCTGGCCAGCTACCTGTGACGTATTTGATATGCCAAACACAGTAACAAGTCTCACAATGTTACTGGGCCCGCTAGAGCAAATGGATGAACAACAGGAGGACAGTGACAGTGACAATGATATAGTTACACTGGAATCAAATGTTTATTTTTCAAAGATCAAACGATGTATAATCTTAGCACATGGATATTTCTTATCAACAAATTGCCAGAGTGACAACTTACTTAGACATAGGAAAGAAGTTTTCCTTTCAAAAAAAAAAGGCAGCATATATTCTTATTTTTTTTCTTTTTGGGTCAGATCTGGCGGTGCACAGGGTTTACTTCTGGCTTTGCACTCAGAAATTACTCCTGGCAGTGCTCAGGGGACCATATGGGATGCTGAGAATCAAACCGGGTTTGCCCTGTGCGAGGCAAAAGTCCTACCCGCTGTATTATTGCTCCAGACACACATATTTGTTTCTTTTTAAATTTTTATTAGTGAGACATGAGGTACAGTTGTAGACTTACAAATTTTTGTGCTTGGGTTTCAATTATGCAACGATCAAATACCCATCCCTCCACCAGTGCCCATTTCCCACCACCATGGATCCCAGTATCCCTCCCACAACCATCCCCCCCATCCCACCCCGCCTCTGTGTCAGGGCATTCCCTTTTGTTCTCTCTCTCCTTTTGGGTATTGACACACACATTTTCTTAAGGCAAGTAGTAGCCCTGCTTTTACAAACATATTCTCTCTGCAAGCTAGGGTGCTTTTATTAGAGCAACTTTGATGTCCTAATTTGTCCCCAGTCTGTGTATTTCTAACTTATATTGAACAAGAGCTTTATTCCTAGAACTGTGGTTACTACAACATGGGATCCAAAATGATAGAAAGCTGCTTTTATCATTTTTTATATATTCTTAAATGTATTAGCATCTAATGTGCAGTATGAACCAATTTTTTTAAGTATGTAAGGAGAGAGGCAAAGTAAGACATGTACTCAAGAGAAAACATGGGCTTCCAAAGTGGAGAGAGCCAAGACACATCCCAGTGTTCAAGTGTAAAAATACACACATCAAGAAGGGAAATGCGGCAGTACCTCCTGGAGCACCCTTCCTCAGCAGCTACGCATGTGCTCCCAGTAAAGCATGGGTACAGGCAGCACACGCAAGCCAGAACGGAACACTTTAATTAATTTTCTTTCTATTTCTACATAGCTCTGAAGAATTTTTCTTAAATTGTATTTACTTCCAGCCTTTGATTTAAAATAAATAAATAAAAATAAAATCTTTTCACTCATCATATCCACTCACCATAAATGTTGTGATATCCAATCAAATATGCCATAAGTTTTATAACACAAATATTTTCATTCTTGAGACTTTTTCCTCCTGAAGTAGAACGGAGTCCATTCAGGTAATATCTCAGGTAAGCTTTCAGCAGAAAAAAATTATTCTCTGCCCACCCTTCTTGTTCTTCTTAACCTGCAACAACTTAATCCTTGCCGTGAGTGATTACTCAATAATTATTTTGTGGGAGGCTGAAAAGATTGCCTGAGGCCCCTCCGCCTGCAAGTCTGGCCCTGATGCTAACCTGGGCTGTGAGGTGAAGGAGGAGATGAGCTGAAGCAGCTCTGGGTGACTCAGGAGTTTAGCTGGCTGAAGGTGTCAGATGTGTGAAACTGTATTTAAAGGTAAGTGTTGGGAAGAGGCATTTCTGAAACAATTAGTAGCGTGTGAAAAATACACCCATCCTTTTTAGCAAGCTGAAGATGAAAGGTGGCTCCCTGGTAGTGAAGAATGACTTAGCTTTCAGGATGGTTCTCAGACACAGATCCAATACCACTTTGTGTCTTGCCTGGGTTATACTCAACATCAGTTGTCTTCTGATTGGCCAACGTTTTTACTGATCAGAAACTTGAAGACATGTAGTTTCTTTGTCAATTGCATCACATCTAATGGAATGCATAAAAGGGACATGAGAAATCCTGTTGTTTTCAAAAACAGGAAGTCCAGAAAGTAAAGCCAATCAAGTTTTAAAAAGAAGTGTACAGCTACACACATATAAACTGGAAGTGTGTTCAGTTAAAACAAAATAGTTCTCAACTCTAATCCTAGGTTACTTTTTAAGTGTGGTACTACATTAATAATTTTGACAAGCAATCCAATAAGATTGCAGCATCAGAAGCCGGGGGCAAAACATAAATCTTACTAAAATGTAATAATATTCTTTTGGATCTAGATTACTTGATGGAGGACATTATCAACAACTGTCTGGTGGTGTAATTTTAGGAAATGGCTTTGTGCAAGAGGATGACTAAAAGACATGAGAAGAGTAAGGAAACTACAGAAAAGTATTAAAAAATAGACCTATTTCATTAAGGTCAGAAGATGGAGAAGATGAATAATGTGATAGTTAATATTTTATAACATAGATTTTAAAATTTCAAATAAAAGTGAATTTCTTTGACCAGAGAAATAGTACAGGAGTAAAGGGCCCTGTGTAGCATGTAATTAACCCCCCACACCACTGCATGTGACCCTATTCCCATCACCACCACCAAATATAGTGATGGCGGCATATAGTAGGGCCACTGCAGTGATACTCAGGGTTCACTCTCTTGACTCTGTATTCACACCTGGTTGGGATCAGGGGACCACATGTGGGATTGAAATCAGGTTAGTGATGTGCAAGACAAGTATCCTACTCTCTGTACTATCACTCAGATCCCCCAGAAAAAGTAAATTTTAGTAGCTTTGGAATATTCCTTCTGATTAAAAGTAAAGCAAATATAAGTAACTTTTCCCCCATCTGTACTTAACTTCTAGACTTGAATAAGTAGATGCTCTAGAATCAAACTTAGTATTATTTTTTAAAAGAGTCTAACTTAACATTAAGAAACCCCAGACTCTGTAATTAACAATCATAAACCATTAGCTTAACTAGTTCTGAATTGGTTTATAGAATTTGAATATCTATAATACTGTCTATACACTTCCGGTACTATAAATTTAGTCTGGAACATAATTGCCTAGCACCCTAAAATTCTATTTCTGTACTTAATTACACATATGGGTTACTTTTTATGGTGTAATTGAACAAAGTAAGCATTGCCATATTAGGAGAGGACATTATATTCCTAAGGATTTTCTACAACTGATGTGAAAATGACACTTCATAAATTTGAAAAGTAAAAAAAAAAATCATCCGGGAAAGGTTTGGAATTAAAAGTTAACTAGAAAACCAAAATAGATAAAAAAATAAAGAAAGTTACATCTTGAAATCTCAAGGATTTTTCCCCTCGTGAAAGTTTCTCTTTGTTTCAAGCTTTCAGCATCATCAACAAGAATAAAGAATAAATACAACATTTCCAATTTTATCTACAACATCCAAATTCAAATGAACTTCAATCCGAATTAAATTTCTCTAATGTAAAACCCTACAAAGCAATTGAACAAGTATGGAAAGTAAAATAGTGATATGGCATAATTATGAAAACTTAGAGTAGAGTTGTGGCAAGTACAAATTGATTATAGCCTTTAATCTTATTTGTTGTGACATTTTAGGAACAAAGATTTAGAAATGAATGTCAGTGACATGTTCACATTATCCTATTCCTGTGGTCCTATTTTTGTTAGTTTCACTGGGGATTTGCGTATATTCTTAAATTTATCTTACAGCTCATTGACAATTTTGAAACAACTCTCTGGGAACTCCACCTGCTTAGAATGAATGCAAAGTAATGAAAGAGGAATGTACAGAGAGGGAATTTTGTTAGCTGAGAACTGCCACCAACTTAGAAAATAGCCTGGGGCCAGTCACAACCTCAATGTGTCAAGTCTCTCACTAGAGGAATGGGGAGAATGATATTTATCTCTATCTGGTTGAAGTGTTAGAAGAATTAATTAATGTTTAGAAAGGGCTTTGAGATCCTTGGATGAAAGGCACTTAGCTAGTGCAAAGTATTATTATGATGACTTTAATAGTTTTTATTACCAAGATATTAAATGTTTGATAGTCCCCTGCCCTGCAAAATGCTAGTCCGAGTGGGTAATACAGATTGCATATCCAATATGTAAAAAGATATAACTTTGATGATTTTTTCCATTTGATTTACTGTATAAAGGTAGACAGGATCAGCCATTCTTTCTCAATTTCTATTCTTCCTTGCTAAATTTCAGTTTTTGTTCTTGAATTCTAGTAATGAAATTCTAAGAAGTAAGAGGTATCAAATAATGTTTTTATCTTGAAGAACATAGTGTTGCAGTCCACAGGTAATAAAACAGTGTGTATCCTCTGATTCAGTTAAGCCTGAAAGAAACATATTTTTTTTGTTTGGACGTCTACACTGGTTTGGAGGATTTAGTGGTCTGTATTCTCTGTATATCTTCACAATCTTAGCTTTTAATCAGAACTCTGAATGACTTGAAAGAGAGAAAGTAAGGTATATGTAATGGAGCACCAGATTGGGAGTTGAACACTATGGGATTAAACTGAAAATCATTATCACTATCACTATCACTATCACCCCATTGTTCATTGGTTTGCTCGAGCGGGCACCAGTAACATCTCCATCCATCCTTATCACTTACTAGTGTAGCCCAATGGCATATTGGGGGCTCTTTCAGGGTTAGGGGAATGAGGACCATCATTGTTACTGTTTTTGGCATATAGAGTACACCACAGATAGCTTGCCAGGAGATATGGAGAATATGAGAATAAGAATTTTAAATCTTCCTTTTTTCAAATAGAGATCAATTTATATAAATTAATGGAAATTAATCCAAAACTTTCTTCTAGGTTTTATTTGTTTGATTTTTGGGCTACACCAGTGTGCTCAGGGTTTACTCTTTCTGGGTTCTGGGCTCAGGGATCACTCCTGGCAGATTCTGGTGTTCATATATGATGTGGAGTATGACCACATATAACCCTGGTTGGCTGTATACAGAAATAACCATGTAAGTCTGACCCCTGACTTATAGGTGTTTTTTTCTTTAATTCAGTAATGAGGAAAGGAGAGAATATAAAGAAATAAAAAGTTAGTGGTTCCAATATAAAATATTTTCCACTTAAAATGAAAAATTAAATAAAGTATTCTCGTTTCAAATCATATAAATTTATTGGTCCTGTTATTGTCAAGTTTATCATGGGCTTATATAAACACAGAGGATGAGAAATACATGTCTAAAGAATATTTATAAGCCAAATTCTGGTTTCAATTTTGTGCTTTGTGAATATGGGTTTGAATAAAAAATTATTTCCTCTAATCTAATGTTTCATCTGTGTACCACAAACAAAATGTAGTTACAAAGCATCTTAGAAATAAAAGGACTGATATTGAATCCCAATTAATAATCATTTTAACATATTTGAAATAGTGAGAAAAAATCATCCCTTACAAGTTAAAAGTCTATTCTAAAGGTAGAAAATTGAGATATTTGTCACAAACAAAACCAGTAATAGAAAAAATATTTCAGGAGATATCAGTAGTTTATTTAGAACAAAAAAGAGAACTTGAGCTCAATATCTGTTGCATCAGGAGAATTTGTGTCAAGAATTGTACATGTTAGTTTCATCTCATTACAGTGTTTCACTGAATAATCATTGCTACCACAGAATCATGTACCCTACTTTTAAGTATTACTGGCACACTTTTTACAGCTTCACATAATGATCACACCCCACTTTTTTGCAGAAAAATAATAGTATAAAAACAGCAATTATTATGCAGTGAAATGTATATTTTGGAAAAATGATAGAGATTATAATGTTTGTTCTTGCTGTGTCCTTAACTGTCATCAGTTTACAGAGTACTTTATTTCATTTATTTTTGAACTGAAGCAGTTTTACTCAAAAATTTTTTGCTTAGAAATTTGCTTAGAGAAAGAGTGAGAGGAATGTCTGTTCAAGAGAACATTGTCTTCTTCAGGGGACTAAAAATCTGAGAGGACATATCTCAAATAGAGATATGGGCCAATCCACAGCATGCTGATTGAGCCTCTCGGGCTTTTACAAAATAGAAATTTAGAGTAGATCCTATTCCAAACTACCTGGGCTTGGAGTTCTCGGCTAACTGAAAAGTTCATCTGGGTGTTGTAACAGGGATCAACAGTACTCCTGATGATCCTTTCATAAGCTTCACCTTTAGAGTCCCCTGAAGCTTCTTTTCTAAGGGGTCCACTCTGAGTGTGGCCTCAGTTTCTGCATCAGTGCCAAGGCTTATTTTGCATCTCAAAGATATTTGGCCTTCATGCCTTTGGGCACTTCAGGGCTAGTCAATTTCTTCTTAGTTTGTCCTTTCTCCTTGCAAGGGAAATTATTTCACTTCCAAGGAGCCCCTATCTGTTTATCTGCAACATACTTCCTCTAGAGATTTTAATTTCTTGAATATTTGTGGGGGGTGTAAGTAAAGGTCTGTCTTCTTTGGTTACCTCTTTTTTTTAAAGGGCCTGGACCTGCCAACATATAAGGGAGTAAAATCTCATTCTAACTTACTATTAATGGGGCCCTGGCAATGGTTTATTGAGTTTCAATGTTGTCCACGTTAAAAAGAGATATCAGATTAGATGGTAGTAAAATATACCTAAATATAGCTCATATTCATATCATTGTATTTATTTACATTTTTTTCTCCTACAGAGACTCTCCCTGGCCCAGGGAGGGTAGAATATTTAAAAAAAAAAAATAGAGGGCTTAAAAGAAGAAAATAAGTATCTAGCTTGCTCACACGCCAGCAGATGCCTGGTCATGGAAACTGTGAAAAGATGTACTCAGCTGCTTTTTTCCCACTAAAGACTATCAATTTCTTGGGACCACAGACATCATAATATAAGGACTCAAACCATGCAGTCCACCTGCTTAGCTCCCAGCACCCTATATGATCTCCAGACACCACCAAGTGACATGTGAGCACAGAGCCAGACATAAGCCCTGAGCACTGCTGGATGTGAAATAGTAATCAATAAACAAACAACAAACAAAACATAAAAGCCATCAATTTTTTTTGAAAATGAGAAAGAAAAAAATTTAGAAATGAAAGCAGAACTTTCTTCCATAGCGTTAAGAAAATGAAATGAAATATTTCAAAAACACTTAGTATGGTGTCCTGGCTGGCTATATTATACTTCATCAAATCTAACATATTATTATGGTATAAAAATTGAATATAAAGAAATGGGGACTTCTGTGTCAGATGTACATTCCACTAAGCCCACCTATATAAATAATGTGCAACTCCAGGAAGCAATATAATCTCTATCACAGAATTTCTAATCTAATCTGGAGTTATCTGGTAGTGCTTTTACGGGAATACCCACATTAAATAAGTAGATGATTGTTCCCACATACAGGTAATCCATTGCTCCTCCTCCAACCACTATCCCTTCCACTCTCCCTCACCACACACCCAAGGAGATCTACTGATGACTAAATTGTCTATAGTGTTTTAAATTCTGGAGAGTTATCTAACAACTTGGTCAGCCAAGCAGTATTCAGAGACCTGGGGGTTGTTCTTATAGAAATTCAGCATATAGGTGAGAGTTCAATGTCAGGGGCCTGGTATAGATGCTTCTTAGACTCTGTGGTAGAAGGGACCACCACATTCACCTGACAGTGTAGGGTTGGGGCTATGGAGGGCCCTCCGGAACTACTATCTGTGATGCTCAGGGCCCCTGTGGTATTAGGGATCCATTTAAAGTAGAGTATGTGCTTTGCTGTCTCACAGTTCTATCTAGCTTGTTTTTTGTTTGGGATGGAGAACACTCAGCAAAGCTCATGGAATATTTCTGGTTCTATACTCAGGAGTGATCTTTGGTGGTACTGGGCAACCATATGTGGGTGTGTATGGTTGCAAGGCAAGCATCCAACCCTGTACTAGCTCTTGAACTCCCTAGAATTTTTTTAATTAATGTAATGTGTTGGGCGCACAGCGGTAGGGTGTTTGCCTTGCATGCAGCCAACATGGCCGACCCGAGTTCGATTCCTCCGCCCCTCTCGGAGAGCCCGGCAAGCTACCGAGAGGATCTCACCCGCACGGCAGAGCCTGGCAAGCTCCCCGTGACGTATTCGATATGCCAAACACAGTAACAACAAAGTCTCTAATGGAGACGTTACTGGGCCTGCTGGAGCAAATCGATGAACAACGGGAGGACAGTGACAGTGACAGTGAATGTCATGTGTTGTTATACAAGTTGGACAGTGACATTAATTTTGTATGCTGATAAAAGAGAATATTTTTTAATGAGATCATCATGTCCTAATCTATGTAAATTTTGCTCCTTAAATTCTCACCATGCTTCAATTCATCCAGCCACTCACCCTGCACAGACTTGCACTGTTATAAAAAAAAAAAAGAAAGAAAAAGAAAACATTTAAAATAGAATTTGTGTATCAAATGTAGAGTCATTGTGGTCAAATATATATATATCAAAGTTTATTATTTAAGCCTTTGTTTAATGTACACAGTAGTAAGAATAAATACATTCTCGATATTCTGCAACAATTTACATTGTCTATTTTAGAACATTTTTATCTTCCAAATAAAAACTCCCTAATCTTTCTTCTTTCTTTTAACTTCTTTCTTATAAACACTATCAAACAGTATCAAAAGTTTTACTCGATTTCCAAATTTGTATTTTCTAGGTCTCGTGTAAGTAGAATCATACAATTTGTCATTGGACCAATGTTATCATCAAGATTTTTATTTCTTTAAATAAAATCGTAGAGTTTAATAATCCTGACTAAATAAAGTCTAGATACAATTCACCTTGACTCTTGAATTTCCTTGAAGACACCTTTAGTATAAAATCAAAAAGAATTTTTTTCTCATCCTGATATACATTAAAATGAATAAAATATTGGACTTCTAAATACATTATTAGTAATGTGATACATTATAGTAATTTGCATATCAAAAACTGATACTAGACTTCTACTCATAAACACCTTGAAAGATAAATTATCCTAGATTGCTCTGGGGTTATTGTTGGGTTTCTTCAAAAGATGTGTTTTTAAAGCCATAAAGTTGTATTTAGCCATTACTCTTTTTGACCACCTATCAATCCCCCCAAAATGTTCTTTAAATGACTTGACCAACTTTTGCAAAGTGTGGATTGACCCTGGCTCTGTTCTTAATTATTCTAAGTTACTATTAAATATTTCTCGTGGTTTCATATTCTTTGCTGGTTTGATTTTCATGTTGCTGTGTTGGGAATTTTTATTTATTTATTTATATTTTGCTGTCAGGATCAAGAACGCATAAAAATCCAGGTAAGTTTATTCCCTCAAATCTTTCCTTCCAACCTATCTGCAGAATACTCACCAGCAGGATACGGTACCACCTTCTCTCATTGCAACCTGCCAAGAAATTAAGACTTAAGCTTCTGTATCAGCATTCCTGACGAAAATGTCATGATTCTCTATTTACCTAAAGTTGATAGCTATCACCCCTGATGCAGGACAGTGATCCAGGAAATGAAAGGATATGGTGAATGCCCCAAGGCATGTAGAAATGACTTGCTAGAGAGCAAAGCAGTCCCAAAAGTGGTCCCCAAAGTACCTTAGTATACCCGAGTCCATTCTATGAAGTAGGCCATGGTAAAGGAGAAGTAATTCAAGATAAAGTTTATATTTACATCCTGTGAATAAAATGTGGGCATACTTTCAAATTAAAAAAAAATTGAATTGGGAGATTTGAAACAATACAGTTCTGATGTAGCTAGTTATCGATGACTGAAATACCCAGAAAACCACAAAAACTCTTAGATTTTGAATTTCAAAAGTTTGAAAAATAAAATGTGTGAAGAAAGAATGCAGTACAAAATGTACTAAATGACTCCCCTCCATTTGTGCCATTGTTAGAGAGTTAGAAGATAAGCTGCCTGAGAAAGTAGTTTGCATCTACAAAGAAACATCATATGGGGCTGGAGTGATAATACAGTGGACAGGGTGTTTGCCTTGCTTATGGCTGACAGGGATTTCCAGCATCCCACATGGTCCCCTGAGCACTGCCAGGAGTAATTCCTGAGTGCAAAGCCAAGAGTAACCCCTGTGCATCACCGGGTGTGACCCAAAAAGCAAGAACAAAAACTTCATATTTTCCAATTAGTGATTTCAATTTCTATTTGTAGCATGGAAATATTTTCTTCTAATAAAGTGAAATAAGGAAAAATGACATACAAACCAAAGGAAGTTACTCCAGATAAACCGAAATAAAACATCCTGAATAATTTCCTATACATTCTTCTAGCAATTACATAATTTTTTTTGCTTAGTTTTACAATTTAAAAGGTAGAACACATAAGTGGAAGTCAAAAGACTGGCAAAAATCTGGATTTTTGAAATTCAAAAATTTTTCAAATTTTGAGTGTTTCTTTCATTTCAAATTTTGAGTGTTTCTTTGGAAGTCTCACTTAATTTAGAATTTTCTTTCCCAATTCCAAAAAAAACAGGCCTTTAGATTGACACAGAAATTAATTTTAATAGGCTAAACTAAGTGAAAAGAACTTTTGTGAGAGAAGAATGGTGATAAAACCTAATTTAACCTGTGGCACTCAAATAACAAGATCAATTTTAATTTCAAATTTTAGAAGCTTGGTGCTCTCTCCTTCTTTTTCTTCCCTTTCGTTCTTCTGGACCAAGGGCAAAGGTGAGAAATAAGAAGTTAGGGAATCAGGAAAACAATAGCATATTTGGAATATCAAGGAGGTATCTGACACCAGTGGGATCAAGAATTCTTATTTTTTAATTTTTATAATATTTTTTGTTGTTGTTATATTTATTGAATCACTGTGGGAAAAGTTACAAAGATTTCAGGTTTAAGTCTCCATCATACAATGATTAAACTCCTTTCCCTTCGCCAGTACTTATTTTCTACCACCAAGAACCCCAATATGCCCCCCACCCCTCCCAATGCCTGTGAGGAAGATGATTTCTACTCAACTCTCTCTCTCTACTTTAATTACATTCAATATTTCGACAAAAGATACACCATTATTGTTGAGAGTTTCCACCCAACAACCCGAACTGCTGAAAAAGCATTGTGAAATAATTTGTTTTCTATAGCTGGTTATGAGAACCAAATGATGTCACAATAGTGGCCGCACGATTTTGGATTTTTGATATTTTACTAATTAAGTCTGGAGGGATTTCTGCCAAGAGGCACATATTTACAAGATTGGTTTCTGTATCTCTGGAGCCATAGCCGTGCCGGAGAGCCGCTCGTGGGGTGGGGGGGGGCAACTCGTGACCTCGGTAGGGCGTGAAGGATGGACCGGTACTGTCCCCCTTCCTATGTGGCTGCAGTTGCCCCGTCACTGCCGGCTCATACCTGGCTTTCCAATAAGCTCTGAGGCGGCAGCCACCTTGCTGCCGGGGGTGGGGAGGCGGGGAAGGCGAGAGGGAGAGACACCCTTTCCCTCCCGGGGAGGCATGGCACTGTAGTTTAACACATAGTCCATTCACTTTTCTGCTGCAAGCTGCCGGGCTCTGGTTTAAGTCCTTGTGCCTCTGGAGCCATGGCCGTGCCAGAGAGCCGCTTGTGGGCGGTAACTGGGATTAAGAATTCTTGAGGGGACAGGAAGGTGGTTCAGGGTCGGGGGCTTGCTCATAGGTATGATACCCCTGGGCTCAATCATTACACAGGAAAAAAAAATAAAAAGAAATAATTTAGTGAGACCTACAGGGGTGGTGGTTGTGTGGAGGGATAAGTTAAGCAGTAAACTGAGGCAACAGTAGCAGAAACATAGGACCGCTGTTTAACTATCTAAGGAGACAGCAGAAAAAACAAAGCCAAGGCAGTAAGTTTGGAATGGAAGACTCTTGGACAAAGGGTAAATACATTGAAGATTTATTACTACGGAAAGCGGGAGGATTTTAAATATTAGAAAGAACTGGATGGCATTATTGGTTTAGAATTGGCAATATGCAAACTGACAGAATTGGTGGATGATAGATAAATATATAGATAGAAATGCAATATAGAAACATTCATCTTGTGACACAAAAATAATTTAATGTATTTATTTATAAATATGTATATAAACTCATGCATTTCCTACTTTGTTTACTGAAAGAGGTTTCACAAATGACCATAATTGGCAACAAACACATTGAGAATCCAGATCTTGGTTTCTATAAATAATCTTCCACAAATAACTAAATCCAGGGCTGCAGCATGAAATTCACAGATACATCTGGATCTGTTGCCAAAATTGAAGAAATTCCCAAAGAACGATAGTAGTACATCAAAATGATATAAGCCAAGCTGTGGTAGGCACCAAGTGGTCAGACATGGGCCGATTTTAATGTGAAAATAAAGAATAGTAAATGAATTTAAATAATTAAAAGAATATAATATAGCTAATTTGGGAAATAGGAAAACTGTCTTCTTACAATCAAATGAAAAATCTGAAGGAATAGGAAATAAATGAGTATGGTTTGATAGCTCAGTCATTGGTTCATTTAATCAATGGGAATTAAAATGCAAAGGAAAATAATATGAAATCAAGAGGGTGATGCAAATAAATCACAAAGTAAGATTATATATACAAATGCATTACTGATTACAATACATGTAAGTGGACTAAATGATCCATTTGAAAAATAAAGAGTATACAAATGATTTATATAAATACGGTCCCTCAGAATAGATTAAACATAAACATAAGCATAAACTTATTGGAGTTTTTCACTTATATCAGATAACTAAACAAGTCAAAATCAGGGGGAAAATGAGTATGTGGTTACCTGAGGCTGTCTGGATGTTATGAATGGGGAAATTTTATTTACAGCCACAGCATTTTAGTTTTGCAAATGAAAAATTTCAAGAAATCTGTTAGATAGCCACGTGTGTAAACTTAACATTAGTGTACTACACACTCCAAAATGGTTCAGGTGATAAAGCTAATTTTACACTGTGCTTCCATAATTGAAAAATATAGAAAAATCTACAACATGAACATAAATAAGTATATAAAATTCAGTTTCATGTATTTACAATGACGGTCTAAAGTGCAAGGTTAATGAAAATAAAGTTATATCAAGCGTTATAACAGACTAGTACTGAACAAATTAAAAGTCAGATGTGTTTATAATAAAACATACAGTGACAAAGTAGATTGAAAACCCCTAGGGAAAATAATAGTATTTAAAAATCACAAATATTTCAATTCAGATAAAGAATTCTGATTTAGTATCACTTAACAGAACCTCAAATTGGTTAATGCAAGAGTTGACAGAACTGTACTATTTATTATGTAAACCATTCTATTCTATTATGTAAACTAGACTAGCCCAAATACACAAAGTTTTTTTTTTTTTTTTGAGGGCAGTGCTCAGAGACTACTCCAGCTTGGTATCGGTCATGCAGCCCAGACCTCCTGCATGCAAAGTATGAACTACATCAATTAAGATATCTCACTAGCCCCATATTCTGGGAGATTTTAGCATCTTAGTCATGGTAGAGCATGTAATAAAAAATTCAGTAAGAATATTTCAGTAAGAAAACTTGAACCACAAAAGTTAAAATATTAAAAAAGTACATAGAGTATAGAAACAAATTACACTCCAAATTGTGAAGAATACTTTTTTAAGCACACACAAACTATTTAAAAACACTAATTAAAGTGGTAATATACAGATCACCACTCCAGGGATTTCTTAACCTTGGCACTATTGACATTTTGGTCCGGATAATTCTGTATTATCTGGCCATCTTGTGCATTGTGGGATAGTTTATTAGCATTCCTAGTCTCTACCTGAAGGTGAAAAGTTACCACTGAAGAGTTTCAACTATATTATACTGATGATAGTGCAGTCCTGTTCCCTTGAGGACCTGGGATTAATGTGGGCGTATGAAGTATAAAGCCTGGAAAGGCAGTCAGTCAGAAGATACTAGCAACACATCATACACACACACATATATACACACACACACACACAAAACCCCACAAACTGAAGACCTGATGATCTTAAATTTCCTGTGTCTATTGGGAATATGGAGCTAGTACATGAAGAGTAGGGAAAGTAATTGAGAAAGTTTTATAATTATTACTTAGGAGAAGGAAAGGTGGAACTCACCCAGGACACTTAAAACTATACTCTCCTCCACTGACATAGTCGATCTTATTTCATTTGGGGAGTGGGTTGGGGGTGGGAGCTTGCTTTCTCTCCAAAACGTGCTCAGGAGACCAGGGGCCATTCTCAGCATCTGGCCAGTGGGGGCAGATGGTTCAAAGCTAGGATCTGAGAATGTGGTGCTGCTTTCATCCCTTTAGTGCCCATCTCTATCAGAGACACCAGCGCTGGTGTTTGGGGGCTCTCAGGGATATGTCTGACTGTTCATGGAGACAAAGGTCAAGCAAATGCATAGCATGAAATGTGTGCTATCTCCTCAAATCTAGATTTTTGTTGTTGTTGTTGGTTAGTTTTGGCTTTTGGGTCACACCAAACAGCTCAAGATTTAACCATGGCTGTGCACTTAGGGATCACTCCTGTTGGGGCCCAGGGGACCATGGGCAGTGTCAGGGATTTAACCTGGGAGGGCACCTTGTATGGGCAGGCTCTCTACCCACTGTACTGTCTCTCTGGACCCAATCATATGTTTTAATGATTAAATAAGGGACTTTAACTGCCTAACACTCCTCAACCTTTCATCTGGAGAAAATTCTCCCCCTTTTCTAGAAAATCTCTCAGTCCTTGATAATGAGCAAAACCTGCAAGTTTTTCCGATCTTAAGTTCTCCAGCTTCATTTCTTCCAGTGATTGATCTGTGAATGGATATATCACAATCTGAACTGATCCCCAGTCCCAAATATTTATTAGCATGTTTAGCATTAGTCACTGTATTCAGTAATTTATACCAAATTATCGTCACAACAATGCAATGAAGTCAGTACAATTATTATCTTCCCTTTTCAGGTGAGGATGCTGAGGCACTGACCACAGAACTGGGGTTGCCAGTGGCTAGTGGGTGGGGAGCAGGTTGAAAAGCTTCAATATACTGGCAACATTGTATTTACCTATAAAATATATAAATGTTTGCACTCAGTAACCAGCATTATTTCAATACAAATTCAGTAATTGTTGAAGAACAGGGATATAGATTAGTCCTAGACCTTACACAGTGAAAGTTTTGAACTTCAGGTTTAAATCCCATGTAACTTTAATCACTGCCTAATGGTCTTGCAAGTCTCTTCACTCATGTCTCTGCATCTATCCCAAGTTGACACAGTCCTATCCATCCATACCCCCTCATGGGTTTCTAAACTTGGATATCAAAAAAGCTAATCTCAGTGCATTTTTGGTGATGAAGTTAGAATAACAGCATGGCTGTTTCTTACCATTACAAATCTAGCTGCTGGGCAGAAGCCAGACAGAGAAACTGAGGAAGACAGGCTGAGCCAAAAAAAAAAAATGTGTCTTCAAAGATCAGAGATGGTATGAAGAAATGTCTGAATCTCTGACTGCGGTCATCGCCGAGACTAACTGGAGCCCTCATCTCCTATTAATGTGATGATGTGAGTTTATTCAACCTCTTTCTGGATAAACTAGCTTAAATTTAAAGCTCTCGCCATGAAGAGTCATGAGTAATTAAGGATACTAATCTGCATAGCTGTGGGAGAGTCTTTAGCAATGCTCAGTCACCCAGAGGGAGAGCAGATTGCTGTGTTAATCCAGGCTAGGGATTCACCAGGCAGTGGAGTTAGGGAGGCTGGGGCACATATATGTTCAGTATGTGAAAGATAGGTGGGAAAGGAAGTGAGATTAGATGGGGGTATAAATAGTAGAAAGGAAAGTAGGCCCAGGAGAGCAGATTGGCAAGTCATTTAACATCTCAAGCCTCGGTTTTCTTAATTTTGTTTTAGGGTAATAATAATTGCCTTGCTCGTGTATTACGAGGATTAAATGAGATAATCTATATAAAAGTATTAAACACAGAGCCTGGAATATAATGATTTCTCCGTAAATGCTGCTTCTGCACTTGGAGTATATACCATAGGAAAGGGATTTTTTAAGCTGATACTGCAGGTCAAATGTGTTCTGGAGGTGAAAGGCACCAGATATTCCCTTATCTTATGCTCCAAGTCCACGTATTCGTCCCCAAACTTGCAGTACAGGTGATGCTAGATTCATTAACCTACATTTCATAGAGGCAAAATCATAGGATGAATAATGTAAACAGATGACTCCAGTAATGAAAGTCTAAGTGACATACAGAGTCAATAAAAAACTAAAATTAAATGCGAAACACTGCTAAGCATTTAAACTTCAGGTTTTTCTTTGCAATCAAAATGCTTAATTATTAAAATATTAATATGCATCTAATTGCATCATCACTGAGGAAATCTCTCTGCCTGCATCAAATGTGATTTCAGCTTGTACGCTTACAATGAGTGATGAAGAAACTTCCAGATGGAGAGGTTTAATTTGTGAGAATTTCCCTAGTCTATTCACATTGGCTTTGACTTCCATTTTAAATTACAGAGAGAATTCCCAAAATTTCAAATAGCCCCATGAGAGCCGGTGAAATAGCTAATCTCCTTCTATGAGCATGCTAACAAAAGCAATTTCTTACCGAACTATATGCTACCCAGTGGGACTGATAATGAATCTGCATTATGGTAACCTTTATAAGAAGGGAAGATAAGAAGACCTTTTGGGGACGTGTATTTATTAGGTGGTGAATGTGTTTTTCTGCCTGTGGATTCTTCTGTTTAGATCCACTTTTCACTCGTCTGCCAAGACCCTCTGTCTTTCTGCTTTCAGCAACTCTTCTGGATTTACAATACTCATCCTATTACATCCCACAATGTCAGTAAATGACAAAACCAATGTGCTCTTCAGCTTTCTCAGTGTTCAGTTGCTTTCATTTTCAAAACGAAATACTTGATTTATCTGCTGTTTGTGAGCTTTTGGCTAATTTTACTGTTGGACTTATCAGGAGTTAAAAACTTGTGCTATTGTGAAGTATTGTGCTGTTTGTTTATAAATAGGAAAGGGGGATGGGGGGTGGGAAACGGTGTGTTTGTCACTAAAATACAAAGCAGCAGCATTTACTGGGAGTCTCCTACAGAGGGCACCTTCACCTTATTGGAAACCCAAGTGAAAGAGAAACTCGGTGGTTACCAGAAATAACTAAATCTTAAATCAGAAGGTCTCGCTTGCTTTTACTAATCAGTTTTACTAATCAGTTTTCATCTCTGTGCTATCTTTGCTAACTTATCTTTAATGGAGAAGAACTGGCACCCTTTGTATAATCATTCATAGATACAGGCCAGTAACACTACCTTATTATTATGTTCAGCTTGCTTGTGGGTGAGCTGGAGACAGCTGTTCATATTACCTAAGAGGCAACAGATCAATGAAAGGAAGGGACGGACAAGTTTTGAGCTGCCTTTTTGCAACAATGTCCTTTATACAACAGAGGATATTTTTAAAGCATTGTATCAGAAAACAAAGGGTGATAATAAAGTTAAATGTTTACAAAACAAACCTTACAGACTTATTATGATTAGTAAGTTCTTTTAGACTAAATTTACTAAAATGGAAACAAAAAATAAATATTTTCTGGGCACCACAAATGCTGGGAGTTATAGACTATAAACTTAAAGAAACTAATTGCTATTTAGAATATTCTGAAGCTAGATAGACATGTGTGAGATATGCGTGTGCACAAAGCAATTCCTCCCTTTCTGTGTAGCTAAACTATAAAAAGATACTTCACTTACAGTATTGAAATAAGATATTACAAACTTGTAAAAATCAAGTACATTGTCATAGAAAATGCTTTTTAAAATTTTCCAGCATAAATACAATGCACAGCTAGAGAACCTCAAAAACAAAACTACTTAGGGTTGATTTATATGTCTTATGTTTTGTGAACATGTAATAACAATATATATACACATATATATATATATATATATAAATCCAATATTGTAGACAATGTTTTGAACATTTGGCTTTGCTGACTCCCGAATGGGAGGTATCTTTAGGCATTCAACAAGTCATAGATTTATTAGGACATATCGCCTGTAAAAATTTATCAAGAAACTGATGATGATAAATTCTAGACATTAGGCTCAAGGCAATTTAGAAGAGACAAGTTTACCTCCTTACATTAGCATATTAAAACTTCATTGCTGGATGTGGAATCAAAAACTATTATATTTACAATGAAGTTTATCAATTATAGATCAATTGTGCATTATCAATTCTGTATTTTTATAGTCTGTGCTGAATATATAATATAGGCATATGGCATTTTTGCCTTTGTTTGACTACAGACTATAATTAAGTGTAAATGTAATTCAGCTATTAAAATTAGTTTGATCTCATGTCATTCCTAATCCTTTAGTAATCTTTAGACCTTTAGTCATGGTCTAAAAATCCCTATTTGAGCAAAAATGTTCAAACTATTGGAAGTTTTCATTCTTTCTTAGATGCAACTATTATCAATTTGTCAATCAAATCACTTACACAGAAAACAACAAAGGACTGCCTGATAAGCAAATACATAAATATATCCACCAGTTATTAATGTGTTCCCAAATCAGTTGAATTTGTTTCTGTGCAGGGAAGAGTCTGGTTCTGCCAAACTGACTGCCATATCCTGGAAATGCCTAGAGGAAGGCCCTAACCCACCTGCCCAGGCTTTCCCGCCTCACTGTTGACATTTCCTGGTGTTCAGTGGTTTCTCCCACTCTGTTGCATTCCAGAGCTCAAGGCGCTTCTTTGAAGCTACAGGGCCATTCAAGCCTTCTCTACTTTGCAGCTTCACTCTAAAGGGAGAGTAAATGAAAACGCCATGCAGTTTAGACCATTTAAATGGGGCAGCAGGAGGGCATGCTATTGCTCTGTTGGGAACAGCTGTGAGTGATCCTTGAATTATCTCTTGGAGAATAAGTGGAGAGTGCACCCTTTCTTGGAATCAGGACTAAAAAAAGAGGGAAAAAGAGGTTGATTAGTGTCCACTATGGGAAAGCAAAAGACGACTTAAAAGACTACAGGAGAGTAATGTGTTTATGCAATCAACTACTAATTTAGTGCATCATTTTGCACAAAAGAAACACAGGTGATTCTCACTGGTGGATGCTGCCACTTTCAAAACAAAGGACACCAGGAATAGTCAAGTACTCAGAGGATTTTACAGTTTCACTGACTTTCTACTATAACATACTGATTAAGTATGGCTCCTGTTCTCAAACACAGAAATAACAAGGTTTCCCCCAACTATTTTTCAGGGTTCTCCATCCTCATCATCATGCTTTGTAGCACGAGAGCACATAGCTCTAAGCACATATGAAGGAATACTAGTAGCTCTACTAGAATATATTGAAATTTACAGTACAGTGGTAGAAACAGAACACAAATCTAGATCCAACAATGCCAACTAATCCTTTCAAGTTCTCATATATAAAATTAACAGAAACTACTTCAATGCTTCTCAAAAAGGTCTTCTTTGAAGGCATTTGGAGAGAAAAAAAGTTCGGTAATGACTTGGAGTTAATGCCTGATTTAAACCTCAATAAGCTGTGAGCACAACATGAAGTTTTTATGTTTTGCTAATCGTCAGTTTCCTTTTGTCCAGCAGGAAGGCCAATGTAATAGATTGGGTGTCAGAGGCTGCCTGGTTCCTGAGAATGCTTCCGGGTTCCAAGGGAAACATGTAAGAGCTGTTGTAATGTCTGGCATGATCATTAGGTGGGAGAAATGGCTGGAGAGCCCAGCAGTAGAAGATCTTCCAGGATCCCCTAATACAAACAGTTTGTGATGCTCATATTCAACTGAGATGATGTATTTGAAAGCCTGACAGTGGTAGGGCGTTCGCCTTACAAGCGGCCAACATGGCCGACCCGAGTTCGATTCCTCCGCCCCTCTCAGAGAGCCCGGCAAGCTACCTAGAGTATGTCGCCCGCAGGGCAGGGCCTGGCAAGCTGCCCGTGACGTATTCGATATGCCAAATACAGTAACAACAACGTCTCCAATGGAGATGTTACTGGGCCCGCTCGAGCAAATCGACGATCAACGGGAGGGCCTTTGCCTTTGCCTTTGAGCAGGATGCAAACTTTCCTTTTGCTTCTTCCCTATATCCTCAGCGTTGTGACATAATCATTACAGAAAATTAACTATATTTTGTGTAAGAAAATTGTTATGCATGTCAGACTAAAGTAAAATAAAGCCTTGTTGTTGTGTTGGGGTTCAGAACCATACTTAGTGGCAACTCCTGGCTCTGCACTCAAGGATCATTCCTAGTGATTCTTGAGGAACCACATGAGTGCCCAAGATTAGACTGTGGGAGCATATACACAACGCAAGTATCTAAACTGTTTTCTTACCTCTCTGGCTTGAAAATAAAAACTTAAAAAATGATAATGCCTTGTAAAAATTAAAATTTGCGAATTGTGGTGCATACTTATATGTGGCTCATTCCTATCTGGAAGGTAGAATTTCATCACACACCTACCTGTTCTCATCCTACATAGCAGTGCTTTAGAGCATATTCTCCCATCTTCTGTTCTGGATGAAGACTTCCCAGTGGCACTGTGAAAGGCTAAAAAATTAAGATTCTTTCTTTTGCAGCCTTTGTTGTAGGTCGAAGTCTCTTCTTTGTGTTTCTTTAAAATGTATTAGCATCTCTGGATTTTTGATTGTGTATTTTCTAATCTAGTATATTAGAACAGAAATGAGTCTGGCTAAAATCTTGTTACTTTTAAATATGCTAGTCTGAATAAAATATGATTTGGGCAATGTGCTGTTTACACAGTTTGAGGATAAGGAAATGGAAGCATAATAGATAAGTTTTAATTACTCTGCTGACATTTATTGAGCACTGAGCCTGTGTTATGCATTATATCGGATATCCAACAGAAATAGAAACAACTTGGAACCACCTGAAGAGAATCATATCAACAAGTATAAAAGCATAAGAGAAATTGCCTAACTTATGCAAAAACATGCTGAAAGTTATTATGACACATAAAGATTCCTCGATGCCCTGGATCTTGAATTAATCAGTAAATAAGAAACTTTGACTTGTTTAGGAAATAGTCCATTCCATTAGTTCTTTCCTAAAAACACAAGTAAGGATGTGCTGGCCACTTAAATGAACACATGTCAAAAGCCAAAAATGACTTTCAATGTACCAGGAAAACATGTACCTGAGGATGGCAGTGGTCTGACATCTTCCCTGTTGCAGGGATAATCAGATCCTATTCTTTATGTTCAATTAAAGTAGTGAGCCCTCTGAAGAATACTTAGAAAGTGGTTTCTTATAGAACACTCTGACGTCATCCATAGTCCCCTGGAATCTAGAGGAATGAGAATAATCAATTTAAGTGAAAAAAAAAAGTCACAACTTACTTAGATCTAAGCATAGACAATATCTTTGAAGGTTGTAAGACTATTTGTACTGACAATTTTTTAAAAGTTGATATTCAGGTTAAAATGGGCTGATTGCATACTAAGTCAATGGTGTTCATTCTTTTCCATTCCACTGCCTGTTGTTGTTGCTGAGTTTTCATGCATCTTTGTTTCAAGATTTAACCTTTTGCTAAGGCACAGGACTTGAGATCATCACAACAAACACCTCCTCCTAAAACTCATACTTCAGGGCCTGTTAAATCAAAAGAAAAATTCTTTCTCTCCTCCCCAGTCCCACGGCCCTCAGGATTTTAAATGGTAATGACCAGTTCATTTGAGAAAATGGCATTTTAGTGCTTCCCTTCACAAGCTCTTAAGGCTGATAAGGTGTCTCCTTCCCACTGATGTGCACCTCCTTTTGTTTTCTGGCATTACTGGAACTGACCTGGCATGGATCACTGGGTGAGCAGGCAATCTTAAACACTTCTCATATAAATTACTGGTTCCTTTCCAAGTGCAATTGCTCACAGGGTAATACACCATTTTACAACTCTGATAGCAAAGTCTCTTCATTCTACTGGGTTCCACACCTCCCCAGGAAATGAACAGACAAAAAGACTGATGGAGATGTGAACCTCAGAAATGTACAATCTGGTTTACCAGGAGTACGTAGAGAGGGGGCAATTTGGGACCCTTCAGTTCTCCGATTTCTTTCTTTTATTCCTCTCAAATCTCTTCCTGCCTTAAAGGTCATCAACAACAACAACAACAAAAAGAAACAAAAGCAAAAAAAAAGTCAAAATATCACAATTCACACATGAGAACCTTAAAAAAAAAGTGCAAAGTAATAATAAATATGGACATTTACGAAAGCTGTGTGCTTTGTCAAAAACCAAAATAATGCACTTTTATCATTTACTTTTAGGTCTAGAAATGACACATATTCCTTCCACGCAAATAAGATAACACTGATTGAGTGTGCCATGATTCACTGGATGCTAATGATGGCCACATTTTCCAAACCAGTCTTTTTTTCCCATGAACTCTAACCACAAGGTGTGTTTTTCCTGACAGTTGACTCGGATCAGAGCCTGCAGTATTGTATTTCAGGTTGTGGCTCTGTAAAACCCTGTAACTTTCTTTGAAGTTAAACAGTGTCAATCTGTTTCCATGTCTGAATAACTCTTAGAGGAGTCTGCCTGACCCAAGTCAACTCATTGAAACATACTATTTCCCCATAATTGATGTTCTAAATGAAAGTCCTTTCATAATAAAATGTGCTGGAAAACAAAACAGCATTGCATCCGGCACAAGTTGCATCATAATTAAATTTTATTTTATCCCATCGAGGCATGCTAAATGTTGAGCAAAATATAATTTTAAGTAATTTGTTTGTATTCTTATCTGTAGGAGTTGGAAATTAACAGCGTTGCTAGTTTGCGTTTACTGTTAAGCCTGGAGAGCAGAGAGATTGCTTTGCAAACATTACAGTTATTATGTCTGCAGTTGGTACTCTTTGTATAAATTATTGATCAGCCAGCTTATTTTTCTTTCTGCTTAATGGATATTATAGCATAGCCGTTTACAACGCTATAGTTAAGGTTGTGTCAGCACTTCCATTATAATAAACCCTCTGTTACAGGGGGTTTATAACTTGTTGTAAAAATTTGCTCTGGGCAGAAACTTGACATACAAGATCTCAGACTAGAAGGTGGCAATTGTTATTCTTTCCACTTTTAAAAAATTTCTTTGTTCTGAAGGGCAGTAAATACATAAAGTTTATTCTTTTCTAACAATCTTGAAAATTTCTGACTTCAAACAGAAGCATCTTAAGAGGCTATTTGCTAGACAATGACTTCTAATTTGTTCAAGCATAGACCAAAAAAAAAAAAAAGACTAAGATGCTAACTTAAAATAACAACACAAAAGCATAGTCAGTCATCAGAAACTTCTATAATCATGTTTAATACATTATTGACGCTACAAAATTATACAATGATGTTTTAATATTAAACATGCATTTACATTACATAAGCCCCCTTTCCCTACCCCCATTCCTACTGTGCATCCTTCAAGCAATTCATGTCTTAACACTTATCTTCCTTAGAGGAAAATGACTTTTTGGTTATTTAAAGAGAAAGGAGTATGACAATTAGACAATGCCACATATGAAAAGGTATAATTAGGGGTACAATGTTTACTAGAAAATGAAGGATTTAAATATCTGCCCGAATATTTGACCTTACTTTATTCAATTCAGTCTGATTCGTCTCAAGTTGGCTGGATTCAACACATAAAGGAAAATCATCTTAATTTATATTATTATGACTTTCTTTAAAAATCCAGTTCCAAACTGGTCCTCTATTTTTATCAAATATTTAGCAGTTCAATTATTGATACTAATCCACAGATGGAATTAAGACACTCACATTGGAAGTAAGTAGTGATGAGCAAGTATAACTAAATTATCACGGAGAATTGACTGCTTGTCATGGAAATGAAGCAGCTTGGAGTCAGAAAAACAATTCCATGATTTTCTTCCTTTGTAAGTGTTCTTTCCTTTGCCTCTCCGCTCTCCACTCTGACATGCATTCAGAGCTTTTTAAAAAATATGCCCCATAGCCAGCAAAGTATTTTCTGCCACCCATCACCTTCATTTGTAACCTAGAGAAAGGAAAGTGAGGGTAGAAGGTGAAAGAGAAGAATGGTGTGCCAAATCATGCCATTTGGCTCTGAGATCTACATAAAGGTAAACACGAATAGTTAATTACTTTAAGCATTCAGCAAACATGGATGGGGTCCATTTCCATGCTGTAAAACAATGCAGTTATGTCTGTTTTAACCACTTCTTTGTCAAGAATGGAAGTTTCTAAGATAAAGTTTGAGGGCTTCAGGTTGGAGCGCCCTCACCTTTATTTCCCCATCTTCCTTCCCTGGGGTAATTTATCACTCACCGGGCTCCGTGCACCTGATTAGAGAATGTATACAGGAGATAAGGTATTATTTCTTGTTCTTCGGGAGAGGCAGGGGATTGGAAAAGAGAGGGAGTCTGTGGAAATGAATGTCACCTAGAGTCCAAAGTGGGAAACCAAAGTGGGGAGGGCTGGGATGGAGAGTGAAAAAGTACAGAAGACTTTGCTTAAGGCAGCAGCAGAGGTTTGTCTGAGGAGCTGACTGGGAGGCAGTGTGTCTGAGTTAAAAAGGCTTGAGAGAGTTACTTGGCATAATTTCTCCATCTTCAATGATTTACTACTGAAGTGCAAACATCAATTTTGGACTCTCCTGAGAAACATTTAACAAAGTCAGTGAACTACTGGTACCCTGATCCCTTTTTAGATTTGCCAAACTTGGATAGCTCTTTAATAAACCTATGCCTGAAGTTTATCTCACCCTTCTTCCTATTTTTTTTATCCTGTTAAGGAAACACGCTAGTAAATATGCAGTTGTAAAAATGATCTTCCTCTTTACTTCTCCGTTGTGATCTATCTTAGAATTGTTCAGAAGTGCACTCTATTGTTGAAGCTATTTGTGCCGGGTGTGCTAATGCACTCTTTGATTGAGTGAATTAGCAGTCATAACAATCTGGCAGTCTGGCCATAGAAGTGTGCTCAAATTGATTTGTGTTATGGCTGGACTGGAAAATCTAGTGTTAGTTGTTTTTTGCCCTGGGGCATTGTTTGTACCAAACTCCACTTTTCATTTAATTTTCCAATACATTTTGAAAGATTGAAATGCTTGTGATCAACATTTGATCCACTTGCATTATTTAAAAAAAAATTCTGAAAGTAATTTCAGATTCCAAAAAACCTTGCTTTCAATTAGAGTAAACATAATTAGAGTGACGTCGTGCTCGGAATGGTAAATCTCCCTTTGAATCTATTAAGCATGTTATCTCCTTGTACTGTCACTGAAGGGAATTCGGTGTATATTTAAAGTATACATCTGTATTTTCCTGTGCATGGTCCTAACAGAACTGGGGTGAGGGTGGGGTGTTAAAACACAAAAAGTACAATAAAGCCCTTCTTGTTGTTTTTTTTCTGTAAATGCTCAAATTGTTTCTATTTCATTTGGTGGTGGTATAAGAAAAGGATGCTCCACTCTTTAAGAAATTTTTGAGAAATTCAAGATGCATATTCAGATAAAATTGCCTTTAAGTTCCTCAATCATTAGAGTTTTTATCCTATGTGAAATATGTATTTTCAATCTGTTCTTTCAAACAACTATATCAATTGCCATATTGAGAATATGTAGATTTAAAGACATGACTTATGCGTGCCCTGTCAATATTTGTATCTTTCTTACAATCTTCTGCTTTGCAGTCATTTACCAGAATTATAATGCAGCATGAATAAACCTAAAAAATGACTATTGATTACAGAGAAAGCTTTGTGAAATCATTTAGTCAGTTTCCCCACTTGAGAAATCAGTAAATAAAATAGGTCAATAGATAAGGATAAATGGATGTAATACGGGGTGGTATACCTCCCTAGGTTACAAAAAAGGGTAAAAAAATAAATTCCAACAGAATTCATGTTTTTATGCTCATAAAATAAAGCAATACTTACCAAATCCCACTTTTATATAGATTTATTCTTCCTTTTGAAAAGACAGGTTTAGAAACATATTTTTAAGTTTTCCTGTTGCAAGAGCAGCATTTCCTTGTCACTGCCCCTTTTAACCAAATAAGATGCCCTCATCAGCGGGGCTAAAGTGCCTGTTGTCATCCAGGTACTCACCCGGACTTTCGCTGCAACAGCTACTCTGTATTTCCTACTATCTCCTGCAACCTTCCAGCGCTACTCTTGACTGCATTTCATACTGCACTGAACTCTATCCTGTGCCGATTTTTTTAAAGTAATAAATGGTGAGACCTGAGACCACTCTATTAGTTCTCATGCATTGGGATATCTTTGGGGACAAGGAGGAGGAGGAGGGGGAGGAGGAGGAGGAAGAGGAGGAGGAGGAGGAGGAGGGGAAGGAGGGTGATAGAGGAGGGAGATAGAGGAGGGAGATAGAGGAGGGGCCAGGAGGGGGCAGAGGGAGGTATGAAAATACCTTCCCTGAACTGGTACAAGCACAGCTTCAAAAGATATCCTAGGAAAGAAATTAAAGACTTCTTAATTAGTGCAGCAATTAAGCTTTCTTGGTAGCATTTTAATCAGCACAGGCCCTATCAAAGGACAAACAGAACGATTTGCAGGTCTTTGAATTTTAAACAGTCTTATTGATTTCTGCACAATACATCTTCACAAAACACAGGGAGAATTTTCTAATATCAGTTACAGTACTTTGAGTTTTGCTTATGCAAATTGAGTGCAGGTTGGAGGAGATGAGATGGCGAGAGGACCCGAAACAACCAGAGATGTAAAACAATAAACAAACAAGACAAAAGCTTTGAAAGCTGCTGATGCAATGGGAAGAGACTTTGAAATCTCCCCAAAGTTGATTTATCTGTTGTTAAATACTGTTTGCCTTGATCATTGTTAACATTTCTTTAAAAAAAATTCTGAATTTTTGGAAGCTTCTCTTTCTATTTTGATTTGCCACAGGCTTCTAATCCTATTGTTTCATCTGAAGTCTAAGTGAGAGTTCTCAGAAACTAGAGTCCTTAAGTAGAGGGGAGGAAAGAATCGGAAGCTCCCATTTGGGGGGGGGTGGGGGTGGGTATGCCCCAAATCCTGCCTCTGAATGGAACTTGTGCTGGGAGGCACAGGGGGCTTGCTTCCAAGCAGGGTGGGCTTATGGCTTCGTCAACTATCATTACTTCCTGTCTGTGGCTTCCGAATGTGGCTGGCACTGGGTAAATGACAGTTTAAAGAAATGCGAGAAATGGGAAGTATAGGGGTAAGGGCAGATTTATAGAATTTTACCTGACTTTAACCATTTGTAGGCCTAGGTTTTAGAATGAAGAAACTAGAGTTTTAAAACTATATAGGACTTGGTGAAAGTTGTGCAGGCAGTTGCAAAATTTAAAAAAAGCTTTCTGGAGTTAGAGGTTCTCTGATATTCACCAACATAGAATTTGGAATTTTCAAAAGAGGCAATATTTTTCAGAATATATGAAAACCCTTAATGAAGTGTGAAGATGAATGTAATGTGTATTGAATCTGCATGTCTAATTGGAGGCAGATATGGGGAGTGAAATGAGTATTAATTATTACGGAACATATTTAAAAATTACATTGGCTAACTAGGCCAAACAATTATGCAAACTTTTAGCTGTCTTAGGCTAGGTTTGTCTACTTTGTGGCAACAATCTGGACTTTAGTATTCTTATTAGTCAGGAAAGTCTCCTGATAAAACTCCTTTGCCCCCCCCCCCAAAGTTTGCCATAAAATTAGACAGATAAGTCAGGAGAGTCATCTTTCTCAGTAGGATATTACCTTTGCCTTCTGACACTACATTTTAACAAATTTAAAAAAATAGTAAAGGGCAAACTGACAATAACTTTAATGCCCTAATGGCTGAAATTTCATCATGTAATTTCCTAACAGAGAGCCTGGTGCTACTGATATTTGGTTTTTTAAAGCTGTCCAATTCTCAAGCATTGTTTCATATCTTGTGAAGGTAATGAACATGTACAGACAGGTTTAAAGCCTAATTATTTAAGATTCCTCGAGATAGATGCTGAGAACAGACCTGACCTACGATCAAATTCTGTTACTAAAAAAAAAAAATCATTGAATACATACCTCCATGCAACAAGTTAGAAAAAAAGGGGAAAAGGAGAGAGGAAGTTGAGGAGGAAGAGAATCAGTCTGAACTCAACCTAATGTTGTTTGTAAGCATAAGCCATCTTTTCTGTATTTACAAGTCGACTAGTGGGGCTTTGTTTTTGTTCTTCTTATTTACAGAACACATTTCCTTGCCGAACTGAAAAGAACTTTCCCAAAATATGCTGATACTTTGCAAATACGAAAAAGGAAAGTGTGTCAATCCCACAACATTAGCCACTAGTCTTGAGCCTCAAAGGGCCTGAGGATGGCTGGTTACTGTGTCAGACAGGTGAATTAATTACGGAGTTTTCTGTAAGAAAAATCAGCGCGTTGTTTCCCACTTTCTGCATCTTCAAGGGCGCCTGATCTAATTCTCTAGGTGGAAGAGTTATTTCTGATTTCCACAGCAAGATCCACATCATGGCTAGCATTTATTCCTTTCCACAATCTTTCTATCAGGAAATAGGGACTTGAATACAGAACAACCCAATTTCCTAAAGCGACTTCAGACCTGACTGCAACCCCCCCACCCCCCCACCCCCCCTAGCCCCTGGGCTTCAACAGTTTGGGAATCTTCCCTATCTTTATGCAAGTCAAGAATGTCTCAGAGACACTAAAACCCATCGGATGCATAAAACATCCTCTTCTTCGATTACGTGTGAATTCCCCCTCACCCCTCATACTTTCTTAATCATCACGAAGTGAAGGGGTCATATTTTCATTCCTATCTCGCAGTTAAAAGCAAAAAGAAAACAAACAACTCCCCCCCCCCCCCAAAAAAAAAAAAACCAAAAAAAAAAAAAAAAACCACCCGGAACGAGCCAGAGATCCATCCCAAAGCCAGGAAGGAGAGCGCTTGGAGCGCTCCGGATCCTCTGCAAGTGAGCAGGCGATCGCTTTGAAGGTTTCAGGGGCAAAAATCACAAGTCGTCGCGGACAAAACGCGATGGGAAACCT
Organism: Sorex fumeus; assembly: GCF_029834395.1. NCBI lineage: Eukaryota > Metazoa > Chordata > Mammalia > Eulipotyphla > Soricidae > Sorex > Sorex fumeus. Next base: position 56,434,850 of record NW_026606065.1, read on the forward strand.
GCGATCTAACGGTGGGAAGGAGAAAAGAAGTCGATGAGCTCCCTCTGGGCTCCCGATCGCCACTTCTGTGCCCCTGGCTTTTGCTCTCGGTCCCTCCCATAGGTTTTCCTTTTCTTCTTCTTCTTCTTCTTCTTTCCCCTCTCCTCCCCCTTCCCTTCTTGCCCTCCTCCCCAACCCCCGCCTCCCACCCATCCTCGCTTACTCGCTTTCCCTCTGCGTGTCTCGCGCGCGCTCTCCCTCTCTCCTCCCGGAGTCTCTGCTCCGAGTTCCTGGTTGGATAATTTGGGTTAATACTAGTGAGTGAGTTTTTTTTTTTTTTTTTTTTTTTTTTTTTTTTTTTTTGCGGCTTCAAAGGGTATTTCAAGTTTCCGGAGCTCCTCCCCTCGGCACCGTGTGACAACAACAACGCGTCCAGCCGGCAGCCTGCACTTTCCAGCTCCTTCTCCCTCCGTAGCTCCCCTCCCACCCTCCGATCAATGTCCTTGCCCGCGAGCGCCCGGGTCCTTCCAGCCTCCTCCGTCTCACCTCGTCCTTAACTTTGTGCTAGCGCGGGACCGGCGCCGCGGACCCTCCCCGCCGCCGCGCCCCCCACCCCACCCCTCCTCCTCCTCCTCCTCCTCCTCCTCCTCCTCCTCCTCCTCCTCCTCTTCCTCCTCCCCCCCAAACCAGCCCCCGATCCCAGCCCCCGGAGAGGACTCGCATTGCCACTTGCGGGACACTTTTGCGCGCTCCTCTCCGGGAGCGCCTCTCGCGCCCGCCCCGCCTGCGCTCGCGGCTTCTCCTTCCTTCCTTCCTTCCACCTCCTCTTTCTCTCCCTCCTTCTTTTTTTTCCCCTCGCCCCCTGCTCCCTTCTCTCCTTTCGGGTTCTCTGCGAGAGTTGCGACTGTGCTGCTGGCCGCCCCCAACCCCCAACCGCCCCTCCCCGAGCTTCCTTCTCCCCCCCCTCCCCCAGATTTCCCCCCTTCCCCTCCCGGGAGTGCGGAGTAACTTTTTCTCCCCCCCCCCCAGCTCCTCTTCTCTCTCTCTCTCTCTCTCTCTCTCTCTCTCTCTCCCTCTTTTCTCCCCCCTTCTATGTGACCATGGCAGTGCCGGCGGCTTTGATCCCTCCGACCCAGCTGGTCCCCCCGCAGCCCCCGATCTCCACGTCCGCCGCCTCCTCGGGCACCACCACCTCCACCTCGTCGGCCACCTCGTCTCCGGCTCCGTCCGTCGGGCCCCCCGCGGCGTCCTCCGGGCCCCCGACTCTGTTCCGGCCCGAGCCCATCGCGGCGGCGGCGGCGGCGGCGACAGTCACCTCGAGCGGCGGCAACGGAGGCGGCGGCGGCAGCGCGGGCAACGGAGGAGGCGGCGGCGGCGGCGGCGGCGGCGGCGGCGGCGGCGGCGGCGGCGGCGGCAGCAGCATCAGCAGCAGCAGCAGCAGCAACTGCAACCCCAGCCTGGCGACCTCGAGCAGCGGCGGCGGCGGCAGCATTAACGCAGGCGGCGGCGCCTCCAGCACCCCTCTCAACGCCAGCACCGGCGGCAGCAGCAGCAGTTGCAGCAGCAGCAGCAGCAGTAGCAGCAGCAGCAGTAGCAGCAGCAGCAGCAGCAGCAGCAGCAGCGGCAGCGGCAGCGGCAGCAGCTGCGGCGGCCCCCTCCCCGGGAAACCCGTGTACTCGACCCCGTCCCCAGTGGAAAACACCCCCCAGAATAATGAGTGCAAAATGGTGGATCTGAGGGGGGCCAAAGTGGCCTCCTTCACCGTGGAGGGCTGCGAGCTCATCTGCCTGCCCCAGGCGTTCGACCTGTTTCTCAAGCACTTGGTGGGGGGCTTGCACACGGTCTACACCAAGCTGAAGCGGCTGGAGATCACGCCGGTGGTGTGCAACGTGGAGCAGGTTCGCATCCTGAGGGGACTGGGCGCCATCCAGCCCGGGGTGAACCGCTGCAAACTCATCTCCAGGAAGGACTTCGAGACCCTCTACAATGACTGCACCAACGCCAGGTAAAAGCGATGGGGGGCCGCCCGCGGGCCCGCCCGGACCCTCCCCCTGCCGCCCGCGCTCCCTTCCCCGCGCCCGCGAGCCGCGCGCCCCAGCCCGTGCCGGGTCCTTCCTCCTCCCTGTACTCGGGGCTCGCCCGCCGCTCCGGACCCGCTGCCAAGTTGGCACCTCACCCTCCCCGAGAGCTCGCTCTGCCCGCCCGTTCCGCCTCTGGCCCTCCTGGGCGCCCGAGCTCCGCTACTGAGGGTGTGGGGAAGGGGAGGGTGGGGGTGGCACCCCCAAGCCTCGGGGCGGAGTGGGGTGAGAAGGGAAGAGGAAGGCTCCTTTCCTAGGTGCCACAACCGATACCCCCTACCCCTCCCCGCCCTCCCCCCCATCCATCCTGGTCCGCGATGGGCATCTGGGGACCCCCCCCTTGGCAGGTTGGCCAGTGCGCTGTGCACACTCCCTGGGATCCCGTGGCCCCGCCAGTCGCGGGGGGCAGGGGCCGGTCTGGTCCGTGGCGCCTGAGCTGCGTCCTGTCCTGGGATTGGGGTTGGGGTGGGGGCTTGGAGTGGTTGTAACTCGGCAGTGCCCAGTTGGGGAGGAGAAAGAGGCTTTCGGGGTGCGGGGGACCCGCGAGGTAGGTTAGGAAGTGGTCACTTGGAGGGTGGAAAGGGAACCCCCCCCTTCTTGACCGAGCCCCACCCCCCCCCGGGGGTTGGGTAGCGAGTCGAGCTCAAAAGCCCCTCGGGTAAGCCTGCCAAGGGGAGGGGTCTATGTGTGCGCGTGTCCGTGTGCGCGTGTGCGTGTGCAAAGGAGATAAAGGGGTTTGGTGGTCCCCGGGCAGAAGCGGGGCAAAGCAGGTTTCCTGCTTCATCCAGGAGGTGAAAGGGGCCCGGGACTGTCCTAGAGAGGTGGGGAGGAAAAATCACAAAGCTTCCCCATCCTTCGCGCCCACTCTCTCCAAACTGTCCCTTCCCGCCCCCCCCCCCCCCCCGCACCCTCCGCACCCTTTCGGTTAGTAACTCATGCAGTGAGCAGGTGCAGAATTTGCACTGGAGCCCTCTGCGGACCTCAATACCTTGTGCCACGGTCTCCCCAGCCCGCAAAGCCCGCGAATCCCCGAGGCCAGGGGACCCGGTACCAGGCTAAGTGCAGTTTTATGCTAATGAACGCTCCCCCGCACCCCTTCGGGGGTGGGTTTCGCCCGGAGAATTTACCTAGAGGGGGGCGGGAGTGGGGTGATTTGTCAGTTTCGGGGTAAAAATGATCCTTGCACCCGCTTTCTCAGTTCCTCCTTGTTCCCACCGTTAGCTGCCGAGGGAAAAGTTCCGAGAGACGCCGGATGAAAGCTAGTAGAGAAAAGTTGGAGATGAGAAGCGAGCGCGTGGGAACTGCGCGCAACATTTGCGCGGAGACTGCATGCAGTTCCTTGCAAATAAGTTTGAAGATCGGGGAAGGGACGAAGTTCTTAGCTCCTTTACTGTGTGTGTGTGTGTGTGTGTGTGTACCCCTAGGAGTAGAGCAAGGGAACCTGAGGTGGGAAGGAAACTGGGGTAGTCATTTCCCGCCCCCCCCCCCCCCAGGAACCCCAGGTAAAATGAGGCCAAAAGGAAACCCAGGTAAAACGCCCAGAGGGTTTTCTTCCTTGGCAGTAGACTCCCCTTTCCGCTCACTCCCGCGGGATGTCTGTAAGAAGAGCCTGGAACTCCAACAAAGCAAATGCCCTCTCCTCATCTAATCAGCAGCTCTTCTCTGTATCTGCTTGCCATTGCCATTCTTTGCTTGGGGCAGGAGTGTATGACGATTTTTCAAACCTTCATTTCTACCATTTGGGTTTGGGGTGGGGGTGCAGAGCACGTGCGCTCCTGGGTTTGTGCACGCGCACGCGCGTGCCAAGGCATAGGGACAGGTGGCAGTAAGATTGAGGTGCACCCTTCATCAAGAAATATCATTTATAGAGATAATTGGCATTCTCCGACATCCAGAAAGAAAACAATTCTCAAAGACCCAGTGTTAAAACTATTCAAAGGAGGGCAGAAATCTGTTACCAAGAATGCGAGTTGAAATTGGAAGCCAGTTTAGATATGGTGGTTACAAAATTGTCAGCTGTCCAGTAAATTGCTGAAATTCTACTGTTTGATTTCCTCAAGCAAGAAGACCACTCTGGTCTTGAATCGTCTTTGTGCATTTCTTACAGTACACACCATGCTAGTTAATTAGTGGCCACTTCCAACGTACAGAATAAAGAGAAAGATTGCTAGAGAAAACGTCTTTCAATGACAGCGATGTCATAATCAATCTAAAACAAAAACAGGTACTTACATACTTGACTTCCAACCCCCCCATCCCACCCCCGCGAAATTTTTGAGTACATTTTGTAATTGAAATCCTCAGCATCTGGTTGGAGAATGGTATTAAAAGTTATTCATTAAGAAGTATTTTTAAAGATAGTTGCGTTTTCTGAGGTTACCAATAGTTCTGGATGAAACTTTCAGAGCCAAGATAAGTTAAGCTAATTAGAACTGCTTAGTCTCCAACAATAGTATTGCTGTGTATTTCAGTCGCCCTGTCTTCATAGTTTGTTGCAATTAAATGTGTTGTTTTAAAATCTTATTTCAGATCATTTAAAAGTTAAATATGGTAAGTTGTTGACTTATTATTGTATTTTGGTATTTTATCAGCAATAAGTCTTGATCAAACAAATGCATGCAAAATGCTACAGTCATCAGCCTTAAAAGATATGTAGATGCGGACATCTGTACCTAGGCTTTCGGAAATCTGATAGTGAGAAACAGAGCACAAGCAATTGAATGCTCATAAAGATATGCTGCTTGCTTTGTAATGCATTGCTTTTGCAATTGATAATTAAAAGTGCTGTGGTCTTTTTTCTTAACTTTGAAAGTAATACTTAAAATCTTTTGAACTGAAATCATTTTTCCCCATTCAAATCCAGTATGCATTTGCTTTTTCATTCATCTAGATATGTTGATTTCTTTCACACATGTCCTCAGTCAGTTAACAGATTAAAGCAGCATTCTATCTGAAGGATAAGAGAAATTATGCATAAAAGAACATAATATAAACTGATAGAATGGGCAAGAAACATTCCATCTTAGTACTATCAGTTTCTTTTTCACAACATGTATCTAATTATGTTTATTAATAGTATTTAGATACCAGAGAATGAGAGGTAGCAACTGATGTGTAAGAAAAGAAAGTTCATAAACTTGTTCAGAGTGGTTTAGTAAGTTAGCAACAAAGTTAAAATGGATTTAATTTGCTTGAGGCTATTGCATCAGTATGGTATCTTTTGAAAACAAGAATAAATGTTGAAGCCATCTGTCATTACCACAATGAGATGAAAAAGACTATCACCTGCTTGATAGTAAAGCTAAAAGAAAGGGTCTCAAAACATGAAAGAAAACATAAGCAAATATATTTAAAGGCTGGCAAAGGAAAAAAAAGTCTGACCTTGATCAGTTTCCTCCAATTATTATTTTAAAACTAAACATTAGTTGCATGAACTTGGCTGTTGCCAACAGAGGTCACTTAATTAACTGGTAACCATTAAACAACAGCAACAAAAAGAAAAGTAATTAAGTACATGGTCAAGTCTGTTTGTATGGTCAGTGTCTTGTTTGTAGAATTGGGTTAGGATTCAAATTCCATGAATTCAACTTATAAAGTTTTCCTGTTATTTTGTTATCGTCTTTGTATTCATCTTTGAATGTTGCAGGGAGATTTTTGTCTCAGGTGCTTTGAAACCTGATTGTGATTTGGATCCCATGTAGCCTTTGATTTATGGAGTTTTTAAAACTTGAATAGATTCCTTAGTTTCTTCAGACATTTTATATGCATATTCACAAGCAGTTTTCTTTTATCTTAGAAGTCAGTATTATCCATGGACAATAACTTGAAAGACTTTTTCAAGTCTTCTTTGCGCAGTAATAATACGTAAAGGCCCTTTTAGTATACAAAGTGTAGTATTTTCTAATTCTTGCCTCGATTTTTTTTGACAAGGACTTTTTAATAGAGATGGCAAACATAACAGTGTGTATTTATTTAAACTTTTACCCTATTTTATGCTTTCCTGTGGCACTGACTTATGCATTTATGCATCGCTATAGGAAGTTTCAACACAAATAGAGATTCACTTCTAACAGACAATTATGATACTTGGCACAGAGAAACTTAAAAAATTACTTCAAATGAAGATAAAGTATGCTTTTGAAGTTTTTGTCTTACAGTCAATTAATGACTCCCATAAAGCCTAATATGTCATTTTAAGACATTTCAAAAAGAGTATGGCATAATTAGAAAGACTAAGGCCTAAAATATGAAAGGTTACTTGAATCTGCAAAATATATCTGTGTGCCTTAAAAATGTTAGTAAGTTATATTTAATTAACATATAGCAAAATATAAGAATGTTCTAAACTAGAATTGACTTTGAGCAATCAATCTATATTGAAAAATATTAACTTTTGCCTTATTTGCATAATATCTTACAAACCTGCTGTTTTTCTTGGCATTAATATCCAATAATAGCATAGTTGATTACTGCAAAATATACACATAGTTATGAACATGATTTCCTTTCAATACTTCAAGGATTGTTAATGTTGAGATTTAATTTTATTTGTTCATGTGATATTTTACTTTGTGAAGCTTCAGATATTACGTAGAATGAACTCTGAGCAGGCTAGTAAATTTTATAGTTCCCATAGCTAAAGCTTTTATGTTTACTCCAGAATTTTAAAATCGTCATGTTAGTTCAGATCTTCTCATCTTTTTTTGTCTGATCTACTACAATACACAGAAGTTGCATGAAAATCGCTGAGACCACTATTAGCCTCTCTCTTTTTGCCTTACTACCTCCCCCAACCTTCTGAGATGTGACACCCAATATTGATTAAAGTCTTGGCTGGATTTGAGCATAAATCACTCTTCTCTTTGGTGATTTACTATGTGTGATTCACCAGCATACAAAAACATAATATGCTTTATTGTTTCTCATTTGATGTTTTGTTTTTGGAATGTAAGTAGCATTTGTAAATTAGCTTAATGTGCAACCAAGTAGTTGTTGTTTTAGGAACAATTTGTGCTTTGACTATCAATTAGCATTATTTTATCTTTCTGAGTTATTTTACTAAATTGTTTCATACAATTACCTTTGTTAATCAAGCAAAATAATCATTTAAATTGCATTGTATTAGCAACATAGAACAGATGTATTACATAATATAATAAGGAGTGAAACTCACACAGGTTATTAACTGACTTTCTTTGAATCTTTATTTGAAGAAATTCATTTGGACTATGCTTTCTTAGTTGGTATAGATGAGTCTTAACGATTTTAGTAAATATTTTGCTTTTAAGGTTTTGTTACTAGGTTCTTTTAAGAAGTTAACTTTGCCTGAATTTCATCTTTCATCTTTCAGGAATTTCGTTTTCATATTGGTCACTAGTCACCTCAAAAAGTCATCTCAAATCATAAACCCTTAACAAGACAAAAACCATAAACAGTTGATATTTATTGCTTGAGCATTTACATATGTAATTAAGATAAAGCTTTATAATTTAATGTTTGAATTGTTGTAAGAATAGATTAATCTTAACATGTGGTAGCATGTGCCACTGCTGAGTTATTGCACTGTGATTGGTCAGTTATTTATGTCTACATATATGACTATGTGTATATATGTACATTCTCTTACCTAAATGCTAATGTGAAAATTCTAGCTAGAAATACATTAACATAATTTATATTTAGATTTTCAGGCTTAGAATTGCATTAACAAACCTTTTCTATTCCATTTACATTCAGTAATTTATTTTTTATTGAGGAAAATCCTAAATAAAAAAAATCCTCTTTTCTGCATAGGTAATATATCTCAGACATGTCAGAGATTTTGTGAGCCTACATCATGGTCAAATTCCTTTACTCTCCTCAGTTTCTCAGAAATACTTCTAGTCAAAAGTAATGTTTTTTCCACGTTTCTGTTCTTAAAAGTGCAGAACTTGCTTTTTTAATATATGTTACTGTACATAAATTGTGTCATTTGAAAGTATAGTTTGCTAAAAGCTCTCTTTGGAAAATAAGAACAACACCAAGGATAGTATATTTATATTTGATTTAGTAATCAGTTATTATCAAATTTTCAATTTGATGCACCTGTTTACTTTAAGAAGGCTTCTGTTAATACTTTGAGCACATCTATTACAGGTTGATTAATTTTATATTTAAATGTGCAAATGAGTCTGTTCGGAATTTCAATCCACTATAGTCAAATAGTCAATCAATCAACAGAAGCTCATTGTTTATTGATGGAATTAAAGTTTGATGAATGTAATAGCAGATAAATATCTAATTTGCTTCCACAAATATGTGTATATATATGTATGTATATATCAACACACATGCATATGTAGACATGTTTGAATGTAGTCATATATAAAAAGTGGAAACAAGTCAGTTCATAATTCAACATTAAGGAACATGATTACATGGTTTATGTGTATGTGTCTGTGTGGATGTGTTCTAAATTTCTTTTCCTTTATAAATGGATTCTAATTCAGTCCTTAAAAATTTCTTTTGTAAATTTTTCTAACCTGGAAGTTGAACAACAAATGACAATTTTGTTCGAGGTGTGGCCCTGTTGCTCTGATTAAAATTAGTTAAAAATTGTCCCAGGATATAAACTTGGGATTTTGAGTCCTTTTAAATATATTTTACTTGAATGAAAGTTGTCAAAGACAACTTATTAAACTGGAAAACTCATAATTTAATAGTTCTTAGATGTATATTGAAGTGTCTAAAACTAAGAAACCAGCTGCATTAAGAAGAGTTTGAGTGAATACTGACTTTAAAAATAAGATATTAACTGAAGGATCTAAAACATATAAAGATAAATGCATATATGGACTACATCGTATATTATAGCAGAAAGTCAAAATTATTTAATATGATTTGAAGAACATAAATGCCATGTATTTATGCCCTGCAGTGGGTTTGAAGGTAGTATACATGAATGACCAACATAGGATATACTTTTCAAGAATAATTTTTGCAAAGCAAATATTTCAATAGTAACAACATATTGCTCACTTTGTTTAGTAATATTGAAGAAATATTTTTCATTGTTAATGAGTCATGTTGCTGTGTAACTTTGAATTAAATTTTCTTCAATAACAAAATGTATCAGGAAAAAAGAGTGATAGTTGCAAAGCAATTACTTTATGAAAGCACAAAGAAACATTTGCAATAAAAACTTGCTAATTCAATTTAAGGGGTTCTGGTCACTCTTAAGTAAAGGTAATCAAAATTAATCTCTAGGGTGTTTATTGCAATATTTGTTATAATCACATTTTAAGTAGATAAAGCATTTTAATTCTTAACTGTTTCCTAAAATTTATTAATGATAGTAAATTGATTCTGTCATTAATAATCTTTAAAAATGCTTTATGTATGAACAAAGCAAAGCATTCAAAGAAAACCATATGACAGATCTTTGAATTCATCATAGCAACTAATGCTGCTGAAATACATCAGCGGCATTAGTTCCTATTATTTTGTATTTAAAGTACCTTAGTTTTTATAATGTTATTATTAAAAATGTTGCTCATGTCTTGGGTTGGGCAGTTTCTAGTTTAATAGTGTGTTTGAATTTTAAATTAAAAGTTGGATCACTTCCAGTTGTCCTTTCAGTCATATCATTTTTACTAGGATTTATGTTCCGGTGTGTGCAACAAGTGTAAAATTTTTATTAGTATTTTAGAGATAGGTGGTGGTGAATATTCTTGTTTATATTAATCTTCACCTATCTCTTCTTTATCTATTTCTGCTCCAATATTTACAACATATTTTTAGAAAAAACTTCTACATATCTCTATGTGTGAATTTTACGCGGCTTGCAAGACAAGCAGCCTAAGGAGAAACAACTTGTCAGTAAAATTGGCTTTACATTTGCCTTAGAAAATTATTGAAACATAAAATCACATGTATAAAACAGATCACACTGAGTGCAAAGAGAAAGTATATTCATGGAACTGGAGAGGTAGTTCAGGGGTTAGAGCATTCACTCGAATGCAGTTTATTCAGTTTCCATTACCTGGCACCCCATGTGGTTCCTGAAAGCCCCACCAAAAGTGATCCTTGAATGCATTTCCAAAAGTAAGTGCAGAGCACTGCTGAGTGTGGCCGAAAAACCAAAAATAAGAGTATATTTAAAATTAGTTTTAGAGTACAAGAAGTTACTTAGACTTAATAATTTAAAGTATAATGTTATTGTATGTGTATTAGGACAGTTCCTAAAGACTTATCCTAATTTTCCTAGACCTTAATTTCTATGATACGTAAAGTATACTTTTTAAATTTATAAAAACATGACAATTATTATATTGTAAAATAGATATCAAGCTTATTAGGTAATAGAATCAATACATGACTGAATAGCATTTACTGTGTTTGATGTCATTGCTCCATTTCTTTGTTGGGTTATCTCAGTACTTCTTGCTCTTTAGAGCAAGTACATTCTTTAAAATAAGTGGATAAATGATAGGAAAACAATTTCATAACCTGAAAAAAGTTATTGCTCTTCTAAAAGCTTTACCATCAATGAAATAGGTTAGGAATGAGGTCAATGGGTTAATCTGCAGGTCTACATAAGAAGATGTGTATTACCATTTTTTGCAGTGGACTGTAATTGTCTTTGAAAACACCTGGTAGAGTTCCAGTTAAATTGAAATCAATTACTTTTTCAATCATTCCATGGCATTTGTCAAGTCATTACATCATTGGAAAAACTGCAAGTGTAAGCATGCATGCATTTTTTTCAAAATAAGGGGCTTAAAGCTCAAATTTTAAAGTTTTGCCTCATTTTAAGATTATGTAATATAAGAGAATAATTGTACAGAAAAAAATGTATAGTTTCATATGGTCCAAAGTTCATCTCTGTATTTAATGATATAATTTAAAAGAAACATTGAATATTATGATATGAATCATCTGGCAATTCACTGATATTGAGAGGGAAAAGTATAAAAAAGTGAAATGGTTTCAAATATTTTATTACTTGTGAGCTATGACATCTATATTCCTGCCACTAAGAAATCTCTGACAAGTGCATAGCATAATAAAAACTAAGTGAGGTTTGATTTTCACTACTTTTCCTTCACACCATTGACAGTACATGCAGATTTGAACTTGTAGCCAGGAATAGTGCTTCCATGCTTCAAATTGCCAAAAGACCTCCAGGGATAGAAACTTGACCTGCTTTTATGAAACCATAGAATTACATTTATACAAGTTACCCCATGGGAAAGGAATGAACTGATCCCAATTCAAACCTTAATATTGGAGCCTTCTGGGTCAAATTTGATTTTTCTTTCTGTTAACACCTGTTTGGATACCAAATTTAGTAACTAGATATTCTTAAGAAATCACAAAAATATTATTCATGAATGATATTTCACAGTTAGGTCAACATCTTGTCACTATTCAAGTTTTTATATTTCATTAAGATGTTACTTTAAAAAATAAATATACCTTTCAATTCACATCCTAGATTTAAAGTATCTAAATATGATTTCGTTAATGTTCGATGAACAAGAAGACACTTTTTTATTTCAAAAATTAATTTTTGTACACTAAAGAGTCAAAACATGTAAGGAAGAAACTTTCATTAAGAAAGGTATTCAATGTAATGACACCTAGAATAAGGATTTTTATATGCATGTGCTTAATTCTTTCTGACACAAATTTTAGATGGTTACATTTCTTCCTATATTTTTAGTTGGATGAACTGCAAGTTTTTCCAGAAAGCTGATTTTCCCACTGGTAGTAACAAATGAAGAAGGTCACTGATAAATTGGATAGATGAAAGCTACTATTAATTTTAGTTGGATTCACCCAGATTGTCATATGGACTATGTGTAAATTTGAAAACTGAAGTTAATCCCATATTCAAAATAAAGAGAAATTTACTTACATACAAGTCTCACAATGGAGCCGTTACTGGGCCCACTCGAGCAAATAGATGAACGACGGGAGGACAGTGCTACAGTGCTGCTAATTTGATTAATTTCTGGGATATCAACACTTGATATATTTATACAGATGTATAACTTATATAGTAAGTTAGGATTATTATATCTCTGCTTTTTACTGAAAGACTTCCAGGAGATTCTAGAACCTAATTCAATTCTATGACTCTTAGTCTTATATATGTGAGTAAAATAACACGTACATATGAACATGTACATAAACACAAATCCCCCACAAACAGATCTGCTGTTACATTAAACACTTTATATATGTCATGACTGAGATTTGGAATTGAAATCAAAGACTTCCTTTCCCAATTAAAATCAGAAAGAAAGAATGTTATAGGCTTAACCATCTATTTTTATCATCAAATATTGATTGAAAGACTTTTGGATTCTTTATTATTTCCCTGCTGAACCAAACATACAAGTCCTTGATAAGAATGACTATAGTTGGGCTATAATGGAGGGTTATTGGCCCTTTGTGGTAGGCATGATGTGATAACATATCCCTAAAACACGTTAACCTTATTCTCTTATTAACTATCACCTCAATAAATTAATAATTAAGAAAATGATTCCTATTGTAAACTTGTACTTGACAGTGGGGAAAACATTGAAATTTTCAATGGAATGCGTACCATAATTATCATCATGAAGTATTATTTAGCGTTTGGAACCTATGCTGTTTTTTCTTTTTTCATTGGCTCTTGTGTTGTTAAATCTTACTTTTAATATATGATGTCACTTTTTCTGTTTGATTTGGAACATCATTTGAATGAAGCTGAAAAATGAAATATGTTATGTGGATGTTTCATAATATTACCACGATGTCATGTGTAGAAAATATCAATATTTGATCAGGTATTTTATTTATTTTGAAAGTTTGCTCCAACTACTTGCATACTGATTTTACTGTCTATGATTGTTTTGAAAAGCAAAGAAGCAGATCATATGATTTGGTCACATTATGCTGTTCTTACAAATAATTCAGTTTAGGAAAGCAGCCCATTCTGAGTTTTGTAAGGATGATAATGTGAAGTTTATATGACCCTTTCTGTCTTCCAGTGGCACATGGCTGCGCTTTTTTTCAAAAATGATTGATGGTATACCCATGAACTGGGGAGAAAATTCCATTTTAAAATCTTTCTATATAAAATGCATAAAAGGAGAGCAGAAAATTATATATTTTAGGTAATTATCTATTAATTACTTTTATTATTGCACCCATCTGCACATATCTAATATAGGAAGCCCTTAGATACCACACTAAATTAATTTTTAAATACATTTATCTCACAGTGATCCTCTGTTTTTGTAGAACTATAGTTAAATTGTGATGAAATATAAACAATGTCATGAAACTTACCTATAAACCTCTAGATCAAAACATAATAAACTAGGTCTCTGAGCTGCTGACATTTTGATTTGATCCCCCAATTTCAACAGTGTGAAATTTAATTTTTTTTTATCAAGATATTTTATTCCAACTTTAGGAAATAAAAAGGTATATTTTATAGGAGTAAACTTCTTTGCTCTTTTTTGGGGGAGAGGGTTAAATAAGGGCCCATGACAGGGAAGCTGTTTGTTTTTCACAAAAGTTGTTTGTGATTTCAGGTACTCTTGGGAAATCTCTTGATCAGATTCACATCTGTTCCTGTCAAAGTGGGTGCTAAGATACCGGTCACCCAGCAACCATGTCCAAGAGGGAATTGGGCCGATAATAACTTCAAAAAGGAATGACAGATGCTAGATTAGGATGAAAGACAAAACGCATGAAAAATGAGCTTGTTAGAATCAAAAATTTGTTCAAGCACCTTTATGCAAATTAAATGAATATTGAATATTTGCATGCAGTAATTTCTACTTTTTCATTTGATTGAAATGAAAAGAATAGTGCATTTAAACTCACAAATGTGACTTCTTTCTTTTGTGCTAATCAACATACAAAGCAGAATCTCTTTTTAAAAAATTAGATTAGCCACCTGGGTTCTTATATCGCCACTAAGTATGTTACAATGATTTTCTTTTGCTGTAACAATGGCATTCTTAGGGATGCCTTGGTTTATCTTTTTCTTCATAATCAACAGCCTCATGTGAATAAAGACATTTTAGATGCATATAAATGCAGTTCTTGAGAAAGCATTTCAAAAGTAACCTTATCCCGTTGTCCTTGAAATTGGTTAATGTACATTAATAAAAGATCACGCAAGATGAGTTCACACCAAAAGCACAGGCTTCTCATTGACTGGTTAAATAATAATGCATTAAAATAAAGCATGGTGGTATGCTCAAAATAAAGAGTAGACGGAAATATCTCTTCAAAAGTTAAGTTTCCTTTTGAAACCCTGCTAGTTTTCTATTGAATTGTTCACATACTAATCAGAATTTAGAAAGGTCTGATAAAATGTAGTGATTGAGAGGGTTTGAATCCTGGTTTAGCAATGTCTAATGTGGTCACGTAGAGAAATTGATTTTCTTCAGAAATTAATTAATTTTTCATATCGCCCTAAGCTGCAGTTAAAAAGAGTGCATACTTGTCTGTTTTTTCCAGAAATATTGCCTAATCATATTAATACCATTGCCCCAAGGATGAAAAGATAATTGTACAAATGCATTTGGAAATATGTATCACTGAGTATTTATGATTAAATTATGCAAATGACCCTGCTCTCATCCTTTCCAGACCCAGATTGTCTAATTAGGATTGATATGCTGAATAGATGTTCCAGAATTTGAATACAAGCATGTCCAAAGAGCAGAAAATTGGAAATGACAAGGCTGAAATCCAAAGAAAAGTGTCTTTCGTTTCTATACTTTGTTAATGTGCTGTTAGCAGTTGGATGTTTTCCTCCCTTTGGCTATTTTGGGACTCATATGCCCTTATTAGAAACAAGTACGCAAAATGAATTGAACTTTAGCAAAAAGCATTTCACTTGTATTTTGTGCATATTGAAAAATAATAATCCCCTGCTCATTCAAAGAGACCATCACTGTCAAGTTGCTTCAAACAATGTAAACTTTCTCCTTAATTGAGTGACTTCCAGCAGTCAAACTCCCTGAGTTACCATCATAGCTCTATTTCCAGGCGGGCACTCCAAACTTTAATACCACTACAGTATTTTCTAAGATAAGTTTTCTCGAATGGAGGGTTCACTTAATTATTTACTCATTCATTTATCTAGCTACCTCTCCCTTCATCCTTGGAGGAAACTGTTTGAGCAGTGGTTCTGTTGGGGAGGAGGCAAGAGCACTTTGTTACCGTGTTTGAATTTGAGGTCCTCAGCAGGCTTTGTCCCTCATTGATTACACTCATTCATCTTCGATGGAGGGGTGGTAGTGAGGAGCTCGGAAGGGACTGAACTGTCAGGACTCCAGCCTTTGTGAAGCAGCGGGTAGTCACTGCCTCTGAACTCGCCTGGCTCCTGCTTTCCATCTGCAGGATGATGGATTGCTATGTTTAATACATTTCAGCTTTTGTCTGTCATAGTGTGGACAGACAGTACTATCAGTGATTTCAACAGTGATTAGGGAACCGTTTCAAACTACTCCTATTGGCCAGACAGCTTCCAGGAATGTCTGAGGAAACGTGCTCATTGGCACTCTCACCATGTCAACGTCTAATTTAACCAGGCGGAGACTATACACTCACTGTTTAACCATGGCCGAAGCCCACTGAGGATTTTACTAGCTTGTGTATCTACTCTCTAGAGCAATGTTACAGGATGCCAAACGATAAGATCATTTCGGGTCTTAAGCTGAAATACTCATCCTGAGGGCTTCTAAGTTAGCATTCACTGTCTACTGTAAAAGGAACAACATGCACTTGATGTGAAAGACTGTATTCCATAAACTGTGACGTCAGTTGTTGCCACACTCATCAGTGTCCGATCAGTTTAGCTATATAGGGCAGATAGGATGTGAGGACACTGTTAAAGCAGTAAGACATGACATGGCATGTGCTGTGCTAGGATTTTCTGCACTGTGGATGCATTGTGGTTCACAAGTCCAAAAGAGTGAATGATTCCAACGACCAGAAACCACATATACCCGCTCACTATTCTCCCTGGAGTGTCTTATTCTATTTATAAAACTGGTGTTAATAAATACTTTTAATTATAGGAAAAGAAATATTCTTTTAAGCCACTAATGGCGTAAGTTTAATTTGGAGAATAGGATTTATTTAAATAAATGGATTTTATCAACTATTATCAAGCATCAAGTGTGATGTAAATTATACACAAATTTTAAAGTTTTAACTCTTTTTTATTTTATTTATTTTGGTTTTATTGCTTGTTTGATTTTGGAGACCCTATCATTGGTGCTTACAGGGAGTACTCCCGGCTCTGTGCTTATGGGTTATTCCTGGTGGTGCTCAAGAGACCAGATCTGGTTTGGCCACATGCAATGCAATGCAAGTGTCTTATACTCCAGTACTATTGTACTATATATTTATACCCCAAGATTTAAAAATCTCTTAACACAGTCGTTTAAAGTCAAGCCAAATTTATAAAGTAAAAATATGTATCCAGAGAAGCTACTTTGCTTTCTATTAATCTCATATATAGGGAAGATTAAATAAAAAGTTGAAATGATTAAGACCAGAGGTCAGTTAGAATATTTTTCCTTAGCGAAGTGGTCTTCTCTTTACAAGTATTTTATCTGCTATCTTCAGTTATGGTTTCTAATCTTAAATACGTGGTAACAAATACCCTAATGCAAACATCAAAATAGAAGTACACATATACATACACAAACCATATTTCATTTGAACCAGTTCAATACTTGCATTTTGACGTTTCAGATTCAATGATGAGGATGGGTGAGCTGAACTCTTAAGAGACTTATCCAGACATTAACACATTTTGTAGGTTATCTTTTTCCTTATTTTATTCCAAGATGTGTCTAAATTGGAACAGTTCAGGTTGAAAAATGATACAATCATCAAATATAATTTAAAAGAGTAATTTTTCAGAGTAAATTAAAAGTATAGTTTGCACTACCCTCCTTACAGAAATTATATATCTTGACTTAAGTAAATCTAGATTTTAAAAAAAATAGAGGTATTCACAATTTAAACAGCACCTGTGTAGTGAAATAATTTTATATTACTTAACATCTTTGTATCATGTAGTCATTTTAATGTGCGGTTGTTAAGTTTTTAGTTTTAGTGTATTGTACCTTCATTCCTTGTCTTCATAGTGCTGGTGGGGTGTGTGCAGCAAAGTGGAAGAGTGTTTATTCAATGATAAGGTATTGGGCACAGATGTTGTGGGTCACATTTTATTAAATTATTAATATATCAGGGCCTTCCGTTCAGTCCAGGGGTAATTTATTGTTGAACTTACTTAAATTATTGTTCCTGACTTTGTATCATCAGCAACAGATTGAATGGAAGGGAGAGACTGACTTGAATATTCTCTTAAAGTCGAGTAGATGCACGGATTGACCATACTTTACTCGCTGTGTTCTTTCCCTTACCTATTTGCTAATATATTTAAAGACCATAAGAGACCTTAAAGGAAGTAAAGAATTACTATGTAGTATGAAAGTACTGTATGAAATGTGAAATATCCTCACATTCTCCCAATTCTAAAGAGATCGGATACATGTTTGGAAATTCAAATTTTTTTTTTTGCTTGTTTTGGGGGATCACACCCAGCGATGCTCAGGGATTACTTCTGGCTCTGCACTCAGAAATTACTCCTGGCGGTGCTGGGAGACCATATAGGATGCCGGGGATTAAACCCTGGCTGGTCTGGTGCAAGGCAAACGTCCTACCCACTGTACAATCGCTCCAGCTCCTGGAAATTCAAATCTTTATCTTGCCCATTGGTGAACTTGTTTTGAACTCTACAAAACGGAATCTTATGCAAATTTTGGAGAGTGAACCTCTATATGTATTTCATATGTATATAATACACTGATGTTTCTTCTACACATTGTTGATCTTAGTTTTATTTAAACACCATAATAAAGTAATACACGTTATTTTTCTTCCTGATTACATAAAGAAAATAATAGATGCTTGAAACGAAATGAATGAGTGTCTTATAAAGCTAGATGAGTGAGTTTGTTGTCTGGAAAGGTTTCAAAGTGGGAAATATTAGACTCCCTTTGAATCTACCCCATTCATCTCAAGCACATTGAATGTCCTAGCTCCTCCCGCATGCCTGCACAGCGGCTCTGTTCTTCCTGTCCAGCTATTTACTATTTGGTAAAGCCGTAGATTGGGGGAAGATAAGTAGTCAGAGCAGCAGGTTCAACTTCTCATTTCTTAGTAGCTTCCTATAATGATTCCACCTCTAATGAGGTGAATTACTACTGCATGAAAAAGGAGAAAAAGGGGTTTTGGCCATCTTAGCTAATAAATCACATTGACTGCATGGCTGATCAGATCAATTGTGCATAAATCAGTGCCTTAAAGATTCTTAAACTGAGATTCTATCAAAGACCAATTGATTCAAAGGCTTGTGTCAAGGCATGGTCTCTTGCCCATAGGAAACTGAACAGAAGTCCATAGTATTGAGACTGTTAATATGCTGTCAAAATGTTGAGATGAATGTTATTCAACTCAGAGACACACATGTGGTAAAGCATCTGTAACTGTGTTAAATTGATTAAACGTATTTTGTTATAATATTTTTATCTTTTTCAGTTTACTTTTATTTGTTAGACTAGCAGGAAAATTTACTTCTCCTGATATGAAATTACATTGTTTAGAAGACTTAATGGCTAGGATAATTTTGGGGAATTGTTTATCACAAAAAAATATTGCTATCTCAAGATATACATATTTGGGGCATAGTACAGGAGCTTAGGTTCTTGTTTTGCACGCAGCTGACCCCTCTTCTGATGTGTGGCACCATATGGTCCTCCTAGCATATCTAGGAGTGATCCTTGAGTGCAGAGCCAGGAGTCAACTCTGAGCATTGTCAGGTGTGTTCCCCCAAAACAAACAAAATCAAAAACAAAGAAAAAGGAAATGAAAGAAAAAAATAAAGTTTTCTTAATATCCAAGAAAATATTTTATTCATAGATATTCATAGATATAGATTTTAGATTTTTCTAAACTTTGGGCAACTTGGAGTCTTGAGAACAGGAAATTTGATTTCAGATTCTGATTTTATCAATTGCCAGTTTAGATATGGTGAGCTAATCAGTTGGAGCCTTCATATTATCCATTGTAAAATGGCCATAGTGAAACTAACTTTTCAGTTGATTTCAGGGGTAGATTGTGAAGAGAGTGATGTGGTAATTGCTGTTTGAGAGTACTTAAGGAATGGTATGGTGCATTTTTAGAGGTGTTATCTATTTAGATTTCCCAATTTCTTTTTAAAATTGAGATACCATCTACATATTATATTGTGCAAGTTTAAGGGATACAATTATAAACTTCAAAGCTGCTAATAGACTAAATCTTAAATGTTCTCGCCCAATTATGTTTGAAAACTCCTTTTATCAGAACAGCTTAGAAAATTATGAAGATAAATCCATTTTTGACTAAGTATATTTTTCATCATTCTTGGGAAATGAAATTATTATTAAAATTTGTGAATTTTGAAATATTGCCGACTAGAATTTCAAAATGATTTTTATATTTTAAAACACGTAAGATGATCATTTAGTGAGAATGTATAATCATGTAAGTGAAGAACTGGGATCAGAAAATAGCAAGCAGAACAAAAAGCCAATAAAAAGATTCTAAAGGAGAACTAATTTGGATTTGTTATGGAAGGTCAGCCTTGTTGGTGAGTTTTGAGAAAATAGGAGTGTGTAACTAGGTGTGACATGGGAGGGAGGTAGAAGTAGTCTTTTGTTGTTGTTTTGTTTTTTGCCACATTCAGCCATGCTCAGGGATTACTCCAGGATTTGCTATCAGAAAATATCTGATCGTACACAGGGGACTTATATGGGATACCGGGGGTTGAACATGGGTTGGTCAAGTGCAAGGCAGGTGCTCTACTAATCGTACTTAAGTAGAAGTAGATTCTGACGATCTTATTATCATAAAATCTTACTATATTTTACATCTATTAAAATAAAAGATACAAAAAGGTAAAGAATCTGAAGTCATTGGAGTGTACAGAAATGAGGTAGATTTTGGAAGGATATCCACTTCCAAGTAAGTGGTAAAATGGTGACTTTTCTGTTACACAGTATTAGAGCTAGTTTGCTGGGTACAGATTTCTTGGTTGAAGGATTTTTCTATTCACCACATTGTATGCCTTATACTCACTCCCTTTTGGCTTGGAGAGTTTCTGTGGAGAAATCTGCTAGACTTTTTTGGGAGGGATTCCTTAATATGTGACTTGTTTTTTTTCTGTTGCTCCTTTTTGAATTTTCTCTTTGTCCTTGACTTTTGTTGTTTTAATTATAAAATGTGTCCTGGTGTATGTATGCTGGGTTATATACTTGGGAATCTTTGCACTTCATGAATCTGTGTATTTAGCTCCTTTCTCAATGTGAGGAAAGTACTAAGCAGTTATTACTTTAAAGATTAATTCTGCTCCTTATTACCTCTCTCTTCTGGAATCATTATGATGTGAATATTGTTCTTCATGATGCTTTTAAAGTGTCTTATACTGACTCTGTTGTTTTTAATTTTCGTCTCTTCGTTGCCCTCCCCTTTCTTCTACTTCCCCTTCTCCACATACTTCTTTAATGTTTCTACTCTTTTTGGATGATTTCCATTACTTTCCAGGCTCAATACATTAATTTGGAGCTTCGTCTAAAAATTGTTGCAGTTTTAAGTTCATCTACCCAATTTTTTTTGACCCACACCGGGCTGTCCTCAAAGGATATATCCAGTTCAGCTTAGTGCCCTCGGATAATGTATGTTAGTATGGGGAAGATTAAAGCTGGGTCTTTTTCCTGCATGCAAAGAATGCAGTTAGCTCCTTGAGCTATTTCTCTGGCCTCATAGCTACTGTGCCCTTTAACTATATTATTTACACTTCTACTTTTAATAAACTTACTTTTACAAATTTTCTGTTCTGTAGAAATATTCTTATATTTATTTTTATCATTTCAGCGAACTTCATAAGAACGCTGCTTCAAGTCTTCAGTTAGCTTGCAAAGATCTGTTGTTACAGCAGTTCTTTGCAGGCTGTTGTTTCGATTCATCAATGAGGTGATATCTTCTGCCTCCTGATTATATATAATGTTTTATAAAGACCTGGGTGGGGTACTAGAGGTTTGCATTTGAGCAGGTGGGCAGATGACAGAGGTTTGGGTTCAGAAGCACCCAACAACTAATCAAATAGGTTTGGGCAGTGACTGGGGTCAGCCGTAGTTACACGAACCTGAACAGTGGCTGTGAAACCCACATTGTAGTTGATCTAAGAGGAGGCTGGGTCTCTAGTCCCGCCTGGTGACTGTGTTCATTCTGAGATAACAGGAAAGAGAATCTGTCTAGTCATGTGCCTGTAAGGGATTACTGCAAACTTTAGGGTCCTATACTAACTGCATGGGCTTTGGGATGCCCAGTAGGTACTTCCTCCCTGGAGGGGTGCAGGTTGCCTTTCAGCAGCCAGCTGTACATTGACTGGGAAAGGAACTGTTCGTTTAACCATAAGCATTCTTGATCATCATTTCCCATCCTCCAGCCAGCTTAGCTATTTATCAGGGGCCTTGGGGTGTGTGTGTGTGTGTGGTTGGTTGGGTGGGTGAGTGTTCTCCCTTGGGATTTGCCCCCATGGTCTGTTCCTGTGCAAACTTCCACAGTTTGGTGTCCATCAGGTTTGCCAGCAGCTAGGCTGCTGGAGGTGAGAAAATGGTATTGCCAGCAAATGTACAAATGTAACCCATGTTTATGCCCTATAGTTTTTTTTTTTACCAACATTTCATTGTTATAGCATAGGATCATAGGAACTGTAGCACTGTCCTCCTGTTGTTCATCAATTTGCTCGAGCGGGCCCAGTAACATCCCCATTTTGAGACTTGTTGTTACTGTGTTCGGCATATTGAATACATCACAGGTAGCTTGCCAGGCTTTGCTCTGCACGCGAGATACTCTCGGTAGCTTGCCGGGCTCTCCAAGAGGGACAGAAGAATCGAACCTTGTCCGACTGGGCCGGCTGCATGCAAGGCAAATACCCTACCACTGTGCTATCGCTATCATAGGAACTACCCTGTAATATTTAGCATCCCCTCCCCTTTTTTGTTTTTGTTTTTGGGTCACACCTGGCAGTGCTCAGCGAGGACTCCTGCCTTTGCATTCAGATCACAATCTAGGAGGTGCCAGGGTTGAAATCCAAGTAGGAGCGTAATACAAGTGCCCTAACCACTTGTATTATGGCTCTAGTCCCAAAATCCAGCATTTTAGACATCACTCTTCCTTTTCTTTTTTTTTTTTGGAAGGGGGCACACCTGATACTGCCCATGGTGTAGTCATCACTCTCAATCATCACTCCTGGGGAGCTCAGGGACCATCTGGGTACAAGAGACTGAACGGGGTCGGCCTTGCGCAAGGCAAATGCCTTACCCCCTGTACTATTGCTCCATCTTCCCCGTCTGCCATTTAAAAATCTTGGCCAGGATATCCCTCTGGTTTCAGTTTTTCTGACATTGTCCCTTTGTCTCCTACGAAAGCTTTGTTCTGAGTCAGTTTCTTTGTAGATTACTGCAAGATTAGGTGTAGATTTACTGTGATCATGGAAGTAGGCAAATACAACTTCTAACTATTTGGTCATCTTGCCCCACAATCTCAGTCATTTTATAATATATTCATTAAAATCTTACTGGAATTAACTTTCAGAAGAAGTCTGCAGAAGATGAATGAATAAAGGTTGCATCTTTGAATAGTAATAGCAGACAGAATGCAAAGGAAATAATGCTTTATTTTAGAGACAATTACATTCAACATCTATAGCAAATGCAGCAAAATATTCTAGGAAAGCTTGAGATTCAGTAGAAGTTTACATCATGTTTATAGAATCATTGATCTTTTAAATAGACTAGAGCATTTTCATTATGTTTAAGTCTCTAGGGTTTCTTAAGCTAAATATATGGTTTATTATTATTCTCCACCATGCATCACAAAATTTTCTCAAATGATTATTTTTTGTAGTTTCCTCTATTGAAAATAAATTAGGATAGTCATTCAAGCTTCTTAACATAAAATTTGATGTCTGCCAAATATTTTGTGAAGTCATCAATATAGTATAATGTTCCCTTGTTCAGAATACTATTGTTCTGCCTTTGTCTGTAGATTTATGACAATGTCTTGACATTTTTGTAAATTATGCAACACGCATTGTTTCTCCCTTGTTATATTGTGAAATTTAGTAGGTTGTTGAAATTGGATCTGATTGATTTTCTTCTTGGCATTTGTCTACAGAAAAACCTCATGTCTGAAATACACCAGAGGAGGGCAAATCCAGGTGGATTTCTCTTGCTGCTTTCTTCCTTTGTGTATCTAAAGTTTTGATTTATTTGTGATCTACTGTTAACATTTTTAAATGTAACTATAGGGAAGCTTACTGATATAAGAAGGCCAGGTTATTTCTTGAGTTTATCAATTTTAAAATGTGAATAAATAAAATTTCGGGTGACTAATAATAAACCCCCTGAGATTATTAGCAATGAATATTCTCTTATATCTGATTTTATTAAAAAAACTCTCATTCTTTCTGGTACATTGTCAACATGTATTGAAAGTATAGCAACATGTATTGAAAGTATAACTGAATTTTGTACAGAAAATTTTATTGCATGTTACTGAATGATATGAATGGTTTTTTCTTTTTTGTTTTTGGATCAAACCCAGCAATACTTAGAGGTCACTCTTGGCTTTAGACTGAGGAATCACTGCTGTCAGTGCTTGAGGGCCCATATGGAATGATGGGGATTGAACTCCGGGATAGTGGCCTTTACTCTGTATTATTGCTCCAGCCCCAGAATGATATTATCTTTATAATAGTTTTTACTTGAGCATTTTAATTATGACCAAGAAATTAAAGCATAGGTACAACATTCTTTTAGATCTTTACATAGAATCAAAAACAAGATGATAGTATTTTCAGCATCATTTCTTCTGTATGATGTTTCTTCAATTCTCGAATATTCTATAATCTTGCATCTTAAGATGCACCTGTGAATCTGTTTCTATTCATATAATTTGACAGATTTAATATTTTATTTCAATTATTATCAGTTAAGGTTTTTATATCAGATTAATTAGGAATTTATTGAGAGCCTGAACATTTGAGTTGAGTTCCAAACCATAATACATTGATGATTTAAAAGAAGATTAATGATAGTGAAATAATTGAAATAATGCTTTAAGTGAATATTATTTGCTGGAGGTTAATGTTTAGTTGTTTAAATGTAAATAGCTTATTTTTTTAAAGTTTGAAAAAATTTCATTCAGGAACATGCTTAGGATTTGAACGACATTTTCTCTGTGGGTAAATCTGACAGGAAGCAGTGACTGCAACAAAACTGTCTCGTTTTTCAACTAGCAAGCAGGAAACTTTGGGGTGGTCAGTTTCTCTTCACCTGTTCTTTTGAGTAAGCTTGATCATTCCATCTCAGTGACCCACCTGCATGTTTTCCTCCATCCAGGTAGTTTGCCATTCTTTTGATGTCCTTAGATCCTTTTTTTTTTTTTTGGTTTTAAATTAGTATTTTCATAGAAGAAAAAAGTGCTTTGATATTCGGGCATCCTCACATGCCATGTGAAGAGCTTGTTCTTTATCAGATTGGCACATTTCTGTGATGTGCAAGTTCCTTGGTGTGGTAAGGACACCACTTTTTCATTTTTATTTATTCACTTTTTTTTCTTAGTGTGGGAAATATGCTTGTAACCAGGCAATTATCATGTGTGGGCAAAGCAGTGGTGCCCTGTCTTTTTTCATTTTTTTATTTTTATTTTTTCTTATTTTTTATTAGTGAATCAGCGTGAGGTACAATTACGAACTTAAGAACTTTCATGTTTGCATTACAGTCATACAATGTTCGTTTACCCATGCCTCCACCAGCAGCGGTGCTCTTGTTCCAAGGGATTTATAGTTAGGGGATTAATTGCAGATTTAAATATATTGAGATTTTTCTGTTAAAGTTGGGTGTTTGACCAAGAACTTGTGCAAATGCTGCATTATATAAATCAAGAATAATAGAGCATATCTTCTTATGAATTAAGGAAAATAATATAGTGTTTTATTGTTATAATATATACTGATGATTGCTGTATCTATAATGATAGTTTGTTGAATTGAAACATAGGTTAACATGTAGGATGTATTCTGATATTTATGAAGTTTTATGCTGATTCATGTTTCATCTGACTGGTAGACTAATTACAGTGGTTTATTAATTTACTCCTCCTAATCCTATGTTTATTGCCTCTTCAGGATGATTTGAACTATTTATAAATATATTTCATTTAAAATAGCAGCATTAAGTGAAATAAGGCAGGTTATTGGAAAAATTTAATAGGTTTGTCTTAAAATTATTATTTTAAACCTACCAGAATTATACGGTTTTACAGTTTGTTCGCTTGTTCTCTTGGAACTCTAAAACCTTCTCTTAGCATTTTTCAGTACTAGGATACAGGAGAGGGACTCTTCTATGGAAGAACAGGTTTTCACTGTGCCATTTTCACATCTCTAGAGACCTCTGTACTGAAGCTTGAACTTTGCACGTTTTCTTCTTCAGAATTTGATTATTTGCATTTATGACTTTTTTAGGGCAATAGTCAAACTACTTTGCAAATGGCATGCTTATTTAAATGTTTGTAAGAAACAAATGTCCCAGGTGCGTGCAGTGAAAAAAGCTGTCAGATCTGTCATAATCAATATGTTTTTAAATTACTTTAGCTAAGAGCATGGTCCTTGCACTTTTTCTTTGGGTCAATATATTATATTTTAATTAAAAACTATTTTTATTGATGGACCATAGTTTTCAGTGTTGTTTAAATGCAAGGAAAATAACGTCACAGTTCTGTAAATGTAAATGGTACACTGAACTCACCTCTAGTTCTAGAGATCATTATTCCCCATTCAATGAATACCATTGAATGAATCAATGAGATCAGTGAAAAGGTTCTTGGTATATAGTTTAGCTACTTAAGCTGTGGGATATGCGGTGGTGTAATTAAAAATGGGAACTCATGAACAATTAAAAATATTGCAAAATAAAGTTCTTTATAATTTATTTTCCATAAACATTTGATTTTCTATACCTACTTTGTCTATCAATATGCCTAAAGTCATTATCAAATTCTCTGGTAGAAGAGCTGCACGTAGAAAATTTTTATTTTCTTTTTTTTTCTAGTTGATCTTACAGTTGCACGTAGAAAATTTTAAGAAATCCTGATTTGTGGTATATTTAAAATTATCATTTTTTTTTCAGTTTTGAACCATCTCCAGCAAAACTCAAAGCATATTTCTGGTTCTGCACTCAGGGATCGCTCTTGAAAGTGCACAGGGGACTATATGGGATGCCAGGAATTGAACCTGGGACATCTGCATGCGAGGCAAGCATGCTGTATTATCATTCAGGCCCTTTGGAATGATCTTTTATCTTGATATTCTTGTTCATTAAACAAGGAAACTCCTGAAAAAAATGGATTTTTTTTTAAGAAATGGACTTTTTTTTTAAGGTGGCAAACTTGGAGTTAGTGTTGTTTTTCAAAATTTAGGTTTTAGTTAAGTTAGTGTTGTTTTTCAAAATTTAGTGGAAACTTAGAAGCATACTGATGATACTTTTAACTTTCAGATCAAAAGAAGCAGGGACATTTTTAGAAGCATAGTAATTTTGATATAAATGATAATATAATTCTCATCCACATTGTGAGCTGTTACTGAGAATTAGGATTCCCTGAAAATGAGCTTTGTCGCACCTGAGCAGTCCCCTTGTTATATGATGTTCAAATGAAACACCCAGAAGTCTTTGACAGAATAGACAGAAACCTTTAGATTGAGAAGTCATTTGCTAGCCTGTTATTAACCTTGCTGAGTAGATGTAGGAAAAAAAATAATTTAAGACTTAACTTTGAATTATAGGTGAATAATGAAGCCTTTGCTGTCTTTATTTTCATCCCCATAAAAATTCCTCCTAGTCCTTCATTGTTTGCATTCTTATTTCTAACTCTCCTTTTCATGTTTTCCTCTACTCCTTTTTGTACTCAGCTCAAGGTGTCCTTATGAAACTTATAGGATTAGGATTTTCCTAATTCTGTTATCAGTATAATTTTTGTACACTATTAATTTGTCAACACTAACCTGAGTATGTTTCTCATCTCACTTAATGTTCATTACACCTTCATTTAGCAAGGGAGAACACTGAGTTACAGTAAGTTAAATAAGTTGCCCAGTAGACAGTGGATGTTAAGTGAGGACTTGAGCTCAGGGACTCTAATTCTAGATCTGCACATTTAACTGCTGCAAGGTGCTCCTACCCCAATGAGAGTTACATAAGTCAATTCAAGCTTTGCCATTTTTTCCCCTGCCTTCAATCAGGGAGCCTAACACCTAACAAACAAGACAAGGAAATAAGGAAAGGAGAGCAAAAACTAAAAGTTAAATGCCATTGCAGTCACTAAATACATAAAGGTTGATAGGAATCCAATATATGTTCTTTCTCATTTTTCTTCTCCTTGTTTTCCAAATCATACTTCAGAAACTAGATTCAAGAATGAGTATTTTCAGTTGCTAAGTGGAAAATCATGGTGTCCAGCTTCCTGGTAGCAGTTGTGCTGTGACCTTGGAGGGCTTATAGATTGGTTTGCCCATCCCAGTTAGTCCGTCCTACTCAGTAGCAATACTTATTTTCTTCAGAAACAGAAGCATTTAAGTAAAACAGCCACCATCAAGAACAGACTCCAAACTGGCAGCTGTAACTAAATTTAATTTTCACCTACGTTTCACAGTTTACTCATGGTGAGAAGTGTTTCTGTTCATCATCTTTACACTGGACTCAAACATAAGCAGATCCTGTTACTGATAAAGGGCTTAAACTTTTGGGGGTTTTGCTGAAGATAAAATGGATTTGCTTCCTCATTAGAAAATCAGGTTATTTTTAAAGTTCTATTTTGAGTGGCTGTACCATACATATAAATATTTATGTTAATGCAACTAGAAATCCTGGGAGGGAAAAACTGCAGCCTAAAAGACAAGCTAGAAGATAGATAATTAGGGTTGTTAAAGGTTTTTAATTTTTTTTTTAGTTAAACTTTTGTGATTTAGGGGACCTGAGAGATAGTACAGAGATTAATATGCTTGCTTTCCATGTAGACAGCCCCGTTTGATCCTGCAAATGGTTCCCCTCCCCCTCCCATGCACCCCCACACCCCCTTCTCCTTTTCCCCCACTGGCTGGTATGACTTCTTAAGTACAGAGCCAGGAGTGAGCTCTGAACACTGAGGACAGCTGGGTGTGACTCCCCCACACCCTCCCCAATATACTTTGAAAAATATTACGACTATCAAGAAAATAAGAGTCCTCCTTAAGAAAATTTATTCATAAAAGGGTCTAGAAGATGATATAAAAATACTTCCTTAGATAGTAAAATAATTGTTTCACTGTACTTTTATCGGTAAATTTTCTGTGTGTTCTTCCTTAGTTCTACATGCACTTCGGGTTTTTTAAAACAAAAGCAATGGAAAAATTTTTGTCTGAGTTCATGGATCATATTTCTATTGAAATCCAAGCTTATATATGTGAATATAAAGAGAATTATAATCAAGTTTATCTGCTTGACATTGATACGAACTTTAGGTTCTCACTGAGTTCTTTTTGCATGTTTTATTGTCTTCGCTATTTTAATTTTATCACTTCATTCATTTTGCATTTTTCATTTGTATAAACAAAGGTATATCAACTTTATTGAATTTAAGGTATCTGAAATTAGAAGATAGAACAGGCACCAATACACAAACATCTAGAATTATTCTTCTTAATGCTTAATATTTCGTTCTAGGCATTGTAGTTAGGCCTGACTAGAGATTAGGCTTTAGTCAATAGAGATTTGTCTATTGGGAGCCGAGAATGGGCTGAAATAAATGAAGTGTGCTGACAAACTTAGGAAAGGACTTTTGTGGTATGGATAGGGGATTTTAATATTACTTAGAATGAAGTATCACTGGGAGATAATTTTTCTTATTGCCTGACTTCTAATAACTAACTTTGTGTGTGTGTGTGTGTGTGTGTGTGTGTGTGTGTGTGTGTGTGTATGTGTTATTCAGGTAAAATCCGCAACACCTGAATCTGGGATTCAAGAGAATAATTAGAACAGAAGACAGATGTGGTTTTGAACTTCTACAGAAATTTAGAGATTGATATTAGGATCTGTGCATGTGTTCACAAAATTATAAATGGAAGATTGGATATATTTTAGTATATTTCCTTAAAAAAACTACTGTTTTTCAAATAACTTTGTAAAGTTACACATCACCTTTTACAAGAAAAAAGATTCTTATTGCCAGCGGTCAAATATTATCTTTCCATTATGAATTATTCAAAGTTAAATGGAAGTCAAAGATAGAGACTTGCAGAGAACAGATCTTTCTAAGCTGCTGAATCATGATTGCAACTCTAAGAAATACCGTTATTGTGTTTGAGTCTAAGCTTGTGATAATAACTAGTGTCAAAAGATGAGAACATTCGGTACCGGAATTTGAAAAATACCATTGATTAAAAATGAAAGCTCTGTTCAAAGAGTTCACCTTAAACTCTCAGCTGACCTTTCCTTGGAAAGCTGCTGCAAGCCACATTGGTAGGTAGACGCCATGACAGCCGAAGCACATTCAGATTCAATTTACAGAGGGAGTTTATGGACTGACCCAAGATGACTTAAATCCAACATTAGAAAGTAGGATAAGAGTTAGGATCATGCTTTAAAATCAGCTTTAACAATTAGGGAGAGAATGTGACTATGATGATACTCTTTTAAAAGTGAAAACGTAAGACTGGTTGCAAGTGAATTTTTACATCAACTAAAACTGCTTTAAAATTACCTTTCAACTCAACATTCTCATATCAGATACTTACTAGGCTTGCTAGATTTTGATGAAATGGTTCTTTCAGGGAATTGATAACAGAATTTGATTTTGTTGTATCTCTTTTGGGAGGATCATTTTGTTTAATAGTAGCTACATAATCTAATTTAGGATTTGTATAAACTAAAGGTGACTTTTGTCAATAACTTTGGAGTTTTTAATCGCTGTCACTGTCACTGTCCTCCCGTTGTTCATCTATTTGCTCGAGTGGGCCCAGTAACATTATGAGACTTGTTACTATGTTTGGCATATAAAATATGTCATGGGTAGCTTGCCAGGTTTTGCCATGCAGGCGAGATACTCTCGGTAGCTTGCCAGGCTCTTCAAGAGGGGCCGAGGAATCGAACCTGGGTCAGCCAGGTGGGCTGCATGCAAGGCAAACACCCTACCCTCTGTGCCATGAAATATTTTTATTAAAATGGAGAGCATGGCAATGATGAAAACAATGTAGGGGGTTAGTACAGTTACATGAATGAGGAAAATTCACCCTGCTTTCTACTTTTTATTGTTCCTCCATTTGTGTGACTCTAGCACTGCCCACAAAAATGCAAAGTTCTACTTGCAGGGTTCAAAACATATACCATTCCTTTTTATTATTTTGTTTTGTTTTGTTTTTGGGTCACACCCGGTGATGCACAGGGGTTACTCCTGGCTCATCCACTCAGGAATTACTCCTGGTGGTGCTTGGGGAATCAAATGGGATGCTGGGTATCGAACCCAAGTCAGCTGCGTGCAAGGTAAACGCCTTACCCGCAGTGCTATTGCTCCAGTCCCACCATTCCTTTTTAAACAATTTTTTCTGCCCAGAGTAAGGTTTACCAGTTTATATATAGTGTTGAGTTAATCTTTGTGATATCTAATACTAATTATGCATTGATACACATTATGATAACATTTTAAAATTCAACTTTTGATTTTTTTTAAATTAGTACTTTCGAGACTTTTCAAATTGATATACTTAATGTATCTTACCATCATTCCTGTTCTCTAATAAGGTTATAAGTTATAAGATTGAAGAGGAATAGAACTGGTGTTGGTGTTTGTGTGTGTGTGTGTGTGTGTGTGTGTGTGTGTGTGTGTTTAGTTCATTTTAAGGTTTACTAGTGTTTTACATCTATAAACTTAGATTGTAGGGAGTTGAGTTAACTGACAATATGAATGATCCCTATTTTTATTCTCACCATTTAACAATAATAGAATGTTAAGTGATTTTTGAAATGCTATTTTACAGCTTAACAAGTAACACCTTTCTGAATGTATATATAAAAGTTCTGTCTTTACTCCAGAAACTGGTGAAATCTAATAGCTGTTTCATAGTAGGTCTATCCAAAGATATTCATATAAATATTTATATTTATATTTATATTTAATTTGTAGGTATATTTGTAATTAAATGTACAAAATCACTAAAAGAATAGATAATTAATTTATAATAATTTCTAAAGGATGAAGCTTACATATTACTTTATATCTACCAATAGGTAATGATACGTGTTTATTTTGTTCTTACTATTTTCCCATTATGTTATTCTTCTATTATTGCTCTAACATATATAAAAATAATGAGTATGTATATATGAAGTGACAAAAATAGCTTAACTATCCTACTTATATTGATATACACTTATAATAACAGCTCATTTTCTAGTTCCTTTGAATATACTAATAAATAAAATATGAAAATATCTGCCTTCAGGGATGTACATTTTAATAGTTGAATATGAAAAAATGGCTGATAAATAAGTATGATAAATGAGCAAATTGCATATTTTCCAGGCTATAACCAGCCAAAACATACATTAGGGAGAGGAATGTTTAGCGTATGGGTAAAGGTACAATTGAAATTTTATTTATTGAGTTTTTTGTTGTTTGTATGCTTATTTTTGGGCCACAGTTTGGGTTTCGTTGTTCTTTTTGGGCCACACCTGGGCAATTGAAAATTTAAATAAAGTGTCAGAAAAGGAGTTGAAGTGACAATACAAAGGTTAGTGCTGTTGTCTTATACACGTCGACCCTATTTCAATCTCTGGCACCATAGATTATCTCCTGAGCACCATCAGGAGTCATCTTTGAGCATAGAGCCAGCAATTATCCCTAAGAACCATAAGTGGTGTCACAGCCCTGTCCCTCACTCCCACAAAAGGTGATTAGGATAGGAATCATTGAGAAAGTGCCATCCGAGTTAATACGAAGAAGTTGTGACGAACTCATATTTTACATTTTGGGCCTTACTAGTGTCCTGCTGGCTCAGGGCTTATTCCAGTCTGCCCAGTTCAGTGCTTGAGCTCAAGGCTGAGATGAAGCTTAACCTCCACAGTAGGAATCAACAGAGCCCCTCTTGTGTGCTTGGGAACTCAGAGACATTTTTTTGTTGTTCTTTGGGTTACATCTACTTGTGCTCAAGGCGTCCACCTGGCTTTGCATGCAGAGATCATTCTTAGAGGAACTTGGACCATATGTGTTGCTGGGGATCAAAGATGGGTAGACAAGTGCTTTCCCTGTAGTACTATATTTTTGGCTTTATTACAACAATTTTTATGTAACAGTTTAAGTCTGTTTTGCAAAACTACCAATTGAGCTTTTTATAATATCAGAATATTATATGATTTTTGTTTTTGTTTCCCCCCCTTTTTTGGGAGGGGGTCACATATGTGGTGCTCAGGGGTTACACTGGGTATGCACTCAGGAATCACTTCTGGTGGTGCTCTGGTAACCATATGGGATGCCAGGGTTAAGTCTTTGCATGCAGGGCAAGAGACTTAACCAATGTACTATCTCTCCAGGTTCTAGTGGAATTTTTAAAAGGATTGCTTTGATCAGAAAGACTAAATGTGTGATTTGATTTACCTTGGATATATCTATTTTTATTAGGCAATAACTAATCAAGGCAAGGCAGTAGATTCACCAAGATCCCAAGCTGAATACCTAGGATAAACAGTGTTTTCATGGATTCTGTCTTTGTTTGAAATTTCATAGAAATACTTTGCTTTTTCAAGGTAGTAAATGAACTATGGTGAAGAATTAAAAATGACCTGAATACAACAAGGAATTTCCAGGTCTAAATTATTTTAAAAGGCTCTACATTATTGTTTGTAGAATGTCACAGAGACTATTTTAACAAAATGAACTTTTTTATTTTGAAATTTTATTTGTGTTAGTAGGACAACCAGGACATTTTTAGGGCAACTAGGAAACCTTAAGAGTTGACAGAGGCATTATTAATAATCATGTCAGGCCGAAGCTAGGACCATCCCAGGCAAATAGGATGTAGGATCATGGAGCAATAGGGCGATGAATTGCACCATTGCTTAAAGGTTCTAGCAAGTAACTAAGGGATGAGCAGTTTTTAAAAATTATGAGATAATTGTTACCTCAGGGATAATTTGAGTAGACAAAACAAAATTACCTTACTTGGAAGTTGGCCAAGAGAGCAAAGTTCTTGTATTTTATTTTTATTTTAATAAGGGTTATAGAATTTTTCCATGCATGCCACTGGTTACAAAATTGATTAAAAACTCATTTTCATTTGGGCTTTTTTCTAAGTCATCTTTCCAGTAGACCTTCAAGGCTTTTTGTTCCATTTCTTATATTTATATACATCTCTGTAAACATCAAGGCCTTCATCTGCCTTGGCAAGCTCTAGGTGTCTCATTCACAAAGTGTACCGGCTGGTTTATTTTCAAATAGACTGGTAGTTACTGTTTTCAAATAGCTTCCTTTGGTCTGTTTTGATCTTTCAGTGACCAAAGTTTGCCACAATCTTCACCAGCAGGATTGTTGGGAGAAAATGGGGCTTATGGAGAAAAGGGGAAAACTTGGGCTGGTCTGCATTTTCTGTCTCTTCATGCTCTGTCTGACTAGAAAATTCTTGGGCTGAGGTTCAGCTTTAAATTCCTCAATCATCCACGGACGAAAAAAAAAACCGAAACACCAAATGAAAACCAAAAAACAAACCAACAACCACTGAAAGAAAGAAGAGAGAGAAAAAGAAAAGGAGGCAAAAACAAGGATACAAAACAGTGCTGGCATTTCAGAATGCTCAGAAATGTTTCTGAAGAGCTTCCAGGTCAGCTACTTCTCTGATTCTCTGTAACAAACTAAAAGTCTATGCATTATTTTTGTAATCCCAAATCCCAAACTCTCTTAGTTGAGTTACAGTTTGTGAAATGGCAAAACGCAAACTCACTTTAATTATGCCTCAGAAAAATCCTTCGTCATTGAAATACTTAATGGCTTCTCCTTTCATAAAGTTAGAGAATGAATGGGTCAGAGGGAGGCTGTATAATGTGCTAACAGAGGCATGAAAAAGCTTGTGGAATTATTTGCTGAATTCTTCAAGTTCTGACTTCATTCCTGGGACTACTTTCTGTTATAGGTAATGCTTCCAGAAATGATGTCCCATTATAGTGTTTTTAGAGATGCTCTTGGGCCTAATAGCTCTAGATAGTGGAGATTAGGTGGATGTTCAGGGTCCTGGAGGCTGGTTTACTTTACTCGCTCGTTATATGGGAACCTTACATCATCCATTTTGCCTCTAATCATGCTTTCCATTTCTGGAGTGTGCTTCACTCATAACCTCAGTTTGATATTATAACACTTGCTGTATCAGCACCCGTTCTCTTTCCAGTGCTCAGTTTTAAACAGCCTCATTATGAAAAATATGGTACTTAGAAACATGGCATGAATGTGTATTACTTCAGCACAAGATAAAGAGATTATTGAGAAATGCACTGACTGCTGAACTAACTTTATCCTAAGGGGCATTTCACTATGTTAATTGATTTTTTTCTGTCCATTTTATTAAAAGAGTCCTTGGAGAAGATAAATGTTAGATTACCTCCACAAGCAAAGGAAGACTTATTTGTTATGACTGCCAATGTGTTCATATTTTCATAAAGTTAAACATTTCCTCATCATTTCAAGAAAGCTTATGATGATGAATTAAAAGATGAGAGGGACAGGAGATAGTACAGGGGTAAGGTGCTTATCTTGCATGCAGTCAACTCCACTTTGATCAGTGGCACAGCATTTGCCAGGAGCGATCCCTGAGCACAGAGCCAGAAGTAACCTCTGAGCGCCAAACCAAAAACTGGAAAAAAAAAAAAGAGAGAGAGAACTAGTTAGTTCTAATTCTAGCTAGGATCTACCGAATTTTAGATACCCTATGCTGCTTGAGAAAATGAACAAATTTTATATCAATGTGCTACTTTTAATAACAATAGGGATTCAAATTTTATATCATATAATTACTATGAAAATATTTTACTTGAGTTTCTTAAAACCTGCATAGTTGAAATTTCATGAGACCATTAAAGCGCTTCAGAATGAGTCTCCTACTTTTAGAACTACTTACTGATGTTTAGATGTCCAAATAGTCTTGTAAATTTTAAAGACTCACAGACTTATGACGTCCTCAGTCTTTGTTCCCAAATCCCAAAGTAGGGTCAGTTCTGGGTTTTGATGTTCATAGATGTGCAGATACAGATAATCTCAAATAGCATCCCCGCTCCCTAGATTATCTTAAGACAAAATAGGATTATAATGATTTATTTGTAGATTATTTTCTATTCTATGAACCTTACTTCTACTATCTAGTATAAAAGTGGTTTAGATTAATATTGTTTAAGGAAATCTCCCAATAAAGTTCAGTTAACTAATTTACTTCACATCTATAGGAGGTAAGCCTAGTGAGGGAGGTGAAATAAAATGCATTTGCGTTTGGGACCTTCAGCCTCTCAAATTGCACGGCTCTGCTTGAGAATATGACCCATAAACAGTGTGCCACAGAGGTCTCAGCCCAGTCTTCAGTTTCTGCTTCTCAATCTTCAAGACCAAATACAAGTCGATCCAGTGTTGGGATTCTTAGTCATCAATGTTAGATCTTCCCTACAAAATAGTTTCATTTCCTGTATTCTTGTAAACTTTCTTTTCAAAGGGAGGCGTGTTATTTAAAGGATGGGCTACTTCTCATATATACTGCCTCTTCCCCAAAGAAAACAAAACAGAAAAACAGAGATTAATCAGGATTCTTTTACTTAGATTGCATTTTCTCCCAGAAAAAGTAAAAAAAAACAAAACAAAACAAAACAAAAAAACAAAACCAAAGCCAGTGCATCAACATTTATCACTTCATGTTTTTGAATACAGATATTGCAGCTTAAAAACAAACCAGTGCAATGTTAGCATTATATTTATCTTAACCAAGTGCAACTAAAATAAAAATAAACAAAATGGAGAGCAAGTGAATTCAATTGAACCTAACAAACTGGATACCCTGACTTCTCTAATACTGTAATGCTTTAAATAGTGGAAACTGCCTTGATTTGTAAGTTGAATAGTTTAAGATATATTATTTGAAGAAATTGTTTTTCTATCATAAATGTACCTAGTTCTTTAACGAGGGTCTCCTTAAATTTTAATTATTTACTACTTGGCAAAATTGGACATTGTTTTAATAATTTATTGTAGCTTTTTGACAAGAAAGGTTGTCACAGCTGCTTTTATCTAAAATTACTATTAAACCTTTTCTTTAATTTTTTTATTTCCCACACTACAGCAAAACACACTTTTTAAAATAGTGTTTATGTAAACAAACCTCAGGCACTTGAGTTAACGCTCACTTTTGACAATATCTGAAAACCTTCGAATTGAATTATTTTGCTATTGGGGAGAATGTTGCTCTCATTCTGAAAATGAATTGTTGTCTTATTGTCTGTATTCAATAGCAATGGGATCCATTTAGAAAAATAAATATTCTCTTTTTTCGTCACTAAGAAATCCACTTCATTTATTCCTATTTAGTTGTCTTCTTTTTGTCAGGATTTAGACTAATGAGAAAATCTCAGAAAGATTCTTGACGGTCTAAACACCAAGCACACAAATGCTTCTCAATAGAAATAACACAAGAAATGCGTTCAAAGACAATACATAGCCTGAGAAATTCTTGAGTGCTGACAGGTCTCCAACCGTGTTGTCACAGCAGGAAGACATCAGTTGAAGAAACAGATAGTGACCTCAAAAAAAGTCTGGTCAGCAGTGTGGACAGGGTTTCACAAGATTATAAATCACCCCAGGGTCGCTCTGTTCCCACCATAAAGAGAGCATGGCCGTTTTATTGTAATCTAATAAGAGATGGGAGCAAAGGACAGCTCCAGTGTGTGTTTGCAAAAAAAAATTCTTGATTACAGTTTCAAAACTATACAGTTTCCCTGCTATTGAAGTGCAGATTATAGGGGTTAAGGCCATGTTAGGATTGGATTACCTTTTATAGCTGTGTGTTATCCTCTGTTTCATGAATCAGAAAGTACTTAAATTAAACTGAACATTTGGGAGTAATCCCAGTATGTAGCATGGTGGCAGAAAATTAATCATGATTTTGTGATAGATTATTAAGCCTTTTACTTGAAGGGAGCCTTTCACAGAATCAGAAAAGTAACTCCCTGGTGGGAATATATATTAATATGGTGGGGGGGGGGGCTTTATATAGAGCAAGTTATGCTAGGATTGATTTCAAAGAAGGAATGATTTAATCAAAGAAAACATATCTATATAAAACTGCATGTGGCAAAATTTACAGCCTCTTATGCTGTGTATTCTTGCCAAACTTGTAATTTTTGTTTTAGCCTATGTTTATATACTATTTCAAAACAACTAGGTAGTAAACAGGTATTTTCAGTGGCCTTTTTTGACATAAGAAAAGGGAATCATTTAATGAACAACATTTTTAGAATCAGAAAATTTCCCTAATGATCTTCAGGATCACCATTCTGAAATCAAATGCTAACTTCGATGACATTTTACAATGATAGATGTTACTTCTTCTGCCCAGCACCCCTTCATGTAACGGTGAAAAGAAGGTTTTAACTTTATTCAGTCATTTTATCACTTGCACTTAAGCTTCCTCAGCACCATTTGATCTATATACATTTCTGGGACTATAATCAGGTGTCCTACCATTTAAATGGATTTTATTCCCTAACTTATCGCCCTTGCTTTGTCAGTTTGTTCCTCTGGAACCATGCTGACATCTAGAGATAAGTCCTATCGGTCCGAGGCTATTGACTGAATTTTGATTGTGAAGAAGCCATCACTTAGAGTAGAGAAAAACAGAGGGAGGTGTTATTGCTAAGGAGATATTTTATATTCTACTTCCGAAACCCCAAAGTAAATAAGATGGAGTTTGCAGCTCTACATTTTTTATCAGGCAAAAGAGGGACTTTGCAGGCAGTTTTTGCTGTCTGTTTCCTTGTCCATTTTGGAGTTACAGACCCTGAGGTTTTTACTCGCATTTACTTTCTCGAGCAAAGATGAATGGGAAAGGGAATACTGACTCTCGAAGGATATTAGACTGGTCGGTTAAACATAGTGGGTCTTTAATTCATCTCCGTTTATTTTCCACTTGTCAATTTCCCTTTGTTTCTTCCTCATTTATATATGCTTAAGTAGGTGAGAAGGCAGATTTCAACTGTATCTCTCTGTCTTTTAATTTCTTCAGTGCTGCTAAAAGTGCAACTTTATGAACTGGAAACTGGAAGTGGTGAAAAGGCAGTCATATTCTATTTCGATTTTGGATTTATAAAACACTACTTTTGTTAGTTTCATAGCCTTCATTGACTTAGAGAATAAAAGCTCTGATTTTCATTGTAAATTTAATGCAAGCTGAAAATGACCAGGATAGTACTTGCCTTGATTGTATTCTAGCTTTTCGCTGTCTCTCATTGACTATTATAAGACTTTTGCATATATAAATAAGTTGGTTTTGATCTCAGTTTCTTAGACCTTTTTGGAATCTGAAAATGTAGGTGATCTTCTTAGTCTTACTTTCTCAACAGTGTTGGTAGACTAAAATATAAATAAATATATCAGCTTAAAATACCTGGAAATTTTAGGAGAGTAAGCTATTTTGATTTTGTATAAGCAGAGGACATAATCATCAATCATTTATAGCAGAGATACTCCACAATTTCTACACTTCCCCTAGGTAAAGCTTGCAAATTAATTCACAGCAACCGTCATCTAATACTGAAATTTCTCATGCAACTAAGACTTGCCTACAGACATCTGTTTTACATATGTATTTTTCTTGGTTATCTTTATTATTAGATGGTCTCAAATAGAAAGTACATAAGTGCAAATGCCAACATGTATTTTTGTTAGTGGCACTGAATAGACTGGTTAAGGTAGAAAAACAAATGTACTTACTTTGATTTATCACTTGTGACATTAGCATGTACCATACTGCTCTCTGGGAGACAAAATGGTTGCACCTGAGGACAGTGATATAAACACTACTTTGATTATTTGAAACAAACCATTAGGCTTTGATGAAAGAACTATTACCATGGCGGATCCTGTACAGGGAAATAGTGCTTGGATATAATGGATGAGCAGTCTGCAATTACTTGTTTAGAATTTAAAGAAGTCAAGCTTACTTTTGAAGGAGGAAATAGATATATAAACCAAATTGAATTTTATTTGCATTTATAGTGTGGAATGTTTACTGTTAGTACATACTTTGTTGTAGTGACTTTCTTACTAGATGAAATCAAATTTATTCAAATGAGATAAAGTTTTTCTCATGTCAAATTTTTTTCAAATTAAGACTAAAATCTTTCTATTACATCTTTCAGAAAGAATTTCCAAAGCAGAATTTCACTAATTTTCTAGAGGCTCCTGGAGAAGAATTGGTGTTTTGTTTTCTATGCTCATACACAAACATACACACACAAGTATGCCCCATGCCACAAAGCAACATTTGTTTTACATGATTTGCTTATTTCATGTGCTTTGTTATCGGAGAGTTTTCTTGATTAAACAGTATAGGAAACTATGCCCCCCAATACTAAAAGTAGTTGACTGCGTATAGATTTACTGAAGCAGAGCTGAAGTATTGAGCTGAAGTATTTAAGTTACTGAGAACAACTCTTCTATTAGTAACCTTCTATTAGTACCTGACTGTGAAATGAGTGTCTGGTTAGACAGTGTTGCTTTGAATCGTGAACAAAACTCCCTGGTTTTCAAGGGACAGGAATTAAATAAACTCATGTGAGAGAGACACACACAGAATGAAGAGGCCAGAGGGATTTTAGATATTACAGTCTGTCAGCACTAATAGCTTCTGAGTAATCACTGTAATGCTGAGGGTAGGGGACAGACAGGTCAGCCGAAAGGAGTAAAAGTCCCCACATTGTAGAAGTCAGGCAAGAAGTGAAGGAGACTGGGAATCTTAGGAATGAACCATTGTAAGACAGGGCCTGGCAATGGGAAAGGAAGCACAAAACTGCAGGAGGACCACACTGTGAAGAAAAATAAACCTTTCTTCCAGCTTACCATGAGCCAAGCCTACAGATCCTAAACTGTCTCTGTGAATGATGACATGTCTTACTTTCTTTGCTGTGTGTCCTATGAAAATGGTGTGCACAGTCTCCTTAGGCTAATGTTGTATGGTCGGACGAAAGCATTGGTGCTCAGTACTTTGGTTGTAGTTTAAAAGTATCAAAATTTTTTTTTTATTTTTTTTCCCTTTATTTTATTTTATTTTTTTTAAAGTTGTAGATTTACAATATTTTGTGCTTTGGTTTCAATTATACAATGATCAGATACCCATCCCTCCACCAGTGCCCATTTTCCACCACCATAGATAATATCCCTCCCACCCCCATCCCCCCATCCCCCCTGTCTCTGTGGCAGGGCAATCCCCTGTGTTCTCTCTCTCCTTTTGGGTGTTGTGGTCTGCAAAAGAGGCATTGAGTGGCAAACATGTTCAGTCCATAGTCTACTTTCGACATGCATCTCCCCTCCTGGGAGGATCCTCCAAACATCCTTTATTTGGTGCTCCCTTCTCTATCTGAACTGCCCTTTCCTCTAGGATACCTGGCTGGCCTCTAAATTATGGAGTAATCCTCCTGGTGCTGATCTCAGCTATTCTTGGGTATTAATCTCATACTTTGTTACTTTATATCCCCCAGATGAATGCAATCTTTCTATGTCTATCCCTCTCTTTCTGACTCATTTCGCTTAGCATGAAAAGTATCAAAATTTTTAAGAAAATGGTGCTTCACTTCATTTGGGAGTAAATGAATTCACATTTGGGGGTAGATGGCATAGGTACAGTTGGCTTATACTGTAGGTTACACCACTGAGGTTGAAGAACTTGCCTAAGGTCAAGAGCAGCAAGCCTGGGGGTAGGTGGGGGGAGAAAGAGAGAGAGAGACAGACAGACAGACAGACAGACACAGAGAGAGACAGAGTGCCCAGATCATATCTCTCAGCCCAGTACCTTTCTGTTACTCTGTAATGCCATTCTTCACTTTTGAGAGACTGTGCTTTTGCCATTCAAGTTGTTGCCATTCAAGGCTCAAGTTGTTCATCAAAATGTTTACCATAAGAAGCCAGTACAATGTTTTTTTCGTGTGTAATTTTATTTTCAGTATCTTTCTACCTCCTGATGTCTAAGTTTTGTTTATAGAGGAGAGGGTGGAGGGCACCTATTTTGTGACACGAGAAAAAACCAATTTGTATTGACTTTATTGACATAACACCTGACTTTCCATATCAATATTGCAGAACCTCCTTATTCAGTCAGTCAGAATCTCTCAGAAAGATTATACATTCACAAATAAACTGAGGCAATGACTAAATCATTTTATGAAGTTAATGATGCTGTTCTTTGTAACTGGCCACAGCACAGTGCAAATGCTCTAAACGCCAGTTGCTAGTTTGCAAAAACAGGAGCAGAAACAATTTCTTTGAAGAAGGAATTGCTGTTTAATTTATGCCTTAAAATCAGGGAAGTTGGGAGCCCTAATCAGCTATATATTTATGACTCTCCCCCATTCTTTTCCTCTGCTTCCACTGGCATGCACAGTCTGAAGTTTTATGATCAGTGACATAAATTAAATTGTAAATGTTAAAAGGGCACTGTCCCATTGAAGGTGAATCCAATGTTTTTACAAACTTAATAAGGAGCGTTCTATCAATGACCTTATTCTTCTAGAGTACATTGACAACCCTTTGATGTAGTCATCACTGCTTTGCTCTGTTTCATTCTCTGAGCTTGCTAGTGCTTCTGTTATTATGGAATCATTACCTGGTTGAATGAATGTTTTCTCAAGTTTGGAACTTTGTGCACAACCAAGGCTGCCTTACCAATTAGGTTGTACATTTGTTTTGTTTTTAGCCAGCTTGGCATTGAAGAGTGTATTCTCCAAATTAGTAAAGCCCATGTTGTAATGATTAGTTTTAGTTTCCTGCAGCCAATGTGTAAGGAGGAGATCAAGTTTAGGAAGTGGTAGGGCAGTGGGTTCCTGATCCACCTTTACCCGAATCCTTGAGAACATGAATAGAGCATAGACTTCTTAGATATTTGTAAGTTGAAACTTTCCAAGCTATGATCACAGATAAAATTGGATTTAGGCTAAAAAGATTTGGAATATAATGGTATTCTGATGGTATTTTTCCTTCTTGATTTTATTTTAAATCAAAGATCTTTACAATTTAGATGATAAGAGTTAGCCTAACATATTGAAATCTATTATACGATGGTGGTACTATACTACTGGACGTTCTGAATCATAGTCCTATTGGGATTTGAATGTCTTATGGGACTTGTGGAGCACGGAACTTCAGTTCAAAGTTGCTCATGCTTCTTTACCCCAACCCATAGTTAATTATAGTCCCGGTGATCTACCTTAGATAACTCAACCTGTGAGTACCTTCTTGCAGACACTCTTTTAGATTGCTGGAGATAAGCCGGCAAATATGACACTAGTTGAGTCTGGAGAGAGTACTGGGCAGATGCAGTGCTGCATGTGGCTAATGCGAATTCAGTCCTACCACCATTTATGGCTCTGCAAGCATTGCCAATATTGAACTGAGCACACAAACAGGAGTAATTCCTGATTACTGTTGGATGTGGCTCCCAAGCCAAACTAACAAACGCTAAGATACTAGTTTTTGCCCTTAAAATCTACCATGGAATAAAGATAATATAAACATGTTGGTAAAATAAATGTGTAAGCATACATATTAGGCAAAATTTTATACAAGAAAACATATTTTACCTTAAAAATTAGCATATTTATTTAGGTATAATTAATATTTGAAGAGCTATACATCTAATAGATGATTTGGCCTAATTTTCTTTTTTCTTTTTTTCTTTTATTTTCATTAATGAAACACCATGAGGTGCAGTTGTAGACTTACAAATTTTTGTGTTTGGGTTTCAGTTATACAATGATCCAGTATCCATCCCTCCACCAGTCCCCAATCACCATCATTTACATTTTTTTTAAAATTTTTGTTAGTGAAACACCATGAGGTACAGTTGTAGATTTACAAATTTTTGTGCTTGGGTTTCAATTGTACAATGATCAAACTCCCATCCCTCCACCAGTGCCCATTTTCCATCACTACGGGTCCCAGTATCCCTCCCATCCCCCAACCCCCCATCCCACCCTGCCTCTGTGGCAGG
The DNA here is from genome assembly GCF_029834395.1 of Sorex fumeus. NCBI lineage: Eukaryota > Metazoa > Chordata > Mammalia > Eulipotyphla > Soricidae > Sorex > Sorex fumeus. The sequence continues at coordinate 56,478,332 of NW_026606065.1, forward strand.
GTATTCCCTTTTGTTCTCTCTCTCTCCTTGGCCTAATTTTCAATTATGAAAATTATTCTAAAGAGATGTTGGACAACATAGTGCCTGTAATTGATAATACTCTGTTGTGCATTTTAAATTTGTTCAGATTAGAGTTTATGCTAGTGACCCAAACATTTTTTATCTTCATGCTCACAAAACCACTGGATGTCGTGGTAGCAGGTGAAAAGTGCTGAAAGAAATCTCAGAGGGAAGCCATAGACAAGTGCAGGGACAGGGACAAAGGCAGGTTATGATACTGGATGGGATTTTAACTAAATCAAGTGTTCAAGGAGTAGTAAGAAAAGGGGCCAGGGGCCAGACAGACAGTAAAGGAGATAAGGCACTTACATGTATGCAGCCCATCCTGGTTTTATCTCAGGCACTACATGAATTTTACCAAGCATCGCCAGGGGTCACTCTTCAGCACAGAGCTAGGAAAAAATCATGGTTCACCAATGAGTATGGCCGCAATTTCCTCCCTTCCAGGCCACAATTTCCTCCCTTTTATCTTTTATAAAAATAAAGAAAAATAAAAACAAACTAGGGGAAAACACACAGGAATTTGGGATGCAAAAGGGCGGCCTTGCAGAAATAGTTTGTATAGACTGCCAATTTCCAAAATAGTCTGAGGTGGAGTTGAACGAGTGGAGGGAGCAACATTTATCAGTGTTGGAAAAGTTTCAGATTAAAGAAAGTACCTTTCTTTTTTTTTTTTTTTTCCTGGATGCTTTGTTTTTTGAAGGTGGGAGGGCCTGATTCTATCCCAGGTGCCCTGTGTTTCTCCAAACACCAAGCACGGTAACCTCTGGGCCAAACTGGGTGTGGCACCAACAAGAAGAGGGAATGCTTATCTATAAAAAGTAACAAGCCATCAACAATCATGCTAAAGAATGGAAAAGAAGTTGACAAATATGATATGCACTGAGAGATGTATATCATAGGCAACCTTATTTTACTGCTTTAAGAATGTTTAGTCAAAGTAGTAGTTCCGTATTTCCATGCAGTTTACTTTCTTGTTTTTAAGATGCAGAATTCAGGATCTAGATTGATATGCCAAAGGCAGTGGACTGAGGGTGTTAATTCTTTTCAATACTTGAGTTTTACATGTGCTTGGATACAGCTGTTTATGCTGTTGCCAGATGTCAGGCTGGGGGCTTAGAAAGCTTTTTCATATATCAGCTATATCCCAAAGGTAAATCATTATAGAGGATAATAATATTTTGAAAAACAAGAGCAAGTTTTTATTTTAGGTGTCAATTAAAAATATATTGGATAAATATATGTCCACATAAAACTTCGACATGAATTCTCATAGTATCTTTATTCACACAACAGCCCCAACAGGGAAGCAACCCAAATGACTACCAAATGATTAATATATAAGTGTAATTAAGTACATCCTACAAATAATATTATTTAGTATTAGATAAACAGAATACAAATACATTTTTACAACATGCATGAGCCTTAAAAATGTTGTGAAGCTCTTAAGCAAAAAAAAAGTTTTTTAATTGAAAATACTTTTTAGATGTTAATTTATCTATTTTGATAAGATCTCAATATTAATACATTATTATGTCACTTGCCTCCCTAAACAATCAGTGATGCATTTTTCATTTCTTTTCCCTAGGAGAGTCACCTTAATTTAAAGATTGATATTTCAAACATTCATTGGATTGGATAGTATGCTTTCATTCAATTACTGAAAGCATTTTGAAGCAACAGTACAACTCAAAATTCCATTTTACAAGGGTAAAATAATGGTTATTTCATCCTTAATTTTATAAATGAACAGATTACGTTTTAACAAAGCTACTAATTTATTGAATTTATAGTAATAAAAAAAAGAGCACAGGCATTTTAGTGCATATTCCCCCATTGTGTAAACTGCTCCCTGGGATTTAGAATGGAATTGTATTAACTCTTTTGATGAAGGTGTAATTGAAATAATACCTTGGTGATTTAGAAAGAGTGATCCTCTAAAGTTTCTGAAGGAAACCAACTGGAGAATTGTGCTTTAACCAAAAGCGGAATGCTAGTTGCTTGCTAAGAAAAGTGTAAATAAAATTAAGCCTGCAATGCTGGAGAGAAAGAGTAGCAGAAGTGCTTGTCTTGCACGGGGCTGACTGACACTGGATCCCTAGCACTTCACTTGGTCCCCAGAGGACTCTAAGAGTGATCCCTAAATACAGAGCCAGGAGTAAGCCTTGAGCACATCCAGGTGTGACCCCCAAAGAGAACAAAACAAACAAAAACATCATCTTGCAAGTCTTATGTTATCCAACTATTGCTTCCCATCTCTGTTTTCTTCTTTACCTGTTAGCCCCTCACGTCCACCCATGCATTCACTTATCCCTTATCCATTATGAACATATTCACTAAGTTGCTACCCCATGATGGGTATGCATTGTTCCCGTTGTGTTTCACTTTACTTACTGTGTTTATGTTGATTACGTAACATTCAGCTGCTGGCAGTTCTGTATATGAGCATCGAAGTCCTCTTAATTTAAGTATGTCAACTAGTCAGAGGAAATGGTTTGCAAGGTTTTACCCCTTTATTTTCTGAGTAATTATTTGATGTTAGATAAACGTTTCTGAGTCTGAGTTGATTTATTGTTAATAACTAAATAACAATAATATAACAATTAAGCAATAAAATTAATAAAACACCATAGTTATTGTATAGATTAATGTCAGGACCTTACATCTTGGCCCACTGTAGAGAATAAATCATGTAGTTATATAATTTCTGTACACATAACAGTGGGTAATAAAATTTTACAAAAGTTATACATTGCATTCTAAGACTAACCTTTAGAACCGTATATTTCCAGTTACTATTTTTATCTAAAAAAATGTAATCTTAATATTAATTTTATCACATGGCATACACAAACCAAATGAGTCATCCTGTGTGCAGATAAATCAATACCATCTCTTTGATATAAAAAGAAATAATGGAATTTGCACTGCATAGTTTTGCAAATTTTTCTTAACGTTTGATATATACAATCAGTATTATTTTTGAATTGAGAAATACATGTCTATAATCATCACTTTTTTGTTAATGTGGGTCGCATAGGCCTTTAGATGAATACCTTTGAAAATTGTCATCAAGTCTTCATCTGTTGATCATTTTGAAAACTTTTATATGATTTCCAGTGGCTATCTTATTTCTATGTAGTCTTAGAGAGCATTTTGTTTGTTCCAAGTTTTATGAGAACTTGACTGCATTGCCCTTTCAAAGAATCAATCTACATATAACTTTCAGGTTTAATTGCCTTCCCCTATCTCTAATTTAATGCCACCTTTAGCTATCTGTGATATAATACAATAAAGGATTTTCTCAGCTGTTTCATATTTTTGATACAGTCTTAACATTGAGGAGTATTTCATTATGTGGTGATTTTGATTATAATACCAGAAATAAAAGAAAATGTATTTCTCAGTGCATCAGTGAAAAAGTTTAAATAAGTTAATCACATGTCTTTATGAGGTCTTTCATTTCATAGCTCAATAGCTCTCTAAAGTTTCATTGTAATTTTTTAGTATCATTACGTGCATGCATCTAGAAACAGGAGGCTTAGCTAAGTGATGAGACCCTCTTAATTTCTGGTTTGCACACACTGGTCCTTTCCTTTGTCTGAAGAAGCAGAATAACTGCTGGATATTTTCAAAAATGGAAATGTGGGATAGAATTTTTTACTGTATTATCTTTAGAGATTGAGAAAGGGACATGTTAAGCAAGTGATGCTTTTGTTTATTACGCCTGTATGTGGAATAGGGGAAATACTACTTCTTTGAATATTTCCTTTTTCTTTTTTGTAAGTAAATTCAGTGATACTGAACATTTAGAAACTATGAAATAAGCCCCATTTCCTCCATTGAGAAGGTGTTATGTTGTCAAAAATTGCTCCCCAAGTGTTATATTTCTGTATATTTTAATAATTATAAATATTTACGTGCAGCTATTTATACATTATTGAGTTTTGTTTTATACGCATAATATATTATTCTAAAGTCATAACTTTCGTCTGTTTTAGAAAACTATCCAAACTATTAATAAAAACAACGTAGTTTATTTTTCACTTTTCTTTTTCTCTTATCCTCTCTTTCATTCCTTTGAAATCACACAAGAATTTAGTATACTATGAGCCGTTATTTCAACATGGAGACTTAAAAAATACATTACATCTTAGCCTCCCTCTTAAATTGTGGCTTCTAAATTGACAGGTTCATTTCAAATTCAGTTTTGATTGAGCATATGCCACTTTTTTACTGCTTTACATAACTAAAATAGAGCTGTCTTTAGAAATACTTGTATTAAGAAAATGAACCCTCATCAAGGAAAGTTTTCTTCAGCAAATGTCTTTCCACATTCATTGTCATTTTTTGGAACCATACAGTATGATATACTAGAAATATACACAAATGTTCAGGGTACGCAGAAAGAGTACATGGATAAGGTATTTTGCCTTGTACTCTGCCCTCCCAGATTTGGTCTCTGCCACCGCTGTGGTCCTCTGAGCCCTGCTAAGAGTGATCCTTGAGCACAGAGCCAGGAGTAATTCCTGAGCACCTCAATGCTATTTTGAGCATTTCTGTGGCTTCAAAATAGTAAAAACCAAGTGTACTTACCCACTTTTCTTTTCTTTTTTTCTTTTTTTTTTTTACTTTTTGGGTCACACCCGGAGATGCATAGGGGTTACTCCTGGATCATGCATTCAGGAATTACTCCTGGCGGTTCTTGGAGGACCATATGGGATGCTGGTAATTGAACCCGAGTCGGCCACAAGCAAGGCAAACACCCTACCCGCTGTACTATCACTTCAGCCCCACACCCACTTTACTTTAAGAAATTCACTGAAAGGAACTAAAAAAAAAGCAACACTAATTTATTTTACTTTTCTCTTTCAAAGGTAGTTTTATAAACAATGGTCATATAATGTTCTGAAGGATAGAATATTGCTCTTTACATATTTATACTGTTTAATATAAATATAGTGAACGTTTTATTTCTGTTCCATTTACAGTATATTAGTTTAATATAGAATTACTTACTAAATGACACTAAAAGAATTCTAAGCTCTTTTGGATTGTATATCATTTAGTGAATTTGTGTGAATCTGTGTAATTTCATTGGCTTTTATTTTGAGAGTGAGAAAAAAAGAATTAGATGATATTTCACCTAACGTGTACCAAAAGAGAGATTTATTATGGCAAAGTGGCTGACGATCTCTTAAATGCTTTAGTTCAAAGGTAGTAGCTGGATAAAGAAGCAAAAAAAAAAATTTGCACCATTTCAAACTAGAGTTTTCAGTTTGATCATTAAGGGTTAACATCTAAAATTCAAATGAAATACCATCATTTATACCCTTTTCAACCTTATGAGCATATCAAGTAGAAACTGAAGGCTGTGCAAATAAACCATATCGCAACATAATTTAGGAAAAACATAAAGTATTAATGGCTATTTGATAGGTAAAATCTCAGAATACGTAAGTTGAGAAGGGGCCTCAGAATCATCCCTACTCAACTTGTCTCAGTTTACAGATGAGGGACCTGAGGCAAACATAGGCTTCATAACACAAAAGGCAAGAGAAATTATATCTCAGTTGAAAATTGTCAATAGAAATAGAAGACAGCAGTAATGGATGGGGGAGCGATAAATACATTTGTAAACATTGCCACACGCGTTTCTTTTTTTAATAGGAGAATTCCATGAGGATAAGGTACTAAATAGAAAGGAATTATTTCTTTGGTACTCTTTAGAAAATTTAAAAATGGATCGCAATTAGGAACAGACAAAGATCAGAGGAAGAAAAGCATAATTGTAGGTGAGCTTATACTCTGCCATGGAAGATTTGAGAGTTGAAAGATTGACTTGAAATTACACTCTGATGCCTTCAAAGGCCTCTTTGCAGACAGTAGCCGATCAGTATTGGATACACCATCTTCTTTTCAAGTAGTTTCTGACCATTTTCTTTGTTCTCTGTCTCACACAAACGGGCACAAGAATTTGAGATGATACACATGGAGTTGTTCAAATTTTAGAGCAAAGAGAATTAGGTAAGTTCCTTGAGTATTGTTTTATCTTTTGAATGACATCACATTTTAACATCTCCATTCCTCATGGTTTAAAATACAATAGTGTCCCTCTTTCAGAATTAAGGGAGAAAACAAGATCATGGCTCTAAAGTATTTTTCTGGGCCTCCCTTTGTCTGGAGTTATGGTTGCCTGCTTGGTTGGTTGGTTCTCATTTAACTTGTATTCTTGTTAAGATGCAGGACACCAGTTTCTCTTTCATTGTTTAACTGAAGCTAAAATATTTCACAAGTACATCTTAATATTATGATAGGTGCTTAATGGGGATCAAGTAGTAGACAGTTTCCTGAAATGAATTTATTATTGATTTATTTGTCTACCTCCCTCCCTTGACCCCCCACCCCCTCCATGGAGAATACTGGCCCCACAAAAGCCACTGGCCCTTTCGAGGATAACCTTTGCCTCGACCCTCACATGGAGATGCTCCAGCTTGATCACTGCCTTGAAAGGTAACTACAACAAAAGAAATCAGTACACAAGGGTGCTCTTCAAAATCACCCCTTAAATAAAAAATAAAGGAAACTAATCAGCGAAATCAGAGGATCCCGCAGTGTGGCTCACCAAGGGTCTAGCTCCTGCTGCCTTGCTGAGGTTCTCGATTTATGGAGCCCAGGGCTTTGCTCTACCCACTTAAAAATAAAGCCCTGGTGCTTCTTTCTCTTCTTCAGATGCTGAGAAGCAGATGTCATTGGAAAGGTATTGTTTCTCTAGTGGTTAAAAGTGAAACTCCTGAGGGTTCCAGGGTAGAAATCTCAGAAGCTTAGTCAAATGGGCTGAGGAATCTGAAATTGCAGCACAGGGAAAAACCCTTTTGTCTCATGATAAAGGCTCCAGTTTTCTTGCTCCAGCTAAAGGAGAATAAAGCTGATGTTCCGCAAAAGTTGTACGCCCTCGTACTAGCTTACTGGCTAGTTCCCTCTTCCAGCCCAGCTGAGATGAATTTTTCATATTAGTACTGAAAAAAATAGGATAGTTTTAAAATTTTCTAATAACCTATTAAATCCTCCTATAAGCACTATAGTTACATATAATATAATAATTTACATATGTAGGGAAAAGTCATTTGTGATTATATAGCCAAGAATGACACATTTTACTAAGTCATTGAATAGAGTAAGTAAATTTTCAAATTCTGGTAAAATATAAAAAATAGTATAACTAATGCTGTCAGTGAAAATCAATGAAAATAAGTCAAATAGCATATGAAAGGCTAAGACTGGGTAGTTTACATTTAGAAACTGGAGAAGGTGGTGAATGCTTTTGAATGCGGTGGCCTCTCTAGATAGTTGAATTTGTGATCTATAGGATACACCTTTTGTTCACATATTATCTTTTCCAAAGGAGATCATGGTTTCATCCAGCTATGTCTTCAGGAACAAAGAGATCTGTCTCCTTAGAAGTATAACTATCAGCCATCAGGACCCTTTTGGTCTCTATTATCATCTAGAACTCTGGAATTAATTAGACTAGGTTAAACTTTTGTTTTGTGAGAGGGTGATGAGATTATTAAGAGCTAAACAGGAAAGATCTCTCTCCACACTTGATTGTCTCTTTGGTTATTTCATTTGAATATATCTGCTAGCTACATGTAGAATAACCTTTATTTATTTATTTATTAATGTAATTCAATGTTTTATTTTACTCTTATTTGTCTATTGTGAATCTTTTTTTTAATTAGGGAAAACCATGAGGTACAGCTGTAGACTTACAAACTTTTGTGCTTGAATTTCAGTTATACAGTGATCGAGTACCCATCCCTCCACCAGTTCCCATTCTCCACCACCAATGATCCCAGTAGCCCTTCCCCCCCCACCCCATCTCCTCCCATCCCACTCTGCCTCTGTGGCACAGCATTCCCTTTTGCTCTCTCTTTCCTTTAGGGTGTTGTGGTTTGCAGTAGAGGTATTGAGTGGCCCTCGTGTTCGGTCTGTAGTCTACGTAGAATAATCTTTAAAGGACAATTGATAGTTTCATCCTTTCATTATAGACTCCTATTAGGAAAATGTTGTACAAAAGAATATTTCTCATGGTCCTTTTCTTTTAGAGTATGAGTTTAAAGTATATGGTGCTCTAATACCTGTATTGGATTTGCATTTTCAAAATACATGTATTGTAATTTGACATATACTATCTCTGTTTTTTTAATCCATGGCTTAATGCATTAGTCCTAAATAAAATCATTAAGAGAATATAATTATATGAAACTTAAACATTTAAACTTCAGGACCTGGGATGATGGCACAAAGGGCTGGTGTGCATGATTTGCATGGCTGTGTCTTGAGTTTCATCTTGCATTGCAGGTCTTCCTCGCATAGCCAGAAGCCATGCCTGGGCAATCAACTGGGGTAGCTCTCAAGCTCCATTGGGTTTAGCCCCAGAATAAAACAAAAATTAAAATTTAAAAAAACCTCAAATGCATTTCTTAGCATTAAAATAGTATACAAGTGTCCTGACATGATGAGAATCTTCTAAACAAAGCTTCAGCTAGACACTGTGGCATCCTGGGGAAACATTGCGTAAAGAATAACATATCTTTGATATGTCTTTTCTCATTTGAAGAAAAGTGTGCCTCTCCTTGGCTGGGTAATAAGGTAAGGGGTTGATGACAGGGTCAGGGACATCAGATACCTAATGGAAGGCCCTGATGGTTCTATAATAGTGTTGTAGATTGGTTGTTTTTTTTTAGATTTCATTTTTATTTTTAATAAAATAGTGATCCAGGGTTACTCCTGCTCTGTACTCAGGGATAACTTCTGACTTAGTTACGGGGATCACATGGGGTGGTAATGAAGAATCTTGTTGGTGACAGTAAAGGCAAGTGCCCCATTGACTTGCACTATTACTTGGATGATATTGCACTTTCTTACATAGACACTTCTTTACTTTTTATATTCTGTGATTATATAGTATTATTTGTTAGGTATCAGTTAAATTGAGCCATTTCTGATCCATTCTAATTAATATTATCCATTTATCCACACTCAGGAATCTCCTTTTATGAAATATTCTATTGCTGTGTTTGTAGCCCTTAAACATCTTGTAAATTACATTTTTCTTAGTTTTTATTTTTCTCATAAGTTTTCTTTTGAACAATCACTATTTTTTTCCACTAGTAGTGTATGGTGCTTATTCTTTGAAGAGAACAAATGAATGTCTATCACGAATGATGAAACAGAACCTTTACATGCTCTAAATTGCTCTAAGTCTATGAAGAATAGAGTATGAGAATTCATATTCTTTCTGATAGATGGAAAAAGTAATACAAAGAGAGAATCAGTTCCTAATGCCTTATATTTTGGGTACCTAATACCCGTGGAAAAGACTCTCAACTCTCGTTTGTCAAACCCAGGCCAGGATCACATAAAATAAAAGGAGAGAGGTTCCACAACAGTCTCTTAAGTTCTATTCTGGATATTTTCCATGTGCCTCCAGAGCATTGTAACATTTTTTTCTCACTTGGCTCAACACTTTTGGAACCAGATTTTTATGGACTGTCTAATTGACCTCCCTTATCCTCTGATTTTGGTATATGCCAGCATAAAGTACCAACTGGAGATCACCAGCAGAGAGTGATAAAAGGTAAAAGGTAAAGGCCCTCCCGTTGATCGTCGATTTGCTCGAGCGGGCCCAGTAACGTCTCCATTGGAGACTTTGTTGTTACTGTGTCTGGCATATCGAATACTCTCGGTAGCTTGCCGGGCTCTCCGAACAGAGAGTGATATCAAAGTTTTATTTCCATATCTCATTTCGACTGCCTTAATAAGGAATAGCTTCATCTCTCCTCCAAAATACACAGTAATTACAGGGTTATCTGTTTTTACATCTGGAGCTACTCTTGATTTTGCAGTAACCAATCCTACTTCTTGTCCTTGTAGTTAGATATGCTTGCTGGTCTTTTGGATGCCATACTGTATACTTTGTATACTTCTATTCTAATAATGCTTTTGAAAATTAATCATCTTTTTAATTATAGTATTTAAGTATGTCACATTGTATTTTATAATCCTCTCAGATACATGCTCCTTCCCTAAAGTCTCATAATTGAAGGAGAGAATTTAGGAAACTAAAATGAGAATCAAAATTGAAGATAGACTTTCAGAACATGGGTTACATAAAAACTATGGATTTTGTATGAGTTATAAGTAGATTTCTTTTTTGTGAAAACTGCGTTGACCTCTAATAAACAAAATCATTTACCTTTTGGACTATTTTTGATGGCTAAGTAAATATATCACACATGGAAATGTGTTAGTAAATACTAGTTAATATATATGCTTGCTCTGGAGGACAAACTAAGGCATTAGACAAGTATAGATGGAATGACTAAATAGAAAGTAATATCACTTAGAAGAGTCAAAAAATGGTGGAGTTCGATGAAAATTAATGCCCCAGGGATGATGACTGATAAAGATAATAATATCCTGAAGTGATCTTATACCATTACAACCAAAGTAAATTCCATCTCCTTACTGGAACTTTCAGCTAGCACATTTAAATAAAAATTCTCCATTATTTTCTCTGACTTATAATTTAGTGTCCATACTATCTTTTTCTCTGATGTCATATTTACTGAGCTAATGTTTTTTTCATTATTTGAACCCCCATCTAAAGAATTTCTAGTACTTAGAGTGGTCTTCGGCTGGAGCTATAGCACAGCAGGTAGGGCGTTTGCCTTGCACGTGGCCTACCTGGCCGACCCAGGTTCTATTCCTCCACCCCTCTCAGAGAGCCTGGCCAGCTACTGAGAGTATCTCACCCGCACGGTAGAGCCTGGCAAGCTACCCGTGGCATATTCGATATGCCAAACACAATAACAATTGCCACAATGGAGACATTACTGGGCGCACTAGAGCAAACTGATGAACAACAGGAGGACAGTGACAGTGACAGAGTGGTCTTCACCAGAAAGTGTAGTGAAAGGACATCATATCCAATAGCTCTCTATTAAACCACTCCCCAACTTTTTTTTTTGTTGATGCCCCAGTTTATTTGTTTACAGGGATCTTTTGTCCAAACTTTTTTACTTGAAGGCAGGACTTTCTTGGAAAAATTTCAGCACTGTTCAATAGAAATACAAAGTGAACCACAAAAGCAATTTAAAATTTCTGAAGTGATAAATTAAAAAAAAGGCCCTCCCGTTGATCGTCGATTTGCTCGAGCGGGCCCAGTAACATCTCCATTGGAGACTTTGTTGTTACTGTGTCTGGCATATCGAATACTCTCGGTAGCTTGCCGGGCTCTCCGAGAGGGGCGGAGGAATCGAACTCGGGTCGGCCATGTTGGCCGCTTGTAAGGCGAACGCCCTACCCGCTATGCGATAAATTAAAAAGATGAATAAAATTAATTTTGTTTTGATGAATACTTAATTTTGTCAAGCTATTTAAATATTTCCATAGGATAGCCTATCTATGGGCTGGAGCAATAGCACAGTGGGTAGGACATTTGCCTTACATGTGACCAACCCCAGTTCAATTCTTCCATTCCTCTCGGAGAGCCCGGCAAGCTACGAGAGTATCCCACCCGCACGGCAGAGCCTGGCAGGCTTCCTGTAGCATATTCAATATGCCAAAAACAGTAACAAGTATCACAATGGAGATGTTACCGGTGCCCACTGGAGCAAATTGATGAACAATGGGAGGACAGTGCTACAGTGCTACCCATAATATTATTTCAACATAGATTCAACAAACCAAGCTATATATATTTTTTCAGTTTTGGTTAGGTTTTTGGGAGTTGGGCCAAACTTGGTTGTGCTCAAGGCTATCCCCTGGCTCTGTGCTCAGGTATCACTGCTGACTGGGCTCAGGGACCAGATGTATTTCTGAGAGTAGTGTCCAGGCTAGCCACATGGTGGAAAAACTCCCTACTCAGTGTAATATCTCTCTGGCTCTATTTTCCATTTTTTTAAAAAGAAAAATATTTTAAATGCGTCATTTCTTTTATATTTAGAGCACATTTTGGTTCAGATTGGCCACATTTCAAGTGTTCAGAAGTGACTGATGTCACTGGTGGTTGCTGCATTGTTTGGTGCATATGTAGTCCTCTGATGTGTTGCTGATGTCACTAACACTTAAGGAATGCTTGGCATTTTAGGAAATCAATAAATATTCAGTAAACGGTTCACCAACTGATAGAATTACAGGGCTTTTAGACCTTTCAGTCTGTTGGAGCATAATAGTGGAAAAGTGATCCAGTGCAGGAAGTGGCACTCAACTTATAATATTGTTTTCCAATATAGAGTCTGTTCATAACTCCATGAATTGGACAGTTCCACCACAAGGTCTGACTGTATAGAGAGTGAAAGATTGGATTGACTAACCCTTCATGTCCTTTCTAGCACTAGTATGAGTTATTTCCTTCTTTCCTAATTTACTCTTTTGTATATTATAAAGTTTCATTTTTGCCCAATAAGTACAATAAGAACACAAATGGGTCTGAGGGTCAGATGCCACTGAATCTTGTAAGAGTATTAGTTATTTCTTTCACTTTAGACTCATATGGGCTGGAGTGATGGCACAGCAGATAGGGTGTTTGCCTTGCATGCGGCCAATCCAGGTTCGATTCCTCTGTCCCTCTCAGAGAGCCCGGCAAGCTACGAGGGTATCCTGCCCACACGGCAGAGTTTGGCAAGCTCCCCGTGACGTATCTGATATGCCAAAAACAGTAACAACAAGTTTCACAATGCAGACATTACTGGTGCCCGCTCCAGCAAATCGATGAACAACGAGAGGACAGTGCAGTACAGTGCAGTGCAGACTCATGTAGTGTAATTTACAAAGGAATTTGCAGTTGTTTTCATGTTGGTAGTACATTATTAACTTATTAATGTAGTTATGTTTTATTGGTTTTATTGATATATTTTCCTCCTGACTTAGCAAGCATTACAATACTTTTTAAACTTAAAACTTTTTGGTTAAATACTTTATTTTAAAACTTGATAATATGTTAATCTTTCTTATGTTGACATAGCCTATAATTCAGTGTTATGCAATTTAGTATGCAGTATTGTAAGTGTAATGTGAAAATTGCTTTTATCATTTGTTGAGTTTTATTCACTTGAGAATATTTCAACATGTTTCTTAAAAGGACTTTAAAAATCACTCAAATTAGTGTTCTACAAGACTGTTTTTCAAAAAAAAATCATTCAACTATTTATACCTTTTCCAATTATTTTTAATTCTAATATGCCGAGTTGTCTTAGTTTTTATAAATGGCAAATAAATGATATTGCCACCTTGTTTGAAAATGTGTTATCTCACAGACTGTGTCTATATGTGAGAAAAAATATTTTACCAGTTCACTAAGTTAAGAAACAGTGTTATTTTAGGCTGTGTTAATACTGAATAACATTGTGCATTGAAGCCTGGCTCTCACTCAGCTACTTTTTTTTTTTATATCCACATGAATACTTTCAAACCCATACTTAGAAAATAGTCTATGGTCGTTTTTACTTGGACAGTCTTGCTCCAAGGAATATTTGGACATTAGCATAAAGGTTGCACATGTTATACAAAGTGTAATTAAAGAAGCTTTGATCCCCAAATGTCAACTAGCTTGCTAAGTGTCATAACAAAGTGTCAAGCATCTGGTATACAGTTAATTTGTAGTCATTAACTCCATATTGTTGATGTGACAGTTTGTTAGCAAAGCAAGCTTGACAGTTGCATTTTGTTCGTGATTGACACCTACAGACCTCCCTACCCGTTTAGTTTACATTCCTGTTGAGGTTTCTTCAGGTTGCATTTTTACTGCTTAATTTCCCCCAACTTATTAGCTGAAGGGCTGGTAAACTTTTAAGAACATATGCTGAGTTAATACAGAATTTCAAATTTCTTCTTTGAAGTGTTCCATATTTTAATGCTGTTTGAAATAAAGAAATACTTGGTGATCTTTATTCTAAATCTAAAGATTTGTCCAAGTAATGTGACAACTTGAGCATTATACTGATGCATGATTATCATAAATAACATATTATAATATGACAATTGCTATGGCAATTAATCTAGTCAGCTCTAATTTCTTGTGCAATTCCATTAATATTTTCACATTTGAAAGGCTCAGGAAAAAGATAACTGGATACTTCATCATATTCTTAATTACATTGATTTAATCTAAGTAGTCCATTACAATCTAATTTCAGTCCTTTAATGTTTTAAAATTTTACTTGTATTGAATTACATGCAACTTGTTTGTTGCCAGATTTTTACCTTTGTTAAAATTCCACTCAGAAATATTCTATCATATACCTTGATTTTTACTGTCATACATCCTCTCATACTACTGGTCTTGTGTTCATATGTGCAGGATATTTCTTTAGTGCCTAATCTGTGGGAATGGTCAAACATCTTTAAAAAATGTAATATATGGTTTGTGAATTTGTGTAAACCATATCCATTGATTTAATCTTTTTGGGTTGGCTTGGTTATGTAGCTAACCTAGGCCAAATGTATAATTTATAAACTTGCACAAGGTTATGGCAAAAAATAGGTTTTTTTAGTAAAGGTAGCTTTCTACTGCTGACTTGTACAAATTAACTTTCTAGACAAGTACATAGGAATTGACTGTTGGAAACTTGTTAGGTTCATATTTAGTTTATTAGCTTATGTTCTGCTGGAAGATAAGGCCACACTCAGTTTATTTGTTGACAGGTTCATAAGTCATTTATCTTATGAACAAGTGCTTCAAGTACAAATTCAAGACTTCATTTTGACTGTTGCTTCCCATATGACATGTAAGGTAAAGGTAAAGGCCCTCCCGTTGATCGTCGATTTGCTCGAGCGGGCCCAGTAACGTCTCCATTGGAGACTTTGTTGTTACTGTGTCTGGCATATCGAATACTCTCGGTAGCTTGCCGGGCTCTCCGAGAGGGGCGGAGGAATCGAAC
Organism: Sorex fumeus; assembly: GCF_029834395.1. Taxonomy (NCBI): domain Eukaryota; kingdom Metazoa; phylum Chordata; class Mammalia; order Eulipotyphla; family Soricidae; genus Sorex; species Sorex fumeus. The sequence goes on from NW_026606065.1 coordinate 56,493,343, forward strand.
TCGGGTCGGCCATGTTGGCCGCTTGTAAGGCGAACGCCCTACCCGCTGTGCTATGACATGTAAATATATTATCATTTACATAGCCTTCATTATTTCTGGTCTGTAAAATCAAGACATAAGTTCATTTCCTAAACCTCTTCTAATTCCCCAAATTGTAATCTTGCTTGATAGTTTACAGTGTGATTAGGAAATGACTGTCCATTTCAAAATTAATTTGCTTCATAGAAATGATATTTTAGGGCAGGTTTAACCACTGAATCCCTGAGGATATTCCCCAGGGAACACAGGTGAAAATTGCTTGGGGGGGGGGCACAGCATGAGACTAGTAAAGACCAACAGGTAGGATGGAGAGCCACAAGAAGGAAGCAAAGTTGGAAGGAAATCAAGTTGAAAAGATTGAAGAATACTGATTTAGAGTATACCATTGATTAACTTGCCTGAATATTTTGTTAGTATCATGCTTCTATCCATAGAATGACTTTGATGACGACTTCATATTACAGTTTTGCTCTTAAACCTATTTCACATTATGGCTACTTTCCTTCTCCAGTTGTATTATCTTTAAGTGGGAGAAAAAGTGAATACTTCCATAGAATAAAGGAAAAAGTCTCAGTTATGGCAAGATGAGAAGTCTGTACAAGGATATGAGAACATGGGCCAGGATGTTAGAATTATGGGACTGCAGCTTGAATATGAACATTATGGTATGTTGTACTTGTTCTGATCTAGAACTAAGGCCTTAGTTATGGAAATTAACATATAGTGTCCTCTGTTTCTTGTTTTTCTAAATGTAGAATGCCTACCTTGACACTTCTGTGACATTAAATGACATAATGATGTTGGCTATATCATCAAATACTTGCTAGGTACTCAATAAATGATTATTAACTTATGTGAGAGCAAAACAACCTCTATTATTTAGGATTGACAAGCATGTAATAGCTGAGTTCAATGCCCAGAATATAGGTGTTCAGGAAGTATTTTAGTACATGGAGATTGTTATGTTTGCTTGAAAATTCTAAATAATTTAAGGAATTAGGTATATCAGGCAATTCTATTCTAGTAGAAGAAGTTTGACTCTAAGTAGTATATGAAAGTGCACGTTGAGAATTAACATTGAGGTGATGTAAATTCCTCAGTTATAAATTTGATCATGATGGTGCGAAGATATATCTTTCTCTTTTGTTGTCTATAATTTTAGTTTCTTTCTTTCTTCTTTCTTCTTTCTTTCTTTCTTTCTTTCTTTCTTTCTTTCTTCTTTCTTTCTTCTAACTTTCCTTCTTTCTTTCTTTTCCTTTTTTTTTTGCTTTTTTGGTCATAACACCTGGCAATGCTCAGGGGTTACTCCTGGCTCTGTAGTCAGGAATCACTCCTTGGTGCTGCTTGGAAGGGACCAGATGAGATGCTGAGGATTGAACCCAGGTCAGCTCCATTCAAGGAAAACACCCCCCATTGTACTACTATTCTGGCCCCAGACTTCTTGTGAAGAGAAATTTCAAATTAAATATAGCATATATGTCAATAGTTACTATACAATAATATATAAAATGCAACTTGACGGGCATGAGTCAACTGGAAAATGACTACAGGGAACTCTTACCTCATTCATTTTAACTTATGTACATCATGATGCCTTCTTGATATCCCCTAACCACTATTGACCTGTACTCTACTCTAATAACAGTACATTATTTTGGAATGTATATATCTTGTTCAAACTAATCAAAGTAAATGGATACTATTATTTTAGTAATAGAAGTTGATCAAAAAAATTTGCAGAATAATTCCCTTGGCTTGGATTTGGGGGGAGGGTGAACCACTATACCTAGTAGTTCTCAGGGATTACTCATGGTTCTGTGCTCACGTTTCAATCCTGGTGTTGGTTAAGGAATCTTCTGGGGTGCCGGGCATGAACTCAGGTCATCTGGGTGCAAGGTAAATGCTTTACACACTATTTAATAGCTTCAGCCCTTATCCAAGGGTTTTTAAGATTCAAAATAATGTGGCTCCAGGTAGTGCTCAAAGTGCTGGCTCACATACTTTGCATTTATGAGATCCCACTTTATAATACCTGGAATAACATGATTCCTGGAGTACTTCCTAGGTGGCCTTGGTCACCTCCAAAACCACTGGATCCAATTAGTGTTGCACAGCTAGACTTGAGCATCGGAAACTTAGGAAACTAGTTTAAAGTATCACTGAGTTTCCCCTAAACGTGCCTTGAGTCCCTAGTCCTCAAAATAAAACCCACAGATAGAAAATGAAGCATCTGAATTACTGTGCTGATATTGGTATAAGAGAGGCATATATGGATTAAGGATCATGGCCAAGAATCAGCATTCCAGAGAATAAATGTGTGAGGCTCAATGAGTTAGCTCAAAGAACTGAAATACATGTTGCTGTGTACGAACCTCTAGTTGAATCCCTGGAACTGTAGGGTCCCATCAGCACCTCCGAGTGTGACACTCTGAAGGGAATAAAAAGAAAAACCAGGATTTTTTATTATCTAGTAATAAATTCCCAGTTTTATGCCCAGTATTTAAATATATACTCCTTCAGTCGATTCTTCTGTGAAATCTACAAGTATATTGATGATAACAATTCATAATTAAAATATATGGAAGGCCACTATGACCCTTAAAATTATTCCTGGAGAGACAATTATTGGCCAATTTATTTGTGATTATGTTTTTGAAGAGAATTAAATACACACACAAAAATATGTGTAAATTATTAGAGATTTAAGAAGAGAGGAAAAGCTGTTAGTTTTCATTACCTTAAAAGCTACTAATTATCAAAGTGTAACAGGTGAATAGTTCAAAAACCTTTGAAAAAGTTCTAGTTTCCAAAAATATTTCTGAGAGTCAGGGAATTATCACTAATCTTGTTACGTCAAGAAGTCAGGTAAAATAGTGCAGGAATAGTATAGGAGAATATCCCCTGACTGATGAGTTCCACATCAGGTATATTTCATAATGTTTCTCTCCCAACAGTTTGTGGGTCTATGGAGTTTAGTCAGAACCTCTAAAAGATATCAGAAGTTCGACAATAGATTGAATAAGATAGCTCTGTGAGAATTTTATTTTCTATTAGCCTATATGTTTGGATGGAAAAATTAGATGAGTCCTAACTAGTCTTTTGAAGTGATTTTAAGAAAATTTTAAGAAAATTTTATTTTATTATATATAATTTATAACAGACACATACAGATTTTTAATAATTAATGTCTTTGGCATGACATCAGTTATTCATTTGATAATTTCAGATATAACTTTAAATAATTTTACAGCTATTTAAACTATTCTATGATAATTTTGCCCAGATCTTGTGGGGACTGTAGCATCAGTCCTGAATGAAACATTTTGGGCAGGAGTGATAGTGCAGCAAGGAAAGCACTTGCTTTGCTTGTGACCCACCTAGTTTGATCCGTGACACTCCACATATCCTAAATACCATTAGAAGTGATCTCAGAGCAAAAAACCATAAGTAAGCCCTGAGCACCACAGAGAGTAGCTCTAATACCAAATAAAATCAAACTGAAAAAAAAAAAACAAACCGAACACAAAGCAAAATATTGTGTCAGTGGTGGTGGTGGTGGGCACATTGAATGAGTGATCAAACCAAAAGGGCATTTGGTTTGATCACTCATTTGATCATTCACCACATGCCAAATCACGCATCTAGCTGTTTGTACTTTCTCCCAACTCCATACATACAAATTTTAGTATATTATAGAGGTGCAAAATTAATGAATCAGCAACTTCTAAATTTGCTAAATGTAATAGAATTGTTTAAATAGGACTAATAGTGAGTATAGATTTCCATAGGTATTCCTGCTTATTGATTTGTATGCAGAATATAAATAATTGGAATATTCTTGTCTGTATAGAGGAATATCAGTTATTATGGAAGGGAGGATTGCCTTCTGTTATTTCTAGGAAACCAGTATTTCTAAAATATGCACAGGATACTCTTGAAAGATATTCTGATTCAGTAGAATATTTCCCTATATTGTTTTTCCTACTTAGCTGGGAGTTTGGTAATCTATACTAATGAGTAACAGGGCCATTGTAGATTATGGTATTTGGGGAATTAGCAACTAAGCAAAACACACAAATTAAAGAATCAAGGGCATCATAAAATGTACTGCATCATAAAATTTACTTGTTCATTTATTTTGACAAGTATAGTTTAATTTAAATTATTTATAGTACTTGGTACTCCACAAGTAACCAAGACAGCAAATTTTCTTTAAAATAATGAAGTTGAAGCTATATGAGCTTTTGGTTATGATTGTGCTAAAAGATTAGAACAATAAATTTATCTTTTTAATACCATTTCAACAGGTGCATTCATAATATTTTTCTCTTCTTAGAAGAAAAAAGTCACCTGAGTGCACTGTATATCTTTTTAAAGCATCTATAACACAGTTAAATTAGTGATTTCTTTGAGAATTTTCTTTCATAAACAACCAATATAGATAAAATTCCTCACAAATCAGGTGATTTGCTGTATGTTTCTAGTATTCCACCTAATTGCCTTGTTCCCATTTAAGTTTTCACCTTGTTGGTTATATATGACATAAATATTCCTTTGTATGGACCTTCCTTTTGTTGAAAGATGTAGTGACATAGAGAGGACATTGAATTGGGCAATAGATGAACCTGAATTAAAATCATTCATGCCAATGTTACATTTTCTCTTATCTAAAGTGCATTACTTTAAAATAATAATGGTGTTTTTGTGAATGTTAAGCAGCATAGCCAAAGTATTTAATGCAGTCCTTGAGACTTAACCTCTGTAAAACTGTGAAATCAGAAAATTTGGTCATAACTGGTTGGCCTTTCCTTTCAATACCTGTTATTTTTCTTCAGTAATGGTGGTTGTTCTCTATTCCACAACTTTGAACTCAGATACACACACACACACACACACACACACACACACACACACACATACACACACTATTCTCTAACATGGTTTTGAATTGTAGAAAAGTCTAAACTTCACTATTACTTCCTTCTCTGCGGATTCAGTTTTTCATGAGCTGGACCTTTAAAAAGTGGGTGAGGAAACCTGTCTTTCTTCATCATAAGATCCTTTTATTTGGGTTTTGCATATTAATTAACTATAATATGCCTTATAACTTCTCTTTTTGCTGCTATATGTCCCATTAGTTTCAATAAAAATAATAGCATTTGAGCAGATGTTTTATTCCAAAGATTTTAACTAAATTGCCATATAGAAAGTAATATACATTTGTTTATAAAGTCTAATAAATGTATATATCTACATGTTTTTCAATAATAGTACTCATTTTGCCCTTATATCGTTTTCTCCAGAACTTGATTAGAAATTTTTTTCTTTACTCAGAGATTTTTTTATTAATTAATGGTACGATTTGCAATTTAATTTTAAATGCATGTATGTTATGTAGTATTAAAATTTTCTATAAGCTTTAATATAAAATAATATTTTCATATATTTAAGGCACATCTTTACCAGATATTTGATTGTCAGATACTTATTACTAACATCTAAATGATGAAATTTCATAAAAGTGCCATTGTTACCTGTGATGTTCCTCTTTTATGGAAACATTTAAAGCATGTAAATGGTCTGTGCTCTAAACTACCCTTCAGAACTAAGAATATGTTAAGAAACCTAATTTGTATGCATCAGCTTTCATTCCTGTGTTTGTGCTGGCTTTAAGTAGCAGCACAGCTTTTAATTGTGAAGTTTTAAGTTCTGCAATTAAAATTTACCCTTTTTACTAAGAGGGTTGAGTGATAGTTTTTGATTTACTTCAGACAGTTTAGACAAATTATATTTAAAAGAGCATAAAGATGCACGGAGCATTTCCAGATTCAGAGAAGGTCAAAGTGTCTTAGTCACATTTTTTTTAAAGTTTTACCTTGAATAACTAATGATTCTTCATACTGTATTGACTAAACCTCTTAAGACTCACAAGCAGGATGTCAGACGGCTCCAAAACATCAGCTCCTTTGAAATCAGTGACCAAATGACCTTGACAGAATAGAGAACATGATATTTTATATCTCTGTGTGTTCTATTAGAATCACCTCTATGAAGGATGCAGAAACAGATTACATTAGCGTCTCCAAAGATGCTTATATTTCTCTTTTGATTACTTTTGTGTTTATAAAAATAATGAAAGTTCTTTGCAAATACTAGAAAATTTGTTTAGAGCTTTGACGACAGGAAAAGTAGACTAGTAATTCTGCAGACAGATGTTTAACTTTATCATGGGAAATGATACAATGGATAATTCTGGTCAATAATGAAAATTGCAGTTAAGGAAACAGGTTTGTGGAATAATAACCACAAAAATACCTCTGGGGGAAGTTTTAGAAGCACCTCACTAACAAGGGATTACAAATATGATATACCATTTAAGATAAATTTTGAAAAATGGGAGATGTCTGAGTATAGTGAGAAAAGCATTTTTAAAGATGCAGAAATATAAGTGAAAGCAATTTTGAAGTGTTGGTCATAGGTGATACAGTAGGGCCTTTTGTTTAAGGTTGGAGGTGACATCAGATATAGTAATTGTCAGATTGTAAAGGACCTATATGTCAGATATCAGGCAAGTGATTTATGTGATCTAAATTGTAATTTGATACAAATAAAGTTTTCAGGTAAATTAACTAACACTAGGACAATCATTTAAAGAAATAGTAGTGATCATTGGACGTAGAAATTTTTACTTTTTGGGTCTAATTTACTCAGGCAGTGGGAATTGAGATATAGAAACTTCATAAAATAAGAATATTTGAAATTTGGTCTTAGATATGTAACAAAATTATTTAAAAGCAATAAAATGTGAATATGGATTAATTTTTTGTGAATATTTTTAATTTGTTGTATCAGTTAATTTTTTAGAACTTCATGACCAAACGTTGATATTAGCATTCATGTGATGTAGTGACCAAAAGATTATTTGATTCATATTTCCTAAAATATTTACAGGCAACTAGGATATTATCTCAAGATAAAAAGTTAAATTGGTATTTGGCTTGAAAACAAAATATAAATTTACTCTGACCACACACTTGTTTTCTCCGTGAATTTTGTAAAGATTTATGAAGTAGCCCAAATTGTTAATGGCAAATAACAGCTGCTATTTTTACATATTCAGGAATTTTTTTTTCTCTTTTGCAATCTGTGATAAATACTGGCAGAGCATTATAAAATGACAGGGGTGCTGAAAGTGCGAATGAATTGGCAAACATGAGGTTCCACTATTTATTTTAGTCTCACTGAAGTTACAGTTCTGAACTATAAATATGTTAGCAAAAAAATTTTATTGGCATGTTTTTTTGTGTTGTTTTTGGATAGAGACCTACCATTTTAATTGATAATTGTTAAGTTTGCTAAAATACTAAATGTGTCATATGGATACTGTTTTAACTTGTTTATTCTATTCTGTAAAAGCTGGGATTGCCTTCGGCAAAACTGCAAAATGCCAGAAGTTTTACTATTGTGCCTTTCTGCAGCTCTTCCCTGGAACTCAGCTCTTCCCTGGAACTTGCATGATGCTACTATCTACTTCCTTTGGTCTTGGGTACCCATTCTGGTGTTCGACCCGTATTTCCTATGTTACAGTGTAAACTTGGGTTTGAGATTTCCAGATTCATTGTCAATTGTTGAAAGGAATTGACTATTGTGGTATATAAATGAAATATTGTGGTATATAAAAGAAAAGACCGTTACATTTCTAAGAGTTTTTATCTTTTTTGCATCTGACTCAGACAAATTAGTCTTCCTCTTCTTCTTCTTCTTCTTCTTCTTCTTCTTCTTCTTCTTCTTCTTCTTCTTCTTCTTCTTCTTCTTCTTCTTCTTCTTCTTCTTCTTCTTCTTCTTCTTCTTCTTCTTCTTCTTCTTCTTCTTCTTCTTCTTCTTCTTCTTCTTCTTCTTCTTCTTCTTCTTCTTCTTCTTCTTCTTCTTCTTCTTCTTCTTCTTCTTCTTCTTCTTCTTCTTCTTCTTCTTCTTCCACATCTGGTGATGCTTAAGTATTACACCTGGTTCTGCATTCAGGAATTATTTCTGGCAGTACTTGGGAGACCACATGGGATTTCATTCCTGTGTTTCATTCAGGGATTTATCCCAGGTTTACTTCATGCAAGGCAAATGCACTGCCCGCTGTATATTCACTCCAGCCCCCAGACAAACTAGTCTCTTCATAATGATTTTTATACCAAATATAGGAAGATGTGAATACAAATATAGGTTAGTAAGGAAAATATTTGAGAAAAGAAATCAAGAATAGTTGACAATATTGTGAGATAATAGCCAACTTAAAAAAATTCGATGAGTGGTCTCTTCAAAACATCTAAACTTTTTAGGTTTAAATAGATGTATTTTGATTACAATGACATTAAAAAGTACTGATGCGTGGTAGGTAATGCCTACACTTTTATACTTAAGTTTCTGTACCAATCAGGTAATTACAAATGGCTGACAGCTTATAAGGCAAAAATGTTAAAAACTAGAATTTTTGCTAGTTAAAAATAATGGAAAAAATTAAATTGTCGGACAATATTCTCTTACCTTGTAGGTGAATTGTGTGACAAGTGAGTTTTATTATCCCAGTGTGTAACATCAATGCCACAGATCAAAGGGAAACTTTATAATTCTATGCTGTGGTTCTAAAATGTCTCATCAAAACTACTAAGTCTGAGCAAAATACTCTTGACCTTTATAGCTAAACACCTGGTCAATTTTAAATAATCTAGGATGACATTTCTTGAAATGGCCTCAAAATTCTAATAAATGAAAGGATTGAAAATTATATCTCTTTTAAAATGTGTCCTTGATCATCTTTTGATGGAAAGACCCACAAGAAAAGAATATAAAAGTTGCAAAGTATTAAAATGACTTTTATTATAGCATTTCTTTTCCAGAGCTAATATAAGAATTGTGTGCTTTGTATCACTATAAAAAGAAACAAAATCTCTCATGAAAAATTTGTAAAAATATTCATCTTCTTAAAAAATTAAGCATATTCCTAAGACTATAATATTATACCAGACTATTCAGTATACTACAATTCTGTATTTCTGACATTTACAAGGACGATAGACAAAGCAGAAATAAAATGTTATGTGTTTTCCTCAAAAAACAAACCACAGCTGGTGGATTTAATTTTATTCCTACCAGCCGTGACAGCAGCCTTTTTAAATATTGAAAGTGTGAATTAAAGCTTCTGCAAGACAGTTGCCATATAAATTTTCTTAGCCACTATTAATTATATATGAAGTATCAGAAAATTGTCCTGGCCTCATTGGAGGGGTTTCTAATATAATGGTGAAGAAAAATGTTCACCATTGTTTGGTTACCAGAGCCTCCAAGAAGATAGTTGAGTATATGTGACAACCAGTTTGTTCTCCAAAACATAAAAACAAAAAAAAACATAGCTTCCACATTATTTCCATGTTTCCTATGTTTGAGGCACTTTGGTAGTGATTTTATACAAATTTGACTGGGATCGTAATGAACTCCACGATGGTAATGCCCTGTAGAACTTTCAGGTGAGTGCACCATTCTGTGTTCACACTGTATAGTTCAGTGGCCATTCACCACTCATGCTGTTGAGCACTTTAAAGTATCTATCATTGAAAAATGATAGGATTGAAAATTGAAAGGATTGAAAGGATTGAAGGCAAATATCATTGAAAAATCAGTTACTTGAATTTATACAATGTTAATTAAATTTAGAGAGACACATGCAGCTAGGGACTACTGAATTTTACATTGGAGGCGGGGTGAAAGATCCTTGTTTGAATGAAGAAGAGGGGATTTTGAAATCATTAACATTTTAGGCAAGCTTTGGATAGTCACATGAGAGTTGGAACTGTTCGACTTGGTCTTCCCACAGGAGGGAACTTTGTGAGTGCTCTCAGGGCATAGAGAGTTGAAGACATTTCAGGTAGTTAGTGAGTGATAAAGTTTACTTGGACAGTCAAGAAAGAGAACCTTTAATATTTACTAGTGTCAACATTAAATTTAGGAGCCTTAACAGAAAGACGAGTCTTATCATTTTGACAGAAGTCAGTCTGAAGATGTGTGGAGGACAAATTGAAAACTCTGAAGTAACCCACTGAAACATATGTGCCCACAATTAGAGTCGAATTGGTGATTTAAAATTAGAAAGGTGATTGATAGGCATTTTTTTGGTGCGTTTGCCTCCATTAGCTTGTAGGAGCATACTTTTAAAATGATTATTTTAGTATGTATTTATTTATTTGGAGCGATAGCACAGCGGGTAAGGCGTTCGCCTTCAACGTGGCTGACATGGCTGACCTGGGTTTGATTTCTTCACCCCTCTCGGAGAGCCCGGCAAGCTACTGAGAAAATCGCACTCACACGGCAAAGCCTGGCAAGCTACCCGTGACATATTCAATATGCCAAAAACAGTAACAACATGTCTCACAATTTGTTGGAGACATTACTGGTGCCCACTCTAGCAAAGTGATGAACAACGCGAGGACAGTGCTACAGTGCTACAGTTTATTTATTTATTTTGGGCAGGGGTAACTGAGATCTTCAGGAGACCCAGAGTATCTCTCGCCAATCTCACTTAGCCAATCGTGACTGCTGTTTCCCTTAGCCAGTCATGACTGCTGTTCAGTGCATGGGCCTAATGAGGTGAAGCTGGCCTTGTGGTACCACGGATTTCATAGGACATCCCGGAGAGGTAGGGGCTTGCAGAACCACAGCCAGAGTGCTGAGGACCTCCAGGGGTGCAGCCTGTGATACTCAGAGTATTAGAGACAGGGGACATGCTGTCTGCTCTCCTGTCTTCTAACCCGAAGTCCCATATTATTGTGTATATTTATTTTGTTTTAGTTTTGATTTTTTTTGTGTGTGCCACACATGGAAGTGGTACGCGAAGATATACACTTAGCTCTGTGCCCAGGGATAACTCCCAGTAGGTGGAGGTCACCATATACAGTGCCAGGCATTGGACCTGGATCAGTGGCATGCAAAACAAGTGCCTTTACACCTGTACTGTTTCTCTGGCCCTAAATATATATTTTCCCTTTTGTTAACTTCTATACTTATTATTACTTTTATTGAAACACCATAAATTACAAAGCTATTGATATTTTTGTTTTAGACATACTATGTTCCAGCACCAATCTCCTCACCAATTTCACTGTCCCTGAACCAGTGTCCCTAGGTTTCCTCTCGACTCAAGTACTATTTTTACTTTATTTTATTTTTAATTTTTATTAGTGAAACACCAAGGGGTACAGTTGTAGACTTACAATTTTTTGTGCATGGGTTTCAGTTATACAATGATTGAGTATTATCCATCCACTAGTGCCCATTCTCCACTTCCAATGATCCCAGTATCCCTCCCACCCGCTCATCACCCATCCTATCCCGCCTCTGTGGCAGGGCATTCCCCTTTGTTCTCTCTCTCATTTTGGGAGCTGTGGTTTGCAAAAGAGGCATTGAGTGGCAATCATGTTCAGTCTATATTCTACTTTCAGTATGCATCTCCCATCCTGGGAGGATCCTCCTAACACTCTTTATTTGGTGCTCCCTTCTCTATCAGAGCTGCCTTTTCCCCTAGCATGTGTGGCTGGCCTCCAAGACATGAAGGGAACCTCCTGGTACTTATCTCAGCTATTCTTGGGTGTTAGTCTCCTATTTTGTTACTTTATGTTCCCCAGATGAATGCAGTTTTTCTATGTCTGTACCTCTCTTTCTGATTCATTTCACTTAGCATGATACTTTCCATATAGTATCACTTGTACGTAAATTTCATGACTTCATCTTTTCTAACAGCTGCATAGTACTCCATTATGTAGATGTACCAAAGTTTCTTTAACCAGTCATCTGTTCTCGGACACTCAGGTTTTTTCCAGATTTTGGCTATTGTAAATAGTGTAGCAATGAACCTAGAAGGGCAGATGTCATTTCAACTGTGCTTTTTGGTCTCTCCGGGATATATTCCCAGGAGTGGTATCGCTGGGTCAAAAGGGAGCTCAATTTCTGATTTTTTGAGAATCGTCCATACTGTTTTCCAAAAGGGCTGAACCAGTCTGCATTCCCACCAGCAGTGAAGAAGAGTCTCTTTCTTGCCACATCCACGCCAACACCGCTTGCTTTTGCTCTTTTGGATGTGGGCCAGTATCTGTGGTGTGAGATGATATCTCATTGTTGATTTGATCTGTATCTCCCTGGTGATTAATAATGTAGAATATTTTCTCATGTGCCTTTTTGCCATTCAGATTTCTTCTTTGAGAAAGTTTCTGTTCATTTCATCGCCCCGTTTTTTGATGGGGTTGGATTTTTTTTCTTGTGGAGTTCAACCAGTCCTTTGTATATCCGTATATCCTTGATATCAACCCCCTGTCAGTTGGGTATTGGGCAAATATCCTTTCCCATACTGTAGACTCTCTTTGTACTTTGGTCACTGTTTCTTTTGAGGTGAAGACGCTTCTTCTTTTAAGATAATTCCATTTGTCTATCTGTTTTCACTGCTTGGCCAGTGGCATGTCATCTTTGAAGATGACGTTAGCTTCAGTGTCGTGGAGGGTTTTGCCAACCTTATCTTCAATGTACTTTATGGATTCCGGTCTGATGTTGAGGTCTTTAATCCATTTTGATCTTACTTTTGTATATGGTGTTAGGTAGAGATCTGAGCCCATTTTTTGCATGTAGTTGTCCAGTTTTGTCAGCACAATTTGTTAAAGAGGTTTTCCTTGCTCCACTTTACATTCCCTGCTCCCTTATCAAAGATTAGATTATCATATGTTTGGGGGGGGGATGTCAGTATATTCAACCCTGTTCCATTCGTCTGCTGCTCTCCCTTTGTTCCAGTACCATGCTGTTTTAATTATTACTGCTTTGTAGTAGAGTTTGAAGTTAGAGGTTGATTCCTCCCATTTTCTTTTTCCCAAGAAATTGCTTTAGTTTTTCGTGGTTGATTATTGTTCCATATGAATTTCAGGAGTGTTTGCTCCATTTCTTTGAAGAATGTCATGGGTATCCTTATAGGGATCACTTTGAATTTGTACAATGCTTTGGGGAGTATTGCCATTTTGGCAATGTTAATCTCCTGATCCATGAGCAGGGGACATCTTTCCATTTCCTTGTGTCCTCTTTTATTTCCTAAAGTAGTGTTTTGTAGTTTTCTTTGTACAGGTCTTTTTCTTCCTTAGTTAAGCTGAGTCCTAGGTACTTGATTTTCTGGGGTACAATTGTGAATGGGATTGTATTTTTCATGTCACTTTCTTCTCTCTCATTATTTGCGTATAAGAAAGCTTTTAGGTATTGATTTTATAGCCTGCAACTTTACTATGCAAGTCTATTGTTTCTAGGATTTTCTTGATAGAGGTTTTAGGGTTCTCTATGTATAGTATCATATCCTCTGTAAATAGTGAGGGCTTGGTTTCTTCTTTTTGTACTTGAATGCCCTTAATAATTTTTTCTTGCCTAACTGCTATTTTAAGTACTTCCAGTACTATATTGAACAGCAGTGGAGAGAGTGGGCATCCTTTCCTTGTCTCTGATCTCAGAGGGAAGGCTCTCAGTTTTTCCCCATTGAGGATGATGCTTGCCATAGGCTTGTGGTAGATAGCTTTAACTATATTGAGGAAAGTCCCCTCTATCCCCATTTTGGCTAGGGTTTTCATCATTAATGGTGCTGGATGTTGTCAAATGTTTTCTCTGCATCTGTTGATCTGATCATATGGTTTTTATCTTTTCTTTTGTTACATATTGTTTTTAAAGTCAGTCAATTGTTCCAGCACATGCTGTACTCATCTCAGTGTAGCATCTAGGTTTTATTTCCCTTTTAATAGAAATTTGTTTTAAATACACAGTAGGTGGCACAACAGTTAAAATTACAAAATATCTTATGAATTCAGCAGAATTCAGGGCTCTAAGGTTGGAATTAAAAGTTCATTTAATTTTGAGTGACGCTTTTCACTATTAGATTTAATAGTGGTGGATGTATGGGAAGAATAAAAAGGAAATGCAAACTTACTTTTCTTTTAATGCTCATTTGAGTTTGATTCTATCCTTTTAAATGGTTAAAAAACTTTGAAAGTTTCTCGAGCATATTATTATCACGTGTTTTTGATTCTCTTTCTCTAAGTGGCCTTTTGAGTAAGAATTTTCAAATAATGTAGGTTCACATTTCAAAATATAAGGGTAAGAAGTATGTCGAAGAAAATACTATATATCTAGTCTTTTTTTGTATTTGCAAAGGTATGGATTTACAATCATGGAATAGTGCAAAAACTTTGTTATATACAAATTGGCATACTTGACATATTTGAGGTTCTGATTTGTAAATATAAGTTCAAATGTTCAAATGAATAAATTAAAACTAATTTCTTGGTAGCTGTCTTATTTAAAAACATAAAATTTACATGACCACTTGTACTTGATGATTGTATCAAACTGTTGGAAGGATATTTGTTAAGATTCTTGAGTAATGAAAATTGCTAAACAGGATGTTAAAGCATTACTATGAATCTTACAAGTACCCAGCAAAACAGTACCGTATACTTGTTCCACTTTAACTTTTAACTTGTTCAAGAGACTTTCTGATCTTGAACTGTTTTTTTCTCCATAAATACTTCTATGTATGTGCCTGTGTTTAGGGGTATTTTTAAGTTAATATGCAAGAACTTACCATTGACTGCTCATACAATGAAGTTTTACCTCTGAATTATCACAGTCATTTATAAATGAATTAAAAAAATCTATTTTTCATTACCTGTATAAATGTTAGAGGCAGAAAAACTTTGTTTTTGCCAACTGTTTGCTTAAACATACAATTACTACAACTCTCAATATTTTAAAAACATTTTGCTTTCTGTATTCCCTGTCTTGTTATTATATGTATGAGTTCTATATATAAGAAAATTCTTGGCATACCTATAACGACTGCAGCAGTTTTAGTTTCATGAGTATGTCATACTCTGAAAACAATGATAGATTTCATTTCTGATCTTTATTATATTTACAAACAGCAATTTTTTAGTGATCAGGTATTTTTTTAATTTTAATTTAAACATACCTCTCACTAAAAATTTTATATATTCACTACTTTGTATTTATGTAAAGTATAAAATATTTATCCTAGAAACAGCGAAGATTCACACTTACGTCCATCATTTTCTGGTCTTCTGTTTTTGTAGCTCAAATCTTCGAACTGTTTTTTTTCTTTATCTTTTCTTAAGTAACTTTATTTCACCAGAACAGACTGAATATGTCTTATTTATAATTCCACGTAAATTAATAATGAGTCAAACAATTATTGAACATATACTAGAGAAGAATTCATTGAATGAATTCACAAATCCAGTTGGCCATTGCTGCAACTCAGATGCTGATAGCTCTTTTTCTCAAAAGTTATTTTTCTCCTTATGTGCATAGACTAAATTTAAGTCAATCCTTGAATATAAGAAAAATAAAGATGGTGAATATTTGTTAAAAAAGCAGACAATCTTAAAGGATTAAAATGCTTTAATCAGACAGAAAAAAAAAAGGCTTTGGCCACTTGATTAGGGCTGATTTCCACCATCTGCTTATACTTACCGAGGATCTAGCCCTGACTGAACACTAATTTGTGCACTTCCTAGAAATTGAAATCTCTCAGCAAGCAAATTAACAAGAGCAGGGATTCAGCAATAATGGAGCGCCTCGGCTTTTGTTTCCCTCTGACAGATGGACAGGGTGTGCTCAAATTGAATTCAGCTTTAATTGCATTGTGCCATTTAAAATTTTATCTGCTCCACAGATTTTGTTTACAGGTTTCAGGATTCCAAACCTTTGGAAGTTTTTTTTTTCTTTTTCTTTTCCAGTACTGTGCGAGATAAAGAACATTGTAATTCTGTGTGACTGGGAGGTGTTCATTACAACTCCTTGCCCTGAAGGGTGGCACGTTAAGAAAAGAAATTTTTCCCCCTTTTAATCTGGGGCAAATGAAAAACAATTCAAACTTTGCATAAGTTCAAATATTGGCAGCTCATAAATAAAAGCAGTCAGAGTTACTCAGTATTTCGTATCTAAGTAGAAAAGTAATTTGCCTTGCTTCAATTAGAGCAGTTCAAACTTTGCCTAAGAGTCTGTTACTCGGAAGGCACACTCCTGAATTCTAGAAATAAACTTTTTTTGGGGTAAATGAATCATGATACTGTAAAATTACTTTTAGTTTCTGCTTGATTGACAGTCTTCAGATAGGACTGACTTATATGAACTGTTCTTTCTGAGCAGAGGTATAAAATACTAAATCATTTAGGCATGTCCTAAACATTCCTGTGAATCTAAGGCTGAAGATGCATTTGTTACAAAATTGCTTGTCAATCTACAAGCATTTCCTCATAAATCTATGGCTTAGTAGGTACTAAACTCTGACATTTCTGGTGGCAAACAGAGATCCTGAAAGCTTGAATATACCATCATAAGATTTGATTTGCACCCTATTTGTGTGAAGATTGAAGACTTTCAGCTATTGAGCACCTTGCCAGGAATGACCCCATTTGCTTTACATAAGGCAGATAGTTCAGACTGAGAAAGGTGGGAAAGGGAGGAGAAAGAGGTTATAAGACTCTGAAATCTAGAAAATACTATTTTGTGCTTATCCCTAGAGATAGGTCTAAAATGTGCACTGAAAAGCTTCTTAGTTCATCTACCACAAGCACATAGTTATTTTTTTTTACTAACTCTAATTTTTATTTCACCATTTCCTTCTACTTAAGAAAGATTTGTAAGTAGAAGATTAGCAATGCACAAGCTCCTTGCATGTGATACCTGTACATTTGTTTATTATTGCAGAGATCTCCTTTTAAAAGGTCTTTCTTAAATTATTAATAATAATTGAAATGATCCAAGAGCATTATCTGATGACTTTAAATCAGCTGTTAAGCCCTTTTAAAATGCCATATAGGTTTTTGGATAAAACAGAGTTATTTAAAAAAAACAGGTTTGCATTTTATCAGAACATATTTAAAATGTTTTTTCAGAGGTTTCAGCTTAAATGAGATTTCCAAACTCTCATTAAGTCATCAAATGTGGGTGTTGCAGAGAATGTCTTAGTTTTCTAAAGTATAGAAAAACCACGTCTGAGTTTTCTTTAGGCTTGCTGTGACTTTATAGACAGTGAGGAGAAAGGTGTCTCTTGTGAAAGAATCAACGTTATCAGTACTAAACAGTTTACAAATCAAGAAGGGACTCCATTTAAAAATGTTAGCTTTTAGTTTATGTACAACAGGACTTTGTTGCACTAACAGAGAAAGTTGATCTATAAACTGTCTTGTTTTTTCTTACGTTCTGCATGTTGGTTTTCAAATTATATTCCTTTTAAAATTATTTTGAGCACTCTGGTTAAGCCGATTTACATTTCCTAGTTTTTTATACCATATTGTTTCCTTGCTACCATTTGAAGCATCTGTACTTTATTTTCATTTTTTCTTAGATATTACTCATAAAGGGTTGAATTTGTATAAAAATCATAGCATGTGAGACCTAAATGGAGTCTTGGTGATAATCGAGTCTAATTCATTCATTTTACACCAAGACCCAAAGTGTTAAAACAACTCATTCAGAGCTATACTGTGAATTTCTGGAAAGGTTAGCATCGATACTCAGGACTCATAAGACCCCTACCAGTAAAATTTCTGGAAATATCTAAGAGTTCATGATGCTGACCCCTATTACTAATAAATAGTAGTAGCATTTTAGTCACCTTCTTGATAGTGATTCACTATTAATCAAAGAGAAACACATTCATACAGAACACTAATAGAAAAACATACGTATAGTATATGCCTGCCTATAAAGCACGTGCACAGTCCATTCTTATTCTATCAGTAAACATAGAAATAGTGGTTTCACATTGCTGTTCTTTTTCATACTGGATGCAGTTGTAACACATGCCCATATTTTTCTTTTTGGCTCTTTTAATATTCTGTACCTAGAATACAAACATGTATATACAGATTCATACGCTTCAAGTTTTTGGCAGTTTTGAAATCCACATGGCCAGATTTAAAGCCATTTTTCACTTAATTGGGAATTCCATCATAGAGGTGCCAATCAGAGTGCTGAATAAACCTCGTGTTCCATTCTTGCCAACACGGTGTTTGAAAGCTGGTATGTGATATCTGTCTCCAGTTTATAGTCTGGTACAATAATGTCATTGCCCCATGTGGCAAATGGTGTAAGCTATTGTAAAACTGTTTGTCTATGTGATTAAGACATTGCTGCAGTGTGCAGCACCAGCCAATTACTTTTTTAATTTAATTATAGCAGAAAAAAAGAGAATAGCATAATAGAAATTCTTGTCATAGGGAATATGTAAAATGTAAATTGAAGAGCCATGAAAATTTCATGCATTGGCAGCCTGATTTGCTTTTATTTTCAACTTGTTATAGAGACTGCGTTTATTCAATGCCATAAAATAAGACATAGCAGCATTTAGTAATTACTTAGTTCTACATCAAAATAATTATATACAGTATGCACTTGTGATCCCTTCTGCTATATATGAATGTAAAAATAAACACTTCAGGGCCTGTATCCGTTTTTACTTTTAGACAGTGTAAATAAAGCTGAATCTTCAACTTTCAAATTAAAACTGATAACCTTGGGCATTCAAGGCTTTTATAAAGGAAGGGGGAAAACTTTAGCTTGCCTCAAAACAGGTTGTGTCTCTGGAATGCTTCTGGGACTAAAGAGATCAATTAAGTGTGTATAAACAAACAGTTGGAAAAAAGCTACTAAAACAACAGAGGAGAGAGCTCTCTATTGGGCTCCAGGGGCCTGGGGGAGCGAAGTTTCATTAACTGGATCTGAAGTCCTATGGCCTTCTATAAACAGGCATTAATTAAAGAATGTAAAAAATAAAGTTTCAGACCTTGCAATATGTTAATGATCATATGATTCAGGGCCCGGGAAGGAGAAGAGCAGCAGAGGTCATAAAATAAGCATGAAGCATTTAATATGAGTGCTTGGCAGGGATTTCTGCAAATTAGTTGGTTATTTGCTGGTCCAAAGCAAATTAAGGTGATTTTGCTTCACTTGCTAATTTTTTATGTGCATGCTTGGCAAAATGTTTTTCACAAATGGATGAAGGTTATTGTTAATGGCATAATGAGAAATATTAACATATTTAAATAAACCTGCAAATTCTGACACACAACATAAGCATGCCATTTTTATTTAATACAGAGAGTGAAATTCTATTAGGTGCTGAAGATGATTCCAGATGAATTTATTGAATATACACAGGTCAAAGTGTTTAACATTGTGAATGCACCTTAAGAACTTTTTTAATTGTTTACATACGTGTTTTTGAAAAAAAATGTATAGTCAAGAAATGTGGATACAGGTAGATCCTTTTAAATCAACTTTCATAGGTCATGTGCTTGGAAGGAGTAAATGAAACAGATAAAAGTCTTAACTCTAAGTAAGACTCTAAATGTTTGTATCTTCATAACTGTGGATTTAGTAATAGTCTGCTTTTTTCTATTTCTCTTAACCTATTTTTATTTTAATTTTTGATTGAGATTAATTCTTCTGTGCTCACGTCTACTTTTGTTTAGTTTGCCTATATGGCTTCAGTTTGAGAAGTCAGTGGAGTTTAAAAATCGGATCAACTTCCCTGAAAAACTCTTTCAAAATTACAGTGAAACTGTGCAGTCACTTTAATTGCCATGAAGTTTCACAGAAGTACTGAATTTGGCAACCAGAGCCTTATATAGAACAAGGGGCTGGGGTAGGATGGTACTATTGACATTGTTCTGTTGCAGCAATTTTAGATGGACAAATTGCAGTTGAGAAATTTCATGACTCGGTAAAATGAGCAATGATGACATCTGTGGATGCGGGTCTGTTCATATCTTTGCAGAGCCTTTAGGGAAATAAATATCTCAGAACATTCGGTGAAGTGAAGCTCACTCAATAAATCAACCTGACACAATAACACTTCTGGCACATGAGCCTTACTTCTCCCCAGCAACACCTACCCCTCTGTGTTCCTGTGCTACCAAATGGTGTCTCCCCATAGGCTTTTAAATCAAATCACAGCGCACAAATACAGTGAGGATTTATTGGGAATTGGTTTTGTTCGGCAAAAACATTACTTATTAGATGAACTAAAATGATAATAAATTTTGACCCTTTAAGGACTGAGCCAATTCAGACGATGTGCTTGTTTGGTGGAAGACATCTAGAATCATTTTGAGTATCATCACACTATGAAGGTTTTATTGGGATTTGATTCCTAGTTTTTAGCTTATTTTTTTCTTTTCATGTGACACTGATCTCTCAAAATATTATAGCATTGTCCAAATCCTTCTGGGTAATGTTGGGCTGTTTATTAGTAATATTAAGATAGAAAACAAAAATGAAGTGTGCCCATGCACATGTGTACATGTATGTGTGTGAGATACAGCAGCTTAGCATGAACAGAGATAAGTATTTGATGCTTCGGTAATGGCAATAGACAACTTAGTCTTCCAACTATAACAGGTAGAGTGAAAATATCTGAGATAAAGACAATATGTGAAGAGATATTATTACTATCCACTATTTTAAAACAATATATGTGAAAAGGTTGTATTGGATCAGATGTATTTGAATTTTCTGTATTTGAACAAAAATTTTTATATTTGTTTTAGTGGGGAGAGTAATAGGTAATTTCTATTTTCATTATAAGCATTTTCCTTGACATAATAGTTAACAAGGGCAGATCAATAGTCCAATAATATGTCATCCCAGCAAAAGAGAAGAAACCACTTTCATCACCATAAATATTCCAGATCTCCTTGGGAAAATAAATATTTTGCACAGGGCAAAGTTGAGTAGCAAGTATTCTAATTGATATGTTTCCATGAACTGTCCAGCTTATAATTTAGTATAATATAATACTTCTCCTCTATACAAACTGATATGTCTCTAAGTGATTTTCATCTTTATGTGATATTCTAATTTATCATTGTTCTTATAATAACTTTGAAATGCAATATTTCCTGTGTGTTTACCTGGTAAGTGAGTCATTTTTTTACAATAAATATGCCTTAGGAGATGTTGGAAATCTTTCTGGAAGGAATGTTTATAACCTTAAATCATTAGCTTAAACATGTTACGGCATTTCCAGTGGGAATTACTGATACTGAAAATTTGGTAGTTGTTCAAAAGATTTGTCATCTGCCAAATATGTAATAGTAGTATGATATACTATGTTTTTGAAAAGGAAATCCAAGTAAACAATTATTTTTACAATACTCATAGATAATTTTATCTTTGATTAGTTTTCATATTTAAGAAATAATTCTATTATTTTATCAAACTGAAGATATAATTTCCTATTGTTACTTTTCTGTATTCTGATGCATAAAGATAAGCAGAATTATTTGAATTTCTTTACATGAATAAAATAATCATAACTTTAAAAAAGTGAAGTGGCTTTGAAGTCACAAAATTAGAGGTTGATATTATAAAATATTAAAAGGTAAATGAAATTTTCTGAATCATCTTCTCCAATAACATATTATTCCTGAAGACGAGTTTCTTACTCCTGTCTTTAAATACCTGAGAAAAGAAAGCTTTATTTAGCTGCTTACTTCTCATAACATCTTTTAAAAATAGTTCTTAATGTTTATCCAAATATCTTCTTGTTGTAAATTATTTATTCTAATACTTTCACCATGCTAATATAAATCTACTACATACCAATTTTAAGATGCATTACTTCTTTTTTTAAGTGTATTAGTTCTTTAATTCGATCTACCAGTCCTATTAGAAAGATACTATCATCTTCACATCAGAATAGAAAAATTGAAGTTTCAAGAGTTGAAATAACCATATAAAAGTTGTGAAGTCATTGAAGGCAATATATGTTTGCCTAATATCAAAGTATGATTTGTTTTGGTTTTGTGTTTTCTTAGCAGTGAATGCTCTGGATCATTTCTTAAAGTGTTAGACATCAGGTTAAGTTCATGGAAAGGTGCTTGGTATGGTTTCTTTCCTCCATTTACAGGAATCTGACTCATTCAGTAATTTCATTTTAAAAGGAGTTTGTTATGAAATTACAGACAAAGAGTTATTAGCTCTACCTTTGAGAGATGGGAGTCCTTAGAAAGTGGTTGGGATTTGAACTGTGCGTGTTTTTATGTATAAGAAATGGTCAGAGAAGAACAGGGAGTGAAGAAAATAAACATGGTTGAATGTGGGGATATCAAAAATTCTTGGGGAATATATGGATTTGATGGCAACAATTTAAGAATGTGATTTCTACACTAAGCATATGAATTAACTTCTTACAGAATTCTTTAGGTACTTGTGGACCATAAGTGTCACATCTCTTGTATAAAAATCTCCATGTCTCTATATTCTGATGATTTTTCTTGGCAAATGGTGAGACCAATCTAGATATGTGCTTCTAAATATGAATAAACTGTTTAGGAAATAGTGACATTATGATATTATCTCTTTTATGCTCCTTTATATTACTAAGTTAAATATAAAAAAATTATAACTGGGAATTCAAACATGTTTTGATTTCATTAAATGCTTGTTCATGGTTATGATTTGAAAATGCCATATTTTATGTACCTTATTGCTAGTAATTTTGAAATATAGTTCATATTCCTTAGAGAAAAACACATAACAGAATCTGATTCCCATTTAAAGGAGGTCAAATAAGCCAGAGAGATAGAACAGGAATTGTGACTCTTGTTTTGCATGAGGTACACCTCAGTTCCATTACCCAGTACAATGCATGGTGTCCGGAGCACCATCAAATATCACCCCTGAGCACAAGTTGAAAAATAGCTCCGAAGTACCACCAAGTGAGGCCCAAATCCCCTAACTTCAAGAAAATAAATAAATAAATAAGAAAAATGTAGCAATTGACAAAATTAAGAACAGATAAAATAATTTTTAAGATAAAATAAAATTATTTGTGGGGTTTTTTTGGGGGGGTAAGTTTTTCTTAGTATAAATAATGGGAAATTAAATTTGGTACTTGTATGTCAACTTAATATTTTAATAATGATAGCATAAAATATGCCTAAATTTACATTTATATATTAAAAGTAATTGCTCATTACATATTTATTTTGTTTACTAGGAGTGGGGAGTGTGCTTGTGGAGGCCAGTTTTCTGAATCTCTGATATAACCAGGCATTTCATTTTCTGACCTCAGCTGAGTGGACAAAGAAAGGTCTTGAGCTATCTGCATTGCTATTCTGCCTTTGCCATTGATTAATGCTGGGAATTAGGAAGGTTTCCTAATATTTTTTAAATTTTTTTAAAAATTTAATATTAAAATAAAGGTTAATAGGGGGTAGAGTAATAATTCAAAGGTAGGATATTTGCCTTGCATGCCCCCAGCCTGGGTTTGATCCCCGGCATTCCACAGGGTTCTCCAAGCACCACCAAGAGAAATTACTGAGCACAGAGTCAGAAGTGAGCCCCGAGCATTGCTGGATTTGACCCCAAACAACAGGGGCAGCAATAACAACAACAAAAGTAAAGGATAATAACTGTACCAATCACAATTTATGGTGAAGACTAAATTGTGGTTTATATGCTATATGGACTCTGCATTTAGCACAGTGCTTCAGGGTAAATTTAAAGCCATTAAAAAATCATAATTTGTGTAAATAAATAGATTTTAAGCCTAAAACAGTGATTCAGGTTCCAACCCCACCCTCCTACTTATTAGTTTGTGCACTTGGTGTGACCTTGGTCAAATTACTTAAACTTTCAATCTCAACTTTTCTCACTTAAGAGATCTCATGGGATTGAGAAGTAAATGAAAGAGATACTCAGATCATTAATTTGCTTCTCTTTTGCCTTTTAGTCAAGAGCAAGGGATCAGGTTTGGGTAGGTTTCTGAGATGGGAAGTCTCTTGTTCCTCCCAAGTATCTTGGGACACAAATTTAATTTAGTCTCCCTCTCATTTGCAAGATTTTGCAGCATCTTCTATTCCCTTTTTTCTTGAATATTAAAGATTTTGTTAACCAGGTTTTGTGTTAAAATGATAGTTTACTTCGTTGCTCAATGGAGGTTCTAATGTCTTATAAAAATAAAATCCAGATAAAGATAATCGAGAATTTTAGACAATTGAAAAAAAACTACTAATTTAGTCCTCTCTTTCTGTGTATACATAATATATATATTTATGTATGTTTATATATTTATTGCTAAGAGTTCACTTCCTCCCACTTACTCCTCTTAAATAGGGAGCTGGTATATTTTTGTTTATTTTCTTAATTTTTTGTGCCAGGGTTCCTATACAGAGCTTTACATATGTAAGCTGCTTGCTCTAGCACTGAGCTGTCTTAGGCCCTAGTTTAATTCTTTATTCTACGTTTTTTGCTTGACTATAACACCTTGAAAAAGTTTAAGTGTGTTTTCTTAAGCACAACGTCATGTTATTTTCAGTGTTAAAATATTTTTATTAAAATATTTAACATTTTTTTAATTGATGGTGATTACCACAAGTTGTGCTCTAAGAGAAGGACCTTTAGAATAATGCTGGCAGGATTCGTATTTTGTAGCTTTCAGATCATTCTATTTTGTTCTGCTTACTTTTTCTCTTTTATTCTGTTATCCCTACTTTTGTCTAAAATTAAGGGAAATTTTTAAACTTTGAAGCAACTTATATTAATGTGCCCTCCTAGCTGAATAGAGCATGTCGAAGTTGAGAAGTATGAATGTAGCATGTCAAAAATACGAGGGCTATGTGAAGTACATTTATAGACACCTACCACTAGAAATATATGCATTATTATAGTGGAATGCTCATTTATTTCTGTTTAGTAGAAGGTAAATTGAGATGAATGTGTTTTTTTAGTAAAAACATAAGGCATGTCTTAATTCTCAATTTAATATCTCAATTTAAAATTTGTAGGGGTGAGATGCAGAAGAACATATTTTGCTTGTGGAAGCCCTCATTGCAGTCTTTAGCACTGCATGGTCATCTTAATACCATTGAGTTAGTGCCCCAAACAAAACAAATTATATGCAGTAAAGGTAAAGGTAAAGGTAAAGGTCCTCCCGTTGATCGTCGATTTGCTCGAGCGGGCCCAGTAACGTCTCCATTGGAGACTTTGTTGTTACTGTGTCTGGCATATCGAATACTCTCGGTAGCTTGCTGGGCTCTCCGAGAGGGGCGGAGGAATCGAACTCGGGTCGGCCATGTTGGCCGCTTGTAAGGCGAACGCCCTACCCGCTGTGCGATATGCAGCGGGTAATATCCATAATATACTTTAGTTAACAAGTATTGTAATTTTATCATATTTCAAATTTTATTCTCTCACTGTAATCTTTTAGGGGATTAAAAAAATTAGTCACCACTTTTAGAATGAATAAGAACAATTATCAATACATTTCCTCCTGTCTATACGAGGTGTTTATGTATGTGCATATATGTATGTATACATGTGTATATGTCTGTCAAATATTTTAGAACCTACAGTTCTTTCCTTTAGTTACTGTTTTTGTTTTTGGCTGTACTGAGAGTTTACTCCTAGCTCTGTGCTAAAGGATCACTCCTGGTGGGTTCAGAGATGATATCAGATATTGGGGATCAAATCTGGGTCAGCTGCATACAAGGCAAGCATCTTACCTGAAATTCCTTTGATCCCAGAGATTACATTTCTTTTCAATTCAAAATAATCCTTGTTCTGTTTTTTTTTACTTTATTATTTCTATGTACTTCAAAGTTTGGAAAGCAGAACTGAATATAATATGTCACTAAGAGAAATTTACTGGGCATAGAATCTGTAGTAATTGCATTGTGCTGGACTGTATATAAAATACACAGAAATATTAAAGTGGTTCTGATAGTTTAATATCATAATGACATCAAGATATACAGGATAAGAAGATAGGCATAACTTCAATTAAAAGAGAAAATATACAAGAGGAGTTACAAAGACAGACGTAGCCATATGCCGAGTAAGTGGTCTAGTTAAAGAGTATTGCAGAATGGAGGGAAGGGTGAGCTCACCATGGGGTGAAGTAATTTTGGAAAAAGCTGATGCTAGTTAGAATTAAATTTATAATCCCTAGTTAGATTTAATTTTTATAATTGAATTTGTTGTTGAATAGGTGAAAGAAGTTAATTCTCTAGGAATGTTCTGTTTTACTCTTTAGTTGGAAACACTAGTTTTGATAAAACTTTATAGTTCAGTAAACTAGTCATAAATACATTTATGCTTCAATACATATGGAGGGTCAGGATTTTTCAAGAGTAGTTGCATGTTTTTATTGTATAAAAAATGCAAGAATTCAGTATTTGTATAGAGCAATGCTATGCCCTTATTTAATGTAAACCACTATAGCTGTCCAGAATATCAAGTGAGCCAGATTAGGACAGATGCTTGTGCATGGTATGCTTCTCTGTTATAAGCTTTAAGTCAGCCCTGAAGAATAAGGTAGAACAAGGTAGAACACCCAAAGAAGATCACATGCTTGGACTAATTTTGACTTAGTAGATTTGAACATGCATCTATGCTATGTTGGAAAGGTCTGGAATTCATTGCCTTTGTCTATTTCTGGGCCAAAAAAAGGGTCATTTGAAGATTTAACAATATGAGTTTTGTTTGGCAGATTTCATGTTCATATGCTGTTGATGTGGATCATTTAGCCTATACTTCAATTACCAGAGGCTCTATGAACTGTTTTGTAAATTTAGGGAGTTTCTTTGATCCAGCCGTAGAATAAAACAAAAACACCTAACTAGCAACCAAATAGTCTTTCATCTTCCCTTCAAAGTAAGAAATAAAAATAATCATTGCAAAATAATGCTTTCTTATTTCTTAGATTTTGATATTCCTGGTCACTAGAAAGTTACTAATATGAGTTTTATTTTCAAAGTTAATACTTGTAGAACTTTCATTTAAGATATTATGATAAAATACTTTTAAATTTACACCTCTTTCTAATTTTGTTTTAATACTTTTATTGTATAACATTCAGGTTTTACTTTAATTTTGCATACTGCATAATAAGTAACAAGATTTTCCTCAAATACAGTATAATAATAAATCAGGTATATTAAATATGTACACCATGCATTCTACAAAATGTCGACAAGAGAACTTGTAAACTAAGTCAAAATAAGAGTTATGGTCCTCTTTTATTCTTTAAGCTTCAAAAATCATAACTCCTCATCCAAAAATGTTACATTATAATTGACCCCAGTGGTTTTATGGACATTTTCAGAATTATCAGTCAAAGACTTCAATGCATGAACCAGATCTGTTCAGTGAAATAATTAAAAATCCTATATATACACATATATAGATACACAGATATGCATATATCTATATATACATCTATAATATATAGGTGTGTGTATATATATATATATATATATGTATCTATACCTATATAGGTTTTACTAGAACATTCATTTGTTTTTCCTTTGCAGTGTAAGGAAAAAAGTCTGTTTCAAATCCTATTTGTCCCTTATCTCTGTTTGTTCAGTTGTTTTTAATATCACATACTGAAAGAATTTCAATAGCAGTTTCACCATGAAGTCATTTGTTATCCTTCAGCAGGCTTTTGCCTACTGAATTGTAAAGCAGTTCTGACTATTTGCATCCTCCAGATGGAGCGGCATATAAACACTCCCAGATATTTCTGGTAAGTATGAAAAAATATCTTATTTGTCCTTTCTGTGAATAAATAAGAGAATGTCAAATTTTATAGACTAATAAATTTGTATGCTGGCAGTGATATTGAATCTCTCATGGCCTGCAATGTCACAGACCCTGAGGAACATGTTTTTTTTTCTTTCAAATGAATACTAAGTCAAATAGAAGCTCAATAAAAAGCTGGGATTGGTTGCATTGTTAATGTCTGCCCAATATTCTAATTCAGTTGCAATTGGTCAAGAGGAAATGCAATTTACGTTTCCCAGACTTATTGTACGACAAGCAGTCACACAAACATGCTTCTTTCTATATGTCAGAGTTAATTGCGTGGTGGGTTAAAGTACTTGGTGGTCAGAGAGATAGTACATTGGCCAGGCACTTACTTGTGTATAGCTGACTCTGGTGGGTCCCTGGTTCTGGATGTATCTTGAGGACAGTCAGGAGTGATTCCTGTGCATCGAGTCAGGAATAAGCCCTGAGCACAACTGACTGTGGGCCCTAAGCGAAAACAACAACCACATACAACAGAATTTAGACATGTTTGTGTACATATATATATACATATATATATATATACTGACTTATATTCATCATGTGTTTGACTCAGAACCTAGAACTTTACATGGGATAAGTGGAATGACATCAAGCATGCAAATTTTTATGCATTTTTCCAATTTAGGATTAAATCGATTTATTTTATTTAAATTAATATGCATAATGTAAGGTGTCTAATCTTCATATTCAGCTAAATAATGAACCTCTGCAGTATCAGCAGTGATTGACAGTTTAATACTGCTTATGCACTTGACTGTTTACACATTACACCTCTGAGTTTCTTTTGAAATTAAATGCGCTGTGCTCAAAACAGAATTGCATCATATATTTTACAAAGTAAATAGTTATCTTTTACAAAGTAAGAAATTGAATAATTTTCTAGATAAATATGTATATGGAAATTTAACTTTTCATATTTTACCCATGGGAAAAGGGGAAGATTTTCAAAGTGAATACGGCCTGATTATTTTCTGAAGTATAGTTTCCTGAAGAAATAATTTTAAGAATACATACTTCTTTATTTTTTTCTAATAGAGCAATTTAAGAAAAGTTAGTATATTTTTAACACCAATTTAATCTCTAGAGAATAAATTTTCTTAAATGAGTTTTAGGTGAATGGAAGTAAATCTTGAAAGCAAACATTTAAAATCAACTTCAATAATGCTGAAGAATGAATGCTTATAAGGGTTTCTTCTTTTTAAGTTATTACATGCCATTATTTTTTTCTAATTATGTAAAAAATAGAATTCTCATTGGTTAATATTACTACCAGTTATCCAAATATGACCTTGATTTCTTCAAAAGTGACCTTTATGATATTCAAACTAACATTAACTGTTTTATCAACTTACATGGAAGTACAAGATAAGGATTGTTTAGGTGTTTGTGTATGAGTATGTGGTAAAGTATGTTATGACAGAAAGGACTTTAATCTTGTATTTAATTTTTAACTTAAAGTTACCATTTTGATAGTAAGTACTTTAGTTTATTTTGATGTGTGTAAATGCATATACATATATGCATTTAAACACAAAATATTCACACATAATGCCTCAGGTATTAATAGGAGTAGGTAGGAGAATATTCTGTATGGACTATAGCATAAAACTGGGAAAGAACATTAAACACTATTTTGTGCTATTTATTGAGGAATATTATGTATTGATTTTCAAGTTAATTCTCAGAAAAGTTAAAATAATACAGTCTTGATTAGGTTTATATTTATGTAATCTAAGTTCTGTTCTCTTCTACACATTCATTTTATGAATTGTTTTGGAAAGTTTGAGTGGCTTAACATTCAACCTTTACCAAATCATACATCCATAAACTACACAAACAAATGGATATCTATAAAGTAGATTGATATATAATATATGTGTGTACTATATAGCCCAACTTATATAAATACTAATTTAACTAAGTTCACAACATCATGATATCACTGTCTTTCAAAATATAGTTCACAATATCTTATTTGAAGCTCCTTTCAGATATTAACTCTTGCAAAGATTTATCTTTTGTTTATTGACAAGGGCTTCCCAGATTTCCGTTCCTTTTGTTCAACTGTTGTAAATTTGGCATTAAAGGATGATATTTGATCCTAGTTTCCTTTATAGAGTTGTACCAAAGTCAATGAGAATTTCACACAAAGATAATGGATGAACTATGACCCTAGACTAGTTTAAAACTGTGTAACATACTCTCAAGACTTAGAGTTTAGTTAGACATTTGTGCTGCATTTAACATTGCAGAAGAGTTTTTAGCTGTTGGCTTGACGTGAAGAAGGACTGCTGCTTCTATGACTGATTACTATCCTCAGGAGAAACAGAAGTAGAGAGACACACACCATCTTCAATTCATAAAGGCTTTACATAGTTTGTGGTGCTGATTTGAAAAGGCTTACAATCTTAATGGTTCCCTTTATCACTTGCCATTAGTAGGCTTCAAAAACCAAAGATCCTGGCGTGAAAGAGGAAGAATATGTATAGCTTTAGACATAGACATGATTATTAAAAAAATAAAATAAAATTGCTTTTTTTGAAAATTTCACATGGATAAGTCACTTGTGGATCGTCTCTCTAGTTAAAGTAACACAACTAGGCTTTATTTGCCAGCTGTACTTAAAGACCTTGGTTTTATGTTTTGAAAAATGTCATCTATTCCTTCAATCACTTGTAAGTCCCCTGTAATCTCTTTTTAATGTAAGCACACTGGAGCTTTCCCTTTTGTTTGCTGCCCTTGCATTATTTACTTTGATCTGCTGTGAGAAAATCTGAAAGTGTGTTGTCCTAAATGCTAGCATCTCACCAACAAGATTTGAGGCCTTATAGTCTGCACTGAAGAAAAAGGCTCTTGTGTGAAGATGCAGGTTTTGTTTAGTTCTCTCTCCCTGGTGGGAGCCTTAATTGCATTTTCTCTCTCTCACAGTGGCTGGCTAAGGAGTGCCAGCCTTCCCTGCTGATGCTGAAGTTTTCAAGCTCTATTACTCTGTGACGGAGAAAATTCCTTGGTCCAAGAAGAAAAGGGTCAGATTAAAAAAAAGTGTTTAAATAAGTATTGTCAATTTACCATGCACAATAAACAGAAGAAGAAACAATAGAAAAGCTGAATGTTTTCCCCCTGAAATTGTAGAAACACTATTTAACTCAGTTTATAAAATATCAAAGTCTAAATATCAGATAGAAGCACAGGCCCCAGGACAAGGAAATCTCTCTCCCTCTCACTCTCTCTCTCACTCTCTCTCTCCAGCTATCTATTATCTATCTATCTATCTATCTATCTATCTATCTATCTATCTATCTATCTATCTAAATATATATTTAAAGGACTATTTCTGGAATTATTATGGATTGTTATCATATATGCCACATTAAGCTAAGTTATATAGATGACATTTTATTAGCCTTTTCAGATCTGTTTTGACTTTGAAGGCATATAAAAATATGATTGAATCATTAGATCTGAAAAATATATCCAAATTTTCTTCTCATTTCTCAAAATACAGTTTCTCTCAACTGTGGCTATCATTCCTATATATCCTTCTACTTTGTGTATTTTTCATTTGGTTAAGATACAGCATTAGCTCATTTTATAAAATATAAAAGTCTATATATCAGAAAAAAGGACAGGTTTTTACTTAACACCTACTTAACATTTTAAAATTCAGAATATCTTACATCTGGAAACTATATTGGCCTTAGTTCACAATTAATAGTGGTTAGTTTTTGAGACATAAGTTATTTCTTATGTATATATACATAACATAATTGTTTTTAAACAGAGTCATTTTATTATAACTTAAATGGATTACTTAGATATACATTTTATTTTGCCAGGACTTATTTTATCCCTTTAGTTGATTCTAAATCTAGGTGCATTTAGCTTTTTTTACTTCTTAACTTTTTCACTTATATGTAACATTGGTTTTCTTTCCTTCTTTCTTGCCTCCTGTAATCTCCTTTTTTTTCTCACTTTCTCTGTTCCAAATTATCATGCACTATTGCCAGCCACACATGCTACTCCCTGAATGGCTTCAGGATGCAAGTGAACGGAGAGAGGATCATCTTGTTTAGGGAAAGCAGAGATTTTTTTTTGATGGATAGTGAATAGAGGAAACATTTCATAGCTGGAAATAGCAAAGGTTGGTTGGATCAGAAGACAACAGGAAAGAAAATAGATATCTGGACACTGACTTCTGAATAGAAGAAGAAAGATTCTTAGAGGAGAATATGTAGATCACTTTCTAGAGGTTGGATTATGGATTTTAACTCTGACCATGTCCTCCCATTAGTAATCACTGGGCCTTTCAGGCTTTGTGCAATGAGCTGAGGCTAGTCAACAGAGTTCTTTTCAGCTATATTGAAAAGCAGTGATCCAACACATGAAGTGGAAACATCTCCTTGATACAAGAGTACACATGGTTTTAAGAACACATTAACATTATAAGACAGGTATGATTTTCATTAAAAAATGGCATCAAAAATTCTATGTCTACCTTTATTATATTCAAACTGGTTAGCAATGTAAAGATAACTTTCTAAAAATAGTTGAAATGCACAGTGCACATTTGATCAGTGGATACTTTGGAGGCTTGGTTTCAAGAAAGTGATGTTTTAAAATGTTTATTCTAGCCACACTTGAAAGATAACCCGATTTTGTTTCCATTAAATAATTCCTAGCAGAGGACACAAAGTACATATATTCATGATATTGTTCTTAATTAGTGAATAATAAGATAAAATTGAAGTGAGTGACAAAGATATAGCAGAATTTCTTATAATTTTAGTAGTGTATATATTTTAAGTTTGAAATTTCAAGAGCTAGTTGAACTCCTTAATTTAGTGTTTCAGTACTCACTATTTTAGAACTGCCAAAATTGAAAATAAAGAATGAATTCCAGTTTAGATAATTCAGATGACTATTATCATATTTTATTTTTTATCCCATTATATGACTTTATCGATTCTTAGATTTTCTCCTTTTACTATTTATCATTATACAACTTATTTATCTCAGAAGGATAAGCTTGTCAATTAGTGGATAGATAATTTTGAAAACAGAACAGATCAAGATAATACTGCAAGTTACTGTCCTATTTATCTACACCTTATATTATTTTAAAAACTTTTTATGGAGAAGGCTAGAAGCTTGGTTGTTTTTTTTTTTAAATAGGTCAAGAAATAGATCAAAAAATCTGCAGGGGATTTATCTCTATTTCTAAGACTTCATAATGACAAAACTTTCCTTGGCTAATGAGCATGTCTAGGTGAATTCAAAAATATAGAGAAAAGAGTAGAGGACTTCAGTGGACTTCTAAGAGAATTAGTTTAATTGCACTTATTGTAGTCAAAAGATTGGAATAGTTAAGTGAAGAAAAAGATAACAGACCCCACTTTGTTAACCTGCATATGCTAAATTCTCTTATACAAATGGATGTAAATCCCATAAATATAATAGGAAACAATTTTGCATACCAGTTATGAACAAAATTAATGAAATCCTCAGCCCTTTAACCTTAAATTTTCATATTTTTTCTTGCAAATAAAATTTAATTGCACTTTTGTTTTTGTGCTATGATATTAAATATGTATACACTTATTGAAATCATGTTTATTGAACACCTATTTGGAATATATATTGTATTAACTACAAATCTAGTAGTTAGAAATTTCTTAAATACGCAAGACTGAAAGTGCAGATATGCTGTTATGCATCATTATTTATCAGATTATTGTCATTATAATTCTACTGTTTTTCTAAGGCATATGCCAACTTCAAAATTCCAATTTGCTATATTATTGTTTTTAATTGTTTGCTTTCAAATGAATTCTGATTTTTTGGGTTTTATTACTGTCAATTAGGTACTCTGTTCTTTATCTTTATGGTAAGATACAATCTCATGTTCATCAGTAGAAATAGTGATATGACTTTGTTTCTATTTTATGCTTCACAAAAAGAAAAGTAATCTTAAATATTTCCATAGTTATATTTTGCATCTCTTCTTTATATTTTCTTCCACTTGTTCTTTTAATGTTAATTCCCATGAAGAGTTCTTGGTGAAACCTACCCTGTCCAATTACTCTGAACAAGATTTCAGAGCATCTATGAAAACATTTAACTTTCAGTTACTCTTCTTACAGTTTTTAATATAACCGTTCATTCTCCTCTGCTCTTTCTGTTTCTTTATTATCATCACTGTGTTCTAACAGCACAGCATAATATTTGATACAGAACAGCTCATCAGATATTTTTTGCATCACTTATATCCTCAAATAATAACTTTGTAGTTTCTTTATTCTGCCTTTTGTTACCACTGTCTGTTCCTTAAGAAAATAGCACAGCGGTAGGGCGTTTGCCTTGCACTCAGACAACATGGTCGACCCGAGTTCGATTCCTCCGCCCCTCTTGGAGAGCCCGGCAAGCTACCGAGAGTATCTCGCCCGTACGGCAGAGCCTGGCAAGCTACCCATGACGTATTTGACATGCCAAACACAGTAACAACAAAGTCTCCAATGGAGACAGTACTGGGCCCGCTCGAGCAAATCGATGATCAACGGGAGGTCAGTGACAGTGACATATATAATGCATGATCTCTTTTCCTTCTTAAGGGAAATTTCAGATCTTATTTTTAAGTCCTAGTTAGGAAATTAAGATTTCAAATGAAGATTTCAACTTTCAGTGATTAAAGGTAACTTGCATTATTTTCCTGTGGTCTTTTTTTTGTCTTTGTATTTTCATGAAAGCATTGCTGAGAATCAAATTTAGGTATCATCTATGCTTGGATTAAAGATATAAGAATTTTTTCACTCTCAGATAATACATATATAGATACACATATATAGATACTTATTTTAAGCTAGTTATATTTCAAACAGAAAATTTTAATACATACATTAGTCTTTAGTTTCCTAAACATGAGAAACTAAACTATTTTAACTAGGCACTTTGGTTTAGAACTTGCCGTAATCTGCACTATCAGATCAAAGGCATACAGGCATATCTATAAGACAACCCTTCACTCAGTGATTTTAATGGGATGTAGTATATATGCTAGTAATTTTAATACAAAGCAATATTTACTTAATAGTACCAATATTATAAGTAATTCAGCACTGACTCAGAAGGATGAGGAAAAGAACTCTATATTATCTCTCCTCTCCTCTTCTCTCTTCTCTCTCTCTCTCTCTCTTTCTCTCTCTCTCTCCCTCTCTCTCTCTCTCCTGATTTTGTGCCACACTGGGAAGTACTCAGGGATTATTTCTGGCTCTGTGCTTATTCCAGGCAGGGTTAGGGATAGCACACGTAGTGCTAGGTATTAAATCTGGACTGTCCACTTGGAAATGCAACATGTGCTATTGCTCCGACTTCAAGAACTTTAGTTTTCTAATAAAATGACGTGTAAGATGCTTTGTTGGGGATTGGAGAAAGAGTCACAAGCCATGTCCTTTTAGTCTGAAGTTTAAGAATCTGATAATGATGTAAAAATTTAGACTTTGGGGATTTGTTTACTTGAATAATAAAAGTCTGATTGAGAAAATGGTGCATAACCTTATATAATGCATAGCTAATTAAGCATTTTGTAGAGGGTGCAATTTCATGTCGATTTCCATTTAAATATCATAGACAAAGATTCATAAGCTTTTTGTCTTAACTATGAAAAAATAAGAATTATTATAGTAAATTCTAGTGCCAACTTTATATTTTATAGATGTACTTTGCTCAGTTCACAGAGGTTTTTTTTTTAGCTGTGTGAAATAGTTATCATATTTTAAATGGGAATTTATAAAAAAATCATGAGTTGTGAGCCTCCCTAAATACCCAAGATTGCTGATTGTTGGTTCTACCTTTCTGTAGGAACTTTGTACGAGTTCACAGTAATTCACATAGGTTTGGTTATTATCTGGCTCATTCTTGAATCATTGACATTTTCATATTTAGACCATAACAAACAGAAGGTTATGATCAGAGTTTCAGACTTAACCATATAAACATCCTGGATATAATAATTATAATAAACTGTTGGATCTATATTCACTGATAACTATTGAGGACAATTCCATGAAATGTTTTTAATAAGTATTGCCGTATTATTAATAATTTTCACACTATTAAGTTGAAGATTAATCAGATTTTGATAAATCTTTCTACATAAATAATATTTATATATGTAGTTTTTATATAGTTTGTTTTGGAGGGGTTGGGCAATGCTCAGCTATGTTCAAGGCATACTCCTGACTCTTTGTTCAGGGCCTCTTTCCTCCTTGTCTTCGAGAGATAGTGTATGTGGTTCTGTAGATTGAACTAGAGTTGTTCTTGTGTGACTAAATAGCCTTTTCCTGTAATAACTCTTTATCTCTTACATATTTTTTTTTGGCTACATCTTATTCATTGCTTCGGAGACTAGACAGTGCCAGGGATTGACCCCAGGATTCCCAATACTTTATACCAGATCCCTGGAACAATTGTTAATATATTTTTTAATGTTTAATTACTCAGTGGTGAGTACAAGAAATCTAAACAAAAGGAGGGCAAATAATTATTTGACATGGGGCTAGAGTGATAGAATGGCGGGTAGGGTATTTGCCTTGTACACGGCTGACCCAGGGTCAATTCCCAGTATCCTTATGGTCCCCTGAGCACCTGCAGGAATAATTCCTTAGTGCATGAGCCAGGAGTAACTCCTGTGCAATGCCGGGTGTTACCCAAAAAGAAAAAAAAAAGAATTATTTGACTTTTATTATAATATGTTTTTCATTTTATGGGGCTGGAGTGATAGCACAGCGGTAGGGCGTTTGCCTTGCACGCAGCCAACATGGCTGACCCGAGTTCGATTCCTCCGCCCCTCTCGGAGAGCCCGGCAAGCTACCGAGAGGATCTCGCCCGCACAGCAGAGCCTGGCAAGGTCCCCGTGACGTATTCGATATGCCAGACACAGTAACAACAAAGTCTCCAATAGAGACGTTACTGGGCCTGCTCGAGAGCCTTTACCTTTTCATTTTATAGAAGAATTAGTAGAACTAATAAAAGGAAATTATGACCTTTAGAACACTAGCCATATCTTAATGTTGATAATTATATCACAGCGGGTAGGGCGTCTGCCTTGCACGCAGCCAACATGGTCGACCCGAGTTCGATTCCTCCGCCCCTCTCGGAGAGCCCGGCAAGCTACCGAGAGTATTCGATATGCCAGACACAGTAACAACTTTATTATTTATTTTTAATAAATTTTATTATTTAGCTACATTTTATATTACTTAGATAATGTATTTATTCTAAGAATTGAAATACTTTTGAAGCCTTTGAAATATAAATTACACCAGTGTAAGAACTTCTTTAAATATATTTTATCTCTTGGTGTCATATATGCCAATGGTATTGCCACAAAAACTGCTGTGCAGAGTTGTTACCAATTCGGCCACCTTAATTTGCAGAATTTCTGTTCCCTCAACTTGCCAAGCTCTTCTTAACTATCTTAGTAAATTTGGCAACTTTCATCTGGAAGTTTCCCTCTTCATCTCCTTTCTTAGCTAATTCCTATTCATAAATCTGTTTAGCTACATCATCCGTGTATCTTTTCCTCACCCCTCCGTCAGATGGTTATTGATAGAATAGATAATATCTTATGGTTTACAAAGCAGTTTAATATAACATCTTATTAGGACCTAACTTTTCTCATTCATATGTTCAAATTCATTCATAAAACATTTTTGAAGCACCCCCTCAATCCCAGGCACTGAAGTGGAGAAAGATTTCCAAAAATGCAAAAAGGACTGTGTTCTTTGAATACACACCGTTCAGTAGTAGGTAGAAATTACTATTTGAGTTCAAATATCAAAATTTGTACAAGTGGAAATACAAAAGAAGTACTTGCATTTGAAAAAACATTACTAGAGAAGAGAAAAATAAAGATAGGGTAAAAAGGTTTTGTTTGGTTTTAAGACCTCATAGGGGTTATCTGGAAATAGTGGGGAAAGACGTGAGAGGAAAACAGCTACTATCTTGACTCAATTTCAAATATTTATAAAATGGACTTGACAGATATAGGCAATTCTGGGAGGATATTACTCATAATATATATGTGATTTTTATATAAATCTGTAAGGATAACCTTGCAGTTTGCTTTGATTTAATTAAATATGGAATTTTTTTATCATGACATGAATAAATGTTATTATAAAGAGAACATGCCGTGCTTGCTTCAGCAGCACATATACTAAAGTTGGAACGATACAGAGTAGATTAGCATGGCCCCTGCACAAATTCGTGAAGTGTTCCATATTTTTATCATGTTGAGTAAAGTGAGTCAGAGAGAGAGACATACATAGAAAGATTGCACTCATTTGTGAAATGGAAGGTAACAGAATGGGAGACTAACACCGAAAAACAGTAGAGATATGTACCAGGAGGATTAATACACAGCCTAAAAGCCGGCCTCATATGCTGGGGGAAAAGGCAGCTCAGATAGAGAAGGGACCATCAAGTAAAGGATGCTAGGAGTGCCCACTCGGGACGGGAGATGCGGGCTAAACGTGGACTATGGACTGAATATGATAACCACTTAATATCTCATTGCAAACTACAACACCCCAAAGGAGAGAGAGTCCAAAAGGGAATGCCCTGCCACAGAGGTGGGGTGGGGTGGGGGGATTGAATAGGGGTGGTGGGCGGGATACTGAGATCATCGGTGGTGGGGAACGGGCACTGGTGGAGGGATGGGTACTTGATCATTGTGTTACTGGAATGCAAGCACGAAAGTTTGTACCTTATGGTGTTTCACTAATAAAAAAATATTAAAAGAAAGAGAACATGTCTTTTGATATCTAGAATTTTTACTAACACGTACAGCTTAAAAGTATTTTGGGAATCAGGGAGTTAGTACAATACTGAAATGTGTGTATTGCTTGCAGTTGGCCATGATTTGATCTTTAGTTCCACTGATGGGTCTCT
Source organism: Sorex fumeus (assembly GCF_029834395.1). NCBI lineage: Eukaryota > Metazoa > Chordata > Mammalia > Eulipotyphla > Soricidae > Sorex > Sorex fumeus. The sequence continues at coordinate 56,532,007 of NW_026606065.1, forward strand.
GAACACCACCACTGGTGACTCCAGAGCGTGGAGTTGGGAATAAGTGCCAAGCACCTTCAGGGGAGACCCAAATTATTATAATATTCCAAAAATTATATTGGAAGCATTTGTTCAACATTATAGAGCTTATCTTGTGGGATGCTAATTAAAGAACAGGAGAGCACACCGTTGGGCACTGAAGGGAAACATGGAAACTTAAGGAACTTGAGTTTAATCCTTCAGCTTTTCTGGGCTGGAGAGATAACAGATGTAGGGATCTTGATTTGCATGTGGCTGATCTCGGTTCAATCCCTGGCCCCCATATGGCCACTTGACTGACACTAGGAATGATCCCTGAGTGAAGAGTAAAGATGAAGTGCTGCTTTGGTAAGTAAAGCAGAGTACTGCTGCTGCTGGGCCCCAAAATAGCACACGCACAGACATAGACACACAGACACAGAGATACACGCACACACATACACACACACTTGCATATCTATGTATCTTTCTTTCTCCTTTAGCATTTATCCTGGATAAGAAATACGAATAAAGCATTTATGTTTAAGTTATTAGTTATATTTCAGCTATATAAAAATGAAAACAAAAAATTTCGAAAATTTAATTATAAAATTAATGGAGCCTTTCATACTACTACTCTGAATATTCTATTTGAATATGTGTTCTTACTGTTAACTGAGATAATTAACTGATTATAAGTTCTAATTTAATTATAAAACTTATTTTATAATTTGCTAATCAAATAATTTGTATTTCCTGAATACCAATGTTGAATATTATGGGAATATTGTAAACAAATATCAAAGTTTTAAGTGACTGACTAATTTAAATGACATGTAAGCCAGTCTTTGTTTAGGAAAAATAAAATTTAGTAAAACGAAAATTTAGTAAAAAGAAAATTAAGAAAATCAGTAACCAGATCTCACAAATTTAGATTTCTTCAGTTTGAAATTGCCACATATATATAGAGATGTCATTTTATTGTTTAATTATATATACATCCACATTGACCCTGAAAAATCTGTTATTTGGCATCACACCTTTCCCCCCCATCTTTTATAGAGGCCACATCCCAGAAGTCTAGAGGATGCTTGGCTATCCAGGCAATTCTTAGGGGTCAGTAGGACCACAGCAGGCATTTTTTAGTAGGACCATATTACGGTAACAAGTTTCAGTTTCCAAAACTTTCACATATTACACATATATTTGATATCATCCGAGCTATCTTCCAGCCTAGTATGTTCTTTGTTCATACAATGTGGTTTCTGCAAATAGGAGATGCGATTAAATTTGATTAGCACCTAAACGTACCATAAACATTTTGAGCATTGTGTCCATTTAACTTTCCAATAACCTTGTAACATTGATACCATTATTCCCTTTACACCAATGAGGAAAAGCATTGTTTTATAGAAGCTTGGTGGAGACAGGCTAGAATCCCTGAATGTCTGACTCATAAGTTTGTCCCCTTTTCTCTGTGTTCAACCTTGTCCCACGTGATGGTAGAAGTGCTGTGTGAGTTTTTCTTTACTGTATTTGAGAAAATGTACCTGGAAATAGCTGCATGGTGAGGGGGGTGTGATGGTGAAATACGCTTGTTATAGGAGCTGTGAAAGGCATAGTAGTTGGTATTAACAAAAATAATGAGAAGGGCAGGGAACCTTTGAGGATGCTTATCAGACGTTTGCTCTGTAGATCAAAGAGCTTCTGAAATATCTGAGAAAGAGTGAAGTGGGAATAAATGAAGAAAGAACAAGTTTTCTATAGATCATGTCAAGATGAGAATTGTTTAGTGCAACTGAATAAGGACCATAAGACATACCGGTGAGTGGCAGAGTAAAAGCAACAGTAGGGTTTATTGGGAGTTAGTACAGATGTCAATTTTGCATTCTGAGTACATAGAGTCCAAAGATACTTTTAAATTATTACTCAGTAGTACAATGCACTGATAATAAGAAAGTGCTCTCAAAAATTTAAGAACTTTTCAAGAGAGTTTCACGTAGCTTTATGAATTTTTAATGAAAGCTAAAGATCTGGAACTCTTGAAATCCAAAAACTGATACTTTCCTTGCTCTCTTTATTGTAACATCACTCAAATTTGTAACCTTGAACTAACATTAACACATCTAAGTTTTATAGATTTTGTGTTTATAAATATTACATTAAAATGGCTTCTAAATTTATACTACTACTTCATTTGCTTAATTTTTCATAGTGTATTTTCCAGGGGTTGGAGCAATTGTACAGTGGGTAGGAAATTTGACTTGTATGAGGCTGACCTAAGTTTGATTCCTTGCACCCTATCAGGTCTCCTGAGATGCCAGAAACGGTCCCTGAGTGAAGAGCAGATTCAGTCATGAGCACACACCAGCGCATATGATTCAAAAACAGACAAACAAAAAATGTTTATTTTTTATATTAATAGACCGAATTATATGATGGTGACTCCTATCTGTAATCTGTCTGTGATGAAATCTGAAAACCAAAAGTGCATCTAAATATATCTTAAAAACAGAAGGAAAAGGTGGTCTGATGATAATGTGGCCAATCCTTATTGTGAAATTTACTATATACTGTTTTCTTATAGATTGTGCCCATTAAAAAATATTCTGCTAAAGTTTGTAGTGCAATAGTGACTTTGAGAAATACACAGGAAGGAAATGTTTGGTCAAATTACTGCTTAATTATTCCAAAGCGAGAGTGACTGGCTTTGTTTTGCCCTCCTTTACTGAATAACTTCTGATGCAATCAAACTGAAAACTCAGGAAATTAACTTTTATGGAAATTGAGTCATGCATTAAATGCATTTCCAATTCTGATACTGTTTATTAGTAACCAGTAAAACTGAACTGAGTTGTGTTATGAATTGAAGGATCAGGACTTCAAATAATCATTTCTGTTTCCTTCATTATCCTAACACATGGCTGGCCAAAGTCTCTAGGAATGTTCTGGTATTTTTTTTTGTTATTAGAGAATGCAATTTTTCTGTTAATCTGAAATTAGTCTTTTAGTTATGGTTATTTTAAACAATGTCTTAAATTGAATTCTTTCTACATAGCTTTATATTTTCCCTTTTTTAAGTGGCCTTCATATAACCATAATAATACAGAGAGAAATTTGCTACAATAATATTTAGTTTTGACCTCACATTTTATGACTATACCAGTTATAAATAATTTGAAAAGACTTTACTGTGTTGTAGTCAGTATATGTGTTTTTTTAGCATATATGTTCATATGTAAATATATATGTATGTTTTCTGTTTCTCTCTATCCAAAGACTTAAGCACTGCCAAGATATTAAAGTACTCCTTAAAATTGTTGTAGAGGTGCCCTGAGCAATATAGCCCCAAGTCTCAAACTTAGGAAGCATGTGTTATACTCTGAGCTACATTTGTGGTCCCTTACTAATTTTAATGTTTTTTTTTGTGAGACAGTAGAAAATAAAGAGCACATACCATTATATTTTCAAAATTCATATTCTCATTATCTAAGTTGCCTAAATGACCATAGTCCTATAATCAGTATAATTCTCTTTATTTCTTTCAGTTTTTCAGTTTGGAATAGAATATTTGCAGCATCTTTCATACATCATTTTTGATGAAATGTTGACATAGATTTCACATTTTTTTTTTGGCCTAGTAATATGTGGCTAGAGATCTGGGGATATTGGACACTGGTTTCTCTAACTGTAGCCCAATTTTAGCAAATCAGAGACTCAGTTTCATAGACAGAGTAACTTAATTTGTGCTTGACAGCTGTTGTGCTTAGCATGTTTTGTAAAAAGTTCCATCTGTTGAAATGCAGTGTCTTTCAAGTACATTTGAGAACATATATCTAAAAATTTTGTTCTAAAATGAAAAGATTATATCTAAATTCAAGAGGAAACTGACTGGAGTTTGAGGAACCAGTGAAAAGTTAATCGGTTTTAAAACCTCACTTTCTTCATCCTTCTTGAGACATGACATCAGAACTAAATGAATCAATATATATGGTTTCTGCCATGTAATACATATGAGAGATGATTGCTCCTTTCGCCACCCCACTCCGAGTACCCCTCCTGCCATTTTCCATAGAAGTGGGCTGGTAGCACATCACTTTCATGCTGAAGCCTGTAGGGTGTCTTACAAAACTTGTCAGCTTATCCCCAAAGCACTTTTTTGAGACTCTTTATATATTGATGGGCTGGAGCGATAGCACAGTTGTAAGGCATTTGCCTTGCACATAGCCAGCTTGGCTGACCTGAGTTCAATTCCTCCAGCCCTCTTGGAGGCAAGCTACCGAGAGTATCTCACCTGCAGGGCAAAGCCTAGCAAGCTACCCGTGTCATATTCAATATGCCAAACACAGTATCAACAAGTGTCACAATGGAGACGTTACTGGGCCCGCTCGAGCAAATAGATGAGCAACAGGAGGACAGTGCTACAGTTTATATTGATAATATAATCTCTTCATTCTAAGAAGTAGACGTTTTCTGGATTATTGTGTGATGCTTAAAATATGGGAATGATATTAATAATATAGCTGCTAGCTTAGAAGACAATTTCTTGATTCTTGGGGGTAATCAGTTGATTTTTTTAATGGAAGAATATAAACGATCAGAGATAAAGAAATGGGTAAGGCACAAGTATTGCCCTTTGCAGATACCTGGCATTATGATGATCTCTGAACACTTCTAGAGGTCATCTCTGAGCACAGAGCCAGACAAAAGCCTCTACTTCTTCACCCTCTCCCCTCGTTCTCTACCCCAAAATAGAATTGAAGTGGTAGACGTAATATATGAATTATACAATTTGTGGTTGAAGAACGTTATCATTCCACTCATTACATGAACAATTCTCACTGATTAGCAGGAACAAAATTCAGTTTGTTTCTGGGTAATGTTTACCTACTGGATGCTATTTTTTTTATATTTGTCTACAAAAACATTTGATGTTAGAACAGCTTATTCTTGTTGTGGGGTCATTTCTTTCTCTCTCAGTATATATCATATATATTTTTTTCTCTCGTTTAGGACAGATAATAAAGTGTCAGACTGCACCATCACTCTGTTTAAAGGAAATAAACTTAAAGGCTTAGAGATAAATGTGCAGTTTGTGAACAATTGCAAAACAACAAAATAAATGGAGATTATTTGTATGCCATTTCCATTGGTTTACTCCAAAGATATAGTCTCAATGATAATAAAGTAATAAAAGATTGTTTTCACAGCTGTTTGTCTTTGATTACATATTTCTTTGAAGTACTGTAATAAGACAGACTTTGAACCTGGAAAGAGATCAAATAATGAATTGTTCTGCTTTGTGAAGCTTAAGAAGGGATTTTATTGTCGAAACATATAGTGCGACATATTTTTTTCTTCTAACAGTTAAATAATGGTTAGAAGTACTATGAGATCATTACAGATGGACTAGATTAAAGGGCTTGAGGCCAAATGTGAGTGATCATAACCAAAAAATTGGTGCTTTGGTTTAAAAAGTCAGATTTTTAATTACTAAACACTTTATTGGCTTACTTTTAAGTAAAATAATATAAAAATTCTGGAATGTATTTTCATAATTACACTACTTGTAACTGAAGATGGTATAAAACTTAAACGCCCAAATCCCAAGGGACTTACGCAAATTTGTCTACTTCAGGTTTATTCAGGTTACATTAAGGAGATTCTCTGAACTATACTAAATGTCATTAGAGAAAAAAGATATTAGTAAATGTCATATTTTATCTCCTATATAAAATAATTTATACAATGTAGCAAAAATAACAGATTTTCAGATGTGACATTAATATAGCTATAAATATTTTATTTTCTAAAAATTAGTTCATGTAGGTTAATCAGGAGACATATGGTAGGTATTATCAAATGATAAAAATAAGTACAATTTTTGTAGCTTTTGTTTTGGTTGAGTTAAGATGCATCTGCTATTTCAAAAGCATCAAATAGTAATAATATTCTAAAGCATCAAAATGTAATGGAGTATTTAAATGTCGTATATTTTATTTTAAAAGTTATTTTGAAACAATAGCCTGCTTTTGGTAAATATTTGGAAGTTCCTGTTTTAGAGAAAGAATAACATTCATATGCACATTTGGGATTTCATTTACTCTGTTCACTAATTTTTTTCCCAAATAGTTTTTGTTGTATCTAGAAGAAAGTTTTTTCTTTGTTTAAGATCTAAACCTTTCAAATGATAATTTTCATGGAAATACCAGACAAAGGAATATTGTAACTTTAAAGATTTTTATGATGAAGGTGTGTTTAAAAGATGTCACTTTGATATTTTTACATTATGTCCTACATTTGTCAGCTAAAACCAGGATATTGCCTCAATGAGAAAAAGCATGTTCTGCACTTGTCAAAAGGCAGTAAGTAATGATTAAAATAGCAGTGTGAAACGCTAGGAGATTAAAGTGATGCTAATGATAAGTGAGAGAAGAAAAGGGCAAGCTATATTTTAATCCCTGAGAGAATGGTTAATGACTTCTATTGCCTGAGATTAAACTAAACCTGTCTCATCAGCTTTTTCTGCCTGGTGAAAAAAAGCTCTCTGCACTTTAATTTATTAAAGTCTTTTAAGGAAGCACATTGATCTACAGAGGTTAAACTTTTAAAAATTGCGCAAAATACACACAAATGCCTTAACAAAAGTGTGATTTTGTTGCTTTCAGGCATGCTTAAAGATTTATAAAGAATTCACTGTCTATGCTGTAGTGTGTTTAATTAAGGAATATTAATTACTTAAACTAGAAGGTTTGTTCCTTTATAAAGCCAGAATATATTCGTATTACCATGTAGGCAAGGGGCAAGTATACTACAGAGGATATCAGTCTACATGAAGAGATTAAATTACAGTGGTAATTACTGCATGTTTTGTTCAGAATAATACATACACTGTTCTGAAAAATGAAATCTGCTAAAATATACATTTGAAAACTATAGTAAGATAGTATCTTTAAATGGATCTATTTGTTAACTCTAGTTAGGATGTTTTTTTGAATTTAAGTATCTTTGATGATTTAGCTTCTCTTCCAATATTGGCATATTGTAAAAATATTCTATTCCATCTTCTATCATGGCAATGGTGTCCATCCTTTTTCAGGTTACAGTTACTTTTAGGCAACTAATGATACCCAACTAAATGTTTATCTTATGGGACAAGGTAAAGTCTCAGAGTGTAGCAATAGGAAGTTGTAGAATTGCAACATTTTGTCTAAATCTTTCTTACACATTTATCAGCCACATGCTTAATATTTAATAACACTCTATTATAATTTTCTTAGATTATTGGACAGAAACAGAATACTTCCTATCACATCAGTTAATAATAGTTTTCTGATTCAGTGTTACAAAGTGAAATTTGTACTAATTTCTAGAATGAGATATTTTAGTCTTCCATTAATTCTGTTACTATGATTCATATATTATTGCTTTGCTACAAAAGTTGTTAAAGAGGCACTTAAATTGAGTTTCTTGTTTGCATTAAACTACTCAGATGAGAGTTTTAGCTAGAACATTTCATGGCTTGGTATTTTTTAAAATAAATTTATCATTTGCTCCTTCTTACAAAGGTTTTTTATTGTTTTTGTTTAGTTTTATTTGTTTTGTTTAATTTTGTAGTTTTGCTTTTGTTTTGAATGTTCATTTTATTCTCATTAACAATACTTCCCAACTTTCAAAGTATATTTCTTTCTTCCCAAATTAACCAAAAATTGTGAGATCTTTTCTCAAATTTTATTATCTAAACTAACTTTTAAGCTTCATTTTATATGTAACTTTTTAGGCGAGGGAGTTTAAATGCAATACATTCTTTGATGTTAATGAAACACCAATTTTTCTGAAGGCCATGTAACCCTAATGAGCAGCTTCTTATAAAAGAACATTTAATCAAGGTTTATTTTTAACTTGTTTAAACAGATCTAATAGTTTGTGCTGATTTCATTTCAGTATAATAATTGCTAGCAATCCTATTAGTAAGTTCTGGTACAGGGAAGTTAACACAAATTCCAATCTAATGAGAATGGTGTTATAGTAAAAATCATGCACTCAGGAAGGATCTGTATTTTATTGTACAGAAGCACCTGGCCATCCTGTCTTCATGAAATATTTGGCCCTGAATTTCTCATATTACATGAATTTTATGAGTTTTATTTAATACCGATTGATAATAACATTATAAGGGGAGAAAGTGACAATAGCTACTTGAGGGAAGACATTGAAATAAAACAAAGAACAAGGATCATCAAACATTTTAGTATAGTTTATTTCCTTATTACGAACCCTATTATGCAACGTAGTTATAATTGATACCTATGATACATGTAAAATTGATGTACCTTCTTTCTTGAACTTCAGGATGGAGAAAATGAAATGTTACTAGATTATAGAAAATATAAATTATATAATTAGTGGAATTAGTAGATGATTTTACTTGTAGAATATATTGGTAGAATAATAACAAAAGAGTTTAAGAACCAGGTGTTTTAAGAAAGTATTAACTTACTATTAAACTTGGCTTAAAACAACATGATAATTTATGTTGTAAATTAATACATAGATTACTTTGTATTAAAAAAATGAAAACACAAAAAGTCAGAAATAAAACTTTTAGTTGTGAAAATGTAAGAAGGTAAGGATTTGAGGCCTAGTAATGAAAGTGAGAATCTGCCAAGTTCAGGTTATAATCTTTTAAACTTTTTATTACATAATATGACACAGTGACATTTAAAATATGGAGAAATTGAAGATAAATAATATGGAGTGAATGGCAGAATTGATTTAAAATTTTAAAGCTGTACTAAAAGTATTCTAATGCACTGAAGGGCATTTGTAAGTTATACATTGTTTATAGGTTTCTGATTAGAATCCCAAAGTATAATGTATTATAGCTTGCCTGTCCTATGATAGGGAAAGAATATTGTCTGTAGAAAATAGTGTATAATAAAATTTAGCCTCTTTTTCAAGTAAATCATCTGCTTTTTTGTGAAAGGTCTTTATATATAAGATCATGTCACACATTATTCATTTTAATCAATAACTGTTATATTTGGCCTGTCTGGAAAATTTCTTTCTGACGATTATCACTCATTGCTCCAGAGAAGCTAAAATTAAAGTAATCCAGTTTTTATAACTGTAATGTAAGAGCTAATTTTTCCACAGGAGTCCTAAAATCTTGGGATGTTGATGATTTGGTTATTTAAGATCTCTTATACTATATCTGATAAGAGAATTTGCAGTTTTCAGTCTATTTTTCAGTGGAGTAACTTGCACAAAACATACATTAAAATTAGCTAGGGTGCTTGGTAACACGGTGGATTTATTTCTTTTTTCCTAGATATACTAAGTTTCAAAATCTGGAGTTAGAACTGAGAAATTCAGTTGTCAAACTGAATTGCTGTCTGTTACATATAGAGATTGAGAACCGAACTGTTGTTTTAGAGAAAATTCTTGTACCATTCTCAAAATAAATGGTACCCATATTGAGCACTGTACAGCTAGTAAAAATGAGTCAAAAAGTTTTAAGATATTCTGTGTAGACTATATTAACTTTTAAGGCAGTAAAATTTAGAAAGATGTGTGACTTTAAATGTGATATATATATACAGCACATTGCTGTCAAATTTAGGACATTTTTACAGATGAATTATATCATTTGGCTCAAGTCCCTATTCTATCTTAACTCAAACAAACTCACACTATTTGCGCTGAATGCTTATACACATTGCATTCTGAATACTAAGTTGGAATGTATTTGCAAATCTGAAAGAACCTCAATGTTTAATGCACAGGTCTCCATAGAAACTAATTAACTTTTATTTCTTTGTCAAGCTAAAGTGTTCTAATATAAAGGAAAATTGTGGCAAAGGAATTATAGTATCAAAACTAAGAGGGAAAGCACCTAGATTGAGCAAGTGTGCAGTCGAACTTTGTGGTGGCAAATAACTCAACGGTTAACTTTTTAATTCCACTAATTATGATGTAAAAACCTGTCCAGAGAGAGTCCACATTTTCCTTGAGCTGTTTGAGCAATTTAAACGGAATTTGACAAACAGTGGAAGTAGTATAACATCTATCAAACAATGCCAGGAAAGGTTTTCGCTTAAAGATTATTCCATATTTTACTCCAGCTGCTTAATTTTGTTCTAAAATTACCTGTCTTTTTTTTAAATTAGGAAAAAATGGCTTCTTTACAGCTTACTCATTGTACTAAGAAAAAAAAAAAGCCTACCCTAAATCTGTTCTCATAACAAGTTTCAGAGTGAATTGACTAGTAGCATTGAAGTTTTGGTGAGGACAAATTTTATGTTTGTTAGGATTCTTCCCAATCAGATCATCAAAATTTCTTAACTGTTTTCATCTTATAAGAAGGCACACTGAGAAGAAAGAAAAGTGCATTTAAAAAAACTTCATCCTGACATATCTCGAAGTTTTATTCTTCAAGGATATTCTCCCTGACCTGGTCATTAGAGAAAAATACATCCTTTCTGTGACTTAACACTTATTTTAAAACGACAGGATAGAAAAGAGCAATCTATGTCACCTTTGTTTTGATTATGGCATGTCTTATTTCAAGGAGAGTGATGATGTGGGTATGCCTATGATTAAGAATATTAAAAGAGGTCCAGTATTATTATCGAGCCATTAGGGTTTAGGAGGCAATAATGAGGCTTCTATTATTGAAGTGATTTTAATGACAATATATTTAAATTCCAGAATTCTAATTATATGACAGCTCATAACAGTAACAGCGATAGTAGGAATTTCAAGAATCAGACACATAAAATTAAACTATTACTGAAAATACTAGATTTTGTAAATAAGACTCAATGAAAAAATCACTTGCTGCTTGAAACAGTCTTCATTTTAAGAAAGCATATTCTTATCTTCTTAAAACTTATACAGAAGAAAAAGTGTTAAAGGGCTAGAAAAATATTATTTCATCATTCCTGTTCCATTAGAATTCACTTGGGTGGCTGAGAAAATGGTTTATGGATTAGAGAGAGAAGAACAAGCTAAAACATTTCATACCTTCATCTCTGATAAATTCCCCAAACTCATTCTTTGCATCTGAGCCATAAATAACAACCATGCTTTTTTGCTAAAAAGAGCTTTTTTTCCTATACCAGGTCTTTTGTCTTGGAGATGAATGCTATAATAAATTTGAAGTCTTAGGGGGGGCATTGTTTGAACTATAACATTATGGTTTACAACTGTTGCTTCTATTATGAGGAGGATAAAAAGCCACTATGAAGCTTGATCTCTGTCATAGAAATGGATTAATATTTCAGACTTCAATGTGGGTCAAGTGTATGATTCTCCCCAAAGCAATTCACCATGATTAATTTTTATTATGTGGGCATTCAGATTCTCTTTATGTTCTTATGTATTTTATCCCCCACCCAAACACCCCTCGCAATACTATAACTTAGTTTTTTTCCACATACAAAAGAAATACACAATTTTAAGCTTTTCATTAGAGTTTTAATAAAGTCGTATTAAAATAAGTTTCTAAAATTTCTTTTATTCTTAAACTATCATATGAATAAAATTAATAGCAGAAAAAAGTCATTGTGTCAATAATAGTGTTTATGGATAAAACTCGGTTAGCCTGGTATTTTAATTGCTAAATAGTATGCCATTTTAATTTCTTCATGATTAAGCAATTAATCATAGGAAAATGTAGAGTTACCATAAGAAAAATAGGAGTTGCATAAAAATGTAGTATTTAAATCTACTTGATCTGAGGGTAAGATTTTGTTAACTGGAACACAAGATCTCTCCTCTTGACTTTATCTTACTCTATCAGTCAACCTATCATTTTTCATATACATCTGCAAGATAGTAATCACTATAAAACCCCAAGGAAAAAAACTTTTTGTTGCTTATTTGAGAGCTTGTTTTATCATTATTTTCTTTTCTTAGGAGGAAACTGACAATGTGTAAAAGAATTCGTAGATTGACTTGTTTCTGTTCCTACATTTTTTTCTTTCCTAGGTTTAGATAATTTTGGGTCACTTAAAATATTATATTTGGGTATTTACTAATAATTTCTACAAGACATTCATAAAAGCACTTAAGCCTTATTTATGATTTTATTTTAAAAGTTAATGAAGAGGATATATTTTACACTCATTACTATTACCTATTAATTTCAGTGATCTGTGATTTCTACAGGGGAGTTCAAGCATCAGTTGTAGACAGTAACTTGGGAAGAAATAATTGGAGTCACTAAAATAATGGAGAAAAGAGCTTAGTTATATTATGTTTGGTGTAACTCTATATAAGTTTTGCTAGGAAGTGTGGTCTTACATATGACTGTATCTTAGAAAAGTTTAGACTGCTTTAATAGTGAACACTGATGTCAAAAGGCACTGGTCCCCAGGCCAGGACCTACCTACCCCATACAACCACATAAGATTCTCAGGGTGCAGATGAAGCCAGTCCATTGAATTTTCTAATAGAAAATCTTCCTAGGTGGTTGGAAAGTGTGAGGTGTTTTCCAAATTTGAAATCTGCTGAATAAGAAGAGCTAAGGGAAAATAAAGAAGGAGGTGAAGAGAAGAACTATGTGAAAGTAAATTTGGAGAGCATAGGGTAGTGGATATGAGTAAGGATTACAATCCTGGCTCTGTCACTTTAGTTCTGTGATCTTAGACGTTCATTATCTTGGGGAACATTATTTCTAAACTTGAACCTTTTTTGGGGGGGAACACACACATAGATGCTCAGGGGCTCTTCTTGATGGCTCTATCCTCAAAGTATCACATATATTATTGAGGAGCATGCTAGAGTAGTGACCAAAGTAACTGCTTGCAAGGCAAGTGCCTTACTTTTTATACTATCTCTTCAGCCCGTAATTGGAGAGTTAAAACCCACTTCCAAAGGTTCATAGGAATAGTAAATAAGATGGTATGTGAAAGCATGTCACCTATGCTAGGTACATGTAATGAAAAACCATTAATTATAATTGATTTATTATGGGCTGGAGTGATAGATGAAACCAGATCATAAAGGCTCTGACTTACTTTTCTGACTTTTGATTGTATGTATCCTCAATGTAATGAGGAAATATTACCTCTAAGAAATATTTTAAATAGCACATTGTGCAGTTAAATATACATAGCATATAAAATTCTAGTAGTCACGTGAGTACAAATGATGGCAAAAGGTCCAGTTCAGAATCTGTTATTATGATCTATGTGTACAATAATTGGGTCTGAAACTGTAAGATCAGACAAGTAATAGATGCAGTTCTTAAAGAAGTGAAACTAATGAAATTGATACAAATTAGATATTTGTTGTTGAGTGATGATGGAAAGATTAAGTGAAGTCATTTACTTGTGACTTCCAAAACCCTGGCTGATATGACTTAGTTATGTAGCAGAAAAAGAATATTAAAGAGAAACATATTTGGGAACGCTGATATACTTATGAAAATATATTTTTGATGACTTTGGAATAGCCTGGTAGTGGTATATCAAATTAGTTGATCGGGTTGATACCATGGGTAATCATTACTTGAAAAGTGGAAATGGTAATGGGAATTCCTGGATATGATGACTTAGAAAGAGTGAATGGAACTAAGAATAAAACCTTGAGTAGTATTTTCTTTTAAGTATATACAAGATCAGATTCAAGTGAAAAATGAAGTCATGTTTAAAGATGTAAAAAGACAATCAATTACAATATTGTTGCTAAAGTCAAAGGACCAGTATATTTCAATGTGTAAATAGTTGTCAAGATGCCTAAGAAATCAGTCTACAGGGACTGCTAATGGAGATGGAATAGCGTATATTTATTGCTTTGGATATCTTTAAACCTAAAAAGTAAAGAAGTAAAATGAGAGTTGTCATATACTGAGCATATATTTATGGAGGATCTACCATAAATATCTTAGATCAGGCAATTATTAGATGTGAATGAAACCATTCAAAATGATACTCAGGTGAACTCATTCCTCAGGCAAAAACATTGAGACTTATTTGAGAAGGATTTTTTTTAGTCTGATAATTAATACAAGTAGTATAACGTTCAAGATTGTTGTTGTTAGAATAAAAATTAAGATTGGGGGAGAGAGGTAGTATAGCATGTAGGGGAATTTCCTTGCACATGATCATCTGGTTTTGATTATTGGTACCAAATAGTTTCACCTGAGCCTTACCAAGTATGGTCCCTGAGAAGAGCCAGAAGTAAGTGCTGAACACAGCCAGGTGTCACCCCTGACCATACAAAACAAAACAACAACAAAATAAAACACAAAGATTAAGCACACATAAAAGGCAACTGATAATAATAATTATTATTATTTTAATTTTATTTATAGTGGTAATGACATACTTAAATTTTAGTGTTCGTTCCAGAATGATTTGCCTTTATATAATGGTATCTTAGATTGTTTACATAAAGAAGGCATTTAATGGAGGTTTCTTCAATAGAGGTTTGTTAACTGAATGGGAGAGTAAACAGAATATTTTATGATAAAACAAAGAAAGGCATTTTAGTCCTGAATATTATGAAAAAGTTAATTTGCAGTTACAATAAACAAAAAAGCACTGAAGTTTTAAGAGCACATCTACTATTTTATGCTGAGCCGGTACCTTTATAAATGATATTCCTGTTACTTTTATTTTAATCATAGATTGTAAGGTTCACTGTTTTACTATTTGTAAATGTAATCTTCTTTTTGCAAACCTATAATGGTTAAGAATGTAATCTGCAGTTAAGTTTGGAATAAGCTTTCACTGTTTCCAATGGATTGTACTGCCTCCCTCCTCACTGAGGGGAACTGGTGGGCTACTGGGAAGACCCAATAAGGCCGTACTGGTTTCAGCTACAATTTGAGGCTCTTTCTGTTTGTTTAAAGAAAGTAGATTTCCAGAGTGGTAGTGGTGCATGGGGGTGGGGACTTGTTACGCAGATATTTCTTTTCTGAAAGGGACAGTAGGCTAGAGTTTGGGGACCACTGGATTCTATCCAGACTGAAAAACGATCCAACATAGCCTGATTTCTAAAATTCCATGTATTTTTATTTATTTACTCAGAGGGCTCCCAAGAGGTGCTCAGGTGATTCAGAGGCCATTTTTAGAGATTCTCAGGCAACTGTGCTGACAGCTCAATGCCAAGACATGCTTCTGCCCAGTCACTATAGTGCTAGGGATTATTCATTATCTGTGCCTGGATTCAGCACTCTAGTGTTTCACTTCATAATACTGCTTGGGATTGAATTGGGCTGGCTTAAATCCTTCACGACCTCAAAGTCCTTGTCAGTATAAAAGGCCTTTAGTATTTGTGAACAAAAATGGAATTTTGGGCAGGAGAGATGGACCAACGAACATGCTCTTCATGCATGGGTACAGGTTCAATACCAGGACTATATGGTTCCCTGAGACCTGGTAGAAATTGCCTTAGAGCAAAACTACCTGTAGAAAGAACAAATCCACAGGGCAGGAGAGAGAATGCAGGGGTAAGGCTCCTGTCTTGCGCATGTTGATCTCAGTTCAATGGAGTTCACCCTGTGTAATCCCCTGAGCTCTGCCAGGAGTGATCCCTGAGCACAGAGTCAGAAGTTAACCCTGTCTATCACTGACAAAACAAAAAGTGAACCTTAATGACTGAGGATAAAAATATATACTGCTATTGCATTCTAGTAACAGTAAATTTGAAATAAAATTTTTCAGTGTATACGTGTCTTAGCACTTGCACTCCTAGATGATTTTCTCTCGTAATTCTCTTCTTAGTACTCACCATATCTGACATTTTCTTGCTTACTTGACTGTTCAGTTTTCCAGATCTAGTGTAATTACAGGACAGCAAGAACTTGTTGCTGCTCTTTCAATGCAAAGGCCAGATGTTGCATAGGACACAGTCAATGAGTTTGGTCGTTGAATCTATTGCCTTAAATTCTGATTTCAGTGGCTTAGGATAGGAGGGCAGGTGGGATTAAAGTTGATTAAAATTGAACTGAACAGATAGTGCACTTGTAACAACACTTGATTCTAATACCAGGCCTTACCTAGGATCACTTTACCTTTCATGTCATAATTTTCTGTTCTGTGTAACTAATATAATTAACAGGAGAAAGGCCTTTAGGGTTACGGTGATAAAATAAAATGAGTACACGCAAGTGGCCACTTCATTATCAATGTCATTATGCATAGTCAGCACTGTCAGCACTGTCCTCCCATTGTTCATCGATTTGCTCGAGCGGGCACCAGTAACGTCTCCATTGTGAGACTTGTTACTGTTTTTGGCATATCGAATACATCACAGGTAGCTTGCCAGGCTTTGCCCTGCAGGCGAGATACCCTTAGTAGCTTTCCAGGCTCTCCAAGAGGGGCGGAGGAATCGAACCCAGGTTGGCTGCATGAAAGGCACACGCCCTACCCGCTATGCTACAGCTCCGGCCCATTATGCATAGTAGTAACCTAAAATCTTTTATATTTTACATACTTAATAGTATATACATAATCTATTACATCCTCCCTGATTTAGATTTCCTTTGTATATAATGACATATAATAGCACAGGTCTTGGATTCTTACTGTATGCCTCAGGACCACCTGTGACTGCATTCAGAATGCACAGTTGAGGCCAGGATCAAGTGCAGGGTCACAGACCCTGAGTTAAACTTGCAAGCATGGCCTGGCCTGCTGCACATTACCTAATAGAACCTTAGTCACACCCTAAGAACATCTGGGTTCACCCCCGTCCCAACAAATATATGGGAACACCCCTATAGAAATGCAAAATGTCAAGACATTTTAAACCCGCTAAATAAAAATCTCTATTTCAGTGCCCTCCCTTGAGTTTTAAGGGCAGTATTGTTTTTGAAGCTGTATATTTGGGTGGTACATTTAAAAGTGTTATAGGTATTTAAGAATCTCAAAACATAGAAATAAAAAAAGAAAATACAGCTCATTAAGCCAAGATACTTTATCTAGCCTCCTGAAAAAAAACAAACAAGGAAAAATAAGAAAACTAACACAGTAGTAATTATAGAGTTGTTCAAAATAGCATTATTAAATTTAAAGAAAAAAGGAACTTGAATCACCAGTGAGCTGAAATTTTGTGCCATTTTTACAAAATGTGGGACACCTGAGTTAGATCTAAGAGATTCAAAAAATTTTCATAGCTTACACATTGTACTTTCTTTCCTATGGCGTAAATGATCAAAGTGAAATATAATGACTATTATCAGAATATTTAATAAGAGAAATAAAATAATAAAGTAAGAAAAAAAGATTCCTTAAGGGGTTGAAGATTAGGATTAAAATGAGAGAGTAGCATGGAGGTAATTCAACATTTGATTAAGGACTTAATCTACTTATCTGTATTCAATTCAAGCTTTTTAAAATTATTAAACTTTGGTGAAATGTGTGCTATTTTTAGATGTTCCTGCCCCAGAGTGTAAGAGTAGCAGATAAAGGATAAAGGGGCATACAAGATGAAGGGTTTAAGATAATATTGATATGGAGACAATGGATTATGAAACGATCACTTTATATTCTGCAAGTTTCCTGAATTTAAAATGCTACATCAGTAGTCTTTGATAGTTAGGAAAGAATATAAAAGGTAGCATCTAACTTGCCAAGTCTATTGTGTGTGGATGTTTTGGGGAATGAAGATGATAAACTCAGGGAAGAAGCTGAAGGGAAAAATTGAGAGAACTGAAGAGAGAGGGAAAAAGACAAATGGGTTTCTGAGAATTGAACTGTATTTGGAAAGACAAATTGGTCAGTGGCTGGGGGGCGGGGGGGCGTGACGCCCTCCAAACCCCACAGCCTTGAGTTCATAAATATGCCAGTATCCATTTTTTCATTATTAGTAGACAAGGCTATGTCCTTTCCTTTGATGACGGTAACGAGTTCTATGACATTGCCACTTTGAGTTCTTGCTTCATTAGATTGGGTGACTGTTTATTTGAAATTGTAATGAAATATTTACTTTATAGAGCTATAAGGATTAACTGTGATAATTGAGTGAGGCCGATCTGGAGCGTTCAGTGTAATAGGTCCCCCTTGTTTGAATACAGAGCGCAGTGAGAATGAACGAGCAAGTGAGTGTGTTTCTGCCTGTCACTTTCTTTCTGCATGTTGCTTTTTCTTCTGGAGATAAGTGGGCCTAATGCTGAACAAATACTGGAAATCAGAAGCCACTGAGAATCATTCGCCTCTCGCTTTCCCATGGCAGCATGATAGACGCTCAATCAAAGAACCCCCTCCACTCCGCAAAGCAACAATTTTGTCACCACGAGCAAATCCAATTGAAAAGTCCCTTGGACTGAGAGGAGAACTCCAGTTGTCAGAATCAGCAAACAGAATGAAAAGAACTAAGAGGAGTAAATTGGCACCTGGGGCCGCCATGGTAGCCTGTGATAGGCTGTGGCATTGTGTTGGGTAGACATTCAGCCATTTTCAGATATAATGGGAGAAATTAATGCAAATGAGTCAATGGAATGAAATGCATTTTAATGCAGATTTGAGGGACTATCCCGAACTGCTTGATAACAAGTCTCTTTAAGAAAAGGCTTACATTGTGAGGACTCATTTTTTCCCCATTTCTTCTCACTAGTGCTTCATAAGGGCCCTTTGTTCTCTAAGTAAACTCTTTCTAAACTATTGACATTGCTCATTTATGTGAATTTCAGATTTTTTTTCCCTGACAAAGTAGCCTTGGGTGATCTGGGAAAACGTTAATTGCAAGAGGACAAGGAAGCTGGCTGAAACAAGAAATGCAATCATTAAGTGTAATGTTGCAGTTGTCCATGCCTCATTATAACATGCATACAAGGCAATAAAATGCATGTTTCACAAACAAATCTTTTGACAACTATAGTTCAAGAGCCTCCAGCTGTCCTGCTTTTTTACATCTATTTCTCTTGGTTTAGTAATCATTATTGAAGTTTAGCTTTGGATTTCCCAGAACAGTCCTTCATAGATTATGCAAGAAGTAGGGAGATTTTAGAATAAAAAGTGTGTTTGTCTTAAAATTGGAAAATATTTGCTTTCCAGAGTTAACCAGAATTTCTCACTAATGTCTTGTTTTGAAAATGACACTTAATAATAGTGAAGGAGGGGGTGGGAAGAACCAATCCCATACCTACAAAGACCCTCTTTCATATACCAATATTTAAAACATTGAACCCCTTAAGCCCAACTTTCCATGAAGAGAAAGCACTAGTTGAAAAATAAGGCTCCTCTTCTAACTTCAGTTCATTATAGTTTTGCTGGACTATAAATGCCAGATAGATATTTTTTTTGAGGGACAAAAATAGTTAATCAGATGAAAAGGTCATCAAGTGTTAAGTGCAGCTTGAAACTGTTGAACTGTCAGACTACCAGTAAAGCAGCTAGAAAGAGGAGGGAGAGAAAAAAAAAAGGTAACAGATTCAGCATTGTCCAAAAGTTCCAGACCAGTGATTAATGTGTAAGATAATGGACTTGGGAAATGAGTAAACACTCCCCATGCTCCCTGCTTTGTGCTTGAACGACTTGATGACAAGGGCAGAGCAAGGTGAGAATTTAAACAGGACCACAGGAAAAAAAAAAAAAAGACAAAAGACTAGCAACAACATAATGCAAGGGAGGGGTGTTTATTGGTTTGCAGCATGGAAAGGTGCATGCTAACTTTCTCCAAAGCAGGCAGTAACTGTGTACCAAGTTAAAAGTTCAGCATGGATACAACATTAATAGTAGAAAATGCAGAATACCCTGTCATCTTCTAATATTGCAGATAGTAAGCCTTACTTGTTTTTATTTATCTGTGTTTAACTTCAGCAGGCCCATTAAGAATTAAGAACCATAGTCCTGTTCAGATGTACTGTGTTTAGGAAGAGAGGATACTGTCTTTTGATTATATGACACATTTCATGTTATTTCCGGCTATTTCTTAAATAATTATTTGGACTTATTCAGTGGTATTTTTTTCTATAAAAAAATTAAAAGCTCAATACCCTTCTCTGTGTGGCAGGTTGTTTCTCAGAGGTCTATCGGTTGCACTTAAACTTTCTTGATCTCACTGAAAGCCTTTATATGTATATCACATGACTTTTTATTTTTACATTGATGGAAAAAACGCTGTGTTCTGTTTCTTAGTTCTCCCTTCCCGTATTTTCTTAAAGCGTTTATCTGTATCACTGTAGCACGGTCCTCCCGTTGTTCATCGATTTCCTCAAGCGGGCCCAGTAACGTCTCCATTGTGAGACTTGTTACTGTGATTGGCATATCAAATAAGTCACAGGTAGCTTGCCAGGCTTGTTAGGCTGGAGCGATAGCACAGAGGTAAAGTGTTTGCCTTGGCTGCGGCTGGCCTGGCTGAGCCGGGTTTGATTCCTCTGCCCCTCTCAGCCAGGCGAGAAAGCATTTATAGAGATTTTTTTATGATATCTGCTTAAAATGTTAATTTTGTTGGTCATTGACACGAAAATGTAGTTTTGCTTAGGTCCAGTGTCAGTCTATTTCAAATATGCACATCGTATCTCACACATACTGAGCTTTTATTAGTCTCTACAGAAAAACTGGGATTTTCCTTTAAACAGCTCTGGGAAACTGTTACCTAGGACCCTAAGTAGTGAGTGCTTAACAAACTCTGCATTCACCATCAAGAGACAGTGGCTGATCAAAGAACCACGTCTCTTAACTCTTAGTTGATTGTGGTTTTAGTGGTCAGTTGAACAATATTAGTATCATGATCTGGCTTTTGATTCCAATAAGGAGCATTTGAGGATTTCCTCCTATTCGTGAAATAGTGCATCTTACACATATTTCTGTTTTTCTTCCTAGAAACAAATGATTTTTTTCATATTTTAATATTTGTTTTAAATTAAATATTTAACTTAGAACTGCAGATGTTCTCTCTCTAAAAAATGCTTTTGTGATTCAACCCTATAAAGCATATTGATAGAGGAAGTCTGTTGTGATCATCAACTGACTTGTTACCTTCAAGGCCCTTTTAAAAATCACTTTGAGACCCCAGAAATATAGTACAAGGGTTAAAGCACTGGTTTAATCGCCATCATCACTTCTTCTCTAGACCACAGCTGGGAGTGACCCCAGAGCACCACTCGGTGTGGCCCAAATCCCAACTCCTTAGGAAAAGAAATTAACATTTATAGTCTATCTGTGGGTCTGTGTTGTTACACCCATTTCAGTAATTAGGAAAAATGGTCCCTAGAGAGACAGATGTTTTATTTAGGTTGCATACCATGGGTATAACAAAGCCAGAATTTGGCAACTGGTCCATGTTATTTTACTAAAACCCCAAAGAAAATGCTTACAAAAATCAAATTTTTTTCTTATATTGCTCTTGCTCTAGTAAGGCATTTGGACATTAAAGCAGTTTTTTTTTAATTTTCTTTTGATCCAGTCTTGAATTACTATGTATTGATTTAAGTGATATTTTAACATTTAATTGAATGCATGTTTATTATGAGTTACTGAGGCATACTATTAATTATTCAAGCTAAATAAACTATTTTTGCTTTATGTCAATAATGAGCCCTTTCAAAAATCTTCAAACATGTGATACATTTCTAGTGGAACTTTTAATACCTATTTCTCATGTTTTATGCATTGAATTCCACTTAAGTAATCAGACAGTGCTGTATATGAGTTTTATGCTACAATTATGTATAGTCATTATTTCTCCTGATCCTTCAAAATCACTATATCATTCTTAACTGTGGAAAGCAGCCACGCAAACAAATATCACAACTGACATTTCTATGATAACCGGATATTCAGTTCTTCTTAGTTTAAAGCAAACTTTCTAAATATGCCCTGAAAGTTATATCTATATCTATTTCTTTTAAAATAACAGTCACAGGTTTCAGATCTTTACATTGAATGTACCTTGCTTCTGAAGTTCTTCATTTATACTTTCACCCTACAACTTATTTCTTTGTGTTACAATTATATCCTTTTGTATCAAAAGAATATTTTCTCTATCCTGATATTTCTTTTTTTCTTCACTCAAATTCAGGACATAGTGGTTACTCAGCACAATATCTTTTAAAATGAATAATTTTGATTGTTTTTGAAGACAGCCAGCCCTAAATCATAGTCCTTTCTCTATTCAGAGAAAGTTCAGGTTTTTTTTCCTTTTTGGGTCACACCTGGCAATGCTCAGGGGTCACTCCTGGCTCTGCACTCAAGAATCATTCCTGGCAGTGCTCAGGAAACCATATGGGATGCTGGGAATTGAACCAGGGTTGGCCGCATGCAAGGCAAACTCCCTACCCACTGTGCTATCGCTCCAGCCCTGAAAGTTCAGTTTTAAGCGAATGGTAAAAGTAGATGTTCAACTCTGTACTCTGAAGTATTAGGAAATAAAAATGCACCCGTAGGGGCCATGTTAGATTTCTAAAATGCCTAAGATCTCTGTTTAGGTATTTGGGATTATTTATTCTGAACTAATTGAACACGTTAATCTTTTATAGTTTTGTATTGTTTCACTTCATTCTGATTCAACTAACAAATTAGTGGTCTACAGTGAATATTTGATCCCGATTTATTCACTTGTATGATTGTCACTGTCACTGCGCTCCCATGTTCACCGATTTTCTCAAGCAGGCCCAGTAACATCTCCATCTTGAGACTTTGTTGTTACTGAGCTTGGCATATCAAATACATCAAGGAGAGCTTGCCAGGCTTTGCCGAGTGGGCAAGATACTCTCCGTAGCTTGCTGGGCTCTCTGAGAGGGGTGGAGGAATGGAATCCTGCTCGGCCTGGCCGGCTGCGCGCAAGGCAAACGCCCTACCCGCTGTGCTATCGCTTCAGCCCCACTTATATGATACTTAAACATATAGTGTGCTTGTGTTATCTTCCTGATGCTGTAACTCAAATACTTTTGAAATTTCTTTGAAAGGAAGGAAACAAAGGACAGAGTGAACTTGAAACTTGAAGACTGTAAAAAAAAAACAACCAAACTTGTCTTTATTTTTGGACACTGATTTTTTTAATGAAAAAAATTGAATATTTTTGAATTTAGATCTGGGTGTCAACATTATTTCCCCCTTAAATGGCCATATTGGTTGTTAGATGCCGGAATTCTAGTCTCCTCGTCCCAGTTCCTGGAACGTCTCTAAAATACACGTACTGCTTAAAAAATTCTAAAGTTAGTCCTTCCTTAGAGAGTTTCGTAGCTGCTGTCCGGCTACATGATCAAAGTGTGAGCCACTTTCATAACTATATACACTACTAATGCTGGGACTTTGGGCAATCCATGCACACTGTGAAACTGATTTTCCTCCTTCGCATAAGGAGAAAATGAAGAGGCTGTTTAGAGAGTTCAGAGCAACTTTGGTCAGAGCAATAAAATTAACACTCATTTGGTGTGGCCCACTGTTGTAGCAATTTCAAGTTGAAGAAATACAGTTGCTGTGAAATAGCTATTTTAATAGCTTTTCATCAGCTTTGCTATTCTGTTGAGGGGCCTGTGTTTAAGCATCTAACTGTATAACAGCTTTCATGTTTGAAATATCTTTCTATTTTCTCAATTTATGTATGGTGTGTTAATAAATGTCCATAAAATAAACAGATCTTAGTTGTTATGCCATGTTTGATTTATGCCAGCTTTAAAGAAATAAGCTGCATGAACTAGGGAGTTACTAGTGGTAATTCTATTGAACATCCTTATTTAATTTTAGCCAAGTTGAGTGTTTCTAGGCAACATTTCAGTATGTATAATTAACCTGAAGATGATAAAACAAAATTCATAGATCAAGTTAATCATTTTTCTTGCAACTTTTCAGAGATATGGCAGAACACAAATTTCCTTTTTCCCCCTTCTATTGAGTAGAAGTGTATCATATTAAAGGGATGTGAGCAAAGGATAAAATGATATTTAATGAGTGGTTGCATGTTTGTCTTTCTTTTTCATCCCTTTGTTTTTATCTTATTCATAAGACAGCTTCAGTGCAGTGAATTACCAGCTACTGGAGTTTCCCATGTTTTGCTCACTTGCGATGTACTATATATATTTATGAATTTTTCTGGTAATATCCATAAGAGAAGAACAAAAATGGCCTATATTTGTCTTTAATTATGTTTTTGTAATTTTCATGAAATATTTTAGGAAATATGAGACACCCTGGGGTATTTCCAGCAAAAACTTTCCGCTAACATCTTGGCTGGAAACCACTGGCCCAGAGAATGGTTACTAAATTCTGACAGCTGTTGGGTCAGCAGGCTAAGCCATTTAACCTCTATAAACTTCATTTTCCTTATCTGTAAAACAAAACCTTTACTGCTGACCTATTTCATGGTTCAGGTTTGCAGGCCTAGAAAATATTGGGAGTAATCATCCCTTTGCAAAGTATTAACTCCTACATGTCCCAAGATTTTTTCAAGCAAAGTACAGTCAAAGTACAGTGAAGACCCGTGTCAGTGCAGGGATATGGGAGCAAACTAATGCTTCTACTTGCCCAAGAGCTAGGAAGCAGTGTTTAGATTTTCAGAGACATTGAGGATCTCCATGTGAGGTTCTAAGGATGGGCCACCAAGAAAAGAATGGGCATGATTAAAAAGGAGCTTTAAATTGAGCTTGCTGTCAAATTCTTCTTGCTTTCCTATAAAAGGAACATTGATTACATTTTCTTTTCTGTTAAAAAAGCTCAGGTTTGAACTTTGTTTCAACAAGTAGATGTGTATTTTGCTAAAACAGGAAATGGAAAAAATAGAGACTGAGGAAAACAAAAAGTTCTCCAGTAAATAATGAATGGATTAAAGAAGATGCTAAATCAAGTCAGAATTAGGTGACTTCCGAAATATGTTATGGTACCCGCATTTCTTGTGTTTGTGTTCTGAAAAAGTAGGATATTTGAAACAACACGATTAGTTAGTCATTCGTATTTTGACTATTTGTATTTCTTGTACAGTTTTTGAGTGATTTTCATATATACCAATTCTTGTCGGCTTGTCAATCTGTGGGTCTTGCTATATGTGTGTGGGTAGTTGAGTACATTGACTTTGGTTTAAAAACAGAAATATGGAATTATCCAAGAAAGAATTCCTGATCACCAATAACTTAGAATTAATTATGTTTCACTGGCTTCAAATGAGGAAAGTTCTAAAGGTCTCTCCTACCTGTGGAGAGGATAAAGCAGTAGTAAAATATTGAGTACAGTTTCTTTTTAGACTGATGTTATGACAATATCAACCATCAGTGAATGTGTTGTTTTACATTTTTGGATAGTTTTTTTATATCTTTATCTAGATGTAATGACAGAGACATTAAAAATTCTTGCATATTTATTGTTTTGAGATATTATACCTTTCAGCAGATGTTGAAATAAAGATTAGCCCTTTTTTTTGCATGTGGTGGTACAAAAACCTTTTAAGAGATCTATGAATTATTGCTTTGGTTCAGCATGAGTGCAGTAAGAAGAAATGTACCTCATCTGTAATACACTGTGTAGACTAATATCAGCTCCTTTTTTCTTATATTGCAGCGAGATATTGATCTGGTAAAATGGTACCATATTGGAGCTGTCTGTTGTGGTATTCATCATTCTGTCACATCCCGAGTGCCTTGGAGTTATTGGAAAGTGGAATTGAGAGAGTTCTGTCATTTGGTGTGGCAATTCATTCACAGGACAGTCACTGCAATATTTGCAGTGGTCTGCTTATTTTTCTACCTGGGATAGCTGTACCTAGAGTACAAGGTGGCTTTTCTCTTATCCTGTGTATATTATTAATAGATTAATAGATGAGGTTTAACTGCACACTCCTTGGCCTTCCATGGCATTATATGGCTTTTTTCCTTTTTTTTTTTCTTCTGCTCTATATTTTTTAAACATTGCTCACACCTGCTGCCTGTCCATGTACCATACATTGGGTTCATTCCCTTGGGACAAGTCAATCGGAGTCTGGTTTCAAACCTCCTTTGCTTTTATCTGATGTTGTTAAAAAGGTAAAAGATGAACTTTTATATGTGGAAAGCTTTTAGTTTCTTCCCACGCTAAAATATCAGTTACTGTTAAAAGAGCTTTCAAAAATATAAAAAGATAATGTCAATCTCCAGTGACTAGATTAGGCAGACTGAATGAATTATTTTTGTTTTGTATTCTTGCTGGCAACATGATGATCTTAATAGGATGTTATGTCATTGTAGAAAAGCAGGAATAAGAAATTTTATTTGGGGAAATAATTATTACTTACTACGAGGTTTCAATGTAATATGTGTAACATGTTGATCATCTTTAGAAAGATAAGTTCCTGAAACTCCCAGGAACTTAAATTTTACTGTTGTTAAGTTTCTGGGCAAGAAAAGTAATAGAAATGCACTTTTCCAGTTTGTAAGACTTTCAATAAAATTTAAAGCATCATGTAGTGTGAGAGTGGCTAACTCCTTTGATAGACAGATACTAGTGTAGAAAAATATGGCTACCAGTATCCAAGACTGTGGGAAAGAAGGTATATTTTAAAATTGACTATTGAATAAAAACCAAATATGTGAATATATTATGTATTTAACTTAGGGTTGCGCACTATTGTTAATATACATTCGCAGCATGCTTTTTAATAGCTCAAAAGGAGTATTAACAGCCTTTATGAGCTATGACATGAATTTCTATTAAGAGCTCTCCATATGTTTTCTTTGCTATTCATGAAAATGTCCACTTATTAGCCATTGCTTTAGGAAGATTAAAACCTCCCAGAAGATGGCATTTCTGTCACTTGTTCTTCACTTAGCTCATATTTTTATTAATATCTCATAAACATAAGAAAGTTACCAGAAAAAAGTATGAGGTTTTTGAAAATTACTAAAAAGAATAATTTAAATTTGATGATGCATAATGTTATCATTTACTCAAGGTCTCTAAATGTAAGGTAGCAAAGCAGTGCCATGTTCATCTCAACTGCAATAGTTTTGTGTAGAAATATTGATATTTCTCCTAAGAAATATTTTAGCTTAGTTTGCATTATTGTTCAATATGAGACGAAGTGTATCATAACAGGTGGGAAGCAATACTGTTTTATTATTGCTGGCCTATAACCCATTGTTATTAGTTTATACTAGTGTTTATTATTTTACATCCACATTTGCTCCTTTAATTTCTGCATCATTTTAAGGACAGATTTTATTTTATCTGTTCATCTATTCATTTATGTTTTTATATATAATCTATATATAAAATAGCACAGCGGGTAAGGCATTTGCCTTGCATGCGGCCAACATGGCCAACCTGAGTTTGATTGTATCTCACCCACACAGCAAAGCCTGGCAAGCTCCCCGTGATGTATTCGATATGCCAAACACAGTAAAAGTCTCACAGTTTGTTGTGGGATGTTACTGGTGCCCGCTCGAGCAAATCAATGAACAACGGCAGGACAGTGCAGTGCTATAATCTGTATATAAAAACGTACTACCTCTTACAGCAAGGTATACTAAAAGACTTACTTATTTTAAGGGAATCAACATGGTTAGAGATTTACTGTTTGGCTAAGATTATAAGAAACATCATTTAAATAATTTTTTAATCCTGTTGAGGATTGAGATCAACAAGCTCTTCACTTATTAGAAAGGGCAGAATAGTACTGCTTTTGGCAAGGCCGTTATTGTGCTATTGGTATTCACTAGAATGGACAGAAATAGAACATCACTGTCCTCAGTAAACAGTTTCAATTTGATCTGTGTACATGATAAAAATCTTGGCTTCTCAATGCATTTAGGTGCTGTCATAGCTGTTGTTGCCAAATAAGAATGTAGTGTGATGTTATTATAGTAAACAGCACTTAAGCACAGCTGGCAGAATTGATCAGGGCCACATTAGAGTGAACTTCAACAGATGACTGACGCAGCAGAAACAATAACTGAATATGCAAACAGTTCTTGCAGTGAATGCTCTGGGGATCAGGCACCATTATTTTTGACTTTGAACAGGGAAAAGGGGCAGATTTGTAACCTCCTTCCATACAGAAGGGTTCTGGGTATTATGTAAACATCTGACTGCCATTTATAATGGTGGTTAGTTACAATGCAAAACTGTAGCCTCCCCTGACTATTTACATTCCATTAATTATTAAAGGAGAAAAACATAAACATCAGATAACTTTGTTTAATGTTTCACATAGGTGGTTTTTTTTCCTTAGAGCCATCTTTTTTCCTCTTCCCAATTAATGTTAGTCATCAAGAATTTCTGGTTTAACTTACACAGCTTACACAGCAGTGTGTGTTTCATCGATGCCTCCCAACCCTTCCCCTAATTATTACAAGAGCTAATTATGTGCACTACATTTGCTGTTTTCATATTGTAATAATTGAATTCCTAAAAGTAAATAATGTAGAAATATTACATAACATTTATTCATGATATTTCCTTTATCCTTAGTTTTGAGGTTAATTTACATTTTGATAATTACTAAAAATATGAAAAAGCCTTGCAAATAATCCTGAAAACAATTAAGTTAAACAGTACTTTCATTTCCCACTTTAGCATTTAATGATTGAATTCTAAATAAACAATTTGCATTTTAAAGCAAAATTAAACAATTATTGCTATAATGCACTCCAGTTAAGACACATGTTAAATAAAATAGTACATTAAATTGCTATTAAGTGGTCTGTTTCCTTGAAAAGCTAACTTCCCAATTCTTTTTTTGTGTGTGTGAGATCATCAATTTCTTTCATTCCTTTAGTTATGCATGCATTTATTAATCAAACAGGCATAGGTACTGCATTGCTACGATCTGAGGTAGAATTATTCAGCTTAATGATTAGGAAGACAATCAAAGTCAAGTGAGAATTTTAACAAAAAAACATGGTGTTTACTGGCATCCAAAAACAGTGCCAGAAGTCTTGATAGACTAGTAAAGGACGTCTTAGTGGAGATGATGGTAGGAGGCAATTGCTAGGAATAGTGGAGAATGGGGAGAAGAAAGAAAAGAAGGTTGCAGACTGACAAAAAAGCATGAGACAATGCAATAAAAGGAGGTCATGGCATGTCTTCAAATATTTAATTTCATCTTCAGGTTGGCTTTTTTCACTACAGGTGGTGTTCTTTTATCATACTTCTCTACCCCTAACATTATGTGCTACTTTTACTCTGAAAAAGGTATGATCTCAGGTTTAGAAAAAAAAAAAAAGTATACTATAAGATATATAAGCTACATCGTGTGTAAAGCCAAGCACAAAACGCAAATGTGTGACCTTGTCTTAAAGGATTATTAAGAATTCAAGATGGCAGCGGCATAACACTAAGTCAGGTGCCGAAGTCTGAGCCACTGTGGGGAGCCTATCATTTAGAAAGTTCCAGAAATCTCCGCTCTACACTTATTTTTTGTTTTCCCTTTTTTTTTTTTTGAGGGTTTTTTTTTTTCTTTTTTATTAGTGAAACGACATGAGGTACAGTTGTAGATTTACAAATTTTTGTGCTTGGATCTCGGTCATACCCCGATCAAATACCCATCCCTCCACCAGTGCCCATTTTCCACCACCAGGATAATATCCCTCCCCCCCATCCTCCCATCTCCCCATCCCCCCCTGCCACTGTGGCAGGGCATTCCCCCCTGTTCTCTCTCTCCTCCTGGGCGCTGTGATCAGCCAAAGAGGCATTGAGTGGCGAACATGTTCAGTCCAGTCTACTTTCAACCTGCATCTCCCCTCCTGGGAGGATCCTCCAATTTTGTTTTCCCTTTTACCTCAGGATGCTAGGGGGCAATAGAATGGTAATAGTTTTGAGTTATTGCAGGGCTTAGAAATAATATTTATGAACTCCTGAGTCTAGCTGGGTTCAAAGAATCATTTAATGAAATTTGCTTATGGTGTTCCTTTAAGCGTTTATACTATATGTGTACATCATGGTTTAGACCCAGAGAATGACTCCTTAATTGTTACCTGAATAGCCCTTCTTAGGATTTTCTCATCTATAAGAATGGTATTTGAGAAAATTGTTCTAATTAATATTAACTTAGCAAATTATATTTGTTGAGTCCTTAGTCTTTCTGAGATACAAGCTACCAAGAGTATTCGATATGCCAGACACAGTAACAACAAAGTCTCCAATGGAGACGTTACTGGGCCCGCTCGAGCAAATCGATGATCAACGGGAGGGCCATTATTATTATTATTTATTATTACACTAAATGTGGGAATTGAATAAATTTCATTCATTTGATGCATTCACTTGACTTTTATGTGATGCTTCAACATTTTTATCAAATACCCTAATAAAATGTAAAACGTTTTCTTCCATTATACATTAAGTATAAATTAATCATTACATGTTATAAGACAAACTAAAATGTCAGTAATTAACCCAATATGCAGGTTTGAGAACAATTATGGAAAAATAATGCTTAGATATTAAGATATTCTAGTGTGTATAATTTTTTAAATAATCATTTTTTTATGATGGCAGCACTATTATTGTTTCCTACTGGCAGTATATCTACAGTGTGGCCCCCATTCAGACTTTGCTGATCCCCCTACTGTTATTACAAGGTGACCACTTCTAAGTTTTATGCTGTGAGTAAAGTAGATGTGAATTAGTAAAGTCTGATGATGATTGAGGAATTAAACTGTTGACCAGATGTCACCTATGCTATGGAGGTGCTTCAGTATTCACTGTGCTGGTAGAAAGACACGGCTCTTTGAAAATGCGAGAAATAGATTTCCAATTTGTTTTGCATGGGGCAAAGACATCTAGTATTTGCGTGTGATAGATTATAAGGTAGTAGAGGAAATAAAAGTTACTGATCTTTATTTAGTGGTGCTCCCTTATTGATCTCAATGGAAAAGGATATGTCTGGGAGCCAGGAAAATAAGCACCAGGGGTGTCACTTTTATAGGGCAATCAACCCAGCTGGCTGGTATACCCAAGCTTTCCCTTTCTGAAAATAAGGAGCCGAACCTCTATTTCTTATCTGTAAAATGATCCCGGCCATTTATTTATTTATTTATTTATTTTTAATCTCTAATACCTAGTTGCTGCCCACTACTATGATCAATGTTTCACATTACAAATTTCAGTGGATGGACTTGTGGCGAGTATTGTCTCCTGTCCCCCTCCCCCTTTTTTAAGCCAAGCATTGTTACTTGGCTTCATTGTGTTTATTGTTTCCTTCAGTGTGCTATTCCTTCCCACAACATTACTTTATGACTTTTTAAAATTTTAATTATTTGAGTGAGGCAGTGTGACTTTTTAAAGTTATTTATGATTGAGTTTGAGACATACAGTGTTCTAACACCAACTTCTTCAAGAGTGTCTACTTTCCCCAACCTACGATTCATTGCATACAAAGTTGGGCATCAGTCATATGTTTGAACTTGAATTTGGATGGCAATTGTATCTTCGGTTTCATCATTTTCATAATTGAAAGTTGCCAGACTGTCCCTAAAAGATCCCAGAATGACTAGTTTACTTTCCTGTCGGGATCATGCATACACATACTGGGTAAGCTTTTCTGACTCCTGAGGAATGTCAGTTGGCCAGGGTGGTCTCAACATTTTTGCCTGAAATAATTAGGCACTTTTGGTCCTGAGAACATGGCTATAGTTATATACAAGGGCCCATTAGGACATAATTCAATTAGAACCCCCAGGGAAATAATTCTTGGACAGCTAAACTCAAATTTCCTTTCTTCTTCCCATGGACCCAGAGGAGACACTCGTAAGGTATTTGTGGTTCCTGAATTTATCTACAGCAAATACATACTGAAGAAAGTTCTGGAACCCTCTAGTGCATCCCTATATACAGGACAGGCTGAAAATAAGCACTTATTTTTGGCACAAAAGCTTAATTTAATAATTTCTGTTATTAACTCAACACAGTATGCTGACAAAATTGCATAATTTATTTTTAACTCAGTGTTCTAAGTATTCTGATCTATAGGCAATGTTTTTCTATAAAACTAAGCTATTTTTCATACTGAATAAAATGTGTTAGATGCCATATTGCTGCTAATGTACATATAAATGTATTCAAATATAGTAAAGCACAATTTTAAACAGTTACTAACAGATGCACATAGGACATCAAATACATATGTCTTGCTAGATAAATTGAAGCTTTCTCAAACCAAATACATTAAAAATATTTTTTATTAAAAGAACCAATGTTTAGTTTCAAGGGGGATTTTACTGCATTTATTCATGCTGTATCTTAAAATGCTTTTGTTTTGGCTTTGAGACCATTCCAGGTGGTGCCAAGGGGTTACTGATGCTGTGGTGCTTTAGAGCTGCCCCCGTTGGGGAACCAGGAAACTCCAGATCAAATCCAGCACTCCTGCATGTGACACATGCATTTCAGCCATTTGAACAATCTTTTTGTCCCTATATGTGTGCAATATTTAATTTTTTTGTTCCGGCATAGAGGTTTACAGAAATTTTTATAATAGAGTTTTAGGCATAGAACACCTGTCTCAAAAACTTATGTCCACTTCCCTCTATCCCTGTTTCCTTCTACCATTTTACCTTCCTCAATAGGTACAGTTTTAAGTTTGATTCTTGTAGTTTGGGCCCTATGGTTAAAGTATTAATTGCCCTGATAGATATGTATGCTTATATCATACCTCCTACTGGTAAGATTTTGCCAGGGACTTAGATTTCTTATCAAAATTATTGTGCTGTGTGCAATTAATAAATTCATTGTCCAGAAGTAACCCAAATGTCATTAGCATGTATTCTTCAACTCTCAAGGTTTCTTTATCTTATCTTAAAAAAAAATAGTTTCTTCATACCTTTCTCTCCCTACATAGGACTTTTTATTGTATTTAATATGCCAAACACAGTAATAACAAGTCTCAAAATGGAGTTATTACTGGGCCCGCTCGAGCAAATCGATGAACAATGGGAGGACAGTGACAGTGACAGTGATATATTTTACATAACAGTCTCTTGTGAATGAATGAAGCTGCTAAACATGATGTCGCAATTTTAGAGACTTGGCTTTAGTTGTGAATAAGTATGGCAAGCATCCTACTCTCAGTTCTATTTTTCTGGCCCCTGGATTGGGAAGTTTTAAAGCACCACTGTCTTTGTAATCTTGTCTTGGGGCATCACTATACAGACATGTGTGGTTGTTTTATGTTCTTACAGTTGCTTGATGATTGGTTCTCCAGGAAGACTCAGACTGAATTATTTTTAAAGCTGAATGTACTATTTGAATGAAACAGTTTGTTGGTGGAAGCTTAAAATCTTTTTTTAGGGGAAGATTGGTTAGGCTACACACATTGGTATTGAGGGATTACTCCTGGCTCTGTTCCCAAGAGTCACTTTTTTTAATTTTTTTTTTTTTTTGCTTTTTGGGTCACATCCAGTGATGCACAGGGGTTATTCCTGGCTCTGCACTCAGGAGTTACTCCTGGCGGTGGTCAGGGGACCATATGGGATGCTGGGAATCAAACCCGGGTCAGCCGCGTGCCAGGCAAATGCCCTACCCACTGTGCTATCTCTCCATCCCCTCAATAGTCACTCTTAATGGTGCTTAGGGACCATATGCAATGCTGGGTATTGAATTAGGTTTGGCTGCATACAGGAAAGTGGCCTGGCCCCTGTATTATCTGTCCTCCCCAGAAACATGAAATCCTTGGAGTTCCTTCAATCAGCCTTCTCTCCCATCACTTTGATTTATATATCTGTTAGTATTTATATATTGTGGTAGCATAATATGGTTTTGTATATTCACCAAGTAGCAAGAAATTATTATCCCCTTCCCTTTGACACTGTGATGTCACATTTTCTGAATTGCACACTGAAGTTTGTATCACAGTTATCTTCATGAGCTGCCATTACTGCAGAACATTTACTTTTCAAGAAATTTTGTCTGTCAGAGATGTCCTCATAGTAATTTCTAGGAGAAACCAACAAGAATAGAAAAAGTAAGTCGAAGTGGGTAAGTAAGCTGATGAGTTATTTAATAACTAAACGATTTTGGGAAAGAAATGCTGGACAAAAAGGCACCTATTTTGTGAGGAAAAAACATTAAGGGAATCAATCTCTTAAAAGTTCCAATCTCCAGAATGCCAAACGATCTCTAAGTACTGCTAGGAGCAGTTCTTGACTTCAGAGCCTGGAGGAACCCCTCATCATGCTTGGGGGTGACCAAAAGACAAACAAAAATGCTAGTTTCTATATTTTATAAAGATAGATATATATATTTATAACTGTATGAATCTGTTTAAACTGATTTTTAATACAACATAAAATGCAAATTTTGTTTGCCTTACCATTATGTAATGCAACAAGTCTCACAAGGGAGACGTTACTGGGGCCCTCTCGAACAAATTGATGAACAACAATAGGACAATGCTACCATTATGTAGATAAAAATCAGATTAAGAGACGTGATTTGTCTAATGAAATGGACAACTAAAATTAAGCCTCTGTTGCTCACCTTACTACTTTTTTCACACAACCATTTATTTAGTTGCATATATGATTTATGATGGACCTAAGACAAAGTGGTGGAATGTAAAAGAAAAGTTCTGAAATTTAGTGAATTATTCACTTCTTATTTAAAATCAATAAGACTCATTATAGGCACCACTGAGGTACTGGAGCTACTGCATTCCCTTTTCATATATGCAGTTTCATCAATTTAAAACAGTCATGGAAGCACTTTCTTTTGGGCTTGGACACTCGTAAAATTATGTAAGCTTTGATTTATAGTTTTCACAAGGGCTACTAAAATCTGCTCTGACTGGCACCTGTGTGTACAATTGTCTTGAGTGGTAGTCATTAAATATGTGATTGAATATTCTTTGTAGTAGGGTCCTATTATTTGGCCACATGAGTTGAATGGGTTCCTGCTTTCTTGAGTAAACAAGAAATATCTTTTTGTTTTTATTTACATGGCCTATACTATTTTTCTTTAGAACCATGATCTACTCAATAGTTAAACATTGACAAGTAGCTCCCTGTTACATTTTTTTAGTCAAGATGTCACTGGCAGTGTTTTCTCAGTAGCCTTGTTCTTCAGCAAGAACACTTCTGTATAAACACGGGCACTTTAGTAATGGTGTTTGGACCCTCACATTTGTTTGTGGCTTTAGAGAAAGAACTTTGCTTATGCTCCATAAAGATCTTCGGAGATAGAGCATGTAGAGTAAATGGGATAAGAATATATTTGAAGAAGAGAGACTAAGAATGAGAGAAAATTAAAGGCAACTTTGCTTATGTTAGAGTTTTAGACAGTGATGCCTCTTTTTTCATCATTCTTTGGAAAATCCCCTCAGAAAGATGGAAATACTTCCAGCTCATGTTAAGATAAAAAGCACCAAGAAGATAACATTATTGAGACAGTCAACCAAGTTTAAACTAGATTTGTGTTACTAGAGTAAACATAATACCTTTATTATAGTAAAGAGTGGTCTATTAATCATTGTCAGCTTACCTTTTAAATATTTTGTTATTTTTCCCCATGATAGTAAAAGTTTTAAATATAGAATGTCATATTAAAAATAAGTTAATTTTGGGGTTGGAACGATAGCACAGCGGAAAGGGCATTTTCCTTGCACGTGGCAGACCTGGCCGACCCGAGTTCGATTCCTCTGCCCCTCTCGGAGAGCCCGGCAAGCTACCGAGAGTATCTCGCCCACACGGCAGAGCCAGGCAAGCTCCCCATGGCATATTCATTATGCCAAAAACAGTAACAACAAGTCTCATAATGGAGACGCTACTGGTTCCTGCTCGAGCAAATCGATGAACAACAGGATAATAGTGACAGTGACAGTGACAGTGATAGTTATTTGGGAGATACACTTTCTGGTACTTAGGGCTTTCTCCTGGCTGTGCATTCAAGAATCACTGCTGGTGGGCTCGGGGAACCATATGTGGTGTCAGGAATTGAACCTTGATTAGATAAAGCACATTAAATGCCATACTAACTACGCTATAGTTCCTGCACCACAACTAACTTTCTATTCTTTTTAAAGTCATAGATATCAATATTAAAATTTTGTAAAAATCTGTCACTGTCCTCCCGTTGCTCATCGATTTGCTCGAGCTGGCCCAGTAATGTCTCCACTTGTTTCTGTGTTTGGCATATCGAATACGTCACGGGTAGCTTGCCAGGCTTTGCCATGCGGGCAAAATACTCTCAGTAGCTTGCCTGGCTCTCCGAGAAGGGTGGAGGAATCGAACCTGGTACTAATAATCTCACTAGCATTGTATATTGAGAATCTACCACTGCTGTTCTTTTTAGGCTCATTTTGCATCATCATTGGTCATGTGATAATTTGCATCGTCATTGGTCATGTGATAATTTGCATCATCATTGGTCATGTGATAATTTGCATCATTGGTCATGTGATAATTTGCATCATCATTGGTCATGTGAGAAGTTTCATACTTCTCTTACATGTAAAGAAATAGTGTTCTAATGGCTTCCACAGAAAAAAATTATCAATATTGAATGGAATATTTAAATAAATGTTTTACTTTATGTTTTTTAGTGTGAAAAATGATCATACACTATATGGCATTGTCATGTGACCATATGATCAATATTAGGGAGTGTCTAGTAATTTTTCACTTGAAATTATGATATGCTAAAAGTGAATCCTGGGTAATATTAAATATATGTATCTTATCTTACTGTCTTAATCAGTGTCACTTAGCTATTTGAGGGTTGATACACCTATTTGTGTTGTCATAGTGTAAGTACAATATTTCTTTCAAGGACTGTGGATATAAGCAAATCAGTGTTTTAGAGAAATTTTCACTAGGCAGAAGTTTGCTTTTGTTTCTTCACTTTCAAAAAATATTTACATCTTAATGTATCTGATTTTTCATGCAATATATCTATATTATCAATTAGTTTTCAATGTTAACAGAAATGCTAAGTATACATTCTAAGAGGAAATACTTGTCTAAGGAAACATTTTTGAAATAATGTAGTTTTATTTTGATTTACAGTGGATTTTTTTATTAATTTATAAAAGAGTATAGTATCTTGATACATTTTATTTGATGTAGTGGTAAAAAGTGGCTTTAAGAAAATTTGCCAGATGTGTGATTTGGCTGTCTTCATCAGTCTTGAGAAAATAGAGTTGAGCAAAGACTGAATCCAATAGCTGTTGAATTACTTTTGTGTGTGGGATTTTAGTTAATGAGACTATGTCTGGATGCAATTATTTGGAAAGTTCTTGACCTTTTATTTGTACAAGTTGATATAATTATAATTTCATGAGAGACGGGTTTGAAGTTTTTAAACCAATCTTAGTCCTCTGTTTATAATGTGTCTTTTACATCAGAAATCCTGGAAAGTGTTTTCTACCTTTAACTTTATGCTATCTTTAAAAGCACATGAAGTGAATTTCAAAGTATCTTAAAGTCTCATCTCAAATAATTATTCCTGATTAGTTAAAAAGAGAAGCTCTAACAGTATATTTTGATCTTCAGTTAAAATACTTTACTGAAAGAATTAAACTATACCTAATATCTATTATAGGCCAGATAACCAAATAATCATAAAAGGATATCTTTGAAAGCCAGTCCGTATTTGTACGTCTTTATTTTAAAGACTGGTCCAGGGGCTAGGAGATAGTTCAAAGGGCTGGAGAGAATGTTTTCTATGTGAGAACTCCAGATATGATTGACAGCATTACCTGGTCCCCTGTGCAGTCAGGGCTGACCCTTGAACATGAACCATGAACAGCCCCAAGAACCTCTGGGTGTGGCAAAAATAATCAAATAGAAAAATCTTATCCTGTCCATCACAGAGACCACTATCCTCAAATGACTCCTAAGAATTTGAAATAAAGTATAGATGGAGGTATATTGTAAGTTTAATGTATAAACTACTTTAGAGAAAGATAATAAAAGAATAAAAAATAAAATCATTAATTTTCATAGTAATTTCATATTGTGAGAGAATAGCTTGTGTATACTGAGTTAGTAAAATATTATTAATATAATGTCTTTAAATTTTTTATTTAAATTTTTTATTTATTTATATTTGGGGATCCAAGTGGCCATAGGAGGGCTGGAAGCCCTTCCCAGAGATTCTTTGCCAATGGATGCCCAAGGCCACATCTAATATGTTCAGAGGGTCATGTGATGCTGGGCCTCCAAGTGAGTCATTCAAGTAAAGTCCAGTAGTCTCTGTTCCTTCTCTCTAGCTGTCAATGCCTTTCTAAAGATGGTTACTGAAATTGTAAAATGTCATAAGGTCATATTATTTATTTCTATTGTACAATGCAGATACTTTTTATCTTCTTGTACAGTTTATATCACAGGTCATGATTTTACATTTTTCATTGGTGAATTTCTTGTAGTTAATTCACCCTGCTCTTCTGTAGGTAGCATATTCTATTACCTCTTAAATGTTGGCGTTCAAAAACAGTGCACTGAAGTTCTCAGTGTCATGCAGTCAGTAACCTTCTAGTGCCAGAATGCCTCAGTTCTTATCAACTCAATCTTTTTTTGACAACTTTCCTTTTAAAGTTTTCATTCAACACTCTGTCATCTGAACATCTGGAATCCCTTTCTTGAAATTTACCCACTTAATATTATAAGTTTACTTATTGCATTAAGGAACATTCTGTAGTTCTTAAATCAGGTTGTTAAAGACAGGGGTATTGTGGATAAAATCTCCCTTTTCACTCTGCCTCAATACCTGTTCTACATATGACTTTCAAGATGAAGACTCTATCTCTTGTGTGTCATTCTTCCTTGGAGAAACATAACATGGTGTACTAACCCTGTTGAGGAAAATGTATAAAGCCTTGCAAGTAAGTGTGGATAATCAAGAACAACGTTTTGTTATAGTATCAAATAATCAGTGATTGAATTATCTCTGTGGTAGATGATTTTCTAGTGCATGTCTCTCTCTTGATTGGGCACTGGCGTCCAGTTAGTTCATGAGCATTACCTGTAAATGTTTCCACTACCATAATATGTTCAATTATGACCTTTAATTTTTTGTTATTACTTTTTTTATTCAGTCAGATATCAATGTTTTCAGCTACTAATAAAGAGCCTTTTTGTTACTGGGTCCCTATGTATTGTAATCTATTTAGCTTTGTTGATTATAACCTTACTATCTCTACCTAAGATCTCTACCAGCTTCATCATTTCCATTGTATTTTGCCTGTGATATTGCCAATATATCTTAAAATATTGTGGATTTATGGACACGAGTATTTTAAATGATGTCCTTGCCCACAATCTGTCCATTTGTTTGAAAATAGACTAACATTGGCAAAGAAATAAAACAAAAAACAGACTTTTGGAGTTGCTAATTGGTCATGAAAATAAAAATCTGTCTTAAAAATTAGCAATTTTTGTGAATTGTTTGCAGACTCAGATTGGATCCTTCTTGAGTTTAAATGATAACCTTAATTAACATAAACTACTTGCTTACAAATATGCTATATGCTGAGAACTTTATGTGTGGTTGTGTTGGTGCCTGTTCTAGGAAGCTCACCTCTTTGACCTGAGCTTTCCGTACATGTGTTTCAGTTTCACTTTTCTCATTCAGGAGCTCTTTCTTACATGTTTTACTCCAAGAATATTTTCAATACATGTGTAACAAGTCCCTGTTCATCTTTTCTGAACTCCAAAGGATTTTCTTTGTCAACTTTCAAAACATGTTATTCAGCAGATTGTGTGGTGTGATTGTTATTCATAAACCTCCTTTATGTTCTGCTTACTTTCCTAAGAAGTCAGATCCATGTCTGATTAAAATGTGCACTTCTGGGAAGAGTACATATGATGTAATAGTTCATGCATTATAAAAGTTGGTAATAATATATTAAATGAATGAATGTACTCATGTTAAAAAACATGAGGTTATTTATCTAATCCTATTGCTGTCATTAGTTCTGCAATATTTCTAAGCTTTTGAAAAAAGTATTAACATTTTACTCTATAATACTTATTAAATTAAATGAGCACTTTATTTGTGTGAGAATGATCTTCATATTTTATGTTTTCTAACTATCTCTTATTCCTAGAACATATTCTGCTTATTTTTCTGAAATCATAAAGGAACTTCAATGTTTATCTATTTTTCCAATCTATATACATAATTAGGACATTTGCTCAAGTGTCATTATTTTCTTCACGTATTACTTAGGCTTTTTCATTTATTATTCTGTATCAGTAAAATTCCCCAGTGTTCATGGTCTTTTGTGATTTTATTTTTATGCTTAACTGGGGTAAAATTTTCAATAAGTATTCAGTAAAGTTTTTAATAAATTGTATGTG
This sequence comes from Sorex fumeus, assembly GCF_029834395.1. NCBI lineage: Eukaryota > Metazoa > Chordata > Mammalia > Eulipotyphla > Soricidae > Sorex > Sorex fumeus. The sequence goes on from NW_026606065.1 coordinate 56,572,151, forward strand.
TAATTGGTAAGGGACGTCATCTTTTATTCTTAGCTGAGTAGCAAAGAATGGAGAAACAGTTTTTATTCACCTTTAAGTTTTATTCTTCATAATTGTTCTTTTACCATTGAAACAACCATAGTTATTCACTTGACTAGTTTAAGAATAATGATGCTTTAGGCTGATGTCTAGAAATATATCTAAAAGGGCTGAAGAGATAGTACAGCGAGTGGGGCACTTGTGTTGGATGCAGCCAACCAGGCTTCAATCCCCTTCTTCTTAAACATCCAATATGCTCCCCCCCCAGTACCATCAGGATGAATTTTTGAGAGAAAAGCAAGGAGTTACCCCTGAGCTTTGTTGGGAGTATGGCACAAAACCACTAAATTAAGAAAAAAAACCCTAGAAATACAGCCACACCTCTGCAACGCTCCTGACATTTTCTTTACTCTGTTGACACAACTTAGTGCTTTCTGATGGCTAGGACCACAAAGACAGATTTTTGAAGCATTTTATGTGACCTTTTAATAAAAGGTGAGGTGTAAAATGATCATCAATCATTTACAGTTACTGAAAATGGCACACAGGATGTCTTTATTTTCGTTGACAGCCACAATGTAATTCAAGTAGTTGACATTATTTAAAAAATTCTTGTTATGTTGTGTTATTATCATTCTTTCAGTTGCAGAGCTGGAGAGAGTGCAGGGATTAGGCACTTCTTTTACATTTGGTTGATCCTGGTTTGATTTCTATCATGACAGCTGGTCCCCCATAACCTCCAGAGTGACTCCTTGACATAGAGCGCAGAATAGGCCCTGAGTACTGATGGATGTAGTCTACTACCCTCCTTCAAAAGTTACATTATAATAAAAAGAGTTAAATTTTTGAAGTAGATAATGTAATGGAAATTATAAATAGATGGATTTTCCCTTCCTCCCTCAGAGTCTCAGTTTCTTCTTTAATAAAAGAACAGTCAGACGAAGAACTTTAACTTTTTAAGAACATTGCCCATTTGAGCAACACTTTATGTGGTATTGTGGTGGGGATGAAGGGGCACTACCATCAGTGCTCAGGAGCTAAGTTACTCTTGGTGACTATATGTAGATCTGAGGATTTGAAAAGGGCCTGGCAACAATCATGGCAAACTTACCCCCTTTTATCACCCTGGCCTATTGTAACATTTTTGATACTGGTAAGAAGAGTATATAGTCAAGGGCATGTTATTTAATTTTTTTGGATTTGCGGCCACACCCTACAGAGCTCAGGGCTTATTCATGACTGTGCACTCAGGATTCACTCCCAATGGGTTTGGAGGAAACTTAGGGGTTCCAGGTATCAAACTCAGGCTGTGTGCAAGGCAAGCACCCTACCTGCTATACTGTCTATCCAGTTCACATGAGTATTCCAATTTTTAAAAAATGCATTAACTGTTGTGCTTTAGTTGACTTTCAGAAAGCGTCTTCTGCATTAAGATAATTTATATTACATATTTTTATCTAAGAGAACAATATGAATTATTTTTCATCTCAACTAAACTTTTTCTTTAAGATGTTCATAGTAACACAAGACATCTCAAAAAAAGACAAAACACTGAAGCGACTCATTTACTTTGAAAATATAAGCCACACACCCTTGATACTCTTATTTGGTCATATATTTCATATTTAAATATCTCCTTCTCCATAATTCTGGTGCTAATCAAATAACTTCATGCAGAAAATCATTTTAGTAACCCAGTATGTACTACTCCAGTTTTTAACTTTTCGAAGTAGATCCGAAGAATAATTATTTCAAATAACATTGCCAATTCAAAGTTGACATGGACCTTAATGTTGTATGATACCTTGTGTCCTACTTACTGTACCTGAATGCCATTTTAGTTTAAGATCCCTTGGTCTTTAGTTAGGATTTATTGTGAAAGTGAAATTAGAGAATTGGGTTTCCAGTAGAGAAAATGTTGAAAAATTGTATAGAGGTGGGAAGCATCATTGGAAAAAAGGTAGTAATTGACATAGACGAGGCTAAAATAGGAGTTTGAGATAGAGATTCTAGTTTAGTCAAAGGCATTTGACTGGGAGAAGAGTAGTTGGTAGACTCTGGATAGGTCTACCTGGTAAATGTAATATCTAGGCTTTATGCACCATATGGTCTCTATTGCCGCTATTCAACTTTGCCATTGTAGTGCAAAAGAAGCCCAGACAATATGTAAACAAATGAGCATGGCTATGTTCCAAAAAACACTGCATTTACAAAAATAGGTAGGCAGGATTTGGCCTGCAAACTGTAATTTGCTGACCTCTGCACTAGGGAATAGGAAGCCAATTGATGTCTTTTTAAGCAGAGAGGTAATTAAGCTAAAGGTTGAACTAGGACAGTAAAGGAGATATTGAATGGGAGGGACCAATTAAATAGAATATTTAAAGTAATATGAATAAGATTTTCACAAAATATTTTGCGATATAAGAAAAAAGATTGTTTTCATTTATCGAACCTAACTATAGATGTTGATGCTGATGAAATCAAGATAACTGAAAACTTGCCTGACTAGAATAATAGAGGATACATATTGGGCTCATAGAGGGGAATATAAGATTTCCCACTCAAAGAATTAAAAATGATTTGGTTAGCCAGAGTTGCATGAAATAAGCTGAATATCTTACTGAACTGTAATCTGAATTATTAGTTTGCAGTTCAGGGAGGGCGAGAGTAAAAAGAGATGAGAAAAGAAAAAGAGAGGAAAATACTACAATGATCTCAGAAAAACCGTTAGAATTACAAGGGCTAAACTTAACTTTTCTGGTTGACCTTAATAACTTGTAACAAATGTAAGTTATTTATATGTTTCTTTTTATAGAAAAGAACTATCAGGGAACTCAGGTCTAAATTTCTATAGAGTAGCATTTAATATGGCTGAATAGCTATTGTAATTTTCAACTTTCTTGAATCCAAATAATTTTGATATCAGAATTACTCTAATTCTTGAGTGTTAATTTTACAACTGTGAGACTTAACTAAGATAATTCTGATTAATAAACATATGTATTCTTACCCAATACATAATATGTATATGCATAATGGATTATGGCGGTATTTTTAATTGGAAACATAGTACAAGAGAATAACAGGTCACTTCTCTGCACAGTAGCACTGTCCTCCCATTGTTCATCTATTTGTTCGAGCGGGCACCAGTAATGTCTCACAACAAATTGTGAGACTTGTCATTACTGTTTTTGGCATATCGAATACCTCATGGGTAGCTTGCCAGGTTTTGCCATGCGGGTGAAATACTCTCGGGAACTTGCTGGGCTCTCCGAGAGGGGCGGAGAAATAAAACCCAAATCAATCATGTGCAAGGCAAACGCTTTACCCGCTGAGATATTGCTCCAACCCAGGTCACTTCAAAAATACAATAAAAAATTATAATGAATTCAAGACATTTATTGATCAATATGTTTTTTAACTTTGTATGCATGATCCCTGTGATTATTGCTTGCACGTTTGGTATTATGGAAATTATTTTCCATGTGAATGAGAACATATTTTACATAGTTTTTTTTTATTGCTTCTACATTCTAAACTTTTTTAAAAAAAGAAACATAAATGGTTAAAGTACTGTATTGTTCTTGGAGAACAGGTTTGTACAGAATAGACTAGGCTGGCAGCCTCAAGTTATGACTCTTAACCTTCTTGGAACTTTTCTATCTTTTGGTTGCTTTATTTTTCTTGTCATACAATAAGTAAAGCTCATCAAATTTTATTGTACTGAAAGAAAATAGCTTCTATCTTCTAGATTTCTTTCATTCCAAGATCAGAGCACATTCTATTGCATACCAAATAACACAAAATAATCAAATTAATTTGGTATATTGTTTTTTTGTAGGGGCCGTAATGTTTGTTTAATATGAAACTCAGGATATGTTGCTAAACCAGAAGATTTTTATTTATTTATTTTTTTAATTATTTACTTACTCATTTATTTTTGGTGAAGAAAGAATTTTTATTGAAACTTACTTAGATGTGAGGGAGAAAGGGAGATGGGTGTGTTCAAGAGAGAACATAGGCTTCTTTAGAGTGGAAAAAAGCAATTAAAGAAGGAATCAAGACATGCAAGTGGAATATGTGTTCAAGAGACAAAATGGACTCAAAGAGCATGCTCAACCAGAAGATTTTGAAATAAAATTACTAATTTATGTTTCTGAAATTTAGAAACCTCTCAAGTTTAGTGAGTTTTAAAGCTTAATTGCCAAAAATTTAGTGAGTTCTATCATTTTTGTGTGCAACATAATCATTATTTACTGATTATGATGATAATTATATAATAATAGTAAAATTACTGAAACCTCATCAGCTTACATAAATACACTTTTATGAATGTGGTGTCTATTTTGTTCTCATTTCTTATTGTTAGCATAAATTTATTCGTCCTCAGTAATATGTAAACAATATTAAATGATGCATCCTAATATTATTCTGCTGGCATCAGATTAATTTTAAAATCAGAATAACTTTTATAATATTTCCTATTGATTATCAATTTCAATCACTAGCAATGGAGAATGATCTTCAGAGAAGAGAATGTTTAAGTGAAAGAATCCTTGAAGATTCAAAGTCTTTGCATATTGATACTTTCCTCTCAAAAAATATATATTCTATTTTCTTTAAAAGGAGAAATTTTCTCCTTTTACAGTTACTATTGTGTTTCATTGAAGTAATTGTCTCAAACTTGTATGCATGAAAGGAAATCTTTTAGGAAACATTTTTGTTGTTACTCTCGACATTATAATCTCGCAATATTTTCTGCCATATTGGCATAGAATGTGGGTTTGGTTCAGAAATGCTAGTTCTTGATTGTTAAAACAGAAGTATAGAATTAAAAACATATATATTATGAACAATTTATCTGAATCATATTTGCTTGCTGTGACATGAAGTAATTTGTACACAAACACATCAAATGTATCATGCAAAGTCTTCAATTTCACTGAAGTGCCATAGGTGATTTGGGACTGTCTTTCTTCTTCATGACTCCAAAATTATTTTATGATCTCTTACTTGGTATCCCTTCAGCAACTTGAAATGAATCTTTTCATGGAACTCACTAAAAGAAAATGAATCCTTCCTTCTAATTTTAATTTATTTTCTATTAACTTTTATTTTCTATTAAAGTTTGTAAGGTAGCTAACTATTATACTTAGTTTACATTGTTACAAATCTCAATTATCAGAAAGACTCTGAACAAGTGGTTTGTGGGTTTTTTGTTTGTTTGTTTGTTTGTTTTTGGTGGGTGGGATGGTTTGGGATCATAACCAGATGCTCAGGTGTTACTCCTGGCTCTGCATTCAGAAATTACTGCTGGTGGGCTCAGTGATCATATGAGATGCCAGGGATCCAACCTGGGTTGGTATAATGCAAGGCAAAGACCCTACTAACTGACTTTCACTGTAGTCCCTGAACAGTGGTTTTAAAAGAATAAAATAAACCTTAATGTTACACACTAAAACAATTCTTATATTATACAGTACTTGATAGAATCAAGTAGCTAGCTCATGCTGAGAAACTGAAATGTAGAGAATGTACAAATTATAAGGCAGACAATACACTCAGGAGTGTCTCTGAAAACTGATGAACTATGCAACTTGTATGAATGAAAAACAAGAGTCAGTCTTGTGGTTTTTGAAAATCAGTTTCAGATTTTCAAGTTATTTTATAAATTGAGCATGCTAATGATTGTGTCCTTCTTTTGGTTTATGCAGCTATGTGTTACTCAGTGTTACTCACTTGTAAGAGAGATATTTTTATTGCCACATGTATTTTTCTCTTTTGAATTTGATTTTGTCAAGTGAAATATTTTTGAAATGTTATGCTGGGATACATAGAGTAATTAACTTAATTCTTTAGATTTCTTCCCAGTGATACTAACGTATAGGCACTTTTACCTTATAGTTTAACAATTATCCTGAGATGTTTATATTTTGAGGAATTCTGACTCTTAGGATTTTAAATAGATTTGAACACAATTTGGTTAGGTACTGAACAGTAAGATAAAATCCCATGTGTTAGTAAATAAAATTTTATAAATTATTTTTATACTGGGATGTTTATATACTACATTGTAAGCTAATGCTTTAAGAAAGACATGTATTCCTGCCTTAATTTAATTAGCATGGGATAGTATGTTTTCAAAGCTGTAGTTTTTAGAGAGCTGCTATATTTATATATTTTAATTGCAGAAGTCATAGACATGAGGAGTGTTTTGCATTAAATTCCATACCTGACCACATGCCTGTTGAAAATTTCCAGACTGTGCTCTGGAAGAGACAGTTACTTCCAAGTTGTGCCACTGAAATTAAGATCGACTCCCTAGAGGAGACAAGTGAATTAACACAGTATGCTTTATGCACAATGAAAACAAACTAATCTGAGTTACTACTTTGCTTGTACCTGTAAAAAAGTGCAATAGCATAAACTTATCAAAAGAATTATATTTATCTAACAAAAATTGAATCAGTATTATACTCCTTGGCTTTTTTATATAGTCTTCTAAAGTATTAAGGTGGTCTGAAAAACTGGTGTTTTATTTTAACTACATTCCAGAGCAAGGTTCTCTTGCCTTTTCCCCATTTTCAACATTTTATTAAAGAATAAATAGGATAATCCTTGAGAGAAAAATATTGGCATTATAGATGAACAAACTTGTACCCTATCTCTTTGTATTTTCATTTGTGCATCAAGCACATTTTAATAAAATGAAATAATCAATGCTTTAGAATTAGCAAACAAATAATAATCACTCAGACATGAAGTATTCAAAACTAGAAGATTTTGTGACGAAGACAGGAGAAATAATAGAAATATGCACCAGGGCTGTTGGTGTATCTTGTAGGGACTATCTAGAAAATTAGATTAATCAAGAAGCAGACATTTGGAAGAAAGTTTGTGTGAATGCCTGACAGTCTTGCTCTTTCCCTCATTTCAAATGTTGGCAGGGTAGCAGGCAGCTCCAAGGGAAATGTGCTCCTTTCATACTTGAGTAATTGATGAATTGTATGCAATATGCAAATGAGAATCCATAAATCTTATGAATGACAGCTTAATTTATGTGAGCCTTAATGAATGCAGGATTAGATTTTAATTAAATATCCTCAAAGGCACCCTGAGTAGTAGATTTTTTTAGGCCTTGTTTTTTGAAGACTTGTTTCTCAAGCAATACGTTTTACAAAAGCAGAAAACGAAGCAAAGAACTTAGACTATATTTTAATAATAAGCATTGTTTCATTTTATATGGAAAATGACAGATCAATTGATAATTCCTTAACATAATAAGTGAAGATCTATTTATTTTGTACACATTTCACTAAATTTGATTACTTTTAATTACTGTTGGTCTCTTGTATCATGTTATTTTTAATTACAGAAAAGTTATTAAAACTTTACCAAAATATACACCAGTGCTGAGTCGTTTAATAAAAGATAATATTAGATAGATAAACATTTAAAATAAGCAAATCTAATTTGACTAAAATAAAGTGTTCCTAACTATTTTTTCTCTTTAAAAATTGCCTCTCCAGACAATATCTAATAAGATGATAAATAAATCTATTTCATACATGATATTTAATAAGGACAATTACATAGTAAAATTACGCTGAAGAGATATATACTCCTTTTCAATAACTATCTCTCAATCAACTTTAATACTTTGAACATAAATCCAGATTTTTATTAATACTTTTAAAAAACTATAAAACACCCACTTTTTAAAATTTCCTGACAGAATAATATGCACTTAAAGATTTGTTTTATTTCTTATTTTCAGTTTTAGAACTAAGCATTTAGTTCTTCCATTTTAAGTATTTTCTTGGAAAATACAGTAAGTAAACTGTATTTATTTTTTGATTGTCATCAGTTTTTCTTTTTATGTCACTTTGGGGCTTGCAAGATTGGGCCACACCTGATGGACCTGAGGGTTTAGTCCTGCTTCTGTGCTCAGCAATCACTCTGGCAGTGCTCTGGGGATCATTTGGTGTCGGGGATTCAACCAGTGTTTAGTGTGTACACATCAAGCATCCTACTCACTCTACTATCTCTCTGGCTTCTTTATGGCACTCTAAAACACCTAATATGAAATTATTATTTCAGGGTTTCTCTTAGTCATGTTGTGCCTATATGAATATAGGTGGAAACATATATATAGCACATGCATAACATCATATATGCATAACATATGTGCATATGTATTATCTACTTATATAATATGTGCATATATGTTATCTACTTATATAATATATGTGCATATTTATTTATATATGTATCACTTATATGAAGCAAACTTATGAAGTTCCAAAATTCAGTTTATTAAAGGATTTTTTCTAAAATAAATTAGATCTTGGAATCCAGTGTTCAGCTTTCAGACTATAGTCAGTAGTACAATATTACATGCTTGAAAATTATCAATAAAGGAGTTCGTAGATATAAATGTTTTCAATACACACACGAACACAATCACAAATATGCCTTTGTATTGGGAGGTGTTGGATTTATTAACAAATCCTATTTTGATAATAATTTAATAATATTTATCCATATAAAATCTCAGACTTCTATCACATTTATGCTAGCAGAGCTCAGAAAATGCCATCAACTCACTAAGACTCTGTAGTTGTGCAGGTGGGTGGCTAATGCTTTTAGAAGTCTAGAGTTTTAAACATGGCAGTCAGTGAATGGGACTACAGCAGAGGTTTTGGAGTGGGAGAGATGGAAAGCTCTGGAAATTCCATGTGCGATTTTGGTACAGACTTGCTTTACTGACTAAATAAACTTCAAGAGATTTCTAAATGATTAATCATTCAAATATAAGCCTCTGTATTGTGAAGGAATTATACTTGGATAAATGCAAAGAATAATAGAAATTATTTTGTAGAATAAAGTTTGTCTATATAAAACCAGATGAAAAAGTGCAATTCAGGGCCTTATAAACCGTCTTAACTTTGTACAGGATCAATCTTATATAAATAGCCTTTCCTTAAATATTCATTTCTAATTATTCAGTATTATTTCACTTCGGAGAAACAGTCAATCAAAATATCCTATATTCAAAAAAAATATTCTACATTTTGGTTTTATTTGTAAAGAACGCTGCCATTTAAAACACTGTCATGAAACTGGGATTGTATTTCTATATGCACAAATAATATATTAAAATAGTTCCAAAGAGAACAAATATTTAAAAATATTTTAGAGGTCAGAGGGATAGTTTAATAGTTTAGGTTTTTAGGCTTTGCATGCCAGGGGCCAGGTTTGATCCCTCACACTCCATGGTCCACTGAGCACTGCTATGAACGACTTAGAGCAACATAGATCCTGAATTAACCCCCTAGGAGCACCAGGTGTGTCCCCTAATATTTTTGATGAAATGCCAAGGGTGAACTCACTTTTAATTTGGCATAATGTTTTACGTGTGAAATTTAATGTGTGAATATAGTGTGGCCAGTTTTCACATGCCAGCATTGTATATTTACTTTTTATTTCAGTAAGTCATTTTTACTCGCAATGTGTATATGTTTTATATTTATATTTTGAGCAACAATACTCTGACTGTGTCCTCCTCTTCCTAACAGCAAAAATATTTTATTTCAAAAGTAAAAGTATTATATCTTGGACTCACTGAGCAGGTGGACTGGAATTAGAGCTTTTAAATATGCTAGTTCACAACAATTTTCTCTTTGATCTTTGCTTTTAAAACTGAAATGAAGGTTCTGGAGCCATTGTATGGTGGTTGTGGCACTTGCTGTACTCAGTCCCTGACACCTTAGATGGTCCTATGAGCCTGCCAGGGTCAGGGGGAAGCCTTGAGCACCTCAGGGTGTGGCCCCAAAGAAAAACAAAATCCAGAAACCCAGAAAAATATAAAATAAAACTCAAATGAGTTCATTATTTCATTCCTTTAAATGCGGTATAACTTAAAGCATTTTAAGAAGTGTAACAATGTAGGTGCTTTTGGGTAAACATAATATTTGGAAAGAATTCTTTTATTATGATTTTGATGAGACATTTGATAGAAAAATATTTTCAAGGCTGTTTGTGATATTAATTTCATTTTCAAAGTAGTTATTTACGTAATTTTATTTTGAAGTATTTTTTAGAGGTTCAGTTTGACCATGATTTCTGTGGTGGCAGAATTTGGGCCATATGTAATAAAACTTGGGGAATGTGTGGTGTCTAACAGATCAAACGGGAATTAGCTACATGTGAGGCAAAGTCTTTACCTCTGTGCCTGCCCTTCAGAATACCTTAATTCCAGTCCCTAATTCTGATATTCTGTTTTGTAATTAACACTCTTTATGTATTTATCTCTATAGCATTGGTAATTTACATTATCCCTTGTTTAGTAGTTTTTGCAATTTCAGTTCTAATTGTTGGAGTATCTTTGTAAATCTAGAAATCATAGTGAGTATGAATGACTTTTTTTTTCTTTTTGGGTCACAACTAGCGATGCACAGGGATTACTCCTGGCTCTGCACTCAGGAGTTACTCCTGGCGGTTCTCAGGGGACCATATGGGATGCTGGGAATCGAACCCGGGTCGGCCACGTGCAAGGCAAATGCCCTACCCGCTGCGCTATCTCTCCAGCCCCCTGAATGACTTTTAATGCAACAAAGATTCATTGATGGAAAAAAGTGTTGTATATCATTATTTTAAACTGTCAAATATTTGAAGGTTTGTGTTCCTTAAACGTGATCATCTTCATTGCGGTTTGATGAAAACTTTCTTTTAAAAATTAATATGGCCGTAAATTACAAAGACTTAAGTTGTAGTTTGTTCACATTTTTTCTATGTAAAAATATAGGAATTATGTAGTTTTCTTTTGTTTTTAAGAATAAGAGAACCTTTTCACATTGCTACATAAAATTAATATTTTAATTAACTGAAACATTTAATCTACTCGTGTGTAAAGTAAGAAAAAGCTTTCAGAAAAATGAATTATATAAAAACTGTGCAGCATTTCCAGAATGCTTCCAACTTAATTTGAACAGGTTAAAGAACAGGTTTTATTTAAATTTTGATGATTTCAAGCTTCTGCATTGGCTAATTGGAATAATTTTGGATTTAAATTGGCATATATTTAGTATATTACTTTTAATTACTACAAATGCATTTGTTTACAAAAGTATTTAGTAAAGTTTTGACTAGTTGGGGATCACCAGATTGCATTGATGATATATACATTTTTTATATATTTTGTAAAAAGGTTTTCTAACGTAAAATTACTTTTCATTTAAACTAAAACAGGGTCAAGGCAGTCATAAACTACTTAGATGTGCTCGATTACATAAAACTGTTTTCTGCCTTTATTATGAAAATTAAGTTTGAGATAGTTCCCTTTAGGAATTTATATTTCTGCTTATCTTTGGCTTGAGTGTAACTTGTTTTCATTCTGGGAAGACTTGTTTAATCCAGATGTGTTCCTACCCATAAAAATATCCTAAAAGAAAAGTAAAAACATAAAGGAAAGATAAAATTGACATTTTAACTTTATTCACTTAAAAAAAACTGTGGGAGCATGATTGCAATAGAAACATTTAACTGAAATTGAAGCAATACTTGGAGCAATTAAGCAAGTATTAAATGCAGTTTACTAAATAATCGTTTGTCATTTTAAAAAGAGGAATCAATAATGAAATGCTATTTTCAGTACACATTACAAACAAATTTGGTTATGTGTCAAATGTAATTCAGATAAAAATATCTTGTCAGCATTATTGAAATACTAAGTTTTTTCATTACCTAGACTTTTAAACCTTCTAATACATAACACCAAGTATTTCAGATACTAAATTTATTAAGATATTTTTGTAGTTTTTATTCTTTTTTAGGATAGGAAAACATATAGATCTTCTCTGACGTTGATACTCTTTCTATGCGAAAAGATGAAAACTTCTAACACTTTGCATTTTCCCCAGAATTAAAAATTGGTACTAGGTCACAGATTTTGTTCTAATGATAAATTATTCTAATCCCAGCTTCCATGTGCTGATGAGTATTATGTACCTCATTCCTGATTCAAACCTCAAACTTCATCTTAGTTACTAGAAGAAAACTGAAATAATGTATTTAATCTCCAGTCTATGAAAGTCTCAGAACTTTCAGATTATAGTAATAAGCAAAATCTGTAACCTCCTGGCCGAAAATCTTAAACTTTCATCTTGTAAAATTGAATGATATCATATAACTGGCATTAATTATTTATTAACATATTTGGAAATATTGCTTCCAGGGAGCTGAAATAATGCATGAAAAATGATATACGTCTGATTTAAGATCATTTTAAATTAAGTTTAAATTTATAAATGGGAATATTTCTAAAGTGATGTCAACCCTGCTCAGTCTAATATATTTTTTTCTTTTATCATTATCTGGAAATATACCCTTCTACGTTTTAACCAAATTTTAATTCATTTCTATGAGAAAAACTATTAAGCAATTTCTTTGATGTTCAGTATGATGAAGTCACAAAAGACTGAAGTTGGGAAATCACTGGAATTTCACACATAAGAGACTCCATTTCAAAGTCATTAAAAGGGCATGCCATTATAGGAATCATCTGTTTAAATCTTTTTTTTAAAAAAAACCTACGCATGTATATATTTATATTTAAAGAAGTGAGGGCTATAAATTTGTATGATAAAGAGAAAACAATGAAATATATTGAACTTCTAAAAATTACCCAGTTCTATTACTTGCATATAATAATGAGACTCATTCATAGCAGTTGTCATGTGTTGATTGTATGTTGCAAAAAATATCCATTTTTAGTTTAGGGATTATTTAGAATAATGATTTATTAATTAGAGTAAAATAACTTAAATATATAAGGACATATAATTGCCCAAGAGCATAATTTCTCAATGCATTCTTCTGATAAATATCTGTCTGAAAGATATGCTATTCAAAGAGATTATTAACACACTCAGAAAAGAAAAACAGGTTTTAAATATCTGTGACATTCTTCGCTATATTTTTTATTACACACTTCTGAAGATTTTTTTGAAGTGAATTTTGCATTTGTTCTTCAAAAAATATTTAGGACAGACAAATGTTCTTAGAAATTAAGTTAAGAACAACTACACTACAAATTTGGTGATAGAAAATTAAAATAAGATTTAGTATACTTATATTTGGCTCTTGATATTTTCATTCTTTCAAAATAGTGTTTGGAAATAAAAGAACAAGTTGACCCTTAACTGTAATATAGTTATTAACAGTCTCTAATTCCAAGCTCATTTTAATGTATGCGAAGTCATATAATTATAGAATTTGGAATACCCCTAGCTACTAAATGAGTAAAAGTGACATTTAAGTGTTTAGCCCTTTAATCTAGAGCCCTTAGTAGATGAAAATATGTTCATCTTTTACTTCCCCTAGTGATAATTATAATTGTATTGTTGGATCACATTTCTTGACTCTTGTGTAATTTAGCTCTGTCAGCATTAATCTCTTGGCTGTTCACATCAGTGGAACTAAATGTCTGCTTAATATTATGTAGGTTAGATGGTTGTCATCTTACTTGGGGAAAAACAATGAAAGAATTTACTGTGGAGTTAGGCAAATCTACTATGGGGCACCAGGCCTAACTCTGAACATGTATACTACTGTGAAATTGTTTTTATCACATACATACTTGGAAACTTATTTAACGTTTTTTATGTAGATAATCCATATTGTATTTGTTACCTAAATATTTGTAGTTGATTTTTCTTATGTTTTACAACTAGTATTATTATTATTTCTTATTCACTGTAGATTCATAACAAAAATAGCTGTGATTCATCAAAAGAAATGTTTTTCATTAAGAAAATTTATATTACTTCAGTGTCTGTAAAGTTCCTTTCATCTAGATATCAGAGTAATCTGACAGATATGAAGAAAAATAAATAGACTGCCTTTTTTGCAGGGAAATGAATGTTTTGTTAAAGACATCTTAGAATTGATTAAGTATAAAGAACATAACTGTTCTATTGTATACCATTTTATTATCTTTACGTTGATCTTGATATTTTCCAAGGTAGGAAAGCCTGGACAAAAGAGACCAAATACAGGCATTTGTATAATATACCTTCGATTGCAATGTAATACTTACATCAAGGATTAGTTAACAGGAAAATTACTCAGATTTTATTAAAATACATATAGTGTTCTTTAAGAAATTTGAAAAGTAAAGGTTGTGGAGTTCTTTGAAATTTTAAATGACTGGATTACATTTAATTATATATTGATTTGCTTAGTCAAATACATTTATTAAACATGATTATGAGTTAAGCCTTGAAATAGGGTGGCAAGTTTTGTCTCTTACTTTTAAAAATGAATATATCATCTTTGGAGACTTAAAAAGCTTATGGTGGACTAGAAAAAATGAAAATCTTAATAAGAAAGCATTCAAATAAATATTTTATTGATAGACCTGCTGAAACCCTAACTTGCCACACTGCCAGTGTGTCAGATATGGCTTTCCTTTCTCCTTGCTATACACTGAATTTTGGGCATATCAACTTTCCTTTAATGTTCTGGTCTCTCCAACATTGCTCGAAGTAGGTCTTTTATCTAAACTATGCTTTTGCCTGTGATATTTCCCACTCCTCCCAAATCTCCCATTTCATTGATAGTAGTTTACTAATCGCTACTTCTAGACATATATTTTCTTCCTTTGCCCATAATACATACTGAAACTATGAGTGAACGTCAAAAATAAAGCCAGAAAAAAAGAAGAAAATAGTCAACTTAATTTATATTTTTTTCTTTTTTGGATCACACCCAGCAATGCACAGGGTTTACTCTTGGCTAATGCACTCAGGAATTACTCCTGGCAGTGCTCAGTGGACCATATTGAATGCTGGGAATCAAACCTAGGTTGACCATATGCAAGGAAAACATCCTACCCACTGTGGTGTCGCTTTAGCCCCAATTCATTGAGTTCTTGAGCCAGTCACTTCTTAATCCTCCTTTGATGACAGAAGAGGTAAGAACTCCTTTCATCCTCAAACGGAAAATAGAGATTATAATGACTTGATGCTTATAAAACATGGAAGCGGTGAGACAGTTTGGATTTCTGGGTGAAGCACGTGTAGATTTAGCTTGAATACAGGGGAAATTTTGGATATCTGTTTTATGCATGGAATGGTTAAATAAATTCAGAGGTAGTCAGCTATTGATAAATTGGTGTACGAAATTTGGAAAGGCCCTGGGAGGTACAATAGGAAGACTTAAGAACTTGTGGTTTTCCTTCCACAAGAAATCATATAGTTAAAGTGGACCATTCCACTCTAAGGTTAACCTTTCAAAGGAATCCTTTATTTCTTCTTCTACTTCATTTATTTATTTATTTATTTATTTATTTATTTTTGTTGGTGGTGAGAGGTGGGAAAGGTTTGGTCTGCACCTGGCAATATTTGGGGGATATTCTGTGCTCAGGAGTGACCCCTGGTGGTGTTCAGGGGATCATATTGTAGGGGATTGAAATCAGGTTCCCCACCCCCATACAACTGCAAGCAATGCCAGTACATTACCAACTCCTCTATCTCTTCTGACCCACTTCCTTTTCTTCTTAAGAAAGAGCACTAGGGTCACTGTCACACAGAAGGAGCTTCTTTAAAGTACAAATTATACTTTAATCTTTTAAACCTTGTCAATTAACGTCTTAGAAGAATTAACGTATTTTTGAAAACAAAAAGGAGAAAATGGGTGGAAGGTTGAGTTGATGGGTTTAAATATCAATGGGAAGAGTAAGAGCGTTACTAAGAAAATAAGCTCCACTAAAAGCAGAAATTTCAGTGCTGCTAAATTTTCTGAAGGCTTGCTCTGGCTATTATTCGAAGTCATCTTTTCTGATGATTTTTATTCTAAAAGCAATGGGTAGGGTGGGTAGTACTTTGAAATAGTGACAGGTCAGTTATCAGAATAAAGTAAATAAGTATGTAATTATATATCAAATGAAATATAGAGTGACTATATTTGAATAGTGAATCATCAGAGAATATTGTCATGGTGAGGGGGGTAATAGAATTTCAGATTGAGAAGAGGTATTAACAATGAGCTTAAACCTATGCAGAACACCAGTACCTGTTTTACGGTATTTATTTACATATATACGTATTTATATATATTTTGTGTATATATTTACAGTATGTATGTTGTCCAACATCTGCACAATATCTGAATATCAGGGATATCAGAGGATGATATTCTCGGGTATTTTTGCTTCTAAGTCTTTGCTGATCTTTCCTTATGTTTAAACTAGATATATTTATTATTCTGCATTTATTTGGTGACTCTATACTAAATATTTAACAGTTCCTGTTCTTTTTTTCTCTCAAAACTTTGATTTTCCATGTGAAGTCA
Organism: Sorex fumeus; assembly: GCF_029834395.1. Lineage (NCBI taxonomy): Eukaryota > Metazoa > Chordata > Mammalia > Eulipotyphla > Soricidae > Sorex > Sorex fumeus. The sequence continues at coordinate 56,588,522 of NW_026606065.1, forward strand.
GATAATCTCTTTCCTCCTTTTTTTGGTGCTGCAATTTGAAGCCTTAAAATTTACGTTTATTCTTTTCTCATGTATACTAAGATTTTGAACATTAGGACACAGGGTTCACTTGAGGAGCAAATTCAAAATGGCTTTCTGCTCTTTGTCTTTGGTTATCCTGGTTAATTTTATGTTTCTGGATTTATGGAGTTTCTTTTGGCAAATATTTTTAAATAATACTTTAAGATATATGTTTGGCTGAAAGATATATTTGATCTTGATTAGGAATAAGCTTAATGATCATTGTGGATAAGTTTAATTGACAGGCATCAAACAAGGCATATCGAATACTGGCTACATTCGAATTCAAGAATAGGAAGAAAACTGGGTTTCTTACCTTGGACTTTATGTGTCTTTTTTACTAAACATTGTAAAATGCCTCATAAATATTAAGATAAAGAAAACAAATGTTATTTAATGACAAAACGTAGAAAATTAAAAAACAATAAATCTAACAGATGGAATTATACCTGAATATGGTCTAATAGAGGTGAAATATTTATTATACTTGATTCTTATTTTCTTGGAATTTCTTGGAAATCAATGCAAGGCATTAAGCAATAGAATGGATGCAATGGTGTGTATATGTGTGTGTGTGTGTGTGTGTGTGTGTGTGTGTGTATGTGTGTGTGATTACACACTCTAGTTCTTGCAATATGGGAAGACTGTGTTTTCATTTCTGGTCACCACCTTAGCAAACTAATCAATGAGGCATGAACTGCTATCTGCAATGAAAGAAATGAAAAATAAACTGGAGATAATCCCTCAGTTAAAAGGTTATTCTGTGTGATAAAAGCTATTTTGTTAATTTATTTACTTTCTGGTACAGTGAGATAAAGTGAAAGTACAATTAGGGAATTCTTGTTGAAAGGATTTTAAAGGGCAATGATGACTTAATATTTTGTATTATTTGATTGACAATGAGTGTTTTTTAACTTAATTTTTTCTTGCAGCACATAAAATCCTCTCTTGTTTTACTTTATTTTATCATGCATTTTAGATTGTGACATCATTGACACACCATTTATTATTTAAAAATAGTTCCTTAGATCAATCTTTAATATTTTATATTACTCCCTTAATTTCATAAAGGATAATTTTTGAAAAGTGACTCCTGTATTTTAATACTTTCTGGTAATTAAATTTACAATGCATTTTTTGAAAATTAACTATTTGTTCATTAAATAATTCGTTAATTATTTGTTCATTCTTTAGCCGTATCATCTAACAAATATACTTTTAATTTTCAGTAGTTAACATAGTGTTGAAGTCTAGAGAAGTAGAAAAAAAGTAATTGTTACTTCATTTAAATATGCACTTAGCATGAAAAGTATATAAATTATAAGAAGAGTATGATAAATATTGCAGTAATTCACGTTATTATCAAAGTAGATAGGTATTGGTGAGCATATGCACATGAAGAGATTAGCAATCAGTTGATGTGAATTGGCTTATGATTTCTTTCTCACATAACATAAGGAATGGGCAATATTATAGGAGATTAATGTCTGTAAAGTATGGCAAGTATGAAAGCAATTAGATAGTGATTAGACAGTGAAGGTGAGAGTATTTTGAGAAATTCTATTGGAAAGGAATTGAAGCTTCTAGTTTTAAGTTTTGGAAGATTTGCTGAATGTATTGGAGATGCCAAAATGTTCTTTCTAAATGGATTATGTAGGTCACTTTACTTCAGGAACGAAATGGAAAGGACCCAAAATAAGCCAGAATTAATGTGAAAGAAAAGAGTTAAGAAACATCGGTAGTGTCAATAGAAAGCATTCTACCAGTGGTGCCTATTGAGAAATAAAAAAATACAGCAAAAGGGAGGATAGGACTAGAACTATCCCTGGGATCTGACTTTGCGGATTTAATATATATTGTTTATTAATAAATATATGGGGTACAATGAGCTAATGTGAAGCAGATTTAGGGTGATAAGAAGATTACTTTGACACACTGACAAAAATACAGAATTGTTTCTTAATTCTCTCCTAAAATAATGCAATACAACTGCTAAGGAGTCACGTGGAGGGGTGAAAGGTAACCCATGGTCATTGGTGGAGGCATGGGATCACAATGTGGTGAGATTGCAAGTAGGAATATTGTATGCCTGAAACATCATTGTAAATTACTTGGTAAAGCATTGTGACTAAATGAAAATTAAGAGTTAAATTTAATCTAGACATTAATAGATTGGCATCAATTTTATTTATAAACAAATATAGAAATTATTGTGAGGTACTGACTTTTCCATCTGAAGTTTAGAGTTTGTTTTATCTTCTCAGGAAAAAAAAGAAACAAAAGAGAAATTTGATTTCTTTAAAACGCACTAATTATTCCACTAGATGTTAAATTGTCTTTCAACATATAATGTGTTTGTTTATTCCTACCATGATAGACTTCATTTATGTCCTAGTATATGTAAGACTTTAGTAGGTATTAAGGTTCATACCAGTCTAATATATGTCTTAACTCCGTGATATCAGGCAAGGCTTGAGAAAGAACGTAAATCTTATAGAATCAGGATGAGATAATACAGAAATATAAGACATTATATTTTTAGACCAGAAGAATATTCTCAAACATTTTAGAATGTTCTGGGTATCTTTATCCTTTTCTTTCACTGTTCACAGTTTCCTTGCTTCTTAGGATGTTCTTCTTTGAAAATTTTATTTCCTATTTAAAAATGTTGTCTACCGTGGCACCCCTTAAGAATGTTAGAGAAGTAAAAATGTGTCTTCTAAAAGATAAGTGACTTGGTAAGGTCAAACATACAATAGGTGACAGCTACTATATTTTGATCCATGGCCAAGTGATCTATTGTCTCTGTTATTCAGAGGGCACCATGTTATGATGGAATAAGCATAGGCTTTGAAGTCAGAGTTACATGGTTTGACAAAAAAACAGAAATCTTAAGTCATAAAGTTAGATTAGTTATCTCATTTTCTGACCTGGGAGAGAAATTTTAAAAGCTAGCACTGCGGTACTTATTGAATTTAAATGAGATGTGTCACATAGTACATAGTAGGTATTCTGTCTAATTTTCTGTTTTTCATCCATCAAATCAGCCCTTATTTCTTACAGGGAAATCACTGTCAAGACCTTGAATATTAGACCAATGGTTAGACCCATAGATTTTCCCATAAATTTTATTTAATTGTTCTAGTATCTTCATTTCATTCTTTCTTTCTATTTTACAGTACACTTTGAATATTTTTATCTTTCTCATTGATGCCTCTTGGACTTGTTATAAATATTGAAGGCAGGTTTCTGTATAATTTAACTTAGAATTATCCCTGTACTTTAAGTGATGTGATTGATGTTACTAATCGAAAAATATTTTTTTGTACAGACTAATGTTATTGGATCTAGAGAGGTAATGCAGGGATAGGACACTTGCCTTACACACAACCCACCCGGGTTTGATCATGGCATCTTACATGGTATCTGAGTCCCACCGGGAATGATCCCTAAGAAGAGAGCCAGGAGTAATCCCTGAGCACCACTGGGTATGGCCCCCAAATGAAAGCAACAAAAGGAAAATGACAACATGAAAACTTTTAGTTAGATATCCATATACTAAATAAATTGAAATAGACCTTAATTATCCATATTAAATCGGACCATCTCAAAAATATATGTAATGCCATGCAGACATACAAGAAATTAATCTAAAATAATAGTGGACTTGTTTGAATCAGCTATAGTATGGAAATATCATTTCAAAGTTTGAAATCATTTGCAATATCATTTCAAACTTTGCAAAACAGTTACAAAGTTTTGAAAAATTGGGGTTTTTAAAAATTGACATCTTTCGAACAGTTCTTTAAGGTTTTGTTTCTTTAGTTAACATTAAAAAATCCTCTTAGATGGGACACAATATTGATTTTTCTTGTGCTCATTCTCATGCTGTAACACTAGATGTGGTACCTTTTAGTTGTTTTGGGGCAGAAAAGGGTCGACATGCATGGATGCTTAGGACTTATTTCTGGCTCCAGCTCAGGGATTCATTCTACTGGACTTCAGGCAGTACGTGTGGCACTGGGGATCAAAGCTGTTTTGGCTGTGTGCAAGGAAAATACCTTACCTGCTGCATTTGGTTATATATTTGGAGTCTTTGAAATAGTTCCTATGAAACTGTACTGTGAAAAAGTCCAGAGAATATGGTATCCAGGAGGAAATCATATAGGAGAGCTTCTATAAAGCACTGTTGTCTACATCTCAATATAATTAATAGGCTACAATGTAATAGTTATTTAAGAATCTACATGGTCATTTTGGGAAGGCGTGAAAGTGATAGTAGGACACTTTTTTAATTCATTTGTCCTTATTAAAGTTTTGCTGCATTGACATTTGACATTGAAACTTTTATAAATCTAAATTATTTCCACAATACTTGTGGATTCTAGAAATGTTATCTCTTTACTTTTTACTATTTACTGATTATTTGAAAAAAAATTTGTTATGAAATTACAAAGTTTTGAAAACTTGATTTAGGATACATTGTAATACGATTTTTGAATGGAAGAGTTTGAATGGTGCAATAATTCATCCACTTCATTATTTATCACACCATGTCTGCAAGAATAGCAGATAGTATATTAGTGAATTACGTCTTCACGCTTAAAGATGAAAAAATTCGTAAGTAGCATTGCCTTTAAAGTAGTTTACAGCACTTTAGTAAAACAAGGTTGGTAAATGTAAGATAATCTAAAGCTCTAATAATATAAATAATCTTTAATAATGATCTATAAAGGAACCTTTATTTCCTTGTTTCTTATAAACAAGTAATCCAGTAAATAATATATAAAATTGATACAGTTTTAAGGGAACAATGATATATTTCTCCAGCCTACCATTTAGAGTATTTTGTGTGTGTGTTTAGACTATTGAATTAATCTCTGAAACAATAGAAAGACATTCTTTACTAGAAATAGCATGCTTTTGCCTTGGCTCTGTGGCAAAATGACATTAGGGAACATATATGGTTGTTGCTGAACCTGATTGCTTTAGCAGCCCTGGGGTTGATAGTATCAAGTTCCAGCTTGCCCTGCTGGGTCAATGTGGACCCAGGCCTTTAAAGAGAAAAGTTCAGGGAAAGTTCACGTCTATTGTTTTACCATGGTTACAAAACAGAGGGGTAAAAAAAAAAAGGCAAGACGCAATCGTGGGTTTGTGACCTGTTGCTGACTTGAGTTCTTTACTGAGTTATTTTTGCTTTTGTAAGTTAATGTTACCCTACAGAAAAATCTAAACTTCAGTAATCTATAATGAGCACAAGCTAAAGTTAAAATATACTCTTTCATTACCTGTAAGGATTCTTCCAACATACTCAATAATTATTGGTCTTGTTGCATCAAATATTTATATTAGTTCATTTTGTTTTAGAGTGTCTTAAGGTTTTTCCCTAGTAAGAAGTTTAAAAAAAAAGGTAGGCTGATTAAGAAATGAAAGTTTTGTTGATTTGGGAAAGCTAGGAGCGTAACTTACTGAAAATAATTTTAGTATGATTAAATTGATAGAAATAAAGTTATTTTAACTTAAAGAAGGAGATTATATTTATTATTCTGTTCTGGATATAAACTAAAACAACATTTTCTTTAACAAATTTGTGTTTATATAAAATGGTAAGAAGTTGTGATATGAAAGGGTCAGCCTGATCTTAGTTGGAATAACTTCTGAGTGTCTTTGAATATAGGTAAAAATGTGAAAAATGCAGAATATAAGACCATATTTGCAAATTGTGGAATTTTGTTCTAAAAATATTTACCAAGTGTTAGTTCTGAGGAAGGTCAGTGCAACTTAGTTATTGCACGTCCTGGTCCTCTGAGCTTATAAGATCTTATGGTTAATGCAAAACAGTTGAAACAATTAATGTTAAAGTGGTACTTTTAACAATACAAAAACTGTAGAATATGATCTCTGTAACCCAGGGGTAATCACTGCTTGATGATTTGTTAAACTCACTTTTCTCTACATTTTATCTTTAGCATGAGTTATTATTTTTGTTTTTCAAATGGAAGTTTCAAGGAATAAAGTGTTTTAAAAAAACATGACTTATTTAAGAAAATGTACTCAAGCAAATTGAATTAAAATGTACAGCAAATATATAATAGGTGATTCTATAATTATACATTTATGCTGAAAACAATCCCTGCTGAATTTTTGTCACACATACTTCTGTTATTGCCTCAATTATATTATTCAAAAATAATATTTCTGAAAATCTTATAAATTCTTCATATTCTAAGATTGCTCTAAAATGACAAACTTTTATGATATCTTTATGCTACTTATTATCTAACATCTAAGCACTGTAGCACTGTCCTCCCATTTGTTTATCGATTTGCTGGAGCGTGCACCAGTAGAGTCTCACAAACAATTGTGAGACTTCTTGTTACTGTTTTTGGCATATCGAATACGCCACGGGAGCTTTCCAGGTTCTGTCGTGCAGGCGGTATACTCCCAAGCCCTCCAAGAGGGGCAGAGGAATAGAACCCAGGTTGGCTGCATGCAAGGCAAACGCCCTACCCGCTGTGCTATCACTCCAGCCCATTTAATATCTAAAATATTTTAAAAGTAGCCCTGAGCCTCATCAGGAAATTCCCACAAGTATAATCTCTCAGATAAAATAATTTAAAAAGTAAAAGGGAGCACCAAATGGGGGGTATTGGAAGGATCCCCCCAGGATGGGAGAAGCATGCTGAGACTAGACTCTAGACCGAACATGTTGCCATTCGATGCCTCTTTTGCAGGCCACAGCACCCAAAAGGAGAGAGAGGACAAAAGGGAGTGCCATGCCACAGAGGCAGGGTGGGATTGGGGGATAAGGGGGGGTGGAAGGGGTACTGGGATCTGTGGTGGTGGAAAATGGACACTGGTAGAGAGATGGGTACTCAATCATTGTACAACGAAAACCCAAGCACAAAAATTTGTAAGTCTACAACTGTACCTCATGGTGTTTCACTAATAAAAAAAAAGTAATTCTTAATACATTTGCAAATGAAGAGGTTGACCTATGAAACACATTTTTCTAATGGAGACTCTTCTAGTATGTTATGGGTTTGTGGTATCTTTAACATTGTAGATTATTATTTTTGAATAAAAAGACTTCTTGAATAACTAAACCAGAGAGCTAGTAACAAGTAACTTATGACTTAGAAATTCAGAGGTCATCTGGTCCTTCATTTGCTAGCTGATAGTACTTACCTCAAGGATTCAGAATAAATGGCAGCTTCTCATATGCTAAACACCTTGAGGAGAAGAGTCTATGGAGACATTACCTGATAACCTATTTTAACATTTAACTGCTCTAATGAGAGGAAAAAATTTTTTATATCTCATCTACATCCCTCCTGTTGCAGTTTAAGGGCTTATATTCATTTTTAATGTTGTTTTCCTGTTCTTTATTGCTGTGTATTCTGAATTTATTAGTGACTAGAATTTCCCAGAGCATGAACAGTTAGAAATAAATCCCATGCAGTTTCAAGGAACCAGCCTGTATGTAATCTAAATGTATATTGCTTAACTTTAGTGACATTGAAAACATATTTTCTCTCCAAAGTACCATTTTTTATTGATAAAGCATATATTTTTAAGATTTTATCTAGAATAACTGTCCGTGGGAGTTGTTAATCCATTCCTTCTCTAGTAAAATAGAAAGCATTATAATAATATTCTTTATAAATGCTTAATTTTCCTAAAACTTACCCCAAAAGAACACCTTGAAGATTTTTCCAAATTCCAAATTCCTCAAAGACTGTAATATCTAAGTAGAATTGTTTTACAGACATTTGGCTCTATCCATTTATCACTATGTTTTGAATATGGTAACTCATTATTAAGAGGAAAAAGGAAACTTAGAGGTTTTAAGGGACCCCATTATTCTTACAAAAAATAAAAAAAATGATATTTATTTAAAATATGTGTACTTTTTTTTGAGGGGAGAGGGGCTACACCAGTGGGTGCTTTGGGTTCACTTCTGGCTCTGTTTATATTTGGGGGTCGCTGCTGGTGGTGATCAGGGATCAAATGTGGCTCTGGGGATCAAACCCTGGTTGACCACATGCAAGATATGCCCACAGAGTATTGCTCCAGCCACCATCCTTTTAAATAACAATTCTGTTTCTTTCAAGTATTTTAATAATCTAAGACTGTATCTCATCTCAATGTCATCTTTTTTCCTTCTACCAGTTCTTTCCCTCTCATTAAACATATGCACACCAACACAGCTTCATGCTTACACTTCACATTCCGATTCAAGGAAGCTCTACTTCTTTGTCAGTTATCTCGAATCTCTGTCCTGCTATTTTGGTTTTATCCAGTATTTCAGTTTCCAACACATTTCTTTTTGATGCTTGGCAAAGATGACTGAACATTTATATGAGTTTCATAAAGTTCAATGTAAATAAAAAAATTTCATTATCTATGTAGAATTATTTTTAATTCAAGTATTCAAAATCTTTTCAAGGTTCAATTTTTCTTCCTACTTCTCATTACACATATATAAGAACTTAAACTATATTATAGTTTCTGTAGATAGATAATTCATAATCATTTGAAAGATATTCATGTAACTTAAAAACCTGAGATGTTCTGTTTATACAAGGCCAAACTAAATATTTTGGAGGATGAAAAAGTACTAAAACTAGAACACATGTAAATAAAATTTGACTAAGAATATGTTTTTCAAAAAATTTTAAAAGTCTCTAAGAAATTTGAGAAAAATGACTGACAAAATAACAATAACATTAATAATAATAATAATAAAATCAACAATTTAAGAGTTACAGAAAAAAGTCTAATAGAAAGAAATAATTGGGATAGATATTAGCCTTCTTATTTCAACGTCTTGTAAATCCTATTGCAATATGAAAATCACTATGGCTATTTATGTTTTCAATTATTATTTTGTAATTATGCTCACTTAATAATAATATTCTTCATATCATAGCTATGAACATTTTCAAAAAAATGAATATTAGGAAAAACACCATAAAATACAATCTAAATGGCTTTAATTTCCAATGATGTTTTTTTCGTCCACAGTAAAATATGAGATGTTTCTCGTAGATCTGTTATCAGAAAGAGGAGATGAAATGAAAAGTCATTTCCTTAGTTAATAAGATGATATTGTTTTAGATGACTAAGTTGTAAAGTGAAAACATTACTAGATATTATTATTTCTTACTTTCCATTGATTTTGAGGACTATATGTATGTAAGAGTGTACTGTCATACGTTTAAAAAATATTTGTTGCCATGCTATATTCCCCACAAAAGTACAATATGCCTCCACTACTATCCAAGCACTTCCATATTTCCTCCTTCCCTTATCTCTTGGTAACCTCAGTTCTGCAGTCAAAACCCATTTTCATTTGCTTTGGCTTTGTCTGCTCCCTTGCTTTTCTTTACTATGTCAAACTGAGTTTGACAAACTCATACTGCATTTGCCTTTCTCCTAACTGGTTTCGCTGAGTAGAATCTCCTCCAGTTCAATCCATTCTGAGTAGCATTTCATATTTTCTAGTAGCTGGGTACTGTTCACTTGTATATATCTACATTTAATTCTATCTAGCACACTTTCATCCACTTATTTGTCCTTGAACACTTGGGTTATCTCAAATCTTAGCTATTGTAAATAGTACTGAAATGAATGTAATGCTGTGTGTATCTGCAATTTAGTGTTTTTCAATTATTTGTATACATGTCTAGAAGTGATCTTATGGTAGATCTATTTTTAGAATATCTACACAACTTGAGAAACCACATCCGGCTGTGTTCAGCACTACTCCTGCCTCTGTATAGATTACTTCTGTGGGGCTTGAGGGACCAAATGCCGTGTTGGGAATCAAACTCACGGTGTCGAAGTTCAAGTTAAGTGCCTTAACTACTATACTATGTCTCTGGCTCCAGGAGACATGTTTATTCAGAAAGCAGTAGTATTAAAATAAGGTTATAAGGTGGAACAAAATTACTGAACATGATTTGAGAAATCAGTTTTGGCTAGAAAAGCAGTAATTCATATTATAAATAAAAACTAATTTTATTTTTATATCATACCAGCAGTTAAGAGGATGTAAGATTTCCAAGTAGTTCATTGCCTTTTTTGATGAATTTCAGATACTTAAGAGGAGATAGCAAGCAATTTGGTAAATTATGTCTCACTGTTTTGATTATTTCACATCTGAATATTTGCAAATATGCTACCTTGTTGATATTTTAATTAAGATGTTTCAATTTGAAATTACACATTTGTCCTTGTAAAAAGAGCTATTTTTTTTGGTCCAGTAGGTTTCAAACAGTATTAACTTCTTCAGTGCATGTAGAATTAATAAGATGTAACTTGTTTTTTTTTCCAATTTCTATTTCTTATAAAATTTCAATGAAGATTCTTATCAAATAAACTAATAAAATGTCCTACTCAAAAATTCTGAAATTCCACCTGCTTTCATCCTGACATCAGTAATATTTACATTAGAATATATTATAAATATTTTATGACTAGACGTTAGCTGGTTAGGGAACTTTTTTACTGAGAAGATGATGACCAGTAAGTTTTCTGTTGATAAAATAAATCAGGTTATTTATGAAAAAATGATATTAAAAAAGTAGGAAAAAAGAAAGATATAAATTTAAAATTAGTTGTTTAGAAAAGTTGGACAATAGACTCAAGGATAAAGACTGAATTTTACATGAGGAATTTAACTTACATAATTCTTACAAATTATTTACTACTGATTATTTCAATGGAGATTTTATTATGCCATACTGAAGACATTAGACCCGCTAATATACATGGTCACATAAAAGACATTTAATCTGTGGATAAAAATGGTAGGTCCAGATGGCATGCATATCTAGTGATAACAGTAGAAATTACTTTCCCAAGTCTTAACAACTGATGAAATGGAGAAGTAGTAGTTTCTTTAATAGTTAACAAATTACCTATCTACCTATGCATTCATTTATAGGCCTGAGCTATGTGGATTCAATGAAGAATTCAAATGTATAAAAGAGGTTTCGAATAAATTTATTTTTAATGATGCTTAATGATATTTTAATGATGATTTTTAATGTTGTTTAAACTGCTGTGTTCCATACACTGTAGCAACCTCTGTCTATAAACTATACACATATGCTCATTACAAGTATGTTAGTTTCTTCAAATGAACCTCAGTGTGTTAAAAAATGTGGCCAATACAATAGTGCTGTATGACTTTTATTGTGTTAATCTTGAATATTCTCTTAATTCCTAATTTTGCATCATTGGATAAGTTAAGTTATAGGTCAAAATCTCAATAAGGAAAGTCAAGTTCAAGACTTAGGATAATTTTCATTTACAATAATCACTGGATACTTGGTACCTACGTGATAATTTTCAGTCTTATTTTTGTCAAAATTTTCTTTGAATGAAATTGACTGTTCTTTATATATGTTAGCAAAATGTAGGTTAACAATTATCTATTACTATTTTCGAACATAAATGAAATAGGTATTATTTTAATAACGTTATAAATAAAAATTTACATTTTTATTTCATATTCTTGAAAATATTTTAAGAGATATAAAACTATTATATCACTTTTAAAAACAATTACAAGCTATCATTAAGTAGGTTGAAATTGTGTTCTTATTGCTTTCTTCTTAGTACAGTATTTATTTATTTATTTGGATTTTAGCACCTTGAAGGATTGTGTATATCTTCTCTACATATTTGTTAGTTAATCATGAATAAATTGTTAATTAAAGTTAAATCTTTAGTGAAACCAGGTTTAGTGGTTCTTAGATATTTTAATATTTAAGTTCTGTGTAATTGTTGCCATCATTCAAAACTTTCTGCAAACTTCTCTCCACTCCTGTATGAATGTGTTGATGATTATTTGGGAGAAGAAAATTTGTTCTGATTAGGAATCTGCTATATATCCTTTGCAACTCTCTGCACAAGTATTACATTCCCTATTCTATTAAAGACTTCCCCCTCACTTATGGTCACTTCTGAATGCATTTCTCAGCAATTGAGCTATTTCCTATGCATGCTCATATATATGTTAAGATAATACAGGAAATTAATTATGATATATATCAAACATGTTGCCAAGTTCGTAAGTTCTGAGTTTTGTATGTGTCAATTAACAACATCAAAATTGCAGTGACTTAACATTTATATTTACTTAGATCATTTCACTTAAGGATTCTTGTCAGAGAAAAATCTATTGGGCTTCAATTATTTTTGTTGATCTGTGTTTCGTCATGGAAGAGAAAATTAGCTTAGAGAGAGACAGCCATGAAAATGCTTGGCTTTTTTAAAAAAATTTTGTTTAGTATAATGTAGATCATAGCAATTCATGTTTCCTATATCCAAGCTTGAAGTAAATGAAGAGGAAAACTTTCTACATTGAAGCAATTTTTTTTTATATTATCTACAGGAAAGTTTGGCATGTGTTACAAGAGAAAAACTAATTGAAGTCAAGTAATAACATTTATCATCATAGATTTATTAATGCCTACTGTTTAACTACAGCTGACTACCAAAAAAATGAGAAAATTATTCATTTTTATTTGAAAGCATGTTTTTTAAAAGAGAAGATTTTAGAAGCTGGAGAGGTAGTATAAGGGTTAATACACTTACCATGAATGTAGCCAATCTAGATTCAATCCCTGGCACCTGCGAGTTATCCCCTGCGCAACACACAGGGCGGTGGGGTGGGGGTGAATCCTGAGCATAGAGCAAGAGTAGCCCCCCGCCCCTCAGCACTATCATATCTGGATCATTTCCCCGAATCCCCAAGAAATACACAATAGAGAACATTTATAATTTGGCAATTCAGTTGTATCTCCTGTCATCCCATTAATCTTTGATTTGCTCCAGCGGTGCCAGTAACATCTCCATTCATCCCTGTCGTGTGCTAGGGTGGCCCAATGACATCTGCTCGCTCCAGGAACAAGACGAGCCTCAAATCGCTTGTTCAGGCTTTTGACAAAGAAGTCTGATCATGTCATAGGTGGGCATAGGTGACGTCCCGTGGAATCCACTTGGTAACAGCTCTAGTCCAGTGGTCATCTCTAAATCGGTTTACGTGTCTGGCCCATCTGATTTTCGACGCCTCGGCAAACAAGACAGTGTCCCTGATTCTCAATCATTGACAGAGGTTGGAACTCCAGATTCCTTCTCTTAGTGAGTGAAATGTGATATTCCAAGCATAGCTCTTTCAGTTTCTCTTTGGGAGACACGAATAGCGTTCTTGTCCTGTTTTCGTTGGGCCCAGGTCTCTGAGGCATATGTTACAGCAGAAAACTTGGCAATTATTTAATAATATCGTTCAATACATAATAGACAATAATAAATATCTAATAAATAATTATTTTTAAATCTTGATTGTGAAAATTATAAATATATTAGAATATAAGTTCTTAAACATATTTGAAATTCCAGTCAGATATTTTCTAAATTAGTTTCTGGATAAGGATGGTGAGGCTCTTTATTAACTTTCTCATATAATCCCTTGGAATATTATGGTCTAATACTTTCGTGCAAAATTCTTGTAAATTTATTAATTTGACTTTAGAAGGGATCTATTTATTTCTCTCTAATTTTAAAGAAGTAATGTATGATTTAATTCCTTAAAATAAAATTAACTCTCCATTTTGCCACAACATTTATGCTCTTGTCAGAACCACGGTTTCCTAAGAGAATTTGTATGAGTTTTAGGAATGAAAGATGATAAAATATATTTGAATAATTTTAGTTTTTCAGTCAGCATTGTTTCTTTTGTCAATAAATCTCTACAATTATTCTATACTTTTACATGGCAGTATATTTTGCCTCAACATGAAGAAAAAATAAATTTGTAATAATTGCTTTAAGGGGTTTATTTTGAATGGGACTGTTGTAATTCAACAGGTTGAAAAAAAAGTTGTTAATGGCTGCTTGCTAATATTTTGACGGTAGAAGTTTAACTTGGACTAAAATTATTTTTTCACCTTGTTTTGGAGTTCTTTAAGCTAATAAAAGACAAAATTCATCAGTGGCAAACATTTTTAAGACATACTTATTTAAATAATAGTGTGATTCTTATTTTAATTTACTATCATTCAGTGAAATTTTTAAGGAAATGTGCATTTTAAAATACTTAAAGTTGAGAATTTCATGATATTCAAAAGACTTTGCATGTGAATTATTTGAAATACTGCACATTTCTTGTGTTTCATTTTTCTAAATAATGTGCTATAAATAGATTTGGAAGAAAATTTGTTTTGTGTATTTTCATATGCTAAAGATATTGGGCTTTTTTCTAATTATCACTGTTTTATTTTTATCATGCTAGGCATCTAATGCATGACTTCACCTATGTGAGACATTTAGTCTACCTCCAGATGACATACCTGGCCTTAAAATTATTTGTTAAGAAGGTACAGCAGGGTGATTGGACAAAAAGTACAGCAGGTAGGGCATTTACCTGCACATGGCAGAACCTGGTTTGATCCTCAGCACCACTAAGGTCGTCTGAGCACAAACAGGAGTGATTCCTGAGTGCAGAGCTAGATATAAGCATTGAGCACATCCTCCTACTCCCCACCACCCAATGCCAAAGAGAGAGAGAGAGAGAGAGAGAGAGAGAGAGAGAGAGAGAGAGAGAGAGAGAGAATAAGGTAGAGGAGGAAGCTAAATCAGAAGTGAGTAGAAATCATTTAGCCCTAGAGAACATCACTACCTGTGTGTCTGTATAAATACAAATTATTTGAAGATAGCTATGTTTCAATTGGTGCCAAGCCAGAGAAACCAAGGTGTGTTTAGTGTCATTGCACTTAGGTTATCACATAAAAGGTTAAATATTACTGCAAAGTTGTAATAGAAAAATAAACAAGAAGTTTAGGCTCTTGTGTTAAAAATCAATTATGAAGCCAAACAATATGAAAAAGCGTAGAATTAAACAGTCGTACCTCATTATAAAACTTAAACTTTTCTTTTACTGTTGTTTCTTTAAGTAAAACCTTTCTGTTCCCTTTCCTATACTTTACCCAATTTTGAAAATTGAGCTCTTATGAATTTTATATCAATCCTTAAGTAAAATCTTAACTTTTAATTTATTTTTTGTTTCGCTGCTGTAGTGTTTATATTAAATTGCATATCCAAATCCTATTTCCTTAACTTTTTAAATACAAATTTTCTTTAATTTTGTTACTGTTTCTATCACTTACTGCCTTTTGTAGTTGCTTATTTGGTTGCCATCAGAGCTTTGTAATATGATGTTCACTAGCATTTTGGAACAAGGACTTGTCAAATAGAAAACACTTTATATTAGGAGGGGCCCAAAAGAAGGTGGGTAAGAAGCTTGCATTGAATGCACCTGCCTTGATTTTGATCCCAGGAAAACCGTAAGGTCCCAAGCCCTGCCAGGAGTGTTAGAGACAGCCAACTAGCTCCTGAGCACTACTGGGTGTGGCCGATTTCCTAACCTTGAATGTATTTAATAATCCTTATAGATTTACTTTTGTCATTTTTTTACATTTTTTATTTATTTTTTTTACATTTTTAATTTTTATTTTATTTACTTTTTTTTCACTGGTGGTTCTCAGACATTACTCTTGGCTCTGTGCTCAGGGATTACTCCTGAAGATGCTCAGGCAACTCTGTGTGGTGCTGGGATCAAAACTGGGTCAGCGGTGTGCAAGGCAAGTACTTTACCTGTAGTACCATCTCTCAGACCCTCAACCTGAGTTTTTCTTGAAGTTCGAAATGAATTTTCTGTGAAAATTTCATCACCGGATGATACTATAACAAATCCTCAGTTTTTGTTATGTTAAATTAAAATTTAAGTTCTTCTTTGCATATTTAGCACTCTAGTACTGTCTTCACGTTGTTCATCAATTTGCTCGACTGAGCACCGGTAATGTCTCCATCGTGAGAATCGTTGTTACTGTTTTTGGCATATCGAATATGCCACGGAAAGCTTAGCTTGCCAGGTTCTGTCATGCAGGCGGGATTCTCTCGGTAGCTTGCCGGGCTCTACGAGAGGGACAGAGGAATCGCACCCGGGTCAGATGCGTGCAAGGCAAATTCCCTACCTGCTTTAGCCCAAACTCATGAGAACATATGCGTATTGGGGTTAAGCACAATACATAAAGTACTATGATAGCGTACATAATGTTTGATTATATTTTGTTCAAAATCACTAAAAAAATGTAAATGTACCATGGGTGTGTTTGGGTGTCTTTTCCATCTGTGTTTTCAATGTGCATCCTTTTAATGATTGACTAGAATTTCAGTCTAGGGTACACTAATTTATTAATGAAATGACATTTGGGGATTTTATTTCTCCATCTTATTTAACTCTCAATTTAAGGATGAATTTTTATATTTCTCACTATGAAAATGTTGGATTAGAAGTATTATATTTTATAATGTCTACATAAAATTAAATGATCATTGAATTCCTATAAAATATTTATGTAATTTTTCTAATATTGTAGCAATGATTTTTCAGCCCTACCATGGATAAAAATAATGTGCTACTTTTCCTTAATTTTAATTACTAATTTAGTAATCAAATAATAGACTTTATTATTTACAGATTGTTTTTTCTCTTACATATTTCTTTTGAGGTTTTTGGACTACCCTCAATGATGTTCGAGGGTTACTCCTGCTTCTGCACTCAGGAATTACTTCTGGCAGTGCTCGGGTACCATTTGGGGTGATTGGGATGGAATCTGTGTTGACCACATGCAAAGCAAGCACCCTACCTGCTTTATTATTGCACTGGCCCCTTGCTTTAGTATATTTGCCATTTAATGATAGATTGTTTTTTGTTTATGAAGGAAGGATATTATTTATTTTTAACATATAAAGTTCCTCTTTTAGTCATTTGTCTTTCAAAATTAGCATTCTAAAATTATTATTAATTTATATGCAGATAACTTTTATAAATAATTTTTAACCAGTTTCTGGCATTCATGTCATGCTTATAAAGACTTACAATCCTAAAGATAGTTTTCTTTTTGTATTTTAAGAGTTTTAAACATAGCATTACCTAATGTAGTCTTTAAAATGTATACAATGAGAATCAATATCAACTTTCTTAACATCTAGCAGTTATTCTGAATATTTTTGGACAATATAGCTTTGCTGTGGAGTAATATGTGGTAGTTTAGTACTTTTACATATAAACAGGACATTGCGACAAATAATTTGAGTAAAAGTTTAATTGAAAGATGATTTATTTTTGAAATTAGATTTAGTTAGATTAAGTGAAATCATCGGGAATGCATGCATACCTATGAAAGTATTAGTTAAGTTTTCAAATACATGTGTCTAGACTTTCAACGTAAGTTTGAATTTGTATGTATTTGGTCATGGAATACCATGATTGTTGATACAAATCTCCAAGTTTAATCTTAGCTGAAAAATTTATGGAGGATCCCGTTTCAAGGATACTCTCTTTCATATCATATCAAAGAGCTAGATACCACCTAAGTGTTCTGTTAGAGATAACTGAGACCAATGCCAAAAGTGCAATAACTCAGTAACCTCCTACTTTATCATCATTTTAAACTGGCAACATCCAAAATACTCTGACCTCTTAGAGCCCCATATTTTCACATGCTTAAATTTAGCTACTCCGACATGTAGATTTAAATGCCCATAGATCTGCAGTGATAATTCTTTCCTTCCTTTTCTGAAATAAAGAACAATTCATCACATTTTTCCCATTTAGTTGTTATTTATTGAGTCCTTTGTTTCAAACAGATTTCCTATATTTTAGGGACACAGGCGTTAACAAAAGACATTCAAAAACTCTTGCCTGCATGGAGATTATGTGGTCATAGAATTACCAACTAAGTAGTCCATAGCATTTCTAAACAGTGTTTGTAAACAAAGACTATAGATGCATCTGGCTGAGGAAGACCTGTTAGCTAAGTCATATGACATTTTGTCAGGGTGCTCAAAGACACAACACAGAGACTTTTAACTGAAGACCATTCTAGAAAATAGTAGCAAGTGCAAAGTTGAGAAATCAAGAACATTTGATGCTCAAGGTGGAAAATGTATTTCAAAATTGTAGATATATCCAGAATTGTAAAATAAAATGTATTTTTGGAAGTGAATTTTAAGAATCATCTTTATATTTTTTAACTTCTGATATATATTTCCTTAGGATTAAAACATTCATTACAAAATTAGTACACTAATTCAGTATAGACTTTCACTCAGTAAGATCTGAATCTGTTCAACTCAGGTACTCTATCAGAAAACATTGACCTAATCAGATTATTCTTTTTACGAAAACATTTCAGCTATCTGTAAAGTGGTCATATGGAAATGTCTCTCTAATAGCTTTATATACATTAAGTAATAGCATTATGTACAAGTAATGCATGTCAAATTGTTTAGCATACTTACAGACAGTAAATTTATTATTAGAGAGCCTGGCAAGCTACTGACAGTATCTTGCCCGCACATCAAAGCCTGGCAAGCTACCCGTGATGTATTCGATATTCCAAAAACAGTAACAACAAGACTCACAATTTGTTGTGAGGCATTACTGGTGCCCACTCAAGCAAATCCATAAACAATGGGAGGACAGTGCTACAGTACTTCTTAACAATAGCAATGAACTTAATTTTCACTTCTGACTCTTGAAAATCTAGACTGGCTATTATGCTCAATATTATTTTTTATGAAAGAACATTATAATTATATCATTCATTTTTCCTATTGATTCCCTGTACTTGATGCTTAACATTTGTTTTGTTTTTGCAATGTGATCTTTAGTTCTTGAGATCATACACTTGAGTCAGTTAATAGTTGCCTTCTGTTCTGTCAAGTGGGAAGAACATCAGAAGAAGTAGCCTTGGTTATTATCTCAGAGGTCTTCCAATATAGCTTTAACCATAAAACATATAAAAATCACAGAATCTATAAATGTAGCTTTAGAAATCTTGTTCAGAAAAAAAAATTGGCATGAGAGATCAGATATAAAACCACGTTCAGGAGAATCCTTTGAACCAGGGACTAAGGAGAATTTTAAGATCAGAAAATACTTTAGCTTATAAACAGATATAGTAATTGACTGAATTATGAACTTTTTAATTTTAAAAATAAAAATGTACTATTTTTATTGTTCCCTGGTCTTTCCTATAAGGTGAGGCAAAATATTTCATCAAATTTTTTTCCTCTGGATCCAATGAATTAAAGAAAAACTTTTATCATTAGTGAAATGATATTTCAACATAATTATCCATGTTACTAATAGGAATAATGTTTGTATCATACAAGGATATTGAATTAAATGCAATTTATACATAAAGTGTTCAAAATCATCTCTAGCACGTAATAAAATGTGCTAATGCTAAAAATAAGCTATGAATATTTAATCAATATAAATCATATTATTACAGTAATGCATTTCTTGTATTGTAGGTTTTGGTTTAGGAACAAATAAATAAGAGAACATTGAAATTAGCATAATTATTTGAATCTTAAAAACAGCATTTGCCCAATTTTATTAGGTAAAACAGTCCCATGATAAAATCCATGTCTATTCAAGCTTGAAAGGACAATTGCCAGTGTCTTCTCCAACCTTGTTATGCAGGCAATTTATATCATAATTTCTTAAAATATCTAACAGTATTAAAAGGCCATTTATTAATGAAAACACTTTCATGAAGTATTAAATAAAATTTAATTAATATAAATGTTATAGCAATATTTGGTGCTTATGTAACATCCATGTCAGGTAACAAATTAAGCTTGTTATTAAATCTCTGCAGGCTGGAAACAGCATACCTTTTTGTCTGTCTTAATATAATCCTTTCATTAGTTCCTAGGCCTAGAATCCTCCTGTGGTTATGTATATAAAAAAAAGTCAAGAGGTCTCTGAATTCTGGGCTTGGTTTCTCAATCTCTGTGTTTCAAGATTACCTTTCTTGACAGCTCCCCATGTAGATCACACTGGAGGGGAATGGAAACAGCATTTTTAACAAGTTTCTCAAGTAGATTAGTTATGTACATTTTGCCCAGGAGTAACATACGAATAACTTGTCAATGGAGAGTGAAAACAGGCATTTCAGGTTGTGTCAACCACCTTCCTTTCCTTCTGTAATCAAGCAGAGGAAAACACTATTTTCTATTTAATTATATTTCTAATCCACCCTTGAAACTATATATCTCAGCATTAAGAGTATCATATACACATAACTATAGTTTCTGCTTTTAGGATGAATGAATGAGGATGCTTACAGGAAAAATTTCTTGAGTATCCACGTAAATGCAATGCCTTTATCAGAAATTTTTATTCAACTACCTTAGAGCATAAGGACTGCTTCATGCTTACTCTAATTTTTCTTTGCTTATTCTCAGTGATTATTTAAAAATCCTCTTATCAAAGACTATATTCAACAATTGTGATAAACAGATTATAATTACAGGAAATAAAACCTAGTTTTGTTGTCAGTGAATTTTCTTGCTAGAGATATGTAAACCCCTATTAGAGTAAGGTATTGAAAGGGAAATTTGTTATTTACTAGTTAAATTTAGATTTTATAAAACCACAGTATGCTCATTTTTGTTTATTAAAATAAATCATCATAACAAAGATACATTTAAAATAGAAAATGTATCATTTGATGCCTGGCAAAAAAAAATTGCCTACACTTGTCAGACAAATTCCTCAAGGTCATAAATACAGGGACAATATGAATACTGTTGTTATATGTTTTACAAAGTTATTTGAGAATGCTTATGAGCTGGATTGTTTTACACTAACCATTTTAAGGGAAGATGAGCATAGTTTGGGGAGTTTAGGATTTCATTATAGAAGTGTTAGTGTGTCGGGGCAAGAGGGGATTATAATTATGTTTCTTTTGTACCATCTTTTCCCCCATCTTTATTAAGTTATCGTGATTTACAATATAGCCAATGACAGTTTCATACAAATACCATTGTAACATCTCACCACCAGAATGTCTGCTTACCTCCACCAAGTTACCAAAGGACTCACTAGTAGATTCTTCTCTCCTCCCATCCCCTGACCATCCTCCAACCCCCTTCCAGGTACATTTAGTTCTGTTGACCATTCTTTTTAAATTCTATTGCATTGGGTCAGTTGTCTCCCTTATAAGTATCTTAATATTCCACAGATGAGAGAGATCATTCTCTATCTAACCCTTTCATTATGAGTGACTTCAATCAACATGATACCTTCTATTCTATCCATGTAGCAGGAAATTGAATGATTTTATATTTTCTTATAGCTGCATATTATTTCATTGTGTATATATACCACAGTTTCTTAACCCATTCATTTATAGTTGAAAATTTGTGTTGTTTCCAAATCCTGGGGCTGGAGCGATAGCACAGCGGGTAGGGCGTTTGCCTTGCACGCGGCCAACATGGCCTGCCCGAGTTCGATTCCTCCGCCCCTCTCGGAGAGCCCGGCAAGCTACCGAGAGTATTCGATATGCCAGACACAGTAACAACAAAGTCTCCAATGGAGACGTTACTGGGCCCGCTCGAGCAAAATCCAAATCCTAGATATTGTACTGTTTCAGTGAACGTAATTGGACATATATCCTTTTAAGTTAATATTCTTGATGTTTCGTAGCAGATTTAAAAAATTTGTACCTTGTTTTATTCAATGAACTAACTTTTGTTTATTTCTTCATCTTTCCATGGTACCCCTGTGATGATGCTCCTTAAATACTTGTGTGGAAAATTAATTGTAATAATTAAAATGATTCACTGCAATTTTTTAAAAAAATCTATTCTGTAAAATATACTGTGAGCTGGTTTTAAACAGCTATCTTACTGGTATTTCCAGTAAACTTTGTAAGGCTAAGCACAACAGCATTTAATGTTTGTTGTTTCAGTTAGTAAATTCTAGAAGCACATTACGGGTCCTCAGTGCTTAAGTTGTAGACTGTATCACTCGTTCATAATCTGACTCTAGTATATTTGTAGTTCATATTTCATGAGTGAACCCTGAGAGTGCTCAGGAGGACAATCTGCTGTTCCAGGGAATTCAAACCAGAGTAAGTGGGATGCAAGGAAAGTGGCTTGTCCTCTGTAAGTACTCTCCAGCCTCTGCAGAATTTTAACTGTTCTCCAAATCAATGTGCTCTGCTCTATCATCATTTTCTCAGCTTCAATTATTTTTCTCTTATTTTATCTGGGGTATTCAGTAAGCCGTTTAACTATTTTTCATGTCTCAGATTCAATAATCACACTAATAACAAAAGGGTTCTGATAAACATAAAAGATTTATTATAAATACTAAAATTATTTCCAATAGTATTCTTAGCAGTATTCTTAGCACACTTGCAGTTAAACGATGTGATGCAATGGCACCATTTTTAAATATCTACAAATTCAAAATGAAATTCAAGCTTCTGGAAAGAGGGTCTAGTAGCACATCTTACACAGAAGAGTTCATACTGTTTTAAATTTGAAATAATTAGGGTGTATTTAACTGAAGTTAAAGATGACCTGCTATAGTAGTTAAATGATCAACCAAGAAATAATGAATATTTATGAACAAAGTAAAATTAAATAGGGAATGCATTTCTTTTGGTGCAACCCAAAACAAAAGTAATTGCAGAAATCTTATTTAAAATCCAAATGAAAAATATCTGCATTATTCAGATAAAATATATCTTCTTTGTGATTGTACAATAAAGTTTGTATAATTAATTATTTCTATATTAAATGTCTTTGTAGAGTATGTGTTAATACTATGTTTAAAAATTGAAGAATATGTTTTTTGGCATAGACAGGAATTGTAAGAGATCAATAAGATATTAATGTTTCCCTAAACCTCAAGACAGCCATTGTAATTTTGTACTATTTCAGAATCTTCCCTTTAAGAATTTTAGTCAATTTTGAGGATAGCTGTAAAAAATATTGTTCTGTACATAGGTTTGCTTCTTGATTGTAAAACTTGCAAAAGAAAAATAAATTTAGAAGGTTATTAAAAGATTAAATGTATTTATAACTGTAGATAAAATTTTCACTAAATTGATTTTTCTAACATATTCCACTCTGGCAGAAATATTATATATGCATTTTCATATGCAATATGTGTCACAGAAGACAAATACACATTAGATATCATTTATTATTTGTAATTTATAATAACACTGCACTGCACTATGCTGCCCTGTTACTCCCATTGTTCACTGATTTGCTCGAGTGGGAACCGGTAACATTTCACAACAAATTGTGAGGCTTGTTACTGTTTTTGGCATATCGAATAGGCACAAGTAGCTTGCCAGGCCTTGCCATGTGGGCGAGATACTCTCACTAGCTTGCCGGGATCCCCGAGAGGGGTGGGGGGCTCAAACCCGGGTCAGTTGCATGCAAGGCACACAGCCTAGAAATTATGAAGACATCTTATTTGATGAAAGTTAATCTAAAATATAGTCACTAAAATTAAGACTGAGTTTAAAATTTTAAAAATGACTATGACTAACAGATTTCATGAAGTTTAATATTTTAAACTTGGTTTTCAGGTATTGATTCTTAAATAGGGAAAGAATAATTTAAGGTCTAGATTGTCCTAACGATGTTCTTGATGGAATACAGAATATTTTTAGTATTTTATTTTATTATGGTATTAATTATTAATCATTAATATACAAATGCATAGGAGCAGCTCAGTTTTATTCCAGCGTGTTTTAACTATTGCTCTAGGTAATTTTCACTCAGTATTTAGTAGTTCCATCTTCGCAGGACACTTCATATATTTATCCACTGCCCTTTGAAAGAGATTTTACATTAAATAAATTTCTTCTGGTGCTACAGGTCTAGATTTTCTGGGGACTTATAGACAGAAATAGCAATAGTCTTCCAATTAAAGTAGCAAATTTTCATTCTATTTATTTTTTGTTAGTGATGATCAGTTTACCAATATTCACCATGGGTTTTTGAATAGCCATCACCCTTTATTTTTATTTTACTTAAGTAAAAATTCTTTAAGTTGAATGCCGTTCTGCTTCACAAACTTCTTTAGCTTTCCATTTGACTCAGTTTTTTCTCACATTGCTGACTATTCAACTTAAATCCAAAAATGTCACCAAATGGTATGCAGTGATATTTATAGGTAATTGTAACCCAAATCCTTAGGGAATATTACAAATACACTTATGTAAGGGGAAAACCCCCACACTTTCTGATATCCTACATGTGAATTGTCGCTTTTCTAGTCCCTGTAGAGTTGATTGTCATGTGGCAATTGTATTGTGACCTGTGATACAAAGAACATAGTTTATAATACTTAGAGATGAAGAATTTAAATAACTTGAAAATATATTACAGTATTAAGAAAATAGTCCCTTTAGATCAAAATTCCCTAACCAAATTCTCTGGAAATAACTGCATCTAACTGTGTTTAGTGAATTTAACTCGTTCATATTAAATTTTTCCCAGTAGTTATATGTTATATATTTTATGGATGTATTCAATTTATACACTAAAGTGCCTGCTCTTTTATGGAGACGTTACTGGGCCCGCTCGAGCAAATCGACGATCAACGGGAGGGCCTTTACCTTAGACTATTATAACAACGTGATATAGAATTGATGACTTTAACAACAAAAATGTATTTTTTTGATAGTTTGGGAAGGTGAAAGTTTGAGATCGGATAGTTTCTGGGGCGAGTAATCTTCAAGGGTTGGAGATAGCTGTAAGCTGTTTTTAGCTGTGTTCTCGTGTGACTTGGGAACAAATGAGGGTCCTCTCCCCTCCCCTCTATTCCATCTCCCCTCCCCTCCTCTCCTCTTCCCTCCTCTCCTCTCCTCTCCCCTCCCATCCTTTTCTTTTGCACAGGTTCTTAGAGCTTTAGCTTTGTATATTTGTATCTCTTTGTTTCAATTAATGTGGGATTACACATCGCCATCCAGCCGCTGTGATGTGCCAGGGACCCAATCCAGGCTTCTCGCATGCAAAGTATGTGCTCTACCTCTGAGTCACGTTCTGGACCTGGAAAACTCTTTCATCGATGATTTTCTTACTTAATCACTATTTTTTTGGGGGGTCACACCCAGCCATAGTCAGGGGTTACTCCTGGCTCTGGACTCAGGAATCATTCCTGGCAGTGCTCAGGGGACCATGTGGGATGCTGGGAATTGAACCAGAATCCACAGCATGCAAGGCAATCGCCCTACCTGCTGTGCTATTGCTCCAGCCCGTTATATATTTTTTGAGTGACCCATTAAACCCATTTTTTAAAATAAAAAGTTTATTTTTAGCACCATGCAAACTGTTTTTAGTATAACTTAATACATAAACTACACCAATAACCATATCCTCACCTGTGTCCCCTTTCTTCAACTGTTGTCCCTTGGTCTCTTACCCACCCTTCCCAGTTGCCTGGTAAGCTTCCTACTGTGGACAACTTCTCAGTTTCTGCTGCCTTTGTACATTTTTTATTCCTCTAATCTGTTTCTTTCTTCATATCCTGTGTATCAGAGATATGATGAGTATTTTTTATTTAATTTGTCTGAAAAAGTGCCTGAGAACAAACACATACGTAGAGAACGCAGAAATACAAAGAAATGTAAAAATGAGATAGAGCAAATGCCCACACATGTCATCAAGTTAAAACGTAAAGTAACCTACTGAGTAAAAAGCTCCACCTAAAAGGAAAATAATGCTAAACATATAATTCTTGGATTATTTGTGCAGTATGTAAGGCTGGAGCGATAGCACAGTGGTAGGGCGATAGCACAGCGCCTTCCATGCGGCCAACTCAGCCGACCTAGGTTTGATTCTTACGCCCCTCCTGGAGAGCCTGCCAAGCTACCAAGAGTATCTTGCTCGCAATTACCGGTGACATATTCGATATGCCAAAAACAGTATCAACAAGTCTCACAATGGAAACGTTACTGGGCTGGAGCAAATCAATGAACAATGGGAGAACAGTGCTACAGTGCGACATGTAAGGAAAACTGTATTAAGCATAAATCAACCTCTTGTTGAAAAAAAATTATTTTAGGAATTTGTCTTTATTCTTTAATGATCATTTCATTTTTGTTTTTACTCTGGATTATATTAGTAAATCAACTTTCATATTTTATTTATTATTGTTATTTAATTTGGGTTGAGATAGTTTCGGCCCCAAGACCTCTAATCATTTGCTTTACCGGATAAAACTGTGTGGGTGGTCGTGCGAGAGCGCCAGCTATCCTGAAGGGCTGGAGCGATAGCACAGCGGTAGGGCATTTGCCTTGCATGCAGCCAACATGGCCGACCCGAGTTCGATTCCTCCGCCCCTCTCAGAGAGCCGGGCAAGCTACCGAGAGTATCTCGCCTGCACGGCAGAGCCTGGCAAGCTCCCCGTGACATATTCGATATGCCAGACACAGTAACAACAAAGTCTCCAATGGAGACGTTACTGGGCCCGCTCGAGCAAATCGATGATCAACGGGAGGGCCTTTACTTTATATTTAATTTGGGGGGCACACCCAGCAGTTGCTCAGGGTTTACTCCTGGATCACCCCTGGTGATGCTTACCTGGGTGAACATATGGGGAGCCAGGAATCGAACCCGGTTCATCTGTATAAAAGATAATTGCCCTACCACTGTTCAATTCCTCAAGCACTGTACTTCAGCTTTTTAGACACGTTTTGCACTTCTCATAAAGCTAACATATTATATATAACCATACTTTTTATTTAGTATCATCTGTTTAGTACATATTTTAGAAATGAAATGGAAAAAGTCTAAAAGAGTATCTGATTTGTGCTAACTATAGAGATAATCCTTAGTCAACATTCTGGTTTGTTCACAATGAATTCTCTAAAAAAAAAATGATCAGAGCTATTGAAGTGGCAAGCAAATTGATTTCAAAAGTTTGCCTTTATATTTTATCGCGTTTTTGTTTGCTTGCTTGTTTTGTGTTGTCTGGGATTGGTTCCAGGGACTCACACATCTGAGGTAATTGCTTTGCTATTGAACCACATCTTCAGACCAGTGTTGACCTTTAAGCTATATTATGTGCTCAAGATAGAAGAACTAGAACCCCCAAACATAAAAAAGCATGTAACTTTCTATCCAGAAACAATATGTTCTAATAATTAAGTATATTTCTTTCCTACAATTTTTTAAATGGGAGGTTTTCCTCTCCCAAATTTCAAAATATACTCTAAAGCTGGGCTGGAATGATAGCACCACTGGTAGGGCATTTGCCTTGCATGCGGCCGACCCTGTTTCCATTCCTCCATCCATCTCCGAGAGCCCAGGAAGCTACTGAGAGTATTCTGTCCGCATGGCAAAGCCTGGCAAGCTCCCATGCCATATTCAACATGCCAAAACAATAACAACAAGTCTCATTTTGTGTTTCTGGAGCAAGCAGATGCCATTGGGCTACACTAGCATGCGACAGGGGCGAATGGAGACATTACTGGTACCCGCTTGAGCAAATCGATGAACAACGGGACGACAGTGGTACAATGCAGTGCTACAACTTTGTAAAGCCTATTTATTATTTGCTTAATTACTGTTTATCCTACTCTGTCTACATTTGTGGTTCATACCTAGCTTTTTTTTTACTTTACTGAGAAAAAGGCATTTTATTTCATCGACACTAACTCCTTATAATGCATGGTACATGTATATATATATATATATATATATATATATATATATATAATTTTGCCAGCTGTAATTTTCCAGAGATCAGACTGCATTTTTATACACTAGAATAGATAGATAAATTTATATTTTAAGTTTTTACATATACTGACTTGTCTTTGTTAAAGCCATTTACTAGGAAAAGGAATATGATATAAATGTAGAATTCGATCATTTCAGATGGTACATATATTGGAGAGGGCAAGTGAACTCTTGTAGATGAATAGAGTAAGCTGCTTTGCCCCTAAATGCTTGTTTGTTTCCCAGGACTAAAATCGATGCTTACTTGCTGCCATGTATTTTTCTGCAGCAGGGTTATCCCACAGGCTATTTAATTTTATCCTCATCCTCAAAGAAGGGAGTGTGTGTTTGTTCTTGCAACCCTAATGTCTAGCCTATTGCTTGTTGTACAGTAGCTCCTTTCTCTTATATAGAGCAATTAATTGAGTGATTGAATAGAAACCTGTTTTTTCGTAGTTTACTTTTGTTTTCTTTGAGCAACTTGGATTTGGAACCACAATTTCTGCTTGTCTACTTTTCCATTTCCCAATTTATAATCATCAAGATCCCTTTCTGGCTTTCACATGTTTCTCTGTTCTAGCTCTTAGAAAGACTCTTAAACTTAATTTCTAAGACAGAATAAGTAATGAAAAGTTTAGCAGGTGATTTTATCTATGGGGAAGGTTGAAGACTAGGAAATCTGTAATGTACCCTACTTGGAACATTTCATATATCCCTGATAGTTGTTATTCTCTGCGCTTAGCTTCTTACTAATTCATATCACTATTACTCTCTTTTGTTAAATTATTTTTTTATTTCACCCTGAATAAGCACAATCTTGGAATCTGAAGAGTTAGGTAAACATTGTAGAGTTCTAGGAGAATGACTGAAATTAGCATGAGATTTATTTAATGACATAAACGAATGAGAGAAGTTTGTCCTTATCTGTTGGGGAAAAAAATCGCAAACTCCATAGAGGGCGTGCCTGAGTGTGTTGCTAACTAAGTGAAATATTAAGTTGTGGATTTGCAGATGGTCAAAACCTCTGAAGACTACACTGTGGCTTACGTACGTGCAAAATGGACAAAAACAGTTGCCGAACGCATGCTTTTTAATATTTCTCACAAGTTATGTAGACTGACAATTTTTCTTAACTGAACTCTTCTGCTTTGATTGAAAGTAGAAGATTTCATTGCTCTGATCCCTGGAGTAAGACTAGTTGACTGCTCAGTTTATTTGTTTATATTTTTCAGTGCCTAATGAAAAAAAAATAAAACGACTTTAAAGTAAATATTCTTTAATTTCATAGGCGTGTTCATAGGAGTTAGGCCACTTTAATCAAAGACATACATAGTAAATTAGTAGACCCAGTATTTAAAGCTTTCAAGGCAATATAGCCCTTGGTTCTAACCATACAAATACATGTACATTCTACTTAGCCTAAGTTCTATTGAAAGTAATTTCAAAATCCACTTATTTTTCAATTATATTATCTTCTGGAGCATTAGTAGCTGTTAATAACAAATGCTGCCATAGTGGTTATAGTATAAACCTGTCACTAAGAAGACCAAACTCTAGGTCATGGATAAATAGAGGAAGGTCTTGTAATAAATTAATCTTATAAGATATCCTCATCCAAAATGTCTTGTAGAGTCTTGGGAGAGGTTCCCAGTAGTTTGTTCTTATGCACAAGAGTAAGAGGCTTGATTTTCCTTCCAGAAAGGAAAATCTTAGTCTCTGTATAGATAACTTTTACTTAGTCTCTGCATAGATAACTCAAGATAGTGCTCTTCCATATTTGTAAAGTAATCCTCAGTTGGTGTTAATGTCTTTAAGGTGTTACCACCACCTAGTAACATTATAACAATGTATTTGCATTTTAATGGAAGACTTTAAAGCTCTTGTACTAAATAAAAGTAGTAAATCTCTGTTGATATAATTGGAGGCCTGGCCTGAAATAGAATGCACTGGAGGTATGAGAGTTGAGCTAGGTGTCCACTGGGTCTATTCTAATCACAGTATGAAATGAAGTGTTCCCATTTAGTGGCCTGACTTCTGCTTCCAGAGAAAGGAAAGAGAGGGCAGCCTCTTTGGCCTGAGTAATCAAGTAATCTTTAACTGATTCATTTTCTTTGAAGCAAAACAAAATAAAGGAAGGGCCTCGATCTTTCAAACATTAACTTCCTTTCTATCTGTACCCTGCTCCTCCACCCTTCACATACTTTTTCTTTTCTGGCATCTAGTTTGAGATCTTAAAAATGCCTCAGTTTTCTTTCTCTGATTCTAGGGTATACCTGACATTATTTCCACAGTTGAGATGTTAACTTGATGTTACTTTTTTTTCTTTATATTTCCTGGAATTTTGAAGATTACTTGGAATAGATGGACTAGGATATTTGAGTGATTTCAAGGAAACGGCTTAGCATACTTAAGATATATTTGAATGTAAAATGTGAAACAAGACCTTTATATCGTCAACAAAATGACTGTTTTTCACATTTTCTGCCAAATCATCTTGGGGATAAAACAAATAAGAAGATCCCTACATCTTTGCAGAAAGAGCTGTAATAGAGTGGTTCATCATGGGTTATTGTAATGCAAAAAGAAACATTCACTAGACATAGCTAGTAAATAAGGACAATTAAAGTTTAGCCAGGTGAAATGGGAGTGGGCTGCTTGGAGAAATGCTTAAGCAGCAAAGAGGCAGTTTGTGTAACAGTGTCAAAATCGTTCAGAATACTGGCAAGAAATTATGTAGGACTAACAGTAAACCATGATGGAGCAATATAAAGGAGCGACTGGAAAAGTAGGCTGAGGTCAAGTATCAAAAGGGGAATTTTAATGGTGTATTCCAAGAAGAGAGTAGAACTTTATTTCTTTAAGCAGATAAGAAATTTGATCAAATATATTTTTGTTTTAGAAAAACTCTTCAGAGATCAATATAGTGTCTTACAGAGAATAGCAACTAGAGGGTACAAGTCTTGGTAAGTTGTGGAGATAATTGGAAGTACTTGATAGGGGATTATGTAATAAGGGAGGAGTTGATTTGAATGATGAAAGTAGAAATGGAGAAGAGAGGAAAGAAATCATTGGTACCTTCAATGGAAAATATCAAGCACACAAGAGAAGGAACACACACAGCTGAGTCCTAGATTTTGGGCTTAGTCAATTAGGTGATATTTTGCTGAACTACGAAAACTTTTAATGGGAAATATGCTGAGTTCAGGGTTGGATAAGCTGAGTCTTAGATTATTAAAGTATGTCCAAGCAAATATTTCCAGTAGACAGGCATTAATCTGCTTGAATCCCAGGAGAAACTTTTAAGCTATAGATGTATATTTAGCATATAAGTGATGACAATAGAAAAGATCACTCAGGGAGAATGGGAACTAACAAAGGACCATTGATCAATCCTAGACAAGCGACACGATTTAAAGAACCAACCAACTGAGAATGAAAAGAGTAAGAGTAAGAGATAGCTAAAGAGGCTAGAATGACATACTCAGGAGGCACAGCATAAATCTAGTATGTGCAAGGCTTTGAGTTAGATCCCCACCATGAATGATCCCCTTCTCTTCTTTTCTAACATCTATGGATGTGGCCCTGGTATCTCCTCAGCACCAACGTTTGGATTAAATATCATTGACAAATTTCACCAGGAGTCGCCACTGTAAAGTAACACAATAAATAAAAAGTTTCATAAAAGAATTTTTATGAATAAATTTGCCAGGGGCTGGAGCGATAGCACAGCGGGTAGGGTGTTTGCCTTGCAAGCGGCCAATATGGCCAACCCGAGTTCGATTCCTCCGCTCCTCTCAGAGAGCCTGGCAAGCTACCGAGAGTATCTCGCTCGCATGGCAAAGCCTGGCAAGCTACCCGTGACGTATTCGATTTGCCCAACACAGTAACATTTGTCACAGTGGAGATGTTACTGGGCCTGCTCAAGTAAATCAATTAACACTGGGAGGACAGGGACAGTGAAATTTGCCAGGGGCTACTTCCAATAGTATACAGTATATTTTTCATATTCTTTAACAAGATCAGCATTCAATCTTCTTGTCTTGATGCAAGTCTTCCCAGCCTCTGGCTTCAGGTGGTGTCACCTCCTTTCCAATATGTCCATAGATTCCCTTTATTGAAGCAGTTCTGAGCATTCATATGGTTTCATGTTCCACTCCTTTGTTGCTTTTTCCTAATTTTGTCTCATGTCTTTCTTGGCTGTATCTAACTCAGCTTTCAGAGTTCTCTTCTGGTGCTTCTATCACTATTGAGTTTTGTCTTCCTTTTTAAAAGATGTCTATATTGTCACCCGGTCTTCATTTTTCATTTCATTTCATTTCATCATCCTGTTATTCGTAGATTGCCTCGAGCAGGCCCCAGTAACGTCTCTTTCATCCTAGCCCTGAGATTATATTCAAGGCTCTTTAGGAGAATGAGACCCATCATTGTTACTGGTATTTGGCATATTGGGTACGCCATGGGGAGTTTGCCAGACTCTGCCCTGTGGGCAGGCTACATTCGATAGCCTGCAAGTTTGTCCAAAGTAGGAATGAGATAATAAGATATCATAAAAAGATGTCCTGATAAGATGTCGCGCGGCCGTGAATGCGGCCATGCGGTTCCAGGAGCTGGATTTTATAGTCTCTGAGTCTTGGCCGTTGATGGGATTACACGGCGCCAGGGGGCCAGGTGGTGGGTGTGACCCCCGCCTACTGGAATTTGGAGGATCTGGGTGGAGGATGCTCGGTCTTAATTTTGAAAATCTCAGCAGGTTGCAAATCTTCCTTAAAAGGTTTTACCAGTTACTTAGACTCTATATTTACTTCCCTTGGCAAAACGATAAGCTTCTAATGACTATGAACGCATGTGTCCAAATTAACCCTCATAGTATTTGCTTTGAAAAAAGTCAGTGCTTAATAATTATTAATGACCATTTATTAATAATAATTAAGTGACCACATATATTACACATGTTACTTTCACTAAATAGACGTGATATGTAAGACTCTCCTTGTCAGGCACAGGATCTCAGCTGAGCCAACATGAAAATGCAAGCTTATGAAGTATTTAAACGGAGGTTTTGATATATGTTGTGCATGGTGGCTAGAAAAATGATGGGAAAGTATTTTATAAAAGCACATTCATGACAGAGAGACAGAATGTGGGAATGTTAAGTATCTTTGTTTCAAAGATTGTATTATTCTTCATGTTATTCCTATAGATCTTGAGAGATTTTGCCTCTACTTTTGCTTTTATAATTTTAAGTTAATCTTATGAACTACAATGTAAAAGGCAAGCATCACTAAAATACAAAGAATGACATTTTTATTTGTCCTAAAGGCAGATCTAAGCAACTATAATGGGAATTTTGCAATGTTGTTCTACAAAACCCTAAACCTTTCCTTTTTTTTCATTTGTTTGTTTAGTATATTCAGAGTAAAGCAACGTAGTGGGGCTGTTCATTTAAATAGAATAAGGGTTAACTGATAACTTGACTTATCTTTTAAATGACAAAAAATAAAGAAATTGCAAGACCTTTTCACACATTAGATATGTATTGTCATTTATCATCTAGATATCAGGCTAGCGGTGCGAAGTAATAAAACATATCATCGAAAAATGTGCTATAGGTCTGAATCACTCTTTCATTCCACCTCCCAGCTAACTGTAGTATTAAATCAAACAAGCAGAACATTTCCTTAGGCAGCCATTGCCTTTTAATTTCCTGAAGAACCTTAAAATATCATTCATTACAAGTACTACACATATTTGGTTTTTAAAAGTCTCATAAATCAATAGCAGGCTGACTGTAATAATTATTACAAGTTAGTGCATAATTTTCGTGCTGAAGGCTGCATGCAGAACTTTAGCATATGCAAACGAGGCAATTCAAACTGTGTATAGATATTAATATGAAGAAGCAGGTAACGAGGTGCAGGCTATGAATTATGCATCAAGAGTGGCTGATCTTCAATGAGGAAAATGAATTCAGCATGTAATCTAATTAGTGATGGAAGTCTATTACATCTAACTGCAAAAGCAACCGTCCTTGAAACAAATTTATTTACAGTCCATGTTACCACTTGAAACAACTTTGAAATGATGTGTAAGACAACAGCTTAATTGTAAAATTTTTTTTGTTTATTTGTTTCAGTTCTAGACCTGGAAGACCTCCTAAGAGGACTCAAAGTGTCACCTCCCCAGAGAACTCTCATATCATGCCACATTCTGTCCCTGGCCTCATGTCTCCTGGGATAATCCCACCAACAGGTAAGAGTGCTACTTATTTATTCTGAAAATATGAAAAGGAGCCAGTGCCATCGATTTTATGCATGGTTATATTTGCATGGATATTTACACCTATCAGTTGTGTTCTGTGCACACTCAGATGCTACTGACCAGACTTGAAAAAATGTCATGATTATCATTTATTTATTGAAAATAGTAGAAATATAATTAAGCGAAGAGCAAGGATTTGTTTTTATACTCCTCTCAGAAATACCAAACAATAAATCATTATCCTCATTGTTCTCATTAAGGAACCAAACCATAGGGAAAATCAGTGACTTCCTCAGGATCAATCAGGTGGGATAGATAATGGTCTACCAACTAGGATTTTCTCATTCTCTAAAAATACCAAGTAGGTTGAAATAAATCTAAAGAGAGTCAATACAGTCAACATAATTTTTTTCTAACTTTTCTAGAACATATTAATAGTGCTGAACTGGGGGGGCAGGTTGTGATGGTTTATTATTTGGGTTAATACACTAAGTTTGTATACCCTAAGTTTAATACACCAAGTTTGTATTAGTGAGCTAGGTATGTAGCTCATTAGAGCACTTTCCATGCCTATAGAGAGGTACTAGCTTCAATTTATGGTAATATAAAATATGCCATCAAGAAAAGTCTAAAGTCGGTTAATATCGTTTAGAGTTGAAACACCTGTTTTTCGAACAAACAAAACAACCATATAAATCTCAAAAAAGGAAAAGATAAATGTAAACAATCCCAGCTAAGATATTATAATTAATTTTATAATTCATTATTATAACTGGTATTGAATTACTAATATTGAATTACTTCTAAGATTGAAACGAAATATTTCTATGAACACTGACCAGTGCTGCCCTTGTATTCCATTTTAACATGTGAAAAGCATAAAAGACATGAGTTTATCTTTCAACTAGTCAAAATTGGTTCTGTGTAATGATTATTAGTTTTGGAAAATATAAAAATTCGATTATTTTTCATCTATATTCAATAATTTAACATTAAAGTGAGTAACATTTCCTGAGGTTTCTACATTCTCAGAAAAATGATAATTCTTATACTTAAATAATTTTCCTGCCTTTATCATATGGGTAGGTACCTATAGTAAAATAAAAACATATTGAGCTCGCTTATCAAGTTTTTGTTTTTAAGTTTGGCTGCCTGATTGGGCTTTTGTGTAACCTTAGGAGGGGGTGTGGGCAGATGGTGATAATTTCCAAAATTTATGGTTGTCACTGGCTTCCATGACAACCAAAAGTGGAAGTTAATGAAAGAAAGAAGGCTCTTTGTAGAGACTTACAACACAATACCTCCTGTAGTGTTCTCTACATTTATTTGGACTGAGTACATGTCATAAATCATTTTTGATAATAAGTACCAGTTTAGAATAAATTCATCCTAGCAACAGAGTTTCAATCACATCCTACTTTCTGAGAATCATGTACACTTTACAATTAAGAAAAGAGTTATGTAAAAATCCTAAACATTCCCCTCTGTGCCAGGAGTGCAATTTGGATGATGCATTTGCCAACTTCCTCATCTTTAGGGCAGAAATAAAACCACTGATTTTGAAGTGGAATTTTCATATACATATTAAGAAATAACACCGTGAGTTCCAATATGTACAGTTAGCATTAAAAATAGTTATTAGATATCTATCCTTTTCAAATACCCTCATATTCAATGAATGCATGTTTTATAGTTCAGTTTCTTGGAGGTATCTTTTCTCTCATTGTGACCTTATAGGCACATAAATAATCTGCATTCTATACAAAGAAGGCAATTGTATACACATATGAACATACACCCTATGACTGAAGTAAAGAATTTATCATTTTAACATTTTAGTAAACAAGTGTTAGACCAGTGCAATACTAATACAAAATTAATCTCATCTAGGCATGTTTACCTAAAAATATTGTAAGAATGTACTCAATTGAGGATTTGTAACTCAAAACCATGTTTTCAGTGCTTATATTCATTATTTCTTTTTGCTTACTGCTACTCTCTAACCTGCCACCACATCCAAACGACCTCTTTTTGACATAATACCATCTGTAATATTTTAAGCTTATAAAATTTCAAAATCAAAGGAGAAAATTTACGATGTAGAAATATGCCTAGCATGTTGGGAAGTTTATTATAACAAATGCATATTATCTCCTGGGGAAACTCAGAATTAAGGACAACATGAAAATGCACAAGTAAAAGGCCATTAGTAAATCGATCACTTAATATGTTAAATGTAGCAGCCTATTGAATGCCTTATGCAAAGAGTAAGTCTGACATAAACAATTTAGACCTTTTACGTTTGTGTAGTTTGTATACAAATGAATTTTAATGCATTAATTGTAAAGATCGTCTGTGGTGGTTAGTCACTAGGTAGATAAAATGGAACATACGTATATAATGCATATTTCCTTCATATATCTTGAAAAAATGGAGCGTGAAATTATTTTCCTTTGAGCAAGTCTGTCTTGAAATTAGAATTCTCTGTACAACTTATCTAGGATTTTTTTTCCAAGATAAGTTTTTATTTAAAGACGTTTACTTGGAGAGGTGTGAGAATGGGAACCCTATCGCTTTCTGTTGATATTATAACAAATGCCCTCAAACTTGATGACTTAAATAAATGAAAATTTATTCTCAAAGTTTGGGGACGAGTATAAAAAGAGTAACATGAGGTGAAAATCAAGCTGTCAGGTCACAATATTAATTCTTTTTCTCCTTGAACTTTTGGTAACTACTCACCTTCCTCAGTGTGTGGCTGTCTCTAAATTTCTGCACTGGTGTGTGTGTGTGTGTGTGTGTGTGTGTGTGTGTGTGTGTGCGCGCGCGCTTGCGCATGTCTGCACGTGGGCGCACTCATGCACAAAGCATTTCAATGGCAAAGACATATACTATGTCTCTAGGGAAGGTCCTTTCTTGCATGCTGCCAGCAAAGATTTGATCTCTGGCACCACACATGGCCCCTAATGTCTCTGCATCTATGGAGTAGACCCAATAAGCAAAACACCAATAAAATAATAATAGTCATGAATATCTTTATCTGCCTCTCATGTAAGTATACTTAATTGTGTTTTTCGCCCCAACAGATCAATAATGACCATATTTCCGCCATGACGTTTAAAAAACGTAATAATATTCACAAAGAATCTTCCCATATAATAGCTTCCACATTTCTCATTATCACCATACCACTCCCAACAAGCCAGTGGGATTTTGTAAGAAATCCAAGCTTGGGGTTGAAGATATTCATACACATATAGTTGTGGGAGAGATTCTGTTCAATTTGATTCACTATGCTGTCCTATTATGTAGAATATTATCTGGCTCTGAGTAGACATAATAACATAATAATAACATAATAATTTGTTCAATGTATATATCTAATTTAGGTTTAGTAAAGGAATTCTGAGTTAAATAAGTATGCTTCAGAGCTGCAAATTAAAACACTGGTGTTTTACAGATTCTAAAATTGTACTAACATATTTTGCATCCAGGTTTTAAAATTCAATCTAGGGTCAAAAATAAGTGGAGCAAAATTCCTGGTACTAATCTCAGCCATTCCTGGGTGTTAGTCCCATTTTGTTGCTTTATGTTCCCCAGATGAATGCAATTTTTCTGTGTCTATCCCTCTGTTTCTGACTCATTTTGCTTAACATGATACTTTCCATGTAGTACCACTTGTATGTAAATTTCATAACTTCATCTTTTCTAATAGCTACATAGTACTCCACTGTGTAAATGTACCAAAGTTTCTTTAACCAGTCATCTGTTCTCGGGCACTCAGGTTTTTTCCAGATTCTGGCTATTGTAAAGAGTGCGGCAATGAACAAACAATTGCAGATGTCACTTCAACTATACTTTTTTGTCTCTCTGGGATATATTCCCAGGGGTGCTATTGCTGGGTCAAATGGGAGATCGCCATGACTTGGAGGGCAGCCACACGTGCTAGTGGAAAAGGAAGCTCAGATAGAGAAGAGAGCACCAAATAAAGGGTGTTGTGAGGACCTCCCAGGGTAGGAGAAGCATGCTGAAAGTAGACCAAACATGATTGCCACTCAATGCCTCTCTTGCAAAACACAGTACCCAAAAGAAGAGAGAGAGAACAAGGGAGAATGCCCTGCCACAGAGGCAGGGTGGGACGGGGGGATGGGGTGTGGGAGGGATGCTGGGACCCGTGGTGGTGGAGGATGGGCACTGGTAGAGGGATGGGTACTTGATCATTGTATAACTGAAACCCAAGCACAAAAATGTATAAGTCTATAACTGTACCTCGTTGTGTTTCACTAATTAAAAAATAAAATACAAAAAAATAAGAGGAAGGCATTATTTTTTGTCTGCAGGTTGTAATGACTGTGTATAAAGTTATTACAGACTCATTGATTCTTTAATGAAGCAATGTTTGCAAGATGGAAAGGAAAGATAGAATGCTTTAGTCTTTGTTGTTTTGAACACATCCAGCTGTTCTCTGTGTAAATTCTTGGCTCTGTGGTCAGAGGATCATAGATGGCACAAGCATAGATCAGTGAATTCAAAGTTAGTGCCTTACCCACTGTACTATGTTTCTGGCCCTGAATGCTTTAGTACATGCAATTCCTGGATAGACATATCACCATATTTTGCATTATGTAGTATTAAGAATTATATTTCTAATTTTAATTACAGTTGCTTGATATGTAAATCATCTAATACATATGTGGAAATATATACATTTATATTGATTATACTCAAACTCAAGTCAAGTAACAATATATTAAGCCTGTTTCTAATGTGGAGATTCATTTAAACTACTTTTCTTAGATAGTAGAGCAAAGATTTGTTATTTTTTGACTTAATTAAATAACTGCATATTTTTGAGTACTAGAATTCTATACTTCTTTATAAAATAATTATAAATTTTTACTTCCTAATTTATTTCTCTTCTCTAGATTTCTTCAGTAGTCTCATATGACTAAATTGTGCCCCGCTAAAGTTATAATTTATTTATATTACTTCTCAGTAGATTTGCAGTAATGAAGTTACTAATATCCTTGATTGAGTAATTGCTAAGTATTATTTGCTTCATTTTTAGTAATGTGATGCCTCCTTTGACAGAAGAGAAACTTATTTTCAGTAAGAAAAGCAAATCATGTTTTAGGAATCAACTTTTGCTTATTTAGTTGGTGGTGTATAGATTAGATATAATATTGTGGGCTGCCTACCTTTTGGACAATGTTCTAATTCTTTGGTTTATACATTCCATGGCGTTTTCTTTTTTGACTTAGTGATTTTTAAAAAATTTTTCATTAGTGAGACACCATGAGGTACAGTTGTAGACTTACAAATTTTGTGCTTGGGTTTCAATTATACAATGATCAAGTACCCATCCCTCCACCAGTGCCCATTTCCCACCACCACGGATCCCAGTATCCCTCCCACTCCCCATCCCCCCATCCCACCCTGCCTCTGTGGCAGGGCATTCCCTTTTGTTCTCTCTCTCCTATTGGGTGTTGTGGTTTGCAAAAGAGGCATTGAGTGGCAATCATGTTTGGTCTATAGTCTACTTTCAGCAAGCTTCTCCCACCCTGGGAGGATCCTCACAACACCCTTTATTTGGTGCTCTCTTCTCTATCTGAGCTGCCTTTTCCCTTAGCATGCGTAGCTGGCCTCCGAGCCATGGAGCAAAATTCCTGGTACTAATCTCGGCCATTCTTGGGTGTTAGTCTCCTATTTTGTTACTTTATGTTCCCCAGATGAATGCAATCTTTCTGTGTCAATCCCGCTCTTTCTGACTCATTTCACTTAACATGATACTTTCCATGTAGTGAAATTAATATACCAGTATTTGCTATCACTACCCATTTTCATTTTCTAATCAAGAAGAGTCTGAGATGCAAACATTATTCATTCATTCATGGAAAACAACAAACACTGATATGATACATTTTGAAAATCCCTACACATCTTATAAAACAAAAATTGTTCAAGAAATTTTTTAAACAGAATAGCCATCTCAGAGTCCTTGACAAATTTTTCCCTCTTATACTGACTATAATACTTCAAGTCCTCCCCTTACTCATGTTCCAGGTTTGTAATTAAGCATTTAGCCTTACCATGCTCAAGTTTGTTTTATATTTATATTACTTCTCATTTAAGGGGAGGTATGCTTTATCATTTAATCCCCTTTTTAAAGAAGTATAATTACTTATTGAAAATTGTAGAATCAAACATTTTAGAGAAATTGATAAATATCACAAATATAATACTAATAGATATTGATTCTTATGTTCCTAAAGTATCAGTGGCCCTTTTAAGAAGTGTCTTAGCACCAGAAATGAAGTTATTTTGCAAAAAGAAAAGCATGAAAGGATTTCTTTTAGTTGTATTATCTTATTAACCAAATTTGGGATACACTAAAATAAGCCCAGGTTAATAGGTAGGAATATGAAGTTCAGACAATATTACTATATCTTGCATTTCATGCAACATCTGGAATATTGTGCTAAGACATAGCACTATGATTTTTTAGAAGAAAATTGTCAAATTGACAAGAATATCCTAGATGATAGACATTTGTAATCACTGGCAAATTCAAGTCTTAAGTTTATGGATGATTTGAAAGTAGAAGATAGAAAAGAATCTTGTTCTTCTGACACAGAACTCTAACTTATGCATTTGTCAATTATAGAGAGGTCTGAATTGACTTTCATAAGAAGGAAACTTACTCTTAGGAAAATTAAGAATGCAATATATCACTGAAAAAGATTAATTTTTCTTTGGCACAGAGCTGAAAAAGACTGCTAGCATGAAAATCTGCTAACCGTTTTTACTTTTTATATCTATTAAGATTTTTTTGGTGTGAGAGTGGGCCACACTAGGATACTCCTGATTCTGTACTCAAGAGTTACTTTGGTGTTTGGAGGGGACCATATGCAGTGCTGGAGTTCTAAATGGAGTCATTGATTTGCAAGGCAAATGCCTATCTCTTGTACTATCTATTTGGTCCCAGATTTAATTCATTTTTTTGTTTTTTTTTCTTTTGATAAAACCTTTGACATTCTACATGCAAGCATATGCCTTAACTCTGAGCAACATTCCTGACTAAAGGAGTAAAATTTATTAAAATTTTTTTTTCCTGATAGTAATTCTATTTACCTTCCTAATAATGGGAATTTAAAGGAAATATGGTAATATATTTTGAAGATGTGTTGAACTGTCGCCTAAAACATATAGTCATGTAAGCCAATTTTACCTCAGTAAAAAGTTAAGGATACCTTTCAAAGTATTTTTTCAATTGGAAAGATGAGTAAGATCATCCTATCTTTCTCATTGTAAAATATAATTTTATTTTATTTAAACTATTCTTCCAAATTTGAAAGGTAATATATTTTTAAATAGTGTCTATGATTCAGATTTTCATATTTTAATATCATTTCATAATTTTTAGATTTGCTCGAGCGGTCCCAGTAACGTCTCCATTGGAGACTTTGTTGTTACTGTGTCTGGCATATCGAATACTCTCAGTAGCTTGCCGGGCTCTCCGAGAGGGGCGGAGGAATCGAACTCAGGTCGGCCAAGTTGGCCGCGTGTAAGGCGAACGCCCTACCCGCTGTGCTATCCAGACACAGTAACAACAAAATTTTTAGATATTTTTTAAAAATTATTTTTCAGGTAGTAGGAAGATAATACAGGGATGAAGGTATTTGCTTTGCAAAGCAAGTGACCCTGGTTTGATCCTGTGCACCACATATGGTTCCCTAAGCAATGTGAGGGGTCACTCCTGATCACAGAGTCAGGATAGCTCATGAGTACCCAGACCGTGACGCACCTCAAATTATTTTTGAGGTACATACTTCATACTTGTTTGTTGCTATGTTTATAGTAATGGGGTAGTTTACTTGGGGTCAAACTAAGATTATGTTAAACTAAACTCAGAAATCATCTTTGTTTTAATAAATTTTCAAAAGCTCTTTCTTCTTTATTCTCTTTGGCATTCTTCACATTTAACTTTATGAAGAATCCATAGCTGTAGATTCAACAGATAAGAGGACATGATAGTCATTGAGTATAAATGTAAAATTTTTATTACTTAGAGTTGTGGAATTTAAAACTAAGTGTAGGAAAGTTCTATTTTAACCAGTAAACATCATCAGAAGTGACTATAGAAAGATATGAACTCTTTATGTGATGTGTATAAGACCCTGAACTTTACTATAATTACTTTCATTTGACTTTTCAGTTTAAAAAATAAAGCCACTATGATGTGAGTCATTTCCTGAAAGTCATAGAACTCTCCTAACCACAACCACTTTTTAAATGTGCAGTAGCTGTGCCAAACTTTTGATCCTTTATTTTCTTGCCTTGTAAAAATGGATCCTTTCATTCCTATCAAAATTGTTTTTGTCTTAAATTGTTACGATGTCCAGTGACAATTTATAGCATCATTCTGCAACTGACAAATCTAGACAAAGTATTACTTTTGTAGCTGAACAGTCTGATCCAGGTGTTACTGATTGTTTTAGCACCTTTTTAAACTTTCATCAATTTCCATTGGGTTTAAAAAGAAAATAAATGAGTTTTTAAATTGTGTACCTCAAACTTAGAGAGTCTTAGTTTGGCAAACTACTTAAATCATATAAAGTTGTACTACATAAAATGCTATTAGAAGTCAATAGTAACATTTATTTATCAAAAAATAGTACTTTCAGTTTTCAGGACTTAAGGAAAATGAATTCTTTTTATAAATATTTGAGTTAAATAAATTTATGGATATTAAATGCCATACTAATATCATAATTAAAGTTTAAAGTGTCTATAATGCTTTCAGAATGTTTCATACTGCAAATGGTAGTAGATCTTAAAATTGGAGATTGCACTAAATCAGTTACATTTGTAGACTTTTGTATGCTGTTGTGGGAAATTATTTTACCCATATATAATCAATGTATACAGTTTCTCAAGTGATTAAACTTTACCCTATTCAATACATTGAATTTGACTACACAAAAACTTAAAAAAAATTGTGAACCATACCTGCTGGTCTTTATGGCATACTCCTGGTTCTGTGTTCAGGGAATTACTCCTGTTGTGGTTGGAGAACTAAATGGACTTCTGGGGATTGAACCTTAGTCTACTACATGCAAGAACCTTGGTCTACCATTGCACTGTTCCTCCAGCCCATACCAACACTTTTTAACCTCATCAGAAAAAAAAAGAATAATTAATATGAGATTTTTTATCCTGTTTCCTTGTTGATAGGTCTAGAGATACAGAGAGTAGGGTTCATTCTTTTTTTAAATTTTTGATCACATTTATTCTTAATTTCTTCATTTGTAAAACAGACAAAATGTATATAAGGGCTCAATGAGCTAATGTTTCAAAAAATTTTATATCACATTGAATAGCACAATATCTCATTGTTGTTTTGATTTACATCTTCCTGATGATTAGCAATGTGGAGCATTTTTCATGTGCTTTTGGCCATTTGTATTTCTTTTTTGAGCAAGCTTCTGTTAATTTCTTCTCCCTACTTTTTGATGAGGTCTGAGTTTATTCTTGTATAATTCTACAAGTGTCTTGAATATCCTAGATATAAATCCCTTATCAGATGGGTATCGGGTAAATATTCTTTCCCGTTCTGTGGAGTCTCTCTGTATTTTGGTCACTGTTTCTTTTTTTTTAAATTTATTTATTTATTGAATCACTGTGGGAAAAGTTACAAAGCTTTCAGGTTTAGGTCTCGGTCATGCAAATATCAAACACATTTCCCTTTACCAATACTTATTTTTCACCACGAAGGACCCCAATAAACCCCCACCCCCCACCCCTCCCAATGTCTGTGAGGCAGATGAATTCTAGTTAACACTCTATCTACTTTGACTAGATTCATTGTTTCAATAAAAGATGCACCATTATTATTTAGAATTTACACCCCCAAATCAGACATGCTGAAAAAGCATTGTGAAGTGATTTGCTTTCTATAGCTGGGTTCAAGAATTAAATGATGTCCCGTGGCCGTGCGATTTTGGATTTCTGCTATTTTACTTAGTAACCCTGGAAGTATTTCTGCTGAGAGTCAGATAATTAAGAGATTGGTTTCTGTGCTCTGGAGCCATGGCCGTGCAGGAGAGCTGCTCGTGGGGGGCAACTGGTGACCTCAGTAGGGCGTGAAGGACGAGCCGGGAATGCCCCCCTTTCCATGAGGTTTTAGTCGCCCCATCACGACCAGCTCATACCTGGCTTTCCACAAAGTTCCCCAGCGGCTGCCATCTTTCTTTCCAGAGGGAAGAAGGTGGAAGGGACCAACACCCTTTCCCCTCCGGGCAGACATGGTGGCGTGGATTAGTGCATAGTCTGTTCACTTTTCTGCTGCAAGCTGTTGGGACATTCTTTTTAAAGATCTTAAGTTTCATTTTGCATTTTAAGTTGCTTCGATTTCTCATTGACAAGACTGCTATAGATTTATTTTGTCTTTGCTGATTTTAGAATACAATGAGTAGCATTGGAGTAGTTGCTCCTCATTAAAGATACGCATTTTCAAACAAAATGGTGTGGCATGGCTCCTGACTTGCAGATAAAAAGTCTGGCTTTCACTCACTTTCTTCTTCATCACTTGCTTGCTATATTACCTTGAGGAACACAGCCTGGCCTCACTTGTTCATTCATCACAAAATAGGTGAGTACAACTGTACCTCATGGTGTCTCACTAATAAAAATTAAAAAAAAAATAGGTGAGTACAGACACCTAAAACACTAGATAGGAAGTGCCAAGAGACTTGCTCAAAGCTTCCCTTATATGGCTTTCAGTCAGCTCTCAGATTCACATTGTTTTAATAATTTACCAGCTAGTTTTCCACATCAAGCTGTCTTCTCATGTATCGACTTTGTCAAATATAGTCCAAACTCTGTAGGTTCTCCCTCATGTTCTACTTCATAAAACTGTAAAGGAAAAAATGAGGGAAAACAAGACTATGCTTTCCACAGAATTCAATAACAAGATATCACCTGATAATCGGTTTAATATTGTGCTTTTCTTGCCTCTT
Organism: Sorex fumeus; assembly: GCF_029834395.1. Classification (NCBI taxonomy): domain Eukaryota; kingdom Metazoa; phylum Chordata; class Mammalia; order Eulipotyphla; family Soricidae; genus Sorex; species Sorex fumeus. The sequence continues at coordinate 56,633,482 of NW_026606065.1, forward strand.
TTTGCTTTTTCCAGACAGAATATCTGTTATTTGAGCATATCCATTTTGGGAAAGATGGTTATTTTTCCCATATTATCATTTTCCATATCAGCAATGGTGTGATCATTTCCTTTGTTTTTGCCTTCCTTTTATTTCATTTGTTCTTTCAATTGTGGTTTTTGCACACTTGCTCCAGGTCACACATTCTAATTATGATGTTTGTACTTGTAGTTATTAGAGGTTGCAGTGATATAGAAGTGAGGCTTGTTTGTTCTGGCTGAAGGCTCACTGGGGGACACTGTGATGCTCCTTTATGAGCATCACAGCTTCTTGCTAGTAGTTGCACTCCTGACCACAGTGCTAATACTTTTTTTAGTCGCAGTATTTGCAGGGAGTCTCATGGTTTTCTTGAAGTTCTTGCACACACCTGACTCAATAGGCAGGAAATCACATAGTCTATTCTGGTGACCAGGGTGTCAAACAGCAGGGCCTCCAATCTGAGCTCAACACATGGGGGTTAAACCTGGGATTTCACTTGTGGCCTCATATTGCAAAGCATGAGCTCTACCATGTAGCCTTCCTGAATCTCTTTCCTGCATTTTGTAAAAATGGTTTTGTATTTTTTGTTCGTTTGGGTTTTGGGCCACAGGTGGTGGTGTTCTGGGATTTTTCCTCGCTCTGTGCTCAGGGATCACTCTCAAGGGCAGTACAGAACCATATGTGATTTCAAGATTGAACTGGGAGTTGACTGAATGCAAAGCAAACCTCTGAACTCATGTACTTACTCATGCCCTGGCTTCTCAATATTGATATATGTCAAAATTATATCCTTCTGAAACATCTTTTGTTAGTGATACTTTTTTTTATCATGCTATTTAAAATGTTTTGATTTATACTTAATTCACTGAAATATCTCCATTAAAATATTTTCTCTATTACCATTTCTTCATCCTTCAAACATATCCTCCCCATAAATTTTCATTGAGGACATGCAATTATTGTGGAGAAAATATTCTTAAATACATATTTTGTAGTAACCAAAATTTGTTTCCTATTGTATCATGAAGAGGTATTGTAAGAACACAGCATTGAGTATTTAAATATTAAAAAGAATGTTAAAATTATCTCCTCCAAAGGGCTATGAAATGTTAATTGTCAATTTTGTGTCATACTTACAAATGTGATGCCATATCATTTAGTGATGACATAATATTCAACATTAAAGTCAGTCCCTCTAGTAAATTATTACTCTCTTAAAGTCAGATATTCAAGCTTTTCTTTTCACTATGGGAACATCTAGTTCCATACTATTTTCTAAATGTGAAATATAAGTTTCATGATTTTCAAAAGTTGCTCTGAATATCTTTTATGTACCAAAGCATTCAAGGCCCTTTGTATTATCTTTTATCTTACAATGAATGAGAATGAAAATGCAAGTATCTCTAAATTTCAAAAATTGATATCTTAATATTTCAGTATTATAGTATTTTGAAGTTATTGAAGCATCATATCCATCCTATTTTAGCTAACCTTTAAGTTACTTATTAAATAAATTACATTTAAAGGATACCATTCCAATGAGAACCCTTTACCATATGACCTGTCCATATGAGTTGTCTTTTTGATTTATAACAGCAATTGCTTTCTCGGCATGGATTTCATGACATAATAATATTCTATGAATTTTTGAAATTACAGTGAGCTTCACATCAATCATCTATAATAAAGTACTGTATGTATCAAACATAGAGTACTATAGGACCATAGATATTTTAGAAATGTGCATATTTGCCAAATATCATGATTGTTATTTTACTGAAATTAGAGAGTAAATTTTTGATGTTATTCAAATTTATTATAAACATAATCACCTCTTTTAGTGCAGTATCCTGCATTCTCAACAGTAAGCTTCATTTGCCTTTGAACGTGTCAAATGTCCATCCAGATTAATTTTGCTAGACTACTGTTGTTCTTGGACTACATTCAAGGAAATCTATTGTTCCTGGGGTTCCTGGGAATTAATGTCTTAAATTTCGGTATTATAATTAAACACATATGACATGGACAATCATTTTCTATTCATGTTTTTTATCTATAAAATCAGAAATTTAAAAAGTGAGACCTAAGCTATAGACAGAATAACTGTGCTACTGATATTTTCTCAATTTTCTTGTCTAAAAGTATTGAAAATATTTTGAGTTGTAGTCAAGGGATACTCTTTCATAAGCAAATATTTCTTTTCTATATGAAAAACATCCTGCATTGAAAATTTGCTATTATCAGCTACTTTATGCTTTACTTACTCTTTAGTTTTTTTCCTTAAATGACATATTATTTTACGTGATTCTTCATTATTTTGCAACATTTTATGTGATTTATTCATTAATTAATTGTATCTTTGAAAGATTCATGAATTCTTCTAAAATAGTATAAATCTCTTTCAAAATACACATTTATTAAGGATATATTTGAAAACTACGACTATATTAAAAGACAGTTTATTTTTTTGGAAAATATTTTTAAAAGCTTATTCAAAATTATAATCTTAAACCTGCGGCTTAGAAAATCATGTCTTTAGATGTAAAATCATGTACTGTAGATGTAAAAACACAAAGTAATTATTTTTCCAATTGAAATATTTGTATTTGCTTCAAAATTGTAACTTTATTTTATCCAGTTAGCACTTCTTCTCTATTTCAGTCTTCCAGTATTGTCAGATACATTTATTTTTCCTAAAACATTACAGATAAATTTATGTAAAGAATCAATATCTCAATCCATTTTTATCACTTTGTCTTCAGTTGCTTTCATAGCATCTGACTAACACATTGTTAAATTAAAAAAGATTTAATCAATCAATATAATTAATTAGTTAAAATAAGGAATGTGTTACAATAAATTATTGAGTAACTATTACAGGTAGGAAATTTGATAATAGCTGAAGATACAATTTATTTTTCATGTCAAACTGTAGTGAATAAGTTATGTGTTTCCTCTTTATAAACAAATAAACTAAGGCATAAATAATTTTAAAATCTTGCTAATTTGAATAGAAGCACTTACTTGTGCTTGAACTCAGGAATGAATATTTTGACCTCTGTTTTCACCCTACTATCCTTTCTAAGCAATGCATTAACTACTTCAGATGTAATATATATTTTGAGTCAAATTGAAACATCATGAATTAATAAATTCAATTTATTTTTTTGCTCGAGCGGGCCCAGTAACGTCTCCATTGGAGACTTTGTTGTTACTGTGTCTGGCATATCGAATACTCTCGGTAGCTTGCCGGGCTCTCCGAGAGGGGCGGAGGAATCGAACTCGGGTCGGCCATTTTGCTTAAAAAGAGTGTTAGGTTTTACAGGCAAATTCAGAATTTCATCAGAAAGCTTCATCTTAATTTTCACACATTTGGTAGAGAAATCAAATTCTTGTAGGTACACTACAATTCTTTACTAGTTGGAAACTGAATAGTATATAAAAACATTTTGTTTTAGTGAGTTACAGTGTTTATTGTCATAATTTGGAGGTTAATAGAAGAAAAAAATTGATAGAATGAAAGCAGTTAGAAATTTTATTTCAGAATTTACGATAAAGCTTAATTCCTTACACATTTGATTTTGTGACTCAAAATTGACACTTGATTAAGTACCTGTGGGAAGTCTACATAGCCATTTTTTCCACTGTATTTTGCTTGCTAAATTGTGTAATGTTGGTTGACAAGTGCTTAACATTTTAGACTTATTTTTAAACATTGTAAAAATTGAGCACAGCATAGATTTACCTGCAAGTGTTAATCATACTATTATACTCTAAATAATTTAAATAAATATTTCTTTACTTCTGTTAATGTTCATACTGTTGGTCTTTATTTACCTCTTCTTAAAGTGGTACATTTCTATTTGATTACTTTTTTGTGTGAGATTTCTATGTTATTTGGTTGAAACAGTGTAACAGTTGCCAGCCAAATGCCATTTGGTAAGAGACTTTTGGCTACAGAAATTGCAGAAATACTTGGCCTTATACTTTAACAGACATAAAACAGTTGGATATAATTGGTGAAACAGTTAAAGATCTATTCAAATGGTTTCTTCTTAAATTATCATGATATCATTTTGTAAACACATAAAAAACATTCTGGTAATTTAATATGCTACATAATGTGTATTTACCTTCTATTTATACTTTGCTTGCTCATCTATTAATATAGACTAGAATATGCTAGATGTTATTCCTTTACAAATCGTGGAGGGCCAGAGATTTTCAAATATCCTACAATAATAATTATTATTTAAAACAAAATAGTGTGAATTCGTATTTCTATTTTAGTACTTTGCAAATCTCATTATTAAACTTCAGAATCCAGATTTAACATCAATTTTCCTCTTTGCTATGTATCTACTGTAATTGTGAGCGATTGAATTTTTACCATTTTTATTCAGATCTCAATGAAGAAGGAATATAAATAATTTCAAAAATTTATGGCTATTAAGCATTCTAAATTCTACCTTAGTTTTGTTGTTCTGCTTTATCCTCATTACTAAAGGTGAAAAATAGTTCTTTCTGAAAGTCACAGAACTTTAGTCACAATAGGAAAATTAACTTTGTTACTTTTTAAATTTTTCAATGAATCTCAAAATTCAAATAGAAGATTTGAATATTAAGACCTTGGCTTGACTCACCTTTGCTTAATTTTGACAGTTGTCTTAAAGTGAATTTAGTGTTTAATGAAATTTTCTGGACTGATAACTCAAGAGCTGAAGGGAACAATTCTAGTAGTGAGAAAGTAATTTTCTGGCCTAATTACACCTTCGACCTCACTACAAAGTCTGTCAACAAAAGTGCCAGGTTTGATCATGATTTTTTTTGACGTGTTTTCACCAATCTACTTCACACAGGCAACTTTTAACAATAGCTTTTGGTATTTGCAAACTATTTTACATCTGAGAATCAAACCTCAGCATACAGTTGCCAACAAGTGATTTAATTAAACCCCTTTTAGAATTGAGAAATTGTGAGTATTGATAAAATTGGAAATTTGCATGGCTGCATCATTTTAGAAAACTATCAAGTATTAACAAATGACCATAAGTTGAATTTAAATGTTTGACTAATTGAAGCCTCTAGAATCCTGGTTTCTTCTCTACATTCACTCTAAAGGTCTAGCATATCTAATTGGTGAAATTCTGCAAAACTGACCTTTCATTAAGGGATTATGAGTCTTGATTAATCTCACCACTTGATTATATATATATTTAATATAAATATTATATTAACATATAAAAATACATGATATACATAAATACATGTGGCAATTTCTTTAAATTTGTGAGTCTTATAGTTTGTTTAGTTAGTAGTGATTGAATTCTATCTTGAATAACTCTTTGAACTAGGTGGAATTTAACTGCTACTTGGAGATCTCTCTATACTTTATGTAGCCAGGTCATAGGTGCATGTGTTGCCCATGGCACTGAGTACTGTCCCTCAGCACTGCATGGCACTGGTGACCCTAAGTACCACTAATGTTGTTCTGTGACCCCCAGCATTATTGGGCCCAAGCAAAACAATATTTCTGGATCCAAACACTGGACCTTCCAGCTCTGTTCATCAGTATATAGCTAGTAGTAGCCTCTGAGTCCCTGAGTAGCGCTTGGGAGGCCTTCCCCTAGAAATCAAAACAAATCAGAAAAAATAAATAAATAAAAGTGTCATTCATATTTTCATATGAACATAAACTCTGTTCCCCAAACTTGAATTACCTCTCATTTTAGCATAGTTTTCTTCTCCTCTACTTCTCCTTTAGGTTCTTCTTAAATTTAGGAGAATTCAACTAAAACTTGGATTTAGTAACAAAAGATAACTGATATATTTGGATTAATGACTAGTTTTCTGATTTTAATTCCTCTGTCTACTTCAGATCAATAGCACAGCGGTAGGGCATTTGCCTTACAAGTGGCGAACATGGCCAACCCGAGTTCGATTCCTCAGTCCCTCTCGGAGAGCCCGGCAAGCTACCGAGAGTGTCTCGCCCGCACGGCAGAGCCTGGCAAGCTCCCCGTGATGTATTCGATATGCCAAACACAGTAACATCAAGTCTCACGATGGAGACGTTACTAGGCCCACTCGAGCAAATCGATGAACAACGGGAGGACTGTGACTGTGACTGTGACTTCAGATAAGCAAATTTTATTTTAAGATATTTAAAAGTATTTTCTCAGTTTGGGGATACAGACAAACTCAAAACATTAATTTCTAAATGAAATAGGGCTTTTTAGTTTTTAAATACATAATTTAAAACTTAACTGAAACAAGAATGAAACTTGTTACAACAAAATATACTATTAGGTTTTTGAAAAGTCACTTGTGGTATAATAACATTATGCATGGTCATTCACATTCATCTATTCAGCAAATATTTATTGAGTTATGGGAGTTACAGAGATGATTAACATCACCACTTAATGGATAAAATTTAATTGATGATACCTGGTACCAATGACCAGGAGAGCTATAGAAAAGTAATATGAATTTTCAGAAGAAGAAAACAAAGCAAAGAGATGATAATTTTTAAAATGGTGGAAATGGACGCTGCATTAGATAGCTGGCTTGGGTGTGGTTTGGCTCACATCCATTTGTTAAATACATTTATGTCAAAATATATATTTGATAGCAGTCTTTGTGAACAGAAACTCAGTTTTACATTGATTATATCAGAGTGATGTGATTGAAGATGCTAGGAAATTTATAGGCTGTAATTTGACAAGCATTTGATTATAAGCATTGTTATCATTGATTGCGGTATATTAAATTTTATTTATGAAGTCATAGAACATATATTTTAACTCATTTAAGCTGCATGCCATCTCTTTGAGTAGTTATACTGGTTCCCATTTTACAGATGAGTAAATTTTGGCACTGACTTTTGTTTTTAAAATGAGTTCAAGACCTTTAAGATGGCTGTGAGCCTGTTTAGTCAATCACTCTGCAAATGTTTTACAGGCAGCATTGCTCCATTTATGTTTATTGTATTCAGTCATAATTTCTTAAAAATGTGTATTTATGAATTCATTTCACTGTGGCCATTTTAACAATAGAATATGATATTTTTAACTTAAGTACAATTTTTACATCTGTAAATTGTACTATTGCCAGTATGGTGACTCACTCAAGCTCATTTATATTTGATTAATTATGTGGGTGCTAATGAGCTCTACATGTTGTACAGTTTTGGCAGCAGTCTTGCTTGTTAGACCATATCAACAATATTTTGTCCTTTTATGGTTGTTTCGTCTTGAGAGGTCATGATAGAAAACAGTTTGTCCCAATTGGGTAATCAGTACTGGAAGTTATTTTATTAGAAAGGATGAAGGAAATGAGGATATTTAGAGAAGATATGGGTGGAGGGAAGGCATGATTATTGTGTCTAGATATTTTACAAAGGATATAGATTAGTTAATCATTGTTCTGCAAGGTAGGGCTGGAAAAATGCTGTTTGTGAAAGAAGAGTACACAGTGAAGAGAGAAAGTTCTAAATATCAGCTAACTATGAAACTGTGGGCCTACATTACATTGAAACTTCATTTTAAACATCTTGACTATTTTCTCGTGTGCATTGTAAAGAATTTTTTTTCATTTAGGATAACTTACAAGTTTATTATTCTATTATTATTATTTTTTCTAACACCAGTATTACTATTTTAATTACTTTCTAAGATTCAATGTGCTAATGAATAAAGTGTATTTAATTTCAAGATAACATCCTACATAAATTCTTTCTTTTATTTTGTTTTTTGATTTAGGGACCACAGTCAGTGGTGCCCATGTTATATTTCTGCCTTTATGCTCAGGGATCATTCCTGGTGGGCTCTGGGGACCATAAGTGTTTCTGCAATTAAACCTGGGTTACTATGCAAAACAGATGACCCCTGAGCTGTATTATGTCTCTATCCCCTATTTTTTTTATTTGATAGTTCAAGTTCATTTTCCGAGCATATCTAGCCAGTAGCGTGAATATACATTTTAATAGTATAAGGACATAATATATTTGCTTATTTGGATATTTGAAATCTAAAAGGCACATATTTGATTAAAACATATTAGATGTTTTGATCTGGATAATTTTATACAGGATGCCTATTTGTGCAGTACTCATGTTAATCATTCAGTTTGTGCATAAGTAAATGTAACATTCCAAAGCAGATTTTAAATATATATCCTTTTTTTCCTAGCATTTAAATTATTTTTTGACTGCTTCAAGCAATAAAAATATAAAATGTATCTGCGTAAGAAATAAATTTTAAATTAAATAAATTTAAGCTTATGCATTAATAGAAGGTTATTTTAAACAGTTCCAAAAACTTCTGACATTTTTAAAAGTACATTATAATGTCTCACAACAATGATTTGTGGTACACAATTAAATCTCAGCTCACTAATGGGAAAATAGAACCAGTTTTTGCCACTCAAGATAATAACAGCTGGGAAAAAAGGAGAGAGTAAGAATTTGAATCCAGAACTCTGTGCTTCTACTTCTTCCGCTGTATTCTTTTAAGGGACCATTTTGGTTGCATGTCTCAATTATGTTTGTTTACCTTGTTCCTCATGAAAATAGAATGGGTTTCTAATTTATTAATGCTCTGGAGTAAATTGTTAGAAAACACTATCAAATACTTAAACCTAAAATGAAATATGCGTATTTCATAAGCCATATCTGAAATATGGGCATAATATAAGGTCAGAATTTTTGTATATAATTATAACCCTTCTAACATTAAGCAGGTGACTAGACTTAGTATAAGTTAGCGTAAAATAACATGCTTGGAACAACACAATGAATCAAGCAAATTATCAAATGACGAAGCTCATTTTGTGCTCTGGGCAGTGTCGGCTGCCAGCACTTATACATCAAAACTTCACTCAATGTACAATTGATTTTATTTTATTTTGTTTATTTTTAATTCCCTACAGCAAACTCTGTTAGTTTTGTAGAATGCTGTCTGCATCATTAGGTTCCTAAGAAATTATAGTTGTTTCAGTCATGGTTGACCAAGATATTATTCCCTTCTTATAGACCATGGATTATTGGTTCTTGTATTTGTACCACAGTGCTGAAATTGCATAAATTCAATATACAGCACAAATAAATCAGCAGTGACATTAGTATTAGAAATTAATGGAAATATTAGCATCTAAAGAATAATACTTTAAAATCAGGCAGCCAGTGTCATTAAACATATTTTCCAGTTGAAGGAAAGAGGTTCAGATTGAAGTATGAAAGTCCAGTCATAAGGCAAGGAATGAATTCCATTGTAAGATGATACATGTCTTCCTTTCACAGTTGCATTTTATGTTGCTCTAAAACATGTCAAAATAATCCCCAACAGAGGAGCCTAAAAGGAATGTCAGCTCTGTGGTTATGTAAATCGAATTGAGTGCTTTAGAGCAGGTTTAAGATTTTTATAACTCAGAAGTTGTTAACAGCCAGCTGGTTTGTATCTGTTTTTTATGGTTATTCTTGTCATATGCAGCCTCCACAATTTTTAATTATATTTTATGGTATGTGTTTTCCTCCTTTTGAGTCCCTTAGCCACTCTTTGCTTCACACTATTTTTTCCACTGGGAGAGAAGCAAGTACAGCAATGGGACTCCATCATTGAAAATACAGTTATATAATTACTTACCACTAACCGCTCTATAGCGTGAAATTCAAGTAACTTTCCACTGCAAACATAACCTTCTATTAGAGTGCTAGAATTGCTTTAATGAAAAAATATCTGCTTATAAGTTTTTGAGCTGCCCCACCATAGTAAGTATCAAAAAACTTGATTAATAGCACTGCATTCTACTTTTGAAAAAGATAGCACAAATTCTTTTTCCCTCCCTCCCTCCCTCCCTCCCTCCCTCCCTCCCTCCCTCCCTTCCTTCCTTCCTTCCTTCCTTCCTTCCTTCCTTCCTTCCTTCCTTCCTTCCTTCCCTCCCTCCCTCCCTCCCTCCCTCCCTCCCTCCCTCCCTTCCTTCCTTCCTTCCCTCCCTCCCCCCTTTTTTCCTTCCTTCCCTACCTCTCTCCCTCCCTCCCTCCCTCCCTCCCTCCCTCCCTCCCTCCCTTCCTTCCTTCCTCCCTTCCTTCCTTCCTTCCTTCCTTCCTTCCTTCCTTCCTTCCTTCCTTCCTCCCTCCCTCCCTCCCTCCCTCCCTTCCTTCCTTCTGTTTGAATCATACACATCAATTTTCCCTTACAAAAATTACCAGTAACATGATTCTCCTTATTGACCTCCAGTAACAACATCTCAGCTATTTCTAACAAAAAGATCTAGCACTGCAGCATCCTGTTTGAAGACTGTCGGCCAGTTCAGAATTTCAACCACACATCCTAAACTTTTCTAGATCCTCCTCCACATAATCCTAAACCTAGCTTCAGCTCTGACCCTGATTTTACACTCTTTGGGACCACCTTTCATTGGGAATCCACTCATGATTTCTACATGTAAATAAAAGCTGAATTACACCTGGAAAAAATATTTAGGTGCAAGATTTATTTCTAAGTTTATTACAGGGACACTAAATTTTATAATCTTATACTCTAGTTAAAACTATGTCAACATATGTTAACAAACTTTGCCTAGATTTTTCACAACCTAATTAAAATTTTGCACTAATATTGAGACACTTTTTAGAAAGATGAAGAGTCTAACAGAGGCATATTCTTGGAATTTAAAAATAAGTGTCTGAAAAGTCAAGTAGTTGTGTATGTTTGTTTTACTGTGACATATTTAGACATTAACATTAAAACAATATACTCTTCTTTTGGGTATTAGTCTTTTCCAAAAATAATTAGTTTTCCCAATAATACTTATTTATCAAATCACATAGGTTTTGGTTTTTGAATTGTAGTGATGGAATACATTTAAACAATCAAACCAGAATATATGGAGATAATGTTTTGATAAGGTAAAGAATAAAACAGTAAACTTTGATTTGATATATATTGCTTGTGTATTGCTGTTTTGTTATCAAAATCAATTTGATTCTATCATAATAAATGTAAATTTGTTCATAAAGTGCAATGGGAACGAGAACTATATTTTTGTATTACAACATTTGATGGGATTAATGATTATCTCTGCCAAATAATGTTTTCAAAGTTTTGGGACTAGTAATGATTTATAGCATAGGTATATTATTCTACTATTACTGAGTTAAAATATAGAAATGTTTATTTTGTCCCAAAGAGTACAAGAAGTAAGACATTTGCCTTGCATGTTGCATATGAAAGTTTGAAACCTAGCACTGCATATGGTTCCTTGAGCACTTTCAGGAATGGGCCCTAAACACAGAGCCAGAAGAAACTCCGACCACCACCATCCATGGCCCTACTAAAAAATGAAAGTTTATTTTGAGTCAATGAACTCTTCCATTTTATGTTCAAGTATTTAATCACCATCCCCTTGCCCCCAATGCCATTTCTTTGAGACTGGATATCTAAGTGTATTTTAAGTTCATAAGACTTAAGTCTATGAGATACATTGTTTTTCAGTTATTTTCAGACTGAATGCCTAATATAATTTTATATCATGTGCTAGAGGAAAAGAAGGAAAGAGAGAGTGAGGGTCAAATAAGAATCAGCAGAAATCCCAAAGGAAAAAATATAAAGATAGCATTTTTGAAAGCCTGAGATGTACAAAGAATTGGAATAGAAGGTATTTTATAGATCACCTGTCATTCATGTCTCACAAGAATTCTGTGCAGTACATTCAATTAGCCCCATTTTAACATGAAGAATCTAAGTCTCAAGTTAGTTAACTCGCTTTAGAGTCCATAATTAAGAAGTAGTGGAGACAGCATTTGACTTATACATGACTTAAAGTCTCATGTTTTTATGTTGAAGCAAAAATTGACTCTTTAGGTATGTTTAAAGATATGGATATATTATGATTTGGGGAAGGAAACTTAATTTGTCATCATTAATAAATTAGAATATGGTTTATGTAAAGGACCTAACATTATACATTTAAAAACAGTATTTGGAAAGGTTAAGAGAAAGAAGAAATTTTAGAAAGAAGAGAAAAGTCGCCTAGAGAAGAGCCAACAAGATATGTTCAAACTTTTGGTACCTTGAAATCAACAAAAGGTTTAGATTACATTTTTATGAAGAGCCTAAAATCAGTTTAGATAATAACCTTTTTAGTTTGGGGGTCACCCACTAAGAAAGAGAAGTTTCTTCTTGATCTAGTAGGCTGAAGAAAACTTGTGAATGATGATGAAATTAGGAAAATTCGGGCTGAAACAGATACCAATCTATCATCAACAATTTGGGTTGAACAGAAATTTGTTTAGGGAAATTAGTGTGGTAGAATTCATAGAGAAAGGGAATGAAGGGAATGACATAGTTTCGTGAAATCACACTCAAGACTGAAGTAATCTATCATGTGGTCAAAAATAAATATGAAACAGATTGATTTGAATGATAAGAATGAGACAAGAGTTGTTTTCTTTTAAAAATGTCCAGGTCCATTACTTTATGTCCCAAATGGCTTGGTTGAAAAAAAAAGGTTAATGATCAACTTTGAAGTGTGTCATGGAAGTGTCAGATTCATTTTCTTTTTTTATTTTTGTGCTTCATAAAAATCTTCACTCTTCCCCAAATTTTCCTTTAATAACTTTTACTTCTATGACTGATTAATTTAGACAAGAGAGACACTTTATAAAATGTTCTTGGTAGTGTGAATGAAATTCAAATGCTGGAAAATTGCAATAAGTAGAAACGAAATAAAAAAGTATGAAATAACTTTTTTATTTAGGATTAAGTTATGTAGATCTTAAAGGAATATCATTGTTATTTCTAACTTTTGTTTTGATTCCAAAAAAGTTGTGACCAATGTCAAACTGCTACATCTGGTGAAGAGATGGCTGAGGTATATGGTGATTTCTATATTTAAGGGATCAATATTTCATTGAGGGACAAATTTACTTAGAGTAATTGTATCTCTAATAATATAATAACAAAGCAAAACAGTGTGATATATGTGTCATATGAACTGGCCAGGCAATGAGTATACAATTATCACAGCTCTAGCCATCAGGGAAGGCTTGCAGAATGTGAAACAAATTTTATGAGTAATTTCAAAGGAGAAAATAATTGTTGTCTTGCATTTTTACCTTTTCTTTAACCTTGACTAAAAAATGAGCATCACTGATCTCAAACACACATATCACACATATTACATGTCACACACATATCACATACCACAGAAACATCATACAGACACAGACAGTATATAATAAAATAGATTATTCTCAGGAAAAAATAGTTGTTAAAATATTCTTTACAAGAAACAGGTCACCAACTCTTCATCCTTTTTCATTCATTACCAGTCCTTTATGAGATGTTACCATTTCATACCTTTTTAGAATGGTGTTTGTTTTCCTGTTTTATCTGTACACACTATGTAATTGGAATCATTTTGTGACATAATGGCTAGAATATTGACTCAGAAGTCAAAGTGAATTCAGTGTTTGTGAATCTCAACTCATAAAAATTTAAGCTTCCAAACATTTCTACATACTGACAGGACAGGTTACAGTTATATTTGGAGATCAAAAATCAGTTCATTGTGAACCATTAAAAGTACAGGAGTTAACAGTGCAAACTTTGGAAATAAACAAATCCAGTTTGAATTTTCAGCATCATTGGTGAGTTGTATAATTTTTGACAATTACATATTTATGTAATATCTTTACATTTGATTCTTCTCATCCTGAATATTGTGTATGTAATCATATATACAAATATATTATCCATCTTTTAGGTATAGTATGATTACTGAAATAGTACTCAACTATAGTTATGAATACATGATTCCTTCTAAAGGGTTGTTCTTTGGTGTTTTCTGAAAAACCATTGTAATTAATTGATGTTGAAATTAGTTTTATAACAGAAAATAGTGACAAGAATAAATGAAAGTAAATACCTTCGACTTGGGTTTACTTTTCAAGGCAGTAAACCCTCGATATGTATGATAGATAAATAGGAAGTATATATCAAGAGAGAGATATTCACCTAAGTTTTGTTTCACAGCTTTAATGTTCTAATATTTCAAGTGTTTTAGGAAAAGGAGCCTTGATAAGAAAAGGTTTAGAAAGCTATGTCGTTCAAAGTGATGAAATAATGGCAGGTATCAAGTAGTAACCACTCCTGTACACAGATGCCTATGTCACTTAAGTACTGCTGTATCTTCCTTTATTTTATTTTTTGCAAAGTGACCTAGCCATCTGTGATAAGAGAAAATGATAGATTAAAGAGCAATATTGAAACTGAACTTCTTGACATCATACTTCACTCAGATTTAGGTTATTTTTTTTCTGAGACTACTTTTAGTTTTTTGGTAAATGTAGATTGTCTTTAGAATCAGCTGATGTTCATAGATGTTGAAGCATGTGTTGAGTTTTTTTTTCCCTTTTCTTGTAAAGTGTAAGATCTTATATAAGTTTGAATAAAGGGCTGGTTTTATTTGTGCTAGTTTCTTCAGAGGACTTGAACAATGGAAGAAAAATCTGTCATCAAATGAGATGTATTATGCCATTTTGTATCTTCCCCTTGCTCAAATAACAGAAATTTGATACAGTTCAATCAAATATGGATTTTTATTAAGCTAATGAATTTGGTCCTAGGGTTGAAGAGATAGTTTAATGCTCTGAGTGCATATTTTTCTTGCAGGAGAACAAGGTTTAATCATGAGATTTGTCCCCAGAGCACAGCTGGTAGTGACTTAAGCACAGACATAGATATAACCACTAATCACAGATGGTTTTAGTACTTGCCTCCCACCACTACCAAAAAAGAATGTGAACTTAGAAAGTGCAGCATTGTAGAATCTTGTTAATTTGTTGTTGCACTGTAGCACTGTCCTCCTGTTGCTCATCGATTTGTTCAAGCGGGCACCAGTGACGTTTCACAACAAATTGCGAGACTTGTTGTTACTGTTTTGTTGTTACTCTCCAAGACATATTCAATATTGTATATTGAATATGTCTTGGGGAGCTTGCCAGGCGTTACCATGCAGGCGAGATACCCTCAGTAGCTTGCTGGACTCTCCAAGACGGGCAGAGGAATCGAACCCGGGTCGGCCAGGTGGGCCAAGTGCAAGGCAAATGCATTACCCGCTGTTTTATTTCTCCAACTATGTGATCTTAATTTTAGAGGGGGTGGGTTTCTTGTGCAGTGCTCAGGGAGCTCTGGGACAGCATTGACAATGCTCAGTCAACCACCCAGACTACTCAATATATGGCCTCTCACTGCTACATCTAGAATTTTGGGAATCTAACTTGGGGCCTGTCACGCTTTGCACATGACTCTGACTTCTGAGCTAAATCCCTTGCCCCCAAAATATGATCTTTTAGGGAAGGGAGGAAGAATAAGGGGGATGGCATACATAGCAGTGCTCAGAACTTATTCTTGACTCTGTACTCATGGGCCATTTCTGGCTGTGTTTGGGAGACCAAGGCAGTGTCAATGATCAAATGGAGGTTTGGTGACTGCTGGATGGTCTTCCCAGGCTGGTAAGATCTATTTTTAAACCTTACTAATTTAGAAAAAAAACATATATAGGAAGGGGGGTCAATGTTTACTGATGATGGCAAATTGTCAAATAACATTAAGCATTTTAAATCTTTATCTTCATAATTTTAAAACTTGATGCAATTGCATAGTTAAAAGACTATTATTAGCAATTTTTTATAACTTTCACAGGTTTATATCTACATCAGTGCTTCCAAAAGTGGACAATACCACCCCCATGGGAAAGGGGTTGAAATGGTACAGGGAACAATATTAACCTTAGTGTAATAGGGGATGCTTTCTGTTCATTTAAAGAAGAAGGTCTTGAACATTTTTTTTTCTGAAAAGAGTCAAGTTTGGGAACACATTTTTTCAGTCTGAACTACAAAATTCTGTGTTAAACTCATCATTTCATTCAGCTTCTCTACACTTTCTCTTTTCCCCTCTGTTTTTAATTTATTTATTGTGACAAAAAATGTTTGCTTTGTTGGAACCACAAAGAAAATTTAATAATGAATTATTTTCCTTCAATAAATATGCCTTTGAGTACTGCTTTCAAGAAACTTAGAGTAAGGCAGAGCGTTAGTACAGATGGTAAGGTGTTGCCTTGCACGACACTGACCTGGGTTCGACTCCTCCATCCTTCTCGGGAATCCCGGAAAGCTACTGAGAGTATCCTGCCCACACAGCAGAGCCTGGTAAGCTCCTTGTGGCGTGTCCAATAGGCCAAAAACAGTAACAAGAAACCTTATAATGGAGACGTTACTGATGCCTGCTCTAGCAAATCGATGAACAACGGGAGAACAGTGCTACACTGTATTTGGATAAATTGATAAATAATTGTAATATAATTTAACAATAGTTCTAGTCAATATCTTAGTGAGAGGTGAGGTAGAGGAAAACATGATTAAGTTCTTTCTCAATGAATCATTAATTCTTAATTGAAAATTGATATATTAGTTTTTCTAAGTGATACTTCAGCTAGTGTTTGTGTATAGAAGGAACAGAAAGGTTATTTCTGGCAAAGGAAAAGTGTTTATAGAGGATTCGGACACTGAAAGTTGAGGGATCAATCTTTGCAATTTTACATATACTGCGTAGTAATTAGTATAGCTGCAAAGGCAGATGAAGGGTAGGTCATGAAAGCGTTAATACGGCTGTGAATAAGGTCTTGGATCTTGGGCTATGGGCAATGTCAAAAATCCTAATGTAGAGGAATGGAATGACTTTATTTTTTGCTATAGAAAGAAAAACATTCTGAAGTGGGCAGAAGGGAATGAAAGAGGAAGAGAACAACTATTTATCAGAGTACTGACAGAGCTGAAATTCTTCTAGCCTTCAGCCTAGCTTTTTAATCATCTGCATGAAGTAGAAACAGCCGTAGTTCGCTATTTGTGTGGCCTACTTCCTTGCTAGTTTTAAAGTTCAATCAGTGATCTCATATATATTCTTTACAATTGTGTGCATTTATTAGGCACCTATTTCATACGAAACATAAATTGTAATAAAATCTAGCCCAATAAATGCCAATTAAGTAATGACTGAAAACTTCAGGGAAAAACTTAGTAAGAGTTCATTCATTTACTGAATGTTTAGCACATGCCAGAGATAGCTCTAGGAGCTAGTAATAAAATATTGAATACGGCATGTGATTCCTTATGAATATTCATCATCAGTATAACCTTTCTGAACACGTCTGTATATGTGTGTGCACAGTGTGTGTATGTAAGATTCTAGTACAAATACAGATGGGATTTTCATAGAATGCAATTGTAGTATGCAATTCAAAAATTATATTTTTAAAATCAGTACGTTACATTGCTGTCATATCTCAGAACTATAAGAGACATTAATCTATATAGGATTCTTTCATTTACGTTCCAAAAGATGTATTAAAGAATTGACTCAAATCAGTTTAACTTAGACCTTCCCAAACTCTGAAGAATTTAAAATCATGCCAAAAAGACACAGTCTTGCAATTTCTTCACACGGGATACTTCATTTGAAAAGCCTAATTCCTTCACCTAAACTCTTTTGTGATTCCTTTCTAAGTGTCCCCTTGCTTTTGTATCAACTGGACTGTTTTTGGAAACAATCTCTTCCCTTCAGTACAACAAAAGTCTTCATTCTCTAAAGAAATACATACATCAGCAAAGCTTCTGGGTCATCTTTATCTGACTTTTTGAAAGAGTAACACACACTTCTTGCCTCTCTTTTACCACCTCTACCTTTAATTAGTTTTTCTTTAACAGTGTTTTCTCATCTGACCTTCTGTGAAGGATTCCATGTATCTCAAAGAGGTTTCAGATTTGACAGTCTTTTTCCTATGGCCTCTCAGTTTTGGTTCCTGGGGAAGCTTATGAACCTTTTGCAATTACCTAAAGCACATTTCTAAAATCATCTCCTCACTTGCCCTGCCACATACCTTCCACGTGACATTCCAAACATACATGTTCCTCTACTCCAAGCTAAATCTTTTCATTCTATTTGGACCATGTCCAGTGGTGCTCAGAAGCTTCTCTAGCAAAGTATTCAGGAGACTTTGAGGCTTCAGTCATCAAACCTGGGTTCTCTGCACACAAAACACCTGTTGAGTCCTCTCTTCAGACCCTGTCTATTTTAATATTGGAGTCAGTTTATCACATGTTTTTCAATTTGGTTAGCACCAATTATGCTTAATATATTTTTAACTTATGGTCTACTAAAAGATCAAGCTATTTTCTGATGCTATGAAATAACTATAAGAAACACTTATTGAACATATAGTTAACGTGGTATTCATTATGATTCAGGTGTGTAGGAATAAGTACACAGGCATGCATAGGGAAGTGTATCAGTGTTTCTTCTTGTTGCTTTAATATGTCATCACAACTTTAATATTTAAGATTTCAGAGAACATTATTTATTTATTTTAATGTAGGAGTATTGGTATTTATTCAGCCATTGATTAGGCTGATTGAATTGAGCATGAACTACACCTAATGTTTTTTTCTTTTTTATAAATGTATTGAATCACTGTGAGAGCAGTTACATAGCTTTCGGGTTTAAGTCTCAGTCATACAATGAGGAAACACCTGTCCCTTCAACAATGCCTATTTTCCACCACCAAATACCCCAGTATACCCCCATCCCACACTATCCTCCTTCCTGTGGGGTAGATGATTTCTACATTACTCTCTCTCTCTCTACTTTGATTTCATTCAATCTGTCGACACCAGGCCCACCATTATTGTTTGGGATTTTACCCCAACATTCAGATATGCCGAAAAGGCAACCATAGACAATTTGTTTTCTATTGCTGGTTATGAATAACATATGTCACATGGCTGCAGTAGTGGCTGCGCAATTCGGAATTCTGAAATTTTAACAATTAAATATGGAAAGATTTCTGTCAAAACCTGCTGGCTTCTGAGATTTGTTCCTGATCTCGGAATCATGGCCGCTAAGCAGCTTGATCAGGAGCCAGAGAGGCCATTTGTGGGCAGTGAGTCGGGGTCTTTCTGGGGAGGGGATGAAGGGACCTTCTCGACCCCCATCCCGTGAGGCCCCATGTGTCTTGTCACTGTGGGTCTAAACCTAACTATCCAATGGCCTCTAAAGGATGGTGGCACTGAGTTGCCAGGGAGAACAGGCCAAGGCACGAAACCTATTCCCATCTGGGGTGGCCCAGCACCAGTAACCTCTTGCAGGGACCGGACGCATCTCTGTCAAAAGCCTCTGCGTTCCAAGATTTGTTTCTGAGTCTCTGGGATCATGGCCGTTAAGCAGCTTGATCAGGAGTCAGAGAGGCTGTTCATGGGCGGCAACTTGGGGTCTCGTTGGGGAGGGGAGGAAAGGGCTGACTCCACCCCCATCCTGTGAGGCCCCATGTGTCTCATCACTGCGGGCCCAAACCTGACTGTCCAGTGGCCTCTGGAGGATGGCGGTCACTGAGCTTCCAGGGGGGAATAGGTAAAGGGACAGCACCCTTTCCTCCCTGGGGTGGCCTGGCTCCGGTAACCTACTGTGGGAAGCAGACACATTTCTGCCAAAAGCTCCTGGGTTCCAAGATTTGTTTCTGAGTCTCTGGGATCATGGTCATTAAGCAGTTTAGTCAGGAACCAGAGAGGCCATGACTCCAATTATATAGCTGAGCCGGAGGTGGTTTGTGGATGTGTCTCCCACATACCTAACTTTTGGCCGTTTACTTTCTTGACAAACTTGGCCCCAAGTTTTTGGGGTCTGGCCGAAGGCACAGCAGCAATTTTGGGATATCTAGAAGTCTGAAGGCACCATCAACCTGCTGATGCACTCGCCTCACAGGTACAGATTGACCTGCTGGCCGCACCATACCCCCTGGGAGAACAAATTTTAGTATCTTATATTTTGAAGGCTAAAAGTCTGACATGTCGTATGAACTAGTTTTCACAGGATAATTTTCTTTCTTGGGCTGGAGCAATAGCACAGCGGTAGGGCGTTCGCCTTACAAGTGGCCAACATGGCCAACCCGAGTTCGATTCCTCCGCCCCTCTCTGAGAGCCCGGCAAGCTACCGAGAGTATTCGATATGCCAATCACAGTAGCAACAAAGTCTCCAATGGAGATGTTACTGGGCCCGCTCGAGCAATTTTCTTTCTAAAAGCTCTAGCCAACAAGTCTTTAATGATGTCCTTGTATTTCGCACCTTCTACAGCCACCCAAGTTTCCTGACTCACTGACCCTTTCCTCATCATCCCAACAGATACCTCACACTGCTTCTTCCCTCATCATGTTTCGTGTGTCTTCTTTTATTCCTCACGTTGCCTTCTGATACAGATTTCTCTAATTACACTAATATTTAACACTAATATCCTGGGACTGCTTGACTAATTCAGAATAGATCTTCATTCTAAGAACAGTAACATCTTCAAAATCCCAGCTTAGGTGCAAACCTTTAGGCGTGTACCTTTATATAGATTTGGGATAACTTTCTAGGCAGGTAGAGAGGATATTCTGCAACTAAAATATAAGTTTATACCCTCTATCCTTCTTTCTCTTTGATTTGTAGTCTCTCTTCCTTTCCTCTCCCTTCTCTCAAGCCTTTCTTTGCTTTCCTTACCTTTATTAACCTTATGTTTATGTTGATCCCTATTTTTTTTCTAACAATGTATCCATAAACAAGCCCTCATTGTGGTTATACTTTAAATGGTAGGCTTCATGGTCTTCTTATGCTTTTGATTTTTTTAATATTAGATTTTAGTATGTACTTACATTATTTGAATTGAATGTCACATTGAAATAAACCCGAAACTTCCACAAAAAGTAATCTTGTAATCAACTTCTGAAAGTCCAGTAATAGGGTTTTTTATTAAGTCAAGAAATATTTGGATTAATAGCTGTGTTTTCATTACATCTTTCCTCGATTATCTGTATTCCATAGATTGAATATCTTTTATTACAGTAAGAACTAAATTATCATCATGCGTTGAAGAAAAGTATTAAACACATTGTATAACAGACAGTTCATATGATCTAGTAAGATTTTAGTCACAAGAAAAAGTAGTGAGATTGTCAATGGATTTTACTTATTATGAATGACTTTCTAGAGATGGTAAAATTTACCATAAGAATGTCAAATAATTCTACCAAATACAGGGACAAATGGAGACATTACTGGTGTCCGCTCAAGCAAATCGATGAGCAACAGGATGACAAGTGATACAAGTGATAAATTTTAGTTATGTTATTAATAAACATGTGTTTAAAGATAATGCATATTTGTTAACTTTTATCAGAATTCCTTAATAATAAGTAGAATTCAGAAAACCAGTTTAGAGTCCCATACAATTCTAAAGTCACTGATTTCCTATTTTCAAAATTGATTTAATCTTCTGTTATCAAATGGAGATAGTCAGTGGCATTTTTATCTATAAATTTATTTAAACCTGGATAACTTGGCAATTCCTTTGAATGTCATATTAGTTATGTACTTAATGTAAATCTCAGAGTCCATAATTTAATATTTTAACCTCTATTCATTTAATCATATTTATGGATATGAATAATTGAAATCCATGTTAGAAAAGGGAACAAGTTATACTGTTCAGGAAATATACATGTGTCTATTTATGTAGCAGGAAACCACCTTGTGACTTTCACTGCCATATACCAAGTGTTTCATATATACTCTGTTTCTTACAAATACATGTTTTCTTTACAACCAGTCTAGCCACTGGCCATGAAACTAATGTAATGACAGGTCAAACAATGCTGAGTTGAACTTGAAATGTCTTGATTTGTTCTTTATGGAATACAGATAAGGTATATTGTCATTTGGATCTTTTATTTATTGTCCTGTGTTCCTAGATATTTCAAGCTGAATACAGACTAAGTAATAAAAAAACGGCAAATATATTTACACAGATCCACATGTCTTATGGATGGTAATTGTTTTTAAAGCTAAAAATCCTTGGTTTGTCAACAGAAAAATGTTTCTAGCTTAGTTTTGGCCTCTACTCATAATGTGAACCCGGCAGGCTACCAAGAGTATTCCGCCTGCATGGCAGAGCCTGGCAATCCCCTGTGATGTATTCAATACGCCAAAAACTTTAACAACAAGTCTCACAATGGAGACATTGCTGGTGCTCGCTGGAGCAAATCGATGAACAATGGGAGGACAGTGCTATAGTGGAGTGCAGTGATTTTTATTAGCACATTAGTCACGTTTGAATTTTCATCATCATGAAATTATTTCTAAATATAATATCCTTCATTATGAAAAACTGATGCTTTGCCATGTGCAGTTGGAGCCATTATATAATCCACATCATCATTTAATTTTCATAATCTTCAAAATGATATATTTGCACCAGTTCAATTCTTAGGATGGTGGGTTGCATTGCCTGAATTACTTTATATATTGTAAATCCAAGTTGAAGAACATTTTGAATTTGATCTAGAATTTATTGTGCAAATACTTAAAAAGCAAATTTCCTTTGGAGGAACATATTTTACTAAGTTTTTTTTTTATTGTTCCTGATATGCCAAAGTTGAAGGAACAGATTTATAAAAGTGTTGTTGTTATGAGCCTCTCTCTGGTCTTTATTTTGAAAAGCAAATGTTGCAACAGCATTGGTAGATTTAATGTCAACATGAAGAGGAGGTGGAGGGGACTACCTCTTATAATGGGACAATATCAAAACAGGAAGGAAATTCTCATTATAGAATGCGTATATAACAAAATTTCCCATATACCCTTAACCATTAATGTTTTTACCAAATTTTTAACCGAGGAAATATGATGCTCATTATTTTGACTGTTGAAAATCTAACTGAAACTGAGAGTAATTAGTTTTTTAAAACAGATCTTCAACCTACTAATGATAGTGGATTAAGCCTTACTTCTTAAGTATGCAAAGCCTGTATTCTCATTCTCTACCATATTCCTGTCATTGCTCTCAATTTTTGATATTAATAAAAGAATTCATTCTACTGTTTCTTATCGAGAAGAAATTGAAGACAACAACATGGCAACAAAATATATGCTCTTAAAATTATTCTTCAGATTTTTACCCTGTCTTCTTTTTTATCTTCCTTATTTTTCTGTTCTGCAGTTGCTGCTTCAACTGTATTATTTTTATCTATATCCTTAAGAAGACAAATACTTCTAGTTCTGTATCAATGTATTGATGAAAATCATTGCAAGTTTTAGCACTGTCATAGGAAAGGCTTAATTAAAATGTCTATCTGTTGTAGCTCAAAAGTTGTTTGGTTTCATGTTCCTTAACAGGTGTCCTGTAAATATTTGATTGCCAATTTAAGATGAAAATTATATTATTATATAATGTATAGGCACATTTTTATTCATTACTTTGTAGATACTAAAAAATAGAGTTAGGAAAAAAACTCAAAGCAATTTGATACTCTTTCTTGTTTCTGTTCTGGTAACTCAAATATAAAAATAATTGTTTTTATTTTATGAAAACTTGTATAAGAATCAAGATTTTCATTACGGAAAGTAAAATGCTGATTTGAAAAAGAAAACTGATATTATTATACAGATTTAGGTGCTTTTTTTAGCTGTTGAGCAAGCAAGCTTATACCTACTTGATATAAGATTTGCACTACCTTGTAATTGGCTTCTATGTGTGGCTGTAAGTTGTACTCATTAATATTTCCCAATAAATTTGTATTTCACGCCTTATTTGTTGTTATGCTGTAATAATTTAACACTCTATTTATAAGAAAATCAGAGTGTCATTGAGGAATTCCTATTCTTCCTTCAAATATTTGCTTTAAGAACATTCAGCCCCATTTATCTCAGGTGTGAGCTGTAATAGATCCATTCTTTTCTCTTGTGATGGGCCAGGCATTATCCGATGATATTATTATGGCTAATGAATTATGACTTATGAGTCATTAGGATGTAATCTTAGAATGTTTCTTTGGCTAATACAAAGAAACAGAATTGAGTGTTTCTCTTTTTTTGTTGTTGTTGTTTAAATGTATAGAATATTCTCAATTTTCTAGCAGGAAGTTTTTCCCAATATAGTGAGAATAAAAAAAAAAAAAGAAAAGGAGAGAAAAGGAAATAGGCAAAGAATCTGGTCTTAAACATAGTTGATATACTGATGTAAGCAATTTTAGTTGTAATCTCTGAACATCCTTTCAGAAAGACTACCATATTTTTAGCATCATAAACTTAATGATTTTTCTTGTTTGCTCTCTCCTTGCTACCTTGCTTCACTACTCACAGTTTATATTATAATGATAAAACATGTCAAGATTTCACATTTGTTACAGTTTACAGACTTTATCAGTTGACATCCAGCAGTCATTTTATTTGCATGTTTATAAAGTAATTTGGTAGTGTCAAATGAGTCACTTAGTCAAAATAATTTTTATACTTAGTTTTATAAGCGTAATGTCCACATATAAAATCATAACTAGACTATAACCTGAGGTATACTTCATGCTACTTATCTTCTTTCTTTATTCTATTAATCTGCATTTTGCACTATTTTGCGATTCTACTTTTTGTAGCACTGTGTGGCATTTTTTACAAGATGCCTGCATAGTGGTAAAATGTAATGCTGTATTATATTCTTTTTAAACATGCTTATTCATTTATTTATTTTTGGAGAATGAAATTGAGGCCAAGATGAGCGGTCCTTAGGAGGGAGTGTGTGGGAAGGGAATTACAGGATTGTTTCCTTAATTTTTTGTTTGAGTAATCCTTTGTATTGCTCAGGGGAACTCATGGGATGCCATGGTTAGAACCAGGTTTAAACAAGGCATTTCCATGCAAGTGACTTACTTCCTGTATTAACTCTTACCCTTCTTTGCTTTTTGAAATTTATCAGAACAGACAGGTAGATGGAGATATTGCTATTTTTCTTTAGTTTATATAGAGTGCTGTGGTCATGGTCACGGTCCTCCCGTTGTTCATCGATTTGCTCGAGCGGGTCCAGTAATGTCTCCATCGTGAGACTTGTTGTTACTGGGTTTGGCGTATTGAATACATCATGGGTAGCTTGCCAGGCTCTGCTGTGTGGGCGAGATACTCTCGGTAGCTTGCCAGGCTCTCCGAGAGGGGCGGAGGAATCGAACTCGGGTTGGCCATGTTGGCTGCATGCAAGGCAAATGGCCTACCTGCTGTGCTATCACTCGAGCCCACAGAGTGCTATATGTTGTATAAATAAAGGCTAAGGATTTCTTCTTAGTCTAAATATAGTATTTACTAAATGTATGTAGAGTAAATAGATACAATATTTTTAGAGAATTTTGTTTATTAGGAAAAAATGAAGTGTGCCATTTTTATCATCATTATAAGCTGATGTTGAATGAAAAAAATAATAGTTTAAAAATTAAATTATGTACATAAATTCATTTTGAGGTTTATTTTAAACATATTAGAGTTTTCTACATGACAAGACTGGACAAATATCTATATTATATATTATATACATATCTATTTATATTTATTTTTGAACTTCCTCTGAATCAATACTGAAATTTATAAATATTGCCCAGATTTTTTATAATGGACTGAAATTAGGGAAAATGGCTATCCATTAAATACGTAACTATTTTTAGCAATTTCTTAGCAATGATATATATATTTAATTTTCTGTGGATTATCAAAACACTAAACAGAATGTTCTACTAGTTACTTTGTGTGGCAGGGGGAAGAAAAAGATTTTCTTTGCCTTTTGTTTGAAAAAAAATAAAAAAAGCTATTGCAGTAGTTTTGTCTGGTTTTGGTCCTGTTAAAATGGACACAACATATTCTCAGTCTGGAAGGCTTTTCTTGAAGGACTTACACTCAAGAGTGTCTGAGTTTGTTTCCAAACTTGAATTTCTCGAGTTTCAGAGAGACAGACTTCTATTAGGCCACCAAGCTAGCTTAGCAATGTTTAGATATTATTTCAATCAAAGAACTGTGTTCCATTTCTCTGGAATCTATGTCAAGCTGTGGATTAGGTTAAAAAACCAACAAAAGCTCCCTGTGGTTGAAAGATTATAAGTATTTTGCTACATTACTGCATTACAGGCATGAGCACGTTCTTTCAGCATTTTAGAGTTTCACAATGCTACAATTAATTAATTGTGTCTATCTAGCTAAAATGCTAGTCAGAGTTACTGTCTGCACTTTTAATAAATCCTTTGAATTCCCCTTAATCTTTCTTTTTTTCGTTTTCTCTCTGTGTACTGCAGCACAACTTCCCCAAACCCATAAAACTCTGATTAATGGAATGAAGAATTAGATTGAGATACCTGTTTTTGTTTCTCCCCCACGTTTCTCTGACCTTGAGGTTACTTTCCGAATGTACCTCAGCCTTTCTCAAATATGGTAAATGTGAAAATCAAACTTTTCGAGCACATTCATCCTGCTATTACTGAATTACTGATCCACAATTATATAGAATGTGGCATTTACTATACACATGCAAATGCAATTTTTCCTTTAGAGAAAATAATATTTTTTTTTGCCTCCGACTTTGTTTGCGCTTTTAACTGTTTTCCACTCATGTTTCCAGAACTCTATGTAGTCATTGATTCTAGAACTTGCTAATAATAATTGAAAACTTTTAATTTGTGTGATAATAGGGTCAAATTTTGTAAACCTGTGTTTTTATCTTTTATACTCTACACACACAGAATGGTGAATTTTGTTTGTTTGTTTTTCTGTTCATTGTTTGCATCATGAAAGATATATACGATCTGAAGAGAAACCAAGTCTCACAATGGAGACGTTACTGGTGCCCACTTGAGCAAATCGAAAAACAATGGGAGGACCATGCTACAGTGCTATATTTGCATTACAGTCTCCTTAAATTCCCTATATCTCACTTTCTGCTCAGTCTTTCTGGCTCACTCTCAGCAGGCACAGAAAAGAAGCAGAGCTGCTGGCATCAAACTGGCTTCAGCCTGACCCCAGTAGAATTTGTTGCCTCCCAGCTGTGCAGAGTGTATTTCTTAGTAGGGTGCCTGGTATTGCTTTTCACCTGGTGTTGCCCGTGTAAGCAGTTACATGTTCATATTCAAAGGTGGCCAAGATAACCGCTTGGCAACATGTCCCTGGAAGGAAGCACAGTTTACTCCTATTCTTATGCTACCTGATTGGGAGAGGAGTTGGGTACCTTGCTGGGTGAAATCTGGCAGGAGCTGTCTTGTGAAAAGCACAGATCCAGCCCTTTCTCCTTTTCTGTTTGAAAAATACCTCAAGGAAGATTCAGAGGATGGTGCCTTTCATTTCTCAGTTTATGCAAACTCTGTTGGTGACAAGCTGATCTCTTACTTATGCTGTGGAGTGGAAATAAAGGTGTTGAATGGAGACCATGAAAACATTCGTTCTGAGTGCAGTGCCTCCTGAAAAAAAAATGAGTTATTAGTTCAGAAGAATTCAGTCCATTTTCTTTAGAAAAGATTGAATAGGCACTATCCACAAGACATGGTTCTTATCGAATATTCTCCATTAATATTGTTCTTTTCAAAATTGTTGGGAAACATGGAGAAAAATAACTCAAAGAAATTTAAGTTGCATTATAGTAGATGACTTATTTTTACTTTTAGGACTTTTTTACCTTTCGCTTGAACATAAAGTGATTTTTATATTGATATATGTAGATACTGACTTATTTAAAGTATCTTTTCTACACCCCCTCTTTTTTTTCTGGAATTACAGTGAGATGAATTAAAAAAACAATTGACGGTACAGACCTGGTGAAATTAGCAAGCATTACAATTTCAGGGTTAGAGATGTGGAGAAGAGAGAATGTGTTTTTCCTTTTGTAGTTTTACTTTTAGCAGGAGAGATTGTTCTCTGAGATTCACCACCTAAAGAATGCACTTTTTTTATGTTGCTCAGAGCTGACCTCTGCTTTTTGAAAAGTTTATCTGTACTTCTTCATCTGTTTAGAAACATACATTTTTGGTTAAGAGATCGAAGACAATCTTTCTTTGTCTTCTTTCCCCCCTGAGTTAAGGAGGTTGAGATAAAAAAGAATGACTGCTTTAAAAGTCACACATGGCTGTAATTTAAGATTTTTTCCCTCTCATTGTCTGTAACAGTTGAAAGAAACCTTCAATGAAAGTTTATTAACTAGGCCAATGCCTGCGGCAATAAAGGTTCATTTATTACCAGTTTCTTGGCTGTTTTTCTTCTTCTATTTTTCAGTTAAACTCATAGCGTAAGATAATACTTCACAAAATTAAACCTTTGACCTTCTGTAGAGTTAAGTCTCCTTTGATTAGATAAAGTAACAATTTATGGTCCAGCATGAGGTTTCACATGAAATGAATAATGCAATAGACTCCGTGTGGACTGAGGATCTATTGCTTTTGAAAGGATGAATGCTATTTAAAGGGGTGGAGGAAGTTCCCTTAAGTGTGTTGTCTTTATTCAGTATGCTCTTTAGCAATATTTCAGAAGGCTTTACGTACCAGATAAAGTTATGTGTGAGTTTTCTAATTCTTACGAGAAAGATGGTATATAAATACTCTGAAAAGCTTTTGTAACTCTTTGTAAGGACTATCATTTAAGTGATTATCTACATATCTCAGGTATTGCAAAGACCAATATATAATTAAGTAATTGCATGAGAAAAATTATCATTGACTTTACAATTGGAGTTGTATAATGATAGAACATTAGTATGTTATAATTTGTGATAATATTATGTGCCACTAATAACATGGCTTAAGTCAAGATGATACTTAACTTTTAACAAGAAGCAAAGTAACAATAATAAAGCATAATAATATTAATGTTGGTTTCTAATATTTAAGCCAAACCATCACTTAATCACTGGGTAGTGGCTGGGTAGTGGAAGTAGTGTCCAAGCCAAACCATAAAGTTTATTATTTATATAATCATGTAATATTATATCAATATAATATTGATATTATATCAATTATATCAGGTGAATATAATTATATTTCTAATTTTATTTTGCTTTAGCATAGCTATAAATTTTAAAACACCATAAATTATTGCCAAAAGCATGCTTGAATACAAGTTTTCTAAATATATTTTTCAGTTTTCTGTAAGCTCTTCAAAATTGTTTGAGAAAATTGAAAATAACCTATCTAACAGCAAAAATGCTTTATTTGTATTGCCTGATTTCTGCGAAATTAATCTCCTTCTTTCAGACAGAATTGATGCTTATTCTGTTTTTGGTTCCACGGAAGTAAAGAAAAATGTGTACAGAGTAACATTGAAATTTCTCACATCTTTGTTGTGATTAAATAGCTATTTTAATAACTAATTGTCATGCAGAAGTGGAATGCTTACCCGAAGTATTTTAGTTTGGTTCTTTTTCAATTAGCTTAAATTATTTAAGGTGAGAAAATCTACTGCAGAGATTTAGTTTCTTTTAGTAGAATTGCATAGGACAACATAAATTGGGTCAAGAGAAACCATTGGATTAGTAAAACTATAGACTTTGTACTCCTAAGTATAAAGAAATTTAATAAAAATTGAAAATTTGCTCTGATTTACTACTTTTTAACATAAACTAAAATGTTCTTTCAGAATATGTAAAGAAGACATTTTTCTTGTTATGTTATAAATTATGTTTTTAGTTGGATTTATTTTTTACTGCCAAAGTAAGTGAATAATAGAATATTAACCATTGATTATCCTTCCTTGGCATCCATTGCTCTGAGCCTCCATGAGAAGACTTGACTATACTAATCACACCTTAGGAGAGATATTTTTGAACAGAGATACCATTTATTTCTTAAACAATAAGACATAGCAGTGTTTCAGCTCAGACAGTTTAGGTAACTTATCCATTTTAAACTATAATTACTGAAGTAACGATTACAGTTATGAAACATGCCAAATAAAGACTCATCTTTTAAATATTCTGCCTTCTAGAAAGTGATAACTACTTGAGTTGAAGGACTACAACACAAACTCATAATATTTAATACAGGTTTATTCTTACCATAGTGTAACTAAATTGCAACCCCCAAACCACTTTTCTAAGAACTACAGTTTTCAGATTTTTCCTTGTAGTCATATAAGGAAACTTCCACATTGAGACGATTATCGATATTTAATGAGATATTGATAACTTCTCCAACGAGATATATTTAAGAAAAGCCACCTCTATTATTTCTATTTTTCTTGTTTTAACCACATGTTAACAAAGCCCAAAATGCTACCTAATAAAAAAAAACCTAAAAGAATAAGTGAGAGACTTATTGAAGTATCAAAGGATTTAGAAGAGGATTTACATGTTGTTGAGAAAAGTAGGAGAACATTTGGCGGGATTATTCTTATACTAAAATGCCAATGAGCTGACTTTTTTTTCTTTTGTAAGAAATTAAATTTATGATACTATTTCCATTTTTCAGTTATACTGTCTGAACCGTCTCCAATATATTGACAGGTAATCTTTTATAAAGGCAACTTTACAGAATGGTATATACTACCAATTACTCTTAAGTTAGTGAAGAGCCACCTGCCTGGAATCAATAAATTGAGTAATTTGGGGTGATGAGTCATGTAGCTATTAAGACATATTGGGCCCTAGACAAACATGAGGACATCTAATGCTCAGTTTATTGGAGAATAAAATAATGAGAAAGGTGCTTTAAAGAAAATTAGGGTCACACTTTACCTTCTTAAATTTGTTTCTATTTAGAATTTTTCTGTGATTAGAATATGCAAATGTGCCGAGGGAAATAATTTAATTTCCCCATATGCTATATTTAAGTTACTTGTGAGATAGTTCATTACTTATGAGATAGGCTACTACTCTAAATACTCTTTCTCACAAGTAACTGCAACTAATTGATTGTTGTTTTTGAGGCAAATGTATTCTAAATCCTATTAAACTGAATGACAAATGAACATTTAGACCTTGTTTTAAACTAGAGTTAGTTGATACATTGTGCTGACATCTAGTGTCAAAGCTTTTTCTTCCTAAGCAATTCAAAAGCAACTTGGATTTGTATATGTTTTTCTCCCAGTGTTAAAAAAAAAAAGAAGTTGAAAATGTCTTTTTGCTTTACATCTATTGACTGAGTCAAGTTATTATTGATAAACTGGGAATTAGGGAGCGAAATTTATTCTGATCATTATTTAGTGGTGTGACTTTATAGGTACGATTAAACTCATTGTCATATGTTTCATCATCAGTAAAAGAACATTATTCGATCAAGTCATTCTCATCTCCATTTGTGTGTGTGTGCGTGTGCGTGTGCGTGTGCGTGTGTGTGTCTAAAACCAAACAACTGGTTAGAAGTATTTTACTAATTAGGATAATGTTAAATAATGGAATAAAAGTAAAAGTTATAAACTTAAGACCTTGTTGTCCCATGTTCAGTTTTTAATGTTTACCTAATATTTGCCTATTTTAAACATAATTTTTTTACTGCTAACTTTCAGTCTCATTATTTGAGCTAGTGACTAGAAGTTGAGTGTTTGAAAAATATCCATGGAAATTCCTCAGTGATTTACACATGGTTAAATGACATCCCCACAGTCCTCTGGCCCCCCAAATTCACTATTGTTCTTACTTCCTGCATGTGGGGAGATTGTAATTTTAAACTATTCAGGAGAAGAATGCTAAGCTTGATGATTTTTGATTTATGTTATCATCAATATCATAATAAACTCTTACCATACATTTCTCAAAATAGAGGGATATTAAAATATTTTAAAAATCTTATTTAATCAATTGAAAAGCTGAAAACTGCATAAGGAGTGTTTCCATTAATGGCCTCAAAGATCAATTTTCTTTTTCTCCTCAGAATATAAATGTGTTTCAAAGGGCAAGAAAAGTCACTCTAACGGACATTAAGAGACAAATTCATACTCAAAATCTTAATTTCATCATGAGTCACAATTAAGTTCCTATTCTAACTACTTATCATTTACGTTATTTAATCATTTGAAGATGAGGACAGGCATGTTTCAATCACAGTTTCAATTTATTTCAAAAGTGTATAGAAATAAAATAACTGAAAATTAGTTCCAATATTTTAGATAGCTGACATTTAAGTAAGGTTAGGAAATAAATAGTGATAAAAAATTGTAGTGTTTTCAAGTTGTTATATTGAGCTGAGTTCATCTAAGACTTGCAGTGATTTCAATTTAGTTGTAATTCTAATTCATACGGAGCTTACAATGCACCTTCAACAGAGTTTTGCAGTCTATAGGAACTGTCAGAAGTAGAAAGATTACTTCACAGTAATGACTGTTGAATTGAACTATGCTTTTTGATGTTTTACTTTCTAAATTGAATTGTTGGACAAGATTAATTGCACACAGTGAGAGTTTTAAATGAATGACTACGTAAAGCATTACGGTTCTCTATACCACTTGGGGGGAAAAAGCTACAAGGTTTAAATGAATACATGTATTTAATGCAGAAAATGCCTGGGCTAATTTTAAAATTCCTTCACCAACACCCTTTATTGAAAATAGAAACTCACTTTATTCATCAGTCTTGGTTATATTGCTCTAGTTGAAGTAATTTAATATTCTTGCTTTCCACTAATCTTCTAGTTCAACAGAAGTAAACAATAGGTTTCATAAATTAAAAATACACTCTTCTGAACATGCTTATAAGATTAAAAAAAGGCTGTAAACATTTATGACTGAAGCAAACTAGATTGTTCAAATACTGCCATGATGTATCATGTATATCAATATGGCACTGATATCAGTTAGAATGCAAACAAGGTTTTAAATGATGTGCCCCTTCATTTCAGCTGGAGAATCCGCTTCACACCATCTGCCTATCAGATGGTTAGGAACCAGGACTGCGTATTAATGCCACATGTTCGATTTTCCTCCTTCTTGTAATGGTTAGATTCATATTGCTAATAGCTGTGTATGAGCACTGTCGATGAAATTTCTGTGACGGCAGAGTGATGAGATATTTATAAGCCTCCTGTCTCCCTGAATAATCAGTAGGAAGAATGCCAGACATAAATAACTTATCAATTCCAGAATATTAATAATAACTACCATTGGCTATAATCTACCACTATAAGTTTTAAGTGTGTTTTTTTTTTAAATTTGGATAAAGTAACTTAAACATAAAAGTCATGTGGAAGTTTTGAATGCTTGCTCTCTCTTGCATATAACTCAGTTTATTTAATCATTAGATTTTAGAAAATGCATTTTATATGGAATGTGATGTAAAAGTAGACAACATATCAAACATTTGGAAGTCATCTTGATGTCTTTGAAACCAAAGATCAAAGATTGGACCTTTCAAGTTAATGAGCAAACAAACAGATCAGAGAAAGAATTTGACAGCAATATGTCTCTTTTATTGATATTTATAATCTACAGTTGTAATCTACTCTTTATAACTAGGAGTTCTAACATACTTGAAATAAATGGAATGGGGGTACATTTCCTTTTGTTAGAGTTTATTAGGCTTGTATAATGGTATTTGAAGGATTTAAGGGCTGTTTTGATACAAGTTGAAAGCAGACGAAACATGCTATCTTTGCAAAGTAAAATAAGGCCCTTAAGTGGTTATGGTACCTTGTTTTCCTTCCAAATAATAAAGTCATAGATTGGTTTTAAGATATAGAATTGAAACAACAAAAGGTTTTGTATCAGTATAATAGAGAGTAGAGATTTAGTGATTTTTTTAAAAAGTAAATGATCGATATGGATCAGTGAATCAAATAATTAATTAGAAGAATGTTTTTTAGTTCTTCATTTGCCAAAGAACTAAGTTCTCATACACTGATATAGGAACTCTCATATTTGCATTTTCTGAGTAACTGGACAAAGATAAAAGTGAACATAAGACCATAAGACACACTATGAGTTACTTGATAATGGCTTCAACTCATTTCAGGGGTTTATAATGATGTAGATATTTAACCTTTATTCATTCTTACAACACTTGCATAAGGTTTAAATTAATATTCATGATTTTATAAAGAAACAATTTTGAATTTCCATAACTGACGTAACTTACTTCAGAATCCCAGATATAGTTAGTGCAAATTGTATAACCCTTTAGATTGTCTTTTTCAAAAAATAGTAACATTCATACTCTATGATAGTGAGTTTTATAACTAGTAGTTTCATGCTAATCACTTAATTAGAACTTTAAAATATCTTGCAGATAATTAAAAGCTGAAAGTACAGTAAACTATATATATATATATAAGCCAAGGTAAATAATGATTTCTGAGACATATAGAATTTTCTATGAAGGCATAGATGATAATGAAGCCCATAATGAGTTTTTATTATAAATTAAACAATAATTTTACAAGTTATGTTCTGAAATTGATGTAAAAACTCTGTTGATTTTTTTTTGGTATTGTAAATTAAAGAACTTGTCAAGATGAAATAGGGAAGAAATGTAAATATTTTAGATAGTAAAAAACATTAGGGTTTTAACCTAACTTTAAAATATAGTCTCTTTTGGGGACCAGTTGAAGGGCTGGGGGGCTTTATATATGATTTATTATTTTATTCTCCAAAGAAATGGTCCTTCTTAAAACAAAAAATCTCATGCCATTATTTTTTATTAATTTTAATTATACATTAAATAAATAATTTTTAATTGTACACATACATTTTAGTTGTGCACTCTAATTGTTTAAAACATATTGCATTTGACTAAATTCAGTACAGTTTTTTTTTCTTGATCTATAAAATAGTGTAAATATTTTTAGAGTGTAAAAACGTTAGATTACTGACATTCTGGAGTCATATAAGAGATCATTTACTTGTTTATTTATTCTTTCATCATATACATATCTGTAATTTGCTCCCAGTGAGAGAAAGAAACCTGGTATAAACCTTACCAATTAACGTATCAAAAGCAATTACTCAAGCTGTTTAAGAAGCAATTACTGTATATACCAACTAGATTAATATATGTGATTGGTTGCTGAAGTTAAATATGTTTATAACTGCTACATCATGAAATTAGAGACTTGCTGCATTATCTGGCTTGCTTCTTAACTTGTGTTGGCTAAAGTTAGAATAAGAACATTTTTTTATAAAGTCTGATTAGTGCTGAAACAGTAGGATTCAAAATTCTAATTCCTTTGTCCAACCTGATTTTGTGTCTTAACAAATTCTCCTGTTGATTCTTAAGTATACTCCCTTTTGTAAACCACAACAGTGAAGATGTACTTATTTAATGGTTTTATTGTAATATAAGTAGACACTCTTATGTAAAATGCTGTCATTAATTAATCTCACCCTCTTGAATATCAGAATCTACCTGTTGAAAGGTTAAACATCTGAGTACCTCACTCTTTCCCAGAGATAATGTCTGTGAATATGGGAGAGAACCATAACCTGCACTGCATCGGGGTTGATGTAATATTTTTCTTTGAAAAACACAGGATTACCTCGTTGCTCAGGCATAGTTAAAAGCTGTGGATATGTTCAGCATAGGACAGATCAGAGTTGCCTACTAAAGCTTAGAGTAACAAATGTCTCCATTATGTAAAGAGGAAGAACTGTAATGAAGGATAGGGTTAGACAGGTATATAAACAAGGTAGGTCAAACAATTCTTGATTAAATATAAAATTTTCTTAGTTTATCTTTTAAACTACAGTTATTTTGTTAATTTATTACACTTCTTTTTAACCCACATAGAACTTCTTTAGAGGACCCAATGGGAGCACTTTCTAAGGCAAATGTATAGATTGTGAGTAGATTTTAAGATACATTTCTACCAGGAACAGTGAGTAGGAGTCCATTTGACAATTACAGACTTAAAGAGGCCAAAGGAAGGTCAGCAGGAAGTGCAATAAATGCAGAGGGGTGCACCTGTGTGATCTTCTCTTGTCCTAGTCAGATAGAGCCTCAGAGATTCTTTCTTTACATTAAGTCTGTGATTTGCTGTTCCTGGTATATTCAGATTGATTATAGCATACACATCATGGTTCATATTAGTTACCATACAAATTGTCAAAATAATTACCATATTTCTCTTGTGACTTTCCAAGCAACCCAAGAAACACTTTTTCATTCAGTGACAAATGTTGCTAGCATTTGGAAGAAGATAGGGTATCTAGAAAAAGATTGTATTTATTTCCTTTTTAGTGCTGTAATTAAGCTAGAAGAGATAACCCGAAATGTACTTCTGTAGTTGTCACCACTCCACCCCCGCAAAGAAGAGAGTAATCGAGACTTCCAGGGAATGAGTTTCTTTTCCCACGTTGCACTTTATGATAAACTGATGGATAGAAATATAGATTAAAAAAATACAAAGACTGGCTTGTGGAAGCCAGAAAACATAGCAGGTTGGAAAGAGCAATTGTGCATGATTTAAAAGTCCCAGGCTGGTGATTCTGATGCACTGGGAAGGCTGACGAACTCCACAGTACACTTGAGGGCTGGGATTGACTTTTGGTGAGTAGTATGAGGAAAGAGTAGTATGAGGAAGTCCAGTTCCTCTCCAACAGGAATCTTGAACTGCTTATTGAAATATCAGCTATTTGCTAGGAAAGGTCTGGAAACAGCCTGTGACAAAACAAATTTTAAGTTGCTGCATGACACGTACGGAAGCAAGGCAGTTACTTAGGACTGAAAAGAGTTTTCTGAAAAGTGTGAGCAGAGTTTTCTGAAGAGTGTGAGCAACGTGTGAAGTGGCTGGCTTGAAAAAGGCAAGGTTTGGGGTCAGAGAGATAGTACAGAAGGTACAGCGCATGCCTTGAGCACAGCCGACCTGGGTTCCACCCTCTCATCTCATGCAGTTCCTGGAGCCAGCAAGGAGTCATTCCTGCGTGGAGAGCCAGGAGTATCCTCTGAGCACCGCCGGTGTGATCTTCCCCCCAACAAAAAAAGACAGAAGCAGTCTAGTCTTAAAGAGGAAATGGAAGAAAAGTTTGCATGTGTGGAGCAGAGAGCAGAGGTGACACACGTGTTTAGAGGGGAACCGAACAACAAAGCGCTCTAGCATCCATGGGAAACATCACACTAGTTCATAAGAGCAGGCATGGGCTGGCATGATTAGATTTTCAGTCTCACAGGGTAAGGTTGACTGTTGTTTGAATAACAAGGGCTTATATGTGTAGCCTGGGGAGAGGAATGGAAATTCTTCTAAGGCTGTTTCAGAGCAACAGGAAAGAAAAGGTTGGCAATTTACACTAGGGGGAGCCAGTGGGAATAGAGAAAATTGGTTGAATTTGAAAACTTGAAATAAAATTCAGGACCCATCAACTGTTAGGTGAGTGAGTGAGTGGAACAAATATCCGCAACTTTCTTAAATGCCATTATTTTCTTCCAGTTTTTGCTAATCCAGACTAAAATCTGAATGGTAAATATGATCGCATAGTTAAGTTAAAGTGTGTTTTCAAAGGTAATTTTGTATTAAAAGGTAGAAGGAAAAACTCAAGTGTAAAAGTAGAAGAGCACCATAAATAGATCACATGCATAATAAGCTGTAAAATATCATTTTAAAGACAAAGTTTAATACAGCCATCCAAGGATCCTCCTCGCTAAGGGATTGTGGCCAGTTCATAATATATCCTGTATAAATCATACCTAGAGTGAATTTTACTTACAGGACATTAGCATGCAAGACGTGAATTTTGCTAAAGATAAATATGGTATTCTGTATAGGTTATTTTTAAGGCTTATATACTATTCCTTTGTTAAGAGAATAACTCTACAGATGAAGAATACTAAATATTTTATGACTTGTCCCAAGCCACCTCATTTATAACTATGTCTCATTCTACTAAATTTGATTAAAGGATATGCAATAATAGCAATCATATCTGAAGCTGTAGTTTTATCTTATTTGAATACTGTGGAGCAAGATTTACCTGCTATATAAATCAATGATAAAGACCCTAACGTGTCATAAATTGAAGATGAGACAATGAAGTGAATTAGACAGTGAAGGAACAATGAAGTGAAATAGACAATGAAGAGTTAAGACACATATAATATTAACATTTGTGGTAAGGCAAAATCGAGAAAGAGACACTTTCTGGGAAACACAAAGAGAATTTTAAGAGGACAGGAAAGAAAGTGTACTAAAATGTCTTTAAAGGAAATGAGTAACTGGGGAGAAAATTTAGTCAGAAGGAGATGAGAAAGATCAGTTCAAGTTGGAACTTAAAGGGCCACAAATAATAGTCCCAACCTAGTTGAATTATTTGAGTTTAGACAGGTGCTTTTGGGGTGCAGATACCCGTTTTTCCTGTAAACATCCAATCAGAAGATCTCCTTGCCTTGGGATGATGTTAAACCTCCGTAGTCTGATCTGAAGTCTTCCAAACTCTTTTTAAAAATAAAAGAAATTTCTAGTGCAGTTTTCAAATTTTTTTTCTGAGGTTATAAATTATTTGTTGTAGAAACTGGAAGTGATGATTAGTAGGGAGGAATAGGAGAAGAGAGGTGTTCAATTGCTAATCCACCGCTAGCAGTGGAAATAAATCACACAGATAAATTTAAATCTGGCGGAAGCACTGCA
Organism: Sorex fumeus; assembly: GCF_029834395.1. Classification (NCBI taxonomy): domain Eukaryota; kingdom Metazoa; phylum Chordata; class Mammalia; order Eulipotyphla; family Soricidae; genus Sorex; species Sorex fumeus. Next base: position 56,671,907 of record NW_026606065.1, read on the forward strand.
TTTGGAAACTCTGAAGCAACAGCAGTGGCAAGAATATAGAGATGGCAGTATATCTGCTTGTAGACTGTTAAAATTTTAGAATTAGGAGGAAGCACTTATACATTTTAAATGTGAATATGAAATATTTATGTTTAAAATTTTATAAGTTTTTAAATTTTTATAAAAATATGAAAATAAAAAGTTTTTCTATTTTCTGAAACTTTGAAGATGACAGAAAAAAAGATGAAATGAAGTGACTTGATGAAAAAGCTCACATATCTAAGGGAGATAAACCACTCCTCTGTTTAAAAACAAAACTCTCTTGGTTATATGTAACCTATAACTAAGCCTATAAATAAATCATGACCTTAGTTTTCTGTTCTTCCATAATCTGCTCTCAAACTCTGTTTGTAATCTCATGTTCCCTTTTCCTCCTGTTTTCTGGATGGACAGAGATGAACTGTTCTAGCCAAATATCAGGGGATAGATGTTCTAAATGCCAGTTCAGAGATAGCAAAAGTGGAGTAAAGAAAATGATTCGCGAAATGAGTAGCCGATTATATGAGAAGTGTAGATGTACTCTTAAAGGGTCAGAAACGTGTAATAATTGGTGCTGTGCACATCACAGCTGGATAACACAAAAATGGAAACTTCTGGTGATCCAGTAGATTTACATTTTTAGTGAAAGACTTGGTGAAATAAGCCAAACTATTCAGATATTTACATTCTTTTTAGGGTTTCAAGCAGAAAAGAGCAGGTTCACATAGATTTGTTTGAAAGGTAATTGCAACTTTATTACCTTTGCTGTGCTCTCTGTCTGAATCATGTTTATGATGATATTTAATTTGGGAGTTTAGAGAGTTCTCACTTCATTATATCAAAGTTGTTTCATTGGCTAGTTGGGTATAAATATATGTGAGAGTGTTGTATAAAGAAGCCAGGCACTCTAATATGTTTGTGTATGTATTATATGAAGTACATGGACAATTACAAGAAAAATCAGAATTTGATTTATCTCATTTTTAATTTATTCCTTTAAGGTCTGACAGCAGCAGCTGCAGCAGCTGCGGCTGCTACCAATGCAGCTATTGCTGAAGCAATGAAGGTGAAAAAAATCAAATTAGAAGCTATGAGCAACTATCACGCCAGTAATAACCAACATGGAGCAGATTCTGAAAATGGGGACATGAATTCAAGTGTCGGTAAGTTTTATGTGCACTGAAACTTACTGTGATCATTTTGTTAGCTAATTGCTTCCCTTTACATATTATTGACTGCCCAAAATAAAGAAATTGGTGATTTTTAGTTTGAAAAACTATATATTATTATGTCTCTGACAACATGCATTCTCAATAAATGAAAAGCATCATTACCTTTTTTTTCTATAGAACTGACTTTAGGTTTACAGCTTCTAATTTATTTAAGATTTGTCATAATGTAAATATGTTTTAATAATTAGACTTTTGATGTTTGTTATAGATAACTTGTTAGAAGAATATTTGCACACCAAATCTCATACTTTTTATGTTCTTTAGCATTAATCATTCAGAAATTCGCATGAGTCTCAAAGCATAAACTTAATGCTTTCACATGCTGCCAAGTCTATGAATTATCTGAATTCTTTTGTTTAACTGAGTATTCATTACAATTTTTTCTCATTTAAAAATATGACCTTGATTTGTATTTATTTTTTCCCTAAAGTATAGAAATTAAAAGTAGTAGTCACTATTTAAATAAAAAGGAACAATTTTCTTTTTGGTATTCAGTTGAATAATTTGTTTTGTTAAACATAAATTCAAATGGAGGATTACTTTTCTTATTTATGATGTCTTTAGCCTCAATGTGTTAGAAAAATATGACCTTTTATTGTTCACCACTAAGACATTATTTCCCTTTAAAAATTATACTCAATTATAACTCAACAAGAGAAAGTTGAATATTGCATGATATGTGCAAGATACTGTAATCTAACGCATGTCCATGAATAACATAATAATTCAGGTTAGTTCAATTAGACCTTCTTTTCTATGTAGAATTTTGATATTTTTCTTTTTAAATAATTAGCATAACTATTTTCCTCTAGTTTCTTAGAATATAATTACAGGTATACGAAGGAATACAATGGATTTTATGACTAATCAAGTTCAAGGGGTACCTGGGAAGCAAACCTCTTCATGAACATTTAAGTAGAAAGTAACTTTGAAATATGTGCACAAAACACAGAATTCCTCTTCTGCAAAAGGGCAACTTCAGTGTAAAAAGGGCAGTAATAGAATTTTCCAGGATATATATGCAGGGAAATAGAAAATAATGGCAGAAAAGCGATTTGATTTGTGAGTTAGTTAAAAAGTTGTAGTGGCAATTTTTAGAAGGGTGAAATATTGAGGAACACAGTTCAAACTAAAAGAACTCTTCTCATTTGAGGAGAGATGTAGACTTACTTTGGTCATGAGTTACATAAGCTGATTTAGACTTCTAAATCATAATGTTAACGTGAAATAATTATCATTCTATTTTTTAAAATTGAGAATATTTAAAAAGAGAAGACTTTCATGTTGACCTGTAAAAGAGAGCTAAGTTAAATACTTGTGAAAACAGGCAGCCAGTTACTATAAAATGTAAATTTTCATCCCCAAACTATCTAGATGGTTTTCATATTTTTAAATAGTTGACTTCCAGGTTAGACAATACTTGATAGTTATTTTTAGAAGGAAGGAACTTTCTGTAGTGATTGAATTTACTCATTTTTGTTTGGTAGACGATGAGACTCTGAGTCACTAGGTTTTCCGTTTAAATGACAGCATATTTAAATATGTATCAGTCCCAAATTCCTGAGCAATTGGAACAGAAGCTGGCTATCCAAAATAATCAGCTTAAGATAAATAGAACATGGCTTATCATTTAGCACCAATAAACTTCAATATTTTATATTATACAGTATCTTTTGCTACTGGCCATCTGTAGCTTACCTTGTCTGAGTAGGTTGGCTCCATAATGACTTAAAAAAGAAGCTGCATATTTTTGTATTTGTTGGAAGAAAACTTCCATTAGTTGGAATTTGTGGGTACCAATTGAATGAGAAATAACTTGATTTGAGTTTTCCAAAGATGATCTTAATATTGTGAAATTGTGGGAACATTGGTGACATTGCTTAAGTCATAAAGAACCTTCATGTTTTTGCTATCTTCCTTCAGCTGATTTGGATAAAACATCGTTGATATTTTCATCCTATTCTCACAAGCTGTTTGCCTCTTAAGTATTTGATTTATTGTCCTTCCTTAGTGTTGCCTCTGCCCACTTCTTTATCTAGGGATCAAGGAGAGAGTTTGGGGGAGGGAAGAGGTAAGGTGAAAAGTATACAGGGCAATGGATGGATGGGGTTGAGCTGGCATAGATCAAAGAAATCCTGAATCTAGAAACGCGTTTATGTCCCCTTTGCCCCTATCCTTCTTTCTACAGTCTGAGGACAGTGTCTGTCTCTTGGTAAGTGTTCAAAATTACATCTTCTGTAACTTTGGAAAGTTATATAAACTTTCTGAGCGAGCATTCCACATCTGGAAAAAGGCATAAATAATAGTATGGATAAGAGGGGAGTTTAAGGAGCTCACTTTTGCCCAGTGTTTATTGCTTTATTCATCGCAATATCTGCTTATCACATTGTTTGCTTCTCTGTCAGCTTTGTGGTTCAAGTATTGTTTTTGTTATGATTATTTCTTCAAATTAGAACTCCTAAAAATGACCTTCTTCCTCTTTTTATTTTTCTTTTTTTGAAAAAAATATCACCAACTGCTTTATCCTCTGTTTTCCTGTTTTCTTTACTAGGTTTTATTTGTTAAGCTGCAGGCCTGGGAGGAAATTTGGGTGCAGCTACTACATCATCAGGATTTTGTTTCAAATTTTATTTTAGCTCTTTCTAGGAACATGGCAAGAATAAAAGAATTCCCAGTGTTCCAGGGCATGCAGTTTGTGGGCTGGGTGACTAAGAAAGCAGGCAGTTATCACAGACTGTCCTGAGTGTTAGTTAGTCTGAACTGCTTAAAGGAGTGATATGGAAGCTTGTGAATTCCAGGAGGAATCCTAAGAATCTCAGAGGTCTTTATTTTAGAATATAAACTTGCTGCTCTCATGAATCTATCAGTTGACTCTTTGAAGCATTGATACTCCTTAGAGAGGTGCTACTTAAATGATGTATTATTGCTACTCTGTCTTACCCAAATTCAGTGTCATTTTTAAAAGCCATTCTTTCTTTCTCTTGTGTTTTTCTTCTCTTGTGTTCATCTGAATTATAAATTCTATTAAACCTTTTTTTTTTCTCACAGGAAAACCGCTTTTTTCTACTTTGTATATAAAATAATTCTTCCTGTCCCAGAAAACAGATTTTAGTTTTACTTTTTTGGGTTTGGTTTGATGAGGTAAAGTGATATTTTAGTTCTAGATCACCCCTTTCTGTTTTTTAACATAGAGTATGAAAATTAGTTAGCAATGTTTAGGAAACTGTGGGGCTGATAGATAATTTTTTCATTTCCCAATTTCAAATGGCAACCTTGAGTTCACATCTTTCCACCACAATGATCACTTTAGGAGGAACTAAGGACTTCCTGATAGATCCAAGCGAGTCATCAGCAAGCTGAGTAAAATATATGGCCGTGTCGCCATTCTCCCTCATCCACAATCAATTGGATTCTTTTAGTTTAATATTTACTTGCTAAGATGAGATGCTAGTCTGCATGGTGATAAACAGTCTGCTCCTGGCATCTGAAGGTGACCTGTCAGTTCATATGGACAAATCTCCTGCTTACTGAAATGTACAAAATAAATCATTAAAGCAGGCAGGTGCTCATTCCCAGATTTAAATCACCATAGATTTATGATTTGAATTAATGCTTCATTTGGCCATAGAAATAGATGCTGAGACAAATGATATGCACTGGTTGGGTTTTCCATACTGTAGCCATCCTGATATTGATTACTGAGATGTCTTTGCAATCTCTTGTTTATATCAAGTACTATCTTGTGACAGGTTGGCTGATATGAGCTACATTGCAGATAAGAAGAAAAAATGTCCTGGATTCTTTTTAGTGGCAAAACTATCCACAACATACAGGCAGATAAATTGCCTTTTCTTTGCACTTTTTTTTGCTTTTAAGGACTGATCTACATAACTAGCCTAAAACATGCTTCTTGGAAATTGAGACTGGAATGTTGGAAAGGCAGAATTTTAAACTTGTGGACCCAAGATCAATTCCATAGTGTCTAAAGCTATTTTATCTTCTTAGTTTTTTTTTGCATCATACACTTTTTTAGGATACTAAATTAGCCACAATAGATTTCATCTAAATACAGGAAACTAAATTTTCCTTCTAGTTTTAAATGCTATATAAATATTGACATAGTGAGCATCTCTTAATAGTTTCTATGTTATTTAAATACTTGCTAAATCTAATGTCTTACTCCCCTAACTAATGACAACAAAGGAAACAAGTCTTTAAAGATAAATACATTAAATATTATTCCCAAGTGCCAGACTTTGTGGACTATAATTTATCCAGAGGCAGGAAAAGACTGCATTTTTACTTCTCTTAACATTTTATTTAAGGAAAACACTATGTACACAGTTTAAAGAATACTCAGAGGATTTAAGAGGGACCTTTGCCACTAGCTAATATCTGACTCACAGAACTGGTAAACAGCTATCAACAATAGTAGATTGCTTGCTTAGTAGGAAATGAGTTCATATCTATTCAAAATGTGATCTCAAAACAGATGTCCCAAGAAAATCTCATTGTTTAAACTATAATCATAACCCCCAACTGCTGTTATTTCTTTAAGGAAGTGAAGTAATCTTCAGATTTCAGTATTTCACTTTTTGAACACTATGTGGCATAAGCAAGAGTAGGTTTATACTGTGATCCACGATCCTAACCAAATTTAATTTATCTGGCATGTATGATTCATTTCAGTTACTCAAACTTGCAGTAGTTAGCTTGATGTGAGGGGTTTCAAAAGTGAAGCAAAATCTGGAATTTGAGATGAGAAAGTGTGCACTTTAATAGTCTATCTTACTACTTTGTTTTTATTCAACCAATGAAACAAAACTAATGAAAAAAGAGACTAGAAAAAGGTGATAAAATTGTCTTTCCCAGCTGATCATCCTCTTTGACAATTTTTTAATCATCCTGGCCAAAATGGAATAGCTACACCTACAGGCCTTTCCTTTCTTCCAACTCACATGGATCTGGGTGGAAACATTAATTTTATGATTTCGGAAAACTGTCTTGGAGTCCTTGAGAAATCAAATAAAAGGAAACTGAGAACACAGGCCACCAAGCAGAGCTCTGTAGTTGCACATTGGATTCTCTGCCTTGGCAATGTTAATGAACCTCAAATCCTTCCTATAATTAGATGAGGGAATTGCTTATATTTTCAAACAGATGATGCTGCTATAATGAAACGATTGACAGGGAATTTAAGAGTGTCTACAGTAGTCATTTGGTTTCTGTTATAAAAAAAAAAGTTTAAAAAGAAGATTGGCTTTAGACATAGGTCCTGAGAGAGGTAGTAATTTACATAGCATGCTATGACAGGTGTCTTTGTATAGTAAGGAAATAAAATGGAAGACTTGAGAAATGATGGGCAGGTATAGCAATTTTGGGGGGAGGGGGTGTCCTATGCTTATTCTGCTAAGGTTCTTTAAAAGGGGCCGAGACTCAAGAGATGGATCCGGATTGAGTGCACAGCTGTAACTGCTGATGAGCTAATTGCTCCTTATCTCTCAGCCCCATTCATCTTCATTTTTTACCAATTACTGAGAATTATCTGTGTTCTCAGTTGGATATGAGAGTTAATCCTTTTTGGTTAAGCTGGCAGTACTGTGAGCAGATTCCAAATCGGAGGGTGAAAAAGCCAAAGCAAGCTTGCTCTAAAAATGTCTCCAGTTCAATTACAGTATCACTGATTCATAAGAAATTTGCCATTGTCTAACCGATTAAATGGGGAAAGTTTTTTTTTTTTTTTTTTTTACTTTCTTAATGTTTTGCTGCCTCACAATGATTTTTAAGATCCTTCTTCCTGTCCGATGAGTAAAATTTAACAATACTAACAGCCAGGATCTTGTAAACATGGAAACACACAGTACTACCTTAAAAGGTCAGGAAGATTCTGACACATGAGATGAGAAATATTTTAGAACTGATAGCTGTCAATTTATATATAAACACTTTTAATTGATGCTTTTGCTCTCTGTGGCTTTACATATGGTGAGGGAAGTATGTCTAAACATAAACCTTTACACAAATGTCATTGTAGTGGAATCTTAATGGAAGCACCAAATAAGCAATCCTTAAAATTGTAGCAACTGTCATGGTTTGTATTTCCGTGTGGTGGTGAATAAGCCATATGGTTAACATCATTTCCTGTGCAAAGAGTCTTCATATCTTGATATTTTACATAAACTTTCTTACCTCAACATGAAGAAAAAGGATGCAATTCAATTCAATGCATTTGTAAATACTGAATAAATACAGCAGTCATTCTTCATTAAATGTTTCAAACAAACTACTCTCCTCTTAAAATATTAAAACCAATATATCACAAAACTATCATAAATAATTTTCTAATACCTGAACGTCTTATCATAAGACCAAGATATGTCCTTATAAAATGAATCTATGTGCTGAGATACGGGAGCAGAGAGCAAACTTTTTAACGATATTTTGTTCTTATTGATTAGATAGCTAACAGTTGAACAGCCTTGGTAAGCCTCGACTTTAATTTTTCTTCTTTAAGAAATGACGCCCAATATTGACTTCACTATTTTTTCATTTTGAAACCTCAGTAAAAAAATGGAATACAAGGTAGTGTTGTTACTAGTGATACCTAAAATAAAGTCCAAACTTGACACAGCTTATAAACTCCAAAACAAGACATCAAAAGTATATTAAAATATACCATTTTGGTGCATATGCTGCCCGAGCCCATGTGCTGCTTACGCCCACGTGGCCGAGCACATGTGGTGCCTGAGCACATGTGTTGCCCACATCTCCCCTCTTGAGATGTGTACTTTCGTGCTTTTCTGTCTAATACTAGGATGTGTGTAGGGGCTCTCTCTCTGCCCTTGGAGAAGCCCGTGTTCTCCCTTGACTATGTTACTCTCTCACTCTCTCTCCCTCCACACCTAAAAATCCTCCAAATAAAATCTATTTACTTCAAAAAATATATATATACCATTTTACATATACAACTAATCACATATTGTGAATAAATGTATAAAGTACTTGTTTTAAGTATTAGATAAAAATAACATAACCAATTCTATACTCTTGCATAGCTTATTTATTGCATTAAAGTTTGAAGGTATTTTATCAAGAGTTAAAATAATTATATTTGTGGAAGAATTAGGAATTTTCTTTTAAAACTTTATTAGTGAATTTTTTATACCAGTGAATCTTGTGCTAATCTCTGGTAATTTTAATAAGCCTTTTTTTTCATCATTTTCTAGAAAGTGAAAGATCTTGCTTTGTATTATATTTCATACCATAACTTTAAACTCCATTAGTTATAAAATTAAACATAGAAATATGGCTTGAATGGTAGAACAGCTGGTAGGGTACTTGCCTTGCATGCAGCTGACCTGAGTTCATTCCTGGCACCACAGCTGGTTCCATGTGCTTCACCAGGAGTGATACCTGACAACAGTGTCATGAATAAACCTTGAGCAGAACTGGGTATGCTCCAAAAATGGAAAAGAAAGAAAAAAAGAAACCACATATTAGCTGTTTATCAGGAATGTGCATTTTCATATTAAAAAATACATTTTCACTTCTAAATTTGAAAAAATATTTTATTTATTTATATCTGTTACTAAAATTATGACAATATAGCCAATGATACACTATTTTAATGTAAAAATTGTTTCATATATGTTATATAGATAAGTAGGTTGCAGAGAATTTTTTCACTTTTTTTTAACTTTACTCCTTTTCCACATTTTATATGCTACTTCATTCTAGTAAAGTTATTTCAGTTATATGAATAGCTGGAAATATAATTAGAAATATTAACCTAGAGTTTTTTTTTATTTTTAACATTACTTTTCTAGTAGTAAAAGAATAATGAAATGAACTTAATAGTTAAATGATTAACCATAAATGATAAGAGATATGGAGATCTAATCAATTGAAAACACTTCACATTAGATTCCATCATGTTCCAGGAGTTTAGGTATATAATGGCAGCTTCAGAAACATAATTTTCTCCAAGAAACCAAAAAAACCTGTTTTATGTCAAGTCACACCCACCAGGTATAATGTTTCTATAAACTTAAAAATATATTGAGTAAAGATGTCAGTTTCAAATAACCTTAAACCTTATTCAGGCCTTTTAAAGGTCAGATAACTCTTATTTTATTGAATAAAATGACCCTAAGTTGTTATTTGCTTTGTAGTCTTATGGCTGATAAGACTAAAACAAATCCTCAGTTTTGTTTTCTGAAATTGCCAATGGCTGCTAGTAGAAATATACAAATATCTCTTGTGGTCATATTAAACCTTTGAGCTATTATCAGGATCATTCATGAAGCTCATTATTGTGACTCTGAGTCACAATCGGAACTTGAGTCCAATGCGTGTCACCTGACTTTGTGTTTTACGTTCGGTTGGTTGTGATTCTTCTCCCTAAATTATATACAGATTCCCAAACTTTACAAAGCCAGTCATGACATGTCACATTAAAAGCAAAACAGAATAAATAAATCACAGGTAAATAATAGAGTAGCTTACATACTTATCTAAAATGTCAATTAAGATGAAATAATGTGTTATATATGATCTTGTGGGTTCTTGTCGTCCACCCTCTTACCCAATTTCCCCCTCAAATGGACATGAACCTGTATCATTTGGAAGATAGGAAGGAATGGAGGATTTAAATATGGTTTCCTTTAACAGCAGGTCATAATGAAAACACAGACCCTTACATTCAGTGCTGAGAGAATTACCAGTTTGATAATGATTAGGAATGTTGTTATTAAAACAGTATGTGCAGTTCATTTTCAACAGTTTTGAATTAGAGTCTGCACTAATGAAACGGATACGGTTTCCTTCACAAAGGGCAGATCTGTTAGTTAATATCGCTGCAGCAGTGCCTCACAGACCATGCCTTTAGCTCTATTTGTATTTCACAGCATGATAAGCAAAGAGTGTTGATTTTCAAGGATCCTGCTGATGAAAGGTAATGGCATTATTACATCTTTATCTCAAAAAGCAGAACTGAGTGGTAAATGATTTTTTTTTCTCTGTTGCACAAAAGATTTCTTGGTTAGAAAGCCTTTTTTATTTCTTTACATCGCTTTAGTCTTGGAAATGATATGTTATTATTTAATGTCTGCACAGCAAGCTTGAAAGCACCTAATAGCGAATGGATTGGAAGTGAAGTACCTCCTGCTCACAGATATGGATCTTCTCAGTCACACGCTGTACCAGCTGTCATCCCAGCCATACTGCTGTGATTTAATTAGTCTGTTTATGTCCTTTCTAATAATATTTCCATCTCTATGAAAGGGCAAATGCGACAGGGACTTTTTCCCTTTCTGGGTCTGCAAACTGAAGAATGTGGCCTACATCTGATATATAAGGACACGGGATTGAATCACCATTCTTGTCACTTCAAGCTGTTGATAAATTGTTCAGCCAAGAAGTGTGCTTACTTCCTTGGGGTCATTTGTAGGCTGGTAGCAATAATCTGCATAGGGACAAAGAGAGGACATGTGTGCATATTGTGTGTGAATATGACCACTTACTGATGTGTTTGTGGTGGGGGTGGTGGGGGTATATTTTCAAGTTCAACTAATAAGAAATAACTAAGAACTTTGTATTTGTATCAGTGCTACATGTGTATTTTTTTGGCACATACTTAATATTTCCATTGACTCGGCTCACAAAAACTTGCATTACAGGAGTTCTCAGAAAGCATTTTAGCTTTTCTAAGTGGAAAAAATAAACATATTTTTGAGAAATGTTACCTGTGCTGCATAGATCAGAATCCTGGAGAAAAGTCTGTTTTATGTAAGATGTACATATCATTGGATTGTTTCAGAGACCTAGGAAAAAGGCATTTATCTTCACAAAACACATAATAATTCTTTTTACTTAAACATTTTCTCAGAAAGTGTTTTTAACATGAAAAGAGTGTATAACTCTCGAGACACAGTAGACAGGCACATAGATATATGTAGATATGTAAATTAATAACCAAATATTATAGCAGTTTGACTTGTTAAGCATAATGGGTTGATTAATAGTTTATACTCAGGTCCTTGTCATTTGAGTGATTTAGTCTGCTCCAAAACCCACTGGACTTGGAAAAATTTTTGATTATGTCAAAAGATTCAATGACCCCATAACATTTGATAAGAGAGAGGTCTATATTACAGACTTGGGTAAAAAAAAAATTCAAAATCAATTTGTTTATCTTACAAAGAGTCTGAGACAGTTAATAATTAAACTATTAATTAATTGTACATATTTTAGTCTGTTTTTGAAATTGCTTATTTATTTATCTATTATTTAAGTGATAGCATGTTAGAAGATCTTTTAGATCAAATCTTTGGGGAGGCTATCTTATTTTTGTTTGCAGTTTTCTGATTATTTTTCTCTCTATGCTTTTATTTTCAGATCACTCAGAAATATTTTCGGAGAGGCTTTTGACAAAATAATAGTATATTGATATATAAATTCAATGATTATTTTTTTAAAAATCAAGGTTAAAAATTTGATCATTAAAAAGTTCAATCATTTTATCAAAGTGTCAAATTGTTTTCAATTCATTTCTGTCAGCAGTCTAAGTGTTCTAAAGTTCTCTGGATTAATACAGATAGGCATGTATTTAGTTATTTTCTTATTCTTTTCTGTATTTGATATACACCAAACATTTCCAGAAGAAAGTGTCAGGTTCCATATTTTAATTAAAATTAAAATTAGTATAATTATTGCAATATAGTTCTTATTTCTGTTTGTAAATCATGGCAGTATTTTTTAAACTTTATGATTGCTTTTGTTGTTAATATATGACCTTTCCAATTGAATAACTAGACACATACATATCCATATAATTTCCATTTAAAAATATCTCAATTCTATTACTAATATAAATCAAATGTCCTGGGTATATTAGTTTGCTTCATTATTTTAAATACATAGAAATACCTCTCTGGCTGACTTTTCAAAGAGGTGAAATTTTAGTTTCTCTACATGTGCTCTGTTGCTCAGCCTAGATGTTGATGATTAAGTTATCTTGACATAAACCATTTTGATGCTTTGAAAGAAAATCACCACGAAGCATTTGATGGTATTCTTTATTAATTGGATAAATGAATTGTGAGATGTGTGATTGCATGATGATGCACTCATTTAGTTGTTGCTTTTTGCTTTTACTAATCTCTGTCATATTGGATTTATAAATGGAATGGAGTGACCTTTGAAACTGTGATGGAAATGAAGAGATAAACACAACTTGAAAGGACAAACCAATTAATATCAATGTGTTTGTTACACATACATGTGGAATTTTAATCCTTTACTCTATGCAGTAAATTCGTGATTAATTTGTTGAATGAAGGAGCACTTTTTTTTATAGTTACAGGTTTTTATCTTATATTCCTCCATATGCACACAGCTTGATTTTCCCTCATGAAAATTTGCAGTAACTTTAAAGTTTTGACATGCACCTTTTTGTAAGGAGCTGCTAGATACATACATACATACATACATACATACATATTTGCATATTTGCATACATAGGGTATCAGTCTTCTTCATTAATTTTAAAATAAATAACACTATAACTCTGATTATAGAAAAATTTTGATTCACCCTCTTTTGTAAATTTATACTTTTAATTGATCTTTTGCCACTGCTCATAGAGAACTGTTTAAATGTACCGATTTAAGAATGATAAGTAATACATTTTTATCATAGCGTATTGACCTGTAATGCTAGAAAATAGTTTTCAAAATCAATAATAATATCGAGTATACTTTTAAAATAAATTCTGAATTTAGTTACGTTTACTTCTTCTTACCTCATACTTTCTTTTACTTACTCAATTATTTTACCTCATTTTGCTTATTTATATTGAAAACTAAAAGGTAGTTCTGCTATGGTGTAAATTTTAGAATATTTGTATATTTTATTTCCTCTAATGACTTAATTATGGAATATAAACAATTTAATACACAGGTTTTGAAATATTGCCATTGGTGCACGATCAGAAAAAAAATCATACAAGCTTGACATTTTAAAACACCAGCATTGAAAGACTTTCACTTCTAATTGATTTTTGAAAGAGTTCCCTGGAAAAGTGAGCTCAGAAATGTTTATAACAGACTGGCAACATTCCAGAATGTTTACCACAAAGTATAACTCAGCAATTTCTGAGTTCTCCCATCAACTAAGAAAGATGTATCCCATAATTAGTTTAATCTATGTTAATATGGAACCTCCCTGTAGATATCATATATTTTAAAGTTTACCTTCTCAAAATGACTCAAGAAGTGTCTTCTATCCTTTACTAGTAAGAAGCTTTTAACGCAAAAATTATGGATAGGCAAAGTATATATAATTTTTACATGTTTCTGAAGAAATATGCTTTTGACTCTTTTCCCACTTTTGTAAGTTTTTATTTAGCATCAAAAATTTACAGGTAGAATGAACAAAAATGGTTTCTCAGATTTGTTAATTTCATGGTTTTCTTTTGTAGTAGATGTAAAAGACTTTAGATATAAAAATTATGAGATCCATTCTGTTTCAACAAGCAATAGACTAAAATATAGTAACTTTGACCACATGGAATTACTTTAAAAGACTACTGTTACTATTATGAGGGAAAACAACAAACAAAACATGGACTGGTTTAGTTTTTATCTTTTTTATATTGATTACCTTTGAATATATAGCTCCATAACTGACAGTGTTGCTGAGAACAGCTTCTTACTGCTGATCTAAACATACTTCCTTTGATTGACAAAAGATAAATGTATTCATATTTTAATTCACAAGTAGCACTCTGCTTTCTAATAAAACTGGTTTTGTCCTGTGATACTTCCTTGAAACTAAAGTCCTAGAGCAGTTAGTAACTTTGTAACTACTTTTTGTACTTCTGGAGGATCTTTGTTACTGTGTATTATTTTCTCAGGTATGATTTAGCATGATAATGTGATACTTCAAAGTATGATCATGGCAGAATGAGTCATTTGTTTGTAGACATTTCCTTTCAAGATGAGGCTTGTGACATAATTGTATCTTCTTATTCCCCAAGGAAAGTAGAGTGATTTGTGTTTTGAAATTTCTGTGTTATAGACTCTTGCAGTATAGGCAGTAATACATGTAGTCAATAACTGGGACTTCTGATTAGTTGGATATAAATTACTGAAGTTGAGAAATAAATATGACTAAGCAATAAATAAAAAAAATTGATCAAAACAGGTAAGGAAGTTATTAACTAGGAAATATTGCCTAATTTGTCAAAAAGAATCAATCCATTACCTAATACAACTTACATCTGAAGATAGATTTGCATATAATGGTTGTACTCAGTACTAAGTTCACATCAGTAAATATTTTAATCTCCTTTTTCCTTTTATACACAGATAATATACAATAATATATATACATATTTATGCACATATATATACACTTTAAACATCACTTAGAATACAATGCTTTATTCTCTACTTTAAAACAAAGTAAGACTAACTACCCCTGAACTATCATACAGTTGTTTATAATTTTAATTTTCTTATACACTACACAGTATAATATTTGATCCCCAATTCTAAGATTTTTATGTATCTAATCTTTATACATGTAACTTTCCAATATGTGTATTTTATTTTTGTTAAACTTTAGACTCCCAATTTTGTTAATGCTTTCTAATATTTAATGCTTACTTAGTTTTGCTGTTTTATGGGGAGTGTGGAGGTAGAAAGGAAACATGGCAACATATAAGTAAAATCTGAAAAGCAACAGACATTCTGGTTCAGCAATGAAAACACTGAAAAATTTCTAATTACTGAGGTATTCTTTAGTCCTCATATTTTTATTGTATTAGCCATGTGTACCTTAATTCTTTATCTATATCATAGGAATGATCAGTATTCATATTTCATAAGACTATTTGTACATGTTGTAAGCAATATGCTTCTACTAAATAGAAACTAAAAATAATAAAGCATGTATACTGTCCACATATTCACACACATACACATATACAAGTATCCCTAAAATGTCGAACATTTCTGATATTCCCAACGTATCATAATTATTTGATGTCAAATAAATTATATTATATTCTACACACTTTCAGTGCTTATTACTTTTCAAGGATCTCCACGAGTTGACCTTGATTGAGTATTTATCCAAATGTTTAATTGGTTATTTGATGAAGTCATAGGTAAGAGTTGTTAGGAAATAAGCTATTAGATTCATATTTTATTGTTATGCCTTTAAAAAGTATATGCCGATAAAGGAGGAAAAATTGTCAGTTATTTTTGACACGTTTTCCTTTTCTTTTTAGAAATCAATAATCAGTCTGTAAACTTTTAATTGAAAAGTTTTGTCTCATTTTATGTTATCAGACAAAATACATTCTCCAACTCTAAAAACAGACATTACTTTATTCAGTGCACATAAGACTTCCTTTAATTAGCCCTTAATAAGCTTGGTTTAACTGGGATTTACCGAAGAACAGTGGTCATTAACATTAGCCAGATTAAGACTGTGTTAATTACTATTGATAGATAAAATAACGTGCAAAAATGGTTTAAATTATTCCTGTACTTTTGAATTAGAAAGAAGTTTGATGGTTTTAAATGGTAGCTATATTTTTATTTTTAATTTAAAATTAATATTGACTTCTGTGCATGTAATTATGACAACAGAACTATGATTTCACGCTCAGTTTTATTGCCTTGGGTTTATTAGTAGTAGAGGTAATATTAAGTTATAACTTTGGATAATTTTCTGAGACATATATACGGGAATACTAAAGCTATTTTTATGATTTATGATACTTTATTGTAGATAGAAATGAATAGATATTCTAATTACATTTAACTTAGATGATTAACTTTTAAAACTAAGTTTTTAACAAATTTCATTTTTGTTGGTTATGTGATTGTTAGTTATTTTATTATTTATGGATATCTTTGGCATCTATTTTACTCACTATATAACTTGATAATAACTTAAGCTTCATTTTTTTATTTTCAATATATTGATTCTTGATATTGTATCTAGTCAAAAAATCTAAGGATCCTCTAGTTTTTTATTGATATTGATCCTACAGGATGTATTATATGTTGAAAATAAAATTAAAAAGTGTAGTGGTGAGATTTACAAAAATATTGTATTTTCCTAGTTCTCATTTAACAGAAAAGTACGTGCAAGCCAATAATTTAATTTTATAGTGTTTATATCATAACCTTACTTTAAATTGATTTAGATTACATTCTCCCATTTGAAGATTAATAGCAAAAGTTTTAGTCTATTCTCAGACAAATGTGTTGTAAAGAAATAGAATCTCAGACCACTGTACAGATCTAACATTTGTCAGTCTTCCCTCAAATAAGAAATATTTCTTAAAACCTCAGTTTCAGCCTGAAGAATTTGAAATTGTCCTTGACATATCTTTGGATATGTCTGATACATGTATTTTCATGTGTAATATCTCTTGATTTATGTGTTTTCTGATTCTAGAACTTAGCAAGAATTCAGGTTGTCTTTACTGTAAACATTGCCAAGTGGTAATGCAGGTTGGCTTTTCTACTTGGAGCACTGAAACAGCATCTTCTGGGTTATTCTTCCTATTTGCACCCTTCCCTTTAGGCCTTCAAAGTACTATGCACCAATTGTCTCCTAAGCCACAAAGGTGGCCATCAGGATTGTCACATCTCAACTTCTTATTACTCATTTCTGATCTCTGCTCAGATCTCGTTCCCTAATGCTACATTTTAATTTCTGAACTGTTCTCAACTTTTTCCATGTTATTCCACCGTGTTCTTTCAAAAGCATTTAAAATATTCAAATTGTCTTTATTTTTGAATCTGTTTGCTTCATGAATGATCTCCTCCATGAAACCATCAACATACTAAAGGCTGGGTTAGCTTAGTTAGATTGATTACTATATGTAGTCACTCTATGGTTGTTTAACAGCTATTGCTGAAGAAAAATGGTGGGATTTGGAATATAGAAAGTGATCTAGCATTTGGTATGTGTGTCTCTGAGCTTGAGAATCAGTATGAATAAAATTGGCTCACGGGTATCAATCATCAGATTGTTTAGCATAGAGTCATGCCCTTCCCTTGTACATAGCCAACCCAGGCTCTATCACCAGTATGCCTATGGTCCCAGAGCTCACCCAGAAGTGACCTCTGAGCACAAGATCCAGGAGAAGTCCTGAACACAGGCTGAGTTTGGTTCAGAAATATGTACTTTTAGAACTAAAGGCAGAGGCGATAAATATACAAACCAAATATATATATATATATATATATATATATTTAGTTCACTAAACATACATTCAATATATTAGTGAACTAGTGTGACATTCATTATGGATATACATCAACTCTCTCTCTCTCTCTCTTGTTTTTTTTGGCTACATTCAGCTCCATTTATGGTTTGCTCCTGGCTCTGTGCTCATGGATAAATACTGGTGAGACTCCAAGGGCAGTATGCGATGCAAGGAATTGAACTGGGTTGGCTGCGTGCGAAGCAAGCACCTTACATGCTATACTCTCTTCAATCCTGACTCTCTCTTTACTTATGGAATGCCCCTATGTGCTTACACATATGATTTTGTCTGTCATTTTAGAGAAATGTTTGAGCAGTATTTTGTTTCATTGTCAGAATTCCAGGGTCTGTGCTAAAAAAAGCCGCCCCCTCCCCATTTTCTCATCTACTTTTTCTTTTCATTTAATCTGAGACATAAAATGTTAATATTGTTGGCATTTCCATTTTACAGATGAGTAAATTGAATTTCAGAGGAGATAATTTCTTGCCTGACATTTTGTGACTTTTAAGGTAGTGTTACTGAATGTAGGGTCGACTGTTTAGTCTTATCCTTTAGTGTTTATTCTGGGTTATAAAATATGGTAAAGGTGATTTATTTCAATATTCATTTATAAATTCAGGAAAATAATTTTCAGTTTAATTTTATTAATGTCTATCTTCAATGTCTTGATCACATAATGTAACCTATTTGTGGCTTATTTTACTAATTTTCTTTTTTGTAGGGTTATATTAAGTTTTCAACACCTATCATTCTATGATTATTTAGTGGAATCTGACATAAGTAAATAGAATATTTAAGTCACCTAAATCTATATCCATGATACAGAGTGGGAAGATGAGGTGTTACTAAAGCAGTCTAGGTATAGAATATATTAAAGCACTTATATTTTCATGGTTATAATCAATAAACTATGGTGAATTTGAAAATAAAATTTGAATTACACACACCCTATCAACTTTATCGTTTATCATTTTCACTCTTGCCCTACAAATTGCTCCAAAAATAAAACAAAATATACTTTGTGACTCTATAGCCTTGTTTAATAACTGTTTTTTTTTAAATTCATCCTCATGCAGTTGTCCCCAAGTAATATGTTTTCACTATATTTGAGCTGTTTTACAAGATATGTTCCTTGGATTATACTATAAACTCTTTGTGGCAGGGACCTTGTCTTTTTATATGCTCTATAAAGCACCATGCATACCTAGGGAATTTTATGAATAATAATAAAAAGGAGGCAAGAAAAGCTTTCATCAGCAGTGTTTTATTTTGCATGTGCATTTAGGGATGAATTCATGCTACTGTCCATATTTCTGGGAAAACAGCTGCTTAAATTACAAAAGTTGACTATGAAGAAAGCATGTAATATTAAATCTGAAAATTTACATTGCTGGTATAGGAGAAATAAATGAAGCAATACAATTTGCTTTTTCCTGTCCATTATAAAAATATTGCCAAGTCTGGCATGTGGTTCATAAAATCAAACATTTTCTAACACAGCTGTGCATGAGGAAATGAAATACGGCAGGTATAAGAAACCACCTGTTTGCCAGAACAGGAGTTTCAAAAAAGATAAACAGCAGAATTTTATATGGGTCCCGGTTGAAGGTCTATTCTGCTATTAATACTAAAACCTTAGCACTTGTTCTTCAAACAGTTGTTTTGCATGTGAGTTGAAGATGAATAAGCTCACGGATGATTTACCAATAAACATAACTGTTTTTTTATTTTATTCAATACACAAGATGATATTGAATGCTGTTGTCAAAAATAATTTTGCAGCCAATTATGTTTTAACTTCAAAATTATGACACACTACAAATTCCTGTTTACTCGAAATGCTCTCTACTTTCTCCATTCTCTCTGTTGCAAAACTCTCATGAACTTGACTGTGTTCTCCCTTGATGAAGAGAAAGTCTGAAATATGCCATAAATCATACTGAGCTTCCAGAGAAATTCAAATTGCTGTAAGCACAAGTGCCCAGGGACCGCTTACGCACTGGCTGGGCCATAATGCAATGTTCACTACGAGATCATTGTATCATAATCTCATTTTGACTGTGATATGCTTTGTGTATGGGAAGCCCAAATGTCAGCGGGAGAAAGACATGATAGTGATTGTCAAGCTAGATTGTTTTGCCTGTTTCGTATGTGCTTCAGAAATTATAAACCTGTGGAGTATTTTTCTGACTTTATACTTAAAGATATAATTCATACAGATAAACTTAATAATAAAATGTATAGGGGCAGTTGAAAGGTTTTTAAAACTAATTTTGGTTCTTGTTTACCAAGTTGTTCTCTAGAGAAGTAAATATCTGTCACTGTCACTGTCACCGTCGTCCTGTTGTTCATCGATTTGCTCGAGTGGGCCAAGTAATATGTCCATTGTGAGAATTGTTCTTACTGTGTTTGGCATATCGAATACGTCACTGGTAGCTTGCCAGGCTTTGCCATGCAGGCGAGATACTCTCGGTAGCTTACCAGGCTCTCTAAGAAGGGTGGAGGAATTGAACCCGGGTCGGTTGGTGCGACCGCACATAAGGCAAATGCCCTACTGCTATGCTATTGCTCCATAATTTGTTATTTTTTTAAACTTCAGAGCCCGGCAAGCTACCGAGAGTATTCGATATGCCAGACACAGTAACAACAAAGTCTCCAATGGAGACATTACTGGGCCCGCTCGAGCAAATCGATGATCAACGGGAGGGCATTTATTATTAAGTAATCACCAAGCATAATGATATCAATTAAAGAAATTAACACTACAATGTTTCTAATTATTGAAAAATTCATAGTTGGAAAACATCTAGCAAATTTAAATTATATCCAAATGTCTTTATGCTATAGTCCTATTTTTTACCAATTAATAGGTATATGTGTGTGTCTGTGACACAAATGTCTTGCAATATTCCTTCATCCCAGAATAAGTCAAATTAAGCGAGAATATAAGTTATATTTCTTATTTGGAAAATTAGTCACTGTTTAACTATTCACGGTGATTAAAGTAGGATATTTCAATTGACTTACTTATATTTGAGAAATTGAGAATAATTTTCTTATTGATAACCATATAGTAATAATTGCTACCTGTAAGTTTGATGTCAAAGTGTCATCTGGGGGTCATAGAGGTCTATAATGTCCAACATTCCAAGTGTGCCTCTGACTACTCTGACTACATTGCTTCCTAATTTGTGGCCTTAGCAAAGGCTGTTTTCTGAGTTTCTTCTTTTGTAAGTTGTACAGAATGAAATAATATGGAGTTTCAATAAGTAAAATAAGTTTTAATGTGTTTGAAAGTGTTTTAAAACGAATTTGTAGTATGTAAATGCAGTTCATTATAATAATTCCCATAACTTGAATATAAATATTTAATATCTATCAATAGAACTATTCATGGAAAATATTTTCTTTTGAGTTTATAAAGTTGGTTTTCAAAAACTCAATTAAAATTCAGAACTCACCATATTGAGGAATATCATAAATATATATATTTCCCATACTATAAATGTATTTCTATACTAAGAATATTTCATTATTTTTATTCATGTCCATGTGTATATACAATGATCTAGAAATTATAGTATAGTGTATAATATAAGTTAATTCACATTATTTAATAATGTTCTGTGTATCAGAGTTTTCTTTATAAAAAAAGGAGCAAATGCAACAATTTTCACATCTGAAATTTCTTTTATTTTTATGTGGCTCCTATTCTTTTGAAAATAGTTCACCTGATGAACTTTGAAATTTGTTGTTGTCTCATAGTTCATCAAATTTAACTATTCTCCAGGAGTAAGCAAACTAAAATAAGAATATTGCATATATATGAATATGAATATAAATATTAATTAATACTAATAATAAGTTTGCAATGACTAGAAGTTATTTTGCTTAAGAATAGTTTTGTTCTGGTTGAAATAAAACCGCAATAACCAAACTAATCAGAGATGAAACCTTTTTTAATGTTGATGAACATTCACATTACACCAGACTTTTAAAGATCAACTTGTTTGAGCAGATTTTTAATTTTCATTTTTTGCAAGTAATCCTGATTATTAGAATAAAATAAGTGATTCTCCAATAGTATGAGGTAGTAACTGTGAGTCCTGACTCTCCTATTAAGATCATAGCATGTAACTTGTAATGTTTTATACAAAACAATAATGAGTCTGTACACCTGAAGTTAAAATGGGGCTTTTTAAATATCAAATAGAAGCCATGCAAAGTAAGGATTACATTATCATATTGTGAAAAAGTTATGCAGGTGAACATGTTGTTTCTACAAGTACAAAGTATAGTCTGAATAAATCTATGAATAGCTCTTTTTAAGTGCAATTATTTGCTATAATATGTAATTTTTCCTTCCCCTTATGTTTATTTCAATTTTAATATGAAAGAAATGATCATCCTATTTTCTTTGAAAGTGGTATAAAGGTAAAACCACAAACCTCTTGAAAGAATTTCTTTGTTCCCAATCACATCAGTGTTTTTGGAACAAAATTTTGCCACCTGCCAGAGGCTTTAAAAATTAAATAAAAAGCCTCATTGCTTCAGAATAGTCAAACTAAACTAAAGCTAGGTTACTGTAAAGACCAGTTCATTCTCAACATATATGCACTCCTATGCAGCAGAAGTGATGTATCTTTTAAAATATTTCACTAAAGGATAATGTAAAGTTTAAAATTTAAATTTAGAATGAAAATATTTAAGTCATATATAATAATATTATTCTTTTATTCCTGCTTGGAAATACACGTGAATTTCTGAAATTTAGTGTGTCTCTCACTATGTTAGCATTAAATCTTCCAAAAAAGGAAGAGAGACAAAAAAGGTGAAGTATTTCTAACACTAGTTAAAACAATTCAATGTTGGCATGCTTCATTAACTGTTTGCATACAAGACAAAAGTGCTTTCTGATGAAGTGGAAAACCAACTTGGGAGCAATTTTCCACAACATAAATTCAACACTCATTCTACCTCCTGATACCTTTGTATTCAAACTACTGAGAAGGTTTTTCATATCTGTCATATCAGTAGTCATTTTACTTCTATTTTATCTTCTGTAATCTTTGAAAATATTCTAATTTTAGATTCATTGTTACTGAGATTAGTCTTCTGGTGATCAATCACCAATATTTTTAAAAGCAAATTCATTGCTACCATGTAAGACGTGTGATAAACGGAATATTAGCAATGCACTGCATAAGCAAAGTCTTGGTTACGCTGAATTTTATTCTCACTTTTTTTTCCTGTCTCTTGTCTCCTGATATATATTTGATGATGGTTTTGATGTGTTCGGTATTATTGCAATATTTGTCATCCCATAGGATCCGATTTATTTTGATACCATATGAGTAGTTAGCACTCCTGAAAACAAGCGAAGGAAGTGAGTGTTCAGTTGGAAGAACACCATTATTGATCACCATGTCACAGTAATGCAGCTTCAGTAGTAGGTGTGTCACTTCTGCCAGACAAACACAGACAGCTACAAAGTGCCACCACGCACAATGAAGTTGAAGTCATCTGCAGTCCCTAGAGAGTATGTTATTATTCAGTTTAGTACATTGCATTTTGTCTCCATCAGCAATGTTCAAAATCACTTTCAATTACATAGAGGGAAAACTCGGGAAAAAAAATCTGTCTTCACTTTCTTCACTCTTTGCAAGACTCTTTAGAGTTGACAAACGAAACACAATTTTTTATTTTATTATTAAACTTATATGTCTATGTTTTTTGTAATTTTTAAAGTATCATAAGATATGTTATTTCCAAATGTATTATGAGCCAATTTTTGTAATTATTTATTAAAATCTTTGGAAAGCTACCCTGAAAGGTACACTGTTTATCATAAAAGTAAAAAAAAATTGTAAGTTGACAACATATAAAAGTATTGATTTATCCCACTTAGTATTTTTAACAACTAAATTATTTAAGATGTATTTCTTTAAATGTTTAGCATCCTGTTCATGATAAATAAAGATTAAATCCTTAGAATTGAAAAAGGTTTTTTTTCTTATTTCTGGTTCTTTTGTGATTTCAGAAAGAGAAGTTAGTCAGACTTCAATACTTCTTTTGTATTAAAATCATATCTATTATTTTATCAAAAAATTATGATACTAGATTAAAATGAGTGTGATTCATGTGAAAACTATTAGAGTGGCAAAATATTGGTGATTTGAAAATAAAATGATTTAGTGAGCTAAATATATTGAACATACATACTGTAGATTCTTTTAAAATACAAGCATAGTTATCTATAGATTTTTCTCCAAATGTTTCATGTAAAAAAAATATTTAGAGATCACTTTGCCAAGGGGAGAAAAAAATCAAATAAGATCAAAGGAAGTGTTTCTGTTTATAATTTTGATTAAAATTTCGTAGGTAAAATAGCTTCTTTTAAGCGTCTTTGTTTTGCTTTACTAGCAGGACATGATACTACAGATGATAAGATAGTGTCTTTGATGTAGGAGGAGCTAAATAAGTAAATTGCTCTATTAGCTAAACACACCTGGATTCTCTAAGTTGTGGTATTTACTCTTATAACCTACTTGTTGAATTAAATTGTATTTAAATATAAAGAATTAAGCTGGTGCACAATATTTTTAAATTTTTATTCAGGTTATATCATCTTGATTCATTTCAATTTCTAAAAAGGCTCATGCTATCGATCACTCCTGACCAGCTCTGGAAGCTGTATGTGGTACCCAGGTTGGTTGCATGCAAGGCAAGTTCCCTATCAGCATCTCTCTATCTCAGGCCTTATTCTTTTTAGTGTTCGGATGACAAGTTGGTAGAGTTACTGTGTGCAAATGCAGCTACTTATCCTATTAAATATCAAAAGAATTTCTTCAAAGAGTTCTTATTAAAAAAAATCTTTTCGAGGGACTGGAGCGATAGCACATCAGGTAGGGCATTTGCCTTGCACGCAGCCAACCTGTGTTCGATTCCCAACATCCCACATGGTCCCCTGAGCACTGCCAGGAGTGAAATCTGAGTGCAGAGCCAGGAGTAACCCCTGTACATCGCTGGGTGTGACCCCAAAAGCAAAAATCTTTTTGATTGTTTAGTTCATTTTTCACACAATAATTTGATGCTATTATAGCAGTGAGTAATTTTAGAATAACTACATGCTTATGTTTTAAAAACTTTTGAAATATAAGAAAAATTAAAAATTTAATCATAAAACTTGAATAATTACCAAAACTTTAAAAATTCCATGACAGAGTTTTATATAACCTTTTACTTTCAGTGAAATCTTTTAGTATTAAATTTTGTAAGCAGGATTTTAAAAAATCTAAAAATTACATCAAATAATTTTGTGACCGTATCATATTCAGTTCTTTATAATCTTTCATGAAAACTTAAGCTCAGGGAGACTAATTTGATATCTCCAGCCTTGACCACTGATTGAAATATAAGCATTCTTTTGTTACTCTCATATTTTTTTATTGGGGTCAGGGGTAAAGGGAAGTTTGTGCCACACACATTGCTGATCAGGACTTGCTCCTGGTGTGAGTTCAGGAATCACTCCTGAAGTGCTTTGGGGACCATATGCAGTGCCAGGAATCCAACAGAGGGGGCTTTGTTTTAGAAAAGTGAGTTAACCCTTTTGTTATCTCTCCAGTCACACTCCAATATTCTTTTAAAAAAGCCATTGAGATGCCGGAGTGATAATACAGTGGGTAGGGTGTCTTCTTTACACACAGCTATCCTGTTTCCATCTTCAGCATCAGTAAACCCTGAGCTCAGCCCAATATGGCCTGACTCTTCCTCGGCCCCCAAAATACAAGTAAATCTCCATTTTATGGGTTGTAGTGATAGCACAGCGGCTAGGGCATTTGCCTTGCACGTGGCCGACCCGGTCGATCTGAGTTCGATTCCTCCGCCCCTCTCAGAGAGCCCAGCAAGCTACCAAGAGTATCTTGCCTGTATGGCAAAGCCTGCCAAGCTACCAGTGATGTATTCAATATGCCAAACACAATAACAAGTCTCGCAATGTTCCTGGGCCCACTCGAGCAAATCGAAGAACAACGGGAGGGCAGTGACAGTGACTTCAAATAAAAGAGCAACTTTAAAATATGTAATGTAAATTGTTTTGTTATTTTGACCATAATCTATATCAATTATATACCCAGAACTATATAAATGTGTAAGGTAAAAGGTAAAGGCCCTCCCGTTGATCGTCGATTTGCTCGAGCGGGCCCAGTAACGTCTCCATTGGAGACTTTGTTGTTACTGTGTCTGGCATATCCAATACTCCCGGTAGCTTGCTGGGCTCTCCGAGAGGGGCGGAGGAATCGAACTCGGGTCGGCCATGTTGGCCGCGTGTAAGGCGAACGCCCTACCTGCTGTGCTATCGCTAAAATTCATTTTTAATTATGTAATTAGGGCGCTGAGAAATAGTACAACAGGTTGGCCCTCTCTTGTAACTGATCTGGATTCAATATCTAGCATCACTTATGGTCCCCCGAGCACCTCCAGGGGTGATCCCTGAGCACAGAGCCAGGAGTAAGCGCTGAGCACGGCTGGCTGTGGCTCAAAAACAAACCAAAAATTTTAAATAACTAAAGTTTACATTCAGGGTTAATACAGTGTTTTCAGGGCTGGACAGATGGTGTACAGGGTAGGGCATTTGCTTTCCATCCATCCAACCCCGCTTCAATCCTGGACATACTCTGTGGTCCCCTGACTACTGCCAGGAGTGATTCTTCAGAGTAGAACCAGGAGTCAGCCCTGAGCATGGCTGGAAATCCCGCACAAACAAGCAAACAAACAAACAAAAAGAATGTTTGCAACATGCAAATGTGAATTTCTTCCCAACAGGTAACTTGTATTAAATGTAAGGGCATTTAATGCATTTTAAATTTGGTTATTTGGTTTTATTTTATTTTATTTTATTGTTGGGTTTCAGCCAATGTTCCAACACCTGTCTCTTCACCAGTGTACTTTTCCCGCTACCAATACCCCCAGTTTTCCTCTTTCTACCCCTTACAGCCCAGTCACTTTCTATGACAGGTACTTTTCTTCTCTCTCTGACTCTCTGTCTGTCTGAAACTCTTTCTATACCTGTCACTGTCTCGTCTCTGTCTCTCTCTTTCTCTGTCTCTGTCTCTTTCTTGCTCTCTTTCTCTTTCCTTTTGGGTATTATGGTTTGCAATACAGGTACCAAAAGGTTATCATGTATATACCTTTATCTACTTTCAGTTCTCAATTTTTTTTCCCGAGAGATTTGGTTATTTATATTAAACTCTTTCCTATGAGACTTTGCCTATAACAAAGAGTACAAATAATGAACTTCCTAATATAATTGAATTCTTCAGCTAAACTCTCACAGCTTTGAAGAGAAGTGCCCTGTTTTCCAAAAATTAACATTGAAAGTGGTGTATAACCTAACCACTCAATGCACACATTTAACACTCTCTGGGTGGGAGGTTTAGTGGCTGAGCCCACTAAGTTTTAACTCTCAGAAAGGGCTTTTTACCCCCTGGTGTAGACATAGTCCTTAGAGTGGAAAGTGTGCCCTTAAAAGTGTGCTTTCTTACAGTGGCTCCAAAGGATTGTGGTTTTAATTGCTTTTAGTCACTACACAGTGTGAGAAGTATTTTGATATTTTCCTGCAGTAATTTATTATTTGTGTATAGTTCACAGTAGGAAGAAATTAGTTTCTTTGGGTCAAGTATTTCAGATTTAAAGTCATTATTTCAAAATTTATTTTATTATAAAGAAAACATTTATTGCACTGTGATAGTTATAATCATTTATCTGTCCACATATTTCTATAACAAACATGAAATGGAGTCATAGTTGAAAATATATTAAGTAAAATAATTGTATCTGAACGTTTATCAGTTCAATACCTAATTAACTGGATTAATAGAGTAACTGTAAATGAGAAAAAAGGAACAAATAAATCATATTTTACAGAGATTCTTCAAAATATTCAAACAGCTTCTGTTGGCCTCATGGAAACATATTCTCAATGAAAATGTTTTGTGTTGTATTATTAACTCACAGCATATGATCTTCATTTCTGCCTCTCTAGATTTCTCCCCCCCTGGGATAGAAACAATGTGGACTCACACATTTATTATATTAATTAGAAATCACTACCTAATATAATTATTCTGGCAAGCACATGGTGAGTACTGAAAATATTATTGACAGAATTTCTCCATTTAACTCTGGTGTTAAAAAGATTTGCATGTCTAAAACTGCCTTGATTAGATATTGTTTTTGACGACTCTGCTCAGTGTTTTACTCTATGCACATTAAGAAAGAGGACTTTTAGCGTGTCTGAAGTAACATCTGCTCTGTCTTTTTGTTGCTGGGTTCATGGTATAATTAGCTCTGTATTTCACCAAATACAATTTTACTCCCATGGTGGACAAAGCAGCATGAAGAAAACATAAATAATTGCAGATTAGAGAAACAGAAGGCAAAGTGGGTGTAGATGGCCTTGATAAAAAAAAAAGGTTAAGGAGAATAGAAGGTCAACTCATTATTTAAAAAAAAGGTGGAGTCAGTTAAAATTAGATAGGGTCTTTGTAATTAAAGAAAATGCACTTTTTTTTCCTTTTAAGGGTAATTCTTATTTGGACAAATAGATTAGTGACTAGCAATGATGTTGTTTCCGGTTTATTTGGTAAACATTAAAGACATAGCATGCTTGGATATTTAATTATTAGAAGAAATGTGGAAAAGATACAGATTTTTGTGTTCTATTTCCCAAAGTGTAAGTTACTTAAAAAAGCAGTAGTACCTCTTTTACAGAATTGCTTTAACTTACACTTTCCCAAAGTGCCATTTTCTCAGGTTTTTTTTAGTATACCCTTGTTATTCTTATTTCACTGTACTTCCAAACAATCATTAGTCAATACATTTGCTTGTATTTGTAGTTCTGATTCTTTCACATTATAGCACTATAGCACTGTCCTCAAGTTGTTCATTGATTTGCAGGAGCGGGCACCAGTAATGTCTCACAACAAATTGTGAGACTTGTTACTGGTTTTTTTTTTTTTTTTGCATATTGAATATGCCACGGGTAGCTTGCCAGGGTTTGCTGTGTGGGCGCGATATTCTCGGTAGCTTGCTGGGCTCTCCAAGAGGGGCAGAGGAATTGAACCTGGGTTGGCTGTGAGCAAGGCAAATGTCCTACCCACTGTGCTATTGCTCCAGCTCCCCTCACTGTCACTGTCACTGTCCTCCCATTGTTCATAGATTTGCTAAAGTGGTCCCAGTAATATCTCCATTGTGAAACTTGTTGTCACTGTGTTTGGCATATCGAATATGTCACAGGTAGCTTGCCAGACTTCGCGGTGTGGGTGAGATACTCTTGGTAGCTTGCTGGGCTCTCCAAGAGGGGTGGAGGAATTGAACCAAGGTCGGTTGGGTCGGCCGCGTGCAAGACAAATGCCCTACCACTGTCCTATCACTCCAGTCCCCTTTACGTTATGTTTATATTAAATTTTGAACTCATATCTATACCCTCTACATTATATTTATATTAAATTTGAACTCATACCTATACTAAATAGCTGATAAATTATGTATTTTACTTAGTATTACATGAGTTATGTAAAATAATATTAGCTCATATGTACAAATTATTTAATAGTCCAAATGTTGAAATAGTACATTTTTGTAATTGAAAGCATAACTTACTAGTGACTCATTTCAAATATACTAGAAAATTACTTTCTTAGGCTGAAATAAAACAGTTCTCATTTTTTACTTTTCAACTGCAAAATATGTATTGTTTTGGTGCTATAATAGAATATCACTTCGGCATGTTATTTTAACATAAAAAGTCCTCAGAAATCTTTAAAACAAAGTAATGTTGTATTTTTATTTTACTTGTACATAGAAAAATGATGAATGGAATGAAATCCTGATTTTGAAATGTTTACCCAATTGAGTGAAGTGGGTAATATATTAAACATATTTTTGTTCCATTCTGTATCTGAACTATAAAACATCTTGGGAACTCAAATAATCTCAAGACCTATGTAAAGTGCAATCTACAGAGTAAGGCAAATTTAATCAAAATTACTGTAGGGAATAGAGAGAGTACCAATATCGTTAGTAGGATGCTTGACTTCCTTTTTTTAAATTTTATTGAATCACCATGAGATAGTTACAAGCTTTCATGTTTGGGTTACAATCACACAATAATCAAACACCCATCCCTCCACCAGTGCACATTCCCCACCACCAATATCCCTGGTATACCCCCCTTTTCCACCCTCCCCTGCCTCTATGGCAGACATGATTCCCCATAATCTCTTTCTACTTTTGGGCATTATGGTTTGCAATATAGACCTTGAGAGGTTATCATGTTTGTTCCTTTATTTACTTTCTGCACACATCCCCCATCCCAAACGATTCCTTCAGTCATCTTTTTCTTAGTGATCCCTTCTCTATTCCAGCTGCCTTCTACCCTTTTCTCATGATGCAGGCTTCCAGCTATGTATCAATCTATCTGTCTTGTGTATCTACTATCCTTAGGTGTCAGCCTCACGTTACATTGTTTTATACTCCACAAATGAGTACAGTCCTTCTATGTCTGTCTCTCTTTCTGACTCATTTCACTTAGCATGATACTCTCCATGTCTATCCATTTATAAGCAAAGTTCATGACTTCATCTCTCCTGACAGCAGTATAGATCCAACACCCGTTTATGATGAAAACTCTCAGCAAAATATGCATTGAAAAACTTTCCTCAGTATAGTCAAAGCCATCGACCACAAGCCCATGGCAAGTATCATTCTTAATAGAGAAAAACTAAAAGCCTTCCCTCTTAGATCGGGCACAAGACAAGGTTGCCCACTTTCGCCAGTCCTATTCAATATAGTACTGGAAGTCCTGACTATTTCAGTTATGCAAGAGAAAGGTATCAAGGGAGTACAGAAAAGAAAGGAAGAGGTTAAACTATAACTATTTGCAGATGATATGATACTATACTTAGAAAATCCTAAAGATTCTACAGGGAGCTCCTAGAAACAATAGGTCGGTTTACTAAAGTGGCAGTCTGCAAAATCAACACCCAAAAGTCCATGACTTTCTTATATACAAATAACAAAGAGAAGAAATAGACATTAAAAAGACAACCCCATTCACAATAGTACCTCAGAAAATCAAGTACCTCAGAATCAGCCTAACCAAAGAGGTGAAGGACCTATACAAGGAAAATTACAAAACACCACTTCAAGAACTAAAAGAGGAAATGGAGACACATTCCCTGCTCATGGATAGGGAGGATTAACATTATCAAAATGGCAATATCATCCAAAGAACTATACAAATTCAATGCGGTCTTACCCTATTAGGATACCCATGACATTTTTAAAGAAATAGACAAAACATTCCTGAAATTTATATGGAACAATAACCCCCCACGAATAGCTAAAACAATCCTTGGGAAAAAGAAGATGGGTGGCATCACTCTTCCCAATTTCAAACTGTACTACAAAGCAGTAGTAATTAAGATAGCATGGTACGGAGCTAGAAACAGACCTGCAGACCAATGGAGTAGAGGTGCTTGCCTTACATTCGTTTGACCCAGCTTCAATCCCAGACACCCCACATGGTCCTGAGCCTGCCAGAGTGATCTCTGAGAGAACCAAGAATAAGCTTTGAGCACAGTTGGATGTCTCCCCAAAACAAACAGAGAAACGAACTTACTGTGTAATACTATGATGAAGTACAGTTAAAAGGATAATTATCATTACAACATAAATAACTCAAACTAATATTCACACCTTGCATTTTCAGTAGGGCGTTTGCCTTGCAAGCCACTGGCCCGGCTGGGCCGGGTTCAATTTCTCCACCCCTCTCAGAGAGACCAGCAAGCTACTGAGAGTATCTTGCCCGCACGGCAAAGCCTGGCAAGCTACCCGTGACGTATTCGTTATGCCAAACACAGTAACAAGTCTCACAATGAATGCTGACATTACTGGGCCTGCTCGAGCAAATTGATGAACCTGTTGAAAAAGTAAGCCAAAATTCATATGTTCTAAAATAATATGATTTTTGCATATCAGGCTCAAATATATTACTCACTCTGATATTGCCTTGGATATTTTGCATTTCTCATGGACTCTTTGTTCAGACAAGTAAAAATAGTTATACTTTAGGAGAAGGGCATATGTTTTTAAAAATTTCCAAAAGAAGGATAGCAGAAAATAAGTTATTTGTATATTAATTCTCTGAGATGTTTTCATTTAGTAAAGTGTAAATTAAGTACTTCTGTGATACATATTCCTTTTTCATTAACTCTGTACTTGACAAGATCATAAAATTTGGAATACAATATGCTTAATATGCTAGGTTATTCCAATATAAAGTTTTGAAAACTACTAAGCTCTAGTTAATAGAGTTTCTCTCTACTTGTTTACTCAGTATAAGCTTAAAAACTTCACCAAGCACATACTTGTTGTACAAATTCACCTGTGAGGAAGTTTGTTACAGAACATTTCTTATGCCAGTTATATATACTTTTGATTCATTAATTTGAGGTTCCTTCATATATTTTAAGAAGATTGTAATAGATCCTTGATTTTCATTTTTCCTTTTTTCACCTTACTTTCTGTATAAGATGATTTCCTGGGAGCTTATTTTTTTTCTTTTTAATTATTAGTGCTGATGAATCAAATACTGTGCAGATGCTTTATTAAATTAAACATATCACCTATGGAAAACATTTGGCTTGTATAATGTTAACAAGTGGAAAAACGTTTCCAACAAATTGTTTCTGGTAAATATTTCTTGCATAAATATTGCAGTGTTTTGGAGAAAAGGGCCAGTACTCTGAAAGTTATTTTGTGTTTACCAAGCTAGTATGATTCACCAAGCTAGTATGATTTGAATTCACTATGTTTCAATTTAAGATCTAACATCAGTAGCTTATTCATTGGTCATGAAAATCAAGCACATCAGACTCTTGTAGTTATTTCAGACTTGGTTGGAAATATATATAGAACAGTAATTTCTTTTTCTGTTAGTTTCAAACAGAAGATCAAAATAGTGATATATTATCATATGAGTATTTAAGTCTATTCCATTTTTTGTTTATGGTTGGCAGTGCATATGACTGGTGGGTCTTGGAGCAAGGTAGAGAGCACAACATTCAAATAAAACCTGGGTGAGCTACATACATGACAAGTTCAGTACCCATTGTATTCTCTCTCCTCCCCTGAGCCATATCCCTTCCTTAAATGAAGGACCATGATTTGGTACTAAGAAGAGTATAATAAAGACAGTTGCATTTGTGTGCATTAAGAAGTAATTTTAAGGGCTAGAGGGATAGTACAATTAATAGGGCACTTACCTTACACGTGTTAGACTTTGACTCAATCTCCAACACCCAGATGGTCCCTCAAACCTGCCAAAGGTGAACCCTGAGCACAGAGCCAGGAGTAACCCCTGAGCACCTCCAAGTGTGGCCTGAAAACAAAAACAAACAAAAAGAAGTAATCTTAAAAGGTGTTTTATTATACACAGAATTTTCACATCAAAATAACTTGTATGGAATTGACAACAGTGCCGTTGACCGCTCGTAAGTTAATAAAACCATGAATTCAAAATAAAGTAAACGTAAAACTATGGAGGTCTATCATTCTGGGTGATTGATGCCAATTTATTTTATTTGCACCCAAGTTACCCACATGTGCATGAATAGATGTATTTCCATTTCTTTTCCTCTCTATCATTTCATATTCAAATTGTAACTGACTCTGAAGTCAGTTTAAAGTCTCTGAAGATGGCATATTAGTATATGGGATACAAAATTGTATGAACTGCTTTAGTTCAGAACTGCTTTAGTTCAGAGGAGGAGGGGAAATGTCATTTTTCCACACCTGAAAGCCCAGGAACTCTTTAATAGAATTTTTCCTATTCAGGTTGTATAGTTCATAAATCCCTTTAATGCCAGAATTACATTGCATTTAATGAAATTTTCCTCCTAATTCATTTGATTTAGCTGCTTGCTTGCCTCTAATTTGTGGTTCAGAGAATTTCAGCAATTTTGTCTGAAGGGTGATATTAGATTGTTTTGATTGTGAATAACACCATTCTCTCATCCCGTTAAAACTCGTTTTCTGAAATGAATGCTCATATGACTGTTTATAACTTCAGCTTGTAACTTGGAATTTTGGTATCATCAGATTTTAACTTATTTTTCTTTGAATTTTACCAGCGGAGTTTTTGTGAGTCAGGAAAGTGATCTGGTTTGAGGTGTATCCTGATATAAACAAGAAACTTACTCAAATAGAAGATGAACATGTTTAAAGAATGAAAATGTACCCTGATTTGAGAATGAAACATTTGTTAGACTAATGTGAGATAAATTTTAATAAGATGATTTTTCTTTACAAACGTGGAAAATTAGCCATTTTCTGGAGCTCAGGAGTGTCGTTCCCACATAATTTTCACTGCTGCTGAGGGAGATTTCTCTGCTGAGTTGGAAGTAGAAGTATGAAAATAGGTTTTCTATTTTAAATATGTGATAAATGATAGTTCTAGTTGAAACAGGGCTGAAATACAGTTTTTCAAATAAATAACTGTTTCAGTAGGCCTTTGAGGACTAGCAACTCAATCATAACCCAATTGAACATGACTTTTGGGGAAAATTTATGGTGCAAAACATTTGCACATAAAAGTTGTTTATATATGCACTTATATATAGCCTCAAAACAAGTCTATTTATAGAATTCATAGCAAATATTAGTAAATTGTAAACAGTGAAATTCACCAAACTATTTATATCTTGTCTCCATTTTTAGGGCTTCCTTCTTTTTTAGTGGCTATAGTAAAATAAAACAAAATTACCACTGGTTTGCCTTGCACATGGCCAACCCTGGTTCGATTCCTCCACCCCCCTCAGAGAGCCCGGCAAGCTACAGAGAGTTTCCTCCCACACGGCAAAGCCTGGCTAGCTACCCGTGATGTATCCGATATGCCAAAAACAGCAACAACAAGTCTCACAATTTGTTGTGAGACATTACTGGTGCCCGCTTGAGCAAAACGATGAACAACGGGAGGACAGTGCTACAGTGCTACATATTTATTGGTGATACTTAGCTAATTGCATCTCTGTCCTCTTTGAACAAAACAATTTTGTCAATAATAGTGACTATGAGCATTTATTATGGATGGAAGGGAATGCATTTGTACTTAAGGAGTGTTACACCAGTTAGCTATGTAAGAAGGACACAGGGACAATGAAATATATCACCTGTTTAAAGAGAGAACTAAGACAACAGACAAAGCAAAATTCCTCAAAATTCCACTTTTTTTGGTTTGTGTTTCTCTTGGGGGCCATGATAGGCAATGCTCAGGGATTCTGGCCCTGTGATTAGGAATCACTCCTGGGAAGCTTCCATGTAACACTTGTGGTGTTGGGGGGTTGAAACGGGGTGAGTGGTGTGCAAGCAGGCACCTCATCTGCTGACCTATCTCTATGGCTCTAAAATCATCCACTATTTTGACCGAGCTGGGATTTGAATTCTGATTGGAAGACATAGTTTGCAAATCCAGTTCCAGAGAAATGGGTGAAAATTTGGCAGTGAAATCATAATGAAGGAAGTGAAAAAAAAAATGGATGGAGGAATTTTCCAATAATGTTTATTCTTCATAGGGAAGGAAAAAATAAAATTTCATTTTTTAAATCTTTGAGCCACATAGTAGGTATTTGTGACATAATTGCACAAACACATTAAATTTTAGTTTATTAGATTCTGTTAGAATTTCCGTTCTTATAATACAGCAAACCCGGCACCTTACCATACTAATTCTAGAAGAGACCCAATAGATAATTGGTTTAGTTTTTGAATCTTGTTTGGTCTTTTAGAATACTGGATAGCAAAAATAAAAATAAAATAGTCACATCCTATAAGCTTGATGTAAACATCTTAGGATTTTTGCATTCTTAGGGGTAATCTTCTTTTTTGGAAGTATGTAGATGTTGGGCAGGAGAGATAATCCAGTGGATATGGTAACTGCTTGCACATCTCCAACCTGGTTTCAGTTCTATTCTCAGGCACCCTATATGGTTCCCAAGACTAAAGAGCCTGTGTGGAAAGTGAGGAGTTAGCACTGACCACAGTCGGATGCCCCCCCACACACTGAGAGAGAGAGGAGAGAGAGAGAGGAGTGAAGGAGAGAGGAGAGAGAGAGGAGAGAGACAGAGAAAAGGGAGAGAGGGGAGAGAGACAGAGAAAAGGGAGAGAGGGGAGAGAGACAGAGAAAGGAGGGAGAGAGGAGAGAGACAGAGAGAGACAGAAGAAGGAATTAAGGAAATTGCTTGTCATAGAGACAGGCTGGAAGGTGGGAGGAAAACGTGAAATTAATTGGTGGTGGGTACATTGGTAAAAAGATGGGTGTTGGAACATTGTATGGTTGAAATCTGGTCATTAACAACTCTGCAAACCTGTATCTTACAGTGATTGAGTTAGAAAAAAAAGAGAAGAAAAAAAGATAATTTCAATTTTTTTAAAATAGGAATCCACAGATAATGTCCTCTTACTCCTTACACATTCCACTTTCTTTTAAAGACTTTTCCCAACATTTTACTACGTTAACACAAAACTCTCTATCCTGTCTACTGACTTTATGTTCTCTTAGGTATCACAATAATGTGCTGTGATTTATTTAGCATAATAGCATTAGAATATCCGTCTCTTGGGGACTGAGATTTTGTCGCCTCATTTTCTTATTGTTAGTTACAGGGCTTAAAATAGTACCTGCCACCACTATTTACTGAACAAATTAATAGGGATAAATGATTTGGAAGCAAAAGAATTATTAAAATAATATTTGTGACAATTTAAATACCTGTGATGATTTCCAATAATCTTCCATGTAAGCAATAACTTTTCTATGAGACCAAAGTTGAAAGGAAAAAGTCATTAAAATTTTTCTGCTGAAAAGGGGATGAAATAGTTAAAACATTTATTTTCTAAATGTGACATGCTCTAAGAGCTACACATCACTTCAGCTCATGTTTACATATTATGATACTATAACTGCTTAAAATGTAGGGATTTTTAATTGAATTTTATGGCTGGTCTACATTGTTGATAGTAATTTTTATGTTATAGCTTATGAGTTTAGTCATAGAAGGATACAGAGAAATTTCCATTGATGTAATAAAATATCTATAAAAGCAAAATGGTGTTTCCTTAGTAGGTAGTTATGTTATATATCTCTAAATATCTGAGAATTCAGTTATCAGAAAATGCATTGAGAAATGAATATTTGGTTAAATTAAATAACTTTCTTTAAATTAGTAAGAACCAATAATATATTCCTAGATATTTTATATAAACTAATAATTAGCTTGCTTTAAACTACCACAGCAATATATTTAAAAGCAAGAGCCTAAGATTTTCTTCAAATTTATTAATATATAATCAATAATATTATTCAATATATTATTTAAAATATATTGAATATGCATGTTTCGTCAGTTTTGTTTGCTGTAGCAAGATTATGAAAAACTATACTTATATTTATACATATTTTAGTCGAAAGTGCTTCAATTTGTTAAGGAAAGTTAAAATGAGATCTTCCTCTTAAGTTTTAAAGTATGAAATACAACATTCTTAATAATAGTTTCATTGTTATACTGAAGATTCCCTAGTGCATTTTCATTTTTCTTGGCTGAACTTTTTTACCTATTAATCATAAATCCTTATTTCCACCTCACCTATTTAAGTGCTATTAGGTAGTCAGGGAAATGTGTATAAGTCAAATTTATGTTATTATCTTTTACTCACTTTTTCAAATGGAAAATCTAGATTTTTTTAATGGTAGGTATGTTATCAAGCCATTATTATATTGAGTTGTTAAAATATGAAATATTCATTTTTCTTATGACCATTTTTAATTGTATGTTTAAAATGCATATGCATTAATCAGATTTAGCCATTTCTTTATACTAATAGTTATTCAAGGTTATTATCTTACTGCATTATTGGAAACTGTAATAAAAGTAGAATATTTCAATACAGTTAGAATCTTTTCAACTTTAGATTATGAATTCTCTTAACTAAAAGCATAATCTAGCTATTTTGCTATATATTTACTTCTTAGCACATTCTTGAATATTTAAAAGAGATAACATTCATTTGACATTTTGAAGTCTAAAAATTAAAATTCTTGCTTACTTTAAGTACATCTGGGAACCTAGAAAAGAAATTTTGATAGAAAAAAAAATTCCACTGGGAATAATATCGATTACTGGGAATGTGTGGCTTTCATTTACCAACTAAATCATATTAGCCAAGTCATCTAGGAAATGGATTGGTATCTTTCTTTTTTAATCACTGATGAAAGAAATATGCAGCTTAAATCAATTGTTTATAAAAGCTTTCAGATTTTTAAATATTACAAAATAAAAGCAGGCTGGTTTGTAGAACTTAGATAATCAAGGACAGTATTTCCTGAATATAATAGTTTATCAGATGTACATGATGCATAGACATAAGATACATTGGTCGTAACATTTACACCATCTTCAATAAATGGATCTCTTTCCACTTTATTAACAGAAAAAATTTTAAAAAATAGGACCTGCGGGGGAGTGCTCAAATGGTTGTTTTGTTCAAAGCCCTGAGTACTTTCCTGACCCACCTGATCACCAACACAGAAACTTCAGACCTATGCCCCCTAGCAGAGCTCTGGAAGCTGCATGTGGCCTTTATCTGGAAGAGCAAAACAAACAACAAAGTAACCAAAAACCCCTTCTGTGTACTTTTCATTGTATTATCTTAATTAGCAGATTTAGTCTATGTGTTATGTTTAGAAACTGTTAACTTATCTATGGTGGCATACAATGGTGTATCACTATTGCATGTTGTCTTTGTTTCAAAAAATCTGAATTCTGAGTCCATTCCTTACAAATTCTGTTTGTTTGAGCATCACTCCTGTATGATTGCAGGGTTTATTCCTGGCTCTGTGCTCATGGATTGATTATTCCTAGAGGTACTGGAAGACTCTTTGAGGTACTGAAATGGAACTTATATTAGTTCCATGCAAGGCAAGCACATTATTGGTTGAAAATATCTCCCTGCCCTGCTTGTTAGAATTTTATTTGTTGATTAAACCTCCGGGTGTATAAGACTAACATCCTTACTGGGCAAGACTAGGTCACACAGAGAGTAAGTAGGAAATATGTTTATGGATATTAAAGAGCCTCTTCCAGTGAAATTTTATTTTTCCTATTGAAAATAAAATAGTCCAGTTGTAATTGTGTTTTTAAAAATTTTGAGTTTCAAATTATATGTTCTTTATATTGAATGTTTACAGATCTGTAAAACTTCTACATCTTTGGAACTCAATTATTCTCAAGTCTAATATTTCTTAAGGATCGGCATAATTACCTTTGTACAATTTTAAAACTTCAAATTGACATGGAAAATTTGCCCCTATATTTAGGCACTTCTTGTTCCTTCTCTTTCTCTTTTTTACATAATTACATACCAGTTATTTTGTATTTAGTCATTTTCTAGTCTGTGTAATAACTCGATGCTTTTCCTGGTTGCTAGTCTATTTTCCACCAGAGACTGGGGCTCACACAGCATCTTTAACATCCTGACCTATCTCATTTCTATCTAACCATCAACATCAAGATCTTAACCTTGTCTTTATTACTTAATAATAATAATAATAATTTATCTTGCTCTTCATCACCTCATTCCGTATGCTGTATAGTTTTTATACATCATATCACTTTACTCTCAGAATATACATTCCAGACTTCCACAAAATGAATGTCTGAAGTGGACCCCAAAGTCTATATATGTACAGATACTTCTAATTTTTACCAACTTCAATGCTTTTACAGCCTCCTAAAAAAGTTGTTTGTGTTATCTTTTGTAAAAAGTCAAAAGTTTTGAGGGATGAAGGTGACATAGGAAATAAAATGCTTGCTTTGCATGTGGCATTCCCAGTTTAATTCCCAGCATCTCACGTGTTTCCCTGAACACTACATAATTAAGTTATCACAAAGCATAGCAGTAGCTCCTGACTGTTCTTGGGGATAGCCCCGGACTTCTCAAATTAAAAAGTAGCATTGTTGTCAGGAAATGATGAGTTTTTTTCTATTAAACTTCAGTGTACACTTTCCAATCTTATCTGAAACTGCACTAGGATAATTTTACTTACTCAATTACTACATAATTCATATGTCCTAAAATATTATGAAATATAGATTAATTGTTGAAGTATAGTCCCAGAATCCATTGTAAGGTTACCCTAAAAACACTTTTAAGCATCAAAGACACCAACGTGTTTTATATAGTAGTACTAAAACTTCAGTAATTTAAAAAAAAATTCATGCTCTTAGAATTATATGCTTGGAGTTTTTAAGAGCTTGCATGATTTGTAAGGTCACAACATACTTGTGTGCAGAAACAGATATAAAAATCTGAATAACTTTTCTTAAGTTAGATATTACATATTGGAAAATAATGTATCTGGAAAATATACATATTTCTATTTTAAACATTTTTATAGTCTGTGATGCAGTAAATGCAGTTATTTTTAATTAAATATATTTTTAGTTTTATTTTTTTGATGTGATACATTGTGATAGATTTAACACATGTAAAGAGATGCTGAAATTAAAATATATGAGAAAAACTGACATATCAGCTATGCATAATAAACAAAGCGACTCACTTTTAGAATCTACGTTATGAAAACTTTTATAATACTGTATTTTACCTTAGGTTTTTCTAAGAAATGCCCTAAGTGAGTGATAATGAGACAGATTGAAGTAGCTTCAACTGAGAAACTTGGACATTTTTAAAATCATGATGCAATATGAAAGTTTCAAGAAGGTTGATAGAAAAAAGATACCAAAAGTTACTTTAAAAAATCTATTAATTTTAAAATAACAATTAAATAACTCTTCATCTTTTATGGTCCTCAGGATAAAACATAAACCATGTATCATATCTTTGCAATTTTCCTCCGAGTCTTACTCATTAAATTAACATCGCAGGAGAACACTCTCTGTATAGGATGGTGTAGTTCAAGATCATTTCCCAGTGAATATGAAAGCCAACTAAAATCAAGCTTCTAACAGTTGCTAATCTGCCTTTCCATTTGTCATTTTTGTCATTTTTGCTGGAGTAGGGTAACATTTGCTCGAGCGGGCCCAGTAACGTCTCCATTGGAGACTTTGTTGTTACTGTGTTTGGCATATCGAGTACGTCACGGGGAGCTTGCCAGGCTCTGCTGTGCAGGCGAGATACTCTCGGTAGCTTGCCGGGCTCTCCGAGAGGGGCGGAGGAATCGAACTCGGGTCGGCCATGTTGGCTGCGTGCAAGGCAAATGCCCTACCACTGTGCTATTGCATTTACTTTACAATCACTATTTCAGATTTTCTGTAAGTTGAGCATTTTTTCACAGCTGAAGAAAGGACATTGAGAGAAGAAAACCTTTTGGAAAAAAGTGACTATGGAAAAATATTATATTAGCCTTAATTTTTAAATATGTATCATATGACAACTAAATTCCAAGCCTTTTGGGCCATGTTAGGCAGCCTTTTTGTTTGTTTGTTTCATTAATTCTACTTAGGTGAAACTGAGAAATTCCATTTAATAAGCACACATTATTCATAGAGCACAAATGCACAATTTTCTTCTTCATTAAGATATCTATTCTTTAAAATTATTTTAAAACAGTATTTTTGTGTTTTTTATGCTAAAATTAAGAAAAAACAGTTTTTTATGTATATTGAGGATCAGGGACTTTGACATTTATTGATATTTAAGATTGTGTGTATGTCTGTTCATAACAGTTTTTTTTATAACATGAGAGGTATATACTTTATACCATACTGTGTGACTTATGAACCCAAGAATACTTTATGTTTTTAATCTGAAGAACAGCCATAATGTGTTCTATATCAATTTGCACCTCTTTAGATTTCCACAGAGGACATTTCTAGAATTTATGTGTAGCATAAACACTTCTTTTAGTTAATTGTAGAAGTTTAACTCTGACTATATTTACAGCCCCGTAGGTATAGTTGAAAATTTACATATTAAACAGAGTTGCTCTCTGGCATGGTTTAAGAAAATGATCTGTGTTCTTAATTACACCTTCAGCATAAATGTGTGAATGTCATTTACTGTAATGAAAACAGGAAATGATGATGAAGATAATGATAATGATAATATAAAACATTAATTATGTTAGATGATTTTGCTCTTTTTCAGTATTTTCCTATTTTTAATAAGCCCACGGGCTGAAGTTTGTTTTAATATGATGAAAATGATATAGCTATGTTTAGTTTAATATTGGTTTTATGTAATTACTAGATGAATCAAAACTTTAGTATCAATTAATTTAAAGCTAAATTTCTAAACTAAACTTACTTGATAAATAAATGGTTAAAAACTAAACTTGTGGTAAATGTTACCATTTTTACTCTTTCCTTTAATAACTGACTTTATTATTAGAGTCAAAAACACTGACTTATAGAGAACCAAATGAGTACATAATTTGACTTAGTGAGTTGAGTGTGTTGTTCATTTCCTATGTAGATATGCATATATATATATTTATTTTTAAGAAGCTATCAGAAGCTAAAAAGTATTTTTGAGAATTAAAGCTATAAAATGATATTTTAAAACAGTGCCCATTAATATTTGTCCTTTTCCTTAAGCAGTTTTGGAGCTACTTAAAGCATAGTACAAAATTAGAGTTGACAATTGCAAATATAAACCAACCAACACAGTAATAAAATCAATACTTACATTTCCCTTGAGGGCACTATTTACTGTTTGCTGCACCATTTCCTTAATGGAATGGCAGTTATGTTTGCAGAAACCTTGTAACTACCATTTTTATGTTTTAACTAAAAGCAGCTTTCTTGAAGAAGTATTATAAAGAAATTCTTGAGCTACTGTAAAAATTGTCATAACCATTTCATAGTTAATATGAATGTGGAGAAAACAACCACCCTTCTTAATTTTTTCCCCGTTAGATGCTATATCTTTACCCATAGGGTGTTAGTTTTTCAAATAATAGCAATATATTTTATGTGTTCATTATGATGAATATTGACTTAATATTTAAACATCTCACTAAACTTAAAACAACTTGTTCAGCCTATATGAGCACATATAGTTACAAAGGCACATTTTATCCTGGGTTGATTCTGACAGGGTTCTTAAAGATCATAAAAGAAACAAGGGGAATAAGGAAAATTAGTTTATTTTACACCTAGGCATTAAAATTACTTTCAATATATACTTGATAAAATGATTTTCTAATTTATTTCAGTTGGTTTTGTATTTCAGACATGATTACACTAGAATTTCCATTTTTTTATATTCCACTATGAAGAAAGTACTTCTGAATTTAAATAAACTTAGTCCCATGTCTATTTCTTTCTTACTGCACTTTTTATTGCATTTAGAATGATCTCATATTAATACAAGGTATATAATGTTAATTCTTTATAGATATTTACATGTTGCTAGGATTTCATCAAATTTGAAATCTAATTTATCTCCACATGTAACTATGGCTTCTGGTTTTGTCTTATAGATAGTAAAAAATAAATAAGAGTCATTCAAAATAAGAGCCCTCTTGACATCCCGGGAGTACCTGTTTGTGGTCAAATTTTCTTATTTTAAAAAATAATAATTGTACAGTCAAAGAGAAGTTGCATGAACAGAATTCTTGGCCCTTTTTTCGAGAACATCTTTTGAAACAGGATATTGAAACTAAAGTATACTGGCCAACTCAGGTCTTTTTTACATGATGATGCCAGCAACTATGTTGTGTGATAAAGTGTCAATATTTTCATGACAAAGA
The DNA here is from genome assembly GCF_029834395.1 of Sorex fumeus. Classification (NCBI taxonomy): domain Eukaryota; kingdom Metazoa; phylum Chordata; class Mammalia; order Eulipotyphla; family Soricidae; genus Sorex; species Sorex fumeus. Next base: position 56,715,279 of record NW_026606065.1, read on the forward strand.
ACAATTCATACCCACATCTTTAATAAATGACTGAGAAAAATTTCTTTACTAGATTCATGAATTCCCATCAAAACCTTTGTATCATCTTTCGAACTGTAAATATTGAGAGTAAGATCAAAATGAAAGTGGCGTTGCATCAGAATTAATCGCTGAAGTTATTACTTAGGGTGTCACATGCATCTCTCATCCAGGCTTTCACACAAAGCTTTGAAGAGCCCTACAGGACCAACCAAATATAATTGATACAGAATCACTGCTATACAACAGCCGCAGTAACAAGGTGCTGCAGCTTTTACTTTAATCTATCTTTCTTTCTGAGAGTTTATTATGTTTTTGAATTTATTCTTTTGTAGATCTGTGAGCTATCTTTTTTATGGAAATTAATCTTTTTAGAAGATTTGTGTCTCTTTTTCAAACACTAATACATTCATTCAAGTATCCTATTATTCAAATCCAGCTGGCTTTTATCTGGTGATATTTACTTCAAAAAGCCAAGTTAAATGGTATCATAGATTAATTCTCAGGGCACAGGGAAGCTCTTTTTAGAGAAAAACATGATTTGGTAATTACTTGAAATATCATAATAAAAATCACAGAAAATGTCAAAAATGTATTGTATAATCTGTCATAATAGGGAACTTCAAAAAGTTGTTTCATTGAAAATGTGCTATTCTGAGTCCACCGTAAGTTTTCATTTCATTCTAACATGATATAACTTGAAGTTTGCTTTGGGTTCTATTAAACTCTATTATGAATTTTAGGTTTACGCTGTTTGTTCACACAAAGCAGTGAAACTTCAAAAGGGACATTATCCACAGCTATCTCTTACATAAATCAAACTGGAAATAAGACACATTTTACAATTCAATTTAAGATCCCACTGAGACAATAATGTTGCAAGCTGTGCATTTTGCAATGTAATATAGTAATGTCTAGTTTGCATTTTTGAAAAACCAAATTAATCACACTTTATTGAATACGGTGGAGCAAACCTAAAATTCATCTATTATTAAAAACTTGTGCAACAAACACAAACTATATTTTATACATAAAGGACAAACTCATTTATTCATTAGGATAAAACACTTGGAGTTTGCATTTTGTAACTATGAAAGAAATGACATTTGCTATGGGGGCTGTTTTGAATTTTTAAAAGCACGCTATGCATACTAAGCTGCTTGAAAATTATTTTAGCATGGTAAATTGTACCAGGCTTTGAAGAATTCAGATAAATCAAAATTAAACTTGAAAATTTCAGGGTTACAATGCAAAACTATGCAAAATAAAACATCGAAATGCATGTTGTACATTATTGACATTGTGTGAAAATAAAACATTGTCTTATTTAACATAAGCTATCAACTTATAATAAAGTAATAATTTATATTAATAAAAGTAACACCTTCTTTTTTCAGATTCAAAGCATATGTTTTATGATTTTATCCGAATATGAAAAATAAATACTTGTTCTCTGTATATGTTTAGACATACAATTCTAATGGGATATTATACAGTTGGAAATTAAAACTGTCGTAACATCATTTGGAAATTATCTACATGATTTGTTGTATGTGTTTTTACTATTAGTGGTTAGTCTTGAGGAGTTCTTCTGAATGTGAGAACTTGAGTAAAGATGAAAATAAAAAAATAGTAAGGAAATTAGCTACAATTGGAATGTTTATTTTACTGGTACATATTTTTCAGTGTCAGAATTGTAAAATTATTTTTAGTCTTCTGATACATACCGTATTTTGCATGATAATAGGTTTTTCAGTTTGCTTAGAGAACAGTAATATGTACTCTACAGAATAGAAATTTTAAACCCACTTGTAGATTTTTCAATATTCAATAAAATATTAAAGTCAAACTTGCCACACTTCATAACCTTGTTATTAAATCCCAAATGTATCTGAAATAGTTCATTTTTACCTTTTCTTATTACATCACTCACGAGTCTATCATCACATCCCTGAGCTCTGCATTTAATGAGCATTCTTTTCATTTCTGGTGAGGGTTCCACATTGATGACTTATAATCATTGTAAGCTGTTGCCCTCTATCAAGAAAGAATAAGTTATAACTCTTTATGTGAAGACTTTTAAACCAAAATACACATAGCTTTCCCTTTACACAGAAGACACTTTGGTGCTTATGTAAAATTAAACTAATTAAGAAATCAGTAGATTCAGATATAGCGTAGGTAAAGCACACTGCTTGTCCTCATCCAACATAACTATTTTGTCATGTCTGGGTATGGAAAGCAATTTGTTCTTCAATCACCATCTTAGAAAACTAGTGATAGAGAACACAAGGTACCCCCTCCTTTGCTTTATCAATTTTCTATGGCATGAAATATGAGAATCAGGATTCCTGCATTGGTCATATCAATGCCAATGTGGTAGATGACAGAATTTGGGATGATTATTCCCCATGATGAGTTCCTTCTCTTCCTCTGACTATCTGATACATCACTTTAATCATATCTCTCTCCTGCCTAAGATGATGACCAAACTCATCATCCTGACATCTAAGAACTTTCATAATCCGCTCCTAGATCACCTAATTCTTTCTGACTTCAGAGACTTCCTAATATGTACTTTCTCCTCCAGTCAATCAAGCTACCTACCTGTCATCCCCTTCTACCATGTGTGTTTGTCTTTGCCTCATTGCAGAGTTCAGACAGTTGTCTCATTTGGGTATGCTCTCCTGTGAAATGGAAAGTATTTAGAACCAAGGGTCAGGTAAATATATGTGCTCCAAGACAAGCACTTAATCTGAATAATTATAGAACCATGTCATATGCTATGTCACTTATTTATTTTATTATTTTATACCCACTATCCAAATAGAGTATGAAACATATAGTACTATTTTTCTGACTTGTTCACTGCTATCAGTATTTATGACAATGCTTGGTATATAAGGTGTTCGTTATACATTAAAAATGGATAATATCTTTCTGAATTTTGTACTGTACCATTCTAAAACTAATATGCATATTAATGTACAAATTAATCATGAGGTTGGTAGTCTAATTTAAAAGTAATCTGTTGAGAGGTACACTATAGCATTCTAAGCATCTTAGAGTTGCTTTATGCAATTATATATCAACATAAAATAATGTGATATTTGATATCAAGATGACTGAATATGTCTTAATAGTCTTAGCTTCATTTTTATCTCTTTAAGTATACAATATTATTTAGCTTTTAGAAAAATAAGAGCATAAATTCATCAAAGATAGAATTAAGTGTAACATGTTAATTTTAGTATATGCATAGCAGTGCAGTTTTCAAATTCTGTTTTATAATCACTAGATATGTCACCTTGTAAAATTAAATCTTTTGCTATTAAACAATAACTCTGTATATTAATGGAATTTATAAAATAAACAATATAAAAATATATGAAAGCATCCCCCTAAAAAGTCTATACACTAATCTTTAAACAATTGTTATATTTGTCTCTCTTACCAGTATTATGATTCAAAGTGGAAATAGTTAAAATACATAGTGTTTCAAAATGTGCTCCAAATCTTCAATTTTTTTGAAGAGAAGCCATATTTTACAGAATTCAAAAAATTATCCAAAAGAAAGCACAGGTTTTGTAGAGATGATAATAATTAATAAAAATTTTTGACATTTAAACTTTGTTTAATATACTGTTCACTCACATATTAGTCCATGTTCATCTGAATGAGAGCATCTATGTACATTTGACAGTGATCCTATCTTTTCTGTTAATGTCATGAGACTATGAGGAGGGACAGACAGAAAGTAGAGATGTGCACGTAATTAAGAATCCCTACCTATTAGGCAATCATTACCTATTTTTTGAGAAAATATGTGTATTTTTTGTCATTGACACTGGAGGAAATAGGGCTGGAGCGATAGTGCAGCAGATAGGGCGTTTGCCTTGCATGTGGCCGTCCCGGATTCTATTCCTCTATCCCTCTCGGAGATGCCGGTAAACTACTGAGAGTATCCTGCCTCCACAGCAGAGTCTGGCAGGCTCCCCGTTGTGTATTCCATATGCCAAAAACATTAACAACAAATCTCAAAATGGAGACGTTACTGGTGCCCAGCCGAGCAAATCGATGAACAATGGGCGGACAGTGCTACAGTGCTACTGGAGGAAATGTTGGAGAAAGAATAATGAAATATGGCAGATTTCGCTAATATTAATATCATCTTGATTTTTTTCATGAACATAACTTGTGTTTCGTACTTGGTTATATTCTCCATTATTTCTTCACTGGTCACATTGTGGTTATGAGAATCAAACTATATAGTTTTAAACTAAACTAAGACAGATTCTTAGATGTCACTCTATACTGAACTAAAGTGTTGTTATTGTCGGAAATCAGTAATCTTTAGTAACATTTTCTAGCCATTTTCTTATTCTAATTCATATTATTTTGCACGTCAAAAATTTTAATATTTATTCTTGAGTTAAAAACGAGTACTTATATTTAATCCAAAATTGGAGTTAAAATGAAGGAACAAAATTATCCAAATTTCTGATAATCTCACTAACTATATTTTTCATGTTATTGTTCATTTGACCTAGAAAATCTCCTCCCTCCCTCTGACCATGAAATACTGATGAAAAGCTTTTAAAATATTATGTCTTCACTACGTATAATAAAAAATGATGGAAAGAATGATTTGGCTTCATATAAGCAGTAGCTTTCAACAGGCCTGCCATTTGCATGTAATCCACCACTGTAATATAATATTTTCAATAGTCCTTTAGATGGGTTTAGTTCTTTTTGATATGCGGTTCCTTGATTTTAAGCCCTTTGCTCTATAATGTTCTTTAGGAGGAAATTTTATATACTATATAAGCAACATTTTTTTTCTATTTTTTTCTTTTATTGAATCACAGTGATACACAGTTATAAAACTTTCATGTTTGAGTTTCAGTCATACAATCTTCATGTTGGACTAATGACACCTTAGCACCGTAGCACTGTCTTCTCATTGTTCATTGATTTGCTCGAGTGGGCCCAGTAACATCTTCATTGTGAGACTTATTGTTACTGTGTTTGGCATATCGAATATGTCAGGGGAAGCTTGCCAGGCTTTGCCGTGCAGGTGAAATACTTTCGGTAGCTCGCTGGGCTCTCCAGAGGGGCCGAGGAATCCAACTCGGGTAGCCGGGTCCGCCGTGTGCAGGGCGAATTTCCTACCTGCTGTGCTATTGCTCCAGTCCAATGACACCTTATCAAAGTATACTAACTTGTATCCTTTTTGCTTTGCCTGGTAATTATACCTATTTTTACAGCAATTAGGAGTATTATTATAACTTTAAAACTAATAATTATATTCCAAATTTGGGTAGACATTTTTCGAGGCATGTTTTTGATTTATTAAAAACAATATTTTTAACCCAGAAAAATAGAGAAGCAATAACTATAAATGCATTGACATACCTTTGTGCTAAGAATTTATTGAAGACATAATATACTAATGTTGGCTTATTTCTAATTCCTTGGTCTTGAAATAATCATTTTTTAAAAATAATCATGTTTATTGGGGTTAATTATGTGCAGGTACAGGTAGACATGTTGTGGATGTATCTTTATAAGCTTTAAAACTTAAGTTGTCATGGCTTAATCTCCTACCTACAAACAACGGGGAAAATTTGAACATTTTCAAATGTTTCTCTCTGAGCATCACACAAAGAAAGTTGAGTCTGCTGTCAAATTCATTTTAATTTTTCCCCAAACATCTCATATTCAACAAGTGCAAAATTGGGTGGACTTTTATTCATCATTAACCCTGACCTTTCTCATAATGTTGGTTAAAATCTTGAAGTGTGAATTCTAATTTAAGGACTTAAGTCCCAAAGTTCTGGGTTTAATTAAGCTAGTCTTTATAACACTAATGTGGGTTTACTTCAGATCTTTCATAAATTCACTAAGATTGTTTATATAAAAGCTTACCATAATTCCTGACAGTTGAAAGTAGAAGAAACATATTAGAAATCCTGCTACCATTATTGTTTAACAATACTATCAAGCCCCAGTGATTAATCAAGTAATTCCAGTCATTTTCCATACTATACTTATAGTTTCCATTAATAATAAAATCATTCTCAAGTTTCATGATTACAAAAATTGCCATCATCTTTCTTTCTAAAATATCAAACATATTCCCATCTTTTTCTTCTCTATTTTTAATACCAATTAAAAAATAAAATCTGTATTTGTGTGATATGTAAAAAACTCTCTCCCGCAGTATAAACTGCTCAAAGATAAAGGGCATGTATTTTATTACTTTTGGATATCACAAAGAAGTTTGCACCTGTGAATAGAGAAATTGTTGCGGGATTGTAGCTCTTCAATAAGAATGGACTGATGATGTGTCCTATTTTGTTAAATGCTAGTGATACAACAAGAAAAAGAGAGACAGTTCTGGCAATGCAGAGCTTACCTTAATGCAAAAAAGGTTGTGATTTTTCTCCCCCTGAATACAAATGGAAACAATTGATATACTCTATGTAGGAAAATTATAGTGTAAGAATTGTACTTAAAAGTAATGATGGGTCTTGAATCTGAGTATAGCAGCAGCTAAAGAAGCAGATTGAAGATAGATTACACAGATAAAATCAAGAGGGCATGAAAAGAAACTGAATATTGGTGGCACATAGTGAGGAAAAAAGAGATGTTAAGGATGATTCCTAGGGCCAAAAAATATCTCAGTGTGCTGTCGTGCAAGCTTTGCATGCAGGTGTCCTGGGCTCAGTCCTCTGTGTTGAAACATCTACTGAACATTGCAGAAGGTTTCCCCAAATAGTTTTTTGTTTTGTTTTGTTTTGTTTATTTATACAAGTAGCTGGTGGTGTTGTTCTTTTGACACTAACAAGATCTGCTGAGAAGATAATTTAATACCTATATTCATATATATAAAAAGTATGCGGATGTTTCCTACATGAGCATGTTACCATCATTATGAGTGTTTTATGATTTTCAGTAGTAATTTTGGTTCAGGTGGAGATTTTTCATGTCTATACGAACAAAAATTATTGCATATAATATTGTAAATTAAAAATTATTCATATGAGCATGGATAAATATTAACAAATATTAAACGTAAATATAAACTGCTAATATTATGTATCTCAACTTTGATTACTAACAATACTGAAAATGTTTTAATGAAAACTTATTTTATGTAATTGTGAACCTAATGGGAAAATTCAGTATCCTTAGAGAGGAGGGTTTCTAGTTCATTTATTTGCCTAATGGAAAAATAATTTGATGAGTTAAAGTGGGAAAAGGTAGAAATTCATTGACATTGGCAATGAGAAAGGTTAATAGATGCAGTTAAGAACAGAAAATGAGGAGACCTGAGAGGTAGTACAGCAGGTAAGGTACTTGCCTTGCAAGCAGCCAACCCGGGTTCAATTTATAGCATCCCGCAAGGCTTCCCAAGCAACACCAGGAGTGATTCTGAGTGCAGAGCCAGGAGTAAACCCTAAGCATCACCTATGTGACCCCCAAGAGTAAAATAAACAAACAGATGAGACTCATGTGATAGAGAAGAGTCTTGGATGTGAGTTCCTTGATTCAATCTCCACAATCAACCTGGCGGCCCCCAGGCATCAACACCTTTAGCAACTCTGCTCAAAGCCCCATAAGTAGAGTACCCACACCCCATGGCTTTATCTAGTAAAGCCATCAATACAATATAAAAGAAGGATGCATCTAAACTATGCCAAATTGACTGTTTGAAAGAATTTTATGAATGATTTAGATTAGAAAGTTTAAATATGTTGCAAGTATTATTATTTCTTTCCTCTTTGTTACCCATAATAAAATTCTACTTTAGCCCAGGAAATTAGCCAGTATAGCCACTTACTAAAAGCATTTGGCTCTAACTTTCACTAATTTTGATATGCATATGAACAATGCACCGAAGTATGTAGTCAATAAAAGCTGTCTACTATTTTTTTCTTTCTTGTTTTTTAACTACTTAGTCTGAATTTGTGTTTGTTCTGATTGGGGGGATATGTTTTATGCTATAAAGCTGGTTAACACTGAGAACATGGTGCTAATAAGTCCAAAGAAAACAACAGCATCAAAAAAAAGTGTTGTGTGATATAATTATCTGTCTTCTCCACACATAGCATTCAACCTTTTATCTTAATAGTAATGATCTTTAAATTTTCTTCTATTTTTAGTTGCATCAAACTTTCTGGAATTTGTTAAGGAATAGGGAGATTAAATATAGTATTTTGTTCTTTAGGTAATAATTCATTCTAACAATTTCCTGACTTTAAAATTAGCTATTGTTTATCTTAACTTTTCCCCAAGATTCCTCAAAATGCCTCTGGATAATTAATACTAGTAATGCCACACTTTTCATTACTTTTATTCACCAGAACCTCCATTCAAATTTTATAATTCTTTATTATTCTTTTTTGCTCAAAAGTCAGTCATTTGCTAAGGTAAAAAATAATGAAACAAATATTTTTAAATAAATAATTCTATTTTCAATACTTAGTCAATCTGTGAATCATGTTAACTTATGCTATTTTCAACAATATTCTGAAATTTGTAAGGCAATAGAAATATGCGATTATGATAATAATTTTTACCACTATAGTTTTGAGAAGTCCAAGAACACTGATATCAACAAAATCTTATTTTCACTTTTACATATTAAAAGAAATATACAAAACTATCTATCGTTAAAGAAAATGTTCCAGGTAATGTGAAACTCTTTGCATAGCAACAGTTTTGAATTCCATTTTTTCGATGCTCAGACACACAGAAGTTTATATAGATAATTAAGCATATATGCCAGGAAAGTAACATATTTTCCTAAACGACTCATATTTATTTATAGAAGTATAGCATAAATTTATTACTATTATTTTTCTCTATAAAAATTAATTGATGTCAGAATAAAATCTAAGCATGATTATTTATATGACAGCTAACTATTTCTATTTTTCCCCAGCAGTTTCAAGTCAAGCATGATATATTAAAATATGAATTTTACATTTTTGAAATGACCCACTCTCTTGGCTTGATTTTGTAATACCAATTAGAAATTATTTGTGGTTTTCTCCTTGCTAAAATACTGTACTTAAACTAGAACATTTTTAATTGTGCCCCTAATTAATTGTATTCCTAAAAGATTGCTTCTTCCTCATTTTAAAATCAGGCAATTTGAAAATGTTGAAGGAAAGTACCAGAAGATTTCATTGTTTAAATATGCTAAACTAGACCAACTGATCGTTACCCAGAAGATTTAGAGATCACATTGCAGTAACCCATGAGAGGACTGTTTCTCCTATTTCTGTACAATTCTAGTGTCAGTACTAACGTTCTATAACACCTATTTTTTTTTCTGAGGTTGAAGTAAATCTCCCATTGTATTCTAATGTAGTCTCACCTACTTCTAAATTACCAGCTAAACATCTGTAGCTCCTGTGTTCAGTATTTGCTTTTACTTAGTAGTCTTGTTTCCATTGCTTAGATGGAATTGACATCCTTCTAAGTGGTCTCCAATGGTATGGAGTAAATGCCTGGTCTTGCCATCATTTTTATTGTAAACAAATCTTGACAATGTCAGGTTCCCGTCACAGTCTATCAGTGTCACTCACTAAGCAGTGGTGTGACCGTTAGTTCCTTTGAGATTTGCCTCCTTTATCAGGGTCAGCCGGTGGGAAAAATCTGAACAAATAGTTACATGACACCTATGTACAAAGGATAAGAATATGTATATGAACTTTTACTATTGTAATACTTAGTAGAAAGTATTTCTGTTACAGATCACTCCTTTGTTTGTTTATTTTACATGCTTTATATCTAATTCATTAAAAATATACTGGGTTCTTATTATTGAGAGTCTATGTTTGGGACACAATATACATATAATTTGACGGATAAAATGTAATTGTTGCCACTCATCCAAATACTGAAATTTTTTCTCTGGTTGATCTCTCCAAATAAATTGGCACACACTTGCAGATATATATAATCATTATGGACATGCCTTATTCTGAAGTGGCTTGTTTTCAATCCCCATTCACGCTATAGTGTAGAAAGATGTTATAAATAATTCAAAAATCACTTACAGTTGACTTGGTAACATATTATATATTTTTCATTAAACTTATTTGAGAATTTTTTGCTCTACTTATTACCCAAATTAGATAGCATCATGAGTATTTAATAAATGGTGATTGGTGGAGATGACTAGGAGCATTTTACAAGGTGAGAAAATCCTACCTAGAGTTTTGAACCTATATGGGAAACTCACATATGAATGATTGATATTTACCTTTACACAGAGCACCAATAACCTGTGGTGCAAAGAAGATTTGACAATAATCAGTACACAGAAAATTTCATCAGAATTTCACTTTAATACTTTATACTTTGATAATATGAACATAGTAATAAGTGTTTCTCTTTTGAGAATGAAATTTATATATTTTTGAAAAAATTAGCATTTATTGCTTAATAATCTGTATTCAAATAAGAGAAAAGTTCATTTAAATAAAAATAAAGGTAAACAACTGTAAATGGAACTGAAACTGAATCCAGAGTAATCTGGATGTATGTATTTTTCATGTATTTTTCTCTAGTCCATATATTAGTGAATTATATTGTAATATGCAGTACACTTTGGAAATATGTATGTTTTTATTGTATATTCAGTGAAACAGAATAGACAATATCATTTAGAGACTTTATATGAATTTTCTATGTCAAAATAACATTTATTCTATTCTCTATATTCAAATAGGCCACGATTAATACTTTGATTTTTGTTTGAACTGGCATCATTGAAAAGTAAATACATAATGGCAAAACTTTTACGTGCTTTAGTAAAGACACTGTCAAGAGAAAATGCTTAATTTTTTAGTTCTCACTGGATAATCACTTCATATTATATGATTAATTTTTTTACTTATAATTTTTGCATATCTGACTAGAATATAGGTATAAATGCCAATATAAGTCAAGACTAGAAAAATCAGGTATATAAGTTCAAGACTGTGAAGTGAAAATTTTTATCACAGTATAGGAACATGCTGGAGAAGTTTCTTTTATGTGAGTCATTTCTGTATAAAGCTATAAACTTTTTTTTTTAAGTCGAGAGCTGTCATGGCTTCTTGTAAAATCATAAAGATAATAAAGATATCCATTTTAATTGATTCTTTTCATTGTTTAATAAAATTGCTTTGTTTGATTGCTGAAGAATTTGAATTGAGTTTTCATTACCCACTTCTGAACAATTTACTCTAAGATCCAGACAATATTGAGCTAATGAGTTTGAATTTATATTAAACCTTAACTGTCTTCATGAAGTAAATGGAAAAAAAATCATGGCAGTAACTAAGTATTCTTCATTAAAAACTATGTCTTAGAGATTTTACAATGGGGCTTTTAATGGAGCTAAAGCTTTTAAATTGGAGTTTTACCAACTTTGCTATTTCTAAGCATATTATATGAAAATATGGTTTCCTTTCCTTTTCCTTTTAAAAGAAACTAAAGCTTATAGCTGGCAGAGATAGTACAGCTTTCTTCAAGTGTTTAGCCTACATATTCAACAGATTTAGTTACGAGATGAATTTAAGTCAAATTATTTTAATTTGGGGACATGTCTAAATTAAAATGGTTTATAACTCTTTCTAAGTATTATCCTATTAATGCGTTTCTAGAGCTATTTGAATCTAAGAAGTGAATTTCAATATTAAAATACAAGCCTTTGTACTGTTTTGACTTTGGCAGGGCACTGATATTGTCACAGTCATAAATTTATGCTTCTCTGAAACTGAAGACAGGTGATATATTTATTGACATTCATATTTTATTCACTGGTTTGATATTATTATCTTTTAAAAAGTGATCTTTTGGATTTGGATTGTGCATACCACGAGTACTAAGTTGGGCATTTAATGAATTCATGGTTCTTTTTTTTTTTTTTGCTGTGAAAATAAATAGGGAGTTTAACTTGAAAGTGTTGACTAGAATGTGACTTAATACACAGTAACTTTGCATTTTGTAATTATCAGTGTGCTTCAGTTCCAAAAAGTAATTAATTCTCCAGGTAGAGAAAGAGCACATTTTATACTAAATTGGTTAGTCAACTAGGATTAGACTCCACAAATAGACTCAATGTTGGAGAAATATTATTTTTCATACAACGTGAGAACCTTTCTAAGAAACAAAAGCAGAAAAGGAATATGGTTTCAGGGAGATATACTTGAACTTACTTCCCAAGAAATTACGTAGCCTCCAAATGTGATATGCTTTTTAAATCTTCATTTCAAATAGGCATCAGAAGATTTGGAAAAATATTGTATCCAATAATTCATATTCATTCCCCACAGGCAGCAGTGATGGTTCTTGGGATAAGGAAACACTGTACTCTTACCCACCCCAGGGATCTCAGGCTTCTGTTACTCACCCCCGCATGTCTGCAGCGCATAGTCATCCACTTAGTCATCCTCTCCACCATCTTCAGCAGAGTCACCTTCTGCCAAATGGTACGATGGCATTTTTCAGCACTAAAGTGATAGTTTGAGAGAAAAAGTAAATAAATTGTCTAATTCTTGGATAGTAAACTCTAGGAGAGATATACTACATTTATATGTAGATGATGGATTGTGATAAGTTAAAGAAAACCCTAGTACTTTAAACCAGTTAGCCTGATAAGTACAGTACGATAGTAATTGACCATTTATATTACTCACATGGAGTGGTAATGTGGTAAATAGCATCAAATGAATTAGCTTTTAGCCTAATTTCCCTGAGTGGTGAGTGGGTTTTGTCGCATATGTAGAGGAGATTTGTGTGTCTTTTGACTGTCACTATTAAGACCTTTTTGAATGCTTCAATTTTCAATGATTTATGTAATCATCTTAATATTAAGATATAGTATGCTTTATAGTTTTGTATGACCAGAGAAATGATTTTTTTTTGTAGGACTGGAACTTCCTTTTATGATGATGCCCCACCCTCTAATTCCTGTCAGCCTACCTCCAGCATCTGTTACCATGGCAATGAGCCAGATGAACCATCTCAGCACGATTGCAAATATGGCGGCAGCAGCACAAGTGCAGAGTCCCCCATCTAGAGTTGAGACATCTGTTATTAAGGTAATTGCTTTCTTGCACAATTGGTTTTTTGTGGAACAGAAACTTCATCCACCATAGTCTCAATCAGTTTCTCTTGTTTCACAAGTAATTCTACTTTCCAACTATAAGTTATGAGAAAAATCACATTCAGTAACTTGAATCAGAACTATAATATTTTGGCCAGCAAGGTTAATTTGAAGTTCTCTGTTGAGGTATGTCTTGTTTATTTTCAGTGAACCAGAGGGTTAAAATTTATATTTTCCAACTACTATGTTATTGGGAAGTGTAGTTAAGTTTGTATTATTCTAAAGCACATCCAAAATAATTGGTAATGGCATGTGAATTAAAAAAACTGAATTAAAGAACGGAACTGATATTTCTGAAATATGCTATACATTTGAATCCAGAGAGATAGTATAAGGGTTAAGGAACTTGCCTTGTGTACTGGCTAACCTGATTCAAATTTATGCCACCAAATATGTCCCGTGACAACTGCCAGGGGTCAATTTGAGCACAGAACTAGAAATAGTTTTTGCGTGCCACCAGATGCGGCCCAATTTCATCCCCTTCTCCCAGAAGTATTCAAAGTTTGATGCTGGAGAGAGAGTACAGCAGGTAAGGCACTTGCCTTGCATGTGGCTGAGTTGGGTTTGATCCTTAGCATCCATATGGTCCCCTGAGCCCTGCCAGGAGTGATCTCTGAGTGCAGTGCCAGGACTAAGCCCTGAACACAGCCAGATGTGGTCCCCAAACAAAAACTAACAACAACAAGAAAGGTACTGTAAATTTGAATTCTGAAAGATAAGATAGCCAAGATAAGATGGCATATCACTGATATTGTCAAGTCATTAATTTATGTTTCTCTGAAAAGGAAAACACTAATATGTTTATTGGCATTCATATTTCATTCACAGGCTTGATATTATTATATTTTCTAATGTGACCTTTTGGACTGTGCAAACTATGAGGACTAAGTGTGGCATTTAATGAATTCATGTGAAAGTAAATTTGGGCGTGCACAAATATCACATATACATTGTGTATGCACACTTTTTCTCTGGTGTACATGGAACTTTGTTCTTTTATATATGGTTAGGTATTAAAATGTTTTTATGTACTTATAAACAGATATAGATTCTTTATAATTTTATTCAAAATTTCAATCAGAATAAGTGAATGTATTTTTAAAATATTAATTTTAATTATGTGAAAATGCTTTATGCTATTTAGTTGTATTTGACATAATCATAACATTGATTTTGTTAATGCTATATACTTAATACTGGGGGATCTTCCATATCATTTCTTTAATAAACTATTTACAACTCTTGAATTGCACTGTAGAAATGCAGAATAGTAGAGAAGTTTTGGAAGACAGTTTATTGGTTTGTAACTAAGCTTTATAATAAATGCTACATGAGCATTTTTTCATCTATTTAATTGATATTTATTCTAGGGAATTTAAAAGTTAAATCTCCCCCAAAACTTGAACATAGACATAATTCTCAAAATTTGCAAGCAACCAAGATGTACTTGATTAGGTGAATGGGTTAAAAGAATGACTTATCCACCTATTGTAATTTTGTTAAATTGCATGCGGCCGACCTAGGTTCTGTTCCTCCGTCCCTCTCAGAGAGACCAGCAATCTACCAAGAGTATCCTGCCCACACAGCAGAGCCTCGCAAGCTCCCTGTGGCGTATTTGGTATGCCAAAAACAGTAACAACAAGTCTCACAATGAAGACGTTACTGGTACCCACTTGAGCAAATCGATGAACACTGGGAGGACAGTGCTATAATGCTACAGATATTGTTAAGTGAAGCCTGGGGTACCTCCTGGCGAGCCACTCTTCCATAACAGTTACTTACAAAAGATAATGAAATACAATTTATTGCTCACATGTTTGAAAGAAAGTATACCACACATCTTCATGGGTTACTTAGCAAGGTCAAAGTTAGAGAGCAGGGAGAGTGTGCTGGAGAAGTGGTTTGTTTGTTGGTCGGTTTCTTTGTTTTTAGTGTTTATAATTGTAGTACTTTTGTTTACTAGATTAAGGCTCAAATTCAAAAAAAAAAAACCAAATCAGGGTTTGAGTCAATCCTCTAGGTTGTTTGCTTGCTTGTTTTTGTTTCTTTTTTAAGGAGAGACTGTGAATCAAAGTTGTTGGTAAAGTGGTTTCAGAAACTTACATTTATTAGACTTTTTTGCTATTGCAGAGTATGTATTATTTGCCAAGTTTAGTATCAGTTCTAAAATCCCTTTAAGCTATTTGTTCAAACAAAACAGATGCACAGGCAGCATGGAATAGCTTAACTAAACTTTTGATGCCATACGTTGGAATAATACTCAGAGTTAAAAATAAATGTCGGGTGGGACTGGAGTGATAGTTAAGCAGGTAGGGCACTTGAGTTGGATGCAGCTGACCCAGATTCAGTCTCAAGCACCAATGGAGTTTCATGAGTGTTGTCAGAAGTGAACACTGAAAATGCTTCACATTGTGATCACAAGTCCGAACACTCTGGAAAAGACAAATCTCTGCAGGTTCTTTAAAAATTAGTGGTTGATGAAGAGGGGGCTGAGGGATTATTATTGGGATAGTAAAAATATTTGTATGGCACTATGTTCAAGGGTACATTCCTTTGTACAAATTCAAAATCCAACCTGTAAATACTTGCATAGGATGTTGGATAAAATTCCATTAAGTTTTGTTTGTTTGTATATTTGTTTGTTTTACTAATAATGGTTCTTTTGAACTGAGTCTGGAACTTAGCACTGTCCCCAGGCAATAATTTCTGAAGTATCCTTAGCAGAGATGGAAAAAACTCACAAAAGATCCAGGTTACTAAAAATCTTTGCTTGAGAGAATGTCATCGATAGTGAAAGAGTGGAAAAAAATCTTTTTTTTAAATTTGAACAACTTTCAGAAGTTTCCTTTTTACCAGATGATTTATCAATCAAGGTATCACTATATAATTCATTTTATGATTATTTTGGGGACATGCTTATTCTGAGCATTCAGTATTCTAAATACCACATTTATTGGAGTGACCTGTGGGAAGACTTGAATTAGGAAAATAAAGAACCCTAACCATTTCCATCACTGAATTGGGAAGTATGATTTAAAAACTTTATAATATAAAGTACTATATATTATTTACAGATGTGTTTATCCTCACATTTTATATTTAATATATTAAAGTGGTTACAGAGCATTATTTTCATAATACTAATTATATGATTTTCCACTTCAATACTGAGTTTTTGAATTTTTTTATTTTTATAGGATTTAGCTTTATAAGCAAAGTAAAATTGTGACAGAAGAGTTTATTTTAGCAATTCAAAATAATAATGAATGACTTTAGTAAGACATAAATATTTTGAGGTTGATATGACAACTTAAATACTCTTGAATTCAGAAGACTCTCGTTAAATCACAAGAAAATTTTCTTCATATTTTATTTTTATTACAAATATTTTAAATAATATTGCTGTAATATAAATTGGAATATTTAGATAACGATGTTTACATTAATGAATAATTTATTATCAAAATTTAGGTTAGTAGGAAGATGAAAATGAGTTTCTTTGGGAAACTGTATTTAGAAAAGGAATATAATAATTATGAAGTCAGCTGCATTCTTGTGATTTTCTCTCCTCTTCCCTCTTACCCTCTACTCTCTTTTCCTCTCCTCCCTTCCCATCCCCTTCCCTCTCCTACCTTTCTCTTATTATTTTCTTTAAAATAATGCGGCCACATTCAGCTTTTGATCAGGCTTACTCCTGGGCTGAGAGATCACTCAGGGATCGATTCATACAGGGTGAGAGGGATCAAACACAGATTGGCCGTGGGCAATGGAAGCATATTATCCATTATACTAAGTCACTAGCCCTCCTGTGATTTCTTAAACCAAGGTTATGTATGAATAGAAAGGATGTTGAAAGAAAGGAAAAACGGCACTGCAGTAATAGTACAGCAGGTAGGGCATTTACCTTGCATGCGGGTGATCCCGGTTTGATTCCCAGCATCCCAGATGATACCCTGAGCATCGCCAGGAGTAATTCCTCAGTGCAGTGCAGAGCCAGAAGTAACCTCTGTGCATCGCTCAGTGTGATCAAAAAGAAAAAAAAAAGAAAATATCCGAAAGAGAAATCAGAATATGACATGAACTATATAGAAAATATGTCAATAACTACTAGTAATAGTGAAATTCTATTTCATAACAGATAGCATCTAAAATGGTATTAAACTATAGCACTGTAGCATGTAGTACTGTCCTCCCATTCTTCATCGATTTGCTCGAGCGAGCACCAAAAACATCTCCACTGTGAGATTTATTGTTACTGTTTTGGGCATATCGAATACACCACGGGTAGCTTGCCAGGCTCTGCCCTGAGGGTAGGATACTCTTGGTAGCTTGCCCAGATCTCTGAGAGAGGTGGAGGACTTGAACCGGGATAGGCATATTAAATAATTCTTTGTTGTAGAGTAAATGGTGACTATGTCAATAACGGAAGCCAGTTATGTGGAGGGTCATTCTGTTGTTATCCCTTCCCTCTGACTTATGTCCCTCAGCATGATACCCTCCAACCCATCTACATAGCAGCAATTGCATTTAATCTTTTCTTATAGCAAAGTAATGTTCCGTTTTGTATATATACCATGGTGTATTTATCAGTGTGTCCTCGGACAAATTCTGGATCCTAACATAAAATTAAATTAATTTTAAAAAGAGTGGAAGAGAAATAAAACGTGTATTTTTCAAGCCATTAATTTTAATTGGCAATGTCAAAGTGAAGTACATCTGATCAATGCGGTACTTATGGAAAGACTGTTTGCATATGGCTACTGTTTACCATTGAACCAGTCTTTATATATAGCTTAAATTTGATGTTGACTGGTAAAGACTATAGAAAGTATACTTTCAAGAAAAACACAAATATTTAAGTGTATTGCATGTTGGCATCTTAAGGAATCACCATACCATTTTTTTAAAAGAATGCCCCAATTTACATTTAAATGCAACAAATTACAACTTATTAAATGCTAATTGACAAATGACTAGACAAAAAGTTTGTGGTATGTATAATAAAGGAACTGTCAATCTGACAATATAGCACTGTAGCACTGTCCTCCAGTTGTTCATCCATTTGCTCAAGTAACCAGTAACGTCTCTATTGTGATACTTGTTGTTACTGTGTTTGGCATATCAAATACGCCACGGGGAGCTTGCCATGCTCTGCCACGTGGGCGGGATACTCTCAGTAGCTTGCTGGGCTCTCTGAGAGGGATAGAGGAATCGAACCTGGGTTGGCCACGTGCAAGGCAAATGCCCTACCCGCTGTGCTATCACTCTAGCCCAATATAAAAAAGATGAAAATGTGTCTTCAGGGATAAAATGGATATAAGTACAGGCAATTAGGCTAAGCCAAATCAGGATAGAAGTCAAAAAACCAAAAAAAACAAACAAACAAACAAACAACTACCCAACATTTTCACTTATAATGTGAAAAAAAAGACTAAAACAACTACCAGTAAAAGTTGTGAGAGTCATCAGAGTGACTGAGGAAGAGGTGTATATGAAACATTTCAATGGTGAATAACATCAGAAAATAGATGAGAACCATAGAGGTATTACAGGAGTTAAGACACCTGCCTTGTAGGTGGCCGACCCTGGCTTGATTTCCATCACTGCATATGGTGTCATGAACATCATCAGGAGTGATCACATGTTACAGAGTCATGACCAAGCCTTAAGTATCACAGAATGTGGTCCAAAAACAAACTTAAAATAAAAAAACCTCTGAGATTTCATTGTAGATGCAGAGACTTACATACATATAGAGGTGAGAACCTATACCATGGTATTTAATAATGTGGAAAACCAATTATTTGTTAAATAAAAATTATTTAGACTCATTTTACATCTTAAAAGTTGCCTATATCTCAATATAAAATATATTTTCCTGGACCTCTTCCTATCAGAAAAGCCCATGTTATCTCTTGAACATGTAATTCCCTCTCTCCCTCTTCATTTTCTTCTATATTAAACTTTTAACATAAAAAATATAGTTTAGATAATGATTAAATTAGATAATGATATAATTTTACTTTTTGTTGCTTCAAGACATTCCTATAAACTTAATAAAAATGAAACTAAAGATACAGTGAGTTGGGATAAGGAAATAGAATTGCTACAAAATTTCAAATATTATGGAAAACAAGCTATGAAAATATTATGGAAATCAATGTATATAAATATATTTTAGTTGATTTTATGGTACAAGCCATGCTTACTAAACCCATATATACTATTATATGTTCATTAAACTTCATTTGGGGAGATATTTTATTAGTCCCAAACAAATTGCTGACTCTGATATCACCTTAACATGTATGTTCCCCAAATGGGTCATTATAACTGTGTCTACAAATCTATTTCCTTGGGAAAATTATAAGTATGAAGGAAAATTAAAATGAAATGTTGAAATAAAAGTCTATTTTCCTGCAGTTGAAGGACTTATACTCAAACAGAAGAAAATAGTCCTTAAAGGAAAAGTAAGAAATTGAACTACTTCTCATCTGCTGGGATGTTCCATTTGCATTAAGAGTAATGACACAAACAAAATTCATACTCAACCTGAATGAGAATGGCAGTAAGAATGTGTGTGTAAGACAAAGAAAAACAAAACTGTATCTCTGATAGTATTAATTTTGCAAATCAGTATTTCTGCCCTGTTTCTGTAATGAAATTCCAATGAATTTCTCCTTAAAATTTATTTTAAAAAAGTATATGTCTACAAGCTGAAGAACAATCTGTAGTTCTGGAGTGAAAACCACCCCATTGCCAAATTTTACCTGGACTTATGAGGTCAAATATTTTGCCTTATTTTCTTAAGTGGTTATGGAAAAAATAAAAGTTTTTTTAATTACATCTTCAAATGGAGTGCAATTTTTATTTTCATGCTTACAATGTTTCTTTTTTCTAGACTGTTCAATTTCCATAATACTATGGCTATTTTGGGAAGACTTGAATAAAATACTAGTAAGATCTTAATTTAAACATATGAATTCTAGACTGGGAAAAATTGAGGCAGCTTAGAGTAAATGTCAAGCTCCACAGAGTCATAGAATTTAGTGTAGAAAAGAAAATATTAACTAAAAAATAATGAATTATGTGAATAACATAATGGTAATTTGGCTCCTCAATTTTTATTTTCTAGAAATATTTTAGTAAAATGACTTTGTTATACAAAGGGACATTATTTAGACAACAGTTCTACTTTGACACATTAATAGCTGGGTGGGATGCTATATATATATATATATATATATATATATATATATATATATATAGCTTTCCCTATGGTAAAAAATAATTTCTATACTGCATTCTCAATTTAATTTATTTAGAGTTTTGGAAATTCCATTTTTTATCAAATGTAAGTGTTGACATTATTTATTAATCAGATTAAAATTTTGATCCTAATAGTTTCTGCTAAAACATTAATCGATAGCACGGTGTGTAGGGCGTTTGCCTTGCACGCAGCCAACATGGCCGACCCGAGTTCGATTCCTCCGCCCCTCTCGGAGAGCCCGGCAAGCTACCGAGAGTATCTCGCCCGCACGGCAGAGCCTGGCAAGGTCCTCGTGACGTATTTGATATGCCAGACACAGTAACAACAAAGTCTCCAATGGAGACGTTACTGGGCCCGCTCGAGCAAATTGATGAACAACAGGAGGGCAGTGACAGTGACAGTTGAAAACATTAATATATTTTCTGGGCATATACTTATTACTTATTCACATTAGTTGTAAAGTTTCCTTATTCTAATTCTGATGCTCTCATTCGTCTGCCCATACATCACAAAGTTTTTCGACTACTCTATGTTTGTTTGGTTACCATCTGTTTGTTTCAAAATCACCATCCATTTTCTCCATCTTCTCTCCCAAACAATAATTATGCAGTGATAAGTGAAGGGATACAGGAACTAACATAAGCCTCAAGAGTACAGTATTTTATAAATGCACTCATAATCAGGCTGGAGTGATAGCACAGAGGGTAAAACATTTGCTTTGCATGCGGCCGATCCAGGTTCGATTCCTCCACCCCTCTCAGAGAGCCCGGCAAGCTTCAGAGAGCATCACGCCCACTTGGCAAAGCCTGGCAAACTCCCCGTGGTGTATTCATTTTTCCAAAAACAGTAACAAGTCTCACAATGGAGACCTTACTGGTGCCCGCTCGAGCAAACAATAGTAGGACAGTGCTATAGTGCTACTTATAATCAATTTTTTAAAGTTAAATATGGTAGTTGATAAATTTCATGTGTTTTGACATGAAATTCTAAACCAATCCTTTCCCATCTTTTACTTGATTTAGAATTACTTGCTCTTATTCTTAATGTTATTTTTGAGTTTTTGATTTAAGTTTTGAGATACTTCTGAGCTTAACTCTCCAGATTATTATTAGAAATGTATGCCATATTGCTATCATACTCAAATTTTAAAAGATTGTATTACTTGTTTTCTCTTAAATTATCGAGGAGAGTAGAATAAACAATATAAATCAAGAGATCAATTCCCCTTGTCATTTAAAAAAAACTAAGACTAAAATGTTACTAATTGATTCTCATTGTGATTCATTTATCAAGTAACCTCAAGTTCCCCTGAAGCAATCAATATTTTTCACACTTTTTATTTAATAACTGCAATGATATAATTATTTAAAAATAGTTTCTTGATTAAATAAAAAATAAAAGTGCACATAAAGAAATTGTTTTTGGTTTAAAACTTCTTGGGATTGTATTTAACTCTAAAAGCTCTTTGTCACATGACCTAGGGAAATAAGATTTCCATATTATTTTCTTTTATATTTCATTTATCTTCAGGATCTGCATATGTTTGTTTTTGAGAAGTTTTTAGCAATGTAAAGTTATTTTACATTGATGCATAAACAGTATTCCTCTCATGTCACAATACAGAGTTTTTGAG
The DNA here is from genome assembly GCF_029834395.1 of Sorex fumeus. Taxonomy (NCBI): domain Eukaryota; kingdom Metazoa; phylum Chordata; class Mammalia; order Eulipotyphla; family Soricidae; genus Sorex; species Sorex fumeus. Next base: position 56,737,371 of record NW_026606065.1, read on the forward strand.
AACTGGGATTACGATACATTTGTTATTTTATCTGCTGAACTCTTTGTGTTTGTGAAGTGTGCTGTTTTTTATATATTTGTGTGTGTGTGTGTGTGTGTGTGTGTGTTTGCGCCTGGGCGTGATAGAGAAGGGAGAAATAGAAACAGGAAAAAATTAAGGTAATTTTTGATATATTAATTTATAGAACTAAGTATTTTTAAATTTCATATAAATTTTTCATCTCTCCTGTTTACTTCAAAGCAGGTTGTTAAAAACTGTATTAGTGGGGCTGAGACAATAGCGCACTAGATGAGGTCCTTGCCTTGCTTGCTGTTGACCACAATTTAGTCCCCTGTACCATATATGTACACTTTGAGCACCACCAGGTATAATCCCTGAACACAGAGCCCTGAGCACAGCTATAAATGACTCCCAGACATAATAAAACAGATACGTATGTATCTACATAACTATTATTTTACTATAGTGACGTTTGAATGTTTAAAGTTTATAAAAACTGAAAATAATGACCCAATTTCAAAGTAGATTAAAATTAAGTATAATGTGATACCACATAGCTCATGATTATTTTTATGCATAGAACAATATAGGCTAGAGCCATAGCACAACTGGTAGTGTGTTTGGCTTACACGTGGCCCACTAAGGATGATTTTTCTGCCGCTCTTGGAGAGCCCGGCAGGCTACTGAGAGTATCCTGCCCATACAACAGAGCCTGGCAAAATTCCCGTGGCATATTTGATATGCCAAAAACAGTAAGGACAAGTCTCACAATGGAGACGTTACTGGTGCCCACTCGAGCAAATCGATCAACAACAGGAGGACAGTGCTACAGAACAATATATTTTGGTAGGTAACTATAAACACACCTGGATTTATGCATCCTGTTCTGATACATATGTATTTTTACATAAATACTACATTTTGGATTATTTTATTTGATTTTGAAAAAACAATTGTAGTACTAATGCTTACCTGGTACTGCTTAACTGAGAGAAGGATAAAAAGAAATCATTAAAACATCATCAGCACTAAGTATAGATGAACAAATTGAAATAACTCACATATGTTTAATCAATAAGTTTACAATAAAGCTAAAATCAAGTGCATTAGTTACTCTTTGAAATTCTAGGATATTAATACTTTTTTTTTCACTCTTTGGGGCACATCCGGCAATGCTCAGGGGTTTGTCCTGGCTCTGCACGCAGGAATTACCTCTGGCGGTGCTCAGGGGACCATATGGGATGCTGGGAATCGAACCTCTGTCAGCTCCGTGCAAGGCAAATGCTCTACCCACCGTGCTATTGCCCCAGCTCCCAAGGACGTTAATACTTTCAAAGAATAAATACATATTTAAATAAAGGACGAATAAAGGAGTAGAATCTAACTTTTCCATGCTTTTTACATACAAACTGTCCCTTAGGATAAACAAATCATTCACAAGGGAAGTTTCTGGTCATAACAGATTAGTGAACAATACATGACGCATTTGGAATATTACCAAATTACAAATCCCAACGAATTTATAAATCCAATATGATCGTCAGAATTGACTGGTGTCATAACAGGCAACCAAACAAAAGTAGTTTCTGATAGAATCATGCTACATACCTCTGTGATAGTTTAATCCCCAATCAAGTGTATCAAGAAAATAAATCTATTTTTTATTATGTTTTTCAAATGTTTATTTTTTTTTTAATTTTTATTAGGGAATCACCATGAGGTACACTTGTAGACATACAAATTTTTGTCCTTGGGTTTCAGTTATACGATGATTGAGTACCCATCCCTCCACTAGAAAATACATCTAACCATGCAGAATATTCAAGAAACAGAGAAACATAAATAAATTAGGGGCTGGTGTGATAGCACAGCGGGTAGGGCATTTGCGTTGCATGTGGCCAACCCGGGTTCATTTCCCAGCATTCCACATTGTCCTCGGCTTACCACCAGGAGTAATTCCTGAGTGCAAAGCAAGGAGTAACCCCCGAGCATCGCTAGATGTGATCCAAAAAAGCAAATATAAAACAAAATAAAACCATAAATAGATTAGATTCATCAAATGAATGAAAATGAATGTTTCATGTTCATGATGACTTCTCCTAAGAACATAAAAATTGTCTTACTAGAAAAAAATTTGACTGTAAATATGTTTATACGTAGTTAATTATGCCAGTGAATGTTAGAATTTTCCAAGCCAGAAATAATCTTTTTTCTTTTTTTTCTTCATTTTACCTTATTAGACTATAAAATATAAGTTCTGTAGTTTAATAAACTCTTTATTATTGTCCAAGTATGAATTATTAATTTAGTCTATATTTTGTTTTTCAATACAAGTGTAGACTTTTATAGTACTTCATTGTCATCTGAAAAGTCAAAAAACTGCCTGAATTTTCATATGGAAAAATGTAATAACCTAAGCCCAAAATACTTTCAGAGTAACAGTAGGAAAGAGGCCAGGAACCAGGAAGAGTGTGGGAGCACATTTATTGGATGTGCAAGGCCCTGAGTTCAGTCATCAATAAAGCATAGACACTTCAGTCCTCCAATAATAAAAAAATGAACCTGTTTTATGGTTATACTCATGGATCACGCCAGTTTCACACTAAGCAGAATTGAACATTCTTGACGGAGAGGTGTACGCCTGGCTATCCTTAGGGCATACTTCTAACTCTACTCTCAGGGATCACTCCTGAAGGGAAAAGGAGGACCACCTGAGGTGTCTGGATTTGAAGTCTGGCAGGTTAACTACAGGGCAAGTGCCCTACATGCTTCATTATCTCTCAGGCCCCAAACACTTCTTGAGTATCATCATCAAAATGAATTAAAGCCTCAATTTATAGTGTGAGTTACAGAATATCTTAGAATTAGTGGTTGAGTGATATTCTTCCAGATACTAGTATGCTAATATGATGTATTCATTATTCCAGAAGTACTTTTTCAGAATGCAGAACCCCTGTTCTGTTATTTTGCATGCTCTCACTATTTTTTTAAAATAAGGTGATATGAATGATACATGCATGTGTATGTATACACATATATTTACATATACATCCATTTACTTATTTACAAATAAAGAACTTATATCACTGCATGTTGCCCATTTGACATTCAGTGAGCATACTTGAAGTGAATGTGTACCAATCTGAATTGGCTAAAAACTCGGGAATTTGGATTATTTTAAATATTATTCAACTTCATCGATTCCTAAGTTAAAAGGTATATAATGATAACATTTATTGTTAGAAATATGTTGTCCCCACTTAATATATTCAGTAAAGGTGTCTCTGATAAACAGATGACAATGAATATAATTAAAAGGGGAGCAACATAAATTAAAGCTAAATGAAATAATCCTTTAGAGAAATGGATTGTGTTTATTTAGATGCACTGTTAGAATATATTTCAAGTTGATACAATGTAATGCATTTTGTAATGGAGAGGATGAAGCTGAGATAATGCAATTTTTAAATGTTTGATTAATCATATGTGTATAATGCTATATGTTTTATGCTGTTTAGTTCACAGTTTTAGAATACATTGTATTAAATTCTGCTTTTGATTTTGAATTACCTAAAAACCAATACTTCTTGTTCTACCCTGAGGCAGCTTTTCCTATATTGTTTCTGTTGCCATTAGTTTATTAGTATGGCATTTTTTCCCTTCTGTGAGAGAGTATTCCTCTTAAATTTTCATTTATTATTGTGTCTTGGTTTATAAAGATGGAGCATTGCAAAAGACTGTATTTTATTGATTGGTGGCGTTATGATGAGGGACTGAGAAGCAGTGTGTTGAAGTATTAAATTAAATATTCTTCCTCTTTGCCCTACTTCAGACCCAACTTGAGGTTAAATGGTATTACACAAATGAAATGATAAATCCAGTTTACATAGTTTCCCTATAGACATTGAACTGCTTCTTTCTTATTATGTCTGAATAAAACTCATTATCTATTTTGTTTCAGTAATAATTATGAGATTCTCTCCCAAGCAATTCTTTACTGTCTCCATTATTCTACATCATATAACATACTCTAGAAAGGCAAGCATATAAATATGATAAAGGAATTAAGCTGTTGAAATAAATTAATTTATTATGCAACAGTGTATTCAAATCTTACTTGCTCAATGGATTTTACTTTAATGAAATTCTTCAAAGAACAATACATCATGTTCCAAAGATTGAAATTATACATTAAATGAAATGACTGAATATGTTGTCTCAATTTATAGAAAGTTTCAGTGGAATACTTAAGCTTTTTAAATAATAGAAATTTACATAAATTAAAATATTCTCTTTAAATGAGTTAAGTATTATCTTATAGTCTTTATTCTTAGAAAGCTGTAATTAAGCAAAAATAAACTAAAGCAAAATTAACTGCTGAAAGTTTATTATGTATTATACACATTAAATATGACTTTAAAATGTATTTTTCATTAAGACTTTTAATCATGTAGCTTTGATTTATTTTCCTATGCATCCTTAGAGTATTTGTATGTACAGATGAGTAAGCACTGTGTGAATGAAAAGAATCATCAAGAAAAAATGTATATCTAATACATTTTTTGTTTTTATGTTTATTATTTGGAGGAAGGGGCTATACCAGCAGATATCAAGGGCTGCTCCTGACTCAGTGCTGACAAAACCATGTTGTGGGAAGATTGAATTTAGTCTTCTTGGTTGCATAGTATGAACTCTAGCTTACTGAACTCTTTAGACCCAAATAATTGTTACTTGATAGCTAAGACTTAGTTGTAATTCTTTTTGTTTGTGTGTTTGTTTTAGTGCTACACCTGGTAGCACTCAGGGCTTACTCCTGGTTCTTAGCTCAGGGATCACTCCTGGCAGCGATGAGTGTTCTGGGGACCATATATATTGCCAAGTCACCAAGTGCAACACAAAGCTCACTACCCACTTTGCTGTCACTTTTACAGCCTAATTGTTGGAGTTCTGTAATTGACTAAGTATTTTGTGACATATATGTCAGAAATAAATCAGTTTCTCACCCTTTCCATTAGCACCACTGAGAAGTTTTTGTTTGTTTGATTGCTTGTTTTGGGTTTGGGGACCACTCCTCGTGGTAGTAGGGATTGTGACTGGCAGTATTCAGTGCTAACTCCTGGATCTGTGCTCAAGCATCACTTCTGGCAATCCTTGGCATGATACCATATATGGTGCTAGATATCAACCTCCCACCCCTCTGGGTCTTCTGAGCAAGGCAAATGCCTTTCTTGCTGTACTATCTGTCCAGTCCACAAAGAAATCTATTGTAAAACAGGTGCTATATATGTATAGAATTATTTCAGAGAAATGGATTTGAGATACTACTGTATCATTGTTCAACAAAGCATAAGCTTGTGCACACATGATGATTTGCATAATTATTAAGAGAAAAATTAAAATGAATTGATAAGTACGTATGGATGAGTTGGAAGTTCAAAAACAATAAAATAGTTCAGAAAATTATTAATTTAAAATTAAGAAAAAAATTTTGTTGTTTTTTGGCTGAAACCTGATGGTGTTTGGGGACAGTTATACTCTTAACTCTGGGCTTAGGAACTATTCCTGGCATTGATCAAGGTATCATGTGGTTACATAGTATGAACATTAAATTTAAGTCTCCAATATGCAATGTGTATGCTCTAACTTGTTGAGCTTTCGTTACGCACTCTATAAAAATTTATTTTACAAACTAAAGGTAATGTTCTTTTTCAGCTATGTTCTTTGTAGTCTAAACAGTTGCTCATATTAGGAATTAGCTCAAATCTTAGCAAAATTTACATGTGTATATCAAAATTTGAATTCATCAAGTTTTGAATCTTTATAATTTATCTAGTTATATGTATAATTTAGATAACATAGATTACAAATATATTTACATGGGTTCTAAAATATCTCTGCTAGATCATTTTTTTAAGATCCATACTCCGTGAATTCTAGAATACACCGAAAGACATAGAAAACTCATATTTTAATGCTAATCGCAAAAGGACATTATTCTTTGATTTGTATCAAAAAGGCTTGATAAGAGTTTTCCCCATTTTAAAATATTAAACATTGTATATTTATAAGATAATATATATTCTGGGATAAAAATAAACAGATCCCAGCTGTTTTATCAATTATAATTAGAGAATAAGAACCAATGTTTGGGGTCCAGATGTACATTTTTAATCATATATGCTTTTGTTTCAAAAATTGAGGGATTTTGTTTACAATGTAGACTATATGGTTTATATGACATGGAAGCATAGTATCTTTGATTTATTTAGTTTGGAAAAATAACAGTTTTTTATTCATTTTTATTTTGAGAAAAAATTCTAAAATACTTCAGTCTGTAAATTTTAAAAAATGTATACCTTCTTTCTTTGACATTCTTTACTATAACAAATGAATGATATACCATAAACTTCCCTAATTATATTATTATGAAAGTTACTATTGGAAATATAAGTGCTTTCTGTGCATTTTTCTTCCCACCCATCTCACTTTCTCATCTATACACTTGCTATCTCTTAATAGAAACCCCACATATCTTTGATTTGAAAATATAATGTGTGTTGTTTTCATTGCTTACATTAACAGAAGTTTTTGCTATTTTCAAAGAAGAAACTTAATTCTTACCCTCTGACAAAGGGCTAGAATAAATCTGTTAATGCATTGCTCCTTTGGGATGTTTTAATATCCCGTCATAGAAATTAATCACACCTTTAGACCATACATCGTGCTCCTTACATTCAGGAAGTTGTTACTACAACAAGATCCTACTAGGTATTCTAATATTTTTTTTAAATTTATGTAACCACCATCCTTTCCTTTGTCACATGTGGTTTTGCTGCTTTCTGTGAGTGGCAAGGGCCCTGAGATGCAACAATACTAGGGTGTTTCTGATTATTGGGGCTACTCCATTGGTGTAAGGGGTTTCCCACACTTCACTCAGCGATGCTGATTCATGGGACCTCCGAGTCTGTACCTGCGACATTGTGGGTAGGAGAGATGGTGAGCCATGTACTGTTGAGGTTTTAAGTTGTTGGAAATTGTCCCTCTAATAATAAACCCCAAAGTGAAGATAGTCCCCTGGGCAAACCAGCACAGGCCTTAGGATAGTAATGGGCAGTAAAATGCACCCAGGAAAGAATAGGCTAGATTAGAGGGCGAGTAAAACTTGTCCCAGGAGAAAATAGAATAAAAGAATTTATGGTCTTCAAGGATGGAGAAGGAAACATAGGCTAAAGATAAATAGGAAACTGCCTCAAAGTTCTCTATAATTTTAGTCTGCCTGCTGATTGGCTATGTATATTATCTCATCCTCTCCTTATATGTACCCGTTGCATTTTGATGTGCTTTCTAACTGTTTTTAATGTCTTTGTCAATTTAAAAATAACTCGCAGGTTAGGAATCACAGAGGCTGTGATAAATGGCCAGCCTGTGAATTCACTTATGGCTACTCAGAACACCCTAAAGTTTGGACAGGTGTGTGTGTGTGTGTGTGTGTGTGTGTGTGTGTGTGTGTGTGTGTGTTCATGTATGTGTTCATCTAATTCTCTAATTCTCTTGACCAGTCATATTGGCTGAGGTGTAGAAACAATTGGGCAGGATATTCAGGACAGAAATGGGGTCTGCCTCATGTAAGGCATACACCTTAACTCATGTAATCTCCCAGCCCTATGTCTCAACGTTTTAAGAAGAATATATCTTATTTTCTAGAATATATATTGGGAGATGGCTTTGAGAAGCAACTTAACCATTTTTATTAGTTTTCACTTTATATTTCTTGCCCATCAAAAATGTAGCTTTCACATATCTAAGTGAAGATGTTTATTGGACATAAGTGAAATTCAGAAATTAAGAGCATATGAGATGAAGGATGTTCACTCTTGGATGCACTTTAAGATCATCTAGATAACATTAAACCTATTGAGGTTTGAGCCTTATTTAATCTGAAGAGTGTTTGTTTTCTAGGTATGCTAGAAATAAATACCACAAACTTAAATATTTGGATTATTGGATATTATATTATTGGATATTATTATTTTGGATTAAAATAATATAAATGTGAAATGTGTTCTCTTTCTGGAATCTGGTATCAATGAGGCCAGCTTTCTGTTGAGATTCCAGGTAGATTCCTCCCTTGTCTCTTGGTAGTTTTGGGGCGATGACTACAAAGGCTTAGCATTCCTTGGCTTTCGATTGCAGGTGCATAAATCTGGGTCTCTGATTTCACCTTTTTTTTATTAGTGAAACATCATGAGGTACAGTTATAGACTTACAAATTTTTGTGCTTGGGTTTCAGTTATACAATAATCGAATACCCATCCCTCCACCAGTGCCCATTCTCCACTACCACTGATCGCAGTATCCATCCCACCCCCGACCCCCCATCCAAACCTGCCTCTGTGGCAGGGCATTCCCTTTTGTTCTCTCTCTCCTTTTGGGTGCCGGGGTTTGCAAAAGAGGCATTGAGTGACTATCATATTTGGTCTATAGTCTACTTTCAGCATGCTTCTCCTATCCTGGGAGGATCCTCCCAATGCCCTTTATTTGGTGTTCCCTTCTCTATCTGAGCTTCCTTTACCCCTCGCACGTGTGGCTGACCTCCAAGTCATGGACCAAAATTCCTGGTACTAATCTCAGCCACTCCTGGGTGTTAGTCTCCCATTTTGTTACTTTATGTTCCCCAGATGAATGCAATCTTTCTGCGTCTATCCCATCCTTTCTGACTCATTTCGCTTAACATGATACTTGATTTCACCTTTTATATGACATTTTTTTCTCACTTCTTAACGTGTCATTTTATAAGAACTCCATTTGTGTTGGAGTAAGAACCAAACTTACTACATTTTTTAAAAGAAAATCTCATGTAGCCAATAAGACCTATAAAGATTTTATTTGCAAATAAAATTACATTCAGTGGTAACAGGAGTTAGGATTTCTGTATATCTTTTGGGGAAAGACATAATTTAACCCACATTATTTAGCAAACAAGAATTTCTGGGAGCTAGGCATATTTAAGACATCTTTGGTAACTCTAATGGAAAATGGATTTGAGGGTTATCACTAGGTTAATCACTAGGTTAATGGAATCTCAGAGACCAAAAACTAGGAATGCTTTCATTTTTACTTGGAGAAAGCCTTTGACTCTTTGTCTTTGTTTTTTATATTATATTATCCATTTGTAGTTTGAGAACACTAACCAATTTTGTCTTAGACCTTTGAATTTTCATCTAAGTATTTAAATGCTTTTTATTTTAATAGTCTCATCTTTGCATCCAAATATGGAATGATTTACATCTTATTTACTGTGTAAATAGAGAAGTATATTTCTATAATTCCAAATATTTCTAAATTATTTAAAAGGCAGTTTTGAAGCTCTGGAAGTGATGACACTTTTAATGTTCAAATATCTTGTTAATCATACTTGGAGGAGAAACAGTACAGGAATAAGACACTTGCCATGCTCAAGGTTGACCCTGGTTCATTATTCCCTGGGTACCCCAGATGGTTCCCCAGATGGTTCCCTGAATACCAACAGGAGTGAGTTCTTAGCATAGAGCTAGGAGTAAGCACACCTGAGCACAGCCAGGTGTGTTCCCCCAAACCAAAACAACAAAAAAATCAAACCAAAAAACCTAGGTTATTATTTCATAATTTGTATTTCCATTTACAATAGCTCATTGGAAATAGTTGTGCAGCATATATTTAGATTAGTGGAGAAGGTGCAGAGTTTACAGAAGATAAGGGGTGGGACTTGGGTGTTAATAGAAACTCTAAGGAAACATGATACTGAGTTTTAAAAGTAGTCAACTAAAATATATTTGATACAATTTTTTCTAACATGTGATTGAGTTGGAGCTAAGAGTAGTTGGTAGTCTGAAAATTATCAGAAACAAAGTAAATTATTCCAATGTTAACTAACAATCCATTCCCATAATGTCTTAAAATGTAACCATTCAAGTATGTCCAGAGCAACGGCATGATAAAATAACTGTTAACAAGTCCTCTCTTGTTATTATTATGGTCTGTCACATTGATAATTTCTGTGCTAAATGATCCTTAGATACTTGCAGAAACAGTAGAATGTATTTAAGAAGTTCTGCAAATTGATAATTGTCTAGAATTGAAACCTGCTTTATTGTAGTGATTCATTGTTGTCTATTGGGTTCTACACTGCTTGTACCTTTGACCACCTCTGTATCCATTTGAAAAAGGGACCAACATTTGCCGTTAAGACACTGATGTTTAGCTATAGAACCAGTTTGCTGACCAGTCTTGACTATGGTTTTGAATAAAGTAGAAGGAATTTTCTTGATTAAGAAATACCAGCATTGTTCCATATAAATTTCAAGAGTGTCACTCAATGCCTCTTTTGCAGACCACAACACCCAAAAGGAGAGAGAGAACACAGGGGATTGCCCTGCCACAGAGACAGGGGGGATGGGGGGATGGGGGTGGGAGGGATATTATCCATGGTGGTGGAAGATGGGCACTGGTGGAGGGATGGGTATCTGATCATTGTATGATTGAAACCAAAGCACAAAAAATTGTAAATCTACAAATTTAAAAAAAAAATAAAATAAAATAAAGGGAAAAAAAAAAAAGAAATACCAGCATTCACTAAGTGAAAGTCCCACATGCTTACCTCTTTTCTCCCCCACCTCCACTTCCTGTTGTGCTGTAGGAGCGCGTCCCAGACAGCCCCTCTCCTGCCCCCTCTTTGGAGGAGGGCCGAAGGCCTGGCAGCCACCCATCATCCCATCGCAGCAGCAGTGTGTCCAGCTCCCCGGCGCGAACCGAGAGCTCTTCTGACAGAATCCGTAGGTCTCATACTTTTACTTGTCACCATTTTCAACTTTATTAGGTGCAGCTGGCTTTTCCAATCAAAATGCCCTCATTCCAAATAGATCTCAGATGCATCATGTTCTGAAGCTCTGTAGCAATAGCCATCTCTCAAAATTATGTTTCCCAGTTTGCAATATCATGAGGTATGATGCTACATTAACAGACACTGATATAAACTCCATCTCTTTGATGCTCACATAAAGATTTCAGCTATGAAACAGAGAAAGCAAGTAACCTTCTAGATTAGTTTCTGAAGTAAACACTTCCAAATCTCCAATATGCACTGTCTGTTATTTATGGACTCTTCAACTTAATTGCTTCAATCCCAGTCCTGTCATTCTTTAAATTCATTAATTTTGAAATTAATCCCTATATTGAAGAAACTTAGAGATATCATTCAAAATATTGACTTACAAAATATTTCATAACCAATCAGATGATCAATTGATTGAAGCATTTAAAATGTGCTAGATTTTAGGCCTTTAATTGGTCGTAGTCAATAATGTGTAGTATCATCATAAAGCATTATGAAACTGTGAAAGATAGGGTATATTTTCATTATTGTATTTTCAGATATTTATCCTTGTTCGTTTACCAAGAAAATTATAACTAAAATTAAAGTACCCTTTGATTACCCGTTTATTTTCTGTTTATTCTTGAATATAGTAATTTTTACAATAAAAATCAACTTATTAACAGTGACTAAATTGATTAAACCAATATTAATTATAGTATAATCCTTACATAGTTAAAACTATTTGGGTTGTTTTATTCTGATACTGCTTTAGTAATAGGAAAATACTTTCAGGAAACTGTCTTTACAAATTATAAATGGATATTTAGATAGAAGTGCCTAATATGCAAAGCATTGAGATGACTAACTTAAATATTAGGTCAATTTATATAGAATAAAATATTTGAGTCATTAATATTAAAAATTACATTGGCTAACAGAATTCTAAGTAAAGCACTTGAGTTGGTCTGCAACATGTATTTCTGAGCTTTGTTTATTCATAGAGCAGATGTATTCATTGATAAATGCTCCAAAGTCCAAAGTCAGTATTTCCTCAGTATAGTCAAATACAAATCCCAGTGCTCAAAATATTGTTCAATTATGATACTGTGTCTTTTTTTGTGTTGTGCCGAAATTAGAAATACATATTCAATTATAAATACTTGATTTCATGTCTATTAATTTTTTAGAGAATTATTTAAAATGTACTATCAAAAGGAGGAAAGATTGTTTTTATCATAATAATTAAATTGCAATAATATACAAAGATTATACTATTTGAAAAAAATTTATTTCATTTATTAAGTTAACAGTTATGTTCTTTTATTCTTGATAAACAAAACGCAGAAAGTTTTATATGGTTGGGTAATAATTGTTCAAACTAAATTATATGTCTGTGAACATGCATGATAAATTTGTACACACATCTGTACATATATTAAATATGCATGCATTCTTATTTTAACATACTAATATAAAATAATGCTAGGCTAAATAATGCAAAGAATTCTTTCAGAAATAATGCAAAGAACTCTTGCATGTTTGTTATTCAAATTTACTCAAAAACAGTATAATGCCACTTGCAACCCCTTATTATGGCTTCTTTACAAATGCCTTGATTTTTTTAAAAAAAGAAATTCCTCTTAGATGCCTATGGAACAAATAACCAAAATCAAAAAATTAAAGTTATTTCAGTATTATTTTCTAAGCTGAATGTCATATTCAATTTGCATGATTTCCTTGGCCATATTTTTCCCTTTGGAGGATTTCTACTTATAAAAGTAAAGTAAAAGTAAAGGCCCTCCCGTTCATCATCGATTTGCTCGAGCGGGCCCAGTAACGTCTCCATTGGAGACTTTGTTGTTACTGTCTCTGGCATATCGAGTACGTCACGGGGAGCTTTCCAGGCTCTGCTGTGCGGGCGAGATACTCTCCGTAGCTTGCCGGGCTCTCCAAGTGGGTGGAGGAATTGAACTCGGGTTGGCCATGTTGGCTGCCTGCAAGGCAAAGGCCCTACCGCTGTGCTATCGCTCCAGCCCATATTTTTAATATAATGATTTTTTTTCCTGGCATAAAAGCCAATCTAGACACTATACCACAATAGTTTTATTCCTTTGGTTTTTATCTAGAATAGTTTAGCAGCCTTTGTCTTTTAGTACCGTGACATTTTTTGGCAATTTCTGACCATTTATTTTACAGTGTTTCTCAGAGACTACAGGACTACCCTGCAGGACCAACTTCTTTCTGGTGTGACCCCATGTCCTGAGCACTTGGGAGCTGGTCCTATAAACACCCTTGCACCACTCCTTCATAAAAATTTATTGGATAGTTGTGAAAAATCCTAACTTACTCAATCATCTACTTAATCATTTTCATTGTGATGAGTTATATTCAGCAGTTCAACAAATCAATTTATACTTTTTAGTCATATTACCCAATTCTGGGTCTTAATACAGCACTTTAATTTTCATTTTTAGCATTTTTTTACAGAAGTACTTTAATACCAAAGAAACTTTGTGTTTTGTCATCCAGAGTAAAATATTGAAACACTTAGTTCAGTGACTATACTTGTTCCAAAGTGTTTGCCTCCTAATGCTTCTAGAATCTAATTTATTGTGTTCTAAATGAATAGTGTTATAGAACATTGTAATATTAACATTGTGGTTTTTATCTTATAAAAAAGGTTTTATTATATAAAAAGAATGTGGTAAACTAAACAAAAGTTCAGATACTTCCCTGGTAGTGATTGAAGTGGTATAGATATTCAAAATGTTCCAAGCAATTGTAAAAAAAAAAAAAGAAAAGAAAAAGAAGTATAACTTATGTAAAATTAAGTAAGACAAACTCGTTTCCTTTTCAATAGTTTTTCTGCGTATCCACAAGAATTTTCATAGTCATAATTTTTCATAGAATTCCTAGACATAGATGATAATTTTAAAGTTAGAGTACACTCTATTTTTTAGTTGAAAGAATATATTTTTGAGCGTTTTGCATTACGGTGTTTTGTCTTTGATTTTTTTTCCGGAATTCTCAGCTGTCCATCAGAATGGGTTGTCCATGAACCAGATGCTGATGGGCTTGTCACCAAACATACTTCCTGGTCCAAAAGAAGGAGACTTGGCTGGTCATGACATGGGTCATGAGTCAAAAAGGATGCATATTGAGAAAGGTAATATGAAATAATAGTGTCGCCTGTTTCTCCTGCTATACGCATAAACAAGATTTTAATCACAAACTAACCTTTTTACATCACATAAAGAAGCCATATAAACATTTAAAAGCAGACAATCTAAACATTAAGCCTTTCCATCAAAGAAGAAAGCTGTAAATGAAGACCTGATGCTTTTCTCTCATATAACAGGTATGTGATAATTTACTTTCGATGTATTGTCAAACGGGAATAGTTACAATTGTACTTGAAGTTCTGTTCATTGTCTTCTATGTGTTTTCAGTCAGCTGTCATTTTACTTAGAGCAAAAAATATAAAATTGTTATTGTGACAATTATTCGATTTGATTTATTTGGTGGGGTGGTCTACACCCAGCTCTGCTCAGTGGCTTCCCTGCTCTGTACTCAGGAATTAATTCTGCTGGACTCAGGATTACCATGTGTAGTGCTAGGTGTTGAATCAGGGTTTGCTGCTTGCAAGAATGCAAGGCAAAACCTTCATTCCTGTGCTATCACTCTGACACTATGACTATTTTTTTGATTAATAGTCACTTATTGCAGTACTCAGGAAATAGAATTGACTTTCACCAACCAGTATGTACTGTTTAAAAATCATATGTAACAATGAATAAAACCCAGATTGTCCAAGGATGCAAAATTTTCCTATTTTTATTTGCACTAGCTTATAATTTTCATAAAAATAATTTTAGTTCAGGCCCTATATCATAATGTAGTTTCAAGATTGATTAAACTATTATTTTATTTTATGTGTACTAGTATTATGTGCCAAATGAAAAATTTTGAACAATGATTAAAAGAATTGATTCACCTCTTTTTCATTATTTTCCATTTTTATTAAGTAATATTATTCAACTTTTTGACATGAACACCAAATAAAAATATAATGTAAAGTATTATTTCTTTGGAAAATAGGAGTATGCTGAAAAACAAACAACTGTCAAAATAAAAACATTAAAATAATCAAACAGAAAGAATAGGTTAAAGTAAAGCACCTTTGTCTTGTTCTGAAAAAATTTCTTCACAAGTAGTCATAATGCATCAGAATACTTATTTTCCCTTTCAACAATTAGTCGAGTCCTTTGGGAGTTAGAGAAACAGTATTTCAACAAATTAGATTATCAGTGTTATGGAATAACAATGACAAAATTATTGTTTCTTCTAGACACTAACATGTCAGAACCTGGGCATAAATGAGAGATAACTTGAAGTAGCTATAAGTATTTTTTTAAAATTTGGTACCAAGTTTTGCCACATGCTTGATTGTAGAATATTGATGGGTCAATTTATCTCTAAATATGTAATTGTAGTTCCATGCACTCTTCATCACTGAATTCAAATAATTTATATTATATTCTATGAGTTTCATCATCATCATCCTGTTATTCGTCGATTGCCTCGAGCAGGCCCCAGTAATGTCTCCTTCATCCTAGCCCTGAGATTATATTCAAGGCTCTTTAGGAGAATGAGACCCATCATTGTTACTGGTATTTGGCATATTTGGTACGCCACGGGGAGTTTGCCAGACTCTGCCCTGTGGGCAGGCTACATTCGATAGCCTGCAAGTTTGTCCAAAGTAGGAATGAGATAATAAGATGTCATAAAAGATGTACTGATAAGATGTCGCGCGGCTTGGAGGTCTCGTCCCCGGAACCCGCGTGGCTTTGTCCCTCTGCCAGTACCTTCATGTGTGCGGAGAGTGGTCTCAGCATGGTGGTGGCTGGTCCTGGAGGTCTTCGGCTGCCGGAGCCCTGGTCGGGGCGGGGAGGAAAGCTCAACCCGCTCCCCTCCAATGGACCCCAGCGAGGAACAGCCAGGCGCGGGGGCAGACTGCACTGTTCTCGTCCGGGAGCTGAAATTTGTAGTCTCTGAGTCTTGGCCGTTGATGGGATTACACGGCACCAGGGGGCCAGGTGGTGGGTGTGACCCCCGCCTACTGGAATTTGGAGGATCTGGGTGGAGGATGCTCGACTCCAATCCGAGTAGGCTGGGAGATCTCGGCCCAGGCAATCTATGAAGGTTCTTACTTATACCTTTAATATTTAATCAATAACTTATTTGTGGACTAATGAAAACTAGCAAAGTGATAATATGATAAAACCATATGATGTTTAATTTTAAGTATTCTTATTTAAATATCTAAACTGTAAATTAAGCAGCCTTCATCAAGTTCTGTCATGCAATGGTAGAATTTGTGTGTATATATATATATATATATATATATATATATATATATATGTATTTGGTAACTTCTACGCAATGTTCTCACAACATTACATAGATAATGTTCCTTACACAACAAAAAGTTAGTGTAATTTTTTTACCTAGATCTTTGTAATACACATAAATATTGTCAGTAAAGTTTTAGTCATATAATCTAGAGAATATTCAGTGAAAAAAATGGTAATCTTAAGAATTTTCATGTATTTCTCTCAGAGAACCCTGGTAAAAAGCTGGGATTGAAATATTGAAATATAGATGTAGCAAAGAATATACCATGAAAGGCTTAACTAATAATTGCAATAATCAATCTTTCTGGAAATTTTCTCTTGGGGGTGGTTTCTCAAACATTACTCAGAAATCCAGCACCTCCTTATAGATTCTTAGCCAGCAGGGTCCCCACAGTGTGGTGCTGGTCCTGTACTGTGTCTCTGGGGATTATCTGAGCCACTCCATTAGTGTTCAAACCACTCCATCAATGCTCACTCTATATCACAGACATACCTGAGTATACCTGGGGTACTCTAGAGCCCCACCAGTCCATCAGACTGCACCTGCAAATCTCAAAGGAACTTGTAATACTGAGGATTGAATGGGGATCAGTTGCATGCAATGCACACACCTTAACCTCTATGCTGCCATTCTGGAATTTAGGGTTTTTTTGGGAGGAGAGGTGCACACCCAGCTGCGTTGAGAGGTACTACCTGGCTCTGCACTCAGCAATCCCTTTTGTGAGTGCCTAAATCTGCCCTATGCAAGGCAATTGGCCTACCTTCTATACTATCACTACAGCCCCCTTTCTGGAACTATAATGAAAATCTTTATGTAATCTGATGCTTTAAATTGAGTTGCCCTATAATTTTGATAAATATTTTGTCTCTTCATGTATCCTGAGTTCTATTTTCATGCAGATTATCAATTATTCAGTGATTCTGTTACCATTGTCACTTTGATACCATGGATCCTTTATTGAATTTAAAACTGGATTTCTCTAACGACACCACTTCTCTTCCTTTTATGTCTCTGCCCTCAAAACTCTTTATATGGGTTATTATTTCTTCATTAATCTGCTTCCAGGTCTACATTGTACTCCTCTTAAATCATTTATGTGTAATATTTACTTTAAACAATCTATGAAATCATAGTGATCTAGACTTAATTAGAAGAGTTCTAAAAGAGAGTGAAGGCAAGTTTAAACAACTATGAAAATTCTCTGTAAGGATAATAGGAAAACAAAAAGTTGGAATTACATATGCAGTAGAAAGTGAACTCATATAAAATAGTAGAACATTCTGATCACAAGTACACAAATCAACGTTGGTATCCGTAATCTTACTTTGTAAAAGTTTTCAAAATAGTTCTGCTGTCAGAATAAAGACCTTGACCATATCCCACCAGTGTTTCAATATTTTAGTCTGTATTATAAAAGGGAAATTACTTCATTTTGATATTCTGACAGAATGTGAAACTACCAATGAACTTCTGGGTTTGTAATTGTGAACGACCTTGTAACTATGTATCTCACAATGATTTAATTTTAAAAAAAGAAAAAATATCAACATACAAAATGATTATAATACTCTCTAAAGCATGAGGAGAAGCGTTTGTAAGATTGTGAACTTTCTCAAAGATCTGTGCTGAGAAAAACTGGCATGATATATGACTTTTACAAAAGCAATTTTATATCTTTTAACTTTTCCAAACGTTCCAAATTCTCCAGAGGTTTGAGGATTTAAAAAATTTTCATGATAACCTCTTAGTCTAAATTTAGTGGAATGGATAGAAATAGTTGCCATTTGAATTATATAAATAGTTTTACTGATTTATTTTTCCACAATCCCTATTTATCCCTCACATAGTTGTTTATTGATACTAATTTACAGTGTTATTCTCTAAAAATAGTTTGGCGGTTGTTGTTTTTTTTCTTAAATTGCCACTAGCTTAAAAATATTTGACCATGCTTCTCTTATACTGCATGTAGCTTTATTTGCACAATTATTAATATTGTAGAATCATTTGACTTTTAATTGATCAAATATTATATGTATGTTGCAGTTAAGCTAAACACTAGCTTTTTTCCAATAAGTAAGAAAAGAATCGAAGCATTTATAATTGGAATTAGTTACCAAATTCTCATTTTTCTCTACATCAGTCCAGTTCAGTATTAAAATGAAGTATACCAAAATGTTATATTCACCGAGTAAATATTTCCTGAATGCCAGCTATGTGAAAGAGTACATCTAAAATGCAAAGGAGCATTTCTCTCTCCTGTACCCACCCAGACTCCTTGTATATAATGGTTGACGGATAGTACTCAGCCATCTGCTTAACCACAGTTAGCATATTTACCTAAAAGATTCTGCATTCGGTCTCAGAATTTGAAGACAGAGCCCTAAAGACAATGAAATAGCACCAACTGACTTTGTTTGGATTTCTCTTATTAATTTATATTTTATTTTTAGCTCCCAATCTTGTCTACCACTTTTCCTAAAAAGGATTTTATTGAAAGACTATGGGTCATTTTTTTAAATTCTACTTTTAATTCAATAGTTTGATTTCCCCGCCCCTCTTGGAGAGCCCAGCAAGCTACTGAGATTGTCTCGCCAGCACGGCAGAGCCTGGCAAGCTCCCCGTGACGTATTCGATATGCCAAACACAGTAACAACAAGTCTCATGATGGAGATGTTACTGGACCCGCTCGAGCAAATCGATGAACAACGGGAGCACAGTGACAGTGACAATATTTATTAGTGAAACATCATGAGGTACAGTTGTAGACTTACAAATTTGGGTCATTTTTCTCAAATTTATCAAAATAATTTTTGAAATACATTTATTCTGCACACTACTTATTGAAAACTTCACTCAAATTATGTTGAGTTTTCAAAAATGATTTTTAATTTTATATTGACAGTACCCAAATTAGTGTTTATTTAATAATCAATCAAACTAATGAATAAATGTTACTCAGACACATCACAAATAGAAACCTCTCATCCCAAAATTCTTCCACACACACTTGCTGTGTCTCCATTGTCTTTTTGGTCTGTATGTTTTGGATTTGGACACTGGTTCTCAAGGGCTTCTACTGGCTCTGTGCTTGTGAGTTGCTTTTGGTGTTGCTTAAGGAACCATTTTGTGCTGAGGAGCTATACTTATATATATTCCTTAGAAATCATTAGTCCTAGCAAATTAGTGAATGGATATATGTCTTTATTTCAAAATGTAAAGCTTGGCTGGAGTGGTAATACAGCGGGAATGGCTGCTGCCTTGCATGCAGCTCACCTGGATTTATTCCCAAGCATCCCATGTGGCACCCTAAGCCCACCAGGAATGATTCCTTGAGTACAGATCAAGAGTAAGCTCTGAGCACCATGGGGTGTGCCCCCCTGTGACAAAAATAAAACAAAACAAAAATATATTATTGTGAATCAGTGACTTACAACAGTTTTTGCTGCAATCATTGATTTACTTCTTGATCTCCAAGTCATTTTGATTAATGCTTGACCTTATATAGGTAAGTTGAGACCAGAATACTTTAGAGAATATTTTGATTACAAATGACTAAATTGTAATTGTCACAGTTTAGGAAGAAAAGCATATTAAAATAGCTGTTTTAATCAATTGTTTTCAGTATTGTAATTGCGCACCTTCATTGTTTAAATTTTCCATAATTATAAAAGTTCCAATTTCTTTTAATATAAATTATTGATTCTCAACTTGCTCAGGTAGTATGCAAAGAAACACATGGGTTGTGCTTTGTAAAACATAGGCACTGTCATATTTTAGATAAGAATGGGATTTAATAAAATGAAGTTCTCAAGAGATGTCCTTTTTAAGGCACAAAATACCCCTTTTTTGACCACTTCTTTCTAACACATGCAAAGAAGTACTTAGCATATATAACTTGGGTGGATGGACCTCCCCAAGTAGGACTTAGAAGAACCAATACCACTCCTGCCTATAGGTAGCCAGAGGGACACATTGGTTCAATGTGAGGTCCCAAGAAGAAGAATCTGCCTGGGCTTTGTAGTGTTAGAGACCAGCTAGGCCACATCCAACAGTGTTGGGTGGCTCAAGGGCACTGCCGGCTATGTATGCTCAGGGGGCCCAGTAGTGAAGAGATGCTACTCAGCAGAACATGCAAAGCAGGCTTCCCACACCTCTTTGCTCTCTCCCCAGTCCTTACTAAATTTTTCCCTAAAATAACATTTACATTACCCAGGAATTATCACATAATTAAGATGAAATTTATTTTAAAATTTATTGCTGTAGAAGACCACAGTTGTTTCACTGAGATTTCTCTAGCCAAGTAGGAATTTTGTTATTAAAATGTTGAGTCCTGGGGAGAGAAGGTGCCCTGCAGCAGAAGAATGGATAATGAAAGTATTGTATCTATACACAATGGAGTACTATACAGCTGTAAGAAATAATGAAATCATACAGTTTCTGCAACTTGGATAGAACTGGAGGGTATTTTGTCAAATGAAGTGAACTGGAAAAAGAAAGACAAATGCTGATTTCATTTACCTATGGTTTATAGAAGAATAACAGAATATGGTAATACATGATCTCAAAGACACAATGCCCAGACCATTCTTGACCCTTGAACAAATAAATGAGGAAAGGGTAGGGAAAAAAAAATGAGAGTACAATAAGAAAAATGGGATGGAAGGTATCATGGGTAAGACTCAAGGGCCTTGAACATGGAGTGTAGAAATGGGGTATATAGAGATATCTAAACTATAAAACAAGCAATGCTAGAACAAATTCCAAACTAAAAAAATAAAATAAAAAATTTGTATTTCAAAGGAGGCAGAATGGAGTGTAGAAAGGAAACTGAGGACATTGGTGGAGGGAAAATGATACTGGTGATGGGATTAGCACTGAAATGCTGTATGTCTAAAATACAGCTTAAATGATGGTGCCCTATTATATTGTAAAAAATAAATATAGGGAGTTGGAGTGATAGTACAGCAGGTAGGGTGTTTTCCTTGCATGTGGCCGACCCAAGTTCAATTCCCAGCATGCCATATCATCTCCTGAGAACTGCCAGGAGGAATTCCTGAGTGAAGAGCCAGGAGTAACCCCTGTGCATTGCCATGTGTGGCCCAAAAAGGAAAAAAAAAATTAAAAATAGTCAAATACATTTTCTGATATTTTCTATAAACTACATGTCAAAAAGTTGTGAGGTTTTTACTTGTTTTCTTTTATTTTTGTTTTCTGGGCCACAGTTTTTGGTGCTCATGGCTTCCTCCTGGCTTTGTGCTTCAATCTCATTTGCACCTAAGAAACCAAGGGGTTCCAGGGACCCATTTCATGCAAGACAAATGCCTTAACACTACAGCTGTCTCTCTGTCTACTTTGCCAAAGAGTTTGGGGAGTATTTAGTCTTAACTACATCATAAATAAAAGTATATAGTTATAGGTTTATTATGTTTAGACAAAACACAGTTGTAATGGAAAAGTCATAGTATATGATAAACTATCCTACTTATTCCCCTTGACTTTTGATAGGCATGAAATAACTCACTTTTCCTACAGGCTAAGAAATTTTCTTACACAGCCATGCCAGTGGCTAATGTTTTTATAGTATTGAATGTGAGAAAGCACATATTACTAATAGATTAACATATTAGTTCCAGAAATAAACTTGCTTGAAGTAATGATTTGATTATGAATGATTATAAGTGCCTTGTTTTATTTCCTTCATTTAAGATGTTTATTGGCTTAGTGAATTGAAAAATGGAGATATTCATTTTTTTTTAAATTCTGTAAGTTATTTGAATGTTGCCTAAACCCTGAACTTACGTTTTTGCTAGTTTGGGATTAAATATTATTGGCATGACTTAGAGAGGATTTCTTCATTGTCTATCTGTTTGAGATGAACTCCCATTTGAGACTTTATAAGAAATATTAACTTACTAGCTAAAAGTTTTCAGTGAAGCTTAAAATGTTTATCTGCACAATTTTATTTTTTAAATAAACAGAATATAATTTTTCTTAAAGAGCTACAAGTATTTTTCTTTGCTCATCAAATATACTAGAAAATGCACAGAAAAGTGACATTAAGGTTCAATGTCTCAGAAATCTTTCTTAATAATTTTATTATTATAGCAACATATAAATATTACTTTCATACATATATTTCTCATGATGTTTCTATATATAAAATGCTTTTATATGATTCAACTTAGTCTGAGATATAAATCATCATCCATTTTAAACAAAATTTAAAAGGGAGTTATTTTAAAATCTATTTTCAAAATCATAGTCTGCTTTTCCTGAAATTTAAAAATATTCTTTACTTGCATGTGTGTGCACATGTTCAAAAGCCCCCCAACTTTACCTTACTTTGATAGATGATGGCATGATCTTACTTAGAATGCATGTTATGGGTTAAGAAGCAGAGTAATAGCTCCTTGTCTCCTGTGCTCGAAGCAGTTTGAATTCCTCCATCAATTTGATGGAATGATTTAACACATTCATTCAGCCTTGTTTACACGACATGTAAGAGGATAGCAAAACAGGTAAATTTTAAGTATACTAGTACTAATTTGAAGCCCATATATACAAGAAATTAAGTTGGTATGAAACTATTGACTATTATCTTTAAATGCATAATAACATTATAGCATATCAACATAGTAAAAAAGAATATATTGCCCACTATTTCTGAAAAAAAATGGTGCAATATTTTGCTTAAATATTCTAGTTTAAAGCTGTTCTTTTTGACAAGCAATTTCTAGAAGTTTATGTGATAACTTTTGGGTTTAACAAGTTGTTTTGTTCCTCTAGATGCTGTATTTGAACTTTCTTTTAAATTTTATATTACCATTGTTGCTAGTATCTCATGCTACAGTTTTAGAATATTAAACATGTACAATTGTTTTAACTACTGTGAAATTGACAGATGAAGCTGAAAACCAAAAGCACCTTTCATGGGATTTTAAACACTATTTTCCTCCATATGCCATCCCAATTATTATTTAGATATTACATTCCTAATTTACTGTTAAGGTTGATTAGAATTCAAGCCTCTCAAAAGCATGCACCAAAGGTCTTGGGCTGTGGAAAACATTTTTATAAAATAATCCATTAATGCAGAGGAGTGCAACTAAATTAGTTAGCAATTTGCTGAGCATGAATTAATGAACAGAGCTTCTTCCAGCTCCCAGAGTTGTAATTTTCATAATAACCTCAGACCTTTATTTGGCAGGTTGTTTAGTTTTTTCGTTTGAAGGTTTTCATTAGTCTAATGAGGACTGTGCAAGGGCGAGCAGTCAGCACAATTTACATGGGGAAGCTATCATAATAAATGAAGCAATTTGAATAACACGCAAGGGTTTATGCAACAAGATAAGAAGAGATTGTAGAGCGAGATTTAGAGGTAACCAATACATTAGACCAACTAATAACTGAAGTAATCCCAATAAAAGGCTTAAGTGAAAGGAATGAAATTAATGATATATACAAAGTTGTAATGATATGATACATGATTCATTAGATTAATAAAATAAGTATTCAATTGTTTTTAGTGCTTTTCATCTAAGCTTTGTTTGTATCAGGCATTTTAATTAGGATTGTTCACTGGATCACTTTGCTTAGTTAACTTTTAGACTATAGCTGAGGTTTTTAATGGTATTTTCTATTTCTTATTTAATCTTTATTGCCTTGATAGTTCATTGAATTAATTATATGCAGTATATTTTGTATGAAGATGCTTTTTAAAAGTAATTGCATATTGTATACCTAAGTGGTGATTAAACTTTAAAAATAAATATGCACTCTTTCTAAATGTTTAAAAACTGATTTTGCTTCTATTTCAGTTGATAAAGTACCTAGATAAGTAGTTGATACAGGTTGTAATGTCATACAGTACAATTTCATAACAAAATTATAATAAAAGTATTTTATCGCTTAATTCTATGATTAAGAAGAGCCACTTACAGTCTGGAGAGAGCTCAACTGGCTGCATGCATGCTTTGCTTGTGCAAGGCCTGAGTTTGATCCCCAGCACAAAATGCTTTCCTTTCCACTACTGGAAGTCATCCCTAAGCACCAAGTCAGGTGTGGCCCCAAAGCAACGAAAACAAAACAAAAACCCCAAAACGTTGAGTCACATTTAAGATAGATTATTTTTTAAAAAATCAATATTTATGTCCAATTATATTTCATGTGTCCTAATGATTATTAAATTTATCTTTCAAAAAAGTTTATTTATACTACCATGACAGTTGCACTTTTCTATAAGTAAGTCAGTCTGAATATCCAGTAAAATGGGACCAGAGTAATGGTACAATGGGTAGTACACTCGCCTTGCACACAGCAAACCGATATTCAACCTCTGGCACCTCAAATGGTCTCCAAGCCTGCTAGGAGTGATCCATGAACTCAGAGCCAGTAGTAACTGATGAGCATTGCTGGTGTAGCCCCCAAGTTAAAAAGAATTGTGAGATTAGTTAAGAATTTAGGAAAATCATTGCTAGTAATGTAAATTGTAGATAGTACTTTCATGCTTTTTTTTTTTTTTTGGCTTTTTGGCAATGCATAAGGGTTACTCCTGGCTCTGCATTCAGGAATTACCCCTAGTGGTGCTCAGGGGATCATATGGGATGCTGGGAATCAAACCTGGGTCAGCTGAGTGCAAGGCAAATGCCCTATCTGCTTATTATTGCAGCCCCAACTTTCATGCTCTTTTTGGAGGCAGGTAGTTGGACAGAGAGCCTGGTGGCAAGGGGGGAAATCCCAGACAGTGCACAGAAGGTCTAAAGGCCCCTTCCAGCAATTCTGGGCAAACTAAGCTGATAGTTCCAAGCTAAGGTCCAAGGATGGAGTGCTGTTTTAGCCTCAGGGCGAGGAATTATTGGCCATTGGAGCTTGGCAACCTCCAGGACTGCACTCGGCAATTCTCACAGGACCAAGGAGGTCACAGATCCAATCTGATTGAACTTAACTTCGGCTCTGTTTCTCTGGTCCCCAGTTTCATCTGTGACATATGGGACCAAATTACTTACGTGACTGTAGAGATAAGAGCAACAGAGTGAAATATAAGGTTTGCAGTCCTGAAGCTCGGGATCAGTCCTCACAACTGCATGGTGCCCTGGGCACTGCTGAGATTGACTTCTGTGTATTAAGGTGAAGTAGACTGAGGACTGACAGCAATAAAGGAGAGGAGAGGATGAAGAGGAAAGAAGAGGGGAGGGGAGGGGAAGGGAGGGGAGGAAAGTCAAGGGGTGGTGCCAAGGATTCAACCTGGGCTTCTTATATGCAAACCACATGCTTCCGTCCGATTAGCTATTTCTGAACCCATTGCCACAAATTTATATAACAGAATCATGCTTTAGATAGATTCACATAGAATTTGTTTCTCTTATTGTTTAATGAAGAAAACAATGGGCAGCCATTTTTTTTAAACTGCTAAAGGTCAAGATACATTTTTAAACAATAATGGCTAAATTATTCAAACTTGTAGCTGTTTATTTATAGTTTATAATTTGTAAGAGGATAAAATTAAATTATTTTGTGTGCTTCATTTTGTTACTGCATTTTTAATTAAAATTTCCAGAAAAGCAAATCAATCATTCCTTCCTTTACTCCCTTTTTTTCTGCTTTCTTCTCTTCCTGATTTCTGCATTAAAATTAAATGAATACATTTAAATATAACCTTATACTGATATTTTTGTATACTATGAAATTGATTAAGTATTGAACATTTTGAAGTTTTTAGTGAATCATCATAAATATCAGAATATTTGAGTTACACTATAATTGACTTAGTTATGGTGATTATTCACTATTTCCTCTTCCATAATGACAAATATGAAGGCTATTGTGCAAAAGGTTGAGTTTACAAAATGATTTCTTAATTATCAAAGAAAACAATTACCACTGAGACCATGCTACTATAGTGGTAAAGACTATAGATTGTGAGTTAATCATTATTGTATTTAAGTCTGGTCAAAGGTTAATTTGGTAAAATATACAACATTGTTAACCTTCAGTTTCCTCATCTTTAGAAATTGGGAAAAATACCATATAAAATGAAGTTTGTAAGAGGAAAATACTTTTTCATTGCTTAATATATTGTCTTTATGTTAGGGTCTCAGAAGAATTAGTAGGTGTAGGGTTTTATTACTGTGATTCTAGGGCAAGTTGGAGAGGATGAAGAAGTTGATAGAAGTTGTACTGTTACATTCTTGTACTCTCAGCTTATCTTCATGCTGGGGATCAAATGGACTCTGTATGATGCAAGATTGAGATCTTAAAACATGCTGTTCTTAGCCTGAGAGGAGAGTTTTTACTTATGAATCCAACCAGTCATATTATGATATGATTATTTTGGTATTTTTCTTCTATTTCAATTTTGGGGTTTGGGATCATGCCCAACAGTGCTCAGAGAGTATTTCTAGCCATATGCTCATGATTGTGGTACCGGGGGCCCATAGGCAGTTCTGGGTATTGAAAGGGATAAACAGCAAGTGTCTTAATCCTTGTACTGTTTCTACATTACCAATAACAACACTGTAATAAAGTGTCCATTAATAGAAAAGAAAACATGTTTTCTTTAGTTTTTGATCATTCAATCAGTAAACACGTGAAGGAGGTGGGTTTTAAATAGGTACATATCTTAGAAAAGATGAAGTCATGAAATTTACATACAAGTGGTACAATATGGAAAGTATCATGCTAAGCGAAATGAGTCAGAAAGAGAGGGATAGACATAGAAAGATTGCATTCATCTGGGGGATATAAAGTAACAAAGTATGAGATTAATACCCAAGAATAGCTGAGATCAGCACCAGGAGGATTACTCCATAACTTAGAGGCCAGCCGGGTATCCTAGAGGAAAGGGCTATTCAGATAGAGAAGGGAGCACCAAATAAAGGATGTCTGGAGGATCCTCCCAGGAGGGGAGATGCATGTCGAAAGTAGACTATGGACTGAACATGTTTGCCACTCAATGCCTCTTTTGCAGACCACAACACCCGAAAGGAGAGAGAGAACACAGGGGATTGCCCTGCCACAGAGACGGGGGGATGGGGGGATGGGGGTGGGAGGGATATTATCCATGGTGGTGGAAAATGGGCACTGGTGGAGGGATGGGTATCTGATCATTGTATAATTGAAACCAAAGCACAAAAAATTGTAAATCTACAACTTTAAAAAAAATAAAATAAAATAAAGGGGGGGGAAAAAAAAAGAACTGTTTACTATTCTTGTATTTCTGCTCATGATATATGTAATATACCATTAATTAAATTTTAATAACTAAAATAAAAAAATAAATAAATAAATAAATAAATAGGTACATAAAGCCTTATGCTGCATTTTTTCACACTAACAATTTTTTCTTTTTATAAAGTGATTTTACTAAATTGATTTGGACACTGTAGGTCATATAATATTCTCCAAAGATGACTATGGGCTTTAAAACTAGTCATACTAGTTTTTTTTTTAAATAAGTGGATAGTGAGGGACACACCTACATATTAAAGTTATTTAAAAAATAACATCCTTGCATGGTTCTGTTGTAAAATCAATTTAGAAATGGTGACTTGTCTCATGGTTTTGTATTCCGTTTTCACTTTATTGGACATGATGAATCCACAGGAAGATTTCCGTTTTGCCTCCCTTACGTCTATGCATTACAAGTTGTGGTACTCTTGCAAATTGACCGAGATTTGTCTTATGCAGTCCTAGACAAGATGTAGCCATTAACTTTTTGGTACCATTGTGACAATTATTGAAGAAAGATATATATGTATGCATATATATGTGTATAATATCAACCAGTGCTGTCGCCATGTTATCTACAAAAAGAGTAAGGATATAGCATTTTGGGAACTTCTTAGCAGATAAAATCTGTTCCGATTATAGTTGAGGATGAAATGTCTCTGAGTTTGTTTCCATCTGTAGACAGTGTGAGACTAGACATGGCACATCAGAAATTAAGTATTGCTTTCAAGGGGACTCCCCTGTATTGCGGTAATATTAATATAACACTTTACAAATTTTAATATGCATTATATTTTCACATCTCTATATGTTATACAGTGATTACTTTCCAGAACTATAGAGTTTACCCATTTTACCCATGTTAATTGTCTGACTTTCTCCTTTAATTCTGGCAATCATTTATTGTATTCTAATGATCTGAATTTGGTTTTGTTTTATTTTTTTTCTCTTCCACATACTAGTGAAATAATATGATTAATATTATATTTGCCTTTCTCCATCTGACCTACTGCTTTTAATATCCTTCCCTTAAAGTCCTTCCCTTAAAGGGTGAACATTTTAAATTTATTTTTATTTAAGGGGGGAGGAGGATATGTAGGGTTCTTATCAGTGTTCTTTCATATTATTGTAGCTGAAAGAAAATCTGCATTAAGATAAGTGTACATCATTTCTCAGACTTTTGGCTCAGACAAGTGAAGATAGGTGGGCAATGTCAAGGAAATTTTCCCCCCTTTACATATAAATGTTTATGTCAGATACTTTACTAATCACTTAGAAAATCCTTTGATACTGTTATTTTTCAAGGATATTAGTTCCTTTGGTCTACTACGAAATATGAAAAGAGGTGCCAGAGTGATGGCAAAATGTGTACAGAGTTTGCCTTGCACGAAGATGACCTGGGTTCAGTCATCATACCACATATGGCCTCCAAGCTCCCTGCCAGGAGTAATCCCTGAGTGCAGAGCTAGGAGTAAGCCATGAGCACTGTATGGTATGGTCCCCCAAACAACCAAAACAAAAAGAACCAAAAAATATCCCAAAGTTGTTCAAGGTTAAGTCTCTATGCTTTGAAATGAAACTACAATAGTCAATGGATTTTTGTATTTTTTCTCTAAATTGCCATCTTTTTTATGTAATCTTTAATCTTTAATTTTTTGTTTTGATCATGTATGCATTTTGACGTTTTGCCTCATATTATACTTACTAAGGCATAATTAGATGAAAATTTAACATTGTATTAAAAAGCATATGAAAAACTACAAAAGGGGAATGACTGCACATCCCATGGTGTTCTCAAATACTGTTCAGAAGCAAAAGGTAAAAACACTTTTTTTTCTTTTATTACTTTTTAATTTCTAATACTGAATCGCAGTCCTTCAGTTCCCTTTATAATAACAGTCCATGGTATGTTAAACCTAAATGAAATATTCACATTTATGCAGCAAGTGAATGGAGAGAACAGTCTACTCTGATTATATACAAGAGACAGCCTCTTTCATATTGGTAATTCCTATTCTCTAAGGGACTCCAGTCATATGTTTTACATACATGTTTCATTCTGCAAAAAAAGCCTTGTTGTTTTAAAGCCTTTATATCATTAAATAATTTCAAATAATTAGAATGACTGAAGTTTTAATTCTGTCAAAACACTCACTTATTATAAAACTGATTACAACTTTGGTTTCAAATATTCAAAATGTTAGAAAACGACGAGCTATGTTTGTATAAATGGTAAAGTGAGAAAAACAGAAGTCAGTGCACAGTTTGTAATTTTATTTTGCAGTAAAACGTGTCTTCTTTCAACATCATATATGAAGTACTCTATGAATTGGCCTTGTGCTCTAAGAGTCAGGTCAGTTGTTGGAAATAAAATAAACCTACTCTCATTGGCTTAGCTCAGCCGACAAACATTTATTTACTAGGGAATAATTTTAAAAAGGAAATTCAGACATGACAGACTTTATTAATAGTAAATAGAGAAGTAAAGGCACATTTTCGCTTTGTACTGATTACTTATGTAGAGTAAATTAAAGCCCCTACTAAATGAATAAATCTAACAGCTTGCATGAAGTTAACTTAGATAATTAAAAAACAGGTTATTTTTTTTGCTATATAAGAGATTCGTCTTGGTAAAATAATACTTTCTGTGTACTTATGTACAACTTTGATTTTTACTGTGAAGAAATAAGAAATTGGACAACATTTAGTGATTTTAATATTCCAAGCATTTTTCAAGGACATCAGTTGAAATATACTTCATAACTTAAAGAATACTTTTATAAAGTGAAAAATGATGAAGATGGAGGAGACATCAGGGAAGCTAGAGGAGTGACAAAAAAATGGTGAGTAAAGAAGAGAAAGAGAATGAGAAAGAGAACACATATCAAAGAGATGAGAGAACACAGCTTCTCCAGTGAGGGAACATGTGAATCTACATCTAGATAGAAATGTAGGAGATTTGAATATGGAGATTGAGCCAGAACGTGAAAGAGAGGAATTGCAATTCTAAGGATGAGATTTAGGTGACTGTAAGATGGTAAATGTACCCTAACTACCTGTAAAATTCATAGAACTTTGTAGTATTACATATCCCTCCCATATTTATATATCATTTTTATATTATATCAGAATTTGTGGTGTTGATGTACAAGTTCCTGCTCTTTCCCATCACGAAAGTGTACAGTATACTATTCCAGTGTGATATCACCTCAATTCCTCTTTATTTTCCCCATTCCCTGATACCCGCATCCTTAGTAATCTCATTATTGTGATACCAGAGTGAGGGTTCATCATCATTTGATTGCAGTTATTCATTCTTAAAGACCATTGGGTTAACATAACTTAAAATAAAATGCAAATATCACAAGCTATTTGTTGTATTTTAGATAACCATAAACTCAACTCTTAACATATATATAAATATTCGTAGAATTTTAAGCACAATTAGCAAAGTGGTTTTAGAGTAGACAACAAAATAGAGCAACAAAAATTTATATATTTTATATTGTAATATTTTATAAATGCTGTACATGAACTACTATATGGAAAATATGACATATATAAATGTAATATGTATAGAAACAGCGAGTGCAGTATGTGTATTATATGGATAATTTAATTTTAATTTTGAGTAGGCAAGTATGTGATTGTTTCTTTTAACTGATTTCCTTTGCCTTTTATCTTTCTAATGAGATACCATATAGATTATTTGCATATTAAGTTTTAAGGTGAGCAGTGTCAGTGTTTTAAATATCATGAATTGTATGAGAAATTAAATCAGGCAGAAAATAAAATTTAGAAGCTAGTAGAAAGGCATTTAGCAAATCATAGAAATACTTCATTAGTATCATAAGAAAGCAGTATTTCTTGAAATTTGTTGGCTACTAGTTTCAATCCTTTCTAAATTAAAACATCTATGAAATTATTTGATATTAGTGCTTCTAATCAATGCCAGTAAAGTTTATTTTCCACAATATTTTCATCCCAATTTGTGAGCTTGACTTACAAAAATATTTCTGGAGAATAAAATAATTCATGATTATAGATAATGTGTCTTTCCTACTTTGTTGGAAGTGCTGTGAAAAGTAGTAAATGTTTTAATAGGACTAAGTAAGGGACATGCCATTTTTATAAGAAATATATTAATAAAAGCTTTTTGAACAGGTAACCAGTAATGAGTATTTTTTACGTGTTGGTGATGTAAATCAGTAACTTAATTTTTCAATTTTAGCTTTGTGATTATTTTGAAAATTCATTGGTAAATTTGCCATGTATATATTTCCTATTGATCAGATATACTAAATTTTGTGCGTAGAGCAAAGCAAAATAAATTATACAAGCTATTATGGCTATGTAAGATTTTAAAATCATTACTACTATATCATAAGTATTATGATGTTATATAGAAAGAACCATAAAGTACAAGGTTTTTGAAACATAGTATGAGTTTCATTTATTAGTGATAGTTATGATGATATATGTATCTATGATAACCCACATATAATATCTGTTCTAAGAATGACATGACCAAAGGCATTTGTAATTATATTTACTTCTGAAAGATTATGGTTTATAGTTAAAACAAAAGAGGCATCCTGTCATTTTCTAAACCCGTTAAATGTGACAGAATCTATTTTTCTGCCAACTTGTGAGGACCAGGCAGAGAGCAAATTTGCTGTGGTCAGCTAAGTGTAACCACTGAGCAGGAAAGTGAATTTAATAATGCATTATTGTTCTTCACTGAAGGTGAACTGTTACAGTGCCTTTGTTACAGCTTAGGTTTCCAGATGCTGTGTAGATTACCTGATTAAAATCTCTAATGCGTGATAAAGTGCGCCAGGTATACTTTTATATTAACATAAATGCATCCATTGTAGGGCCATAATACTGAGTCTAATAGGAAATATTGTTCAATAACATTTCATTGTAAGTTCATATTATAAATTAGTATTTGATAAAGAATATATAATGAGTGACATTAAAGTGTAAATTTATAAGCCATTGCTATACCATGGTAAATTATTCTTAAAATAAATTTTAATGTTCTTGCTTATTACGAATATAACTGTTTAAATAATATTTAATTTATTTATTTTTAAATGAAATAACAAGAAGAGGTTCTATAAAGTAGGTTCACCTTTTCCTAACTCTGCTCTTAGTTTAAGTTCTTCTCCCATTCTAACTTTATGTGATTACTTCCCTTATAAATACATTAATAAACTATGAATTTCATAAAATTTTGCTCATGGACTGAAGAGAGTGCAGTTGAGTAGAGCTGAATTTTAAATTTTAATTCTTTTACCAAAATTTAATTAATCAAAAACCAAAATTAAATGCGGGCAATTAATACCATAAGGGAATTAGAAGGAAATAACTTGGAAAATTTAAATACTTACAAATTTGTGTAGATAACTTACATCATCGTAAATTATTTCAATAGAGGTTTCTATCATTAATATTTTCAGACAGTTTATTAAAATTATTGATAGGTTTTAGGATTGATAATCAAACAATTGATTTTTTAGAGATGTTTCTCAGACTTGTGCCCTATTCTGGTTTGTCTTTTTGTTTTGTCTTTGTTTTTTTGACCTATTCCTCTTGGTGCTCAGGATTTATCCCTGGCTCTGTGCTCTGGGACCATGCATTTTGGTACTCAGGTGACCATATGCTGCTCCAGGGATCAAAGCAGGGTCAGATCAATGTAAGGCCTGTAATGGTTTAAGCATTCCTTGTCTCTAGAAGGAAATATTTTTTGCAACTGGATATTTCACACAACTGAATCTCAAGTGTCACTGCTGAAGTTTAAAGTAAACAAGTAGAGAATCTTTCTATATATCAGTAGGATCGGTAAATGAATTTAGGACGAGAGAATATTCAAGGTCAAGAGACAGTAGAAAACCCAGTTTACCCTACAAAATGTAATCATAATAATAGCCACACCCAGAGTAGAAATATATTTATAGGATAATGAATGTGAAAAGTATTTCCATTTTTTTCTTAACAAATAAATAGGAATGTGTAAATATAGCTTGGCAGTAATAATTTCAATTATACCTGTCCTTGAAATACAGATATTGAACATATAATTATATCTAATAGATTAAAATTATTGAAAATTAACTGTGTAATACTGAGGCAAGAGAAATGAATTATGTGATGGTTTACATAAACATCTGATTACTGAATATAATTTAAACTCTTTAATGACTCTGCTGACAGTGTTAAAACAGATTTGGGGTCTGGGCTGGACCACAACTCTCAGTTAACAGGGATTAGTCCCGGGCCTATGCTCAGGGGTTATTACTGACATTGCTGAAGGACCCTATAGAATGCTGGGGACCAAACTGGGGTTCACCTCATACAGCACAAACACCTTTATCCCTGTACTTTCTGTCCCATCCTAGGACCTCATTTTTATTATTTTTTAAATTAGCATAACATTACAAGACTGCAAATGTTTTAATAATTTAACGCTTCTCAAAACTTCTGTTTTCACACCCCTCTTTCACCATTTAGTAAACCCTCTCTACCTTTCTAATCTCTCACCATTTCGCTGTTGGTAACCTCAGTTCTATTGTCAATGCCTCCTTTTAAAGGACAGAAATAATTAAACCTACTTTAATTCAGAAGATACATATTCCACTGAATAAAAATCTTAAAAAAAAGATAGTAAAATAGGTCTCTATAAGTCATTTATATGCCAGAAATTTGAAACTTTTAATGTTTTTTCTACCCGAAGACCTTAAGAAATCCTTTAGGTACATATTCTGGGGAAATTGGAAATTTGTGTGAAGATTTGAATATTCAGAATTGATGTCATTAAAAGTTGGGTTTCCATAATTTCTAGTATTGATAAACTCTGTCACATAATCCCAGACCTCCAGGATTCTTGTTCAAGGGTAATCTAGGAACCCATTTCTGTCTGGGAGTTTCAGGGCCCTCTTTAATCGCTGTAGAGTTAACAGGCTAGTCTTAAAGCCTTATAGAATTTCACAGTTCTTATTTTATAAATCAGGAGTTTAAATCCTAACACGGCAGAGCCTGGCAAGCTCCCCGTGCTGTATTCGATATGCCAAACACAGTAACAACAAAAGTCTCCAATGGAGACGTTACTGGACCCGCTCAAGCAAATCGATGAACAACGGGAGGGCCTTTACCTTTTACCTTTAAATCCTAATACGCTGAGAAATGCTAAAAATGTTGAGAAAAGCATTCCTTTTTTTTTTAAAAAAAAGAGGAAATTGATATTTATTTATTTTTGTTTTTCTGGAAGAGGGGAATGGGCCACACCATAAAGACTCATGGGCCACTGCCAGTTGTATGCTTAAGCGTCGCCTAAGTGGTGCTAAGGAGAGTAGCATATCTAAGGTTCTGAAGCAAGATGAGCCGAACATGGAATATGGAAGCAGGAACATAAAGATTAGGCAGACGACCTGATAAATCAGGGAGGTTGGGAGGGATTTGATCACGGAGAAGTATTTGTACTCTGTGATAAGAAGTTAGTATTTTATGAGAATCCATTAAGGATTTTAACCAGGGGAATGATAGGATTCTAATTGGCTTTTGTGTTCCAAATGTATAATGGGGTGAGGAGCTAAAATTGAAGAAACTAGTTAAGTGGCTATTAAAGAGCTTGTGCTAGAAATGATGGTGACTCTGACTAGAGTTGGCAATTAAAGAGGCATGGCTATTTTGGAGTGGTGTTAAGTGGATTTGCTAATGGAGAAAAGGTGAAAGAAAGGAGAAATCCATAATCTTTTACATTGAGGTAGCAGAGATTTCTGAAATACTTCCTGGTTACCATTTTCTTTCCTTCTTTTTTTTTCTTTTTGGGTCACACCCAGCCATCCACAGGGAATACTCCTGGCTTGTGCACTCCTGGCGATGCTCGGGGGAACATATGGGATTCAGGGAATCGAACCCGTGTTAGGGGCGTGCACGGCAACTACCCTACCCGCTGTGCTGTTCCATCCCTCGCTGCTTACCATTTTCAATCCACCATGCCCTTAGTATTCACAAAAAATACAAAGTTCTTTTTTTTTTAATAAATGCATGGTGTATGCATAAGATGATTTAAAAAATAAGGTCACTGTCACTGTCACTGTCCTCCCGTTGTTCATCGATTTGAACAAGTGAGCCCAGTAACATTGTGAGACTTATTACTGCGTTTGGCATATCGAGTAAGTCACTGGTAGCTTGCCAGGCTTTGCCGTGGGGGCAAGATACTCTCTGTAGCTTGCTGGGCTCGACAAGAGGGGCGGGAGGAGGAATCGAACTCGGGTGCACCCTGTCGGCCTCATGCAAGGCAACAATGAAAGGAACACATTTGTATTCATAGTCATTTGGCAAAAGACATAATCAAGAAATAGCAAAATGCAATTGCTTCTGGAAAAGAGCCTTCCTTACTTTATTGTAGCCTCTTTTCTAAAATGGGAAATTTTAAAAAACAAATTTTTGTGCTACACCAGGCTGTGCTCAGGGCTTTGCAATTAGAAATTACTCCTAGAGGTGCTCTGGGAACTATTCGGGGCGGTAGGAATCAAACTGTCAGCCTCATGCCAGGAAAACTTGCTTGCTGTATGGTCTCTCCAGCTCCCCCAGTGCAGGACTTACTAAACTTTTTCAACACCAAGACCCTTGACTCCTTTCAACCAAGGAAATGCACCCCAGTGAGCACTTCCAGAATCACCTAAGACTCACAATACAGTGATTCTGAAGTATTTTACTTCTTGTGTATGCAGAAATATTTTAATGTGGCCAAATGTTTTGCATCCCACACTTAGAATTACATGGACCTTGCCTCACAGTTTAAGAGTCTGGATCCTAGAGCACAGTACTTGCAGGTCAGCACTCTTCCAAAAATTTACCTTAAGGTCTAGGGATTTGGAAGGAGAGAATATGCAAGGAAATTGTACCGAGGAAAATTATATGAATCAAAGGAATAATACTTAATCAGAGTAGCTCTATCTAGAACCTAGATCATTAGGAATTAAACTGTAGTTTGGAGATTTTATTATTAAATATATTTAGAAGTATTGATCATTGCATATATATGTAGACATAATTATGTATCTATATTTAAAACGTTTAAAACGTTTTTGTTACTAAATGCACTCATTTTTTAAAAATGTTTTTCAACTAGATTCCAAATTGTACCATTCTTCTTACAAAGAATAATAAGTTTAGTAAAATCAATATTTGTTAAATTTTTACTAGAATAGAATTTCGGAGGATCAAATCAATAAATTCCTCTAATCACTTACTCTTAAAAGGAGAATAGATAAACCTTTCTTCAGATAAAACAAATATAGGCATTAGTGATTCAAAGAAATAACAATGACTCAACATCAAAGCACTCACTTAAGGGTAAATTGCGAAGGAATTTAGCATTATCTATAAAATAACTCAAACTTACTAGGAAACTTTCTATTTTTTATGGGAGGCTACAACCGGCAATGCACAGGGGTAACTTCTGGTTTATGCACTCAGTAATTATTCCTGGCGGTGCTCAGGGAACCGCAAGGGATCCTGGGAATTGAACCCGGGTCGGCCGCTTATAAGCCTATCTCTTCAGCCCCACTACGAAACTTTCTGTATCACTTGTGCTGTTTTTCACTGTTTCATGTTCAAGCCTGGATAAACTATGATCTAACCTCGGTTTTCACTTCTCTTGAATTAATATAACTTTCCAAAAATTAATAAAGTAAATCATTGTGTGATTCTTTAGCATACAACTTTTTGGATGCTTTCATTTTTATAAAGATAAAATTATTTGCTTCCCCATTATTTATAGGTATAAAAAGTGTCCTTAAAATTCCTAAAAGACAACTTTTACCAAATTTAACAGTATAGTGCATCATACCTGTACTTCACCACATAATTGAGATCTGCTTTTCAATAGTGTCACATTAAAAGAAAAAACAGAAATCTTTATATGATGGTCGTACCTCACTTGTATTTGGCATAAACTATGAAATGATTATGTAATGAAATGCTTTTTATTTTTATCACTGTTTTGAAAAAATACTAAAATGTTGATTATGGTAAGCCTGATGCTCCAAGTAGGATTTCTCCATAACACATAATTAATAAAATTTGATAAGCATCTTATATCTTAACTACAGAAGCTTAAAAAATAGAGATGTTCAAGTTTAATGGCGTACAAGATGTAAATAGATCAAAGGTAATTCTTGAAATGACTTTATAATTTGTTTTTACTTATCTCTTTTAGAAGAAGTGAAATAGTCTAAAATGCACCTACTTGACTAATATAAGCTACCAGAAGCATTGTTTATAATGAAGAAGTCAATTAGCCATACCATAGACATTAACACAATTAAGACATATGTGATTATAGTGGATCTTCTTATAGAAGACTGTAAACTTCCACATTTTAATTATATAAGTAGCATCAAAATTATATAATGCTTTTATATTTTCACGGTATCATATAATGATAAACCTATATATTTTATAATTGTAAATGTACTTCATCTGAGTCATCCTCTGCTTCTTTGTAAAGTTTGCTTCCCTAATCTAAGATTTAGAATATATTCTATTACAATATGCTAGTGTGCATTTTAAAAAATGTCTTGTTTTCTCATTGCTGTTGTTTTGGTTTTTTTGAACACCCTGTGATACTCAGGGGCTACTCCTGGATCTGTGCTCAGAGGTCATTCTTGTTGCTTAGGGGATGATAAAAGGTGCCAGGGATCAACATACTGGAGTCACATGTTCACTAGGCAACTTCTGCATTTCTCTACCCATCATTTCTTTTTCTTCCACATCTCTGTAATTCCTGACTTTTGGAACATCAAAATATCATTTACAAAAAAATAATGTTGAAAAACTTAAAAGACCTAATGTTGATAATTAGATCTTAGAAGCAAACACTAATTTTTAAGAGATCCTAGTTATTTGATATTGATGTTTACATTTCCCTTTAATATATGTGCCCCATATTTCACATCCCTTTTTTCTGTCAAGAAAAGAAATGATAATGAAAGGGCAAATCAACATCAAAAATGTTTCCTTGCATCAAGGGAACATTTTGAAAGACTTTTTGTTGTTTTATCAGTTGTTCATTTTCTCCTGTCAGATGTTAAAATCTTTTACTACCCTTTTATATTGCACAGAAATGCTTGTCTACTGATACTGTCTTTTTGGAACGACGGTATGAAGAAGTCAAAATTTCATTTTGTAAAGACAGTTATCATGAAGAGTGCCACCAGCCTAGGTTATTGGTCCGTATTTAGCATACCTAAAGATAAGATGTCTAATTTCCTGACCAAGCTTCTAGTGTGTTTATGTGAGACCCTGCCTCACTGGAGGTGGGGTAGAGTAAAATAGAGAAGAGGTTCCTTTTGAAATGCCAGTAAGAAATAATATAGGT
Organism: Sorex fumeus; assembly: GCF_029834395.1. NCBI lineage: Eukaryota > Metazoa > Chordata > Mammalia > Eulipotyphla > Soricidae > Sorex > Sorex fumeus. The sequence goes on from NW_026606065.1 coordinate 56,776,256, forward strand.
GTATTCTTTTCCTAAATATTGTTTAATTCTGGCTAGCAGTATATATATAGATATGTGCAGATATATCTATATACATATATTCATATATTTTAATGTATATTTCTAGTAGAAAAAAGACCTAGTAAGTACTGTTCAGGGATAATTTTATAGTACTTAATAGAGAGAGAGAAAATGTCAGACTTCTTATATAAAACTCTGAGAAGTGTCGGAGTCATAAAAACTTTTAATGAGATTTTTAAATGACATGTTATTATTAAATATAGGATTTAAATAACTGGTCAAAATGGTATACTGATTTTAATGTAATGAATTAAAACACTGAGAAAAGTAAAAAAAGGATGGCCAGTTTTGGAACTTTTATCTTAACACTTTTAACATATTTTTCTTCCTTTTTCATGTTTTTTGATATTAGAAATAAAAGGAATTTCATATGAGATTTGTTTAACTCCTTGGAAAAGTTGATCACCAAATGGATTAATAATGGAAATAAGCAAAAATATTGTACTGACTGCCTATAATGGAAAGTGTAGAAAAAAGTCCACAAATTTTTTTTTTTGAAAGTAGTATGAAAGTTTTGAAAGTAATATTCCTTGACTTTCAGTTTCCAAATTATTCTCAGAGATTCCAGAGGTTCTATAAACACCTCTGGATGGTTCATCCCAGAGGTGCTTGTGGAACCCAGTGGTGCTAGGGATTAGCCCAGGCCTTCCACATGCAAACCCAAAACCGTCTCATTGTGCTATCTTTCAGCCTTTTTATATTTTTTAATATTTCAAGAGCTATTGGACTCAGTCTTCATTTATAGTTCACTGTTTTAAAAACATGGATGATTTTATTATGCATATTATTATTTTATTTGTTAACAGTTTTACTTATTTCATCTCATATGAGATGGTAGAATTTCGTAATTCATTCTTAGATGACATTGTGCAATTTTATAACGTGGAAGTTAATTTTTTTAAATTTATACCTAGAACTTTATTATAAATCATATTAACAGTGTAATGGGGATTTAGTTATATTCTGAAATAACATGAGCAAACCCAATAAGTTGAATTTATGTACACATAATAATTATAACAATATGATATAAAATTCACATAAAAACTGAATAATTCCTCCTAGTAAGGTAGATAATGTTACCTTTTTGGAGAGATGGCAAGTTTGGGTCTCACTGAGTCGTTCTTAGAGTCTACTTTGGGCTTTGTGTTTAGAGATGTGATTCCAGGATTGAGATGGGGCAGCCATAAGGCAAGAACCTTTCCCATCCTTGCCCCTCATGTTATCTTGGCTCATACATGTCACTTTTTTGACAGCTGAGGTATTGGTGAGTTGAATGAATGCCTCAGGTTGATACAACTATCCTGCAAGGAAATTGGAACTAGAAGAAGATATTCTGGTTTTTTTAAACCAGCTTTTTCTTCAGCAATCATGCCTTAAAGAAAAGATTTATGATAAGGTTGTTTACATTAATAGGTAATTCGAACAGGTAAATAGGTAATTGTATTGATTTGAATTTGAAATTTCAATCTCATCATTTGAATCTATTCAATGGATTTTTTATGCTTAGAATATTTCCTGGCATAATCATTGAATTATTTTAATGAACTTGTATGCATTCTTATGTCTAAATAAATTCTGTCAGAACTGTTATTAGAAAACAAACCAGCAAATTTATTTCTGTACTTAATCTCCTTTAAAACTTTAATTGAAAATATTAATTACTTATTTTCATGGAAATTTATCAGTTTGCAATTTATAATTTCTAAATTCATAAAGAATGGCAAACCACATTTACACTGCTATATTTGAACCATATTTTCATAAAATCCTTATGTATTATCTTGAATTAAGATACTTTTATCATTTTTATTAATAACTCATTTTTCAAGGCATTTGTTTTAGTTTTCTCTACCTTCTTCATTTAGAAAAATAAGGAAAGCCAATGTTTCATTTGAAATGAAAAAAATTGTTTCAAATCATTGGCAAAACTTAATGACTTCTGACTGCTGAGATATGTTAATTTAGGCCAGACCAAATGTTCCTCAGCTGCAAATATTTGGTGTTGTTCACTGGGAACTGGCAAGATTTATGAGGGCCCAGTGGCAAAGAATCTGTGCTCACATGCCTCACATAGTAATTGTTTCCTGTATTCAATGATGAAGAACTGTTAGGCAGGAAAATCTCAACTTTTCAGGGGCTTGTCACTTAGACTCATTTATGTGGGTATTCCACCTCTGATTCACCGTGGCATCTTTGTACTATCTAACTTACCAAGTCATTTTATATTTATATTTATATTACTGTTACAGTGCTGAGAATATGTTGGAGTTACCTTTTGTTGTGCACAACAATAAAAATCAACAAATTAATTTTAGTCATTTGTAATTATTATATTTAATGGCAGTTAAAATGTTCCTGTATCAGTTTATGTGGTACAAATTTAAGCACACTGCCACTTTTAATCTTTTTCTACAAATCAGTTGATTGATGCCATCTCTAATAAGCAGTTTTGAATCTTTCGAATCTTGTTTTGAATCTTCTTTTAAAATAAGTAGTTATTTTATGAAGATTCATATTAAATAAATTTTACCAACATACAGATGGAAACTCTCATCTTCCAAAACAGGTAACAGTATTAGATATGTGTTCTTATATTCATAGCTATTAGTTATGTAGTGTTAACATATGGAAAAGTTCTTATTATGTCATAAATTTATGTGTGTTAATCTAATACCAGATAAAATTAAGTCAGATGTTAAGATTTTTGTGGAATAATTGAGCCTTAAGCAGATTCCAAAACCAGAAGCAATAACTAACCACAGAATACTAGACTAAGAAGGCAAAATTCTGATTCCAAGTTTTAAGTGTCTGACAAGACTTGCCAGCTAATAACTGTAATATTCATACCCTCTATTCACATAAAAATACTTAATTTATAGCATTCATTGTAATATACATTATGCACAATTGCATGTTCATCCAAGAATAATGCTTTCTTCAAAATGGTCATATTTAAAACATCTACTTTAATATTTATGTGTTGCTTATTATGTGCCAGTCGTTTGTTGAAGTTTAATGAAATGCATTAATTTGCTTAATTCTACAATGACTTTTAGACAATCGTTGCTTTTATTTGTCCCATTTTACAGATCAAAAGCCAAGGGTGCAGAAACTATGTGGAGTCAATATATATGAGCTTATTTTGAACCAGATATTAAACCTAATTTAGGTTATCTGGGAAATGGTGATATGAAGTAAGAAATTGTATAAGAAATGGTGATACAAATAAGAAATGATGACAGTGGCTTTTCCCCCATAGAGAAGTCCATGACCTCTCTTGAACACCTATTGCTCTCATTCTCTCCTCTCACATCTCTCTAAATGGATGAAAACTATTTTACTAGACACACACATACACACACACACACACACACACGCACGCAAATGACAGAAAAGACCTCATATGTATATTCAAATGCTTTATCACATACTCTGAAATATTAGCAACTTAAGGTCTGATTGAAAAATATATAATATTTGAAAGGGCCTGAATATGTATGCAGATTTCTTATGTTTTAACCTGTAATAGCGCACAACATGCTATTTATTGTGGAGGGTCAGCCTCTGCATTGTTTCATATTGAACTCCTTAATTATGTACCTCTATATGATAAAAGGGAAAGTGCTGACAGAAAGCAGAAGACAAATCTAAATTCTTTTCTTGCAATAAATGTGACACAGATTGTATAAAGCAATATTTTTGCCCTTGAAATGTTTAGAAGTATTGACATTCTGTCCACTAAGTTGTCAACTTGTCTTTAAGATTAGAACTTCTAAGTTCTTAGCATTTAACAGACTGACATTGATCTCTTGGCTCTTCAAACTTGTATACCTCCAGCAAGCTGGACTTGATTTTGAAGAAAGCAATAAAATGTTATCCTTGATCATGATATCTCATACTTTCCATCTATTTCCTAGGATTTTTGCTTTGAATTCCTATCCCTTTAAGTATGATTCCAAATAGATTATCCATTTTAAACTTTTTTGCTATCCTTAATACATCTTAGATATTAAGAGAAAAGTAAGTTGTCAGAAGATACAAATCCCAGAGCATAACAAAGTTACTTCTTAGTTTTGGTCTAACATATTCAGAAACAATTTAAATAAAGATGTTTGTGATGTTTAGTATGCTTTTTATTTTTTCCAGTATACCTAAGGTATTACTCATGTCTTCAGTAACTTTGATGTGGTTATAAAAATATTTATGTTAAAATAAGTGCTTTCCTTTATTCTTAAATTGTCAGTTAAAAATATAGCATTTTAAATACTATTTATTAATTTTCACAGTAAGCGAATTTTTCCAAACATGTTTTAAATTGATTAAAGAATCACAAGAAATGGTAGTGAGTTTTTTTTTTTGTATTTGCTTTTTTGTTATTTTTTTATTTCTTTGACTCTCCACCCACAGGCTCTGAGCAATGCAGTAAATAGTCCATTTTTGTTAATGAAGCTTCCCTCATACAGCTGGGATTGTTTAATATTTTACGAGTGTTACTTTGTTTTGCTCTCAACGATCTCAGGCAGTTAAGGATTTATGAATCGTGTTTTTCTCAGCCCATCTGCGGTTTCCTATCTTCCCTGGCCTTGAGAATATGTTTAAATTTATTAAAGCGAAGCAAAGGCTCATTATTTCAAAGGAGAGCCAAAGTGACACAGTGAATTGGTTATTAATGGAAAGGCACTGCCATAGGGCGATTGAAATTTAATGATATCCTACAAGAAAAAAATGAGGGTGTCACTTTCCAAAAAGTCATGCTAAATGCCAGCCTTTTTAAGGTCCTGCCGCTAATTTTATGCCTGCGCACAGTAATGTTTTCAAAAGCGTTTAGGAAACACGGACCAGTGACTGTACTGATTATCCTTTTCACCTTCGCGCCTGTTCCAAATGGGTTTGTGCAGTGAGCGATTTAATCTCTAAATATAGGGAACGTTAAAAAAAAATAACATTGCTGTTTTTCACAAGCTAAGGGCCTTTTGCAATCCTCCAGAGATGGACTTGCAAATATGCTATCTCCATATGCTCTCAGTAAGCTCTCAAACTGGCGGATCACCAAAATAAGAAAAAAATTCAATCCCTCGATTTTTATTTCTGTCATTCAAAAGATGTTTTAATGTCATAGTCTATAAACTGTATTTATTAATATTCAGATAACATTCCATTTGCGCTTCCAACTGAGACTTGGGTAGTTTTAAGTTTTCCTTATTTGACTTCGGTTCCTTGTAGAATCACAGCGTCAAAACACAAAAATACCACTTTTTTTTCTCGCCCCATTTAATGCAAACTAGAAACACCTATCTGTTAGCTGAACACTTTGTTGATATACTGAACTATTCTTTTAGGGTTACTGACACAGTTATTTCCTGTACTAATTGAACTAACTATAGATTATTTTTAAGCTTATTCCAAATTCCTCTAAAAAGAAACTTATTGACATGATACTAACCAATCCCATGTCAGGACATTAAATCTTATTCCAAATGTATTCCTGAAAGCATGGTCTTCCTTTTATTGTTATTGCTGATTTAAGTTATTCTGCTTGTGTAGCAGTTGCTTTCCTAATATTTTTACCTTTGTCTCTTTCAAATATGTTATTGAGTACTTGAAAGGGGTTAACTTGTGTATATTCTAGAATATGAGCTCTTCAATTTAGAACTCTGTTCCAATGGACTTCAGATTTGCATTCTAAGCAATACATTAATTACTGGAAATATACATGAACAGTTTTAATGCAGCTGGAATGATGGGTCCAAGTTGTATACTACTTTCCTTACTTCTGCTGAATATGAACTAAAATGTGAGTGGTACATTTGACAGGTACTACAGTAACATGTAATTTTCTCATATTGCATATAGTAATATTAAATTGTCTACTAGTGGAAAACACACTTTTTGGAGGCAGAATTTACGGGTTCTCCCTCCAGTTTTATGACAAAATGTTATTCAAGATTTCCTGGAATTAATTTTTAAAAACTAAATTTGCACTCATTTCAAAATTGTCAACGAGGCTTTGTAACTTGTGATTACATATCGAGAAACTTTTCATTTGTTCTGGTTCAGAGTGTGAATCTAAATAGATGAGAAAATCTTTAAATGTGAGAGATACTGATGTGTCACTTGCTAGAAAAATCACTAGGAAGAGGGTACCAAAGATTCACAATTTCAGTTTCTCTGTATCTTTTAACGGTAAGCTTATCATTCTATAATCTTCCTAACAAAGACATAAACACTTCAGCTACATATATTTTGATTGTTTCACGACAGTTTACTGGAGGCTGAGCAACGACAGATTTCTTCATTGTCTTTTTGCCAAAATTTGTCCTTTAAGTCATTTTTGTTGACTGCCCCTTTTAGCAGCTCACCTCACAATGAGAGAGAAGACAATTAATGGGAGGGTGATTTATCACTGCCAAAAACTGTCAAGGACTTCAGTTGTAGCTGGAGAAAAAGCAATTTCACATTATGGCATTTCATTCTGAATACATTGTATTTACAGCTCACAGTTTTATTTTCAGAGTCTATTATCAGGTGAAACAGTTGCATCTGAAATGTTGTTTGTGACATAGGTGACCTGTTAGGATTTGATAAGTATTTACGCCAGAGCACAAGGGGCTCACACATCTGCTGTTGGCAGAAGCAATGGAAAAAAATAACCTGGAAATGAGGCGTTTGATTTTTCTGGTTCCTACACTCGAGCATCTGTTGCTATAATTAAGTGGCATTCAGTAATTGCAGAGCAATGGTGAAATAAACATATGCATTCTTGCCAGCTTTTAGGATTTGGTGTCCTTACAGTAGGGGAGACGAGCAAAGTGACTTCAATAAGAACAAAGGATTTTTTTAGCAAAGTTTAACAATTAACTTTTTGGGAGAAGGCAGAAACTGGCTTTCATGTCAGAAAACAATTTCATTCAGAAGAGAACCTATATGTAGTTTTTTAGAAGGGATACTCCATAAGATTTAGCCTTTAGAATGAACTTTTCATCTGTAAGAATGTCAAAATGGGTTAAACACCATTTCTGAGTAAGTTAGAACAAAAGGAATAAATGAATAATAAAAATATGGTTATTAATAGTCTTTATAGCACTGTGCCATGATAAAGATATTACAATGAAATGTTTCATACTAAAGAGTTGACTTATTTATATGTGGGGTTATAAGAGAAAAACTTTTTTATTTTTTTCTTTTGATTTTTAAAAGCAGTAAGATGGGTTATTTGGGGCTAAAGACAGACAGCAAATGATTTTCAAGGGGTGGTCTGGAGTGAGCAACTGGAAGGGCTAAAGCAGAGGATTAAACACTTTTTTTGAATTACAATCTACAAGTCTCACCTCTCTAGGTGCTTCTAGATGTGAATTTCAATGTGGAGATAACAGTTTGGAAAAACTCCCAGGTATCTCCCAGGATGTTCTCAATCCCACTTACTTTGTTGAGAATATGTGCCCATGAAGCAAATAGTCGTTTATAATAGAACATCTGGAAGGTGCTCTGTTTATTAAATTGCTTTGACCAACATGTTTTCTGTTCCACTTGTGAACAGAAGAAGAAACAGCCAGTTTCTTCCAGAGTAGAACAATTTGAATCTAGTTGAATAAGGTGATTGTTATGTTAAAATGTGGTAGTTTGCAGTTTCCTGAAAACGTCACTTGACAGGTTCCACTGTGCCATAAATACCTAAAAAGCAGTGACTTTTTGAAATGAGGAAAAAGGCAAACTTCATGTTCCCTTAAAATTGAAATTTTAGTCTGAGCTTTTGAAGAGTTAAAAAGATTTCACATTAGTGGTAAGAACTGTATAGTGGCTCCTAGACTAGGTGAGAATCTTCTGTGGGCCATTTGTGAGGTAACAGCAGGTCAGGTGACCTGTAGAAGTTGAGTACTTACTTGTGTAATTTGGCATTTTTATCTGATACTTTGGCATTAGGTGATTATTTGACTTTCTAGGTGAAGAAAAGACATGAGGAGTCAACCATGAAGAGATGAAAATGATGGATTATGGTTTTAGAATGTCAACAAATGTTGTGTGTCTGCTTGGAAGAGAGCATATATGAACAGTACTTGCTTATAAAAGATTGAAAGATCATCATTTCGTTGTGTTTTTTAAGAGGTGCTCTAAAGTATGTTTCAAATTACTTTTGATGTTTTAATTCTCATTAAATTTATATTGGGTGATAATGAGATTTTTTTAAAGCTGCAATTACGATATATTCATCCACATTCTATCATATCCATTATATATTTCAACTATATTCACAGGCATATGCACGTAATATAAAAAAATCATAGCCTTTTTATAGATGGTTTTTAAAAACAAGAACTTTGACCTCTTTTTCCTTGCAAATATTTACTATTGACATTAAACCTATACATAGCACACACTATATACTGTTTCTGTCTTAAATACTAGAGGTTCAATAATAACTCTTTTTCTTTTTGTTTTGTTGTGGGGGCCACCCCAGGGTGAGTGGTTCTTACTCCTAGCTCTTTGCTCAGAAATCACTCCCAGCAGGCTCAGGAGTGAGCTCATGGGGTGTCGGGGATCAAAACCCAGTCAGCTGTGTGCAAGGCAAGTGCCTTACTTTCTATACTATCTACCTGACACCTAATAGCCGTCTTTTGAAGAGATATTCATTGATATTACTATCTACATATCACAAATGAGGAGAAAGGATACTATGGCAGAATTCAAGCTTATGTTTTTACAAGGTAAAAGGATCTGAAAAATGACTCCCAGCATGTTGACTCCAGCTCTTACCCATCGTGCCAGTCATTTAATGTAATGGCTGAAACAGGGAAGAGTCTTGAATCCATAGAAATAACATAGCTGAAATGACCACATACTTATGAGAATGAAGTATCATATGTGCATAGATGCCTATGTATATTTATACATATGACTACAAATAATATTTTGACTTTATTTCTACTTGCTAATTTACCATATTACCTAATGACCTCAGTATTTGAATACAGGAATAAACACTGTATTAATATTGATTTCAAATTGTCCTTCCTTCTTTTTCATGTATATCTGTAAATTCATATTCTTCCTGATATCAGGGGCACATTCTATTGTTAGTTCAATTTCCTTTGAAGTCTGACCGTGTCCTCTGGATGAACTATCCTGATTTATATATAATTGTTTAACATAGTTATTCTCTGTCTATAGTCCAGTCTTTACTTTCTACATGTTATCTATTTTTGTTATAATTTGTTCCCACTATTTTTTCATGGATTCCTGGGATGCTATTGACTTGACCTTTTGAACTTACTATGATTATGCATTTAACTTTTCCTTAAAATATTTATGTAACTTACCCTAAATTCTTGTTCAAATTTTCCAAATGACATCTTGATCTATGTTACCATCTTGGTGGTCTGTAATAATTGTCATGAACAATTTTATAAAAAACCCAGAGATTGATTTGTTCCTCCCATGAGATAGCAATGTAGTATCAGGGCATGGCATTATCTCACTTATACTTACTATAATCTTCTGAAGTTGATTTCATTTTATATCCATTCCAATAGTAGATATTGACATTAGAGTGAACTAATACATTGCATGAGATTGGGAGCCTGAAAATGAAATGATCAGGAAGAAACCTAAGTTTGCTTTCTTACTTTGTATCTTTCCTCTCTAAATTGCCCTATAGCATGCTAGCCTTCCTAATTGCTTAAATTAATCTTTGTAATGTATATACAAAAAAGTAAATGATGATCTTGTAGTGGCCAGGTAAATTTTATTATTTGTAGTTACATGAATTCAGTTTAAATTTTATATATGTATGTATACACACATTCAAGTGCTGTGTTTTTTAAGAACTAAGTATTTGGACAATAATTTATCTGAAATATTATGGATAAAATATTGCTTAGTCCTCAAATGTTTTGCTTATCAATTTGATATCATTGGTGTTTCTTTAATGAAGAATTTAAAATATGTTTCTTTGTACTTACATAATTTGATAAAATTAATAAAATATTAAAATGCGAATATAAATAATATTTGCCTAATGAAAATGCTATGGATAACAGAGATAACTGTTGAAAGCATGAACTCTAGACTCAGAGAAATTTAGTCAACTGCCAAATCATTCATGGTGAACATGCTAATAAATTATGGTGGCTGCCTAACTATATTAATCCTCCATTTTAAATATGAAAAATTGGAATACCTTTTTTAGAAGAAAAAAAGAATTGAATGATGTTTAAACACATCAGGATAATTGTTGCTCCTGTTATGTGTTGTTATCATCATTAATCTCTAAAACAGGCATTCACACATTCTTAAACTATTATGTTCCCAAAATTCATCTGTGAGTTGCTTGAAGTTGAAAACAATGCTTTCCCCCCATTGTCCATATTATGAATATAGAGTAATGCTAGTGATAAAAATATTATCAGCTCATTGCTACTCTATAAATTTGCTATGGGTAAAATAGGCTCTCTGGAAAAACTAGAGCTCAACATTTGAGAAAATTTCAATAAAAAATGCTACTATTATTTTTATATAAAAATAAGATTAGCAAACCTTTTCTGTAAAAAAAAAACTGGATAGTAACTATTATATACTTTTATGACCATAGGGTCTCTATTATAAACACTCAATTCTGCTAATATTTTGTGAAAGCAGCCATAAAAGAAAACCAGTTATTCTTTTCTAATAAAAATTTATGGACACTGAAATTTTAATTTAATATAACTTTCAGGTGTCACAAAATTGTATTCTTACCTTATTTGTTCCATCATTTCAAAATGAAAAAAATGAAAATCATTCTTTGTTCTTAGTCTCTATGAATCAATAGTTACCAAATTTGCACTATGATGCATACTTTTCCTACCTTTCATCTAAAATATTGATTTGTCTTTTTGAACTTTTTAACTCAAGTTGTTATTACCCGTCCTTGGTGATCTTTGTCTCTTAGAAATCTAAAATTTTTGTTATTGACAATTGATTGGTTTTTTGAAAAGTTCACCAAAAAATGTGAATGAGAACATAATTTTGATAATGTGGAACTTTAATACAAAATCTGGTTATAACACCTCCCTTATAATTTAACCAGTGCTCTGTTTGGGTATAAACCCGGGAATCACTATAACTTCAGACTTCTTATTTAACTAGTAGAGGAAATTGGGAAGCATCCCTGCAAAAAAAATAAATAAAATGTTATTTTAAATTCTTGGGCTGGAGCAATAGCACAGCAGTAGGGCGTTTGCCTTGCACGCAGCCAACATGGCCGACCAGAGTTCGATTCCTCCGCTCCTCTCGGAGAGCCCGGAAAGCTACTGAGAATATCTCACCCGCAGGGCAGAGCCTGCTAAGCTCCCCATGACGTATTCAATATGCCAAACATAGTAACAATTGTCACAATGGTGACGTTACTGGGCCCACTCGAGCAAATCGATGAACAACTGGAGAACAGTGACAGTGATTTTAAATTCTCATAGATTAGGGTGCACTGTAGATCTATAGATCTTTAGATCCCTTACATGTGTATGGGCCAAAGTCGAATGTCAATGTGTGGTGATTTGTTTCCCAGAACCTCACTCCTTGATTTTCAGACATCACCCTCAATTTCTGTTTCCTAGTAGCTTTTACTTTGTGCACAGCCGTATCTAGACTTTCTACCTCATCTCTGAAGGATGCCTGTTCTATTGGATTAGGGTTTCACGGTGGTCCCCCACCTATTTAAAAAAAATTTGCTTTTTGGGATCACACCTGGCAATGCTCAGGGGTTACTCCTGTCTCATGCACTCAGGAATTGCTCCTGGCAGTGCTCTGGGGACCATATATAATGCTGGGAATCGAACCTTGGGTCAGCTGTGTGCAAGGCAAATGCCCTAACCATTTGATAACATTTACAACCATTTGATAACAGTGTTCTCCACTCCCTTGTGGTGGCCTCTTTTAACTTTACAGACCTTCGTAAAAGCACTGTCTCCCAGAACAGTAATATCCGACATTAGGGTTTCAACATTGGAATTTGGGGGAAACAAAATTCAGTCTATCTGTGTCATATTAATGAGTAATTTGTCCATAAACCAATCTAGGTGACCTAACCTTGGATATAAGGCAAAGTTTAATTGAATGGGATAGGGAATATTGTTAGTAGAAAGTTGCATTTAATAATAGTTTTGCTGTTTGAGATTTCAAAAACTGGGTTTTTTTAATCAGAGATTATTCTAAATGAAATTACTTATGCTGAATGTTTTTCTATACTGTTTCTTTTAATTTGGTATAGGATAATAAACTCTGTCATGGAGTAAAATTAATTGGCTTTATAGATTGATTTTTGACCTACACATAAGGTTAAAACAGCAAAAGCTTTTAACTCCAGAAATAATGAGTAGTGCTTCAGGACTTCTGGCTGTGTTTATACAGAAAACTTTTGCCAAGGTATACAGCATTATTTTCCCTAATGCCCTTTTCTACTTATTACTTTTCCTCATTGAAGATCAGATTATTTAGTCCATCAATGTTTGTTTGCTATCATATAACCTTTTTGTTTGCCTGGAGTTGATTAAGTCTTGTGTCAAATTCTATTCATTCTATTGCTTTTGGTGCAGTAAAACAGATTGCTTTGGGAATTTGAATAGTGTTATTTTGATAATATACAAGAATTTTTAATTCTGACTATTCTTTGTAACTCTTCCACTGTTCTCTAAATCTCCTGTGGATTTGTATTTATATGTTTCAAAATGTTTCTGTTTTATCAACAAGTTTGTGTTGAATTCATATATGTTTATGTTTTAGAATGACATGTAATATAAGAATCTAGTCTTGAAATTTAGGAGTTCTATAAAAAGATAGACAGACAGGTGTTTAATGGACTCACATTCATAATCAGAACTCTGTTGACAATCATTACTTGAAAAATCAGTTAGATAGTTAATTTGTAAATTCTCTTAAGCCAAAAAGTGGCAGTTGAGTTAATTTTGTCAATAGCATGTGGATTCAGGTTATTGGATGTAGTTGCTAAGAACCTAGTGGAGGCCATAGAAATAATTTTAATTGAGATTTTTACAACCATTTGATAACAGTGTTTTGATCACTGTAGTTAGGGCAGGATTCCAACAGTAGCCATAAAATCTGTGACTAATCCACTGAGTCATCCAGTCCCTGTCATATATTGTTTAATGGTCCATGTTGCCAGGAATTATTATTGCTTTCTAGTGATAATTTTTAAAGAGAGAAACTTAGTGGACAAAAAAGATGACAATAAGTTGAAAACTTATGTTTGTAAAATGGTTAATAAAACATCTCTTTTCTGTGTATCTGATATTTACTCATTTACTTTTGATTGTTCAGACTCTTAAATCATGTATATATAAATATATCTGCATATAGATATATGAAGCTGATGAATATTCTAACTTTCCTTGGTTAATGTTTGCAGGGCACTTACAGATGCTAGAATAATCTCTAATGTTTTTGCTCAATCTGCTCTGGAGATGGATGAAATAAATAGTTTAAACTAATTAATGTAACACCAGCTGTTACAAGTGCTTGGCAGACGTGTGTGCGTTTTGATGGGCAGGGAGCGGCTGTTGTACTTGACTTTATTTTAGTACAATGTTGATCACAGTGTAAGCTGGAATAAATGACAAGCCAAAATAAGGAGCAGAGACTGAATTCCTTGCAGTACACAATAAATCCCATCTTTTCTAGAATATATATAATATATACTGCTAAGAGATAGAGAGATAGTTGTGCTGGACTTCGTCAAAGTAATAAGGCTTTTGACAGCTCCTAGATTAAACATCCTTGATAGTTATATGCTGCAGACAAAAGCTGCTAAAAGACAGGTATATGATCTTGGACATCATTTTGGTTCCTTCAAAGTACCTATTAGAATTAGAATTGTGTGTGTGCAGTATCGGCTTGATGTTTGATATCATCTTTCTAATAATTAAATGACTTTAGAAAACCAAAATAAAAGAAATTTTAGTATTTGAACAAGTTGAAAAATTATTGAGGTTAAGGTTATGTTAGCTAGTGAAAAAGTGGTATTGGGTTTTGTTGTTTTCAGGGTTTGTGATTATGAAAATATGTATAGATTTTTGTATGTCTATATATGTTTAATATTCTTGAAGTTTCTCCTCCAGCAGCCTTTGTGCTATTTGCATCTGGTTCTTGCCTGTGCAATTCAGGGAATTGAAGTAATCTACTGAAGGAAGTTTTTTGTGTGATCCTTCTTTGGAGAAAAATGTTTTTGCTCATATTCTTAGTGTTTCCACCAGACACAGGAAGTTTAAATAGTTCCTAACTTCTATTTTAAAGTTGGAGGGGGGAATCACTGTCCTCTGGCAGAGAAACAGTGGTTGTTATCTCAGTATGTGCCAACATTAAGATAACAGTGTCATTGTGCAGATTGTTGCCCTGTGAATTTGTCTAATAAGTTATTACAACGTGTGCTGAGCAGATGGCAAGTGTGCTCCTGAAAGAATTGATGGATGGGATATGATGTCATCAATGGGATGACAAGGTTCACAAGGTACTTGACCTCCAAGAATAAGTCCTAACTGGTTAGAATTCTAAATGGTGAACTTTGGTGACACTAGCTAAATGGGAAATATGTGCAATTTGTATTTCTTTATGGTAGTGTTTACCCCCTTCACTGAACTCCACATAATGGGATTTTGTCCCTGAAGACTCAGAGATATTGTTGGAGGGTTGCACCTTGTAACCTTCTGAGGATTTCAAATACAAATCCACACATCTAAACTTTAACAAAATCACAGTGAATGTTATTTATGAAGTCGAGTTCAGAGCTTTCCCTTTTTTATATGTATATATGCAGAAAGAACTTAGTTAAGACATCCCATTAATTTTAACATGTTATCACAAAATAGCAAAGTGCTGACTTTGAGAAAATATTCAGTGCATAAAATTAAACTTTTATATTTTCATTAAAATGTTTCTATATATACAAGCCTAAAAGAAGCTGTCAGAGAGCCTGATGTTGTCTTTATATTTTAATTATGACTTTACTTGCACTTACAGGTGACAGACCTAAACACATTAACATTTTTATTTCAATATTATCATTTTAAAATTTCAAATGACTCTAGAAACTATTTTGTTTGATCACCTATTTGATATGATCTTGGAATTTACATTGGCCTGGAAAATGAATTCTTGACAGATTTTAACAGATTTGATTACAGTTAGGAGAACTGAGAGGAAATGTGGGCAAAACAGGATAATAGTATACAGGCATTTTGTGAAATCACAGGATAAATATTCCCAACTATATGTATTTGTTTTGTGGATAAGGTTTACTGATTCAGACTCTGAAAAATACATAGATGCATTTAGGAATGGACCAAGCATTAAGCCATGAATTCTTCTTAATATTGTGTCATCAGGTTTTTTACATAAGCTGAAGAGAATCCTAAAGTCTAACAAAAATACATTTTCATAAGTATGGTGGGATGCAGTACTTTTTTGTTCATCTTGAACAACTGTATTCAGGTTTCTAATAGTTAAGATGTTCTTTTAAAAAGGTGTAAGTATTATTTTATTCAAGAAGAATAAAGAAATGTAAACATATAACTTGGAGTAATATCAAAGGGATGCGCAAATGGATATATACTTTTTCATGCATTCTGAAGAAGCAGAAGTTGGGAGTGATAATTGGAATAAAATACATATTATATCTATATTATTGACCTGTGTGCTTTAGAAAATTAAGATGATATTGATAACTCAAAAGTTAGCAGTATTGAGGTCAGAGTAATAGTGCAGTGGGTAGCGTGCTTGCCTTGCATGTAGTAGACCCAAGAACAATCTTCAATATCCCATAAGGTTCTACACGTACTACCAGGAATAATTCATGAGTGCAGAACCAGGAGTAGCCATTTGTGGCTGAAAAAAAAAAACAATAAAAAAATTGGCAGTTGTAAAAATAGCAATTTTGTCAGCTGAATGAATTTTCAGTAAGATAAATTAATGAATAAAATTAATTCATTTCTTATCTTATGTGAATTATAATGTAAGTAACAGATATAAAAATGTAGTACTTTTTTCTATACTCATAGAAATGATAGCTCTAAATAAAGTGGTGTTTCTTAATTATTTTAATTTGACAGCAAAACTTTAAAGTTATAAAATGTTATAGCAATGAATTAATTTTAGAGCAATTACTATGGTAATATAGATTATAATTTAGATTCAGTCTTATCTCTTTGGATATATCTAAGCCTATATGTTTGAACTGTTTCAAAACTTTATAAGCTTATACTATCATGTGTTAATATTGCCTAGATGATTAGCATAATTAAACAGCATTCTGTCAATGTATATCAAGTCATCACAAGAGCTTATGAAATTATTTGATAAATTATTCAAATGGATTGCTATTTTTAATATAAATTAAATAACGGAGCCCATATCTCATACCACATTGACACTAAGTATTGATTATATGGCTAAACCATTTTCAGGGGCTGACTTTACTTAATCTGATCTATTTTTCTGTCTGAGGCAAATAAAATATTAATATAAGGTAAATGAGTGCTCAGTGTACTGCCATATGGCCCCTGTAGAGGACAGAGGAGCCTGGGCAGCCTATGGACTTGCCATATGGGCTAAAGGGAGAAGGTAAGTATTACAGAGAGAACAAATCTACCATATGGACTGGGCGGACCACTTGCGACTCTAAATACACCCTTGTACTGGGACATTTTCACAAAAGAATAAAACACACATAAATAATACATTCTATAAAAACCCTTGAAAATGGATCAATTGTTTAGATTTAATATGATGCTTTCAAGCAATGTCCAGAGCATATAAATAATCATGGTTTACTTTGAAATGGCAGAGAGGATCATCAATCATTTACCCCTGACATTTTTACATTGCATTTAACATCTGTTCCATAATAGCATGATACAGTAATATACTTAACATCATATTACACACTGAACCTAAACAAATAAATATAGCACTAAATTAGGATTTCTGAAAGTTTGCCTTGCTTCTACTAATAATCTTGCTAATACTGAATTATCTACCCTTTCCATCACTTGAATTTTTTTTTTATTATACAGAGCAGATGAAATTAAGTAAATGGCAAAAGTAATTTTCTTGCTACAATCAAACCTCATTAATTTGGTTTTTGCTAATATGGAAATTATGATAATTCAGTTTGTGCTTGATAAAGTTTACCTTTGTACTAGATATAAAGAAAAGATTTGCTAAGCCAATTATTAGTATAAACAAGATTACAATGAGCATGTTTAACCCACTTAAGAGAGCATACTTTTAAAGGATTTTAGCACATTAATTGAATGCAAATATGTACTGCTAATAACAAATGAGTCCAATTTAGTCTTTGAAACAGGTCTTGTAGTACCTGAATTTGTTAGCAGATGGTTCCAATTACTGTACTTCTAAGTCTCTGAATACTTTGCAGTATTATGTACTTCTATTGGATTTAAGCTTAAGTATTTGTACAATTGACTATCATTTTCCAAAGCATATATGCCTTTTTAAAAAAAGTATAAAAACTATAATCTTATAAATAATACTTTTCTAGCTTTACTCAAAGAAATAATAATTCTTTATGAGTTTTTGGTTTGTTTTAATGCGTTTTTATGATAGAACAACACGAGACACATAAGAACCCACTTAGATACGTGACAATTTGGCAAATGTGGATACATTTCAAATTATAATTTAAGTTATATGCAATTTTTATGACCATTTTACAGTGAAAAACGTCAACATTTATTCATAAAAAATTTTTATAGGTTTCAGCTCTAATAACACTAAATTGAGTTTTTCCACTCTTTGGGATCCTAAGAACATTTGTCAGAGACGAAAATTTTCCAACTCTTTGGATTAATTGGTCCACTAGACTCAATTAATATTTTTTCCTACCAATTTTAATGATCTTTACTGATTTCTAATCATTGGCATTTGATTTTTCCTGTACTTCTTAATATTGTTATTGCTTCTTAGTGTTCTTCCTACTTTAGTGGAAAAACAGAACTTTTCCTAGCTCTTTAACTTCGTTCCCTTCTACATAATTCATGCTTGTGAATTCATGAGATAAACAGAAGGGAAAATTGTAATTTCCAAATTCAAATTATCTGTAGGCATGGGAACAAGATGCAGCACGGTAAACAATAATAAGATTGCCAAGGCAAATGAGGAGCAAGAAAGTTCCAACAGGTTATAGGTTAGCAAATAACTCTAATCATGTAAGCTGAAATGAAGCTCCTCCATATCCACTCTTGCCAAAAATAAACAACAAAAACAAACCAAAACAAGCTGATAGTTTCAGTATGTAATGAGAGTCACCTGATTATAAGAAATTATAATTTAATTTTGGACTTCTAAAACAGAAATTGTGACATGGAGATATAAAAATTATAATCCAAGGGAAACATAAATGTTCATTCAACACGGAACCAAGGAACATATTTTTGTATAGAATCAGTACCAGGTAAAAGTCAGGAATAAATTCTCTGCTGAAATAATTTTTAGATGCATGACAAGAGACCAGAGCAGATCAGTATAAACAAGTTAACAATAAGGTTTTGTTTGTTTAATATTCTAGCTTAATATGCCTTATATTTTTTTCTTCTGATATGAAAGGTTGGTTGAGTTTCAACTTATTGGAGATTATATCGCTAGTTAGGGGCTAAATGGCAGATGGATGAAGGAGGACAGAAAGTAAGGCATACATTTTATTCCAAATCAAAATATGTAAGAAATTAATATGATCTGTTCAATTTATTGTTAAAATTTTTGTTTATTTTTATATTTTTATGTTTTCATATATAAACAATAAAGAATTCTTGGCTTTGATCACAAAGCAAATCTTTATTTCAATGAAACTCATTCAATTTGCTTAATGTTATACATTTTTCTATCTCATGAACTTTCAACCTAAGTTTTTCACTTGATTTCTTTATTTTCAACATTCCAGAATTTGCACCAATTAGTGTGAATTTCTTGCCAGTATTCCAATAACTAAAATGCTTAAATATCAAGTCCTTAAATTATAGATTTTTAATAGGCTGCCATTACTATATCTGTGTTCTCTAAATACTCATGCACTTATTGTCTACTTTTGATTTTTTTAAAATACCTACTGAGGCATGAATTTAGAGTTGGTACTGAATGTTTCTCATTATTCCTTGTTACAAAACTTAGTGGGACTTAGAACAGATAAAGCAGTTTAATAGGAAAAAGCTATACAGATGAAATACAGTAAAAGTGATCTAAAATTCAGGTTCTTTATTTGACTATCTCTAGCATTGGAAAAATTATTCAGTGTACTTAAGATTCAGATTATTTGTGGTGGGAAAAGGAGCGTATAAATAAAATACAGCGTAGTTGTATAATGAACTTTCAAACTGGCTTATATGAATCAACTTTGAGAAGTATAAATATAGAATTTGTGTTAGAAAATACTTTAATTAACATATCCTATATACTTAATGTATTTTCCCAATATGTTAAATGTTAATTCTTGTTACACATATTATATATTTATATAATATATAAACATATTCCTATATGTTATCTTAAGTTTTATAAACTACAATGAAATATTGCTAATTATTTTAGTTGACTCTAAGAAGAAAGAATTGGAACAGGACTGAGATTAATATGATGATAGAGGAGCAGCTGTAGAATTGGGTAATTAAGTGTTCGTTTTGGGGGGATATGAATTTCAATTTTTCTATTAGATGTCCCACTGGAGATGTTAGTCCAGCACTGAGGGCAGTTCAGGCAAAAGGTCTGAGTAAAAGATATAAATTTTGGAACCATCAGCATATAGATGGTATTTAAAGGCATAGGTCTGAATGAGATCATGAGGAAATGAGTATAGGAAAGAGAAAAGGTCAGAAGGTACTTTGCAATATTTTTAACCTCAAAAGATGAAATAAAAAGAGCAGCAACTAAGGAAACTAAGAAGAAGCATCATTGAGGGTTAGGGGTAAGAAGATAAAGGGGTGTCCTGAAACCCAAGTGAAAAGGGACTTATTCCCCATAGAGAGAGAGCGGGAGAGAGAATGAGGTTTGAAAACCATCAAGCTTTCAGTGACTGCTGAAAAATCAGTTATAGGTAGGTCTAGAATGGCAACTGTATTTGAGAATATAAACATTATGATTAATTTTTTTGTTGTTTTGGTTTGGTGTCTATAATCAGCTGTATTGGGGCTTACCACCAGTTCTGTGCTCCTGGATCACTTTTGGTGAAGTTTGAGGGACCTTATATGGTGCTGGGGATAATAGCTGAGTCACTGAGTAGAAGACGAACACCTTATTTGCTGTACTATCTCAACCAGACACAACATAGTTAATTTTTATATAACAGTTGCTTGTTTATTTTTATTGTTGTAGGTTTTTGTTTGGGGGCCACACCCAGTGGTACTCAGGACTTAATCCTTTTGCTGCACTCAGGAATAGTCTTGTTGGTATTCATGGAACCATATGGGGCGCCATGGATTGCTCCTGGGTTAGCTGCAAAGAAGGGAAGTGCTCTACCCTCTGTACTATTGCTTCAACCCTAAAAGTAGTCTATTAAGGAAGTTACAAATAAAAATTTAGAGGGGGATCATGATAATGAGTGGGGTAAAGGTGAGTTTAAAGTATAAAAACTTTTGAAAAAGGATGTGGAAAACATGGATATTGATTGTAGGGAAAAGTGATATCAAGGTAGACTTTTTTTAAATTAGGATTTGTCAAAATGGCAAGATTAAATTAAAATTTTCATATAAATAGGATAAAAACCAGGATAGTAGAAAAAGTAATATACTATTTATTATTTCTTTCAAAAACTGGAGGCAATAAAGAGGGTGACTTACACATTATCCCTGTTATATTTTGGAAAAGCTGTATCAAGAATCCAGAATGAAAAGATTAAAGCAAATCTAAGCCAAGTGTTTCCCCCACGCCAAATTTGAAACACCTTATTTAAATGCAAATTTAGTCAAGTTATCAAATAACACCTTCAGGGTCAGGTGAATGAGACCAGTTGTAGTTACTGGTTTTGGCATATCGAATACACAGCGGATAGCTTGCCAGGCTCTTCCGTGCGGGCGGAATACTCTCGGTAGCTTGCCAGTCTTTCCGAGAGGGATAGAGACTTTTGGGGTGACCTCTAATCACCCTTGTAGGTGTTACCATATTTGAACCCTATCAAATATGGTACGACAATTCCAGAAGATGGGTATTTAGTGTCTTATGATGTGTCGCGCCAGGCGGCCGCGCGGGTCCGGAAAGCGTCCTGGAGTGTGGCAACGGCTGGGTAGTGGAAGTAGTGTCGAGAGTGGAAGTCTGCCAGTGGGGTATTTATCTGGGTAGGGTGGGTCTCCTGTGCACAATTTGATCCCTGGGTGGTTGATGGAAGCAGACAGGGCAGGGTAGGGTGGGGCTCCTGATTAGAATCCCTTTGTCACCTGTGGTGGTGGGAGCAAGCAGAGAAGCTCTGTCCCTGGGTCCGCCGAGCCTGGAGTCCAAGGTCTCAGAGAGTTCCACTTATCTTGTTCTGTGGGTCTTCAGTTGTGCGTGGGTCTCGGCCGGAGCTGCCGCGCGGGTCCGGAAAGCGTCCTGGAGTGTGGCGACGGCTGGGTAGTGGAAGTAGTGTCGAGAGTGGAAATCTGCCAGTGGGGTATTTATCTGGGTAGGGTGGGTCTCCTGTGCACAATTCGATCCCTGGGTGGTTGATGGAAGCAGACAGGGCAGGGTAGGGTGGGGCTCCTGATTAGAATCCCTTTGTCACCTGTGGTGGTGGGAGCAAGCAGAGAAGCTCTGTCCCTGGGTCCGCCGAGCCTGGAGTCCAAGGTCTCAGAGAGTTCCGCTTATCTTGTTCTGTGGGTCTTCAGTTGTGCGTGGGTCTCGGCCGGAGCTGCCGCGCGGGTCCGGAAAGCGTCCTGGAGTGTGGCAACGGCTGGGTAGTGGAAGTAGTGTCCACTTAAGTGATTAAGTGATCAAATAACACATTATTAGCACACAATGAGCAAATCAGGTAATCAGTTATATATATATTCATATATATATTCATATATATGTGTGTATTTCTATATATTCAAAATAATGGATAGAGGCACATTTCACAAAGTGGAAAAAAAAATCAACAACTAGATAATGAATGACTGAGAGGAAATGATAAAATCTTTATAAAAGAATTTCAATCAGGTCATTATTGGGATGGGAGAGCCAGGTGTCAAAACCCCCATCTTACATATGTAAGACATGTGCTTTAAACACACATCTGTGGCCCATATAAAGTTTTAAAATACATGGTGCAATCACTAGAACTAACGTGGTCTTTCCCGGCAACTTTTCTTTCAATGTATAGTCATTTCTTTTTCTTTTTTCTTTCTTTCTTTTTATAATGTAGAAAAAAAACCACAACTGTTGATACAGTTCTGGAATTGAAATTGATTAGATACCAAAGTTTCAGCACATTGGTTAAGGTCTGGTCCCTGTAAGTTATTCCTGCTGACAAAAGGTTGCAAACCTTGTTTATGCAAGAAATTAAAATCTAAGACTAGGTGTCAATGTGGCAGTGGTTTACTGGGTTTAAAAATTGTCAGTATGAAAGGCAAATCAGATAGATTAGACAACAGTTTTCAAAAATATTAGGCCCTGGAGGAGAAAAGTGTTTCCTTACCCAAGGAAGGGTATGGTATATAAGGAAACAAGAACATCATGACCATGGCATAAGTTTTGTTCCTTTCTTTTGTTTGCTGATGAGTCTGCTTAAAAGAAATTGTTAAGTTTCTGCTTTAAGCTGACTGCCTGTAGATATACTCTGAAGCTTAACTGATATATAAATTAGTATTTAGTGTTGAGTTTTCTAAAAGAGAAGTTTAAGATCCTCAATGGGTTCACAGTAATAGTTTAATTCACTTTGACAGAGTCTGGTCACTGGACAGTTTAGATGGAGCTGTTTTTATCCCAGAGAGGGAACCCAAATGGCATTTCTGTTGTTTTACAGCAGTGGGGATGCATGCAATACTAGCTTTTCTATTTGGATAGTGCCTGATCTAACAGTTTGGGTAGTACCTGACATACCAGATCCACAAAGGGGATCCGGTTTTCCAGGTTTTTAGTAAGACCCATTTTCTTTTTTTTTTCCTTTTTGGGTCACACCTGGCAATGGACAGGAGTTACTCCTGGCTCTACACTTAGGAATTACTCCTGGCAGTGCTCAGGGGACCATATGGGATGCTGGGAATCAAACCCGGGTCGGCCGCATGCAAGGCAAACACCCTACCTTCTACGCTATTGCTCCACCCCCCAAGACCCAAATCTTAATTGTGAGCTCCATATGGATGATGGAGGAAAATATATTAACATCAAGAGAACTAGATTCGATTCAGTTATTTCCAAAACTTATTTCTCTACCCTTCTCCATAGCCATAATTTTTTCGTCCATAAGCCTGCCTGTACCCTGATTATTCTTCATACTGAATTTGAATTTATCTTCCACCTGAAGTTCAAAAATGAACAGAATTTACTGTTCACTCATAATATGTTTAGAAAGACTAACTTATAATTTAGCTGGATTGTCAAATAAACCACTTAGAAACATTTTTAAAAATTATATTCTGTATTTAATCTGGTTTCCTGAAAATTTTCTTATGAAACATTTGGTTAAATTGAACAGCTGTTGAAATGATTTCTTTAGTGAAGGAAATAACAATTTCTTGAAGAATATCATGACATTTAGAAATCATCACTGTGCTATTCCCTATGAAAATCTCTGTAGAGAATTTGCTAGAAAAAAAGTTAGGGAGAGTTATTAGAATAGATTTCAAAGGAAATCTCAGTGTATTTGTGATGATTCTCAGATGAAAGTAAGTATCTTACATATAAATTATTTTCTGTAATTACTGTCACAGATCAAGAAAAAAGGAGCATATCAGAATTTTAAGAATGAAGTATGTATTTTAGAAATGTATATATGTATTGTAATATTCCAGTATGTATTCTAATATTTTACTGATATTTCTTTGAATGTTCTTATGCAAAATTAAGTCAATGACAGTTTGAGTTTTTCATATTTATGAAAAGACTAATATTTATCAAAATATTAAAAGGTAAAGATAAAGGCCCTCCCATTGATCGTCGATTTGCTCGAGCGGGCCCAGTAACGTCTCCATTGGAGACTTTGTTGTTACTGTGTCTGGCATATCGAATACTCTCGGTAGCTTGCCGGGCTCTCTGAGAGGGGCGGAGGAATCGAACTCGGGTCGGCCATGTTGGCCGCTTGTAAGGTGAACGCCCTACCCGCTGTGCTATCGCTCCAGATTATGAAAAATTTTTCATATTCATCAAAAGATTAAAGTGGAACCTACATATTGGTTTACTTATAAACTTTGTAATGAAGTATACACTTCATTAAAAATGTATTTTTATCTTAATTAAATCATTTAAGAATTGTTTTTCTAATAGCATTTATGGAGCAATAGCACAGCGTAAGTGTGTTTGCCTTGCATACAGCTGGCCCGGCCAACCCAGGTTCGATTCCTCCGCCCTTCTCAAAGAGCCCAGCAAGCTACCAAGAGTATCTCGCCTGCATGGCAAAGCCTGGCAAGCTCCCTGTGACATATTCATATGCCAAACACAGTAACAACAAGTCTCACAATGGAGACGTTACTGGGCCCACTCGAGCAATATTGGTGAACAATGGGAGGACAGTGCTACAGAATCTTGAAAAAAATATGGGCTAAAATAGAAAGTAATAAATATTCCAGTTTCTACCTGGTCTTTTCATTTTTGTGAAATCTTACTCTATTCGGAGCAAGCATAAATAGACAATACCTTTCTTAAAATTCTTCGTGATGGTTTTCAAAATAATATGAATAACATAAATTATTATTATATTTATATAAAGGACTATGCATAGATACAGACCTATAAAAACCTATATATATATGTATATGCTTGTGTTTATACACATATGCGTAGACATACATTCATATATACATAGTATAAGTTTATTTTCTTTTTCTTTTGCCTTTATTTGGTTTGGGGGCTATATTCATTTGTGCTCAGGGCTTACTGGCTTTGCACTAAGGGATTACTCCTGGCAGAGCTTGGGGAACTATATATATGGAATGCTGGGGATTACACCTGGGTAGACCATGTGCAAGGCAAGTGACATACCCACTGTACTAGCATTCCAGCTGAAATTTTAAAAGAAAATTTAATTATTTCGTTAAATACTGGATCTGAAAAGGTTATTATATAGCCAGTATTTGGAATAATATATTTATCTAATTTTTCTTAATGTACTATTAAGAAGATAACTAAAAAATGTGCACATACATTTGAGATTTAGGAGTGAAGTAAAACTGAACACACTGAAAGGAAGTAAAATAATTATATGTTGCATTTACAAGTACTTTATAAAAACTTTATCTATATACTCAATACATTTCTTGAGAGCTCAATAAATGTAATGTATCGTTGGAAGAATAGTTGCAAAATTGTCATCAAACCAGATCCTTTGTTTTCTGTTTTAAAAAATTTTTGTATTTATTTTTTTGTTAGGAGTGCTCAAAGGACTTAGGGACCACTCCCAGCCTTGCTTGGTCCAACCCTGTGGACCAGCTGGTACAGAACTCAGGCTTTTTTTTTTTTTACCAGTTTCCTTTCTTTACTAGTTTCCCTTTTTTTTTACTAATTTCTTTCTTTATTAGTTTCTATACTGTTGCTCTCTGCATTCTCATTGGCTTTCATCCACGTCAACCTCCATTAATACCTACAACACCTGTAATCTTTAGCACTCAGATTTTTCATGTAAGATATATCTTCTAACATGAATGCATATATTCTTTATGGCTTTATAATGTTTTCCTCAAAATAAATCTGAAAAATTATTAGAAATATTAAATGTAAAGCAGAAGCAACTAGAAGTTCTCCAGTGAAAAAAATAACTTTTTATTTGTAGTTTTAAATTTTACTTTTTTAAATTAATCTGATTTTCAACTTAAAATTTAAAATGGGTAATAAAATTTAGGCAAGATTTTATAGTTTTACATTTATAATATATTTTATCTAACAGATTAATTGGTTTTTAATATAATACATTACAAAGCTAGTAACAGTTTTATAAATTAGACAATGTCATTTTTTTATTCGCTGTAAAGAACTAGTGGTTATAAATTAGAAATTTTTTTTTTTTACTTATATATAGTGAAGGTCCAGAATTTGCACAATGTTTTTATGCTCTGAGAGTTGTGAAACAGCAGCTGCGCTGTTCAGGAATCCCCTTCTCACCAAAGAATGCTGACAATGACATAAACATACTCTCTAAACTTTTTATATTTCCCTAAAACCTAGAAATCAGTGCTTTCCTTTGCATTTTTATGTGACTACGTTAGAAAGTAAGTATAGTTTTAAAGAAGTCATAAAATCTCAATAGGTATAAGGGATATAAGGTCAATTAGCTTAACCTCCTATCAATTTCTAGCAAACAACTTATATAATCTTTTTTTTAACTTTTTTAATGAATTACTGAGATAGACCCTTAAAAAGCTGTTCATGATTGGATTTCGGTCAGATATAGAATGACTGCATTTATTTGTGGTCTATAAAATATATACATATATATGTATATATAGTAGAATACTAATATTCGTGTCCAAGGAAAACAGGGGTTAACAGGGGTTAGGAGGACTGGTCAATGGTTGTAACTAACAATAATTGTGTGGGAGTTTGTGGGTTGTGGGTAGGTAAGATAGAGAAGAGACCAGAATGACGATAGTAGCTGGGAATGATCAGGCTAGGTTAAAAGTAGGTAAAGGGATATTCTTGATAACTTTTAGTATCAGTGTTGCAAATCACAATGCCAAAAAGGAGAGGAGGGAGGGAGGGAGGAAAAGAGAGAGAGAGAGAGGGAGAGAGAGAGAGAGAGAGAGAGAGAGAGAGAGAGAGAGAGAGAGAGAGAGAGAAAGGGAAAGAGTTGGGGAAGGAAGAAGCAAGGAAAGAAGGAGAGAGAGGCAGTGGTGGGGGTGATGAGAAGGAACCCGGGGACAATGGTGTTGGGATGTAGACTGGTGGAGTGATGGGTGTTGGAATATTGTATGATATTCTTAACAGGATTCTTACTTCTCTTTGAATTGAAGTTTTCTAGTAAGGAAAATCTCATTGCCCAAAGCAGCCAATAACACTGGTAACTAGGTGGTCCAATCTAACTCTTTTCTTCACATGCACACTCGTCTTTTTTCCACACTGAGTAGTCACAAGCATATTTAATTAGTCTTAATTGAGACAAAAATTCAGAATTTAAATATTATGAAGCGAGTTTTATGTGCTGGATTCACATTCCAAAGTGACAGCCCAAACTGAAGAAATTTTTAATATTACATTTCACTTATTGATAACAGTTTAATGTAAATACAAATTAAAACAACTATATTTTATCTTCATTAACTGGTTTGTGAAACAAGTTATATATTCAACCAATCAATAATGAAACTGTGCTAAGCACAAGCAGAACAGTTACAAAGGTGAACAAGATGGACAGCGTTCTTTTCCTTGCTATTTTTCATTATTTAAAATGAGGAAAGACATCTGGAAAGAGATTGATTATAATGGACAATTGATTTTTTTCATTGGAAATACTGGCTATAAGATTGCATCAGTAATTAATTCTCATGAGCTAGGGGCTGGGTGCGAATACACTAATTCAAGTTAATAAATCAAAAGTTATGAAATTATTAGGTATCACCACAGGGGTCTTTTCTTGTTCATATGCTTTGTTCGTGGTCTCAAGAGTTTTTGGAGATGGGAGCAAAGGAATAGGCCTGTTGAACACCCCTGTGTTTTGAAAGCAGTATTTATACTTAGTGAATTACCAGATGTATGTAAATTAAACTATACTGGTGAGCTATGTGAAACTCTAGTAAGGGTTCTTTCACCCCAGAGAGTTAAATCTTGTCAGGACAGAGTAGTAGTAACGCAGAATTATGGAAATTCCTCATATGAGGGTGGAACATATTGAGGAAATCAAGGAAAAATGTAGGGCCTGATGCTCTGAAATTTGACTTGAAAGCTTTAGAGAGTTTGTGTGTGTGTGTGTGTGTGTGTGTGTGTGTGTGTGTGTGTGTGTGTGTGTGTGTGTGTGATGCTGAGTCAACTGCTTGGGCTCACACATGCAAGACATGTACTCTACCACCAAGCTGAGTTCCTCTTATTAAAGTTTTTATGGTGGAAACTGAGGCTAGCCAATTTCTAAGACAACAGGAAAAGGACATTTAGGAGTGCCTTAATAAGAATGAGTGCAGAAGAAAATTTGGTGATTTATCTAGGGTTTACTTTTAGCTGATAAACTCATAGAACTTTGACCTATTCCTCCTGAATTAAATCCGACACAGCGGGTAGGGCATTTGCCTTGCCTGCAGCCAACCTGGGCAAACTCAGGTTCAATTCCTCCGCCCCTCTCAGAGAGCTCGACAAGCTACCGAGTATCGGGCCTGCCCGGCAAAGCCTGGCAAGCTACCTGTGACGTATTCGATATGCCAAAAACAGTAACAAGTCTCACAATGGAGACGTTGCAGGTGCCCACTTGAGCAAATCGATGAACAGTGGGAGGACAGTGCTACAGGTTTTAGAAATTTAACTAGACTTTGCTTTGTAAACCCCACACAATACATATGTTAATGCAAAATTGGTATTTTCATGGAAAACATTTTTAAAAGTACAGTCTAAACCTTGCTAATATTCTTGACTTTTGCTAAAGGTGTGGAGTAGGGACATTTTCTCGAGGGTCTGTGAGGCTGGTCAATGCTAAGATTCATATTAATTTCCTCCTATACTGATGGTTAGAGTTCTCTGGATCTTTGTGGGTTAAATTTGGAAATTTGCTTCTAGAATAGATAGTTTTGTTTCAAAAAATAAATAATTATAATTATGATAGTAACAGTCAATTTAAAGAATCTTGGCTGCTTAGGAAGATGTTGAGTGAATTTTAAAAAAAAAATAGGTCAAGGATTAAATAAGAATGAAGGTAAAATACAATTTCTTGTTTTCTTTCTACTATGGAGATCAAAAACTAAAATTCTTTTTTTGGAATTTTCTACATGAGTAGACCCACATATTCACTACACCATTAAAAAATTCTTATAAATAGATAAGTTTACTTTTTACTGTGGAGTAAGGCTACTGGATTTACATAAAGCTACCCTTCCTTACTTGCCAAATTACCTTTACTTGTGTATAAATGATGCTAAAAATATAAGCAATCTAACACAATAATGTGAGGGTTAAATGAGTTAATGCATACAAAGTGCTTAGAACATTGATTTGCACTCATAGGAAGTACTCAATATATACTAGTGATTTCAAGATAATGATGATGGTCATTATCTTACCTGTGGCTCTGAAACTTTTTGAAAAAGAAAATGAGCTAATAGGATCTTACAGAGTGCCATTATTTCCACATAAAACACTTTTTTATTTTGGAAAGTGTCAAACAAGCATAAAATTAGAAAAGGGCAATGGCTCTACCTAGGTTACACATCATTTAGCTTTAACAACAATATAAAGCTGAGAATTTTTATGTTACCCAACCCAGTTCTACCTTTTTCCGGAAAATTTAAAGCCAATATCAAGCATATTTCACTCAAACTATAAATATATTGTATATAATTATTTTAAGATTATTTTCTCTTAGAGATAAGATGCTTTTTCTATAAGCATCAAAACGATCCCTTTCTCATTTTCAAAAATAACAGTTCATGAAACGTCATCAATTATTTATATGTATATATACATATATATGCATTTGCATAACTTTAGGTCATGCAAAATTTTTGTCTGTATTTCTCTAAATCGGTGTACTATTTTTTATGTGAAATAGTGAGAATTTGCAGTCTTGGTCATGTAGAATGTTAAATCAGTAAATTTGAACATTTTTAGTTGTCCTTTGCTGTTGTTGCAAGAGTCACACCCACAATTGCACAACAGCATGTGAGAGCAGGTATTGAACTCCAGACTTCATACATGTAAATGATTTTCTCTACTACTGATCCACATTATCACCCTGCTGGGCTTCATTATCCAGACAAGTGCAATAGTTCTAAAAAATAATGTTCAAAGAAAGCACATACTCTTTACAATTCCATTGTCACTTTCTGCTTAAAAATTAAATGCCAGCCGCTATTTTAATAATTCACAACTATTAGGGATATTTTGTATGGAGGGAGGATGGATTTGAGACTTGTTCTGTTTCATTCACTTTGCCTAAGAATAATTTTTAGATTTTTTAAATGAATTAGAATTGTGTAGTAAGCAGCATGTCAAACTCTGGAACCCTGTAAGATTGTCCAGTGTTCTCCTTCTTTGCTCTTTATTTTAAAACTAATATTAATTCTGAAAAAGGCTTTAATTTATGTCTCCATCTCTCCCCCAATCCCCCCAAAGTTTCAAAGCACATTTCAGAAACTCATTTTTGGCAGATGTAAATTTAAGTAAATTGGCCAAGGTCACAGCACAATAAGGGCAGAGTTATCAAGGGAATGCAGTTTCCTGCTTTTTCTGCCATCCATGAAATTAGAGTAACTCCACCCCTTAAAACGAAAGAGGCTATTTTTTCCCCCCCTGAAATTATAAACCACGATTTGGAGATGTTTTCTACCATTAACTCCAGCTCTTAAAAGTGGACTTTTAAGACTATGAAATGTGCCTATGTGCATTCTTTCAACTACTTTTACAACATATATTACTGCCTATACAATTTGTTTTTAAAGGAGAGTGCAGTTATTTTATTTTTGAGCTGAACCATCAGATTTTGTTTTTATGCAGTATGACATGATGAAGAAGCTATCTGTAGAACAGAACTAGTTCACTCACTTTCTACAGCCAAGCACAGACTGTAAAGTAGATTATTAAAGTACACAAAAATAGAAAATTAGATCAGAAGTGATATTTTACTGAGGTCTTCTTTGGACCTTATAAAATGAGAAAGAACTAACCTTGTTCTATTTCTGAATCCTGAAAAAAGCCTCATAGCTGGCATATCACCTTTAATTAGGTTTCTGCTTTTGGGAAGCATTTTACCAGCCCCCTTTCATTTATTTTTAATGATGTTATCACTAACAGGCAAACAGTCCCTTAATAAAACAAAAACAGTTTCTATATAAAGCCTGGTGTACATGTCCTGAGTCAGTCATCTAAAAACAAATGTTATGATGGTTTCCGTTGTGCTCTTAGAACCCTTAATGGCTCTACTGTGCAGATATGCAAAACATCAACCTAAGAAATACAACTGTGTCTGTTGTGCAGTTTTCAATAAATGCTTTCTCATATTCACATGCAGTATCAGCAGTAAGGTTAAACCTACAGGGTCATGGAAAAGACCAAAAGGTCAATTAAGTAGATCTTTATTTTTGCTTAAGCAATGCCAGCTCTTTCATACACACTTGTGTCTTTAAGGAACCAACAACACAAAAATATTTAAAAGTGAAATCTGTGTGTGTATGTGTGTATGATTTTTTTTAAATGTGAAAAGAAAAAAATACATTTTTACAAGTATCTGAATATTTTAGTTCTATCCTTTCAACTGTGGTGAGTTTGCTGTAAAGTTTGAAAATATTCCTATGTAATTTGACTTGGACTTCCATCCATGCGTTGACTTTTTTTTTCATATATAAATTCAGAATAACTGGAAATCACAGAATTCTTTGAGAATTATTATAGAAAATAGTTTTTGCCCTTAAAAGTATACCCACCACCTCCAGCACCACTCCTGCCAGATGTCCTTGCTTTCCTTGAGCTATTATAACTTCGCAGTTTGACTGTGACCCTTTGACAACGTCCTTTTTAATTCTTTCCCGATATTCAATGCCTATTTCTAACACACCTTGAGGTGAGTTTTTAAAAGTTTTCCTCTCCATATGACTCTCAAATTATATCACCTAAATATAGTCTTTGTTTTTTTTTCCAAAATAATCACTGAATTCCATTTGATTCCATTTTTGGCACATAAACTTATTTATATTATACAGTATTGTAAATAATCTTCCTAGAAATCCCACCTACCCCAAGATAATGTCTATGAAATTCAATTGTAGTCAATATAGAGGGGATATCCAATAGATAATATCTTTAGTTATATCTGCTTGGATGTGGTGAACAGTGACTATCCTTTTTATTTCTGCATTATCTTAAAATTTTCAGCTTTTATTCATCTCAATTTCAAATACTTTTTTTCAGACAGCAATTGGTACTCTATTTTAGGAACTGAGGGACACCATATTCTATTTTGCCTCTTAAGAAATAGTCTGTCATTTTCACTAATTTCAAAGGAGAGCTATTCTAAAGCTAAGAATTACTGATAAAGACAAAATGTGGTTATACATAATAAATACTTTAAATGATAAGTTAGATAGGACTGTAGGTTTGGAATATTTTTAACATATGTGCAAGCTTCATTCCAAAATTATTTTTACAGTGATCCTTCATCCCTAATTGAATCTTTTCTTTCATCTACTCAACTTGAAATGCAGAATTCATTCGTAATTCATAAAAATGTTTTTCTTCCCATTTTGATTGCATCAAAAATTTCTAGGAATTTAACTTTATATATAATTTTATAAACTCAGCATCTATATTATTCCACTGGAATAGAGTACAAGTAATGTATAGTTATAGATGAGTGATTATAAGAATGAAATTAGGGGTCAGAACAATAGTACAATGGGTAGGGTGCTTGCCTTTCATGTGGCCACATTAATTTTATCCCCAGAGCCCCATATGGTTCCTCAAACACAATCAAGAGTGATCTTTGAGTGTAGAGTCATGAATAAATTCTGAACATGGGCTGTGGCCCCAAAACAAAAAAATATTGAAACATATCTAGATATAAGATACAATCACTTAGTTCAGTTATAACCTTGATCCTGATTCATTTCTGCTGTAGGCACTGCTTCAAAACTAGTTCAAGTGTATTCAAGGAGGTTCTTAACTGCTTTTATACTGCTTACAGTTTATTCTCCAAAATGTGTTTTGTTTTCCTTTTGGTTTGTCACCATACCCACTTCATCTAAATCCTGATACTCGAAAATAAATTCATACACGTCTTCATATCCTTTTTCTCTTTCTCAAGTTCTTTCTATCATAGTTAATTTTAAATATTCACAGAGATAACTCAGTTTGTATAAGGCAACTGTGATAATATATAGAATTAATTTTACTGCCAACATGATACTTCATCATCACAAGCCTCATTAGAGAGAAATAATATAGAAACCACAGACTTAAAGGATAGAAACAAATTTTTCCATGGTACATTGATGCCAGTATTACAGGAGGAAATTTGTAAATCGTCTACTTATTTGTTACTCATTCACAGTTTATATTTATACAAAACAACCAAACATTTGTATATATAGATATATAAAATGTAGCTCCATTTAAATTTTTAACCCTTGAATTTATGTTTATTTTTTAAAAAAGCAAATGAGTCCTTATAACAGATAGGTACACTGCTCTATTTGTTAATACTCGGTAGATTCATGACTTGAATGCATAGTTTTGTGAATCTATCTTGGTTTGCCTTTTATTTTGCCATAGATTTATCACTTTAAGGTAACAGAATTTTACAAAACTTTTATAGAGTGGAGGAATGGAGCACTAGTAAGGCAAGTAGGGCACTTTTCTGGCATTCGTTTTTCCAGAGTTCAATCTCCAGAACCACGTAGGAGCCCTGCCAGGAATGATTCCTGGGTGCAGAGCCAGGTGTATGTTCTGAGCAACACCAAGTGTGTTGCCCCCATAAAAATCCCACAACAAATCCAACTTTATAGAATAGCTTTATATCTATTATTTGAAAAGTAATATTGAATTTAAATGTAGGAACTAAGCTTTATTTCAGGATACTCTTATATTTGAAATAGAAATTGAAATATGGTCATAGAATTCAATCAAATAATGCTTTTGTTGATTTTGGTTGTCCATACCTTGCCTTGCCTACGGTTTACTCCTGGCTCTATGTTCAGCAGTAACTCCTGGCGGTACTCAGAGTACCATATGGATTGATGGGAAACAAACCTGAGTCAGCCAGGTGCACGGCACGCTCCCTAACTGCTGTACTATTGCTTCAGTCCTATCCGAGAAACTTTTCATGTGATATTTTCAAATGTATAATTTTGTGAGATGAAAACAAATCATTGCATAGTAATTGTCTGATTTAAGATAACAGTATAGGATCAGTTTCTTCAACTCTTGTCATTTTCACTTGCTAAATTCAGGTCAGTGTGTCTAGAGTAGGGATGACCCAGAGTTGAGGTTGAATTGAAACTAATTTAATGACTATGTTTTATGTCAGATATGAATTTCAGTATTTTAATTGCTTATAATGTTAGGTAGCAGTGGAATAATGTAGATGATGGGTTTAAAATCTTCCTAAAATTAGTCAAAATAGCAGGCTTTGGTTTCATATTTTTAGTTTTATCTCAGATTTTAAAGTTCAATATTCTGGGATTGGAGCCATCGCACAGGGGGTAGGGTGTTTGCCTTACACGTGGCTGACCCAGGTTTGATTCCCAGCATCCCATATGGTCCCCTGAGCACCACCAGGAGTAATTCCTGAGTGCAGAGCTAGGAGTAACCCCTGTGCATTACTGGGCGTGACCCAAAAAGCAAAAATAACAACAACAATAAAAAACAAAAAGTTCTATATTCTCCAGAATTTGTCAACACTTTTATTCACTTCAAAAAACATAGTCTGTTAACATCAGATCAGTTGTAACTGTTAAATATGAATATTTTCCATTTTAAAAATGATACTCTACTGCACATAAAGATTAAGAAGAATAAATATGAATCACCCAGAAATATATGGTTTTATAAAAGTGAGTACTTTTATATTTGAAATTAATGATGTAATAGAAGACATTAGAAACACACAGTGTGAAAGATAATATATAATTCAAATCCACAGGGATTAGTTATGAAAATCACATCTGAGTTAGATTTTATTAACAGGAAAGAAACATCTTAAATGTAGAACCCTATTATTTTTATAAACAACATTGTTCCTTAGGATATCCTGTTAAATTGTTATGTGTGATTAGATTGGAGAGGGAAAAACGTTTGTCCTACAGAAGCATCAATCTCCCTAAAAGTCATTTATTGATAAGTGACTTAAAAGATGAGTAATATTGTGAGATAAACTGATGAAAGAATAAATATCATTCTTGTACTGATTTTGGGGCTGGAGTGATAGCACAGTGGGTAAGGCATTTGTCTGGCATGCGGCCGACATGGCTGACCAGGGTTTGATTCCTCCGCCCCTCTCAGAGAGCCCGGCAAGCTACCGAGAGTATCTCGCCTGCACAGCAAAGCCTGACAAGCTCCCTGTGACGTATTCAATATGCCAAAAACAGTAACAACAAGTCTCACAATATGTTGCGAGACGTTACTGGTGCACGCTCCAGCAAATCGATGAACAATGGGAGAACAGTGCAGTGCAGTATTGATTTAGAATATTTAAGAAATTTTTTCTTTCCATTTCTAATTTTTTCTTTATGTTGCCTATTATTGTTATTGATGTTGGTAATGCATTTATATTTGCTAGAATGCTAGAATGTTCATATTTGTTATATAATTGTAAATATAAAAAACTTTTTTCTGGCCAAAAATTGAGATAATTTCCCACACTGTGATGTGTGTCATTCTGTTTTACTTTTGAAAGCTACTATGTTTCAGGTATATCAATTAAAGTACAGTAATACTTTAAAATTAATAATACTCTTTCTTAGGAATTTTAAAATCACTTTTTTCCTTTTTTTCTTTGGTGGGGGTACAAGTCATATCTGTCAATGTATAGCATTAAGGTCTACACAATCTGTGTTGGTATGTCAATCCCAGAAGTGCTCAGGGCATCATGTGATATTGTGTATTAAACCCAGGACTCCGAAATGCAAAGTGTGTGCTCAGCCTATTAAGATCTCTGTCTCTCTGTCTCTCTGTCTCTCTGTCTCTGTCTCTGTGTCTCTCTCTCTCTCTCTCTCTCTCTCTCTCTCTCTCTCTTTCTCTCACTCTCTCTCTCATAAGAACATTTTTAGGAACTAGCAAAAGTACTAGTTTTCTGGAAATATGATGTGTTTAAAACATACTACCCTCCAAAATAAACTTTGGAAAATGCTTATTTTCTTTTCAAGGATTTTCAAACTATTGTATTGAATTTACCTTCTCAGATGTTGGGATAGCTGATCTTTAGAGACGGTTGCAATATTTTCTAGCTAATGGATTCACTGGGCAGGTAGAAATTACTTTCAAGGGAGAATCTACTTTTAAGACAATTCACAAGTTTCTGTCTGCTCAGTCTCTTGCTGTGTATACCCTGCCGTGGACTGTCGTGGCAGTTCATTTCCCCTAGAACAAGAAATAAGAGACAGTGAGGATCTGGTGGTGCTCTACTCTCAGTGATCACTCCTCAAGGACCATATGGGATGCCCGAGATCAAACCTGGGCTGTCTTCATCCAAAGTTGTTCTATTGCTTCAATCCTAAGAAAAACTTTAAAGAAGCAATACATCATGTTGTAATCTATTTGCTAGATCTAACTCAGAATTAAGAAATGGTTCTAGATAGAATGTAAATTACAATGGGAAGAATAATTGGAACCATCATTTATAGGCAGGACATAGCTATAACTTGCTCAGAAAATATTGCTTAATTTGTATAAAGGGAAATTAAAAAATACATATTTTTTTATTTTGGAAACATGAACTCGAGTAAATCAATAGTCTCTTATGTAGGTAGTGTCTACTGATTTTATACTGTGAGTATGGCAGACTGTTTTTATATTCAAAACTATGCAGGGAAGTTCTTAGGGTTAGAAAGAATTATCTCAAACAGGACAAAAGTTAGAGAAATAATTAATGGAAAAGCAATTGTGGAAAATGAACACAACTGGTGAGTGTGAAAAAAAAATTGAGTTTTGTTTCCTTAGGTTTGTATGAGTAAGCTCTATATTGATGACCCAAAAATCAAAACAGGTTTTCATACTTCTGAAGATCAGGAGACTCAGATCAAAGTGTCAACTGGGATGAATTACTTACAAGATGCTATAAAGGAGAACCAAATTTCTACCTTTCTAAGTCTTATGACACTCAGCTTTCCTTGACCATGTCCACAAAACATACATCTCTGCCTCTGCTTCACATCACCTCTTCCTCTGCTCTTCTGTATCTCTAAAATACCTCTCATAGGAATATTTTGTCCTTTGATTTAGAACCCATCCTCAGTAAAGGTTATCTTATTTTAGAATCATTCTTCATATCTCTGAAACTCCTTTTTCAATTAAGATAATATTACTACTTCCTGGGGATTAGGTGTGGATATATGAATGAAGTAGAAGTGTAGGCTACAGCCATCCTATCATAGAGACAAAAATTCTTTGTAGTATTATCACAATTTACAATGCCTATTTTTTTTTTTTGCTTTTTGCGTCACACACGGCATTACACAGGGGTTACTCCTGGTTTTGCACTCAGGAATTACTTCTGGTGTTGCTCAGGCGACCATATGGGATGCTGGGAATAGAACCTGGGTTGCCACATGCTAGGCAAATGCCCTACCTGCTGTGCTTTCACTCCAGCCCCTCAATGCCTTAAATTTGACTAGAAGTGAAATATCAAAGGAAAAATACTATGTTGTCTAGTGCTATATTAATCCAAATATTTTTTGCATTTCATAGCAAACTTTCCTCTAATGATTATATATATGTATATATATATATACACATATAAATATATACATATACACACAAATTTATCAAATTGGAATTAGGTGTTTTGTGAATCTGTGTTTCATCATCATTCACTGTTTGAAGTCAGTGGAGATTATGTCATGTCAAAACTCTCTTCCACATTGTCTGGTCTCACAAACTTTTGCTTTAATCTCCTTAGAACAGTTAGGATATCAAAGGTCACTTTTATTTCAAAAGGAAGAGTCATGTTCCCAATTTTATTGTCTTTGTAGGAAGATTAAATGAGACTGTCTATGATGTCAATTGCCACAAGATGATAACTTTTTCTCAAATAGTACGGTTTTGAAACCCAAACAGGTATTTTGGTTGTCTTTTTTGTTTGATCTTGATTAGTTTATATTTTTTTTTCTCAAAAATGTGTTATTGGTCTT
This sequence comes from Sorex fumeus, assembly GCF_029834395.1. Lineage (NCBI taxonomy): Eukaryota > Metazoa > Chordata > Mammalia > Eulipotyphla > Soricidae > Sorex > Sorex fumeus. The sequence goes on from NW_026606065.1 coordinate 56,814,445, forward strand.
AAGATTTATTTTAAAAACCTTATTAGGTAGTCATTTTGCCCAAAATTTGAGTGTTTCTTATCAATGTGTTTGGTTAACATGGCCTTATACAGTATCAGTATCTCCATTAAAATGATAAATGAATGGATAAATTCAATCTAGTAAATCTATAATAAAAGACAATCTAGTCATACCTGAATTCATGAGGATTAAGTGGAACATTCAATTAAAGCAAATTTAGGATGGGGAAAAATATCATGGCATGTATATAACAGTACACTGATTTGTACATATACATGGGTAAGTTCATCCTATAGTGCTATAGTGGGGAATATTGAATATCCAACGGAATAATCATGTAAGTCAGTGTTTTACTAATGATAGTAATTATGCATTAAATTTTTGTATCAGTCACTCTAATATAGGAGAATACTCTATACTCTGGGTACTTCCAATTTTGATTTTCATTCTATCTACAGTGCCTCACACATTGTTTAAGTAAATATTTACCACATACCTGCATGTATCTTGAATGGCTTTTGGAATTAATTCACTCAACATCCAAGCACAATAAAGCATAAATATCCTGAAGTTAAATCAAATAGTTCTAGTAATGATGGAACATATAATCAGATGTGTGTATACATAAATATGATTTTTTTTCTTAGACAGTCTTTAAGAATTGTAGAGTCCTAAAGTCTAAAGCTGAAAAAAACGTGAGTGTCCATCTGGCTATATTAATTTTTTCAGGACACATGCGGCTATTATCCACCTGATCTGTTATGCCACATCTTCTTTAGCATGTGACAGCTAAGGTGATGCTGATCAAAAATATTGCAGTCACTCTTAATTTCACATACACAGAGATGTTTAACAAGTGACTTTTCAGAGCCATTATGAGAAAACACTAGCAGCCTTGGACAGGAGGAATAATATATGAGAACTAGGTAAATAGTATCCAAGTTCACCTTGATCATATTACCCATACAGTAGCCCCATCCTATATTGTAGTATTTTTGAAGAAGAAACCGAAAGAAACTTCTGATGATGACAATTCTGATTTAAATCAAAAGACACAATGAGTTCAACTTTAGTTTACTGTTTAATATGAAGAAAACAATTTTTCAAGGCCAAAAGAATTTAGTTGAACAAGTCCACTTTTTTCCCCTTGCACCCGCTTTGCTAAGATCCTTTGTCAGTAAGTTAACATAAGAAGGAGTTAAAGGAGAAACTACCTAGGAATGAGTGTGAGAGAAAAATGGTAAGTAGAAATTCTTGAATCCATTACTTCCCTCCCTAACTTAGCTTTCCTCTTGGTTTATTACCCAGAAATGTGGAAAGATGAGGGAGATGAGTTTAGCTTGTTCTGACATTACTTGGAGACTGAGGAGTGTTGTGACTTCCTTAATATTTCTACCCCAGAAAGGGAATTGAAACATGAGTTGTGTGGTTAGGTCTTGTAATGAAAAATAAAGGAATGATAGAGAACAGTAGAATCATATTATAAGCGTAATGGCAAGTGTGCTGAAGTTTTTAGCCACTTGCAAAATTGAGAGATACTATCAGAACTGTGCAAATACATTGCTCTGACTAATTTTCGAAGGTAAAATATGAAAATATTTATAAAACTGAGGATCCTGCTATGAATAAAATGTATTTTCTGATATAATAAGATAAAATGAACTATAACTTGGATCTATTTAAATGAATATATAAAGATGTTTAAATAATAAAGAACTGAACAAAAATATTATAACAGTGAAATCATCTATAATTCCTGGATTGGAATTAGAGTCATTTAAAATATTGAAGAATATTTAATAAACAAAGTAAAAACTACTTTATCTCAGAATATTTTATATGTGATTCACTTATCTAATATGTTGTGGATATTATATTTTATTGCCCTTTTTTTAGACTACACTTTACAATAAAAGGCTACTGTTTAATATGAAGAAAACAAGTTTTCAAGACCAAGAGAATTTGATCCTTTTTAAATAATATTCAATTTCAAACAATAATTTTAAAAGAATGTATTTTAATCCAGTTGTGCTTTTCAGTTGTAAAAACGATGTTAACTGTGTATTCTTTTGTAGATTCCTTAAGAACTTAGTTGAACAATTCATTGATATAAAGGAAGAGTTAATTGGGAAAGAAGCATACTAATATACAAAGCATTTCTCTTACATGAAGCTCTAGAAATATTCTATTGTCAATCCAAACAGAACAAACTAAAATGAGATAATTGGGAAGGTGCCCATAAAGTCAGTCTGAATATATTATCACAACTATATATGAGATAATATTTGTTTTAAAAAGATTCTATGGCACTGTAAACTCAGTCTCATTAGAGACTGCATTTAAAAGGCTTATAAAGTTACTCATTAATGTTATCTTGTTGTATCTCCACAGCTTTTTCATTAAAGAAAATTCAGCAGAAAGCATTTTCTCCTGATAGCGGGAACCAATTTGCAATAAATGTTCTGGAAACCACTAGGGAAGCCATTACTGAGGTCTAATAAAAACAGACAAGCGTAACTTGTTCTATATTTTTGTTTCAATCACATACAGATGAGACCCCGCTTTCCACACCAACCGCAAGAGACAGCCTTGACAAACTTTCTCTAACTGGGCATGGACAACCACTACCTCCGGGCTTTCCATCTCCTTTTCTGTTTCCTGATGGATTGTCTTCTATAGAGACCCTTCTGACTAACATACAGGTATGCACTTTTGCATTCTAAAGGAAAGGAACAGGGACGATCCCATTGTAATACTCCCCAAATTTATATTGTTATAACCTAATCTATTCATGAGACTAACTAAACCATGTTATTAAACTTTCTCAAGCCCTTAAAGATCTTAAATCCACTGCATTAATCAAATTGCTTTGGAAATGCTCAAATTATGCATATTAAGCCAAAATAAAAACTTAAGTGAAAATGACATGGGCATTTAAAAAATCATTCTGCCTAAATGTACTACTTACTCTCTACTAATGGAGAAATCTAATGTTTAGGTTTGTCTGATTTACGAAATGATGGCTCACCAGTTTTAATAAATATTTAGTTATTTTTAAACTGCTGCCTTCCAACAAGGAAATGGTATGTTTGGCAATTTAAAATATGTCTAATATAAAAGAATCCCCCCCTCCAAATTCTTTCTTTCATAAGTAAGTTTGTTTCAGTTAATAAGGTTTCTTCAAAGAATAGACTTCAAAAAGCCATACAAACTTTCCACGGATTTCCTATGTAGTCCCCAGGATGTATACTTCACGTACAGTACATTATGAATCAAAAATACTTACAGTTAACAATAACAGAGAGCATGGAGCCAAAATAATAAGAGTGTTTGGAATAAAAGAAAGCAGAATTTTCTTGCCCACACATGAAGTGATCATGTGGAACACAGATGGTGACTGCCATTTCCTTCTCCATATTTGGAGTTGTTAGTAGCATAACTATGTTTATATATACCAAACTGGCATTCTTTTTCTTTTTTTCAGTTTACACTCTAGCACCCTGCTCTTAGTGATATTTTTCTGTACACATTTTGTAGCACATTAAACTTTTTCCCAGGAGAAATGTAATTAACTTTATTTACCTCTTCAAGGATGTAACAGAAGGCCTTCCATGTAACAATCTTCTTATCTATGAATATGGTATTAGAGTATCCAGAACTGTGTTCAACTTTATGGTTTCATAGCTCAGTAACTGGAATAAATTATCATTTTAACCCAACCTGAATCAAATCCACATAGTTTGATCACATTTTAAAATAAACACAGACCTTTTTCTTTACATTTCACACACAATTATTTTCAGTAACTCTGTGTTTTTCATGAGTCTCTTTTATGTTCAGTTAAATTCTTGTGAACATAGCCATTTCAAAATATTCTGAAAATTAAAGAAATAATTCCATATGAAGCAATGAAGAATTTAAGAGTATACTTAGTATTCTTTTTCTACTTGTATGCGTTTTGCTAACTAAAACATCTTTAACTCGAAAAATGGTGATACGACTTCAATTTCAGCAAAATAAGGACTCCAGACTTTTATTCACAGAATTCTACTTACACATCCCAAGAAGGACTTTACACACAGACTCTTATAATGATAAAGGTGAACACCACATCTTTGTGTTAAATGGACATACATTTGGGGTGTTTATCCAACTAGTGATACCCATATTTATGATATTATCTGCATCATCTCAAACTGAAAAATAGAAGTATTTTTTAAATCCTGTGTAAAATGTATAGTTGAATCAAAATTATTTTACTGATACTATCACTAGATTTAAATATGCACACTCACTCCTTTCCTTCCCTCTTTCCTTTCTTCCTCCCTCAAATCTTTCTTTTTCTCTTTTTCTTTCTTTTTGTCTTTCTTTGTTTTCTCTCTCCCTCTCTCTCTCTTTTCTTTCTCTCTTTCTCTGTCTCTCTCTGCCTCTCTCTCTCTCTCTCTCTCTCTCTCTCTCTCTCTCTCTCTCTCTTATTTTGGATCACACCCAGAACTGTATAGGGACATTTTCTGACTTTATACTCAGTAGTGAACCTTGGGAGCGCTCATAGGACCATATGTGGTGCTGAATATTAGAACCAGGGACTGCATCAAAAAAGGCAAATACCTTTCCTTCTGTACACTATCTGTGCCCCTCTAACTCTCATTTTTTAATGAGGACATAGTTTTGAAAGAGTTGATGATAGGACAATAGTCAAGACAAACTAACTTTTTCTGGTTCCAAATCATAGGGATATGGTTCCAGTAAAGTTAGAACACCTTCAATAAGAGCACTCTATTACAAATAAACCATGGTTTTCCACTTCCACCTTACATTATGCGCATATTCATATGGGTTTGGGTATTATATTTTTTAATTTGTGTCTATTTATATAAAATAAAATATGTACACATAGATTAAATTAAAATTGAAGTTTTACTGAGGTCCATGCAGAGTTATACACAGATATAATAAGTAGCAATACATACAAATGCTGGATTTATGGTAACAATGATTTCACACAACTTTACATAAGGTAATACATTCTAGTTATTTTTTTATTGTAACACTTATTGAGTTATATTAATATCCATGGAAAGGCATAGAATATTTGAAGATGTTATGACTAGAATATTGAAAACACAGCATGAATATCTTTGTTGCCTAAATTTTAACTTGGGCAATTACAGCCTCCCTGGATTCATTTTCTTTGTACTTTCAGTGATATATAATTGTGTTCTCTGATTTATAATTCAAATAACAGCATATATTTTTGTGTGATAAATTTAAAACTATCTGCTTTGGAGAGGTTTTTTCTATATGGCATTGAAAAGAAGTGAAGTGAAAATGTTTTAATTTTTTTCAAACCATATAATTCTGTCTGAAATTAAACTTTATCCCTGTGTGTCATTTTAATCAAACCCAAGGCAATGGAAAATATATAATGCAGTTAGTCTACATTTTTCTTAGAATTAATGATCCCCAAACTCACCAAAATTACTTACTTGTAGTATTAGTTCTACTACTCAATAATTGAGTTTTATGATATTCCATAATTTGATAATTCTCAATTTAAGTTTTGTAATTGTTACTATAGATGTTCCTTCCATGACATTAACAAAAGTGAATTTTTCTAAGTGTTGCCTTTTGTGCTTTCAAAGAAAACCTATAGGAAAATATTACCTGCTTCTATTTAAAAATATAGATATGGGGACTTGAAAATTTTGGTTATATACTCATAGAGAAGTTATATACTCAGATTTCTTCTAATAGAGTATTTTTGAAATTAAGAATTATGATAAGAGTAATTTTCTTTTAGTGATATAAATACATTCCAAATTTTGATTTTTTAGAATTTTTAAGATAATATTTTAAAAGGAATTTTGTTTGTATTAATATTTGCAATGATTCATTATGACTTGCTCATTCAAACACATCCCTGGAGAACTCTCTGTGATATTATAGTGAGGAATCTAAAATTTGAGAATCAGTTAACTGATGTGATAACTTTATACTTTGACTTTCATTTAAACATACTCAAAGAAGAATTTCAATTACTAGTCTCATTATAAATTTTCATATTTTTAATGATAACTAGAACTTTTTGCATATAATATTGGTTTCAAACACTTTACATTATTTATCTTACTACAAAATTACTTAAAACGACTTAATATAAAGATAGTAAAGAGGTTTGGTACAAAGACATTCAGCTTTTAATATTTCAGAACTGTGCAATAATAATTTTGTATAGTTTAGAATAAATTCATATTTTATTTTAAGACACCTTTAATTATATGGGCTGGAGTGATAGCACAGCAATAGGGCGTTTGCCTTACAAGCGGCGACCCTAGTTCGATTCCTCCGCCCCTCTCAGAGAACCCGGCAAGCTATTGAGAGTATTTCACCTGCATTGCAGAGCCTGGCAAACTACCCGTGACGTATTCGATATGCCAAACACAGTAACAACAAGTCTCATGATGGAGACGTTACTGGGCCCGCTTGAGCAAATCGATGAACAACGGGAGGACTGTGACTGACTGACTGTGACTGAAAATGATCAAGAGAATATAAATCAATGATCAATTAACACATTGCCTTCAAAATATGGATAGGCTTGAGTTCCTATTATTCATTGTTTGGGGGAGTGGTTACACGTGATGCTTGGGGTCTACTCCTGGCTCAGTAATTGGGTTCAGTTCCAGGAGTTCTCAGGGAACAGTGTGGTACCAAGAAAATGTCCTGGGGTTCCAGCATGCAGAGCAGATGAACTATTCTGTTCTTATTACTACTTTTCATGAGATCATTAAACAATTATATAAGTAGGCATTCTAAATAGTTCTTAATTTGATGAGTAAAATACCTCTTTAAAATATTTACATCACATATGATGGCAATAATAAAATTATTAATATATTTATTAATATATCAAACATATTTCATATTTTGTCAGTGATTACAAAATCTGAAACTCTAATATTCATTGATTAATTTTAGTGTGGCAGTGTAAGGGAAAAAATACGTGTCTCCTCACAACATTCTTTGTTTCTAACACTTCTTATCACCAAATGACATATAGTTTTTCCATACTGAGTATTTCTGTGGTGCCAACTGCATGTCTGACAATTTAATGCCATTCTCAGTTTATCTTCTTTGAGATAGCATGAGATGTAATTACTTGAGTTCATCCTATAAAGTTGCCCCACTTCTGCAGATGTCAGTCAAGGGTTCAGTTGTGATCTGAGATCTGGACTTTATGATCTATGATCTATGATCACAAAGTTGTAATCTTTTGATCAGGGTTTCTGAGAGATTTCTCTTTTTGATAAAATTGGTTTTCTAGAGTAGGTCATGCATCTTAGAAGGAATTTTTGCTTACTATCATCCCAATTATTATAGAGGAATCAAACTCAGAACAGCCAGAGATGAATAGGACAATGTGCGTGGGGAACAGCTTAACGCTTCCACCACTGACATATTAACCAATCCAGAAGCACTCATCCTTCGGAGTTTTTGTGGAAGTTTCATTATATAGACTTGATGGATTAATTCACTGCTGATGATTAATTCGCCTTCTGGCTCTTGTGTCTTGTATGGAGATCAGAAGAGTGGGGCTAAAAGTTCCAACCTTTTAATCATGTTTTGCTCCCCTATAGAAAGTTCATTCATTGCAAAATCATATTTCAAAAATGAAATCACATCATTTCCAAAATCATATTTCTTATGTGACTATGGCGACACATTAACCATTTGAATGAGTTCATATATGGTAGTTGAGTCTAGATTTAAACACAAGCTCTCTGATTACCAAAACAATGTTATCATATTACAATTTATAAAAATCACAAAATTGTAAGCAATTTTGGCCGAGTCCATCATTGGTCAACTTTGGATAACATTAACCTATATATATTTTTTCTATAAGAGTTCCTTATTTAAAGTGACACTTTTCTCTTCAATCTAGGAAACAAATATTTTAAATATACTGTTAAAAATATGCATTACCTGGGGAATTCTGGTATTGGCTCATTCAAATGGCCCACTTGGCAGCTTGAACAGGTTATCCTCCTCAATTTGTTTTAAAATATGTAAAATATCTTAAGTAGAATTAATGAGTACTAAGGTTCTCTACAAGTAGGACATTTTATTGTCATTAGGCACTGCATATTATTTAGCCAAATTTTTGTCACATGAGCTTTGGTGACTTTTAAGTAATCTTATTTTTCTGATTCTAAAATAATTTTGTAGGAAATACATACATGTCCCAAAACAATAAACATTTCCTCTAGAATATAACTGATTAAAAAACTTTTCTTTCAGACAGAACTATTTTAATTCCTCTTACATAAACATACATATATAATATATATGTGTGTGTGTGTATTTCTGTGTGTGTTTGTGTTTGTGTATAAATATATTTTCTTGGTTATAGAAATAGTGGAAGCATTGCTAGATACATTATAGTGCCATTTGAAAAGATACATGTATAGAGAGACTAATTTTCTGAAAAAATGATTAAACAACTTAATTTTGAAAGTAGTATGACAACCATCATGACTGACTTATGGAGAAAATTCTCAGTTATGGTCCCCAAGTATTGCTGTGCCATAAGGAAGCTTAAAATGTGTCTCATTAGAATTGTCATCATTCATCTTCAACATCATAAGTACTGGCCTCCTCCTTGGATAAAAAAATTCATGTTTTAAATCTTTTGTCTTTTAGTGTAAGTCACATTGTCATCACAAAATTTTGCTCTGTACAGCCTGCCCATGTGAGAACTAGCATTTACTGAAACCCTTAATACATTCTACAGCTGGAAAATTTAGAGAAGTTACACAATTCTGAAGGCACTACACCATAGATGGTTAAAATGGTGTCCCAATGATTTGTAGATATTGTGAGAATTCCTTGTTATTGCTTTTCCCAGCTCCCTGCTGTATTGAAATTTAATCTGTTTTCTGTATTTTGTGCAGCAGAGCTGTCACGGTCAATAACATATTTTTGCATATGCATCAGATTGACTCTAGTGCAGTTTTTGTTCACACTGGACTCCTACTGATCTGTACTGATTTAAAGTCTAAAAAAATGAAACTTAATTTTATATTGCTTATAAGTAGTCCCGAGAGAGTATTAGATCCTAAAAGCTAATATTTTTCAGACATAATCAGCAGGAAAAGGTAATGTATTGCGATTAGCAGTATTAGCAGAAACTATAACAAAAGGATGCAGTAAACATTAGTGCTCTTAGCAGCTTCATACTTTCTAAAAAATATTATTATAAAATTGCACAAATTAGAGTTGTAGTTTAACATTATTCAACATGTTTATTCATAATGATTGTTTCATATTTAAAGAACACCAAAATACTGTGTTTTGTCAGCCAAGGATAATAATAGTTTAATAGTAATTTATTTTAAACAGCTACTGATAATACAACCAATCAACACATTAAGTGGTGCCAACATTGGCATCTTGCTAAATAATCTCTAGGCATTGCACAGAGAGTACATCTTTCAAAGATAAGTCAACAAGAGCAATCAGAGCAGAAAATTAGAATTTGGTATCTTAGAATTAAAATACAGCTAAACTAAAGTTTTAATTGGGGTGATCTAAAAGGGCACTTGATGTAATGATCTCTTTCATTTGTTACTAATTGTTTGTTCCTGATGAAGAAGAAACATACACAGGAATGTTGCTGAATTGAGTTAAGATGGCAGTTTCCTTAGCAGCTATGTTTTATTATTAAAAAACAAAAAAAGTGGGGAGGGACAAACTATCCTTAAGAAATCTTCCAGTTTGTCATTATGGGGGAAGTTCAGAGTCAGGTATAACAAATATGAAAGAATTAATACGTGTTTGAAAGGAGAATACATGTCGCTTATGATAATGTTATCTTTGTGGATTGAACTCAGAGAACATCATCAGTGGACTGATAAGTCAAGCTGGAGTTGAACTTATTATTTAAGTTCATCTAGTTTGCTTATCTAGTCTCATATGGAGGGGTTACATCTACAAATACATCTACAAAAGACACAGCCTCCATTTCATTTTTATCTTTCCACTGAAATGTTATCATATGTACAGATTGTAGCACTGTAGCACTGTCCTCCCGTTGTTCATCGATTTGCTCGAGCAGACCCAGTAACGTCTCCACTGTGAAACTTGTTGTTACTGTGTTTGGCATATTGAATACGTCACGGGTAGCTTGCCAGGCTTTGCCGTGCGGGCGAGACACTCTCAGTAGCTTGCCGGGCTCTCTGAGAGTGGCGGAGGAATTGAACCCGGGTCAGCCCAGTTGGCCGCGTGCAAGGCAAACGCCCTACCACTGTGCTATCACTCCAGACTAAGGCAAATTATTTTCTACTTCAGGATACTGTTTTGAATAGCTCAGTTAATAAGGATAGAAATTATACTCCAACAAAAAACACATGCTAAATCAAGTTATATGTATATAGATGTAAATTGTATAATCAGCTGCATTACATAAATAAATACACTCTGCTTTTACCAAGTGCTCTAGAATTATGTATTATGCTGTCAAACTCTTTCTTTGAAGTTCTATTATGTCACTTTAAATATGCCTTTTAAAAATAATGCAATATAATGCCAGCATGGGTTAGTTCTCATTTATACATATATGTATGTATGAAAGTATTATGATTTCTGGGGGGCCTTGGGGACATAGTACAAAATAAAAATAAAAAGACCCCTCTATCTCAGAATGTTGTTATTTTAGTAGAAGCACACTATTAACAGCAATAAAATAATAAATGTTGTCGTACAATCAAATAGTATTCATATTTTTAGAAAAAACAGCGAAGTTGTTTTGGAGAGCTATTTTAGATAAAAGGATAAGAGATTTTGCTTAATTGAGCGATAGTAAAATGAAGTAAAACCCTGAACTGTAGGAAAATCATGAGGAAAAGCATTCAAAAGGGAAGAGAAAGAGAAAAGCTTCTGGTGTCAAAAGTAATTGGTGTCTTGAGGAATAAAAGAGGAAAATTGTGCCTGGTATAAGTTAAGTAAGGATTCGTAGAGAAAAGACTTCAGAAGATAGGGGAAGGAGTACGACAAAGGTCATGTGCAGTTGCATAGACCATAATCGATCACTACTTATGGAAGGGTTTCCTCTACTTCTTATTTTTATACTTTATGCATAGCATTGAGCTAGATATTCTTAGTAGCTGTCACTGAAGCTGTTTATAATATTCATATATGTTTTTCTTAAATTATTTGATTTAGAGTTCTTATGTGCTAAATCCTATTGAGTGAGTGTACAGCTAGAGTGAAAAAAATTGATAAGTAGATTTTTTTTTGAAAAGTGATTTGAAATAATGAATTTAAATGTGTTTTTTACCAAAACACCACAATTCTGAATGTGTTTTTTGTACAGGGGCTTTTGAAAGTTGCCATAGATAATGCCAGAGCTCAAGAAAAACAGGTTCAACTGGAGAAAACAGAGCTAAAGATGGATTTTTTAAGGGAAAGAGAACTAAGGGAAACACTCGAGAAACAGTTGGCTATGGAACAAAAGAACAGAGGTATTTTTATGCTTCCAAATAAATGTAATGCTTTAAATAAATTACTTGATGTAAAACTGGTGATTTACTGTGAAACTGTAGCTTTTTAAAAATTAATATTCTTGGCTAAATTCTTTAGCAAATTCAAATTTTTGGTTTTTGTTGAGTTATCAATTTCTAAAATGCATGATTTCTCTTATGTTCATACTTCAGGGAGTTTATATATTAATTATTATGTCATTAATCAGATATTTTATTTACTTACAGAGTTTAACAAATACATAATTTCAAAACAAAAATTAGCTCTTATGAGATGACAACCACAAAGAAGAGCTTTATACTCATTCACAGTTTCCTTTGCAAAACTCAAGTGTTAGTGATAAAGCTAAAACAAAATAATTAAATTTGGGGGGTTAGAGATAATTGATCCTGATTTTAACCTTGGTACCCCAAATAGTTCCCCAAGCTCACCATGTGTGATCTATAAAAAACTTATTTAGTAAGTATCAATTGAAAATGTAGACTGATAATATCCAAATAGATGACTAAAGTTGAGTATTTAATTTTCTTTTTTCATGTCTCATCATGTCCACCAGGATCAAATATACATTTATAATGTTAATCAATAGGAATTTTATTAACAAAATAATTATAAGTCAGTGAATTACTTCTTGTAACTTACTTGATATTGTAGTTACAGAAGTTCATTTATGTCTGTGCATTTATTTTATAATAACCTTCAAGAAGACTTTTATTTCATTCAGTTGCCTCTTTGTCTCAGCTGTAAATTCTCCTTAAGTGTTACAGAGTAGGAGATTTTTTCCTCATTTTAAGCATCTGTTTGGCATGACCATTTAAAAGTCATTGTTTCTCTTTTGCTTTTAAAACTGGTAGATATTTTCATTTGTTTCCATGAAGCAACAGTTAATGGTTTCCTGGAATGATATTGATTTGGGAAACTGTTACCCTAGGTATATAGCACAATTATCAATAATGTGTTTTCACATAGATTTAGTCACATAGATTTAAGTACTAAAACAATTAGAACAGAATGTACATTGATAACAGGATGTATTCTAAACATGAAATTTGGTCAAATGGAAACATTTTCCATGAAAGAGCCATGTTTGATTTTATTTTTACTTTTTTCAAATTAGACCTAGATGCAGACTATGAATTCCAAAAATAATCTTTTGGTTACATGAATAACTTCATAATGTTATTGGTCAAACCTGTCCATGGATTTGTATTGTTTTATTCTTTGTAGCCACTAGAGGGCAAAACATTTCATAGATCACACCATGAGCCTCTGATTTATTTAATTGTAAACAGTAAGTAAAGGGGACAGCTATCAATAATGATCTATTATGAATGTATCTGTTGAAACAGTGTCTTACCCTAAAAAGAACACATGGCAATTCCATTTGCTTCAGTCACATAAGAGAAAACAATGAGACATCAATGCAAGGCACTGGGTATTGAGTTTTTAGTGCCATAGGAGTGTACAATTCAAATAAATAATTCAGAAATTGGTTCTTCTTTAAAAGGCTTATAAACAATCATGTCTGAAAAGGTAAATAGGAGCCCAGTCACTTTGTTAAAGGTGAACATATGGCTGCTACGCCACTGAAGGAAACTGGCATTTATTTTGAATCAGTTTTAATTGTCTTTCTAAGACTGGCTAAGGTGGATTTTGCTTTAAGAAAAAAGTTTCTATAAGTATATAGAATGGGCAACAATAGACTCAACAACTTAAACATATTAGTAATGTCAAAGTGTAAAAGTGGACTATATGAAAATTACGACTGAAACTAAAATTATTATTTCAGCTATTATTGCCTTTATATTTATATTGAATAGAAGTTTTGCTCTTTAATTTGTAGTTAAAATCAAGTAGTAAAGTTGGAATTATTACTCTACATAAATCACTTTTCCAGGATTTCCTCATTATGATTCTGCCACATTCACGATTGAAATGTATATAAGTCATCAGAAATCAGATTTAAAACACACATATACATGCTTGACTGTTTCCATATGCTAATTGCTTACCTTGTGTATCCTGTGGAAGTTAAAACAATTGTCACAGCAGAAGTTTAGTTAATATAAATTTTGTGAAGAAAATTCACTCATTATTTACTATGTGTTATACACATCATTAAATTATTCCATGTAAGCAAATATATATCAACTATTTGCATGATCTATTTTTTTACAATTAGCAACTAATGTTAGCAGTAGCACATTGACTGTGAATTTTTATACTCACCAGATTCCTACAGTAAAAGTATATTATTTCAAAATATATGAGAATAAATACAAACTTTAACTGTAGAAAGTATTAAGGTGTCTGAGCAAAAGACAATAAATAGATCAAATATTTGCAAACTATGTGTTTACTCCTACATGATATTTTTGAATTTTTCAACATTTCAGAAAAGAATTATTAAAAAACCTAACTGGTTAAACATTGTTTTGCAAAATGTTTATAGGGGAAAATGCTCTATTTGCTACTCAGAGTGATTCATAAGACATAGGAGGCATTCGTACAATGGTTTGCATAATGCAAATTCATGTGTGCTTTTTCAATTCAAGGGCAAATGCTAAGCATCAAAATTCATTTACTCAGGCTTCCTTTATCAGTGAATATAAATATTTACTAAAATTAATTTCTCAATAAACATGTGTCTACATTTTGACAATTAAAAAAATCCTTATGTTCTTCAGGACTAAATAAAAATTGTCTTCTTTGGACATTTTACTGAGATTTATTTCAGATAAAAGTGGTTATTTTTACATTCCTCTGCAAAGGTAAATGTGTCTGGCAGGAAGAAAAAAAGATATTTCATAAAGGAAAAACAAAAACAGAACATGAGCCATTTTTAAGTTTGATAGGTGCAAACATTTCTTGACAGAAATATACTCTCTTCTAGCCATAGTTCAGAAGAGACTAAAGAAAGAGAAGAAGGCAAAAAGAAAATTGCAGGAAGCACTGGAATTTGAGACAAAACGACGTGAGCAAGCAGAACAAACCTTAAAACAAGCAGCTTCAACAGAGAGTCTCAGGGTCTTAAATGGTAAGCGTGTACATCTGATTCAGAGCTGGCTTATGTTCAGTTTTCATACCCAGAAGACAGCTTTGTGGTTTCATGCTTTTGTATACCTTGTGATTAAGTTGTACTTGTAGCTTGAAGCATGAGAGGGAGACTAATTCCTTGTGTTGGGTGATATACTATATTTCATAGATGCTTTCTTCGTTTTGTTACTTACTCCTGTCTCTGGCACCTGCCTTGGCTTCTCTAACCAAACATGTCTAATGATCTATAATACGTAATTGATCTGATAACTTCCCAACCACAATCCCTTTTAATAAAAAAAACGACATTTCCTTTTTTATCTGTTCAGATATTTCGATGACTTTCAGTTACTGTTTTTGTTCAACCTTTGCAAGTTGACAAAGATTTATGCAATCTTAATTCAACACCCAAGTAACAGGTTGCTCTTGTTTTTTAAAGGACAATAGGAATCAAATGAAATATGTGTCACTCTTACCTTTCTGTGCTTTTAGACTCTCTGACCCCAGAGATAGAAGCTGACCGCAGTGGCGGCAGAACAGATGCTGAAAGGACAATACAAGGTAGGAATTTGCAAAAGGCTATAAATCTAGATCTTGCTATATGAGTTTTTCCTCAGCTTTAGCCTGCTATTCAAGCATGTAGCCTACCATCTGGGCCACATCAAAACAAGTTCAAACAAGGTCAAGTTCATCTTGCTTGTTTATATGAGTGAATTCATTTTGTGCTGATAGATTTTCTTTAAATTAACAGGTCATTTCTGTTTATACAATGCAATTAAAAAGGAATAATTAATTTTAAACAATGTATGATTTAATCTTGGGCACAGTAAATGTGTTTTATTGAATTCCTGAAGCCCAATCTAATGCAGGAAAGGTTTATAAAATATAGCCTATAGAATTAAAATCCTGTGTTAATCAAATACGTGGTTTTTAAAATGAAAAAAAGTCCTTTATTTTCTGTTTTTGTGAAATAGCATGGTACGTACAAAAAATAGGCTAGTTCAGTGATAATAAAAAGTAAGATTATTTTAGTCCTATGTGAATTTTCTAAATGTTCTGTATGTTATTCTATACATTTTAATAACACAAATATGCTGAGTAAAAGCATATATAGAATACTAAAGGGAGTTGTACTAAACACTCAGAAGAGCTAAATATGTTTTCTGCCAAGACCACACTATTAGAAAGGAAGAAAGTCTGAATGTAACATAGTCTAACATCAATTCTAAACAGTAAACTCAATCTAGCAGCATGAATACTAAGCAGAAAAAAAGGGGTATTTGTTTTCTATTTTAAATGAAGATGTTTCTTCAGAGTAAAGTCAGACACGATTACTGCCCAATTAATCTGCCCAATTCCTTTTATTTTTGCATTGAACCTCAATCATTGTTGGTATATTGTTTGACATTAGTTCTGTTACTTAATAAACTATTATAATTTTGTTCTTAAATTAGTGTAAAGGAAATATACTTTTGTAAAGTTATATGTACAATAAGTACAAGAAACTAGACTTCTTGAGACTACTAAATTAATATTTTAGATCATATACTTGGGTTGTTTGCTATTACAAGGTATCCTGCCAATGTTCACTAATCATTCATAGAGAAAGGAATTCATTTTAGGAACATTATATGAACTTCAATAAAAGTACATGTTAATGCATAATGTTAAAAATTTTAAGATATTTGTTGCATCTTTCTCTTAAGAAAGTACATCCATGTTAGCAAATTGCTGATTTCATAATTAGTCTTCTCAATAAGATCATTGTAAATATCAACCCTGTTTTGTGTGCACAGGGACTAATCATGCATTGATTTAGCTAATGCCCAAAATGAGCCAAGAAAGTACATGAGTATCCATTTAGATATATAAATTGTCTGATATCCACAGGATCGTAAAGTTTGTCAGCACTCCGTGTATGAAATGCTATAAATTATTATTGCATAATAGGACAATTTTGTAAATTTCAGATTGTTCAATGATGAAACATTTTAATTTCATTTTACATATATATATTTTCCCACTGTCTTGAAAATGTGACCATCAGTAAAACTGTAGTTACTAAAATTTGAATCTGTAAAGATTTATTCATATTCAAATATACACTATAACATGGATAATTTCTTGCTTTATACATTTCAAATGATGATAGTTCTATGTTTCTTTTGTGATTTGCCTATTCTAAAGTATATTCTTTTTTTCTATCCAAAATTCTATAGCTACATTACAAAGAAAATTCATCCAAACAGTTTTGTAATTCAGGAAGTAAAACAGTTCAACAATTATACATATTAACTGAAAAGTCAAAAAATCACTGTGGTGTTACTTAAGCTTTGATTTAATTTTGTATAAAATATTTTCACTTTTCTTACTATTTAGTATATTAAAAAGATATGATGCAGGATCAGAGAGATGGTACAGCCGGTAGAGTGTTTGCTTTGCACACAGCCCACCTTGGTTTGATCCCGAGCATCCCATATGGTCCCCTGAACACTGCCAGAAATAAGTCCTGAGTACAGAGCCAAGAATAAACCCTGAGTATCACTGGGTGTGACCAAAAATCAATCAATCAATCAATCAATCAATCAATATATGACCGTTAGGACCAGGGTGATAGTACAGCACATAAGGCTCTTGCACTGCATACAGCCAACCTAGGTTTGATCCCCAGCATCCCAAATAGTTGCCCAAACCTACCAGGATTTATTCCTGAATGCAGAGAGGAATAAACCCTGAGCATTTCCAGGTGTGACCCCCCAAAATAAAAACAAACAAAAAATAAAAAAGATACATTCCACTAGTTTAATAAGAATAATCAGATAATTATATATTTCGAGACTTGCATCTGAACTTAATGATTTTATTATACTGTTTACAGTATGCAGTTTTTATTTAATACAGCACTTCAGCTGTACTTGAATTTACTTAATAACATTACTTTTTTCTCAGATGTAAATTTCTTTTTTAAATGCTACACTGTGTTTTTGTGTAGTTGCCAAATGTTGATTGCCCAACAGTTAAACAACCTGACATTTACAAGAAGAACAGTCATCTTTTGAAACTCATATCCCACTAGATTAGTTCAGGTAGCCTTAAAACCCTAAACTAAATTAATACATCAGTATTCTAATATAATTTTAAAAATTAACAAAGGAAAGCAGACTGCATGTAGTTTTAGTCTGCATGTATGCACTAGAAAGGAAAAAGCAAAGAAGATAGAACCACAACTCATTACCCATTTCTGAAATGGTCTATGGCATGCATTTGGGGAGCTATGAGCATCACCCACTGCTTCATAATTCAAGAATGACATAAACACAGTCTCTTGCTGCCTTCGCTTGCTCTCTCAATGTTCCCAAGCCCAGGTGTTATGATACTCTTTGTATTCTTCCTGACTCCCACTCCAACCATAACTGAAATTATTCTCTGTTCCAAAATAAACTTAAGTTAATTAGGAAACCCACATTTTGTTCTGCTTGTCATATGTTTACTTGTAATGTTTTGACAATAAATAAATTCCAGGTTTGGGCCAATACTTCCAAAACCTAGCAATTGGGCATTGCAACACTTCTCAAGTTCAAGTAATTATCCATCAACTATCACCCCCAAATAAGGACCTCAGATTAGACTAATGTATTATTTTTATTTACAACAGCTTCTATAAATATATAAAATAGAGGAAGATAGGTAGTAACAGGAAATAAATTTAAAAAATCTTACTGAAAATATTCCTGGATTACAAAAGAGGTAATTTATGATTATTTTTTTCCTCAGAATAAGAAAATCATAAAGTAGTTTAGAAAAACATTTAAATGATTGAACTTTCTTAATATGAAAGGTAAATCAGCACATTGTACACTTGTATACAGGGTTAATCTTTCATTGCTTATATTTCTAATAATTAACTAAAAATTCATACTTGGCATGAATATGTTCTGAATAAATAAGAAAAGATTTTAAAACAGCAACGTGTAGGACTATATTTTGTGGCAGTTAACTCTCATACATGAATCTTAGAGATCATTATGACATTCGTTTCAAGAGCTTGAAAATGTTATCTATTTAGATTTGCATTAGGTCACTTGATGTTTTAGAACAGATGATCACTCCTTGACCTGTGTTTTTTGACCAGTAAATAACCTCCAAAACTCATTCTCCCCTCACATGTGTACTGTACATGCTTATACTGTATGTGGTCAAGTTTATAATGATATCTTTCTTCAGCTAAGTTATATAGTCTTTTGTATATACTCTCTCTAGAGAGTGCCATCACTTAAATGGCTTACTTATCATATTCCAACAATTAAAAGAGTTTTCTCTATCTCATGCAGACATCTCTTAAAAGCCCCAGACAACATTCAGTTTTCATTTGGCTGTCTCATGGGAACCTTAAGGTCCACTGCACAAAATTGAAAGGATCCTCTTCTTTTTTTTTCCTTTTTTTGCAAAACCGCCTTACTCTCAGCTTCTTTTTTGATGGTCTCCTTTATCTGTTCTGTTCAATATTCTTTCCAATACATTCTGAGGAAAAAGTAGAGCATGCATTTCCCTCCTTTACCCCTCCATGTCGCCGCACTAATTCCCTTCTCATGCTCAGTGATTCTGTCATACTGAATTTTTTCCCTAAACCAAAGTCACACATCTTCGTCCAACTATTAGGTACATGTTTCCTTCATAACATCTTTTCTTACCCATCCTTCCAGGTCTATTCAGAAGTTATTACACCACAAAAGCTTCCTAACATTACACATGGTTTTGAAACATCTCTCTGCCTCTTTCATTTTTTTTTTTTTACTTTTCTGCGTTACACCCAGAGATGCTCAGGGGTTACTCCTGGTTCTGCACTCAGGAATTACTTCTGGCGGTGCTTGGAGAACCATATAGGAAGCCAAGGATTGAACCCATTTCAGCTGTGTGCAAGGCAAACACCCTACCTTCTGTACTACTGCTTTGCCCGCCCCCCCCCCCCACACACACACACATACACACGCACATACTCCAAGTCTTAAGGCTCCTTTCAGGGGTCATTAGCACAGAGGATGGGGACTTATAAGCAGTACCCAAGGGAGCACTGGGCCTAACAACTTTTTCCCTCTTCATAGTAATCTTCTGTGTATGTGTCATAATTTGCTTGATGTCTTTTTCTCTTCCAGAGAGTATCCAAGCAAAACCATAAAACTTTCCTATTCTGTTCATAGCTATGCCCCATATCCTTGACCTGTACATGCACACGGATGTGTCAGAGGTTCATATCAAACTTAGTTTGTCATGCTTGGCAAATCATGGTATTCACAACGCAGTCTAAAGGAATATTACTACCATTGATGAACTAACATGTTAATCTAGGGGCTGGAACAATCATACAGGATGAAGGGGCATACCTTGCTGTGGCAGGCCCCAGTTTGATCCTTAGCGCAACTTTGTCCCCAAAGCATTATTAGCTGTGCTCTGGTGGCTCTCAAGCACCTCCAGGTGACCCCCAGGTAATTCCTAGCACCACATGTAGTCTTGAAATGAACTGCTGGCCCAGTTGGCTAAGAACCCTGGGATTGGCTATCAGCCCTCTTGAAAACCACTAGGGAGGTCCCTACCCCCACTCTCGCCTCCCCCACCACATACTCAAACATAAAAGTTTGAATTTTGAATGTTCAGTTGAACCCAATTTTCCATTTTAAGTTTATATTTAACTTAACGTGCCAATGTCACATTTACTAAATATCACTTTATTCTTTGGTGGCGTACACAACAAATTCATGAATTTCCCATTATAATTTATTCAGTTCACTATATATTATTTGATTAATGTATAGATATGATCTGTATAGGAAATGTGTATTAGTGCTTTTCTGTGAGTTTGAAAAAATTAAATTGTTGAAACTTCAATTGAAAAATTAATTCTTAACATCAGTGAGAATGTGGACCACAGTTCCTCTGATATCTTAGATTATCTGTAAATTATACTAGTAAAATTGTGACTTCCCTTTTGTATTTTCTTCCAATAGCCATAATCAAAACTCCTTGACTTTTTTCACCCTTTTTATTTTCACTGATCTTAGATAGTAAGAAATGAAATATTCTCAAAAAATAGAAAAGGTAGAGGACTTCCTTTCACATTAACAATCTATTTTCTTCCTTTTAAAAATACCAACTTTATGCTTATTACATAGCTTAATACATAGTTACAGGTACCAGCTAAGTTTAAAAAAAATATTTATCCAGGGGCCAGGGTGATACATTACAGTGGGTGAGGCGCTTGCCTTGCACAAGTCTGATTCGGGTTCAATACACGGCATTCCATGTGGTCGCCTGAGCTGCCAGCTATGATTCCTGAGTTTAGAGTAACCCCTGAGCACAATTGAGTATGACCAACAAACTCCACACACACACACACACACACACACACACACACACACACACACCACATAAAAAATAATTGCCATTTATTCAACATTTGTTGAACAGTGATGATATACCAAGCACAGAGTTAAGTGGTTACTGTTGCTGCTTAGTACATATATAAACTTAAAAAAAATTTAATGCCCTCATTTTTAAAAAGAAACCTAGACATGGAAGTGTGTGAAGTTTTGTATGTCAAACGTTGGGTTAATAAGAGTTGGAATAGAATTTATTTAGTTCAGCAGCTTTTCACATCCCCTATTTCTTTCTTCCTGATTTCTTTTAGAAGAATCCTAAATAAGCCTTCCCCTCTTTTAAATATGATTAATAATTTAAAGCTCCTCAGAACTCACGTATATTTTTCTTGCACTGTAAGACAATTAGATATACATTTTTATCAAGAGTTTTATAAACTTAAGCTTTATCACAAACATTGAATTTTCATTTGACGCATACCTTTTCATTTATTTAAAGTTTGGGGCCAGAAATATAGGATAGCATGTTGGGAGTTTGTCTTGCATATACAGCCAACTTAAATTTGATACTTAGCATGGAGCCCCGAGTTTGGCCAGGAGTAATCCTTAATCACTGCAGTTGTAGATGTGTTCCCCAAACCAAAAATTAAAAATGAATAAAATAAAAAGAAAATTTGGTATATTATATAGTCACTGTCACTGTCCTCCCGGTTTTCATCGATTTGCTCGAGTGGGCCCAGTAACGTCTCCATTGTGAGACTTGTTGTTACTGTGTTTGGAGTATTGAATACGTCACGGGTAGCTTGCCAGGCTTTGGTGTGCAGGCAAGATACTCTTGGTAGCTTTACGGACTTCCCGAGAGGGGCGGAGGAATCGAACCCGGCTCAGCAGGCTGGCTGCATGCAAAGCAAACACCCTACCGCTGTGCTATCGCTCCAGTATTATATAATAAGGGGAATTATTTGCTTGTTACAACTGTAGCACTGTAGCACTGCACTGTCCTCCCATTGTTCATTAATTTGCCTGAGTGGGCACCAGCAACGTCTCCATCGTGAGACTTGTTGTTACTGTTTTTTGGCATATTGAATATGCCACAGGGAGCTTGCCAGGCTCTGCCATGCAGGCAGTATACTCTCGATAGCTGGCCGGGCTCTCCGAGGGAGACGGAGGACTTGAACTTGGGTCAGCTGTGTGCAAGGCAAAAGCCCTACCCATTGTGCTATCGCTCCAGCCCATCTTGTTACAACAATGAGGTGAATTGTGAGCTGATGTGTTGTGCCTTTCCTGTGTAGTCTAACAGAAGAAGAGAATGAAGTCACAGACTGACTAATATTCTCAGATTATGTTACAAGCTGGAAGGGTTGCCGACATTTGAATTGAGATGTAAGATTGCAATGTCTTCATTCTCTCCTCAGCTCTTTACAGTCTGAAATATTTTGTCCTTGTTTTAGGTTAACTACTTGTAGCCCTATCACTCATTTCACATTTTACAATTCACTGTTAATGACTTAGAAAAATTCAAAGCAGTACGCTAACAGTTATTAGGAAATGAAATAAAATTGGGGGAAAAAAAGATTTCCTTGAGAGTTTTAATTTTTTAATAAGTCATTAGCCTATGACATACAAATGCAGAAACATCAAACTGCATGAAGAAAATACAGTAACAGTGAAGGGCATCAGAAATAGCTATATTGAGCGAAAAAGTATCTGCAGTCCTATTTATCTTGTAAAAGAATTAGATGAATTAGAAATGAGTTCTAAAATCCACATTTTGATTTGATGCAGATCACATGACATCCTCTTTTGTTTCTTTTGCAATATTGACTTGAACAGAAATGCTCAATGGTTATCACAGGAGTTTGATATTATCATCATCCTTGGGTTAATCTTCCTTAAACTTAGCACATTTAAGTGTTATGAAAGTATTTTTTAAGTTTGGGTCCATATTGTTTACATATTTAAATTTGTAATACTTAAAAAGGTACTCATTTGATATGAGAAGAGGCTCTTTATTTTTTTTTTAATTTTATTATTATTATTTTTTGCTTTTTGGGTCACACCTGGCAATACACAAGGGTTATTCCTGGTTTTGCACTCAAGAATTACTCCTGGCGGTGCTCAGAGGACCATATGGGATTCTGGGAGTCGCACCCGGCTTGGCCGCGTGCAAGGCAAACGGCTCAACCCACTGTCTATCACTCCAGCCCCGAGAAGAGGCTCTTTAAAAATCTTTACAGAACCTTTATTAGTGATACTAAAAATTATATTTAGAGCCAAATTTCTGCTAATTTATTTTTCATCTTTTGTAGATAATTAACTAGAGAGGGTTGCTATAAAGATTCAAAAGAAGTTGATCTGAGATTAGAGTTAGCACGTAGTGGAAGATAGTTTGCACAAAGTTAAATTTTAACTGTTAATATTGAATTTTATTATTATCATGTTATATTTACCATTGTACCCAGCAATAGGCAAACAGTAAGTCTATTACAACTCTAATATACAGTCACTTCTAATATATCATCCTTTCTTTGGGCTTGGTATGTGGTAAATTGTTCTTTATATATAATATTGACTTTGTTTCATAGTAAAATACTTGCATAAATTAAAAAATAAAAATTATTTAATTTTTTATATTTGAAAATATTTCATAAAACAAATCAAAAAAATGAAGTCAGGTTAAAACTGCTTTCTAGCATATCCCCACTGCTTTCTGACTACTTCTAAACATATAATTGGCAAAAGAATTACCTCAATTTTTCTTGATCTTAAAATATAAATACTAAAATTATTTTACTATGAACAAAACAAAGCTATTATATATTTACTTCGAGTTCCTTGGCACTGTTTTCTTGTGTTTGGCAGCATTTCAATGCAGCCAATCAATTTAAGACAGCATTGATTAAGTTGAACAAAAGATGATATTGATTGCAGACAGTAACCAATAAACAGACTATTGTTCCATAGTTATCATAGGTCATTGTTAGCTACTCATGTAGCTAGATGATCAACATTACTATTAAACAGAAAATCCCAAAAAGACTCATGAATTTGCTTTATAAAATGTTTTCTTATAATTTAGGTGTAAATATCCTTATTATTTTAATAAATGTAAATAAAGTAAATATTAAATTTTCTCATATAGATACTTCAGATGCTAAAACATCAACTTTTTTGATATGAATTTTTATGTAATATAATATAATTATATTTGAAAATTATATACATAGTGAAGAGATTGATATTAAATTGTTTAAAATACTACTATGTATCATTAAATTGCACCAATAAATTACATAAAAACCATACACAATATAGTATTTCATTTAGATAATTTTTCAAGTTACTGATTCAAATGAAAAAAGCATGCATCATTTTTTTCTGAGGCTTGTTTTTTTTTTGAGTTGTAGCATGTCATGGGAATTTTGTGATGTGATTTTAATTCTTAATCTATTGCCCAAATATTAGCAAAGTAAATTAACATGAAGTAAATAACATCACTTTTCATAATAAAAGTAATATAATAAGAGAGGAACTAAAAGTGTAGGGATCTAGACAACATTAGAGATAATGAACTGTATATGAAGCTTTAGAGAAAAGCAATGGTGTGAATAAATTTGTATTAAATATTGAAATAGGGAGATTAAATTAAAAATTGAATTAAATTGACTTATTTATGAGCATGTTTGTGGCTTGAATTGAATACTGCCTGTAGAACATAGCACTGTCTGTCGCACTGTCCTCCCGTTGTTCATCAATTTGCTCAAGCAGGCACCAGTAACGTCTCCATTGTGAGACTTGTTGTTACTGTTTTTGGCACATTGAATACCCCATGGGGAGCTTGCCAGGCTCTGCTGTGCGGGCGGGATATTCTTGGTAACTTGCCTGGCTCTCTGAGAGGGGCAGAGGAATTGAACCCGGGTCGGCTAAGTGCAAGGCAAACGCCCTACCTACTGTGTTATAATAATAAATGAACTTTTGTAAAGATACTAACAAGAGAACCTAAAAATCAATGCTGCATTCATTTTAATTTAACATCATAATTAGTGATGTGGAAGAGTGGTTAAACAGGCTACGTCAATGAAATTTACAAATAGTTCTGAATAAGGTATAACATAGATCTGTATAGACAGTATTATATGCTAAAGGAGTAGAGGATATTCAGAAATTTCAGAATGAGTGAAATAAGATTCCTTTGCAAAAAGTAAATATAACTTTAGAGTTCGTTTTTACGATCCATCCAAAAAGCTCAGCATCTATCATTAGCAATGTACGTTCAGTCACAACTTTTTAGGGTGACTGGCTAAGGAATTGGGAAGAGTTAAACAACAGGTAAGAAAATGAGCCTCCGTCATTTTTATGATATATATATGCTATGTGTGACTTTTTATTATTTTACTAGACTAGTTATCAAGTTGGTATATTATTATTGCCAAGTAAGCCATTTCTTATTTTAATACAGTATATTGTCTTCATATTTAAAAATTGCTTAAAATTTATTTTTACTTTGGGTTTTTAAACTTTCATTATCAAGTGAAAATTTTACGACCATTTTATCCAATTAACTTTCTCACTGAAGATCTTACTAGTAGAAAATGTGTATATGCCTTCTAAAGATGAAGAAGACTGCCATTTAGCAATATACACTAGTAGTACATATTCACCAGCTACACTTCTGTTCTGTATCCATCCTTAGTACAGATTTCTGCCATCTAAAAGAACTTTTAATCAGTATGGAAAAAGGTTTCTTTAAGATGGTGTGCAGATACAAGATTTTTTATTTTCTGAGTAATGTTATATATATTTATAAGTTATAAAATTTATTCAAAAATATTCAACATGCATAAAAAATATCACTTATTTCACATATCAACTAATTACAGCAGGAATCGTATGAGCAAAATAATAAAAACTGATATATAAGCACATGGTAATGAAAAGTGTGCCATCAATTGTGAGGGCAGGTATACAACATTCAAGATGTGTAACACTTTTTCCTGTAAATTCTCTTCAGAAAAAATAAAATATCATTATTTGGACTATAAATGTAAAAATGCTTATGATGCATTATACCCCACCTCCCCTGGTTAGACACAGAATGTAGACATGCCACAATAATGTTTTTTATTTCGACTGTTCGAACCATATTAATGAGAACATCATTTTGGAGAACTAATTATTTCTATTTGTCTTATGTCACACTTTCTAATTCCCCTATATTAGCACAGCCAAAGCAAATTAATTGCTTTTCCAGCAGTTGAACCTTGTCCAAGAATGAGCTCACATTCCCTTCCAGTTTCCCTGTTTCTGGGAGTGCATTGTGTCAGAAATTTCTCCTGATACTAAACATAGTCTGGAGAATATCTTTGCAGATTTCTGTGCGCTCACTTGATGAAATTTATAAGTTTAAGTGACCCGCCAGGAAAGATAAAGTTCTTAGCTGCAAGATTATACATCAAAATAGTTAAAGTGAAATTAAAATTAAATGAATGAATCTCACTGAAGCAAAAAAAGCAGTAATTAATGGTTCCCTTAATTGTCTTCATAAAATATTTGCATGGGTCTAATTTGCATAATTTGCATGTATTAATTAATCTTTCAAAGGAATTTTGTGCTGAGAGAAGCCAAAAAATCTCTTTGTTTTATTTAACATCTAATGAAATATTTATCTTCTTTAATGAACTTCTCATCTTCATTAAAATAAAAATTGCACAAGTTTGTATGTTTTAAATGTTTTTATAATTGAAGTATTCAAAAAATCTCTTTAGACTTACAACAGCTGAAAAACAAACACATTATTTAGCATTCAGTATCATTTTAAAAACAGTTATATTTTAAAACAGAAAGTCCCATTTCACTTCTTCAAAGGTATCAAAGCAGTTAGTAAACAAATAAATGAATATAGTCATTTAGTTTTAAAAGTAAGATTTACAAAGGCCTGATTATTTCTTTCTATGGTTATGTTATTTTTATGGCTGAAATAGTGAGCAACTAGAGGGTATGGATGAGAAAAATCAGTATGTTTAATTGTTTGGGAAATGGTTCATTGGTTGAAAATTTTTAGCTGGTTCAAAGAAAATTAGTCCATTAAAATCCATTTGCTATTATTAACAACTGCTAGATTGACTGACAATATTTCCTGGCAGAAGCTATATAGTTCCAACTTGGTTCTAAATCTGCCTGCTGGAAAATTGCAGCAGGGGTTTCTCTTCTCACAGACGAAGAGATCATAGTGAAAATCAAAAGACGTGCCTTGGAAAGGAAAAAATCAAAATTTTATCAAGTGCCAAGTAGCACTGGGTAAGGGTGTGGGGAGAGCCCCAGGAAATTAAGAAAAATGAAAAAAAGGGACATTGCTGATTTTTAATGATATTCATCTATTTTTATGCAGCTACTACTTGGGGTGTATTACAAAGGAGACCATCAGATGACATTGGTTAAACAGTTAAAGTTTGCACAGCTTTTCCACATATTTTATATTTGTTGATCTCACCATTATATGCCCATTTTGTGTTTGGGAAACTGAGTCCTGTGACTATACATTCAGGAATCCTTTGTGACAGCATATGACTTTGACCTTTTTATTTCGTTATAGTTTATAAAATGGCTATCAGTGGCTAAATTCTAACCCGGCTAATGAGAGATATAAAAGCACACTTATAAGGATTGAAATTCAAAACGCAAATGTACAGTTTGTTCCATAGACAGCTTAGTAATGTGATAGAATCAATTAAATTGACTTTGGTTTCCTGTAGGATTAATTCTCAGGGAAACTAAAAAGCATTTTCATTAGGCAACGTATTATTTCCTGGCTCTGTAACCACTCCTATAATTGACAATCTCATGAACTTTTCTCTGATAATAAAAAAGTGATTATCTTACTAATATAATTATTAATAACTTAAAAGTAAATGCCAATCCAGATATTCCCTAGCATTAGCATTGATTATTTAAATAATAATTATTTCTGATGGGTTAACATTAACAGTTTAGTACTAAAAGCAGGGATAGATTGAAAAACATACTCTAGTGTCAGTACTATGATTCAAAAGTTGTCACCCTGGTAATGTAATGTAATGTAAACTACTGAGATCCTCTCTAGTACAGTTATATTTGTACTGTCTTAAATATAAAGCCATCTACTCTTTATGAGTTTATACATGGCTACAGACTAAAGTAGGTCCATAGTCCATTGCAGATATGGATCGTGGATGTCAGGGTTAAAATCTTTAATTGCTGATTATGTATCCTTTTAACAGCATATAAATTAAATGATGATTTGGGATGTTTTTTTGTAAAAACCGAAAGTAATCAAAATATATACCTCACAGAGTTATTTAAATTAATATATAAAGAACTTATAAATTTGAAATAAAGAAACATTTTTGTTATATATTAAAATGAAAATTATAGATTTTCAGTGGCATCAAAGAAATTCATGTTGGAGTACAAATTTCAATATTTATGTAAATTTAAACAAATTTAAATTTAATAAGCTTAATAAGATTTATTTGCAGTCCCATATTGTATATAATTATTTCTCCCTCCAACGTAAGTAAAAAGGTAAAGGTAAAGGCCCTCCCGTTGATCGTCGATTTGCTCGAGCGGGCCCAGTAACGTCTCCATTGGAGACTTTGTTGTTACTGTGTTTGGCATATCAAATACTCTCGGTAGCTTGCCGGGCTCTCCGAGAGGGGTGGAGGAATCGAACTCGGGTCGGCCATGTTGGCCGCGTGTAAGGCGAACGCCCTACCCGCTGTGCTATCGCTCCAGCCCAACGTAAGTAAAATATAAGTTTTTTAATTCATTTAAGATGGAGTATTTAGAGCTTTCAGTTTTTTATATTTTGACAAATTTCTTTCACTATGGTTTGTTATCATATATTTTAGAGTAACTGCAGATTCTTTCATAACCATACTCTACAAACAATAACTCTACAGAAATGTTCCTTTTAAGCTTACTAATTGTACCTGTAAAAGAATGAATGATGGCTACAGATTATTGGAACTGACTCTCATTCCTTATTTATTTATCTCTGGTACAAAGCACTGGATAAGTAGATTTTAGAAAATAAATGATCTCCATACATATACAGGTAGAATGTACTTTTGATTCCATACTTTTATGCTTTTATGTTTGTCTTGGGAATATCACATTTACTGATGAAGAACAAATTATTTGATTCCCATGATAAAATTTAATTAGCAGTTAATTTCAATTTATAAATATGCTACATCTTTTAATATAACCTAAAAATCTATCCTGCATTGCTTTTTCTAGTCTTTTGAGTTGTTTCAAAAGTTTCTCTAGAAAAGTTATCTAAATCATCACAATATAGAAGTAAAATATGTCACACAGTAATGTTTCCAGCTAAATTCTTGCAAACTAGGAAACTAAATAAGTATATTTACTCCACATCTGAACAAAATCATCTGTTTTTAGTGTTTTACCTTGTCACTCCACTAAGTTTTATTCAGATGTAGTGATCCATAGGTTTCTTGTTTCATCATAACTGCTCAGTATTCTGTTGTCTATAAGAAATATGTCTTTACATATAATCTATATAACATATATTATAATATATAATAAATTTATATATAATTCATATGTCCTTTCAAATTAAAGTTTTTTTGTTTCGTGGGATTGATGCCCAGGAACAGAATTGCTGGATTATATTGAAGTAGTTTACCGGTAATTTTTATGTCAACACAATAACCAAGTCAGAAATAACAATAAAGTAACTGGTAAAGTCAACTCTACAAATATTTTAGAATGAATTCAGTAACTTTTCTTAGTAGCTTTGAATTTAGCTTGTTTGAGATACTATTTTGAGACCCAGGACTTCCTTTAATTTTTTGTAATTTAAGGGTTGAGAGATGTTTCAACCTGATCTGGGTTTGAATTCTGGCAACACAGAGTTCCTCAGACACTGGTAAGAACAGCTCTGAAACCAACACATCCCTTTATTGTCAGCAATAACCCTGAAAAGACCCCTGATGCTGCCCGGGTGAGCAGGGTAATCTCTGACAACACGGCCTGAGCAGCACTGTATCCCCAGGACTTTGTATTGAACTGTTGGCTGCTTGACAAAAATCACCCGTGGGGCCCACAAGCCTCCAGAAAATCACTTAGAACTCTGAAACCCCACACCCAAATTATGTAATTTATATTGATCCCATTAAGTTATACACTTATGTTATGTTCATAATTATTATGAAGTATTAAAAGTCTAACTTTTAATTATGAAATTCTACTTAGATTTTTTAAATGACAAGGATGAAAAGTATAGAGAGAAATTACAGGAAGTCCTTTAACGGGACTCTTAAATTAGATAAAATCTCAGAGCTTTTTGCTTTTCTAAGCTACAGAACTAATCCTGATTAATGTAGTCATAAGTCAATGAATAAGTGAAATGCATGTGGTGTATTTTAAAATAAGCAAAACAGTTATGTCTTAGCACTCATATGCTTATATTATATTGAGTCTTGCTATATAATTTTATTAAATTTTAAGTATCAGAATTAAAATATGACTCTAAACAGGACATTTCCCTCAACAGATTATTCCATTATTCTAAATGTGGTTTTGAGTCTTTTTACATTGAAATTGTAAAACATGGGCAAATGTCAACTAGTAACTTACTGCTCCTTGTTATATCCAGTAATATGGCAAATAATGATAGGTGACCCACTGAATTGATTTGGATCTAAACTAGACAAAAATCTTTACTGCATCTCAAAGACGTACTTGTCAACCAGAAATCCAAGAATTGGTTTTGGTCATCAGCACTTTGGAGCATCCTAACAGACTACCTAATGAACAGAGGTGTAGATTATCAAAGGTATAGGTACTAAAGGATATGAGCTATCATCTCACGAACAGAGCAAATCATAATTAGTAAATATTTGGGACTCTTTTTTATTTCATATAGTCTTTTAATTTTTTTTTAAATTTTTATTAGTGAGACACCATGAGGTACAGTTGTAGACTTACTTATTTTGTCCTTGGTTTTCATTATACAATGATCAAATACCCATCCTTCCACCAGTGCCCATTTCAAACCACCACGGATCCCAGTATCCCTCCCACCCCCCATCCTTCCCATCCCACCCTACCTCTGTGGCAGGGCATTCTCCTCTGTTCTCTCGAATGGCTAAAAGGCACATGAGAAAATGCTCCACATCATTAATCATCAGGGAGATGCAGATCAAAACCACAATGAGATATCATTTCACACCACAGAGACTGGCCCACATCCACAAGAACAAAAGCAAACCGGTGTTAGCGCAGATGTGGTGAGAAAGGGACCCTCCTTCACTGCTGATGGGAATGCCGACTGTTTAAGCCCTTTTGGAAAACAGTATGGACGATTCTCAAAAAATTAGAAATTGAGCTCCCATTTGACCCAGCAATACCACTCCTGGGAATATATCCCAGAGAAGCAAAAAAGTATAGTCGAAGTGACATCTGCACTTGTTTGTTCATTGGAATTCTTTATACTTAATTTTACCATCCTTTCATCTCATGGTTGTATATCCATGCTTTAATAACCTCAGGTGACTACTTCCAAAACTAATAATTTTTCTCTTCATAGAGAGAATATTTTATTATATGTAAATGTATAAAATGATCTGAATATTTAGGTTATTTATATATATACATCTTAGAGTGTCAGTTAATTAATAAGAATTTAATTAATAATAATTTATTCCCTAAATTAACATTTAAACACGTAGTTACTGGATAATTCCCCACTTTGATTTTAAATGTGGTTGGTATATTTCGAGTAGTAGTTCAATGTATGAATCACTTCATCTGTGATAAAATTAAGACAGTTATTTACTGAAACCCAAAAATTCCAGCAAAAAGGGTGTGAATTTTCACAACTCAGTAGGTTTCTTTGCATGTTATTTTTATAATATAAATTAAATTCAAAAACAATTTAAATCATTTTCTTGATGTTAAAAATTATATTTCAACAGAGTTAAAAATTTGTCATTATTTTAAAATGTTATTGATTTTATCTTAACACTTATAAATGAAATATTGGCAAAATAATTAATGTTATTTTATTGATAAAATATATTCATAAAATTTTAGGAATATTTAATATATGATTTCAGACTTAAGATTTAAAATTCATGTCATTCATCATTCTTACTATTGTCAGCATTTAAAATTTTTGAAAAAGCAAGTTAATAATTGTAAGAAATGTATGAATATAACACATAAAACTAGACATTATTATTTTTTGTAGCTTAATTTTATTTTGTTTTGTTTTGTGGCCACACTCAGCACTTCCAGGTTTACTCCTGGCTCTGCATTCAGGGATGACTCCTAGTGGGACTAAGGAAACCATATAAGGAGCTGGAATAGAACCCAGGTTGAATAACCCAGGCGCTTTCCCTGACCACTGTACTATCTTTTCAGTACTCCTGTGTGATTAATTTTAATATTAGTTTCTTTTATTGCCAAGATCTCTCTGACCACTATAACTATATAAAGTTTTCACTGCAGTGTACTATGAAAAGAATAAAGATGGAGAGGCTTTGCCAAATATATAGACGACCAACAGGGTTCTCTTCTGAGAAATATCTCATTAAAAGTTTTGGAAAACAAAGATTTTTAAATTATCCTACATGAAATATAAATATTATTTTTAAATATGTTATTGAATTTTAAATTTTCACATGTAGCTGGTACTTTAAACTAAAACGTTCTATAGTAAAAGTAAATAATATCGGGGCTGGAACAATAGTATAGCGGGTAGGGCATTTGCCTTGCACGTGGCCAACCCGGGTTCTATTCCCAGCATCCCATAGGGTACCCCAAGCACCACCGGGAGTAGCTCCTGAGAGCAGAGCCAGGAGTAACCCCTGACTTTGCGGGTGTGCCCCAAAAAGCAATACATAAATAAATTTAAAAATAAATGATATAGAGATAATATATATAACTAAAATGTCACTGTCACTGTCATTGTCCTCCCGTTGTTTATCGATTTGCTCGAGTGGGCCCAGTAACGTGTTCGTTGTGACAATTGTTACTGTGTTTGGCATATAGAATACGTCATGGGTAGCTTGACAGGCTTTGCCATGCCGGCGAGATATCT
Source organism: Sorex fumeus (assembly GCF_029834395.1). Classification (NCBI taxonomy): domain Eukaryota; kingdom Metazoa; phylum Chordata; class Mammalia; order Eulipotyphla; family Soricidae; genus Sorex; species Sorex fumeus. The sequence continues at coordinate 56,847,499 of NW_026606065.1, forward strand.
CGGTAACTTACCACAGGCTTTCTGAGAGGGGAAGAGGAATCAAACTCGGGTTGGCCATGTTGTCCACTTGCAAGGCATATGCCCTACCTACTGTGCTGTCACTCCAGCGCAACTAAAATGTAAACAAGCATTATGCAAACAAAAATAAAATTGCTCTATCAAATTAAAAGTGAAATATGTCATAGAATAAACTTTTGGGAACACTGTCTATTGTACCTAATTCTTGGTTAATTTATTGTAACCCACCCACTTTAACAATTGCTTATACACACAAGAACTGTTACCAGGAGGCAAAAAAAGGGATATGACATTTTTTCTAAACAAGTGATCATCTAGTGGAGTATAGAGATAGATAAAAGGTTCTCATAAAATACATATTTAATCAGTTCTTGTTGATAAAGGTTTGGGTGTAGAGATGTTGATGCGGTAGAACAAGAATTTCTGAGCATCATGGGCATAGCCTGGAGACCCCCAAGCATTATAGGCTATGACTCTGGACCAAATATTAGAGGACGCAAGCATCATAGCATCATCTAGGCCTGATAAATCAACTGCCGTTATAGCTGACCAAATATTGCTGGAAGTGTTCTCCACCAACCACTACAGAAACTCAACCCCTGTGAACTAATCAGGAGCACTAATTAGGAGACAAAAAAAAGTTGAGTGTGGTAGTAACTATGAAACAAATGTCATTTAAATATATTAATTATATATTATACTTTGGTATACGAAGAACATCTTAGGTACTCGTGGGTTATGGTGCTGTGCCGTACCTGGTGTTGTTCAGGGGCTATTCTTAGCTCTGTGCTGGGGAGTCAATCATATTTTGATGCTTTTGTACTAGAACAGCTCTTTGTTTTGTTGTTTGTAAGACCTCATTAACATACTATGGGAACATATACTCAAAAGCCAAAATAATTTATTATATGCTTAATTATAAAATGATTTTTCTTAAAATTTCTAAAAGTTCTATAATTGTCCTTACTAAAATATACTCTTATCTGCTGCATATTTCCATAGTACAAACTAAGCAATTAATTGTGTGATTGGTGGCAATTTATTTATTTAAGCTTAAATATGTAAATCTAAATCTTCTACTGGGCCACAGAATTGACATATTGTTATGCCTTCTAGAAACACATAAGAAATTACATTAGGTTTGTACCTGAGTATACATTGAGCATATTACTAATTAATATTTATTAAAATACATATGTGTTAGTCCTGGTTTCATACCTGCAGTCACTATACCAAATAGTGAATTCAGTAAAGTACATCGATTAGGTCATGCTTAGTGATAAGAAGTAACAATAAAGAAATATAGCATGCAATGAATTTAGAAGTTAGGTAATGAGAATTCTGTTGTTCAAGGAATAGATTAGGAAGGTGCTTTCTAAATACTAGGGAAAAATGAAATTGCAGGACTTAAGAAAGGAAAATATTGGTTGGTCTTTCAAAGTAGTTAATACAGGAAAAAAATCCAATCTAGATTAAAAGATAATTTTGGCTGGCCACTGTGGTGTCTGGATGTGACACGAGGCAATTAGAACTTGGAGTATGCGCCTGGATACAGAGCTGGAATTTGAATTTAGGTGCTATGAATGTGAAGTCCGGAAAAAATAAATATTTGAAACAGTGTTTTAAAAGTTTTATGTAGAAAACATACAGGTCTCTTTGCATAATCTTGATATTGTCATTATTCTGAAAAGTCTAAAGTGACAAGCTACTTCATTCCACTCCATGAAATGATTTTTATATGAGTAACAAATGCAACATTTAGAAGCAAAGTATGTACAAATGGCTATGAGTTCATATATTTTTGTTAGATTTTACATTATCCTTCCTTGTTATGAATGACTTGATTTTTTTTTAAATAGAGAAAACATAATGCAGAGTTTCTTTTAAGGCAGTTATAAAGGATGGATTACTTAGACACTGAGTTTTGTCCATTAATGTTAGTATAATAAAAGTAGGATCCCAAAATTTACAGTGTTAGATTATATACATAAAATTAGAATACAGAATGCTAAAATACATAGTAGTATACTAGATAATTCATATTTTGACTTATTTATTTTACATCTTTGTTGATTCGGCAGAATTTGCTCATGACAAACTGTCAGTTCAACTCTTGCATTAAGAGACATGTATTTTTCATGATATTGTTTCATATGGCAATATGTTGGATACCAGTCCTTTCAAGTAATCAAACTGCATTGAATAGAGTCATAAACAAAAATGCACCAATAATTTACTCACATTGTTAGCTTTTCCCTCTGATACTGTGATGTTCTTTGCAATAATTTTACTGTAGAATACAATCTTATTTTGATGGAAGTGAAGTAATTTTTTTATATAGTCAGTAAAGAAAAATTGTTTGTGTAAAAGTTTTGTGAGTTATCAAAAGTATATTTTGCACCAAAATAGTTCTATAACATATTTTAAGCTTTGGAAGTATTATTTTCAAATACATAAAGCATTTGATTATTCAGTAATCAAGTGTCTTCTTAATTGTAGCATTTAAATATTTCTCAATGGAACCCTTGAATAGTAAAGAACTAGACCTGAGAAAGTTGTGAACTCTTTATACAGTTATCCCCATGATACTAGTAAGAAAATGGAAAATAGGCAAGTTAAGGCACTGAGACATACAACTTTATATTTTTGGTATGCCAGTAAATTTACACCAATGGAGATGGAATTTAAGCCTGTCTAGTTGAAATGAATCAGGAATATGAAGATAAATTAGGCATTCTTAGTTCATCAATTTGGTATGATACAATTGTAATGTAAAGAAACGCAAAAAGAGGAGTATATTGTTCCTGTAGTTGGGAGGGGGGGCTTTTTTATAAAGTTATTTTAGCATAAGCCTAAATAATTTTCTTTAATTTACATGTGTCTTGAAGCTTAACCTTAATTCAGTATATAATAATCTACATATTGACATAAATTAATTTTATTCATGTCACAATTTTTACTGATAGGAAAATAACGCAATACTGGCAGTAACCATGGCCACAAGCAATTAATTTTAATGGAAATGGTGGCCTGTGTTATCATGACCCAGGGCAGAATTTCATAGTGGGCAGGAAATACACATATATCAGCACTATCGTCTTTTTAACAAATATAAGCATATTTATTGTGATACCATTTGAATGCTGATTTTTAGAGTTTTTGCATTTTTGAAATAAAATAATTTGGCAGTCTCTTGGAATTTATTGTTTGTTGAGAACAAACTGGGATCCATAATAAATGAAAAATTTTAAGTCTAGTATACTCAATATATATACTCAATATACTCAATATTCTTAATATTTTCTATGTCTAAAGACAGAGACAATTTATAAAATGCAAAGTGATTGTTAGCATTTCATATTTTTTGACATAGCACATTTTGTCATTTTTTCACTGCTTTCCATTTTAAAGCCATTTTGTGTCTTACATTTGTTATTGTCTGTGGCTATTTTGATGTTTTCGTGATCCATTTGCAGAGAATTATGTCTGCTTCCTTGGAAAGCATGCAGTGCAATAAGGAACAGTTTCTGATATTGTGAGATCTCAGATTTAACCAAAATTGAATTTTGTCAGTCACCATTGCTAAACGAAAGGTTGCAATGAGCAATAAAAAAAAAAAAAAACCTGTCCAGTTTCTGGTTCAATCTAATATTTTTTGTATTTTATTTTTCCTTCTGTGTGTGTGGATGTGTTGAAAATAGAATCAAGCATCTCCAACATAAAGTAAAATTTTCATGCACCCCCCCATATCTGTATTGATACTTTATCTAGGAATAACTAAAATAATTTCCATTCATTTTTGTAGTTCTTTAGGTGCTAGTAACTTCATTATTATGTTACTATGTTTTTAATTGTTATTTATACCACATTTATAAAGTGATCTTATAAAATTACTACATGCCGAAATTTTTAATATTGGCCACTGTTGCCAATTAAGGACCAGAGAGAATAGAGTGAGGAAAGCATCCTCTTTACTTCCATGCATCTGGTCCAGGTTCAATCCCAGCACCTCATAGCGGGACCTCTTAGCCTACTAAGGAATGATTCTGAACACAGAGCCCTGATAAAGCCCTTAGCACAGCTGGGTGTGACCTCTCGTCCCAAAATTGTCAATTATAGTTTTCATATATGGAGATAATCAATGTCCTACGTAATACCTATTTTTCATCCCAAGTAGAATTACACTAGTAGAAGCAGTTCAAGAAATCTCTTATTAGTGTAAAATTTGTATACATATACATGTTTAGAGGGGCCAGAAAGATAGGACTGGAGGGAAGATGCTTCCCTTGCATGTGGCAGACCCACTTTCTTTCCTGTTGCTGCATATTGTCTCTCAAGCAATACCGGGGTTTATTCCTGAGCACAGAACCAGGAGAATGCACTGAGCACTACTAAATGTGGTCTAAAATCCTCTCCAAATTTGTGGGGGGAGAGAAGGGAGAAATATTAAGAAAGAAATGCTGTATTAGGAAACATACAGTTTTGTTTTACTGTATGTATTTTCTCTGAAATACAGTCCATTTTATAAAACTCAATTGCATTTCACTTAGAGTTCTTCATATTACCCAAAGTTAAGAATCTTTCCTGTGTGTTCAGTAATACAAACTGAGGTATACTGACAGAAGAACTAAAATACTGCCCCGGAATGACATTCGACAATTTTATTAGTTAACTTATAAAGAAAACCTTTTCTCCACATAGCGTTAGTTTTTAAAATCTTTATATTTACTGAAAAATGTGAGGTATTTCACTGAATTTTCAGTTGGTAAATTTAGCCCTTGACCAGCATTTTTATTTCAGCATTATATAAATATGCTAAAGTTCCAGAGATTCAGAACTTTATTCACTACAATTATTTCCCTAAACAAATATAACTTTATTAAAATTACTGAATTAGTCATGCTATAGAAAATAGAAAAAAAGAAGAGAGCGCTCAACTCTTTAAAGATGATGATTTTTTCCTCCAAACTTAAAAGAAAATAACTAGGCTCTGACAAGAGCTGCCCTTCTAATTGCCACCTTTGGTTTTTACCCAGAAATAACACACAAATTTATTCTGAAAACTCAATTTATTCACAGAGGATTTAGCTTGTTTCTTGTAGAGATGCAAATATAAATGCTTGGTTTGAAAGGATACAGATGCTTGATTTGTAAGAGTCTTGTTTTCCTTCTGTACAGAATTTTATTTTCTCAAACAAGGCCTCACTTTTCTTCAGTGCTGTTTTAATTAAGCAAAGTAGATCATTTGTCCATTCACCACTCAGGCTCTTATACGCCATCAGTTGATTATTTCTTGTACATTCTCTTTCTTAGTCCTCTCTCCTCCCAGAAATGCACTGAAGAAAGTAGAAAGCCTTGAGTTTCCATTGTGTTTTACCTTGCTGAAGTTGGGAGGTCTCACCTTCCAATCAGGACAAGGTAACCTAAGTGCAAAGTACCTAATTCTCACTTGCTGGTACATTAACCACTCTGATGGGTTCTCGCTTCTTACTAATGAGTGCTTAATTAGAACAAACACTCAAAAATACTTTACCAAAATGTCCTACAAGCAATATAATTTTTCTTATTCACAGAACAAAGCAAAACTTTTAAAGAATTGGGGGATCTGTTTTTAGTTTTTGATAAACTTCTAAAAATACTTTTTTCCCAAACACAGGTAAAGGAAATAGTAAGTTTGTATACCCCCCCAAAAAGCAAATACATATTAGCAAACTCAGTTCAAATAGATAATATTGTTAACCTGATTTTGTAAGGATTACAACTGCTTATGAAATTCACCATTGAAAAATAATAGATCTATTGACCAGAATCTATTTTATGTTTGTATCCTCAGCCCAACTTCGTGAATCTGAACCTGGTTTTTTCTAATAACTATTAAATTCACTATACATGTTTTCACCGTCTAAAACATGAGTGGAACTTTGCAAAAAAATTTGTGATTAACTAGAAAGCATATTTATCATGAGGATACTTCCCATATACTCAGGGAAAGGTTATCCATCTTCAATATGTTTTTAGTACATGTATAATACTGGTGATGTATTGAATTTTCATTTCATGGGTCAGATCAATTGTACAGAAGGAAGGATGCTTTTCTACAACACAGCCAACCCAGGTTCAAGCCCTCTAACCCCAATTGTTCTAACACGAGTCCTTCCATGAGTGTTCCCAGAGGGTAGAACCCAGACTGAGCACTGCCAAAAGTGGAACTGCTGGAAAAATCATTTCCATTCTTTATTTTTTTCTTAGAACAGCAGGTAGGGCATTTGCCTTGCACACGGCTGACCCGGGTTCGATTCCTCTGTCCCTCTCAGAGACTCCGGCAAGCTACAGGGCCTAATAAGTGTTAGTACCTACTGTACTATCACTCTGACCCCAAACATTTGTTTTTTGTTTTTAAGATAAGAGACAAAATAGTTCAACTGAGGTGAAGAGATAGTATAGTGGGTTAAGTGATGGCCTTGCGCATACTTGACCTCAATTCAACCCCAACACTGCATATAGTCCCCTGAACACAGCCCAAAGAAATTTCTTAGTAGAGAGGCAAGAATAAGCCCTGACTACATTCAGTTGTGGTCAAATAGCAAATACTACTACTACTACTACTACTACTACTACTACTATTATTACTATTAATAATAGTTTGAGTTGGCACCACAAAAGTAGCACTGCAGCACTATCCTCCAGTTGTTCATCAATTTGCTCAAGTGGGCACCAGTAACGTCTCCACTGTGAGACTTGTTGTTACTGTTTTTGGCATATCAAATACGTCATGGGGAGCTTGCCAGGCTCTGCTGTGCGGGCGAGTTACCGTGAGTAACTTGCCTGGCTCTCAAAGAGGGGCGGCGGGATTGAACACAGGTCGCCATGTGCAAGGCAAACACCCTATGCGCTGTGCTATTGCTCCAGCCCATTTCAGAGAATATGCGCTAAAATTAAGGCTGTTCCTCATACAGAAGTACTGCATATAAATTGGCTGAGTAAATAGTTCATTGACACAATATTTTGATATGTTATTGAAATCCTAATTTATTAGCAAACCTAATCATGTCCTTGCTAGTACTTATAAAATTTTTATAGCATTACTGAACCCTTATTAGATTCACATATTATGTATAGTTCTCATTATTTTTGTTTAGTTTTGAGTGAGCTGCACTTGGCTGTGCTCAATGCTTACTCCCGGCTCTGCATTCAGAGATCACTTCTGCCAGGCTCAGGGATCAGATGCAGTGACTTATCAAATCTGGGTACACTTCATGCAAGGCGAGCATTTTATCTGTCTGGGAATATTTTATCTCTGTCTTCTCAATTTTTCTTTAGTGTCTTAAATCTGAAGTGCTACCTTGACCTATTAAAAATATTGTAAAAGCTGATATTTTTGACGAATATAGTACATTAAAACCTTTCTCATTTTGTACTGACATTTCCTTATGATTAGGTACCGAATGCGTATTTTAATTTTGTATATAAGCAAGTAAAATTCTGTTCTCAATGTAACATCCAGAGGCACATAAGGTCCATTTGCCCTTTATTTTGTGATATTTATTTTGATAATATCTTCCATTATAGACACTTATTAAGTACCAGATTTCAGGCAATATTCATGGTGCTATAAATAAATACACCAAGTACAGGACAATGATATTTTCTCCTAATGACATTATAGCCAGACCTTACTCGGTTTCTCTTTGATAGTTAAGCTGTACAATGTGAACACCATCCTAGCGACTTGGAAGAGGCATGGATATAGATCCTATAATAATTAGTTATAATGACATTTAGGTTATTGTAATACTCTGTGGATCCAAAACCCTTTATCCTGAGTATATTCTGAGCATTTGTAACTAAAACATTCACCGGAGGAATAATTTCTTAACACTAGGCTTAAAATTGACTGGTGCCTGCTACTTAGAAACACAATAGATAGTTGATGATGGTCATAACTTTGTTTTGCTTGTGTTTTTGAGAATATTTAGTTTTTAAATGCAAGCATTCATAGAGCCAGAGGGTCTTTTCTTTTAATATCTGGTAGAAAAATTCTTATGAACAGAAAACATCAACATCATAGTTGAACCTAAACTTCAGAAAAAGAACCTCTCCTATACGGTGCTGACAGCAAGAATTCCATTTCTCAGAGGAACTGAGATACTCTCAGGCTGCTCTAGTCATTTGGAGATGTATTTTACCTGGAGCTGTAGTTGACTGAATAATTCCAAGTCACCAACAATTAACCACAGCCATCTGTGCTCATTGCTTTTCTTCACTTTTTTTTTCCTTTTTTTGTCACACCCAGCAATGCTCAGGGGTTACTCCTGGCTCTACACTCAGGAATTATTCCTGGTGGTGCTTGGGGGACCATATGGGCTGCCGGGGATCGAACCCAGGTTGTCTGAGAGCAAGGCAAATGCCCTGTCCGATGTACTATCACTCCAGCCCCTTTTACACACTTGAATTCAATTTTATTACTGGTTTGTATGCTTAGTTTTCCACTTAGAACAAAATTGTGCTTAGGCCAGCTTGCCCAATAATGGTCCTTTTGTAATACCACTAAATCTAAAATCTAGTTTCACTTCAGGTTGGCAAATTGTTGATATGGTGTCTTTCCTGGTTTCTTGTACTTAACTCAAATTTGATGTAAAGGTCTAGGTTTCACTTTAATGGGCTTTGAAAAACATGTATATGTCCTTCGCAGAACTTGTTTTTCTAGCCAGTACATCTCATTCACTATATTTTTTTTTGTAGAGAGCTGACAACTACATAAAGGTATCTATTATAATTCTTTTGACTTTTAGTATTAACCGTAGTTAATAGTTTTACTCTATACTGACCTTGTAATCAAATGTATCTTCTACTCTTAGTTCAAATGAATGGATCTTGTTCTTTAGTTTTTAGCCCATACTACTTTTACTAGTATATTTTACTGTATAAATACCATATCTATGTTGTGTTCTTTAACAGAGTCTGTGTCCATTACTGAATAGTCCAGGTGTTCATGCGTAAAATATTTAAAAGAATGTGAAATTTGGCCTATTTTCTCTTTAACACAACTCAGGGCATTTCAGATTCTGCAGTTATAGCTGTAAGTTACATCAAAGTCAAATTTGTTGCAACACTTTTATTTTTACTTTTTAATTATATCTGAAAGAACTGAATATATCTTCTATAAAACACATGTCTGATTATAATATAATATAAAGACATATCTGATTAGAATATAATATTAAATAGAACTTTAGGAAATGACTTATTATTTGCATTTCATGAACTGGAAAGATATTTACTTAGTATCCTCTTGTAAAAGGTCTAGTGCTCAACATCAATCTCTCTTAAAATATTTCTTATGTTAAATGTAGACTTTGTGTCTCTGCTTCTTTGCTTAGTAGAAGCAGAATGTTCTTACTCTAAATATAAAATTATAAAAAAAGCAAGAAAAAATATTTTCTTTAATTATCTTCTTCCTTTGGGGGTTTTAGAAGAGGGGTTATGACTTGACAAAGATCCTTCCCATCTGTTCCTGTTTGTTTGCTTTTATTTTGACTTCCTTTAGTTGACTTATCAAATATCACATGAATCATTAACATTTGTTTTCATCACTTGTTTTAGTTTTCCTTACTTCTCATGATTAATACATTATGTTAGAATAGTCCAGGTTAACTATATTTCATATTAATATTATTTCAGTAAATAGCAAAATTCTTAGATACATAATCTTATACATTTGTTCTCTATAACATTAATACTATCTGCAGTTACACAATTTAATAAATGAAATTCACAATTTTTGATTCCTAATATCAGGATAAAATTTTGTACAAACATATGGCTCTTTCAAAAGCTACTTCTTAACAGAAAATACAATTTATTAATCTTTTTTTAAAGTTATGTAAGAGATCTTGTGAGTTCCGACTGATGAGTTCTTTAAAGTACAGAATTTACCTACAATATCTACCACTCATTTTCTTCCTTTTGAAAGAATTTCTTTCTTATAGTGAAAAAATGAATTCCTACCCAATTGAGAAATTGATATTGTTTCAATTTGTATGCCACATATTAATATAAAAACTTATTAAATCTTATTAATAATAGGGGTTATTATTAAAAGTCATTTGATGTTTAAAATAAATGATCAATTTAGTCAATACTCTAGTTTTCTATATGAAATACAAGCAAAATTTATATATACACATACTATATTTAACATAGTATATTGAATATTATTAGAAATTTCATTTTTTAGGATATTTTAGTTATCTTTATTTTATTTTGATTTTTATTAGTGAAACACCATGAGGTACAGTTGTAGACTTACTTACAAATTTTTGTGCTTGGGTTTCAGTTATACAATGATCGAGTACCCATCCCTCCACCAGTGCCCATTCTCCACCACCACTGATCCCAGTATCCCTTCCACCCCCCATCCCCGCATCCCACCCTGCCTCTGTGGCGGGGCATTCCCTTTTGTTCTCTCTCTCCTTTTGGATGCTGTGGTTTGCATATAGTAAAAACTAAAAACAAGTAAAGCAAAACAGTAAATTAATGTAACATAAAAGTGGTGCAGGAAATTTTGTGCTAGTTTGTCAATTTTTCTCCTTAAGCAAAACAAAAATGATTCTTTAAAAATGTAAACGGTATCAGTCTTTTTTGATATTATAAAAACAGACCCATTTATACAAAGAATTTCAAATATTTTCCTTAAGTCATCATCTGTAGGTCTAAATCTGCATAATAACAATAAACAGCATATAAAAACTCACACCTGCTATAAACTATTCAACAATCTCAATGCTTCCTTATATGCCAAATTATAGCTGTAAGCATCAAATTCCAATGAACTTTGGAACTATTAGCAACTTGTAATTTAAATAGTTTTACTCAATCCCTACTCCCAAATGCTTTTAATTAGAAAAGACTTTTTTAATTAAGTACTCCCATGCACAAAGTGGATGATTTCCCTATCATATCAACCTCCCATACAAAAGCAAATAATTATTATGTAAAGATAGATATTTTCACTGAAACAAATGGCAAGAATCCTTGTTCTTATCTCAAGTTGTTCAGTTGAAGATCTCCACATATCAAAGTTCCTGCTTGAGGGAAGATAGCAAAGAACTTTTCGACAAGGCAGCAGAATTTGTATTTCATGCCGTGATAGCCCATTTATTCATCAGTGATATTATAGAATGGATATACAATTGGGAGTCATAAAAACACCAACTATCATTTCAACTACAGTTACTATCTTTCCGGGGGAAAATACAATATACTTAACTGTTTGAGCTTTAATAAATATCTTAATTTTCAAATGCACATAATAGCTATTTCTTGCTGAGTTGAGTTCTTAGGACTTTAGATTTAAATACGGTGAACATCTTTGAACATAAAAAGTGATTAGAAAATATGAACTATACTGATAATAGTTATTGACCTTTATTTCCAGTTTATATAATCTTAAGTAAAAGATCGATTCATTTGAATTATTGGTAATTATCATTTAGTGAACTTTGCAGCATGAACAAACAGGAAGGGTATTTTTATATAACCAATACATCATTGGTTATTAGTTGAGATAATATAGGTAATGTGTATGATTTTCTATTTAGGTGGTAAGTGTGATGCTCAAAGAGAAACCCTTAAAACAAATGTCCTCTGATTTTCAGAGGCAACAACATGCAATTGAGTAATCAAGTTTTAGCCCTGAAAATACTTAAGTGATCTCCATCTTTTAGTTAGATTTTTCTTGATCTCTATGGCCCTGTGCTTTCATTTTTTGTTTGAGTCATAGAGTATTTAAAACATTATTAAAATAATATAAAATTGAGGGCAGGGGCCTGAGCGATAGGACAGTGGGTAAAGTATTTGCCTTGCATTCGGCTGACCCTGGTACGATCCCAGCACCCCATATGGACCTTCAAGCTCGCCAGGAGTGACCCTTGACTGCAGCGTCAGAAATCTGCCTTGAATTCTCCTAAGTGTACTACCTCCCCCCAAAAAATAGAGTGCCGTATGATCTATGGTTTTCTATATTCTTTCCAGCATGCTTGTCACTCAACTTTTCACCTAGGAGGTTTATTATAACAAGTCTCCAAGAACATTTTGTAGTGTAGCTAACAACCAACATCACATCTTTAGAACAGTATAAAACTGGGTTAAACTATTTTTCCAACAAACTGGATTTTACACAAATATGTTTCTACAAAAAAGACAAAATCATAAGGTCACATTTCTTTGAAAGTTAAGCTTTTTAAACTAGAAGAGGACTGGAGTGACAGTTCAGGGAATAGGGCATTAGCCTTATTGTACATGTACATGTACGTGTGACCAACCCAGGTTTGATCCCCAGCATCCCATATGTTCCCCAGGGCACCGCCAGGAGTAATTTCTGAGTGCAGAGTCAGGATAACCCTCAACATTGCCGGGTATGACCCAAAAGCTAAACGGGGAGACGGAATAACCCTATCCAGCTTTTTCTATTCTTGAATATTTCTGCTTTTATTTAATTTTAAAGTAATCTGATATTTAAGTATTATTCAGTCAAGGAAATATCTTAACCTATACAAACTGATGTCTCGTTTATACGTTGAATCTTTCATTTGTGAAAGATTTGTATACAGGACAATTAATTAAATTTAATAACTATATTAAAGTGGAATTATTTATAATTTAAGTATGTGGAATATATGGACTGATAACATCTATAAACATTTGTGTGAGTTATATTAAATCAGTATCTTATTCATTAGTTCATTAATTCATACATTAGAACATTTATTGAACATACTACCTGCTCTGTGATATATCGCAAAGGTAAATGTCCATGACATCTTGTAGGTATTAGTCAAAGATAAAAAATCTCATAGGAATATTAAATATGGGGATGTAAATGTTTCCTGAAAGTAAAAGTTTATTTTTTGGTGTTTTGCAAGTTATTGTATCCACTTTAATTAAGTTAAAAATTTAGTTACTTAATGTTGATAGTAATAATTTCAAATACTTAGACTGTTAACTATTTTTCAATTTGACTGAAGCTTATTTCTCATCCTTCTTATTTTAGTTTATGAGGTGAATTTACTATTCCTGATCTGTTTTTTTTTCTTACTGAGTCACTTTAAGATACTCAGTTACAAAACTGGTCATGTTCACCATTTCACTCATATATTGTTTCAACACCCATCCCTCCACCAGTGTACATTTCCACCACCAATGTCCCTAATTTTGATCAGCCACCCCTACCCCTAAATTGCCTCTATGGCATGCACTTTTTCTTTTTCTTTCTCCTCCTCCTCCTCCTCCTCCTCCTCCTCCTCCTCTTCCTCCTCCTCCTCCTCCTCCTCCTCCTCCTCCTCCTCCTCCTCCTCCTCCTCCTCCTCCTCCTCCTCCTCCTCTTTCTCCTCCTCCTCTTCCTTCTCCTCCTCTTCCTCCTCCTCCTTCTTACTCTCTCTCTCCCTCTCTCTCTCTTTTTCTCTTTTTGGACATGACAATTTGCAATATAGAAACTGAGAATCATTTCATGCTAAATGTATGTAAGGAAACACATATGATATTCCTGATTCTTTACAGGGACAGTTCTTGACTGTGTGCTCAGAAGTGACCCCTAGTGATATATATGTGCTACATGATTTGAACTGGGGTAGCCATGTGCAAGGAAAATTTCTTCCTCTTGTACAATCTTTCTGGCCCCTTGTTATTTTAATTTCTGAGGTTAGCAGACATTTATCTATATACATTGCAGTGTATGTGTGTGTGCTTAACATTTGGACACTTTTTTTTGTTCTGTTTTCCTTCTACTCTTGGTGCTGAAGCTTAAAGTTTAGGCACATTTTTACTAATATATTCACACTTTTACTTAAACTGTAAAGTGGGTAGTTTAGGGGGCATTAAAAATATTAATCGGTTGAATTTGCTTTATTTATGTTCTAGGCTTTTAATTTTCTATGTCTTCAACTTCCTTTGAATCGGTCCAGTATTAATTTAATATTTCTTTTTCATATAACTGTGTTTTCCACTGGTAAGAACTGGAGTATAGTTTCCATTTTAATATTTAATTGTTTGTCTAAACTCACTTTTGGGGGAAAGGCTATAGCTCATTGATAGTGATGAAATAACCTAGATGACTTTCATATAAATAGCAACAAATGTGCACAATAGTTACATTACATGGTATATTTAACAACACTGCTAAAGAGTAAGATGGGAGCTAAGTCTTTCATGATGGAGATACACCTGAATGCGTTCAGAGAAAATTTGGTTTTGCAAGCTTGAGGGAAGTAATTGTCATTCAACAGAAATCAACTAGCTTTGCATATCAGTAAGACACACACACATATACTCATCTATTCCCTGAATGTTCTCAGACTGATATCAAAATAGCAAATATATATTTATGAGAAGTAGAAATGAGGTATTCATTTTGATCACATAAACTGAACGTAATTATGAAATTAACTTTGATACTGTATGAAGAACGGTAACTTTTTAAACAAAGATAAAATAAAGTGCACAAGTTTCATATCCAGTTCTGCGGTTTTTGTATTAAATAATTATGTCTCCTGTTATTAATAAGTAATGTTTGTTATTTGTTTTTAGATGGAAGACTGTATTTGAAAACTACTGTCATGTACTGAATTTTTCCTGTCGAAGAAGTTCATGTTATAATAAAGAATTTTGCAGTTAGACATTCGCCATTGGAAGTTTGGTGAAAAATAAAGTCCTTTGAAGGGAACTTCCTCAATTTTGTGTATTGATGTTCTTTAAAAGTTTAAGTATTCAACTACAACAAAAGTTTCCTCCATTGATTTTTCACCTGTGGTTCATGACAGAGACTTGAGAATGTTTGTAAATGTACAAGTATCAAACTTCTTACAGCTAATAACTGCAACTTTGCTGCTGGACCCTTGTATACGGAGTAAATAGCAGGTCTGGATGAGACCTAGCTTTGTTTTTTCTAATGGAATGAACCATTTTCCTCTTCTGAAAATTCTGTACCTGAGCACATCAATAGACTCTTGTTGCAGTGGTCACACAAATTTACAGAATTATATCCTCCAGAAACCAGCAAGAACAGTTGGAAATAAACTTTCGTGGGAGGGGGGAGGGGCATAAAGGATTCCTTTAAAAATCTGAAAATAAAGAATACGGCTCTGTTACATTCAATTTTAAACTCACTCCCTACTTGTGGGTTTTCTCCTGAAGAGTTTTTTCACATGCTTTCCAAAAGACCAACAAATGGATGTGGAGAATAACACAGTGAAATATCATTTTACAGATCTGAAAAGAAGCATTACGTATAAGTCAGACAGTTTCACTGATGGTCTCTTTTCTTAAAAAAAAGAAAACTCAAGAGTAACACATTTTCATTCCAAACCGGTAGTGATATATAGAATTTAAAATAATAATGATGCTTCTTATTCAAATTGTTGGTCACCTGTACAGTATATAAACATAAACATACAAGGAAGGTATTATGTATGCAGTAGTATAATAGAGTTTAGGAAAATGAAAACTTTAGAAATACGTTTTGTCACCCTGTTGGTCAGAAAGACACCTTTCTGGTTTTAACGCATGCAGGCATGTAAATATTTGTCTGGAGTCACAGTATTAATGAATGAGATCATAAGCATCTGGTGACATCAGAACTCTGTCTCAGTCACTTTTGTTTGTATATTGAACTCTTTAGTGCCCCAAACAGCACTATTGAGAATGGATTGTGGCTGAACAGTAAAATCAAAACACCAGAAATATTTTTATATGTTAATGTCATATTATGTTAATGTTGCTGAAAGACAAAAACCTAACAAACCCTTGATGTGTCAGTCCAATACCATGTAGCACTGAATGATAAAGTTAAAATGTATTGTGCTCCCCATCCTAGTCAGAGGGAAGGGTGGCTACTTGTTATTTTCACTGTCTATTTGGAAGTTACAGTATGTGTTTTCACTTTTGTGCAGATAACTGGAAGTAAACTGCAAACAGTGCTTATTACATGCTGAAGTTACCTTCTCTGTGGTTTCACCTGTATATGATGTTACACCTTTAAAGACTGATATTATGAATCAGTACAGTTGCTGTACATTTTATGATTTTGCTGTCATCTTAAAATTTTATGATATTTATTACCATTAATAGCAAAATCTAAAATGACCAAGAATATTTGCTATTTGCTTAAAAATGTTTAAAGATAGTTCTAATTGGGTATTAATTATTTGGTCAAGAAAAAATAACATTATAGATACTCTGGCACTAAGCTTCTATAGTTTTTAGGTCTTCCTTGCAATACTGGAACATATCTCTTTTGTGTAGCTTGCTATTAATCATCTAAGTCCATTTTTAATACATAAAAGTTATATATACAATTCCTATTTTAGCTTGCTTAAAGGGAGCGATATTTTTATTTAATGTATTGTTAGTAAGTGCTTATAGAAACCTGGTTTTCAAAGCATAATTCTTCCATAACCATTTTTCATTATTTGCGTACAGCACATTTTATTCCTAAGTATATGTATTTTTTCTTTTTTCCCCTATATGCAGTCTTTAAAGGATTACAACACTTACAATTGGAAGAACTTGTGGCAAGCTTTTGAATCACGCATTTTTTGAAAGATTTTTTAAAAAGCCTCCAACTTACATATGTAGTAGAATCTGCCGTTGCTCTGCTCCTTGCATAGAGTCACCTGTTAGATAGATTAAATAGTTTTAAAATACACATTTTCAAGACCTTTGAGAATGCTTTAGAGTTTGTTTCAATAAAAATAAATGAAATTTTAGCAAGGATTCAAGTAAAAAAGCTATCAGCTAAACATCAAGAGAATCTTACTAACATGTTGTAAATATTATGATTCATAAAATGTTATTTTAAGTCTGTAACTTAAAGTTTTCCCCATTTTTTTAGTTATACTGGTTGGTTTGTAATTTGTTTTTTTTTTGGTATAAACAAGTAAAATTGTGCTCATTTTATGGTTTCCATACTTTTGTAATTCTGAAAATATTAATGTCTAGTTGTTCTATATTATAACCACATTTGTGCTCTATGCAAGCCCTTGGAACAGAACATACTCATCTTCATGTAGGACCTATGAAAATTGTCTATTTTTATCTATATATTTAAAGTTTTCTAAAAATGATAAAAGGTTATTACGAATTTTGTTGTACAAAATCTGTACAAAAATCTGTTTTTACATCATAATGCAAGAATTGGAAATTTTTCTATGGTAGCCTAGTTCTTTGAGCCTGGTTTCAATGTGAGAACCACGTTTACTGTTATTGTATTTAATTTTCTTTTTCTTTTCAACAATCTCCTAATAAAACTGTCTGAAATCTCCCTGTGACTTTATTTACAGTCTTCTTTATTAAATTTTGTGAAATGCACAGCATTGAAGGAATATTTACTTTCTAATGGGAGGCATCTAAAAACAACATAAGTCAGCTCTTTGCAATGCGAGGGGAACAATGCTCAATGATTTTATTTAACATGCAACTGCTTCTATCTCTAATATGAATTACTGTGGTGAAAAACATCATAAAAGCACACTCTGTAGTTATTGTTTAACAAGCAGATTTTCCATATTTTGTTTCTTGCCAGCTAAGCAAACTGCCCACATATACATGATTTATTTATGTACATTTCTCAGTTTATGAAGCTGTTATTTGTACCTTTTTCCTTTATATTCTTATATTCCCATGATTCTTATTTCAAAGAGCTTTGTGCTGAATAATGTAAAGTAGACATGTTGATGGAACAAAATATATTATTTCCATATCTATAAGACTGTAGATTTGTTACTCGCAGTGTTTAGCTCTTGATCTCTCATTGGGAAAAAAGCTACCTTTAGACACCTTGAAATCCCAATATATTTTAATATATAAATATTTTATCAATCCAAAATGCAGCATTTGAGGAAATACTGGTTCGCAGTTTCTGTGAATATTCTCAATATTCCCAAGAGAATGTAAAATGGAATTTCCTTCCCAAAATATTCCAATAGGTTAATAAATTAGGAAGTTTTTCTTAATAAAATCTTAAATACTGATGTTATCATTACAGACACATTTTTTTCTTATGTCTTCTTATGCTTTTTTTCCAGTAGCACTTTTACTAGAATGTGATACAGTCTGAATGTTTGTGGAATTTGATGATAATCTTTTTCAAGTGCTTTTTATCGGGACTAGCAGATTTGTAATCTGAAAAGCTATTACTAGGGGACAGTTAATTATAAATAAAAGTTATATGGATTGCATTTTCAAAATATGAGAAGCAAAGATGTAACAGAATTAAAACATTATTGTAAATGGCATTGTATAAATATCATTTTTCTCATGTGTAGGCTTGGTGCTAACATTTATCTTAAGTATGTACAACTGCTATAAAAATCTGAACTGATCCCCATTTTATTCATTTCAGCGGATTCATTAATAAAGCCTCTATTCTGCACAAAGCTGTGCTAGACTTGTAATGAATGGACTTAAGAACACGGTTGTTCCAGAGAAGCTTATAATTTTGATAGAAAATCTTACTCAAAAGTCGTGAGCACCTTTTACTGTAGGTAATATACAACTGACATTTTATATGCTTACCTTCTAGCTGGAGCGATAGCACAGCGGGTAGGGCGTTCGCCTTACAAGCGGCCAACATGGCCGACCCGAGTTCGATTCCTCCGCCCCTCTCGGAGAGCCCGGAAAGCTACCGAGAGTATTCGATATGCCAAACACAGTAACAACAAAGTCTCCAATGGAGACGTTACTGGGCCCACTCGAGTAAATTGACGATCAACGGGAGGGCCTTTACCTTTACCTTTTACCTTCTAGATAACAATATTGGATGTTTTGGAAATTGGATGATTGTGTTGAGACAGAAAGGGCATGCACACACCTTTTCTAGATAAAATATGGTACTGTTCTTTTTATGTTGCTTGTTCATTTATATCTATCTAATTGTTCTTACCAGAGACCCCACTTTTATTTTAAGATAGATAACCCATTTACTCACACAAAATATTTGTGCTTGGCAAACACATTCTTAAATCGTTCACATTATTGGTGCACAATATTCAATTCATATCACAACTTTTGTGCATCTAGGGTGCTTAATAACCAGACATAGAGGACAAATGCCAAATAAGTACACTGGGAAATGAATGACTTCCATACTAGAGTGGATACATTGATAGCTTTGTGAACTGCAGATTTTAAGTTAAATTATTGAGTTTTCAGGATGCCTGGGGTCAGGTATAACAAGAACAAACTCTAACAAGCCGAAAGAGCAAAAAGGGATTAGTTATAAAGACAGAGGAGTACCCAGGGGACTTCAATTCAGCATTGCCACCAACTTTATGGGCCTGAGTTCCACCTTTACTTCTCTGCTCTCATTGTTGTGATACCTGCTTTTGTCCACTGCTTGATTTTTGCCGCTGTTCAGTTGCACAGCCCACAGAAATGAACCAATCATTTTCTCTCTCATCCTAAATTAGATTCCTTGAATGTTCTGATTGCCTCAAGTCAAAACACAAACCAGTAGGGCAGCTTGGAAGTTTCTTTGATGCAGCGGAGAATGTCAGAAAAATACCGTGACCAATTAAAAATGAATCTCGGGTTAGAGCTAGAGCACTAGAATAGTTTTCAAGTTCACCAGGGTGATTCTAATAAGCTATTAAGCTTGTAGACCACTGTCTGAGAGGGTGAAAGTATCACCTGGCAAATTACAAAGGATGACTTCCGTGGGGCATGAGGTAATATGGTTGGGGAAGGCACTGTGAACTCTGGACAAAGTCAATTTATAAAAACTTTTAAATTATATAAAACCTGGATACAAATACACACACACACTCATTCTTTCGGTCTGTCTTTTTTCTCTGTCTCTGTCTCTCTGTCTCTCACTCTCTCTCTCTCTCTCTCTCTCTCTCTCTCTCTCTCTCTCTCTCAATCTGACAAGCACTGCTCAGTGGTTCTAGGGCCCACTAAACAAGGGTAGAAGCATATATGTCTTGTAAGTGGTGGACCCATTTTGATCCCTGAGCCACATGGTGATCCAAGCTTGATTGATTGACAGTGGAATCCCTGTGCATCAGTATCTGGTGGCTCAAGTAATTCTCAGCAGAGGTATGTGAGCAGCAGAACCATATCCTCAGGCCCTCGGGTCTTTGCAACATCACAACATCAGACCCCTGCATGGAATCAACAAATCTGGGCCCCTCCAAATAATAAATATATAACATCTTTGCCTTAATTGTGGTTTAAGTACAGTTTTTGCAGTCATCCCACTTAAATTCAATAGAAGTTGAGTACATTTTGAGTGAGATTTAATCTGATCCCAGAATCATTGAGCAAGGCGGAGACATTTCAATTATTATTGAGGATTTCTTCCCCTGAATGTCGTCAGTACAAATATGTTTGTCAGTCCCACACCTTTGGAGAAGACCCTGAGGTTCTTATGCCTTCCCTCTGGACTAAGGACCATTCTAAGTCCTGCTGTTTGGACAGTGTCCAGGTTTGTGAGAGTAAAAAATTGCAATACAGTGTAATGGGATTCTCAAATTAGGGAGAGAAAATGTCTAAGACAAATTTATTTGCTCTAAATGTGCCATGTCTTCTGTGAAAGGAGATGATGTTTCTGTGTGCCTGACAGTGCAATCTCACTCAACCAATTGGTTTAGTGAACGGTGCCTGATCAAATTCCCCAGATAGCCAAGCCCTTAGCTCAAGGCCAGGAGACATGCCCTCTCTGTTTTCTATGGGCAGCCTCATCTGACTACTGTCTTTTTCCTCTCCACTGACCTAGAGGACATTCTTGCATTCAAAGAAGCCCTAACTTCACCCAGAAAGCCATAAATGATAACCGACAATGTCTGCCCCTACTAAACCCCAAGCTTTCTCTAATGAGCAAAGCTGTCCTCTAAAACAAACACAGCCTTGCACATTATTACTGCCTCGTAGGGAGGCAGTCGTGCCATTATTCAAACAGAATGTTGAGTGTTCATACTTGATGAGTCTGCTAATGTATCAGCTTTATTAAATCACACGAGAACACAGTAAACACCACGAATGATCTGGCCTCCAGCCTGGGAGACTTAGTAAATCAGTGTTTGGATCATAGGACTCTATTGGGGGGTGGGGGGGAAGTCACTATTTGGAGGATCACTGTCTTCATCTGTCTTTTCTCTTGCATGCACTTACAACCTTGCTATGATTCTGCCCTCAGTGAAGTCAGCTGGGGGAGCCATATCCATGTATGAATGCTAGAGTGGGTGTAAAGGATGAGTGAATGTGAGATAGTTAAAGTCAGACAAATTGTGAGCATGTGGCCACAACTTAACCTGAGAACTATATCTTGGTATTTACTCCCTGTCCTCCCTTCTATTTTTACACCATTTGCCCTTTTACATTATTTAAAGGTTTTAATGGGTAGATGAGAGTAGCACATCCAAGGACCACCCCAGGCAAATCTGAGTATAAGTTCCCTAATTTATTAATACCTCTACTTACCAATCTGGAGTGTGTCATCTCTTTCTTTGGTCTCTCTTTGCCCCTGGTAGTGAATGAAGACCAATCACAGTTTATGGTAGCCTTAAACTGTGCTTATTTTACTCTTTCTTTAAAAAGATGTAGTTTTGCTTATTATATGACTTTAAGTACCCAGTGATCTTTTTTAAGGAATACCTGTGTTACATTTATTGGCTTCTTGCACTCATTTCTAAAAAGGATAGCTTAAAATACTACTCTTTGTAGGCAAATTGACTTTCATCTCTGGAAGTTTTTTAACAATTTATTTAGGTTTGATGCTTTATAGTTGGAATATAGTGTATTAACATGGTCTTGTTTTTTTATTTGTTATGTCTGGGAATTACAGGACTTCCAAAATAGTCTGATGTTTTTCTTTTATTTAGAAAAATTTAGGCCATTATCACTTCAAACAATGTCTCTATTTTTATTTTATTTTATTTTTAGACTTTCTGGAATCCTAATTTTGTACTAAATCCAACATTTATCTTTAAATTCCAGGACTCTTAACCTTTATTCATATATACCATTTCTTTAGCTTCTGCTTCATTCCACGCAATTTATTCAAACATATTTTCCAAGCTACAAAATATATCTTAGAAACTTGTTCTGTAGTTTGTGATAAACACTCCAGAGTTATTGAATCCAGCTATATGTAACTTTACACTGTTTTTAAAAAGACATTTTTAGGAGGTACCTTAGCTTTAATATGCATTACCTTGAAAGTAACAGATATGTTAGTGAAGGAAATGAAAAGATAATACATTTTTACAGTATTATTTCTTCTATTGCCTTTGAACTATGTGTGTTGGGGGCTGGGTGGGGGACTTAGGGCTTGTGGGAAAAACTTTTTGTAGTGCTCTGGAAGACTGGTATCCCTCAAGCTGAGCATGCTCTTCAGTCCTTGAGGGTCATCTCCCTGGCCCTTTTACTTTAGGTTTGAGTTTCTTACCTTCTAGCTTCTCAGAGGAACTATGAGACCACTGATAGGAAATCTAAAATTGTACCTAATGTATTAATATTTTACTTATATGTGTTGTGACATCATTTTAATTTAGTTCAAAATCAAACATTTCAGGTATCATTCCTTTTTCCTTTTGACCTAGGTGCAATGGATATTTTTTGCTATATGATTTTCATATATTTGAAGATTTTTTCATAGATTTTTTTCTATTAGTGATTTCTAATCTAATTTTGGTGCTAACAGAAAACATACTTTGTCTTCCCTCCACCAGTGCCTAGGACCCCTCTCCCCATTTCTCCACACTCACCCCATTAGTATCACTATCATATTTCTCTTCCCGTAATGTCACTATTGTCCGATTTCTGTATTTTTAATTATTTTTTATTGGAAAAAAGATTCGTTGCTTCTAGAAATAATGTTTTATCTTGAAAGTGGGTTTTAAACAATTAACGTGTTTAAAGTTGTTGTGAATTTGAATTTGAATTTTAACTTTTGTTTTTCTATTTTGGGGTCAGGTATTGAACCAGGGGCCTAAAACACTCAAACAGGTGAGCACAGCACTCTACCTTTTTTTTTTTTTTGAGGGTGGCCACCCTTGTTGGTGCATGGGGCTTACTCTTGATCTATGCTCAGGGATAACTACTGGGACCTCAGGTGATAATATAGAGTTCCCGGGATCAGATCTAAGTTCTGCACAGGCAAAACAAGTACCCTCACCACTGGACTATCTCTCTAGCCCATGTGCTCTACTTTTGAGCAGGAGTTTTCTTTTTAAAAAGTCAAACTGATCATTCTATGCCTTTAAAGCACATATGTTTTGTGTGTATATTGATATGACTACTCTTTGTTACTCATGTATTAATGTTATGTCTTTTTAAGTGTTAGTTTTATATCTTGTGTTACCATTATTACATTATAATCTGCTTTTGCAAGTTTTTTTTATACCTCATGCTATTTGTTTTAGTTTACTAATGTCTAATTTAAAGTGGCTATATCATTTTATATAAATATAGAAATGGTACAGAAGTGTTCTTTCATTTCTTATCGATCTTTATGCTTTTGTAGCCATGTTTTATTGATACTCTTATGAATCATGAATTATAAACCTATAGCTATTATTGCTGCTACAGAATTAAGCTATAATTTAAAGTAATGTAGATTTTGGGAAGTGTCCTTATATTTATTCTGAGTTAACTGATCAGGACTCAGATGAAATCTCAAAATAATTTCTCATTAGATGTACTCATTTATCTCTGTGCAGCATTTTCTTTGCCAGTGTTCTGTGCTCAGAACTGAAGCTGTCTTATTCTGCCTTGTCCAATATGAGTTTTATATTATCAGTCAGAAAATTCTCAGTCTTTGCGCTTTCTTTATCCTGGTACTGCAGTTAGAATTTTCTTCCTATGTTTTCAGTCTTATCCATCCAAAGATGTCTCATTTATTTTCTATAATTCAGAGGTTACTGTCTTGTATTGCCACATGTCTATTATCTTTAAAAAACTCGGTTCATTCACTTGCCTTTTTATTTATTACTTTAATATGGAAGGATAAATACATTACCTATTATTCCATAATAGTTAGAAGCTAAGATTTTTAGGAAAGATCAACTTAGATAGTTACATGGTGAGATAAAGTACCAAGAAATATTTAAGTCATCACATTTTCAGCTCTATTACCAGGATAGACTCTAATAACCCAGTCTCTTCATTTTTCCACTTTATCGAGTTTCTTTCTTTTATATCCTTCATTATTCCCAAGATTAAACATGTGAAAAATTTTTAAAAAATAAATCTGACCTTATTTTGCTCATTTACATCTACCCTGTTCATCTGATTCTAGTTATTTTAGATATGTTTACTACCTTGGAATTTCTGCCCTCCAAAAATATACTAGAATAATCTTATGCCTTTCAGTGTATTAAACTCTTCCTTCTTTATTCTGTATCTGTCCTTTTACCTCTTTTTTATTCCAATTATATATCAAGTCAGGTGCCCACTTATCAGGAAGCATTGCTTGATGATAATTTCTGTTCAATTAACTCTACAAAGCCCACAACCCTTGCTTGAATGTATGATAACATCTGGAAAAGGTTTTGAATGCATTTTTTAAAATATTCTTTCACTTTTTTTATTTGGGTATCATCCTTAAAGTGTAAAAAATAATCTGTTTTTCTCCCCATCTTTGTTAATCTGTGCTTTAAAACTATATCACTTAAATTATAGGAGAATTATGGGGAAGGGATTTTGGTGACTTGAAATGAGAGAAAAATAAGAGAGGCTGAAGTGTAGGAGCAATGTTGAGAATTGAAAAGACTGGGAGAGGAGGTTTTTTGGTATGTTTGTATCATAATTAAATACAGTTTAAGGGCTCTATTTTTTGTCTATAGAAATGTTAATGTTCTAGTGAAACTATGTGCATAAACTTGTCTATATTTGCTACTAAATAAGCTAAGCTTCATTATAGTTAGATATACCTTAAAAATAAAATTTAAGGGGCTATGGTGCCGCCAGCACATCAGTCTGTACCTGTGAGGCGAGTGCAGCAGCAGCCTGATGGCACCTTCAGACTTCCAGATACCCCAAAATTGCTGTTGTGCCTTTGTCCAGACCACAAAAACTTGGGGCAAAGTTTACCAAGAAAGTAAACGGTCAAAAGTTAGGTATGTGGGAAACACACCCACAAACCACCTCCGGCCCAGCTATATAATTGGAGTCATGGCCTCTCTGGTTCCTGATCGAACTGCTTAATGACCATGATCCCAGAGACTCAGAAACAAATCTCGAAACCCAGTGGCTTTTGGCAGAAATGTGTCCAGTCCCTGCCCAGTCCCTGCAGTAGGTGCTGGGCCAACCCAGATGGGAATAGATTTCATGCCTTGGCCTGTCCCCCCTGGTGGCCCAGTGGCCGCTATCTTTCAGAGGCCACTGGACAGTCAGGTTTGGATCCACAGTGACGAAACATGCAGGGCCTCATGAGATGGGGGTGGAGCCAGTCCTGTCCTCCCCATCCCAACGAGACTCCAAGTCATCGCCCACAAATGGCCTCTCTGGCTCCTGATCAAGCTGCTCAATGGCCATGATCCCAGAGGCTCAGGAGCAAATCTCTAAACCCAGTGGCTTTTGGCAGAAATCCCTCCTGATTTAAGTGTTGAAATTTTGGAATTTCAAAATCACATGGCCCTACTACAGCCACACGACATATGCTATTCAGAATCAGCAATAGAAAACAAATTGTCTACTGTTGTCTTTTCAGCAGATCTGAGTGTTGGGGTAAAATCTCAAATAATAATGGTGGGTCTTGTGTCAAAATATTGAATGTGATCAAAGTAGAAAGAGAGTTATGTGAAAATCATCAGCCCCAAAGGTAGAGGGAAGGTGTGGGATGGGGATATACTGGGGTTTTTGGTGGTGGAGAATGGGCACTGGTGAAGGTACGGTTGTTTCATTGTATGATCGAGACAGACCTGAACGAAAGCTTTGTAACTGCTCTCATAGTGATTCAATAAATAAAATTATAAAAAATAATAGCACAGCGGGTAGGGCGTTCGCCTTACACGCGGCCAACATGGCCGACCCGAGTTCGATTCCTCCGCCCCTCTCGGAGAGCCCGGCAAGCTACCGAGAGTATTCGATATGCCAGACACAGTAACAAGGAAGTCTCCAGTGGAGACGTTACTGGGCCCGCTCGAGCAAAAAAGTAAGGTGGAATTCATGCACAATTCAATCATTTAATCAGTGGCTGAATAAATAGCAGTACTACTACATAAAAAATAAATAAATTTTGACATATGTCAATGTTCCTATGCATATTTGAAAATTAATCAAGTAGAGGTACTAGTAGTTTTAAATATGTGTATCCTTAGTCTCTACAGTAAAATGTTACATGAATATCATCAGCCATTACACCTGAAATCACACTGATAGTGAATTCCTAAAAAGAATCATAGCATTTACTAAAAAACTGTACGTTAAAAGCATTGACTTGCATCAATCTGGATGGAAACTGTCCCAGATATATTGGCAGAATACACAAACTAAATTCATAATTTACTTTACAGGATTCTTAATTCAAATCGGATTGATTTATTTTAGCTGTACCGATCTATATTTTGACCAATGAATAGATATATTTATAGATGAGTCTACAATAGATACATTATATTTTTGGCTTTAGAACAAAGTAAAATCAATACTAGGAAACATACCTATTAAAAGTGCATTTGCTATTGTTCAGTTGTTATATTAAGTACTGATTTCATGTATGCTTCTTTTTACTTTTGTGCTCAGGAAAGTCAGAACAACTGTGGAACTTTCCCCATGAACTCTAAAATGATAACTGTTCTTAATATATGTGAAATTTAAGGCTTGATAAATTCTTTAATGAGTTCATTGTTAGTCATAGTTGGTAGAATATAGATGGATTTAAATTTTGAAGTCTTGACAATGTGACATTTATTATGAAACAAGAACTGATTGCACAGCTTAATTTTAGTCAATTTTATCACTAACTTATAAGGGGAATTTGGGTACAACAACAAACATATTAGGAAGAAAAGGAAACATTTCCATTGGAAACCATTATATAAACTAGATATATTTCAGCAAATAATTTAAGTTTTCTGTGAGGAAGTCAGTTAAGCTCCTAACCAAAGTGATCAAAATTTCTATTTGAATAAGCTTTTTTAACTGTAAACTTTAACATTAAATTTTGTTGCCATATGTTTTCGTGATGTTTTGTTTTGAAAAATAAGAAATACTCTTAAATTACTTCAGTTAGTTTAAATTTCATTGGAAGCTACTTGGGAGGAAATGGGTGCTGAGACATAGATAAATGAGTAAATGTTGGAATGGAAGCTTTTAATATAGAAGTGGAAGAGAATGAAAAAATCAATACTGGGTGAGTAAGATGGTGAGGTTTGTGCTGCGAATAAAAAGGACTTAGCAAAGGAGATCCAAGACAGTTCTGCATAGTTGGGTTCTACATAGCCCAATATAAAGGCAAAAGAGCTGACTTTATGCCTTACGCAGAATGGTCATTAGATGTGAGTTGCCTGCAGCAAGGGGATATGATGGTGGGTGAGTTTGTATTCAGCTAAGGGCAATGTTGTAGAGGTACACAGATGAGAGTGTGCACAGCAGATCAACTCAGCAGATGCAAGAAAGTCCTGAATTTACAAAAAAAATGTTCTTGTATAGTTCAATACTGGAAATTAGAACATGGCTCAGGGAGTAATAACGCTGTTTCAATATGTATTACTAGGTTTTACTATGAAATATTTAGTGTTGTTCACTCTTCATCTTTTAATTTCTCTTTGTAGTATTTTACTTGTGATCTTTTTTTTATTGGGGGAAAAACTACTATTAATAATTATTTTTATCTTTTTTATAGATTTTATTTTCATAAAAGTAGTTCATACTAGTCCTTCACAGTAATTATTTTATCTTTTAAATCAATAATTATTTTACCTTTCAAAGATTCAGAAATACCACATCACTTATTTTTAATAATTTCTCTACTTCTGTTTTGCTCTATTATCTGCTTCTTGACTCACATACAAATTCTCTAGAATAAAAATATTATTAGCCCGCACGGCAGAGCCTGGCAAGCTACCCGTGATGTATTCAAATATGCCTAACACAGTAACAACAAAGTCTCCAATGGAGACGTTACTGGGCCCGCTCAAGCAAATCAATGAACAGTGGGAGGACAGTGACAAGTGACAGTGACATTGTGTTCATTATTATTGTGTTCATTACTCACTGTTTAAGTCTGTCTGTATCTCTCTATTTCCCTCTTTTCTTTTTGTTAATGGAACTATACCTTTCATTTATTAGAGATTACTTCTGGCTTTGTGCTTATGGCTCACTTCTGGTGGTATTCAGGCAGTTATATACAGGACTGGGGATAGAACTGGAATAGGCACGTGCAAGGAAAGTACCTTAAATCATATGCTTTCTTTCTAGCTCCTTAAGTATGTCTCTTGCACAAAAGCATTGTGCATGGACTCATTGAGGGTCAGTCTATGTAAATAGATAACTTTTAGTGCATGAGTAGCCAAATTAGTGATGTAATAGGTCCTATGCCATAAATAACTTAGAAGAAAGGTGAAATAATTCACTGAAAACTTTAAATGATACAAATAATAAGATAAATGGAAGCATATTCCTTATCCATATTTTGAAAAATCATACTGTTAAAATGACCATCTGACCCAAAACAGTTTACAGAATGAATGCAATACATATACTAGCTTCCATGGAACTTGGACTAGAACTACAGTACAGTGGATAGAGCACCTATCTCGCATAAAGCTTACCTGGATTGATTTCTGAAACCTCCTATGACCCCCTGAACCCTACTAAGAGTGATTCCTGAGTGCAGAGTCAGGGGTAAGCCCTCAGAAGTGCCAAGTATGCTCTGCTCTCTCAACAAAATAAAGTTCTTATGGAATCCTTCAAAGAAAGAAAGCAAAATCTTGAAAAATTGTATATAGAATCATATAAATCTCAGAATAGACAAAACAATCCTGAAGAAAATAGGAGAGAAAAAAATATTAACTGACATTAAAAAAACTAAACAAATCAAGAGTAGTAAAACTGCATGATACTAGGAAAAATTTAGAATCATAGATTGGAAGAATAAAGTTAAGAACAAAGAAAAAACTTTTGAAAATATGTTTTTATATATAATATATATATATATATATATATATATAGAACAGATAATCTGGGGCTATGATGGGAAGCAAGGAGAGTCTCTACAACAAATGATGCTAGGAAGTCTAATAAGGAAAAGAAAAAAAAGGGACCCCTATCTCACACCATACACAAAAAAGGTTAATTCAAAATTAATTTTGAGAGAACAAAAGGGAATACCCTGCCACAGAGTCGGGGTGGGATGGGGGGGATGGGTATGGGAGGGATACTGGGATCCATGGTGGTGGAAAATGGGCACTGGTGGAGGGATGGGTATTTGATCATTGTATAATCGAAACCCAAGCACAAAAATTTGTAAATCTACAACTGTACCTCATGGTGTTTCACTAACAAATATTAAAAAAAATTAATTTAAGATCTCACTATATGACCTGTATCTGTTAACTGTATCAATAAAAACATACAACTTTCCAAAATAGTGACCTCAGAGAGATTTCAGTGAGATGGAGCTTCTAGCAAAGAAAATAAAATAGATATAAACAAATGGTAAGGTAAAAAGGTAAAGGCCCTCCCGTTGATCGTCGATTTGCTCAAGTGGGCCCAGTAACTCTCCATTGGAGACTTTGTTGTTACTGTGTCTGGCATATCGAATACTCTCGGTAGCTTGCCGGGCTCTCCGAGAGGGGCGGAGGAATCGAACTCGGGTCGGCCATGTTGGCTGCTTGTAAGGCAAACGCCCTACCCGAAATGGGGTTACATTAAAATTTTAAAGCTTTTGCATAATGAAAGAAATGATGTCCCAAATAAAAAAGTATCATTGTCATCCCGTTGTTCATTGATTCCTCGAGCAAGCACTAGTAATGTCTCCATTTGTCCTAGCCCTGAGATTTTAGCAAGTGTCACATTGGAAGCTCTTTCAGGGTCAGGGAAATGAGACCCGTCATTGTTATTTGGTTTTGGCATATCAAATACACCACGAGGAGTTTGCAAGGCTCTGCTATATGGGCAAGATACTCTCAGTAGCCTCCCGGGTTCTCGAGAGTGAGAACTAGACAATAAGAAGAGCAAATGTGGCTATGTACTTCCGGGAACTTGGTTTTATAGTCTCTGGGTTTTGACCATCGATAGGATTACACGGCTCCAGGGGCAGTTGGTGGGTGTAACGCCTAGCTACTGGAGGGGATCTGGTGGAGGAGGCCCAGTCCCTTTCCGCACAGGCTTGGAGATCTCAGCCCCAAATCCCACACACCTGGATTCCCCTGCTTCATGCGTGAGGCTCGTCCAAAGCTGTGGCTACCTCCGTACCTGACTGTCCTCACCAAGGCCCCTTGGAGGGGGGCGGGTTGAGTTTCCCTCTTTGCCCCGAGCAGAGCCCCAGCAGCTGAAGACTCTAGAACCAGCCACAGCCATGCTTAAGACCAAACTAAAAAGACAACCTATTAAATGGGATAAAATATTCACCTGTCACATATCAGACAAAGCCTAATCTCTAAGACATATAAAACACTCACAAGGCTCAATAACATTAAAACAAAAAACCCCTTCAAGAATAGTGAAAGGACCTGCAGAAAAGATATACAGCAGGCCAACGGATATATGACAAACCTCTTCATTACTAATTATCAAAAAATGAAAATCATATTTACGATGATAGAAATCTCACTTCAGTAAGAATGGTCTACCTTAAAAAACCTGTAAGCAATAATAATAACAAGGATGATATTATGACTATAATAACAATAAAGGTAAAAGTTAAAGGCCCTCCCGTTGATCATCGATTTGCTCGAGCGGGCCCAGTAACGTCTCCATTGGACCAAGGATTATATTATTATTATGCACTGTACCACTGTTCTCCCGTTATTCATCAATTTGCTTGAGCGGGCCCAGTAACATCTCCATTGTGAGATTTTGTTGCTACTGTGTTTGGCACATTGAATATGTCACGGGTAGCTTGCCAGGCCTTGCTGTGCGAGCAAGGTGCTCTTGGTAGCTTGCAGGACTCTCCAAGAGGGGCAGAGGAATCGAACTCGGGTGGACCAGGCCAGCCATGTGCAAGGCAAATGCCCTACTGCTGTGCTATCGCTCCAGCCCTCGCTTCAGCAGCATGCATACTAAAAATTATTATTATAAAATTATAATAAAAAAACAATAAAAATTTATTCTCAATCTCTATTTATGGGATTGCTTGCTGGTCCAATCCTTATAGAATTCCTCATAAAACTAAGAGTAGAACATTTTTAGGTCCAAGACATTTACCTCCTAGACATCTCCCCAAAAAGACTAACACCTCAATGCATGAGGACGTATTAACACCTATGTTCATTGCAGCATTGTTCATAAGAGACAAGTGCCCAACTACAGATGAATGAGTAATGAAAATGTGGTATATACATATAATGGAAAACTACTCACCTTTGATAAAGGTGAAATCATGCAGTTCATTGCAACCTCAACACAGTTAGAATGTATCATGCTAAGTGAAGTGAGTCAGAAGAACAAAGACAATTATCAAATAACTTTACTTATATTAAAAGTTTAAGGAAACACATCAAGGGATTAGACTGGTTCCAATGGAGTCATTCCCTGTGATGCTGCCAACAGAATCGTGAACTGTGGTGGCAAAGACCAGAAGGAACAAGGGAATCAGCCCAGTGACGGAATATTCCTTACACTCTGGTACTAGAGCTTGTGAGGTAACACTGCAAGTCTAAAGCCATGATACAGCAATTTTTATGATCCATATTGCCTTATAAAAGGGATAAATTATTTAAAAAATATATAAAATTTCCCTATTAACCAAGGGGCATGGGACGTCTGGGGAAAAAATAATTATGGTTTTCTTGATAAGAAACAATCTAATGTTGACACATTCTGCAAGGAATCATGAGAATATGGCCTTGGGAAAGTTGCCTGAATTGCTAGTCTATGTGAGCAATCTTGGTTATAAACTCATCCTGGTGATCCCTTCACTGATTCAATCCCTAAAAGACTTTACACAGTTGAAGTTGTCGATATTCACTATCCAATTAAAATCCTAGGTAAATATTTTTTTAAAAATATTCCTGGGGTAACAATAAATATTCTATATCTATTCAATTGCCGATAACAGAGTCATTCTGGCTAATTTCAGAAGAAAAAAAATTAAAAGTCAAAATGTCAAAATTATTCAATTGTTAAAAGGGTTGAGCACAGGGTTTCAGCTTTAACTTCCAGGAATAAATCTCAAAGTAATACCAAAGAATGAAAAGAATGAGTTCATCAAGGGAGTTTTATGTCTGCTGTGATGATGAAATTAGAGAATTTGTCAGTCAACAACACATTAAATATTCCCACAGTAGATCACACACACACATGCAACACACACACACACACACACACACACACACACACACACGCTCCTCATAAAGGAAGTACAAGTGTCTCTTTTAGAGTTGTCTCAGGAAAATCTGACCATACCCATTACCTTACCTATAGCACAAAGAAGAGAAGTGGCAGTATCAGTCCCTTCTTAGAACACTCATGGCTCATGGGACATCTGCTTGCAGATCAGCAATTATAATAGATTATAATAGAACTGTGTTCTATTATATAATATCTAAAGTCACTGTCTGAATTTTGGTTTGGTTTTGCAAGTTATTTGAAGACTCTATACAGATGTAACTATAGTAATAAGTATTGGAATTTATGAACATCTGACTTTATATATCAAAACTTTAATGGATAATATTGTCAGCTATATTAATTCTGTAGATTTATTACAGAATACAATGATTTTTAATATGATCCCAAAGTTATATCAAGTGGAATTTATTTCATTGCCTTGTTTTTCAACTTGTTTCTTTATATATATATATATATATTATATATATATATATAAAATGTAGGAGTACTGCTATTTATTTAGTCATTGATTAAGCTGATTGAATTGGGTATGAACTCCACATTACTATTTTTTATTCATAATGTTAATTTTATTTTATTATTATTTCCCCCTTTTTATTGATTCACCATGAGGTACAGTTACAAAACTTTCATGTTTGAGCTTCTGTCTTACAATCATCAAACACCCATCCCTTCACCAGGGCACATTTTTCCACCACCAAAATTCCCAGATTCCCCCACCCACCTACCCACCCACCCTGTTACAACTCTTCCCCTGCTTGTGTGGCAGACAAATTCCCCCATACTCTCTTTCTACTTTGTTT
Organism: Sorex fumeus; assembly: GCF_029834395.1. Lineage (NCBI taxonomy): Eukaryota > Metazoa > Chordata > Mammalia > Eulipotyphla > Soricidae > Sorex > Sorex fumeus. The sequence continues at coordinate 56,880,828 of NW_026606065.1, forward strand.
ACATTCAATATTTCCACATAAGTCCTAGCACCACTCAAAACTGCTGAAAAGGCATTGCTAGATGATTTGTTTTGTATTGCTTGTTATGGATAGAATATAGTGTCCAGGGAATTCTGTGTCATTTCATTCTGGGAGCTTTAGTTTATTGTCTCTGGGTCTTGGCCGTTGATGAGATTACTTTGTGCTGGGTGAAGTTTGTGGGTGTGATTGCCAAGTCCCTGGAAAACTGGGGACTTTGGGTGAGGAGGCCCAGTCCCAATCCCAGCAGGCTTGGAGATCTCAGTCACAGGTTCCTGAATACCTGGGTTTTCCTGCCAGTCCACTCTCTGGTGAGATTCATCCCCTCTTGGGTGAGGTTCATCTGAGCCTGTGGAGAATGGCCTTGAGTTTGGTGGTGGTTGTGTTCTGGAGGTTTTCGGCTGCCAGGGTTCTGTTTGGGGCGGGAAGGGAAACTCAACCCTCCCCCACTCTGAGGTGTCCCAATAAAGACAGCCTGGGTCAGGGCATTCTGTGGCACTCTGTTACAGGAGCTTTAGTTTATAATCTCTTGGCTTGGGTCTTGGCTGTTGATGCGATTACATGGTGTGCTGGGGGAGGCGGGAAGTTTATGGATGTGCCTGCCAAGCTACTGGGAAACTGGGGACCTGGGGGGAAGAGGCCCAGTCGGAATCCAATAGGTCTTGGAGGTCTCAGTCACTTGTTTCTGCTTACCTCCACACTATCGGCCCTGTTTTTATTTTTTTTATCTCTTTCGAGATTTATGGGTCTCTGAAATAAGGCAAATCAATGAGCTTATATGTGCAACTAAAGATTTTTATAAGTCCAAGTCAGAGAGATAGTAAAGGAGACATATACATAGTACAAATAGTACAGGGGTAAGACACTGTTTTTGCATGCAGCCAACTCTGGTTTAATCCCAAATGTTTCATTTAATTTCCTGAGCAACAAGGGTTAACCCTGAACACAGAGTCAAGAGTGCTCTGAGCACAGTTCAATGTGGGGCCAAAAAAATTAAAAAATAGTATTTTTACAAATATTAAGCCTTGGATAATTCTTTAGAAATTTTGTATGCAGACATGAATAGTGAAAAAAGACTTAAGAAGCATTTGATTTCAAGATATGTAAAGGTAAGGTAAAAGGTAAAGGCCCTCCTGTTGATCGTCGATTTGCTCAAGCGGGCCCAGTAACGTCTCCATTGGAGACTTTGTTGTTACTGTGTCTGGCATATCGAATACTCTCGGTAGCTTGCCGGGCTCTCCGAGAGGGGCGGAGGAATCGAACTCGGGTCGGCCATGTTGGCCGCTTGTAAGGCGAACGCCCTACCCGCTGTGCTGGGCTGGAGAGATAGCACAGCAGGTAGGGCCTCTGCCTTGCACGCAGCCAACATGGCCGACCCGAGTTCGATTCCTCCGCCCCTCTCGGAGAGCCTGGCAAGCTACCGAGAGTATTCGATATGCCAGACACAGTAACAACAAAGTCTCCAATGGAGACGTTACTGGGCCCGCTCGAGCAAATCGATGATCAACCGGAGGGCCTTTCAAGATATGTAACACAAAAAAAAACCCACAGTAGTATGTGAAATTAATCAGAACAACTATATAAAGTTGTGGAAGAATAAAATCAAATAGTCCAAAATAAAAGTACAGATTAAATATAATCTTTATAAAATCCCAACTTTCTTCTCAGAAATAGAAAAGAAGTTCATTATCTGTTTTTGGAAGTTCAGAACTATCAGTTCACAAGTAATTCTGATAAATAGAAGAAAAGGAAGTAACATGCTTCCTGGCTTCAAACTAGACTTAAATCAGTATGTTAAAGCATAATGGCATTAATTAAAACAGACAAATATTTATTAAACACCTTGAAGAGATATTTCTTTAAGAAATGTTATATCATCATTTGTATTATAAAATTAAGTCATGGCATCATCAATAACCTGTGGAAAACATATTATCATACCTGTAATATATACAAAGATATAAAGTAATTATTAAGATGTAAAGGCAACTTTTCTGAATTTAAGCTTCTGAAACCTGAAAGACCAAGTAATAAAATTCAGTTTGTCTTACTCTATGTTCCCCCAAAAATGTTTCCATTATAGCTTGTTGTGCATCATATATCTATATGTTTATATGTATAAATAACTCATACACTGATGTGAAATATAGGCTGCTTAGAAAAATATTAATCAAATAGGACTATTTAGATCAATGTTTCACAAACTTTAATATTATCTTAATGTATGAGCAAGTCCATCAGACCCCATAGCTATTTTAAACTATTTAATATAAAGTTACTTCAAATATTAAAATATGAAACGAACTATATTTTATTTATAAGCACGGAGAGCAAACAGATTTTATATTAAATGAAACAAGCATTCAATCCAATAAACCTGAAGTTAAAGTTATAATTGATCATATAGTAATGAAAAGAAATAATTCTTTACACAATGAAAATGGTTACGACTTGTTCTCTGATTTATTCAATTTTCCATATTGCAAGTTGATTTATTTTAAAAAGTTCCCAATATTAGTCACTATTTAAGTACTATGAAATCTGTTGCAGAATGTCCTCATGCCATCTGAACTTCATTTAGTCAAAAGCATAGTTTACCAATGCATCATTTATTTAGTCTTTCTTTAAATCTTTTTCACTAATGTAAACTAACATAAAAAGAGGTTAGATTAGCACAAAACCAAAATGCCAACCCAGACATGAAATATATTAACATTAGTTTATAAGGTGTTTTTTGAATCACATAAGCTAAAATATACAAACAATACATTTTATTATGTCCTGTATTTATTTTCTTCATAAATAATTTGGGGCCTAACTAGAAATCTTTCTTCTTTGCCTCAGTTACCTTATCTTTAAATTTTGAATAAAAACAATGGTTAGTTCATGTAATTCTCTGAGTATTGGAAACTAGAAGTCAATGTTATTTTTTTTAATTCAGAAAAAAGCTTTTCATACTTAATTGTCAATATAAAGATTACTCTTATTCTTAACATTTGAAATGTTAAATTGAACACAAGCTTTTAAAATTAGGATAAAATACGAACAAATCACACAAAATATTCCAGTAGTACCATGGATTTATAGAAGTTTTCTTCAGCAAACTTGGGTCAGATTTTTCTAACACAGATATTATAGAGATATATTCAAATGATATTGCACAGTTTTTTGACAAAATAATTGCATAATTGTTTTCTGGCTAATTGATATTTTACAAAAAAAAAGACCTCCAAATATATGCATATTTAAAGATAAAATTTCTTCCATTTCTTTTTAAATCTATCAAATTCTGACTGCTTAAATATTCTAAACATTTAATTAAAAGTGATGTGACACTGAATTATTTTATGTGAGGGGATTTCGATTATGAATTTGTATTTCCATTCCACTTGCTTTTCCTTTATGTATAAGTCAATATATTTTGATGTTATCACATCAAACTGATTACTTTAAATAGCTTCAAATATTTTACAATTTCTATTTATTTGGATCCTGTCCAAAGAAAACTAATGTTAAATTATTCAAGCCATTCTCTGTTTTTTTTTTTTTTCTCGAATTGTATTTACTGTGATTCTCAAGGCTGAAGAAATTAGATGCATGATTACATGGGAAAGCAGATGTTATGCTGACCCCAGTTGGGACAGCCCACAGTCATTTGTGCTTCTCTTGTGAGCTTGAACCTATTGAGGCTGCATTTCCTCATGCCACTAACAATGTCTTTTTCCCCTCTGAGGCAAAAGTTGTTTGCTACATGAAACTCTGGACAAACGAGAGTCAGTTTTAAAATGGATAATTGAGGATAAGCAAGAAACTTTCATCTGGCTCAGTGATTTAGATGTGAAGATATTAGTTATTCAGATATTACTGTACTAGTTTACATGTATTTTCATTAATAAGATTTTTTAAAAAGATGTTATAGCTTTCTAAGGTATCCATGTTCATTTATTAAAAGCTACAATTCTCAGATTCACCTAGATAAAATGATTAACATGTGACTATATTCTGTCAATTGTTAATGTATGCTTTTCTCCTTTATGGTGAGTTAGTGGTAAAGAAATAGTAAGTTGACATAGAGAATTAAAATTAATTATTAAAAAGTCCCTACAAAAACCATCTGACCTATTATTAGCTAGTCTGTTATCATTTAATTTTAAAATCAGTGCATGGCACATTTTACTTTTTCTTCAAGAAAAGAAAACATGAATTATACTCCCACCACATTTTTTGTAGAACTACTATGTTACATGAAGTATTTATGTATTCCTTGCATGTCTTTTCAACAAGATCGCTTATAGCTTTGAGAATCAATTTTCCTGGCAATAGCATGACTTGCTTACATACAAAACTACATAAATTTTTTCCTCATCTTTCTGGGCTGTGTTCTAACTAATTAGTTCTACTGAATCCTGAACACTTTTTAAATGATGCATATCATTGAGAAGAACAATACAAGACTCCATAATGTACAGCAAGTTCAGCTAACTAAGTGACAGTCTGGTGATCAAATTATGACTTTCTACCTGAAATTTCTGCCAGTGGTTTAATAGTTGAGCTGTCCAAAACCACCACCACCAAATGAAGTACAACAATAATAATAATGTCATCAATTACAAAAAAGATCTCGAATTGAATAAAAATAATAATGGAAATTTCATAATATTTGATTTCTATTGGATTTGTTTCTGATCTCCATAACACAGATGCTACTGATCACAATGCAATTGTCAGGAAAGAAAATCGGTCAGTCAGCTTCTATGAGCAGATTAGCATAAGGGAAATATACACTTGTGAACACAGACAAAACCTAGCTTTGCAGAACACAATGAATGTGATTGGCATAAATGTTTGACCCCTCGTTTAAGGGGGGATTCTTGTGGTTCCATTCTTTCTTTAGAGTCATGGTTTGAAATGAAAGCAGAATGCTGCCATTCTAACCCTTTCGGTTTCTCTTCTCTCCTCTATTAGTTAGCTTATAAAGCTTTTACTGCTAGCCCTAAGATCCTAGTTGTGTGATAAAAGAGCAAATGTTGCCATTGGAAACTTTAGTTTGGCTCATTTACTGTCCTGGAAACAACAACAAAAAGAAGCAAAAGAGAAATGTACTTTGTAAGTGCTTTAAAGAATAAGCAAAATGAAGAAAAGCAACTTCACAAAGAGAATTTGTGAATCAAATATCTTTCTTCGACACAACCCAGCATTTCCCCCATCAATATAAAAAGTATACTGAGACAAAATTTCATCAAATTTTACTTGAAAAATCATATCATATATATATATATGTTTTTTTGGTGTGGAGAGTAAATTCACTTTAATCACATGATGTGGCATCTTGAACAAAGTTTTAATTAACCTGGTTCAAACAATGAAAGTCAAAACTTGTGTTTTTCTGTAAATTACCTGCTAAAATTTGGGTGATAAAATTAATAACTCAGATCTGTTGACTACTTACTTTATATTAGCCCTTTTTAGTATGATTTATAAGTATAACTCATTTAATCCTCATTATATAGATGAAATCTTGACAGACAATAAATTATGTATCCAATTCAGATTGGCATTTAAAGTAGAGTCTGGGCTTCAAGATCTATTTTCCTATAATTATAAGTCACACCAATATAAACTATCTAAATTCGATACCATATAGGACTATGAAAGTAGGTTTCAATTGTGAATTTTTGACTGATATGCTATCTCTGAATGAATCAGCTCGTTATGCTGGGGTTCTTCTTTTCATCTGTCTACTAAAATTATAATTATCAGATTATGGATAAGATCCGATTTTATATTATATTTGATTTAATTATAGACAATTTAAGTACAGTTTATACTTATACACATGTAATAAATTATATATACTTAATTCCTTCTATGTATATATATGTATATAATTAATTCTGATCTCCATTTATCTATTCTATTGCACAGAATTCCTTAAAACAATAAAAGAGCTATAACTGAAAATCCCTGGACAACTGAAATATTCACTCTGCTTTCTGTTTTAAAAAAATCAACAAATCATCATACACAGTAGGAACAAAAAAATCTCATCCAAGAATTCAAGGTACTTCAGAAATATCACCGAAGAATGTTCACATCTCATGAAACTCTATCAAATATATTCAGTCGATTAAAATAAGAGAAGTCTGAATTCTCAGCAAAAGGGATCATAAAGTTCACAAGGAAAGGGAGTGCTAGAGTACCAGAGGAAAAGAGCTATTGAAGATTCTGACAGCGATCAATTCCAGGATCCCAAAATCATTTTTTGTCTTCAAGGGCTATTCTTCTTCCCTAACCAGTTATTTCTTTAATAGACACTAACATCATAGTAAAATACATTGTATTAAAAGATTGTTAGACACACGCATTCTTTTAGTTTTGCTTTTGCAGTTTAAATAATAATTTCAATAACATTAGCTTTACCAATTTTGATGAACAAAGTGATTTCATCTTCATCTTTGGATATCACTGGTTCTCCACATCCCCCTCCTCTCTTCTCATCTCTCCCCTCTGCTGATAATCTGCTGTAAACAAAGGCCCAAGTTTGTGTTCATTCAATAGTGTCTATAACTTTGTTTTGTTTCTCTATCTACCACAGATGAATAAAATTATCTGGAACTTTTTTGTCTGATTTATTTTATTTAACATAATTGACTCTATTTCCACCCAATTTGCCACAAACTCTAAGATTTCATTTTTTTACTACCACTTGGTATAATCCTATTGTGTACAAAGAATCAATAATTTCTTTAGTCAACAATCTGTGCTTGGTCATTTGTGTCATTTCCATATCCTGGCTATACTACTTAGCACTTCAGTGAAGATAGGTGTGCATGTATCTTTCATCAGTGTTTCATGTTCTTGGGATAGAAGCTGAGACGTGGAACTGCTAGATCATGTGGAAGCTTTATTCCTAGTTGAATTCATTTGTTAACATTTTTAATTTTTTATTTGTTTTTTGGTCACTGACAGTGACACTAAATGTGATGCTTACTCCTGGCTCTGCACTCAAGGATCACTCTTAGCAGGGTTCAGGTGACCACAAGGGGAACCAGGGATTGACCCTGTGCTTCATGCAAGGCCAAGAGCCCAGTTCACTGTACAATCTCTCTCTCCAGTTCACTGTACAATCTCTCTCTCTGCCCTTGCTATTTCTATTTTTAAAAATAGTTACCATACGTTTTCTATAGAGGTTGAACCAAACCACATAGACCACAAACAGTGAAAGAGATTTCTTTTTTTTTTTCCCACACTCTTGGCAACACTGATTGCTACCAGTCTTTTTAATATAGGGCATTCTTACTGTTATATGATTATATCTCTTTGTAGTTTGACTTGCATTTCCATGATTACTGTCACTGTCCTCCCATTGTTCATCAATTTGCTCGAGTGGGCCCAGTAACATTGTGAGACTTGTTGTTACTGTATTTGGCATATCGAATATGTCACGGGTATCTTGCCAGGCTTGCCGTGTGGGCGAGATACTCTCAGTAGCTTGCTGGGCTCTCTGAGAGGGGCAGAGGAATCGAATCCTGTTGGCTGCGTGCAAGGCTAACGCACTACCTGCTGTGCTATCGCTCCAGCCCATATATGGGATTAACCATGATAATTATCAACTTTTATTACTTTCTAAAATACTCTTCAACAATATGAAATATTTGCTCTAATGAATGATATTCATACTTTCTTTTCCTTTCCCTTATTCCTGATGTGCTACAAATGTACATAAACTTTTCCTGTTTAAATCCTTGAGTTGCCTACCCTTCCTGGCCTCAGTTAAGTCAAGATTTTACATGAAATCTTTATCATAACAATGAGAAATTTTATGGAATTAAGATCTTAACCAATCTCCAGTTATATCACTATATTTTTTGTGTTCTCAAATGGAAAGTAAAATCTTTGAAAACAAAACTTTTTTGTTTGTTTTAGTTTTGTTAAAAATCACGGTATTATCAGACAAACAAACGCAGTGACTACTTTGCCAGTTGAGAGTTCCAACAGTGCTGTGGAGGGAAACAACAACATAGCATGAACCAATACTAAAATCTGCTTTGTATTATATTTGGGGATAACAAGAAATGTACTCAGGTCCCATGTGATAAATGTTATAAATATCCTTAAGCAGAACATGAAAACATATCAAGCTTGAATGGTGAGTTATGCATTTGGAGGTCAACCTTATCTTATCTTCATTAAATGCCTTACAATGAATTTAGGTTTTTTTCACATTTTTTGGAATGTACCATTACAGCATATTTTTAAATGTTCATTCAATAAGTCATTGAAGTTACTTCCTTGAAACTATAAATAATAACCTAGATGCAGTATTGTATTCTATTAGGCAGAATTAACCAACTCGAATGCAATTTTAACATATACCATAAAAAACAATGAAACAAAACTGTATATTTTAAATAATTTATTTATTCTTAGTTCAAAGTAATTTTCATAAAAATCCTTTTACTTTAAATTTTTGCAGAAGTTGTTGAAATTAGAAAGTGTTTGGCCAACACAAACTGCCCTCTGGAAAATAGGAATATTGGTGTCAAGGGACACTTTAAGAGCTTTTATTCCTGCATTTGTGCTGCTGTGTGTGAAGTTATTCTATTTAAAGGCTTGTTTTTATTCCTCACCTTTCCTTTTCTGTACCAAGTGTAAAAATCCTCATCTCCTTTTAATCTTCCTTGTACTTCACTTGATTGTATAGTGTGATCTCTATGGACTTTTATTGAGAAACTAATTCATAAGACTTTATTTTCCCAATTTTATTTTGTTTTAAAAATAGATTAAAAGGAACCTACCTAATAAGTAAAGAAGAACTAAAAACACCAATTACTTAACTCCTTTTTGTGGTCAGAGAATTCTCAGTTTGTGAATTTTATTTTCTAGAGAATCTATTAATAATTCCCATTTCTCTTTCAAAGTATCTGGGTTTAACTGATAACTTATTATGCCTAGTTTCCTCACAGAGCAAACAGCTGCTTTATTTGTATTTTTTGCAACTAATTATCCAGAGATCTATCTCAAAGGAACACAAATACAGAGAGCAGAAGGGAAAGAGAGCCAGTTCATTTTAAAATATTTGAAAAGTAAAGTTCTTACTTTTTTATTTATTTTTGTATAGCACTTTTTAAATGGAAGTTTTAAAAATAAAACTTTTAAGGGAGAATATGTCACTTTCCACTGAATTCTAGTTATGAGAATAGATATTGACACACTATTTATTATAAATCTTAAATTTATGTGTGATGCTCTTGAATTAAGAGAATGTCTGGACATATGGAGTTCTAAACCACATAAATATGTGTTATGTAATATATTACACTAGTTAGCTGAAGAAATACAAGCTACTTACACATAAAACAATCTATAATACTAAGACAATATTGGCTGGAGGGATAGGACAGCCGTAGGCTGTTTGTCGGCTGACCCGAGTTCGATTCCTCCGCCCCTCTTGGAGAGCCTGGCAAGCTACCGAGAGTATATCGCCCACAGGGCAAAGCCTGGCAAGCTACTTGTGGCGTGCCCGATATGCCAAACACAGTAACAACAAGTCTCATGATGGAGACGTTACTGGGCCCACTGGAGAAAATCGATGAACAACAGGAGGACCATGACCGTGACCAAGATAATATCTACTAAATTAATTTTATTAATTAAATCACGGTCATGGTCAAGGTCCTCCCATTGTTCATCGATTTTCTCCAGTGGGCCCAGTAACGTCTCCATCATGAGACTTGTTGTTACTGTGTTTGGCATATCGGATACGCCAGGAGTAGCTTGCCAGGCTTTGCCCTGTGGGCGAGATACTCTCAGTAGCTTGCCGGGCTCTCCGAGAGGGGTGGAGGAATCGAACTTGGGTCGGCCATGTTGGCTGCTTGCAAGGCAAATGCCCTACCCTCGTTGCTATCACTCCGGCCCATTAGTTAAATATGTACAGTAAAATCAGAAATTCTAGCACCATTGTAAACATGTGATTGTGATTGAAACTAAAAATTAATGAAAAATAATCCAGGCCATCAAGTCTGCCGGAGGGGAAAGGGTGTTGCCCCATTCGCCCTCTCCTCTCTGGAAAGAAAGATGGTGGCCACATGGGAGCCTTGTGGACAGCAGGTATGAGCCAGGAGTGTGGGGGCAACTAAAACCTCATGGGAAGGGGGGCGTTTCGGTCCGCCCTTCACGCCCTACCGAGGTCACCAGTTGTCCCCCACGAGCGGCTCTCCAGCATGGCCACGACTCCAGAACACAGAAACCAATTTCTTAACTATCTGACTTTCGGTAGAAATACTTCCAGGGTCAATAGGTAAAATAACAGAAATCCAAAACCAACATTTAATTCTTGAACCCAGCTGTAAAAAGCAAATCACTTCACAATGCTTTCTCAGCATGTCTGATTTTGGGGGGGGTAAACTCTAAATAATAGTGGTGAATCTTTTATTGAAACAATGAATCTAATCAAAGCAGATAGAGTGTTAATTAGAATTTAACTGCCTCACAGGGACGGGGAGGGGTGGGGGGTGGGGTTTTATTGGGGTTCTTCATGGTAAAAAATAAGTATTGGTAAAGGGAAATGTGTTTGTATTTGCATGACTGAGACCTAAACCTGAAAGCTTTGTAGCCTTTCTCACAGTGATTCAATAAATAAAAAATAAATAAATAAATAAATAAAAATAAAAATTAATGAAAAATAGAAAAGAAACTTTAGTAGATATAAAAATACAAAATGCTTTCATATTCACTATTACACATAGTTATAACCCTAAGAGAAGGCATAGACAAGACTCCTCTGCTATCTAAAAATAGAACTGATATGATATATCTAACTGATATAACCTGGAAAATTGATTTTTGAATCTGGCCATACCAAAATTTTTTTCTCTATGTATTAGTGATTATAGTTCTATAATGGGCTGGAGTGATAGCACAGTGGGTGGGGCATTTACCTTGCACGCGGCCCACGCGGCTGACCCGAGTTCAATTTCTCCACCCCTCTCAGAAAGTCCTGCAAGCTACAGAGAGTATCTTTCCCGCACGGCAAAGCCTGGCAAGCTACTCGTGATGTATTCAATATGCCAAACACAGTAACAACAAGTCTCACGATGGAGACATTACTGGGTCCGCTCAAACAAATTGATGAACAATGGGTGGACAGTGACAGTTCAGTTCTATAATGCACTTCAAATTATAAAATTATATCAAATAGGAATTTTCTTTATTCTGATTGTGGGAAAAAGACTGTAAAATCAAATAGCAATGCTAAAAATATTGCACTTAGTATACATGACTATATTTTTTACTGCAAATTCATGTACCTTTGAGCCTAAATGCCTTAGAATTTTATAACGAAGTTTAATTTGTATGAAGGTAAACTCAGTTTGAATAGACTGAATTTGAACCTAAGGAATTCACACAAAGAAAATATCAGGTAATTTAAGTGAGGAAATGGATTGAGTTGAATATTTTTCATTTTCCCACTATACCTAAAATTTTGTATTTCAAAATTGTGTTAATTCCAATATAGATGGTAACCATTCAGCATCTGTATTGCAATTAATAATGCCTAAAATGAGAGAGTGAAAGAGAGAGAGAAGAGAGATGCCTCATAGAGGCTAGGCTAGGGTGGGGGGTGGCTTGAAAGGGTGAGAGGAAAACTGGAGACACTGATGTTTAGAAATTGCACTGGTAGAGAAACAGGTATTGGAAACTTGTATGGCTGAAGCGCAATCATGAATGTAATGCTCTATCTCATGGTGATCCAATAAAAAAAAGTATTCAATCATGTTGCTTAGCAAATAATTTTTTTGATGCAGATTATTCACTTTTTAATGTATGCTTAAACTAATTTTCTTATTGTTTTTTAACTATGGACAATTTCCTGACCTAGATTTATAGAACTTTTCACCCAAGATGTTCAATGATTACTTATCCAAGTAAATAGGTGATAATATGCTTTGGGATTGTAAAATGATCGCTAGTAAGGCATATAGTCAAGTAGTTCATCATTATGCATATAATTCACTAGTTTCAATTATCCATGCCACTGATTTGCTACTTTAGCATGACTAATAAAAAGTTATTATTATTATTGTTTCTTATTTTTCTATATTGAATTACAACTATGAACAATTCACAAAGAAAATGAACGATTCATACCATCTCTAATTATTCCTGTCATTGATTTATTTGAAGCTGATGGCACAGAATTACCACACTTTGGTTAATGTTTTTTCTTTGAAATTAAATATGCGTGGTACTTTTTCAGCTCGAAATGCACCTCTTACACGTCATTGATATTTTTAATCTTGTTAAAAGAACCATCTTCTGTGGATAATCATTTTTGATTCATGTTTGGAATCTGTTGCAGACACTGTTCATTGGCTACCAAAAAGCAATTTCCACCCCTCATTTTCTGCTTACAGAAACTGTATTTAATTACACAGTGAGAAAGAATTCCTTAGTCCTAAGGAAGAAAAGATTCATACCCAGAGAAACATCTTACTTCCAGAGAACATTTTTTCCCTCTGTTCTGAGAATCCCATATTTGTTTGCCAAACATTAGTCCAGAAGCAGAAATGTGACAATTTAGGAGAAATCTATATAATCTATATATTGATCAATAATATAGGAGTAATTTCTGACTTCTCATTTGAAATGAAACAAATATACTTCAAAAGTACATATCTTACCTCATATGTTGTTACCTTTTATTTGAGGCTAGAGGTATTAGCCATATCATCTATAGGGTAAAAAAAAATGATAGGTTAGAAATATAGCACAGGAAGGTGGTAGAACAGGGAAAGAGATAAAATGAATTCTGGGCCTGGATAATATCGAGTTGCTGAAATACACCAGAACAGTTAATGTTTGTGCTATAATTCCTTATATTTTGAGCTCATTTGCTCTTATTATTGTTGTTGCTATCATTTGATACTACAAATGTTTATAAATACATAAAACACTTTTCTTATTAAATCTAGAAATTTCTATTGAAAAAAATGTCTCTTCCTATCATTTATGTTTGTCTTTTATATTTTGCTTGTAGGATAATCATGTTAAGATGTTTTCATTTCAAACGAGAATCTTTTATGTTAGATTTTATCAAAGTTCTGAAACAAATCTTACCCATAAATTTATAAAGTACAAAATTTAATAGAGTATTCAAGTAAGTGAATGTTGAATACAGATTCCAAAGTAAACAATGTTTCCTGATTCTATCAGTCAAACTTTTTGAGCTGCTTTTCTGAGAATGAATTTTTTCAGTATGCAAGATTTGTGTATTAAGCATATTAGGAAAGATTGGGGGGGTATTCATTTATTTATTTATTTATTTATTTTTAATTAGTTCTTCACTCAGCTGTACTTCTATCTCTTCAGCCCATAAATTAGTGAATTTTATGAGGAATTTATTTCCTTGTCATAAAACTGTAATTAATATATCACTATAGATAAATATAAAAAGTAATATGAAAATATGCTTCACTCAGTGTCTTGTATTGTCACTCAAAAATATGTAAATCAACTAAGCTTGAATTACAGTTTTCTAGGGAAGGGCTTCGCAGGGTCATAGGAATTGAGTAACTTACCAGAGATTCCACATAGTTTATAAATCCAGAAGAAACATTAAGTCATATGTCTGTGAAAATTAGGATTCTATTGTTTTCATCATATCCTGTTGCTTCATATATGTATTTTTAGTAAGATGACTCATTTATCTTATATTTCTGATAGCATTTTCCTTTCCTGGCATCTTCTTTTCATCCTGATTCTTCCCACATGGAGGTGAAAAATATGATGTTGTATCACTTCTCTGAGTTATGAGTGCAAAAGATAGAAAATCATAAACATTTTGAGATTTCCAGAGCATGATTCTGTATGGTCATTTGCACTGCTAATCTGCTAAAATGATAATTTATTGGACATGTAAAACAATGTTTATTATTTGTCAGTTACACTGGAATCCTGAAGTTATGTCCTTGTTTCTCTTAATTACTTTTCCAAAATTTTTAATGTGTAGTAGTTCAAGGAATAATTTTCATGTTAATGATAGTTCCTTCTGAAAAGGGTTAGAAAATGAAAAGCACAGCGATAGTTTCCCCTTTTGCACCCAAATTTTTTCTTTTACATCTGGTGCCTTGTGAAACCAGTGGGAAGCAGTGAATGAATCATTGTTGCACCATCATTAACATAATGCCCATGTGTAGATTTATCAGCAGACTTTCAGTTTGATAAACTGTTGGCATGTAAATATTTCCTTGAAGAAATTCCAGTCCAGCTGCTTTTGTTTACAAATCTATCAATGTTTAAAACCATTGAATGTATTTTGCCTGTTTCTGAATTATAATTACATGTCTAATTGTGAATTAATTATAAAAGAGAAAGACAAAACTGCACAATAAATATTTCCCCACTTCTGGGTTCCTGCCAGGTTTCCACAGCATCGTGAAATGTAAGATTTTGTTCTCACATGCCATAACTTTATCTTCTCTTAATTTACATATTTAGACAGAATGCATTTGAAAACTTGTTTAAAAAAATGTATATTACCTTGTTTTACTTTGTTCTCTATCCTGCTTTATAGTGTCAAGGTTTTAATATTAGATATCATAGGCTAGTTACTCTAACATCTAAATATACCTGAATATTGACTATTTACCATTCTGGCTGGAACGATAGCACAGTCATAGGACATTTGCCTTGCATGCAGAGCCGGGTTCAATTCCTCTGCCCCTTTCCGAGAGCCCGGCAAGCTATCAAGAGTATCTTGCCCACACAGCAAAACCTGGCAAGCTACCCATGACATATTCAATATGCCAAATGCAATAACAACAAGTCTCAAAATGAAGATGTTACTGGGCCTGCTAGAGCAAATCAATGAACAATGGGAAGACAGTGCTAATATTTTTTATTACAGGCAATCGATGTGATTGTGCAATTTTTTTTTCACTTCAGGAACTTCAGTCACCAAATATGTAAATTCACAAATGAATATAAATGGTGACAAGACAGCAGACCTTGTTGTTCTTCTGTGAGGTCACTTGCAGTACAATTATAGTGATGGCGAGAGATAGTCTATATAGTTCACACCAACTAAAAAGACAGCTCATAATTCATCTGCTTGAATACAATGCATGAGGCACCCTTTGCTATCTGGTGGGTGTGTGTGTGTGAGAGAGAGAGAGAGAGAGAGAGAGAGAAAGAGAGAGACAGAGACAGAGACATAGAGAAGAGAGAAAGTAGGGGGGGGAGCCAGGGAATGGAGAGGGAGAGGGTGAGGAAGAGGAAAAGAGAAAGGGAGGCAGAGAGGTAGAGAAAGAGGTAGGGAGAGGCAGGGGGAGGGGTTGGACAGCGCAGGTGGAGGAATACTGGGGACATTGATGGTGGAAAATTTAC
The DNA here is from genome assembly GCF_029834395.1 of Sorex fumeus. Lineage (NCBI taxonomy): Eukaryota > Metazoa > Chordata > Mammalia > Eulipotyphla > Soricidae > Sorex > Sorex fumeus. The sequence continues at coordinate 56,896,233 of NW_026606065.1, forward strand.
ACTGGTAGAAAGATGGGTGTTCGATCATTGTATATATGAGTTAAACTCAAACATGAAAGCTTTGTAACTATAGCTCATGGTGATTCAATAAAAAAAGTGGGGAGTTAAGAGGTAGGGAGTCTGGGACAAATACAGGTACAGAGAGATACAGAGGAAGTACTCTAACCAGGAAATTAGAGCAAATGAATTCTACATCGCAATGTTCTTGGCTCTGTCCTTAAGTACTTCGAAAAGGAGCATGAAAGGCTAAAGAAGGCAGCTATATGTGAGGCCATAGGTGGAACAAACCTCTCTGAAATATAGACTTCCAATTTATTCTTTTTTTTTCCCTTTATTTTATTTTATTTTTTTTTTACAGTTGTAGATTTACAATTTTTTGTGCTTTGGTTTCAATTATACAATGATCAGATACCCATCCCTCCACCAGTGCCCATTTTCCACCACCATGGATAATATCCCTCCACCCCCATCCCCCCATCCCCCCTGTCTCTGTGGCAGGGCAATCCCCTGTGTTCTCTCTCTCCTTTTGGGTGTTGTGGTCTGCAAAAGAGGCATTGAGTGGCAAACATGTTCAGTCCATAGTCTACTTTCGACATGCATCTCCCCTCCTGGGAGGATCCTCCAAACACCCTTTATTTGGTGCTCCCTTCTCTATCTGAACTGCCCTTTCCTCTAGGATACCCGGCTGGCCTCTAAGTTATGGAGTAATCCTCCTGGTGCTGATCTCAGCTATTCTTGGGTATTAATCTCATACTTTGTTACTTTATATCCCCCAGATGAATGCAATCTTTCTATGTGTATCCCGCTCTTTCTGACTCATTTCGCTTAGCATGATACTTTCCATGTTGTACCACTTGTATGTAAATTTCATGACGTCATCTTTTCTAAGAGCTACATAGTACTCCATTGTGTAGATGTACCAAAGTTTCTTTAACCAGTCATCTGTTCTTGGGCATTCAGGTTTCTTCCAGTTTCTGGCTATTGTAAAGAGTGCTGCAATGAACAAACAAGTGCAGATGTCACTTCGACTATACATTTTTGCCTCTCTGGGATATATTCCCAGGAGTGGTATTGCTGGGTCAAATGGGAGCTCAATTTCTAATTTTTTGAGAATCGTCCATACTGTTTTCCAGAAGGGCTGAATCAGTGGACATTCCCACCAACAGTGAAGGAGTGTCCCTTTCTCTCCACATCCGCGCCAGCATCGGTTGCTTTTGTTCTTTTGAATGTGGGCCAGTCTCTGCAGGAAAAAGATATTAAGGGCATTCAGGTGGGAAAGGAAGAAATCAAGCTCTCACTATTCGCAGATGATATGATACTCTTCTTAGAGAACCCAATAACTTCCACCAAAAAATTCCTAGAAACAATAGACTCATATAGTAAAGTTGCAGGTTATAAAATCAATACCCAAAAGTCCATGGCTTTCCTATATGTAAACAGTGAGAGAGAAGAAAGCAACATGAAAAAAACAATCCCATTCACAATTGTGCCCCAGAAAATCAAGTACCTAGGAATCAGCTTAACTAAGGAAGTAAAGGACCTGTACAAAGAAAACTACAAAACGCTACTTCAGGAAATAAAAGAGGACATGAGGAAATGGAAAGATATCCCCTGCTCATGGGTCGGGAGACTTAACATTGTCAAAATGGCAATACTACCGAAAGCATTGTATAAATTCAATGCAATCCCTATAAGGATACCCATGACATTCTTCAAAGAAATGGAGCAAACACTCCTGAAATTTATATGGAACAAGAAGCCCCCACGAATAGCTAAAGCAATTCTTGGGAAAAAGAAAATGGGAGGAATCAACCTCCCGAACTTCAAACTGTACTACAAAGCAGTAATAATTAAAACAGCATGGTACTGGAACAAAGGCAGAACTGCAGACCAATGAAACAGGGTTGAATACACTGACATCTCCCCTCAATCATATGCTCATCTAATCTTTGATAAAGGTGCAAGTAATGTGAAGAGGAGTAAGGAAAGCCTCTTTAATAAATTGTGTTGGCATCACTGGACGGCTACATGCAAAAAAATAGGCTCAGAACTCTGCCTAACACCATGTACAAAAGTAAGATCAAAATAGATTAAAGACCTCAACATCAGACCAGAAACCATAAGGTACATTGAATATAAAGTTGGCAAAACCCTCCATGACATTGAAGCTAATGGTATCTTCAAAGATGCCATGCCACTGGCCGAGCAAGTGAAAACAGAGATAGATAAATGGGGCTATCTTAAACTAAGAAGCTTCTGCACCTCCAAAGAAACAGTGACCAAAATACAAAGACAGTCTACAGAATGGGAAAGGATATTCACCGAATACACATCTGACAAGGGGTTGATATCCAGGATATACAAAATACTGGTTAAACTCCACAAGAAGAAAACATCCAACTCCATCCAAAAATGGGGCAATGAAATAAACAGAAACTTTCTCAAAGAAGAAATCCGAATGGCAAAAAAGCACATGAGAAAATGCTCTACATCATTAATCATCAGGGAGATGCAGATCACACCACAATGAGACTTCCAATTTATTCTTAATCAAAAAGTTCCTGTGTCTAGTTCACAGGGTATTTACTGAGCATATAAATCATCTGCAGAAACTTCCACAAAAAATCTTCAGTTCTAAAGTGCAACATGGCTAGGCTCGAAGAGCAACCCACTAACGTAATGAACTTGAGCTAAAGATGCAAGGATTTTACACATGTAAAAGGTTTTTACTTATTTATTTTGCCAGGAGTGGAGGTGGGAGGACATTGTGAAGCTGACAATGATCTGAAGCCTTTCTCTCCCTCCACTTTGGCTATTAATCTGTTAGGTGTTGATGCAGGCCTCTTCCTGGGCAGCTTTTAATAACAATGACAACCACATCAACAACAGCAAAATTAATAGCAAAATCATAGCCTGGATTGTTTGACAATTTGCTAAATGCTTTTAGGGGCTGCGAGGTATTACAGCAATTAGACCACATGCCCCACATGCATTTAACTGCAGTTCATGATTCCTAGCACCATTTGGTCCCTTAAGCATTGCCAGGTGCAGCTCTGGAGGACTGAGAGCAAGGAAGATGAAGCTCTGGTGGCCCTAGCATTAAATCCTTGGAGTTTTTCCCTGAGCGCCACTCAGGAGGGGAAGAAAGGCAGGCAGGCAGGCAGGCAGGCAGGCAGGAAGGAAGGAAGGAAGGAAGGAAGGAAGGAAGGAAGGAAGGAAGGAAGGAAGGAAGGGAGAGAGGAAGGGAGGGAGGGAGGGAGGGAGGGAGGAAGGGAGGAAGGGAGGGAGGGAGAGATCTTTGAAGTATCTTCTTTGGTAGTCTTTAAATGCCCCTGAGGTATTTAAATTTGAAGGAAAGAAAATAAACTATCATTTTTTTAAGGCAAGTAAACTGAAGTGTCCAAGTAGTGACACAGGAAATCCACCTGTTTTTCTTTTACCTTTTACTTTTTACTTTTCTTTTAGTCTGGTTTTTCTTTTACTTTTAAATCTCTGTGTTTAAATATATCTAGAGATTCTCTGATTTGCCTCTTCAAAGTATGCTTCTGTAGTTTTTACAAAATAAGTAGACATTTAATAGTAGATGAGGGCAAGTTTGGTACCTAAGAAGCAGTAGTTTATTAAACATACAAATTAGTTTCAGTAGTCTTGGGTCTCCAGTTACTCAAGACTTAGGGAGTATAATTAACTTTCAAAGGATTTTGATGAGTTTTCCTTAATAATGAAAAGTAGAACCATTCAAAGGAAAGAATTACTTTATTCTTTCTGCTTCTGAAACTTGAGCCTAATTTTTTTTTGCTTTTTGGGTCACACCCAGCGATGCACAGGGGTTACTCCTGGCTCTGCACTCAGGAGTTACTCCTGGCGGTGCTCAGGGGACCATATGGAATGCTGGGAGTAGAACCCGGGTCGGCCGCTTGCAAGGCAAACGCCATACCCGCTGTGCTATCTCTCTAGCCCCCAACTTGAGCCTAAATTTAAGGGAGAAGAAAGTTCCCAAAAACCAACATATTACCTCAGGTATCTGTGAAATATTCTTGTTAACTCCATGCAGATAGGAAGTCTATCATGCAATTCATATAGAAGTGTCTTACACGTTTTTAACAGATGATAACTAGTATTTATTCTTTTACTGGATGTTCTTATTTGCTACCAAATATTCTTTCTTAACTTTATCTCACTACACAGCAATTGGATTTTTTTGAGGGGATCCGGTAAGCTACACCCAACTGTGCTCAGGGACTGTTCCTGGTTCTGTGCCCAGGAGTGACACTTATTGATAATCAGGGCCCCAGAGATTCAAACCACATCCATGGCATTCTGTACACTTATCTTTTGTAAACAATTTCTAGTCCCATGCTTTTTAAAATTTTGGATTTTTAAGAAAAAACAAAAAATTAATGTCCAAAATAGATAAAAATATAAAGTGAGAGTCAGCCCTTCCGTTTGGTCTAATTTCATCATCATCTTATTATATGGTATTATCATATATCATAGGACATAATTATCTAATATAAAAGAATAAATTTAATTAGGAATACAGTAGACTATTTGCTTGAATAAAGAGGTGGAAATATTCAACTTAATGTGATTAAATTAAAAAATTAATTTGTTAGACTCATCCAGGTACCCACACGGCAGCAGGGCCCCTTCCCGAGGCTGTGCATCTAACTAGATCCCTGGAACACCTGGAAATTAAACAGCTGGAAATTAAACAGCTCACTCTTGGACAACGAGCGGCTTAGAAAGGAAATCAAAGAGAAAATCAAAAGATTCCTGGAAACTGGTGAAAATGAGGACAAGAGTTACCAAAACTTATGGGACACAGCAAAAGCTGTGTTAAGAGGAAAGTTCATAGCTCTACAAGCATTCCTCAGGAAGGAGGAGCGAGCCCACATAAGTAACCTAACCTCAAAGCTTAAGAGCTTGGAGAATGACCAACAAAAGGAGCACAATTCGAACAGGAGGGAGGAAATAATAAAACTCAGAGCAGAGATTAACAAGATGAAAACCCAAAAAACAATGCAAAATATCAATGAAACCAAGAGCTGGTTCTTTAAGAAAATAAACAAGATTGATAAGCTTCTAGCAAGACTCACAAGGAAAGGGAGAGAGAAAACCCTAATAAACTGAATCAGAAATGAAAAGGGGGTCTGTAGGATAACACTATTTTGTCCTTCCTGCATAGCCTCAGGTAATTTAGGTTTATTGGGTTGCTCCCATCACAGTGCTCCCATTCATCTGTTTATTTGTAACTTTCTCTGTGCTCTGTTGACTTGTAAATATTTTTTATCTCTTTTTCCAAAGTTCTTTGCATAGTTTATTCAGAGCAATCTCCTTTTTGTATGGACACAAGAAGACATGCTTTTGTAATGTGACTCTCAGTAATATTTCCCTCCTGGGCATCTGTTCTCTTACCTAAGCCTCAGCTGCCTTTACTTGCTAGCGCCCCCAAAAGCAGGATCACGACGAGGGACTGGATGGAACCAGGGCAAGCCATAAACTATGTGCTACCCTGGCATCGAGATGGGCCTGGCCAAAGGGCCATAATGCTTAACTTTAAATTAAGAGCTTGGTCATGGACAAATGCTGTCATGATCCAAAAAGTAATAGCTAGATTTGGACCTTGCTAGGGTTAGGAATGATTAATCTGGCCTTTTTGCTGTAGTCTGAGTCTGTGGCAAGATGTTCCTGATCTCTTACAGTGTCCATACAAAAATAGCTAGTATTGATATGTTGATAATTATTGGACTGAGGAAAGGAGAAAAACACCTTAGGAGGTATTTTGCCCTTGGCTTTGGAATACCTATTAGGTGGGCCATCAGGAAGGGCTTTCTTATGTTGATTTGGCTACCTGACTGGGTGCAGTGTCAGCCAGACTGCAGAGGAGTTGGATAGGCAAGACAGCTGGGTAGGAGAGAGCGCAGGACAGCAAGATGCCTGCGGAGAAGCTAGCAAGGGGGATTGCATGCTTGAGAGAAGCTGGGCACTCCATAACATAAATTTCTTCTATGGGATAAACTTCCTTGTAATAAACTGCTAGTAAGATCAACAAGCCTGGCCCTTGTCTCTTCTTAGTCTGCCTTTGGCCAACAGCCTCCCCAATCCAGGCCACACACAGTGGCTCAAGAGCACCGAACGCAGGCATTGAGACAGAGCCATCCAGAGATCCTGCGAACACACAATCTTCAGTGTCATGGTTTTTTACAGGGGTCATTACAGCAGAAACTACAGAAATTCAAAGGATCCTCAGGGAGTACTTTGAGAAGCTTTATGCCACACCACATGAAAACCTCGAGGAAATAGATAAATTCCTAGATTCCTATAGCCTCCCAAGGCTGAACCAAGAAGACCTGGAATACTGAACCATCAAGGAAATTGAAACGGTAATAAAAAGTCTCCCCAAGCACAAAAGTCCTGGCCCAGATCGATTCACTAGTGAATTCTTCCAAATCTTTAAAGATACTTACTCTCAATCCTCTTTAAGCTTTTCCACGAAATTAAAGTATCAAAAACACTTCTCAACAGTTTCTATGAAGCAAATATCACCCTGATACCAAAAGCAGACAGAGATACCACAAAGAAAGAGAATTACAGGCCGATATCCCTGATGAACACAGATGCAAAGATCCTCAACAAACTATTAGCAAATAGAATCCAATGACTTATCAAAAAGATCATACACCATGACCAAGTAGGATTCATCCCAGAGATGCAAAAATGGTGTAACATTTGGAAATCGATTAACAATTTATCATTTCAACAAAAGAAAAGATAAAAACCATATGATCATATCAGTAGACACAGAGAAAGCATTTGAGAAGATCCATCATCTATTTATGATGAAAACTCTTGGCAAAATAGGCATTGAAGGAACTTTCCTCAACATATTCAAAGCCATCTACCGCAAGCCCACAGCAAGTATCATTCTCAATGTGGAAAAAGAAAAAGACTTCCCTCTAAGATTGGGCACAAGACAAGATTACCAACTTTCACCACTCCTATTCAATATAGTACTAAAAGTCCTAGCCATTACAGTTAGGCAAGAGAAATGTATCAAGAGAATATAAATAGGAAAGGAAGAGGTCAAACTATCACTATTTGCAGACAATATGATCCTATACTTAGAAAACCCTAAAGATTCTACAAAAAAGCTCCTAGAAACAATAGGTGAGTTTAGTAAATTGGCAGGATACAAAATCAACACCCAAAAGTCCATGGCTTTCTTATATACAAATAACAAAAGAGAAGAAATAGACATTAAAAAAACAATCTCGTTCACAATAGTACCTCAGAAAATCAAATACCTCAGAATCAGCTTAACCAAAGAGGTGAAGGACCTATACAAGGAAAATTACAAGTCACTACTTCAAAAAATAAAAGAGGACACTAGGAAATGGAGACACAACCCCTGCTCATGGATAGGGAGGATTAGCATTATCAAAATGGCAATACTCTCCAAAGAACTATACAAATTCAATGCAGTCCCTATCAGGATACCCATGAAATTTTTCAAAGAAATTGGCAAAACACTCCTGAAATTTGTATGAAACAACAAATCCCCACAAGTAGTTAAAACAATCCTTGGGAAAAATAAGAAGGGTGGCATCACCCTTTCCAACTTCAAATTGTACTACAAAGCAGTAGTAATTAAGACAGCATGGTACTGGGCTAGAAACAGACTTGCAGACCAATGGAACAGAGTCAAATATTCTGTCACAGACCCCCAAATATTTGACCACTTAATCTTTGACAAAGGAGCAAGAAATGTGAAGTGGAACAAGAAAAGCCTCTTCAACAAGTGGTGCTGGGGTTGCCCCCCATGAGCAGCTCTCTGGCACGGCTATGGCTCCAAAGGCAGAAGGACTTAATGCAGAGCCTGGCAGCTTGTGGCAGAAAAGTGAATGGACTATGTGTTAAACTACAGCACCATGCCTCTCCGGAAGGGAAAGGGTGACTCTCCCTCCCACACCCCGCCCCCCCCCCCCCCCCCCGGCTGCAAGGTGGCCACCGCCTCAAAGCTTATTGTAAAGCCAGATATGAGCTGGCAATGACGGGGCAACTGCAGCCTTATGGGAAGGGGGCACGGTACTGGCTCATCCTTCATGCCCTACCGAGGTCACCCCCATGAGTGGCTCTTCAGCACGGCCATGGCTCCAGAGGCACAGAAACCAATCTCGTAATTATCTGGCTCTTGGTAGAAATGCCTCCAGACTTAAAAAGGTAAAGGTAAAGGCCCTCCCGTTGATCGTCGATTTGCTCTAGCGGGCCCAGTAATGTCTCCATTGGAGACTTTGTTGTTACTGTGTCTGGCATATCGAATACTCTCGGTAGCTTGCCGGGCTCTCCGAGAGGGGCGGAGGAATTGAACTCGGGTCGGCCATGTTGGCTGCGTGTAAGGCAAACGCCCTACCTGCTGTGCTATTGCCTCCAGACTTAATCAGTAAAATATCAGAAATCCAAAATCTATGATTCTCATAACCAGCTATAGAAAACAAATTATTTCACAATGCCTTTTCAGCAGTTCTGATTGTTGGGTGGAAACTCTAAACAATAATGGTGCATCTTTTTTCGAAATAATGAATGTAATCAAAGTAGAGAGTTAAGTAGAAATCATCTGCCTCACAGGCTTTGGGAGGGGTGGGAGTGGGCATATTTTGGGGTTCTTGGTGGTGAATAATAAGTACTGGGAAGGAAAAGGTGTTTGATCATTGTTTGACCGAGACTTAAACCTGAAGGTTTTGTAACTTTTCCCACAGTGATTCAATAAATAAATCTAACAAAAAAAGTCAGATCAAAGTGGATTAAAGCCCTCAATATCAGACATGAATCCATAAGGTACATAGAGGAAAATGTAGGCAGAACTCTCCACGACATTGAAGCTAAAAACATCCTTAAGGATGAAATAGCACTGACCATGCAAGTGGAAGCAAATAAACAAATGGGACTAAATCAAACTAAGAAGCTTCTGCACTTCAAAAGAAACAGTGACCAAAATACAGAAAGAGCCCACAGAATGGGAAAGACTAATTACCCAATACACATCTGATAAGGGATTAATATCCAGGATATACAAGACACTAGAGAATTGTACAAGAAAACAATCTCTAACCCCACCAAAAAATGGGGAGAAGAAATGAACAGAAGTTTCCTCAAAAAGTAAATACAAATGGCCAAAAGGCATATGAAAACATGCTCCACATCGCTAGCCACCAGGAAGATGCAATGCAAAACAACAATGAGATATCATCTCACACCACAGAGACTGGCACACATTCAAAAGCACAAAAGCAACCAATGCTGGTGTGGATGTGGGGGGAAAGGGACACTCTTTCACTGTTGGTGGGAATTCCCACTTGTCCAGCCTTTCTGGAAAACAATATGGACAGTCCTTCAAAAACTAGAAATTGAGCTTCCATATGACCCTGCAATATCACTTCTGGAAATATATTCTGAGGATGCAAAAAGCACGGTAGAAATGATATCTGTAGCTATATGTTCACTTCAGCACTGTTTACAATAGCCAAAATCTGGAAACAACTCAAGCGCCCTAGAACTAATGACTGGTTAAAGAAACTTTGGTATGTCTACACAGTGGAATACTATGCAGCTATCAGGAGAGATGAAGTCATAAATTTGCTTATAAATGCATGGAGAGTACCATGCTAAGTGAAATGAGTCAGAAAGAGAGGGACAGACTTATTTGTGGAGTATAAAACAACTTAACATGAGGCTGACACCTAAGGATAATAGATACACAGGACAGATAGGTTGCTCCATAGCTGGAAGCCTGCCTCATGAGCAAAGGGGAGAAGGCAGCTGGAATAGAGGAGGGATCACTTAGAAAAAGATGGCTGGAGGAATCGGTCAGTATGGGAGATTGTGCAGAAAGTAGATAAAGGGTAATCACTTAATCACTTAACTTCCCGTTAGTCGTCGATTTGCTCATGCAGGTGTCAGCACGCCATTTGTCCCTGTCGCGTGCTAGTGTAGCCCAATGGCATCTGTTCGCTCCGGGAATATGAAGGGCCTCAAACCGATCGATCGTTCATGATCTGGACAAAGAATTCTGACCATCTGGTAGGTGGGCGGTCACACAGTCTTTTGACATCCCGTGGAATCCAGTCAGTAACAGCTCTAGTCCAGCGGTCGTCTTTAAATCTCATTACGTGACCAGCCCATCTGATTTTTGACACCTTGGCAAATGAGACAGCATCCTTGATTCTTGATTGTCTACGGATGTCTGAACTCCGGATTCTTTCTCTCATTTGAGTGAAACGTGATAATCCAAGCATAGCTCTTTCTATTCTTCTTTGGGAGACCTGAATAGCGTTCTCACCCTGTTTGAATAGGGCCCAGGTTTCTGAGGCATATGTTAATGCAGGAAGAACAGTGGAATCAAAGAGATATGCCCGGAGCCGGAGGTTCTTCGTCCTCTCAGCTATTTCTTCGATGTTCTTGAAGGCATTCCAAGCCGCTCTCTTCCTCCTGCGCAGCTCAGGTGCCAGGTCATTTGTCATGTTGACCTCTCGACCTAGGTACACATAGCTGTTGCATTCAGAGATGGTCGTTCCATTGAGAGCGAATGGGGAGTCAGAAACGAGGCTGTTTCTCATAAACATTGTCTTCGTAAGATTCAGCTGTAGTCCTACCTTTCCACACTCATGGTCAAAGTCGGCCAGCATTTGTGCCGCTTGACTGATGTTTGCTGTTATTAAAACAATGTCATCAGCAAAGCGGAGGTGCTGTAATTGCCGACCATCTATCTTCACTCCCATTCCTTCCCATTCCAGTCATCGCATGATGTTCTCAAGGGTGTCACTGAAGAGTTTCGGTGAAATGGTATCACCCTGCTGCACCCCTCTCTTGACATCAACGATCACTTCTTTGTAGAATGGTGAGATCCTGGTAGTGAATCCGCAATACAGCTCACGGAGGATCCTGATGTATTGGGCTTGAATGCCCTGATTGAGTACTGATGGCAGGTTCTTCAGGTGTTCAGGTCTGACCTTGTCTGGGCCGGGTTCTGTTTGTTTCTTTACCGACGAAATGGCGTGTCGGATTTCGGAAGGGAGAACGTTGGGAACGACATATCCATCCTGTGGAATTTGGTATGTCGGCAAGTCGACATGGCTATCAAAGAGATTTGAGTAGAAGTCATGGATAATCTTCTCCATTGCCGTTCTGGAGGATGTGATGGATCCATCAGGACGTCGGAGGGCAGTCATCTTGGTCTTATAGTTGGCAAAGGACAGGCGGGCGTTACGAATACTGTTCCCAGCTTCTGCCACATCTACCAGTACTTCTGCTCTTCTCTCTTTGAGGTCTTCCTTGATCGCATCTCTGCACTGCTTTGCAAGCTTGGACGTTAGCTTGTGGTTGCCTGAGGCATGTACCAAACCACGCTGGTGAATTAGCTCAAGAGTTTTCAAAGACAGGCGTTTTTTTGTGGCTATCTCTCTCTCTTGGCATTCCTCGAACAGTCATGGAGGTGCTGAACCAGTTGATCGTATTCCTCGTCAATGTTGTCAACAATGGCATCTTCCCATGTTGCCGCAATCGTGCCAAAGAGTTCCCAGTTGGTGGTTGTTCTGAGTTCTCTTTTTGAACTTTGCAGCCCTTTCTCCCCGCTCTGTGAAGTAGAATTTTGCACGAAGGAGACGGTGGTCCAATCCCGTTCGAAATTTTGGAACAACAGCGACATCGGTCAGGCAAAACCGTCAATTGAATATGATGTGGTCTATTTCGTTGTGGAATCGTCCACCGGGAGTCTCCCATGTCCAACGTTTAGATTCTGCCTTCTGGAACTTTGAGTTATCATGAATGGTCTTGGTCGACATGATGAACTCAGACAGTCTCTCACCCTGTTCGTTCCATTCTAGGCCATGGGTCCCAATGTGAAGTTCTTCAGCTCATCTTCTCAGTCCTATCTTGGCATTAAAATCACCCACAATGATCTTGTAGAAGGTATGGTCTTCTTTATAGAATTTCTCTAGCTCCATGTAGAACTTCTCGATTTCTCTTTCATCATAATGAGATGTTGGTGCGTAGACAACGAAGATAGAAACTGCAGGCAGAGAGCCACATCTATTCAAATGTAAACGTCCGATTCGGGTTGTTAGGCATTCGAATGAATCAATGCTCTTGGCCAAGTTTGTGTTGACAAGGACACCGACGCCTCCAACACCTCTTTTATCGCATGTTCCGAGGAACAATTCTTCTCCAGTGTCAAAAACGGCATGGTGAGATTCGTGCCTTCTTGTCTCGGTCAGACCAATGATGTCGTACTTGATCATTCGCGCTTGTACCATCAGGTCCTCCACGGATGCATCTGATGCTAGCGTCCGTGCATTGAAAGTACAGACGATCATTTTTGTCTTCCTTTGCTGTGGCAGTCTCGTTCAGCCTTGAGATTTTGTTGGCCTCTCCTTTCTCAGGAGATAAAGGGTAAAACATTAAAAAATGACCTCTCAGGGTCTGTATTGCAAACCATAATGCCCAAAAGTAGAGAGAGATTATGTGGAATCATGTCTGCCATGGAGGCAGGGGGAGGGTGGGAAAGGGGGTATTCTGGGAATATTGGTGGTGGGTAATATGCACTGATGGAGGGATGGGTGTTTGTTCATTGTGTGTTTGTAACGTAAATGTGAAAGCTTGTAACTATCTCACAGTGATTCAATAAAATTAAAAAAATAAAGAAACAACACAGCCTTCACTAATAAGATTGTGACTTTGCTGTCAAGTATAGAATCCTCCCTTCAAGTAAAAACTTTGTGTTCATTTTGTATGGCTTGTCTGAAAACTTCTGTAAATCTTATTTTTTAGTAAAGTATTTTTTGATATTCTAAAAATATTAATTTGTGGGATATGCTGTATTCAAGTTATTGATTTAGATAAAGATATAGGCAGGAAGAGTTTCTGCAATTTGTCAAAGACTATCCATGGTGTGATACCAGGCTGATTTCAAAGCTGATGTTTTTCTTCTGTATTAGACTGTAGGTCAGAAAAATGAATTTTTGTATAAATATTGACAAAGAGGAAGGTGGAATTGAGTTGAAACCTTTTGGAAGCTGAACAAAAGGTGATGTTAGCATAGATAACAATTCCACAGTTTTTTAAGGCTAAACCATATTAAAAAGTGTCTTTCTTTTCTCTTCTTTGATGTTTATTTTTAAAACCACACCCAGTGGTGCTTCGGACCTACTCCCAGAAAAGTATTTAGAGCCCAGATCAGTGCTTGGGGCCTTGATCCCTGTGGTACGTGGGGAATCCGGCAATTAAAAATGCTTTCTTAATGCATATTATCAAACAGGCACTGTATCAATATTAGTAATGATGGGAGACTTTATCTGTTGGAAGGTTTATTTTGTTCTAAACAGAACATCTGATAAATTCTTGACTTAGTAAATATTTCATTAAGAAAAATGTTGAGAAATCAATATGGGAAATTGCAACTTTGGAAAGTATTATGATGAGTAAAGAAAATTGGGACTGGAAATAAAAAGGTCCTTGGGAATAAATAAGCATGTCATTTTGTAGTGTATTCAAATCAAAGAAATAAAGACTAGAATTTTTGATTCCAGACACGTGATCAGGACTGTATGAAATTTATTTTAGAATATTTAAAGGAAGCTATTATATGGCCAAATTGTTGCATTGAAAAAACAAATGGTTTAAGAAATATAGTAATTATATAAAAACACCTTACATTATTATTCTTAATTTTTGAATTTAAAAGTTACATTACACTTTAAATGCAAATGATACTTCATATGTACATTTCCTATACTGTATATAGTGTCTACTCTTAAGGTATGTCATCTATATATTGCTAGAAAGCAAATGTAAACAAGGAAATACATGTAGCATCTCTATATTATCATATATTCTGACAAATAATGGATTTGATAGTACATGAAATATGCATTATCAGATAGATATCTGAAAGTAGATATTAGTTCAAAATTCTCTCTTTGAAGAATAACTAAAGCAATATTAGTGATGTAGAGGCTTTCTTTGACCTTTGACTTCATGGGAACTGGCTTTCTGATCAACCTGGCTGTGTGAATTCATAGAGTGCTGCTCACTGGCTCAATGCTTTTTTCTCATAGCTGCCTGCGGTGGAGTGGGCGGGATGAGTTCCTCTTTGTACATGAAGTGTATGTTTTTCTTTCACTGAGTGATTGTGTGTGTATTTATAGTCACAGTTCTTTGATCTGCTTTTAATCTTTCCAACTATCTGATATAAGATTTTCATTTAAATAATGTCCCTCCAAATGCTCTTTACCTTCTACATAGATTCTGAATAATATTTTTATAGCTGTGAATAAAAATAGTTCCTCTTTGCCATTTGTGTATTCTTTCGATTTTTCAACACTTTCTGTAGCTCTTTCGATTTTTCAACACTTCTGTAGCTCTTCAAGGTTTATTATTGCCCTTCTCATGGAGACCAGAAGTCAAAGCAAATTATGCTCTGTATATTCCTTCAAAGTGATTTGGTCAGTTTTTTTAAATGATAAATTCATTCCTTATTAATAACTCTCTCCACTTTTCTCTCAGCTAGTTACTATCTGTAATTTTAAAGAGAGAGAAAGTATGCTCACTCATAATTTCACCTGCTTTTAAAAGCTTCAATGTCTTAGCAGTTACATATAACGTTGTATAACTTCGTAGCAGTTACATATAGCCAAGCTTAGTTCTGGTCCATGGGATATGGGCAGAAGAGTTTTGTGATACTTCCTGACCAAAACCAGTGCATGGGTTTCCAGAAGTCTGCTTTTCAATGAGAACAAACACAGTGATCACATTTGAGAATGGTAACAGCAAGATTAATATGTTTTGAACCACTGAATTTCCACATACTGGATGGTTGCCCTCAAATGAAAATGGAAAACTGTAACCTTTGAGTCAAATTCAGCACAATTTCTCTTTCATTTTTTTCAACTTTTGTTTTTTAGATACAGTCTCATTTATTTCCCTATTATTCATAACTTAAAGTTGAGTAGTTGCTACCGGAATTGGTGAGTCAAAGCCAAAAATCTGATTTTATTAAAATATTTGCCAATGTTTGATTAAGTATCAATAAATAGATTGTGAAAGTTATGATACTTTAACACCAAATAAAAATATAATTTATGTCATAAAATATTTATAAAACATTACATTAGCATAAATGGCATAAAATTGCATGTAAAACAAAAGATGTGTCCCAAAGTATATGATAGACTTATAAATGAAAAAATTGTTTTATTTTTGTATGTAAAACTTTTTGTTTTTATTTTTTTGCACAATTTTTTCACTTTTTTGTTATCTTTATAATTAGATATTTATTTTATTTATGTTTCATGTTATAACCTTTTAGGTACAACATACAAGTTATCTCTTTAGAAAGGTGGAAACATTATATATCAAGAAATAAATATGTATATATTTTTAAATAATTGTCTTAGAGTTTTGTTGTCTGTAAAGTGATGAGACTATCCTCTGCGTATATTCACCGCTTTCCCTCAAACTGTCAGCTCAGTTTTTTTTTTTTTAATGAATTTTAGCCTACACCTGGCAGTTCTCAGAGCTTAATTTTGGCTTTGTGCTTAGAGATCATTCCTGGGTGTGCTGGAAACACCATATGTAGTTCAGGGGGTCAGACCTTCGTTGGCCACATGAAGGCAAAAGCCCTATCTGCTATGCTGTAGCTCTAACCTCAGGCTGTTTTGAATAGAGTAATTGATATTACAACTGAAAGATTTTTGATTTAAGTCAAAGACAGAAAAATCCACACAAAATAGAATTAATGAAGAAGACTAATAAGTCTTTCTTTTGGGCTATGATTAAAGCTTACAAATATCATGAGTAGCACAAAACTGTAGTTGGTTTTCTTATAAATTCTTTCCCCTTCCCTTGTTTAATTGCTTTTCAGTTTTCTTAACTGTAACACTGTAGCACTGTTTTTCCATTGTTCATCTATTTGCTTGGGCGGGCACCAGTAACGTCTCCATTGTGAGTTACTGTTTTTGGCATTTTGAATACGCCACAGGGAGTTTTGCCAGGCTCTGCCGTGCAGGTGTGATATTCTCAGTAGCTTGCAGGGTTCTTGGAGAGGGATGGAGGAATCAAACCTGGGTCAGCTGCGTGCAAGGCAATCGGTCTACCCGTTTTCTTAACTAAGACAGTTTAATTTAGAGATTTGGAGGAAAAAAAGAGAGATAATAGCATAATTGAGAAAACACAGACATCTCCAAAAGGGAGAGATCCAAGAGTACATATCTAAAGAGGAAATGGGGACCAGGACCCGCCTCACCCAGAATGGGGAAGACTCTCCTCTTGCCTTTTTAGATTTTGTTTCTAATAGACTTTATTTTCAGTTTTACTTGATTATCTTCATGAAAAATTTTAGTAACATTTTTAATACGATGGGATGGAGTGACAGCATAGTGGTAGGGTATTTGCCTTGTGCACAGCCAACCCAGCCCAGCCAGGTTTGATTCCTCCTCCCCTCTCAGAGAGCCGAGCAACCTATCGAGAGTATCTCGCCCACACGCAAAGCCTGACAAGCAACTCCTGACATGTTCAATATGCCAAACACAGTAACAACAAGTCTCAAAAATGGAGACATTACTGGGCCTGCTCGAGCAAATTGATGAACAACGGGAAGACAGTGTTTTAAATAAGATGAGTTTTTGGAAAATTTATATTGTTTTGATTTTGGTACAGCAAGAGAGAGGCAATTATTTTTCTGAAATAAAGTGAAATTCTATTGGTCTTTTAAAGTCAAGACTGGGGAATCAAGTTTCAGGTTAAAGTGGCTAAAACAATTGAAAAAATATATAGAAAATATGTAAGTATGTCTTTTGTTGGTCAAGACTTCTGATTCTGAATGACCTCCACAGATAGATTTTACTGTTTGCCAAAATAAAAACTAAAGTATAAGTGATTAGTAAAGTAAGTTTATTATTGATTAACTCTATTGTTCATGCACTGCCTTGAAAATATTTAGTTACATTATTCATCTACTTTGCACATAATCAGTGTGTGAATTATGTGACTGTGAGAGGCCAACCATTGGTGGGAATGATGCTTTCAGTGAATAGAATTCTCTGTTGCAGTTTATCTTTCAAGCACATTATCAAAAGTGAAGCAAGACTTCTAATTCTACGAACATTTAGTATAACTTTTGGGACCTACTGCTACAGCTGATTTTTTTCCTCTAGGGAAATAAGGCAATGACTAATTTTCAGAAGTCATATACTTTCTTCAATGAAGCAGATTTCAGATTGTGTTTGTGTAATGGAAGATAAATGATATAACATGCCACAGAACTTACCTTCCTGGTAGCCACTACAATACCTGAGAATATTGGAGTGGTGGGAAATATTATTGTGCAAAATAATGTCAGAAAAGGAAGCAACATGATGGAAAAACTGGACTTGTTGATGCCCCAAAATTTTAGGTTCATGCGTCTAAGAATAGAAACCAATTTTACTTGTTTATTTTTACTTCCGTTGTATAAAGAACATAGTTGTTTAGATTTTATTTTCTTAGCCAACACAAAACAAACCAATATACTTTAAAATTTTAAAAAAGCCTATATTGCTGAGTTTACTAACTTAATGAAACAAAATAGTAAAAAAAATTCCACTAATTCAATTAAATAAATGTTTAATTAGTAAAACTCCACTAATATCAATAAACTGCTTGTCTGAACTGACTTAGTTTAATAGTAGAAGGAACAACTCAGTTTAATACTAGCTTCATGAGGATTATTATGCAACCTTATATTGTGTATGAATGTTGCTTTCTCTATTTTCTATGACTGCATTAATCTCCAACTTAGAAAAATCTTTTTTTGTATGTTGGGTATCCCAAATATGCTCAGAAAATGTGGGTCTCTACCTGGGATTTTCAGACAAGTGGGTGTAAGTTCCATGCACAGGTCTTAAGATGAGATGTTGTGTTTTTGCCTGTAGGGCCAGGGGTATCAGGCCACCCCATGTAGTGATAAAGGCTTCCAGGGCCCCAGTCAGTGTTTCTCTGGGGTCCCTATCTCTTGCCCCTCCCCCAGTTTCCAAAACACTAGACCTACCTACATAAGGCGTGTAGCATTTGAAATGATCATTTGGTAAAAGTAAAGTTGGACAAGTTAATCACCTTATCAGAATGCAATGCCCCATTATTCTAAAAATACCTTCAAAAGTCTCAGTATCCATCAAGGCTCTTTTTGTATTCAGAAAACTGCCTCTGCCTTTGCCCTGCTTTTTAGTAGTACCACTCAGCTCAAGTCTCAACATTTATCCTTACAAGGCTTCCAGTTCTACAATCATGCCAGTTTCTTCATTTAAGGGTGTTAGGATATACAGTTTCCTCCTACATCTGTCAACTAGCCTACGTAACTCCCTGCATCTTTGAGTTCCTCATTTTAACGAATTTACAGAAACCTTTCTAACTTCTTAAAGTAGGACAGATCTTGTTATATGTTTGCATATTGACCTATATTTCTTTTTTGGAAAGAGTGATCACATTTGAAATGACTTGTCCAATTGTTTCATCTTGCTTTTAAGATCTATGCTGATGGCATCTGTATTTTTTTTTTCACTCAATCCCCAGTGTCTATGACTCTATAGGAAGGTATGCAGCACATAGTTATTGATCAACTCTCTCAAGGAAATTGCACACTGATTTAAGAGAGATAGGAAGATCTGTGGCTTAATAATTTATTTGATTATTGAAATACTTTGTTTAATATTTATAGCAAAGATACTTGATTCCAAGATGTTTCATTTTCTTTTAAAGAAATAGTTTCATAATCAAGAAATAGTGGCATGTTTTCCTTGGTTCTATGTAAATAAAAGCAATTCTATTTATTTGCACCTGAACTTAATCAGTTTTTCATTAACCAAGCTAACGTATACTGATCACCAACTGCAAAAAGTTGCAGGCTTAGCTAAACATTCTTAGGAATTAGGAGATCTTTTAAAGAACTCATATAGAGTAAAAAGGATGATCCAATAGCAAGTAATTACTGCATGATTTTGTAATTGTATAATAGATGCACATTTCAGCATTATATGGAAGTTCTTTAATATCCATTACTTTAGCATTATGAAGCCACAGTCTCCCAGGTTATTTTTGTATATATTGTAGTGATAAGATGAGAAAATTACTGGAAAAAAAATTGATAAAAGATATCCTGAGATTAATAACACTGTAGCCTAGTTTGATTTTCACATACTAGTTCATCAAACTCACATCATGCTTAGCAACTGTCCTTATTATTTAGTTTTCTTTCCTCCCCCCTGAGTATGAGGAATTTTATTCCTTACTTTATTATCTATCTGATATCATATATATTGTGTTTCTGAAGCTAGCAAATTATATCAATATGTATTATATCATATATTGTGTTTCTGATGCTAGCAAATCATCAGAGAACTGTGCTAATTATATCATAGTTTTGTCAAACAACACACAACATATTGTTTATTTTCCTAAAAAATAAAAAGGTAACATTAATACATTAATATGTTTTATTAAAGATTCAAATGATTTTGATAAGATTTAAGGAAATGCATTTTTCTGATATCAGTAATCTCTGCTTTATTTACTGATAGAACTTTTTATGATGGGTTTCCATGATTTTAACCAAACCTAACATTTTACTAGCTTTTTTGTCTATAACTAAACATTGAGTTGACATCTTCATTGAGTTGTTCATAATAATACCTGGATGTTCACTTTGGGAATTATAGCTAATTTAGAACACATTAGCATGTACACATAATTTACATTGTTCAGTTAAATGAGAATAAGTCTGCAATGAATCATCTGTTCTTCAATACAAATTATCCAGATTTGTTTGCTCTTGTCAGGGCTGTGCAAAACTGCTTTATTTTGCTTTGCCTAGGTAAATGTTAACAAAAAGTCGATTGTAACTGCTTTTATGCCATCATTTTCTTCATATTTATGTAGATGCATAAATTTGTATGTACATTTCACAAACATATAACTGTGATTATATATCTGTGTGTTTAAAAATGAGAGTACTCAAGGCAAGTGTTTTTTGTATTCTGTTTGTATACTTATAAGTTTATTGAAAGTTACTGATAAAATAATACATGTCAGTTCTGGGCCAAATGGTGAGTATTTGGGTTAATGCACTTGCCTTTCATGGGGCAGTACCATGTTCAACCCATACCACAATATACATCCCCAGAGACCATGAGGAATTTTCCCATCAGCACAGCGCCATAGTGATTCCTTAGTACAGGCAGATATGGCCGTAAGGCAACCATACAAACAAAAATATCTGTCAATTTGTGCTTTGATTTTACCACTATGCAGTCATAATCTTAAAGGCAAGTGCAATAATGATTATAATACTTTATCAAGGTATTCTTATTAATTCATATTTCCCTGTTATGGAAAATATTTTTGAATGCTAATTTGAATTACATTTATGTTATAAGATTTTAGGTAGAATTTATTCATTTTTCAAAATAACATTTTAAAGAATGGGTGTTGGAACATTATATGACTGAGCTCCAATTGTGGGTAACTTTGTAATTGTGTAACTCACTGTGATCCAATTAAAAATAAATTAAAAATTAAAATAAACAAATTTTATTCTTTTATATTATATTTATGAAATAGTCACTTACTATATAATTATTATATTTCACCACATGTCAAAATTTGCAAATCAGTGATGAACAGGAGAATGTGGACTCCATTTAACGTTCTTTTTTTCTTTTTTTTTAATTTTTTATTTTGCATTTTGGGTTACACCTGGTGATGCACAGGGGTTATTCCTGGCTCTGCACTCAGGAGTTACTCCTGGCGGTGCTCACAGGACCATATGGAATACTGGGAATCGAACCTCGGTCGGGCAAGTGCAAAGCAAAAGCCTTACCCACTGTGCTCTCGCTCCAGCTCCTCCATTTAACTTTCTAATGTGAAGATACACCTGTATTTAGGAACTTTAAATATTACTCTTGTTGTTTGAGAGCAGACATGAAGAGAACACATATGAAAACAGTAGGTCAGCTTAGAAGTTGACACAATAAATCTGGGAAATGATGGATGATAGCAATTTAAAGGGACTATCAATGAAACAATGTAGAGACAATATAAGGTAAGGTAAAGGTAAGGTAAAGGCCCTCCCGTTGATCGTCGATTTGCTCGAGCGGGCCCAGTAACGTCTCCATTGGAGACTTTGTCGTTACTGTGTCTGGCATATCGAATACTCTCGGTAGCTTGCTGGGCTCTCCAAGAGGGGCGGAGGAATCGAACTCGGGTCGGCCATGTTGGTCGCTTGTAAGGCGAACGCCCTACCCGCTGGATAAGTTAAAGTGATGGAATTTTTCAGAAGATGCTAATATATTATAAACAGGTAAATAAAATGAAAGAGTCAAGAGTGAATTTTGAGTTTCATGAGAAATTTCGTACTTGGTGAAGGTGATACTCCTTTATCGAGAGGCAGAGATTATTTTATCCTCAGGAATTTGGGGATGAATTTGAAAGCTCTTGAGAAAATGATTTTACTGCAATCACGAAATCAATTATATAACTTAAAACCTTTCAAATTTTGAGACTGTTTTAATCAACTAAATTTGTCGAACCAGATAGAACAGAAAAGGATGGTGATGGATTAGAAGAGAACAGAAAATAGAGAAACACCCATTACTTGAAGAGTAAATAGCACAACAGTAAGGATATAAATTAACATTTGTTATTATTTCCATTGTTTACCAACTTGTTAGGTACTTTAAGATTTTCTGAATCCCTTTAATTTCCTCATTTCTCATTTCCCCTTATTATACATCATGTTGAGTTATAGACTTAGACCACTATATAAAATTTTTTAAAACCCAATTTTGCATGATTTGGTGTTATTTTGAAATCTTGGAATGCACAGAAGTATATAATATAAATAAATTAGTATCCAGGAAACAAAAAAAATTTAAACCATATCAAGTAGATAAGTTCTACTTTCAGATATAATCCTGATAGCTTTATATTTTTTATATATAACAAATAACAATATCACTGCCTTTCATGCCTAAAACTACTTAATAGTAAAATCTATGTCATTCTAAAACTGATTACTAAGTGTTTTAAAATACATAATAGGGGGTTGGAGAGATAGCACAGCGGGTAGGGCGTTTGCCCTTCACGCTGCCGACCAGGGTTCGATTCCCAGCATCCCATATGGTCCCCTGAGCACTGCCAGGAGTAACTCCTGAGTGCAGAGCCAGGAGTAATCCCTGTGCATTGCTGGGTGTCACCCCCCAAAAAATAAATAAATAAAATAAAATAAATAATAGTTACTCAGAAATTATTTTAGCTGATATGACATCAAATTTATTATGAAACATTTGTTATTTATTGTTAATTAAAATGTTAGGGACAATTTTGCAACCTCTATATACCTTTCTTTTTTTCTGAAAGTAACATTTTCACATAAAAATAAGTGTAAAACACAGTTTTTGTTGGTTCTTTTTTGTTTTTGTTCCTTTTTTCTCCAGCTCTTCCCCTTTCCTAAAGTTCCTCCCCTCCTCCGTCCAACTCCTCCCCTCCACTCTCCAGCTCCTCCCCTTCCCCTTTAGTTCCTCCCCTTTTCCATCCAGATCCTCCCTTCTGCCTCCAACTCCTTTCCGTCCTCCCTCCAACTCCTCCTCTTACCTCTCCAACTCCTCCCTTTCTACCTCTAGCTCCTCCCTTCTCCCTAAAGTCCCCATCTTCCTCACTCCAGCTCCTTCTCTCTGCCCTACTGCCCTATGTATGTATCCACCTATCCTTCCTCAGCCCCTCCCTTTCTTTCTTTAGCCCAGCTCCCCCCTCCAAACTCTCTCCTCTTCCTTTCCCCTCCTCCCTCAAGTTTCTTGTTTTTTTTTTTTATTTCTTAACAAGATTTATTTATATTGTTGCAAGTTACCGGGTTTTAAAATTTTCAATGATGCTTAATTTTGGAAAAAATGGTATTGCATTAGAATTTGTTTATTTTTAATTTATTTGGGGGCATTTGAATTTGAGTTCTACATTATTTTGAATTATTTTGAGTTATTTTGGTTTTTTTTGTGGATATTTGTAATGTTTTCCATAATGAATTATATATCTGTAGACATGTAGAATAGTAAGTCCCTTAATGAAGAAAATACTTTCTTAAGATGTCACATTTTAGGATTTCATCACTGTATCACTGTCACTGTCCTCCTGTTGTTCATCAATTTTGCACGAGCGGGCCCAGTAACATTGTGAGACTTGTTACTGTGTTTGGCATATTGAATAGGTCATGGGTAGCTTACCAAGCTTTGCTGTGGTGGCAAGATACTCTCTGTAGCTTGCCAGGCTCTCCGAGAGGGCCAGAGGAATCGAACTCGGGTTGGCCATGTTGGCTGCATGCAAGGCAAACGATCTACCTGCTGTGCTATTGCTCCAGCCCAATCACTGTATACATTTCAGAAAATACACTTATGCGGGCTGGCGAGATAGCATAGCAGGTAGAATTTTGATTCAAACCAGGGTTTGATTCTTCTGTCCCTTTCGGAGAGTGCGGCAAGCTACCATGAGTATCCAGCAGGCAGGGCAGAGCCTGGCAAGCTCCGTGTGGCATATTTGATATGCCAAAAACAGCAACAAGTCTCACAATGGAGACATTACTGATGCCCACTCAATCAAATCGATAAACAACAGGAGGATAGTGCTACAGTGCTACAGTGCTAGAGTGCTGCATACTTATGCGAACTTAAATTGAACCACATACTACACAACAAGTCTCACAATGGAGATGTTACTGGGTCCACTCAAACAAATCAATGAACAGAGGGAGCACAGTGCTACAGTGCTACAGTGCTACTACACAATTAGATTCTATATGGGGATCATCATCGAGAGGTATACCATTTTGTTAGTCATGATAACATATTTATTTTTCTTATTGCATACCACAAATGGTACTATGAATCTTTGGTTAAATATACATACTACTTTATAAATTTTTACCAAACAATATTCCATCTGGGAATAGTGACCTATATTTCCATCAGTGAGTGATGGAAGAATGATCAACTAGCTCTATAACATTGATCTTTTATTTTAGGAAAATGGTTTGCCGCCCCTTTTCCAGAAAATTCTCTCTTCCAAAGTCGTAAAATTATCTAAAATAGCTTTCCAGAGGTCTTAGTGTTTTATCTTTCACATGCATGTACTCAATAACCAACCAAGAATCTATTTTTGCATTTGTTAAAGTGATAGATCAGATTCAGATTTTTCCCCTTGAGAATATGCAATTGGGTTAGCAATTTACATAGAAAAGATAAGATTCCCTTCATTGTTTTACCATAATTCACTGAAACATGTTTATCTTCTTTGATTAATTGGTTTGTCTGTGCTTAAGCCAAAATCAGAGAGCAATGTTTCTCTGACAAATTTAGATATACTTTAATCATGAATTTTTTCTATATTGTACTGCAATATTATTGTTTTTATATTGATTTATATATTTAATAGCATAATTAATAATATACCTTTATATATTTTGTGATTGTTTTGTGAACACAACTCTAGACCATTTCATTTTATTATTTTTAATCTTATTAATTTAAATCTAAAGTTTTATCCATAAAGCTTAGATACCATACATTAAAAAGTGCTATTTTCTGTGATTGTGAATAACCAGTTATTTATTTTCTATTATTTTACCTCAACATTTTTACAACTGTGTATTTAAAGTGTATCTAAGATAACCACATTTTAAAAATCACATCATATATTATAATTACATATTTTAATTTCTATACCCAAAGCACTACATTCAAAAAACCATAACCATATTATCTAATTATGATATTTAAATACTTAAACTAGAAACTTAATAACATGCATTTGGGAAATATAATGTAAGGATTCAATAAAAATGCAATTCCAGTATATTTTTATTTAACTATTGTATCTACTTTATTTCTCTTTGCTTGAGATACAAATGATAGGAACAGAGATATTGTACCTTGCATGCAGGAAAATCCTATTTCAATTCCCGGGCCTCTATATAGTAACTGAATCACACAGTTTATGGCCCAAACATCCCCCCCAATGCAATTTAAACTAATTAGAATTACACAATTTTATCTATATGTAATGTCAGAGAAAAAGTACAGTATAAAAGTCTCTTGAGATTGATATACTTAGTATTTTTTCTATTTCACAGAAATGTTTTTACTACAGTGCTTTGCAGGTGTCTGGCCGTATGTGGGTCTCTGGGACTACATATGGCGTCCATAATCAGAGATAACTACATATGGTCTCAGAACCACCCGGTCAGCGAAGCCCACCCTCCCAAACAAGAAAATGAAATGCATGCATTAGCATTCCATTAAATGTATGCACATATACATTCTAAAATGTATGGTTATAATTATAGCTACATATTTTATATTAACATTCTAATATATTTTAAATTTACGTATGTACTTTAGTACTCTAGCACTGTCTTCCTGTTGTTCATCAATTTGCTCGAGCAGGCACCAGTATTGTCTCACAACAAATTGTGAGACTTGTTGTTACTGTTTTTGGCATATCAAATACGTCACAGGTAGCTTGCCAGGCTTTGCCATGTGGGCAGGATACTCTTGGTAATTTGCTGGGCTCTCCAAGACGGGCAGAGGAATCGAACCCAGGTCGGCCGTATGCAAGGCAAATGCCTTACCCACTGAGCTATTGCTCCAGACAAGTTAAATATACTTTAGATGACAATTTATTGTCTATATTATATATGTTCATATATTTTAATGAATATATCACTTGTTTTTCTTTATTGTTCTTTATTTTTATTTAATATTAGCTTTTTTCTTCTTGGTAAAGAACTTTGTTAATGCATTTTGTAGTGTAGTTTAAAGCTGATGATTTTTTCTTAATTTTTCTTAAGAATTTATTTTGGAAAATTTTTTTTCACTGATTCTAATGTTTGATTTAAAGTATTTTAATTTTAATTTTACACATTGCAATTGTCATTCTAGTGTTTTATTTTGGTGGATATTTTCAGTGCTTTACACTTATTACTATGTTACCATGATGCTGGGATTTATAGCTCTTTTTGAATCTGTAGCTTTATATCTCTTAATAGTTCTCAAATATCACTTATCTTCTTTGCAAATATTTAATTACATATTACCTATCTCTTATACAATTACATTTGACCCTTTTACCGTGTTCCAGATATCCAGATATTACATTATGTTCTCTGACTTTTATATTTTTTAGTTCTCATGGCAGTGCTCTTTTTTAAATTCTTATATACTAAGGTAGACTGACACATCCTAGCTATACAGATTAACTCTCATACCCAGTTATCAAGTGTCATTATTTCAGTAATATAAGAAATCAAAAAAACTAAAATGAAACTGAAAGAGTTTAGAATAACTTTATCAGATGCAAATATTTGCAAATATTTTCTCTCATTCAATGGTCTTTTTCTCTTAGCTTGCATTTTTTGTTTTGCCACGCAAAAATTTTCTAATTTGCTGTAGTTGTGTTTGTGTATTTTTTAATTGTAGTTCTAAAGAGAACTAGAACTAAAAGTAAAGACCTTTGTGGTTAACTCATTGAAGACAACTCTGAGACCTATTTCCTGAGAGTTCTGCCTATATTTCCTCCACCTCCCTCCCTCCCTCTTTCCCTTCCTCCCTCCCTCTCTTCCTTCCTTCCTTCCTTCCTTCCTTCCTTCCTTCCTTCCTTCCTTCCTTCCCTCCTTTGTCTCTTTCTTTCTATCTCTCTTTTGCTCTCTCACTCTCTCTTTCTTTCTTTTGCTCTCTCACTCTCTCTTTCTCTCTCTTGTTCTTTCTTTCTTTCTTTCTTTCTTTCTTTCTTTCTTTCTTTCTTTTCTTTCTTTCCTCCTTTCTGCCTTTTTTATTTCTTTTATTTCTTTCTTGTTTTGGGGCCAAATCCAGCCGTACTCAGGGTTTACATCTGGCTGTGCACATAGGGATCAATTTGTCAAGACTCAGACAGGACACCATATACGGTGCTGGGGATCAAACCAAGTCTCCACATGCAAGTGTCCACTCCATTCTCCTATATATCCAATCTAATATTTTCATCAATGCATTTTATGGATTCTGCTTTAAACTGGAGGTCTTTAATTGATGCTAATTAAACTTTCATATGTAGTGTGAGATACAGTTCTAATTTCTTTTTTTTCACATGCAACTATCTAGTTTTCCCAGCCACATTTATTGAAGAGATTTTCCTTGCTCCACTTTATATACTTAGCTTCTTTGTCCTAGATTAATTGCCCATAAATCTGAGGGCTTATGTCAGAACTGTCAATTCTGTTCCATTTCTTTGAGTGTCTATCTTTATTTCAGTTCCATACAGTTCTGACACTCTACAAAATGGAAAAAAAAATATTCGCACACAATACATCAGATGAAGGGCTATAATCCAAGATTTATAAAGCATTCACAAACTCAATAAAAAAATACAAAATAATCTAATCCAAAAAATGGGGAGAAAAGATGAGATGAATAGAAACTTCTCCAATGAAGACATATGGGTGGTTAATAGGCATATGAAAAAGATCTCATCATCATTTTATTATATGGGGATTGCATATAAAACAATGAAATAACATCTTATACCAGTTAGAATAGCGCATGTCAAAAGTGTTGATAAAACTAGTGTTGGTGAGAATGTGGTGAGAAAGGAACCCTCATGTGCTATGGATGGGAATGTCATCTGTGGGAAGCAATAAGGAGACTTCTCAAAAAGTAAGACTAAAATTCCTATATTATCAGTAATACTATTTCCTGGTATCTATATCTAAAACATGAAAGAATTAAATTGATACTTGCATTAAAATGTAAAAGCATTATTAGAATATGTGCATAATTACTTCATCAAGAAATTGTGATATATATATATAAAATGTTTCCCAATATTTTTGTGTACCAGTGAGGGTTTTGATGGTTGTGAATTTGGTACTTCTTCTTGAGTAAAGTGGGCATACTGGTTTGGTGTTAGAAAATAATATATATATATATGAAACTTGCATAACATTAGCAGTATGGTAAATTACAGTACATTAATAAAAATGAAGGAAACTAAAGAAAAGAGGAAATCATGTAATTTTCTTTTATAGGGATGTAACTAGAAGATATTATACTGAATGAAGTGCACAAGAAAAGAAAATATACAGAGGAATCTTGTATGTATTATGAATATATAGAAACAGTACAATATTAGGAAATGTTCCAAGAAAATTAAAAAAATAGCCAGAAATAGCCAAAGGTTAATACACCTTGAGAGTCACTCTACAGAAATGAGTTGGCCAAGCATCTAGGAGGAGAACAGCAAAGGGACAATGAGACATTAGTAGGAGAATGTTGACATTCTGGTGGTGACTGAGATGTTGAAATATTATATGTCTAAAACTCTATTAGTAATAATATTATAAATCTCAATGTCTAAACGGTAATTTAAAAATAAATTTAGAACTCCAGTAAAGGTCTCTATTTGTGCTGTCTCCCTTCCTCAGACATTTCCTTATGCCTTAGATTAGATTGTCTAAGTGAGAGATAATATGCTATGCATTTGTTCTTGTAAATACATTACTTCCTGTTAAGTAACTTTATTTAAAATTTAAAGATGGTTATACGGAGGTATGGTGCCGCCAGCAGGTCAATCTGAACCTGTGAGGCAAGTGCATTGGTAGCCTGATGGTGCCTTTAGACTTCCATATACCCCAAAATTGCTGCTGTGCCTTTGGCCAGACCCCAAAAACTTGGGGAAAAGTTTGCCAAGAAAGTAAACAGCCAAAAGATAGGTATGTGGGAGACACATCCACAAACCAACTCCAGCTCAGCTATATAATTGTAGGCAAGGCCTCTCTGGTTCCTGATCGAACTGCTTAACAGCCATGATCTCAGAGACTCAGAAACAAATCTCAGAACCCAGCAGCTTTTGGCAGAGATATGTCCGGTCCCTGCAATGGTTTACCAGCGCCAGACCACCCCAGGTGGGAAAGGGTCCTGTCCCTCTGCCTGCTTTCCCTTGGAGGCTTGGTTGCCGCCATCCTCCAGTGGCTATTGGACAGTCAGGTTTGGGCCCGCAGTGACGAGACACAGGGGGCCTCACGGGATGAAGGTAGAGGAGGCCCTTTCCTCCCCGTCCCAACAAGACCCTGAGTCACTGCCCACGAATGGCCTTTCTGGCTCCTGATCAAGCTGCTTGATGGCCATAATTCCAGAGACTAAGAAACAAATCTCAAAACCCAGCGGCTTTTGGCAGAAATGCGTCCGGACCCTGCAGTAAGTTACTGTTGCTGGGCCACCCCAGGGGAAACGGGTACTGGTCTCCTACTGCTCCCCCTTGACAGCTTCGTGTCCACCATCCTCCAGAGGCCATTGGACAGTCAGGTTTGGGCCCGCAGTGACAAGACACCCAGTGCCTCATGAGATGGGGGTGGAGCCAGCCCTTTCCTCCCCGACCAAACAAGACGCTGAGTTGCCACCCACGAACGGCCTCTCTGACTCCTGTTCAAGCTGGTTAATGGCCATGATCCAAGAGACTCAGGAACAAATCTTGGAACCCAGAAGGTTTTGGCAGAAATCCCTCCAGATTTAATTGCTAAAATTTCAGAATTCCAAAATCATATGGCAGCGTGACATCAAATGTTATTCATAACCGCAATAGAAAACAAATTGTCTACTGTTGCCTTTTTGACAGATCTGAGTGTTGGGTAAATCCCAAATAATAATGGTGAATCTGGTGCCAAAATATTGAATGTAATCAAAGTAGGGAGAGAGTAATGTGGAAACCATCTGCCCCACAGGTGGGGGGGGGGGGAGTGTGGGATGGGGGATATACTGGGGTTTTTGGTTGGGAAAAATGGGCACTGTTGAAGGGTTGGGTGTTTTTTTGTATGACCGAGACTTAAACCCGAAAACTTTGTAACTACTCTCATGGTGATTCAATAAATAAAATTATAAAAAAGGAAAAACAAAGGTAAGTTGGAGTTCATGCCGAATTCAATCAGCTTAACCCTTGGCCGAATAAATAACAATTTTTCTACATTAAGAAAATAAAGATGGTTATCTGAATGCCCAAGATCAGATGACTAGTTAAAGAAACTTTGGTACATCTACACAATGGAGTACTATGTAGCTGTTAGAAAAGATGAAGTCATGAAATTTACATACAAGTGGTACAATATGGAAAGTATCATGCTAAGCGAAATGAGTCAGAAAGAGAGGGATAGACATAGAAAGATTGCATTCATCTGGGGGATATAAAGTAACAAAGTATGAGATTAATACCCAAGAATAGCTGAGATCAGCACCAGGAGGATTACTCCATAACTTAGAGGCCAGCCGGGTATCCTAGAGGAAAGGGCAGTTCAGATAGAGAAGGGAACACCAAATAAAGGGTGTTTGGAGGATCCTCCCAGGAGGGGAGATGCATGTCGAAAGTAGACTATGGGATGAACATGTTTGCCACTCAATGCCTCTTTTGCAGACCACAACACCCAAAAGGAGAGAGAGAACACAGGGGATTGCCCTGCCACAGAGACAGGGGAGGATGGGGGGATGGGGGTGGGGGGATATTATCCATGGTGGTGGAAAATGGGCACTGGTGGAGGGATGGGTATCTGATCATAGTATAATCGAAACCCAAGCACAAAATATTGTAAATCTACAACTGTAAAAAAAAAATAAAGATGGTTATAATATTAATATTGTTTTTATACTTGGCATTATTGTTTTGAAATCATTCTCTTTATTCCATCCAATACATTACTTAAATTACAACTAATATCTATCTTTATTATGTTTTTTTCTATTAATATTATGCCTATAAATCTATCATCACATTCTTTTCATGGCTTTTTAAAGGTTGATCAATATTTCTTTGCTTTCTTCAATACAAATGTAGTCAAGCAAACTGTTTCTGAAACTGTGGTCAGCTTAATTTACCACAATCGATTTACAAACAGCCAGAATCTAGAAATTATCAGAATATGGAACTAACGTAAGATATTTTTTAAATCCCAATATATCAATATGACTGAATATTTCAAGAACACTACTTCTCTGTAAGGAACATATAAACTGTGGTTAAGAATATATATAGTAAAGCCATTAATACATTCTAAAATACTATTTTGGAAAGAAATCCATATTATTTATAATATTATTGGATAAAAAACTTAGAAGTGGGCTGGAGAGAAATATACAGCAGGTGTTATAATTACCTTGCATATGGTCGAGAAGATTAGATCTTCAGCACTACATATGAACCTGAGTCCCACTAGAAGTGATTCCTGAGTTAAGAACCAAGGAGTATGATCTGTGCTCCTCCCTCCAACAAAGCAAAATGAAATATTTGATGCTAATCTAACACACAGAGAGACTATATATATATGTATATATATATATATATATATATATATATATTACATCAGTTACCAAAAACCAAAAAGGACCTCAAAATGTTACTTTTGAATGATGTTTTGAAACTTTAAAAAACACAATAGTTAAACTGTAAGGTGTGCCTGTCAAGGAGACAAATATGGAGGAGGGGTGAACCTGAGTCATTCGTGGAGAGTGGAACAATGGTTGTGGTACGGGAGCCGGGAATGCAGTATGGCTAAGAACCTATTGTGAACAACCTTGAAGATCACGATGTATGTTTAAGTAGAAAAAACAAAATAAGAAATATTTTAAATTGATAATTGTTAAGTAAAAAAAAATTCTCACACAGAAAAATCTTTCAAACAGAACCTAAAGAGAAAGATGCAAAAGATAGTTCAGCAAAGAAAAGGAATTGTGTTTAAGAAAGGGGGTCAGAAACTTATTGAAAGGGGACAGTAAAACTTAAACATGTACTTTTTTTTGCTTTTTGGGTCACACCTGGCAATTCTTAGGGATCACTGCTGGCTCTGCTCTCAGGAACTACCCCCTGGCGGTGCTCAGGGGGCCATATGGGATGCTGAGAATCGAACCTGTGTTAGCCACGTGCAAGGCAAATACCCTTACCTTTTGTATGATCTCTTCAGACCCTTAAACATGTACTTTTTCTATTTAATTATAATTTATTATAATTTCATTATTTATGTAAGTCAAAAAATGTTTTTCATGGGTAACATAAATATTACACTTGGGTAACCCAGGTTCAATTCCTGGTGCCACATATGATCCATTAATAGTGACTCCTGAGCACAGAGCTAGAAATAAGTTATAAGAAGAGACAACTGTGACTCCGCAAATGAATTATGTGTATATATTTCATTATTTTTCCTAGTAATAAAGTCACAGACTCCATTTTTTGAATGTAGAATACACAGTGTTTTAACAGCTCCTTTTTATTCTTTTATGTTTTAAAATTGAATCATCGTGGATCACAAAGTTACAAAGATATTTATGATTGAGATTCAGGCATATAGTTTTCCAATACCACTCACACCAATTGTCCCTAGTTTCCCTGCCACCCCACAGCCTGCCTCGGTGGCATGCACTCCCCCCACGACCACTGTCCTAGTCAAACTCCCATTCTGAAACACACACCATTTTTTCCAATATTTAACCTAGTTTTCTCTTCACTCTACCTCATCTTCATCAAAAAGTTATGAAGTCTCCCATACATCCCTCAAGAAATTTTAGTTGTGTCTGGAGTGATAGTACAGCGTGGACTACACATGCCTTACACATGGAAGACCCAAGTGTAATCCCTGTCACCTCATGATGTTTCTGAACCTTGCCAGGTATGATATCAGAGCACAGGGCCAAGAATAAGCCCTGGGCACTGATAATGGATCAAAACCTAAATATTAATAACAACAACAACAATAATAATATAATAAATAAAGTTGGGCGAGATTGTTGTCATGGGGTTTTGTACCATCTTTTTGTAGAAGTTTGTTGTGTTTGTGGGGTTTGTCTTGTCTTACATTAACCCCATCAGTCCTTCTTTTAAAGTTGATTTTGAGTCTTTGAATGTCCTGAACTGTTGCTTATCTATCTAGTTGTGTATTGTTCCTTCAAGTCTGAATGAGAGTCTAGCCAGGTAAAGTATTCTGATGAGATGTTCATTTCCTCAAATATTTTTCACTATCCCACCTCCATCTTTGGGTATGAAGGGTTTCATCTGATAAGTGTGCTATAATTCTAAGGGAAGCTCTTTTGTATGTAACTCCCTTCTTTGATGTTGCTGCTGGCAGTACTGTGACTCTATGTATGGTATTAGTCACTCTGATTAGGATATATCTTAGAATACTTTATTGGGGTCTTTCTTAGTTGGTACTCTTCAGGCTTCTTGGATCTGGATGCCTGCATTCTCCAGTTCTGGAAACGTTTCAACAGGTTTTTTCCTGTTTTTTTTTTTTTTTTTATGTAGGAGTACTGCTATTTATTCAGCCACTGATTAGGCTGATTGAATTGTGCATGAACTCCACCTTACTTTTTTCCCCATTTTTATAATTTTAATTATTGAATCACTGTGAGAGCAGTTACAAAGCTTCCGGATTTAAGTCTAAGTCATACAATGAAACACCCTTACCTTCACCAGTGCCCATTATCCACCACCAAAATCCCCAGTATACCCCCATCCCACACCCTCCCCCTACCTGTGGGACAGATGATTTCCAAATTACTCTCTCTATACTTTGATTACATTCAACATTTTGACACCACACCCACCATTATCATTTGGGATTTTACCGCAACACTCAGTTCTGCCGAAAAGTAGACAATTTGTTTTCTAGTGAGTAATGGCTCACTGCTGGTTATGAATAGCATATGATGTCTGTGTAGCTGCAGTAGTGGCTGTGTGATTTTGAAATTCTGAAATTTTAACAATTAAAACTGGAGGGATTTCTTGCCAAAACCTCCTGGGTTCTGAGATTAGTTCCTGACTCTGTGGGATCATGGCCATTAAGCATCTTGATCAGGAGCCAAAGAGGCCGTTCGTGGGCAGTGACTTGCTGTTTCATTGGGATGGGGAGAAAAGGGCCGGCTCCACACCCATCCTGTGA
The DNA here is from genome assembly GCF_029834395.1 of Sorex fumeus. Classification (NCBI taxonomy): domain Eukaryota; kingdom Metazoa; phylum Chordata; class Mammalia; order Eulipotyphla; family Soricidae; genus Sorex; species Sorex fumeus. Next base: position 56,930,248 of record NW_026606065.1, read on the forward strand.
GGCCCCATGTGTCTCATCATTGCGGGCCCAAACCTGACTGTCCAGTGGCGTCTGGATGATGGCGGCCACTGAGCCACCATGGGGGAGAAGGCGGAGGGACAGCACCATTTCCCCCCTGGAGTGGCCGGATGACAATACCCTACTGCGTGGTCCAGACACATTTCTGCCAAAAGCTGCTGGGTTTTGAGTTTTGTTTCTAAGTCTCTGGGATCATGGCCATTAAGCAGCTTGATCAGGAGCCAGAGAGGCCCTTCATGGGTGGCAACTCTGGGTCTTGTTGGCACGGGGAGGAAAGGGCCGGCTCCACTCTCATCCAATGAGGCCCTGATGTCTCATCACTGTGGGCCCAAACCTGATTGTCCAGTGGCCTCTGGAGGGTGACGGCCACTAGGCCTCCAGGGGGAACAGGCCAAGGCATGAAACCTATTTCCACCTGGGGTGGCCCAGTACCGGTAACCTACTACAGGGACCGGATGCATTTCTGCCAAAAGCCGTTGGGTTTTGAGATTTGTTTCTTAGTCTCTGGGATTGTCAACAGTTTTTTTCTTTTTTTAAATAGCACTCAGATAACCTGAATGAGCTCGTTGGACACTGTGTAAGAGATTTCAAAGAAAACAAAGGAATCAGCAAATATTTATTATGTTCACATTTAATGAATTAGTGATCTAACATTTGATTTTATGTTGTACCTAATTATGTGTCATTCCAAATGTATAAACAAGAACTAAAGCACTAGAATGTTGCAAAATGGACTCAAGTGACTTTATCACTGAAAATCATACACTATCACATACTTTAAAGGCATTAACATCTAAGTAATATTATTATAATATCTAATAATGCATGTAGTCAAAGAACCTTTACATATTAAAGTCCTATATTAACTTTTTTAGCTATAATAAACTGTAGCACTGTCCTCCCATTGTTCATCGATTTGCTCGATTGAGCACCAGTAACATCTCCATTGTGAGACTTGTTACAGTTTTTGGCATATTGAATATGTCACAAGTAGCTTGCCAAAATTTGCCAGGCAGGCGGGATACTTTTGGTAGCTTGTTGGGCTCTCCGAGAGGGGTGGAGGAATCAAACCTGGGTTGGCAGTGTGCAAGGCAAATGCCTTATCCGCTATGCTGTCCCTCTGCCCCATAATAAATAGTGAAACCAAATTAAATAAAAGAGAGTTTATTGTAATATTTGACTACTTTCTCATTAGATTTTGTTTTTCAGGACCTCAGCTACTCTAGGGAATGGGCAGACATTGCTTCTGTAGCGGGCAACCCGTATAGAAAACGAGCTTCCATATAGTGGCACGTAACATTTTCCTATTGACTTTTTACAATTCCTACTTATATTTGCAAAACACTTTATTTCATCCTACTTCAAAGTTAGTGCATACCTAGAAAACTGGGGAAGCAAAATTCATAAAGAACTATTTTTCTCTGTATTAATATCATAAACTGATTTTTAACTCAGAGAAATTCATAATAGACTTTCTTCCTATTCAATATAGGCATCAATGGAATGAAGAGATAGCATTATTCCCAGAGGAGGTATAGAGAGAAACTGAAATTTTATATTTGCAATACACTTTAGATTATAGTTAACACATTTATATAGGGAGTGGTGTACACATAAATGTTGTGAACTGAAAAAAATTAGCGCTTTCTAAGGACAATTAATTATATTCAGTTTGACAAGTATTTTAGGGTAAATCAACATATTCCAGGTAGAGCTAAATAACTCATAATAAATAGTTTTGAAATTAGTATAATTCTTAAGTGTACTAGTACTGCACTGTAGCACTGTCCTCCCATTACTGGTGCTCAAGCGGGCACCAGTAATGTCTCACAACAAATTGTGAGGCTTGTTACTGTTTTTGGCATATCGGTACGTCACGGGTAGCTTGTCAGACTTTGCCTTGAGGGTGAGATACTGTCGGTAGCTTGCCGGGCTCTCCTAGAGGGGCAGAGGAATCTAACCTGGGTCAGCTGCATGAAAGGCAAATACCCTAACTGCTGTGATATTGCTCCAGCCCTTAAATGTACTAATTTCGAATAATTTTTAATTTTGTTACTCTTGGCAGATATTATTTGTTTTATATTACTACTCTTTTCTATGAATTTTCACTTCCAAATTATGACATGATAAACTAGGTGGTCACATTTGTCCAATAAATTTGCTAAAGACCTCTATTCATAAAATATTTTTGAACCTAGAATAATTTTTAGATGTACAAACTATGAACAATTTTCAATATTCTCACTTTTGGTAGGTCTCATTTATTTTATGATATTTCTTTTTTCTATGAATTTATACTTTCAATCGATGACATGACAAACTAGGTGGTTGCTTTTTTTCCAGACATTTAACTAAAACCTTGTTAGACACATGATATATTTCAAAGGTATGGAAATTACCATGAAGTCACACATAAGTGAAAGAAACTTTTGCCAATGAGGTTGTATTTCAATATTTCTGTTACTTTGAATAAACCATTATAATTTTTTATAAAAACATATAAAACTTGGCGTTACATTTATCTATAAGTATACTAAAGTTACACATTAAACTGCACAAGAAATCTTTTTGTATTATCGACTTGTGGAAAGTGTTTTCTTCAACTTGTATGGAATTTATCTCTAACTTCTCTATCAATTTATTATTTCTTTACAGTCTCCTTGGCTGTTGCCTTTTGGTTTGCTTTATTTTATAAGTTACTAAAACTGGGAATTATCTATGAGTATCAAGTTCATTTTTTTAAATATGAAATACTACCCAGTGTTTGTAAAAATGTGCTACTCTGAAAGGTTACATTTACTATGAATCAATTCTATTATCCTGAAAAGTGCTCTCAAGAACCACAGCAAAGGTGTCCATTTCTTGGCTAACCCTATTTATAATCTATTGAGCTTTATGAAGGTGTATGTTAGCATTTTCATCACATATGAGAAAAGTATACCCATCGCTTCTACAAATAGTTTTTGTTCCTGGGTCTGTTCTCTTAGGTCTCCCATTATGCATATATTATTGAAATACACTTAATGTCCCAACTCTTCCTCTTTTCATAATCCTTTTTTTTCTCATGTGGTTCCTAAAACTGGGATATAATTAAAATGTCCAATTTCATCTACTAAAATTGCATATTGCTTACTCTGAGAAACAGTCTATAAATACGAAGTAGAGCAAATCTTTAAAGGATGAAACTTTCTTTTCTTGGTCAAGCACCAACAACATGCACAAATCTTAAATAAAAACAGAGAAGAGTACTGCTGTGTTTAGCTTCATTAATGATGCAGACTCACTTTTGTGTGGTGTGTATCATTGCTTGCTTCTTATCAATTTGAATGTCCATCAAAGCCTTGCCCTTCAAGAGAGAATCAGGTTTGGGTCGTCAGCCAAATAAGTATTTGATTTATAAGCTGTTTTCTGTGTGACCTTTAGTACTTCTTGAGAACTCAGGCCCCAGTTATGTGGACTTGTAGTTTCAGAACTCTAACCAGTGATGGGGTGTTTTTCAGGCTCAATTGTTCCTCTCATCAGTGGGGCTACCCCCTGACTGCGCATGGAATCCTGAGCATAGAACTCTGGGGCTCCTGCATGCCTAGTTTAATGCTCAGCCCCTTTAAACTATCTCCCTGGCATCTCTGGCTTTTTTCTGTAAGGTTATAAAGTCAAATATGATTTCTTTCCTCGAAGACTCCATGAAATTATATGTAGTTGCTCCATTGGCACGAGGGTATGCTTTTAGCAACGAGTATTGTAAGGTTAGTGCAGCACCATGAAGGGTGGATATAAAGACAAGTTTATGCTGAGGACTGAAGGAATAGTGCCTCATTCCAGGCTTGGTTTACCCATGAAAAGTTGATAATAATGACCTGTTTTTAAATCCCCTTGTTCTTTTTTACCACTACAATCAAACATTTTCTTTAGCTCCTGTAAGTGATCCCAATTTAGATTTGTATACATTTTTTTTACTTCCAGAATTTCTTTTAGTTTCGTTACTATCATTTTATTGGTTTATTAATGTTATCTATTTTGTGAGACATTGCTCTGATATTTTGTTTTACTTTCTAAGCTATGATTCTCTACAACAGTTTTTATTTTATTATTATTTTTTTTGGTGCTTAGAGGACCATATGGGATGCTAGGGATCAAACCGAGATCAGGGGTATAGTAATAGGTATTACATTGAATTTGTAGAGTGCTTTGGGAAGCATTGCCATTTTGACAATGTTAATTCTTCCCATCCATGAACAGGGAATATTTTTCCATTTCCTCGTGTCTTCTTTTATTTCCTGAAGTAGCATTTTGTGGTTTTCTTTGTACAGGTCCTTTACTTCCTTAGTTAAGTTGATTCCTAGGTACTTGATTTTCTGGGGCACAATTGTGAATGGGATTGTTTTCATGTCATTTTCTTCTCTTTCACTATTTGTGTATAGGAAAGCCATGGACTTTGAGGTATTGATTTTATAGCCTGCAACTTTACTATACAAGTTTATTGTTTCTAGGAGTTTCTTGGTAGAGGTTTTAGTGTTCTCTAAGTATAGTATCATATCATCTGTGAATAGTGAGTTTTATTTCTTCCTTTCCTACCTGGATGCCCTTAATATCTTTTTCTTGCCTAATCACTAATGCAAGTACTTCCAGTACTATATTGAACAGTAGTGGAGAGAGTGGGCATCCTTTTCTCGTTCCTGATCTTAGGGGGACGGCTCTCAGCTTTTCCCCATTGAGGATGTTGCTTGATGTAGGCTTGTGGTAGATGGCAAGAAGCCAGACGAGTTCGAGGAGCTCCTGGAGTTGGAGATGAACTTGAACCTGAAGGTGCAGCTGAGGAAGATAAATATCATGGCAGCCAAGGAAATTGAAGTTGGTGGTCGACAAAAAGCTATTATAATCTTCGTTCCTGTTCCTCAACTGAAGTCCTTCCAGAAAATCCAAGTCCAGCTAGTACGGGAACTGGAGAAAAAGTTCAGTGGGAAGCACGTCGTCTTTATTGCTCAGAGGAGAATTTTGCCTAAGCCAACTCAAAAAAGCTACACAAAAAAAACGTCCTAGAAGCCTCACCTCGACAACTGTGCATGATGCAATCCTGGAGGACTTGGTCTTCCCTAGTGAAATTGTGGGCAAGAGAATCGCGTGAAACTGGATGGCAGCCAGCTTATAAAGGTTCATTTGGATAAAGCACAGCAGAACAATGTGGGACATAAGGTTGAAACCTTTTCTGGTGTCTATAAGAAGCTCACAGGCAACGATGTTAATTTTGAATTCCCAGAGTTTCAGTTGCAAACGTAAATGACTAAATAAATATCATTCACAGTAAAAAAAAAAAAACAGATCAGGCCCATGCAAAACAAACACCCTCCTGCAGGACTATCCTACTTGCCCTTTCTTACACACATTATAAATGGTTAAAATCCTTATTTCATAACCCCAATATCTGGATGTCAGTTATATTATCTTAGCATGACCCATACTTTATTACTTTTTGTGTACATAGTTTTTTAATTGTATTTTTCTCATGATGTGGTTATGTAGCAAGTGTACACTCTACTACATATTATATATACATATTACTTTATGTATATATATTTATAGTTGCTCTTGTTTAATTTATTCCTGTAGTTCTTTTCTTGGACTACTTTTTATTAACTTTTTTATTAGTGAAACACCATGAGGTACAGTTATAGAGTTACAAATTTTTGTGCTTGGGTTTCAGTTATACAATGATCAAGAACCCATCCCTCCACCAGTGCCCATCCTCCACCACCATGGTTCCCAGCATCCCCCCCACCCCACACCCCCCCATCCCACCCTGCCTCTGTGGCAGGGTATTCCCCCTTGTTCTCTCTCTCTTCTTTTGGGTACTGTGTTTTGCAAGAGAGGCATTGAGTGGCAATCATGTTTGGTCTATAGACTACTTTTAGCATGCTTCTCCCACCCTGGGAGGGTGCTCACAACACGCTTCATTTGGTGCTCTCTTCTCTATCTGAGCTTCCTTTTCACCTAGCAAAGGTGGCTGGCCTTCAAGTCAGGGAGCAAAATTCCTGGTACTAATCTCAGCCATTCCTGGGTGTTAGTCTCCCTTTATGTTGCTTTATGTTCCCCAGATGAATGCAATCTTTCTGTGTCTATCCCGCTCTTTCTGACTCATTTCGCTTAACATGATACTTTTCATGTAGTACCACTTGTATGTAAATTTCATGACTTCGTCTTTTCTAACAGCTACATAGTACTCCATTGTGTAAATGTACCAAAGTTTCTTTAACCAGTCATCTGTTCTCGGGCACTCAGGTTTTTTCCAGATTCTGGCTATTGTAAAGAGTGCTGCACTGAACAAACAATTGCAGATGTCACTTCGACTATACCTTTTTGCCTCTCTGGGATATATTCCCAGGAGTGCTATAGCTGGGTCAAATGGGAGATCAAATTCTAATTTTTTGAGAATCGTCCATACTGTTTTCCAAAAGGGTTGGATCAGCCGACATTCCCACCAGCAGTGAAGGAGGGTCCCTTTCTCGCCACATCCGCGCCAGCATTGGTTGCTTTTGTTCCTGGGGATGTGTGCCAGTCTCTGTGGTGTGAAATGATATCTCATTGTGGTTTTGATATGCATCTTCCTGATAATTAGTGATGTAGAGCATTTTCTCATTTGCCTTTTTGCCATTCGGATTTCTTCTTTGCGAAAGTTTCTGTTCATTTCCTCACCCCATTTTTTGATGGGGTTGAGTGATTTCTCCTTGTGGAGTTCAACCAGTAACTTGTATATCCTTGATATCAACCCCTTGTCAGATGTGTATTTGGTGAATATCCTTTCCCATTCTGTAGGCTGTCTTTGTATTTTGGTCACTGTTTCTTTTGAGGTGCAGAAACTTCTTAGTTTAAGATAGTCCCATTTGTCTATCTCTGTTTTCACTTGCTCTGCCAGTGGTGTGACATCTTTGAAGATCTCATTAGCTTCAATATCATGGAGATTTTTTCCTGACTTTATCTTCAATAAACATTATGGATTCCGGTCTGATGTTGAGGTCATAAATCCATTTCTATCTTACTTTTGTGCATGGTGTTAGGCAGAGATCTGAGCCCACTTTTTTGCATGTAGCCGTCCAGTTTTGCCAGCACAGTTTATTAAAGAGGCTTTCCCTGCTCCATTTCACTTTTCTTGTCCCCTTATCAAAGATTAGATGATTATATGTTTTGGAGGAAATGTCAGTATATTCAACTCTGTTCCATTGGTCTGCAGCTCTGCCTTTGTTCCAGTACCACGCTGTTTTAATTATTACTGCCTTGTAGGAGAGTTTGAAGTTAGGGAGGTTGATTCCTCCCATTTTCTTTTTCCCAAGAATTGCTTTAGCTATTCGTGAGGGCTTATTGTTCCATATAAATTGCAGGAGTGTTTGCTCCATTTCTTTGAAGAATATCTTGAACTACTTTTTAAAAATCTATGTTCTTTGTTATTTCTGGATTCTGTAGTCATTATTTGATTATCTTAGGATTCAATTTAGACACACACTTTCATAAATGTTCTAAACCAATTTGTTCTCTGTACTTTTTATAGGGACTACATACTGAAAGTGAAAATTGTTCTCAGGTAGTTTATAAAAGTCAAAACTATTCTCAGGTAATTTGTAACTCACACTCAGCCTTCCCTTCCAGCTGTCACACAGCCTCAAATCAGTCTGATATGAAAACGCTAGGCTTACTTAAATCTTTCCTGTGCCCAGATTCCTGCAAGGGCAATGCTTTGTAGATATCCAGGAAATTTAAGACTTTTCTAAAGTTATCCTTAGACGTCTTGTTTCTCTAATTTTGCTGGTTAAAAATCATTTAAAATTTTTGTCTTCGCCCCACTGATGTAATGCACAAGAAATCAGCAATACTTCATAATAAGCATAAAAAAACTTACTTGTTAATACTTTCTTCACTGAGTGATCATTGAGTCAGATCAAACATCATTCGGGCTCTGTTAATGGAATATTTAATAACTTCAGGTAAAACAGTAACAGTTTTCTGGGCATATGTTTCTGAGGAGTGTCCCAAACCTGTTCTCCCTCCATTAACTGCTAGGATGCTATTTCTCATAGCAATTGTCCAGCGCTGTTGGTTTTCAAGGCTACAGTCGTTCTAAGGAAAGAAACTAGGCAAATAAGGCATTTAAAGACATAAGTTGAGTCAACCATTTCCCTTGAATAAGCACTCAAAATGCTATTCTAAGTTGTTGGTTAATTTCCTGAGTTAAAAAAAAATATTTCTATAGCTTTTTTTTGGGCAACATAGTTTTAATTGGATGATAGATTTTTGGAACCATATTGTGCTATTATGGAAGGTCTCCTCTCTAATGTTTGCAGATTTAAAAATATATGTAAATTATTCTAAATTCATTCATCAAATATATAGCTTATATATACATATATCAATATATTTATCAATATATTTATATCTATTTATTCAGTGCTTAGATCCTACAGCTGGCAGTTTAATCTCAGAGGAGATTAAATTTTTGAAAGAGATATTTTCAGCAAAAATTTTTAAGTTTCTCTTGTTCGGCCAGTGGCGTGACATCTTTGAAGATACCACTAACTTCAATATCGTGGAGAGTTTTGCCAACTTTGTCTTCAATAAACATTATGGATTCCAATCTGAATATTCACCAAATACACATCCGACAAGGGGTTGATATCAAGGATATACAAAGTACTGGTTAAACTACACAAGAAGAAATCACCCAACCCCATCAAAAAATGGGGTGAGGAAATGAACAGAAACTTTCGCAAAGAAGAAATCCGAATGGCAAAAAGGCAAATGAGAAAATGCTCTACATCACTAATCATCAGAGAGATGCAGATCAAAACAACAATGAGATATCATTTTACACCACAGAGACTGGCCCACATCCACAAGAACAAAAGCAACAGGTGCTGGCGTGGATGTGGCGAGAAAGGGACCCTCCTTCACTGCTGGTGGGAATGCCGGCTGGTCCAACCCTTTTGGAAAACAGTATGGATGATTCTCAAAAAATTAGAATTTGATCTCCCATTTGACCCAGCTATAGCACTCCTGGGAATATATCCCAGAGAGGCAAAAAGGTATAGTCGAAGTGACATCTGCAATTGTTTGTTCATTGCAGCACTGTTTACAAAAGCCAGAATCTGGAAAAAACCTGAGTGCCCGAGAACAGATGACTGGTTAAAGAAACTTTGGTACATTTACACAATGGAGTACTATGTAGCTGTTAGAAAAGATGAAGTTATGAAATTTACATACAAGTGGTACTACATGGAAAGTATCATGTTAAGTGAAATGAGTCAGAAAGAGAGGGATAGACACAGAAAGATTGCATTCATCTGGGGAACATAAAGCAACAAAATGGGAGACTAACACCCAGGAATGGCTCAGATTAGTACCAGGAATTTTGCTCCATGACTTGAAGGCCAGCCACCTTTGCTAGGTGAAAAGGAAGCTCAGATAGAGAAGAGAGCACCAAATAAAGGGTGTTGTGAAGACCCTCCCAGGGTGGGAGAGACATGCTAAAAGTAGTCGATAGACCAAACATGATTGCCACTCAATGCCTCTCTGGCAAAACATAGTACCCAAAAGAAGAGAGAGAGAACAAGGGGGAATGCCCTGCCACAGCGGCAGGGTGGGACGGGGGGTGGGGATGGGGGGTGGGAGGGATGCTAGGACCCGTGGTGGGGGAGGATGGGCACTGGTGGAGGGATGGGTACTTGATCATTGTATAACTGAAACCCAAGCACAAAAATTTATAAGTCTATAAATGTACCTCATGGTGTTTCACTAATAAAAAAAATGATTAAATAAAAAAAATTTAAGTTTATCTAATTCTTAATGATCTATTTAAATTTAAAATAATATATAGCTAAATACTATGAAAATTAAGTCATGCATACTCTGTTAGCATTGACCTACTTTGATGTCAGAAAAAACAATAAATAAATAAATAAATAAGAGAAGCAAAAGGTACAATTTGTAATTAAGCTAGTTAATACAAATGAAGAAACACAAAGTTTTACAGTTGATCATAATTTTCATATGTCTTAAAATATAATTCAATTGTTCAATTTTTTTTTTGCCTTTTGGGTCATACCTGGAGATGTACAGGGGTGACTCCTGGCTTATACTCTCAGGAATTACTTCTGAGGGTGCTCAGAGGACCATGTGGGATGCTGGGAATTGAACTCAGATTGGCTGCCTGCAACGCAAACGCCCTACCCACTGTGCTACTGCTTAATGTTTTTATTATGGTATTATTTTCATTATTTTATAGTGAAATCACTATAGTTTTTTTTTTACTATTAAATAACTTTACTTTCAAAGAAAAAAATATGTATATACATACATATGTGTGTATATACATATAGCACTGTCCTCCCATTGTTCATAGATTTGCTCGAGTAGGTACCAGTAATGTCTCCATTGTGAGACATTACTATTTTTGGCATATCAATTATGCCACGGTTAGCTTGCCAGGCTTTGCCACGAGGGCAAGACACTCTCCGTAGCTTGCCGGACTCTCTGAGAGGGGTGGAGGAATTGAAATGGTGTCAGCTCGAATTGGCTGCTTGCAAGAGTACCTTATTGGCTGTGCTGTTGCTCCAGCCTATATATATGTGTGTGTGTGTGTGTGTGTGTGTGTGTGTGTGTGTGTGTGTGTGTATGTGTATATATATATATGTATATATATATATATACATATATATATATCACTGCATCACGGTCCTCCCGTTGTTCATCGATTTTCTTGAGCGGGCCCAGTAACGTCTCTATCATGAGACTTTGTTGTTACTGTGTTTGGCATATTGAATACGTCATGGGTAGTTTGCCAGGATTTGCCATGAGGGTGAGATACTCTCGGTAGCTTGCTGGGCTCTTCGAGAGGTGCAGAGGAATCAAACTCGGGTTGGCCATGCTGGATGCATGCAAGGCAAGTGCCCTACCAGCTGTGCTATCGCTCCAGCTGATACACACGCACACACACACACACACACACATACACACACACACATATATATTTTAGAAAAGGATATTAAGGTCATACTTGTTGGTTCTTAGGGGAATGTAGTGATTCTATGTTCAATAGTGACCCTGGCCATATTCAAGACATATGCTGTATATGAATCAAGCCAGAGCTGAACTAAAGGTGTGAATTGCAAGGCAAGTATTTTACCTCTTATACTTTCTGATCCTTCAGTGTTTTTTATTGAGGAAAAATTGTAAGAAAATTTGATTTGAGAAAAGTATGGTCCCAAAAATCTATTTAATAATATTTCCCCAAATTGGGAAATAGAATTCTGAAGATCTTAAAAATTACAAAGTCCATGTTTTTGATTTATAAAACCTCTTCAAGTGCTATTAGTACTTCATCCCTCAATTGAAATATACATATAAAGAAAGAGAAAATATATTTTCTTTAGATATCTATTTAGATAAATAAAACAAAATACATAATATTAAAATCTGTAGTGTGAAAACAAATGAAAGACTATACTTACTATAAAAGCATATTATCTTACTATACTTACTATAAAAGCTATAGCACTCCTGGGAATATATCCCAGAGAGGCAAAAAGGTATAGTCGAAGTGACATCTGCAATTGTTTGTTCATTGCAGCACTCTTTACAATAGCCAGAATCTGGAAAAAACCGGAGTGCCCAAGAACAGATGACTGGTTAAAGAAACTTTGGTACATTTACACAATGGAGTACTATGTAGCTGTTAGAAAAGATGAAGTTATGAAATTTACATACAAGTGGTACTACATGGAAAGTATCATGTTAAGCGAAATGAGTCAGAAAGAGCGGGATAGACACAGAAAGATTGCATTCATCTGGGGAACATAAAGCAACAAAAAGGGAGAGTGACACACAGGAATGGCTGAGATTAGTACCAGGAATTTTGCTCCATGAATGGAAGGCCAGCCACAGGCTCTAGGTGAAAAGGAAGCTCAGATAGAGAAGAGAGTACCAAATGAAGGGTGTTGTGAGGGCCCTCCCAGGGTGGGAGAAGCATGCTAAAAGTAGTCGATAGACCAAACATGATTGCCACTCAAAGCCTCTCTTGCAAAACACAGTACCCAAAAGAAGAGAGAGAGAACAAGGGGGAATACCCTGCCACAGAGGCAGGATGGGACGGGGGGGGGGGGGGGGATGAGGGTGGGGGGGATGCTGGGACCCATTGGGATGGATGACGGGCACTGGTGGAGGTATGGGGACTTGATCATTGTATAACTGAAACCCAAGCACAAAATTTGTAAGCCTATAACTGTACCTCATGGTTTTTCACTAATAAAAAAAAGAAAAAAAAAAAAGCATATTATCAAATAACTTGCTTGAAAATACTTTCACAGGACATTGGATATATCAGAGAACAGTGGGTAAAAATTTGCTTCATTGGATATTCATTGGTCATAGGGCTTTGGTATTAATAACTGTTTATTACACATAGCGTAAAGTGCATGGAGGAGCAGGTTCACGGATGCTCATGCTCTAAATATGTAGTCCTGCTCGTATCCAAAGAGTTCACTGGAGGGTACTTCACCTCTAAAGCCTGTTTGACCACATTTTCAGAGCTTCCTGACATAAAAGACTCAGAAATAAAAGATAATATACTAAGTATTTCTCCCTATTCCCTCAGACTCCATTATAATCACCATCTGAGGAAACACACCTCATTACAAAACCAAATTGCTTGCCTCCCAAGAGCTACTTTTTAGTCTGGGTGGATTTTACTTATCCTCCAAACAACCAAAAATAATCAAGATGATTGTCTTAGTTTGACAATGTCTGATGGCTTCTGCATAATAAAGTCAGAAAGGTTTTCTTTTCTTTGTTTTTTAAAGAAAATTTCTTCTGATAAATGAAGACTGTGTATAATTGAAGCATATTAAAAGTAATGTTATTAATTCATGTCATATGAATACTTATAAACAGTTGTATTGAAAAAGCAGAGCTTCAAATTATCTGAATTTTAAGATCTTAATCACATCACTAATAAATTAGTGAGGCATCTACTCATATTATTCTTACCTTATTCATTCTATCTTTTGCCCTTGAAATGTTTTCCCTTGGTGTGTTTGTCTAAAATTCAATAGCACAACCATTAATAAAATCTTTTATAAAAAATTTGTAAGGAAATAGAATAAAATGGGATTTGTTTTTTCTTGTTAAAAATATCTAAGTATTTTTAAGTTGCAAGAATTTCTTGCAACTTATTAATTGACTGATGTCAAAAATGTTAATTTCTAATTTCATTTTTCTTATTCTTGGGGCTGAGCTCTCAGAAATATCTCTAGTGTTAATGTTATTGAATATTTAAGTTATATTAATTTCTGTAGAAATAAATCTAATATGCTTTAAACCTGATGATAGATCCAAGCACTATGTGGTCCCTTGAGTACTGCCACATGTGACCAGGGTAACCCTTCAAGTCCCATATTGTTAGAAATCTCCACCTTCACCCACCCGACCATCACCAAAGCATCATTTATGTGACAATATTTAAAAATAAATATATATCCCTCTTTCATAATCCTAGAAAATATGAGAATTTTAAATAATCTGGTGCTTACTTTTTGAAATTTGGAAAATTTTACTGATTCACCAATTTGATTCAGAACACTTGCTGCAGTGTTTTGTTTACTGTTTCATTTTCAACACATGATTGGTTGACTCAGATTTTTTATTAATATTTCAGTACTGAACTGTTGTTTTTATCTAAAAATGCATAAATTTTCTATAATCAAATCTGATGTCATCAATATGCTTGTTGTGTTCACCAATTACAATCCTTTGTAGTTCTATGCTATCTGTAAACATTTCTCCTCTTTCAGATGAGTAGATACTTCCCCAAAGAAGATATACAAATGGTCAATAAACATATGAAAAATAATTTATTACAATTTATGGTTGTGGTAGTGCACATCAAAACAATAGTGATATGTGAAGATCTCTAAATAAAAGAGGAAAGGAACTCCAATACACACCAATGGTACTACTTCTTGACATCTACCTCCAAAATGCAAACTTAATTTGAAAAAATACATGCTCATCTCTGTTCATTGTGGCACTTAGCATAATAGTTAAAATATGGAAACAACACAAATGCCCAACTATGTTTGAATGGATCAATAAATTGTGGAATATATACTTAATGGAATACTGTGTAGCTTTAAGAAAGAGAAAAATTATACAATTTATCATGGCATAAATGGAACTAGAAGATATCATGCTGAATGAAGTCAATCAGAAGATACAGGTATAGAATGATGTCCTTCTTAGGTGGGATTTGAAGGGGGGCGTTTCGGCCTGTCCTTCACGCCCTACCGAGGTAACCAGTTGCCCCCCACGAGTGGCTCTCCGGCACGGCCACGACTTCAGAGCACAGAAACCAATCTCTTAATTATCTGACTTTTAGCAGAAATACTTCCAGGGTTAATAAGTAAAATAGCAGAAATCCAAAACAACATTTAATTCTTGAACCCAGCTTTAGAAAGCAAATCATTTCACAACGCTTTTTCAGCATGTCTGATTGGGGCGGGGGGTAAACTCTAAATAATAATGGTGCAACTTTTATCAAAACAATGAATCTAGTCAAAGTAGATAGAACTTATCTACTTTGATAAGTTAACTAGAACTCATCTGACTCACAGGAATTGGGAGGGGTGAGAGGTGGGGTTCTATTGGGGTTCGTGGTAAAAAATAAGTATTGGTACAGGGAAATGTGATTGATATTTGCATGACTGAGACCTAAACCTGAAAGCTTTGTAACTTTTCCCACAGTGATTCAATAAATAAATAAATAATTAAAAAAAAAAAAGATACACAGTAAAGAAACAACAAAATCACCAAAGGCAACAGAGTTGAAGTGTCAAGTTGGTCCACAGAACCATGGTGCTGGGATGTGGGAATTGCAGGGAATGAACCTTTGGTATCTTGGTGGAGGGAAGTGTGTACCCTGGTAATGTATATGCACTGCACTGTCCTCCCGTTGTTCATCGATTTGCTCGAGCAGGCCCAGTAACGTCTCCACTGTGAGACTTGTTACTGTGTTTGGCATATGGAGTACGTTACAGGGAACTTGGCAGGCTTTGCCTTGGGCCAGATACTCTTGGTATCTTGCCGGGCTCTCCCAGATGGGCAGAGGAATCGATATATTGAAATTATCTACATGCAAAACTATCAATAATAAAACCATAAATAACAGTACCTCAATAAAGGTAATTTATTTTTTAAATTTATCTTTCCATTTTGATTCTGTATTTTAACTTTTTTTTTGTCCCTTCTTTAAAGTCTAACCAGAAGTGTGTACACTCCAGGCAGCAAGGAAAAGTCCCAGTGGCTCTCCCTCTTGATGGCTGCGTTTGGTGGACTTGGGCCATTTCCCCAGCTGGGGTAGCCTGTGTCATGGCGCACATGAAGGAGAAAAGCCAGGGCCAGACTTTTTGGTGATCAGTTGCATTTTATTCCTTTCTCCCCATTCACCTGTGGCAGTCTCACTAAGCCCCTCATTCCCGTCTCCTCCTGTATCTCCTGCTCAACTCTCCATGCTCCATCTCGCAGCCTGGGCTCTCTCTCTCCACGTGCCTGCTCCTGCATTCTTCTCCTACATTCTTCTCCCTCTATTCCCCTTGCTAGTCTCTAGGTGCGGTGCTGCATCTTGCCGCCTTGGTCTCTCCTCTGTCTCCAACTCCCCAGCATTAGGCATAGCCACATGCCCAGGCAGCAAAATCAACATAAGAAAGCCCTTCTTCTGCTCAAGGGCAAAATATTACTCAGGTTGTTTTTCTACTTTCCTTAGTCCAATAACTTAATTAACATCTTAATTCTACTTCTTAATATAATTATTTTGTACTGACACAGTAAGAAATACATTGAGGCTTGTAGGGCGACTCCTTGGGAACATCTTGCTGCAGACTCAGACTACAATTCTCAGGCCGGATTAATCATTCCTAACCCTGGCAGGGTTAGAATCTAGTTATTACTTTTTGGATCATGACAGAATTTGTCCATGACCAAGCTCTTAACTTATAGTAAGCATTATAGCGCTTTGGCCAGGCCCATTTCGATGCCAGGGTAGCTCATTGCTCAAGGCTTGCCCTGGGTCCATTCAGTTCCTAGTCGAGACCCTGCTTTTGGAGTGCAAGGAAGTAAGAGCAACCAAGGCTTAAGGTCCAGCGAACAGATGTCCAGGAGGAAAATATCATTCAGAGTCAATTAACTCTCAAGTTATGAAAACATAGCATTAATTGTCTTTTGTGTCCATATGAAAAGGACATCGCTCTATATTTACTATGCAAAGGACTTAAGAAGAGGAAAGCAACATTTACAAGTTAACAGAGCACTAAGAAAGAGATTACAAATAATCGCAGAGGAAGGGAACATTGTGATGGGAGAAACCCAATAAACCCAAGCTAGCTCCCTGTGGCAAGGCGGAAAGGACAAACCAATTAGGATAACACAAAAGTTTTGTCATTTTATTTATTGTTTTGGAAAAACGGCAGTTAATTTTATTGCTCCTTTCTCATTTAAAATAATCTTTGTGCATCTAGGAGAAATTCAAATTTGCCGATATATAAAACTCATTTTATGGATTTTTTATTTGGGGACTAGTGTTTAGTACTTCATAAAAGTCTCCAACTATGAGTAAAATTTTACTTTACAAACGGATTTTCTAATTTACTAATGGAATGGATTTTCTTTATCATAATTTATTTCTAATTAGGGAATCAAGTTTCTACTAGTCTCCTGAAACTTTGTGTGAGATACTACCTTTTCCTTATTAAATATTTCTATACAATTCTATTTCTCTCCTCGGTTATTTAAACTATTTATCTCTAAACTTCTATGTTTAGAGGTATTTTTCATCGAAAAATATTAACAATCAATAATTGCCAGTAAAATATTTTTATATTATAGTAGAATTTAGAGTTTTTAAACAAAGTTGCTCTTCTATATTTTTCTAGACATTTTATTTTGTTACACGGATTTAAAGTTATTTGAGGAATTTTTCTAAACTTTTTTTAATTCCTTGCTGTGAAGGTGCTTTCTGAAGATAGGTTACATTAGCATCAACTAAGAGATTTTAGAAATACTTCTCCAAAAGCCTCAAACTAGACCTACTTAATAAAGTTTTGGTTGGGGGCAACCAGTATATTGAAGTTCTAATTCTCTGTATGTTAGGATGTGATAAGGTCATAGATAAGGACCTTAAAGTGGTAATTAAGGCTAAATGAGATCATGTGGTTGACTCTAGATGAATAGAACTGGTGTCCATAGAAGAGAGAGTCACTGCGGATGTATGAGCATTGAGAAGAGGCCATTTGAGGACACAGATATAAAGTAGCTATATAGACTAAGCAAAGGTGAGAGACCTCAGAAGAGATCTAAACTTCCAGTATCTTGACCTTGAACATTACTACATAGAACTGTGAAAAGAGTCATTTCTTTTGTTTATGCCATCTTGCTCTATATATAGGCTTTGTGGAGTGGTCCCAGTCTCGATGTTACTACCTCAGTGTTTTCAGTAAGTGAAACTGAGTTGGACTTTCTAACTTAAAGTAAGTGTAATAAAAATATAGTGTGTTTGTTGCATTGCTAAATTTAGTAACTCAAATTAAGTCATATTTTCTAACACCCTAGTTCAGTTCATAAAGGATAATAAATCTGATTGTGATACATAATGACTTGCTGAGTGATGCATCTTTGTTTATATTAGTCTAAAGATCTTGAATAAGCTTTTATGCTATATTACAGTATCATTCAAGGGTTATCATATAACTCAGATCGTGAGAATATGTGTATGTGCTTCACATATGCTTTTTGAAGGTTTTAGACTCTTTTGTAAGTGGAATAAAAGCAATTTCCCTTAAACATCCTCTTCTCATGTATGCCTATTCCTATTTGTGTATCAATTCCCCAACTATAAACAACACAATGGGATGGTCCATTTAATGCCCTACGTTGCTGCATCACTATCACTCAAAATTCATATTTATTTTAGGGCTTACTACTTCTATGTTTTTATTTATTTATTTTAAAATTTTAGACACTGTGACTTAACCGCACAATCCACTATAGTTTCCACTTCCTTCCACCACTGTCATCCCAGTTCCACACCTCATGGTCCTACCTGCATTGTGGTAAGATCAGTTCATCGGAACAGTTCTCAGGTTTCTTAGGGAATCTTTCTATAGCCCATCACTGAGAAAGATCATTCTTTATCTGCCCCTCTTCTGGTTAACTTCAATCAGAATGATACTCTTCAGATTCATACCTTTGGTTCTGTATATTCAAAGACTATATAGAAATATATATGTATATACCAGTATAACATCATAAAGTATTTTTTGTTTTTTTTTGGGGGGTCACACCCAGCGATGCTCAGATGTTACTCCTGGATTTGCACTCAGTAATTAGTCCTGGAGGTGCTTGGGGAAACTTGGTGCTTTACTTGGTCCTGGTGTCTAGTGCTTTTTTGTCCATTATAGAGTTCAGTTTACTCATATATGTAGAGTATTTATGTAACACTATTTTTCTATATTCTCTGTACTCTCTTTGTCTTCTTTTTCTTTATGGTAATTTTATCTAAAGTTGGTACTGAAAACTTTTCTTGTGTGTTTTTGATAGATTTTTGTCTCTCAAGAAGTGGTCTGTATTATTTACCTTATAAGAATTATTGATACAGACTTATTCATTATATTCCTTTATTTCTATAATGTCCATAGGATTTGTATTCTTTATGTTAGTAATTTCAATCTATCCTCTCTCTTTCCTCTCTCTGGTATTCTCACTATAGATATTTCAATTTTATTGAACTTTTTAGTGAACTAGTTTTAACTTTGTTGAATTTTTTCTATTGATTTCCTGTTTCTGATTTTATTGGTCTCTGATGTGTTTTATTTCTTTTCCTCTATAATTCAGGAAGGGGAAGAAGAGGGAGAAGGAGAAGGAGAAGAAATGAACAAATCCTTCAGGCATAAAAATCAGTAAAAATATGGCATGTACTTGGCATTGGATATAATTGGATCTATTGATACTTTAGTGTAACAGCAGAGTACACATTCTTCATGAACTTACATTAAAAAACCACAAAGATATATTCCATGATATTCAGAGTTATAAAGAGCATTTTATCAAATTTATAAAATAGAAATTATACAATGTCTGATCTCAGTTCACAATAAATTAGAAAATAACACAAAGATATGTGAAATATTAAACATATGTAAGTAAAATATTAAATAAGTATCTATCAACTAAGTTGTTTAAATTAATTAAATATTTGATGACTTAGAAATATATATTTTCATAATTAAATAAATTAATCATGTTTAAACAACAATATTGGTGAGATTGCTTAGGAGTGAGATACTGCAGACACTCAGAAGTCAGAGATTAGCTTTTGTTCAGGTTTTCTCAGTTTCTTCCGCTTTCAATTCTTTCATTGGCTTCTGCTCAGCATTTTCTGATACAGTAAACTGTGATTATCTATTCTTGTCAATCTCTAATTTTGGAGACTGTGTTTTGTTCTGTGTCTTCTCATCTTTAACATGTCTTAAAAATATTGATTTTTCAATTTATTTAGCTTTTTTACTTGTGATAATGGAGTGATGGGATTTAAGCTCTTCTTTTTTCTTTACCTACTAAAATAGAAATCAAGAACCATTATGATAGAAAATTTAACCTCGGAGCAATAGCACAGCAGCAGGGCGTTTGCTTTGCACGTAGCCAGCCCAGCTGAGCTGGGTTCGAATCCTCTGCCCCTCTTGGAGAGGCTGGCAAGCTACCGAGAGTATCTCTCAGGCACAGCTAAGCCTGGCAAGCTCCTCGCGACATATTTAATATGCCAAACACAGTAACAACAAGTCTCATGATGGAGACGTTACTGGGCCCACTCGAGCAAATCTATGAATAACGGGAGGACCATGACAGTGACTAGGGTGATATATTTGATTTGAACACACATGGATATTTTCATATATGACAAGCACTTTTCTGAGAGTTTTAAATCTTCATGTTACTCAAAGAGAAAGTATATTGTTATAGATTTCTATTACATAAATAAGAACTTGGGTTAAGAAAATTTACCAGCTACAGTCCAATAACTGATGAAAGTGGAATTTTAAAAATTATTTTATATTTGTATTATTGAGGTTTCGTGAGATTCCTGAATCTTGCAAAGACAATGTTCATGAATAATGGACTAGTTCCTGATATTCCATTTGCTTTCAAGGGAGCAAACATCTCTGAATGCAACAGTTATGTATACCTAGGTCGAGAACTCATAATGAGGAATGCACCTGAGTTGTGCAAGAGGAAGTGAGCAACTTGGAATGCCTTCAGTAGTAATGAAGAAATAGCTAAGAGGACGAAGAACCCCCAGCTCCGGGCACATCTCTTCAACTCCACCATTCTTCCTGCTCTAACATACACCTCAGAGACCTGGACCCTATGAAAACAGAATGAGAACGCTATTCGGATCTCCCAAAGAGGAATCAAAGAGCTATGCTTGGAGTATCATGTTTCACTCAAGTGAGAGAAGGAATCCGGAGTTCTGAACTCTGTTGACAATGAAGAATTAGGGATACCTACTCATTTGCCAAAACATCGAAAATCAGATGGGCTGGACACGTAATGGGATTTGGAGATGACCAGTGGACTAGAGATGTTACCGACTGGATTCCATGGGACCTGAAAAGTACGCTTGGCTGCCCTCCTACAAGATGATCAGACTTCTTTGTCAAGACCCTGAACGAAAGGTTTGAGGCTCTTCGTGTTTCTAAAGCAAGCAGATGCCACTGGGCTACAGCAGCACGGGATGAATGAAGACGTTCCTGGCACCTGCTCAAGCAAATCAGTGAGTAACGGGATGTCAAGTGATCAAGTGATTATTGAGGTTTATTGATTTACAGTATATCACTGTTAATGTCATAGGTTTACAATGTCACTGCACCACACTGTCTATTAGAATGGCAATATGATTTCTTAATCCATGTGCCACTGTTCTTTATATATATATATATATACACACACACACACATACATACATATATATATATAACAACTATTTACTCTTTCCCTTCTTTTCTTTGTGTATCAGTCTAAATCCAATAAGGATACACTTTCTTATATAAGGTCCTTCAGGAGAGATTATCTAATCTGTCTCTAGCTAGAGCAGAATCATATTTACATTAACTGATCATAATGTTTGTCTTCTCAGATTAGATGACTATAAAGATGAAAATGTTGCAAAAATCCATTCATAGAGGGATATTCCAAGAGATCCTTTGTAAAGACTCATTTTTCTTACTATGTATTATTCTACCTGAATTTTGTGTCTGAATTTCTACAGACATTTTGTCATATAAGACGGTCAAGTTGATATGCCATAATTGATAAAGCGTATTATCAAAAGATGGAATAACCTAACTGCCAAATTGATCTAATCCTGGATCCAGCTTTATAATTGTTTATATATGACACATTTTCACTTTCTAGTTTTTGCAGAAAATGTGAAAAACACTTAGATAAGCTGTCTATAACTGTTAAGCATGTCAAATGTAAAGTTGTTATCAAGTACCTGAAACATTTCAAGCATAAAATTATGATATATTATTACAATAACAATTTTTGAAATGATAACATTCTCCACAATTTTTTATCTGATTTGTATGACAATAAAATTCTTATAAGGGAAATTTACATAGGAATAAAATTAGTTCCAGTTACTATAGCTCACTTGGTTTAATAACATTCACAGTCTGTGTAATCCTAAGAGAAATACGTTATAATTTGACGTATTTTAATTAAATTTCTTTAGAAATAACTTCAAATTTTATATTGTTTTTTCATTCTAGTGACATTGTTGATTTGCCAATACACAATATACAATCGCAGAATGGAAATTTGCATATTAATCTTGAGTGACATTTATTTGCCAAAATTTAGTTTTCAATCAATAGATATTGACTGCTGCATATGAAGTCAATATTCTGTTATCTATATACTTATTTAAACTTATTATTTCAGATATAATGTTTTGGAAGTTTCCTATAAATGTACCAATGTAATATGCTGCAATTTAGTGTGTGACATTGATATGTACTAGTAAGTATAAAACTAAAATGCCACTTCCAAGATAGCAATCAGTTGCTCTGCTTCCTTTTCAAACAAGGTTTTAAAAATGCACTTTACCCAGACTCGTTCATTTAATTTTTAAATTTTTTTAAGTCATAGACCCAATGATTTCCTCTGATAGCCTTTCATCATTTTATCCTCAATAATGACTCTTTGGGGAGCAATACTACGGGGAATGAGATTGATCACCCATCACTGCTTCTGATGTGCTGTTTAACCAAGCTGGTGAACCATAGACTGTCATCATAGAGGGTATCAAATCAACAGTGTGTGCCATGCAGCCTACTCTCCTGTGCACCTAACAATAATGAGAATTCTTTTAGTTCATTAGACAGCCCAAGGAACTGCTGAATAATTTCAGGACAAAAATGTTTTGGATAATTCCCAGTGATCTATGTTACCAAAAGTGTTTAAAAACTATGTGCAAACTCTTGATTTTTCTGTTTTAAATCTTACATATTTAAAAGGAAGTTTTGTGCATACATTAGACAAAGAAAAGTGTTTTAAATTTGAACCTAAATGAATGATGGTATTTCTGAGTTTTAACATTTCAAGTAACCATGACTTCTTTACCAATATTTTCTCCAAATTTCACAATTTATTGAATAAATTTGTATCCTTTATTAAAACATTATTCTTTACTTCATGTTATATCCTTTCCCACTTAGGATTTGAGGAAAATTTTAGAAATAAAGATACATAAAACATTGTCTTCTTAATTGTCTAATGTATTAAATTTTGTTGCACATTGAGACTGATAGATTTTTAGAGAGAGCGTCATATTTGTTATTTATGTCTTGCTTTGTTTAATAATTACATTTTGATTATGTGCTAGTGTATTATCTTGGGTTTCTTAGTATATTTTATGTATATAAGATAAAAGTAAATTTTTCAAGTGTTTTAAGATTAAAGTTAATATTATTTTATGATAAGACTATTTGTAAAATTGATCATTCCCTTTTACACACCACTTTCTATATTCTTGCTTTCTCCAAATATACATTGAAGTTTATATATAAAACATTGAAAAGACATATTGAGCAGCTTAACACACCTTTTTCATACCAGAGACTTGTTGTACCCAAATATTTTTGTCAAAACAAATGACATATTTATGTAGCGATATTTCCAAAAGACATTACCAAATGTAATTCTCAACTGTGTTACTTATTTTGAAATTTCTTATAACATTGAAAATTCATGTAATAAATCAGTTACTAGATTTTAAAAATGGAATGTATGTAGAGGAATATTTTTCTGAACATTTATTTTAACAAACTAAATTGATAATTTTTTACAATTTGAAATAAAAGATGCATTCTTTATAAAAATTTTTAATCTTAAGGCAAGATGGCAATTCTCAATGTCACAATTGACTGATTTTAAAAAAAGTATCTGCCTCTTCTCCCATTCTAAAATTTAACATTATCCCTTTATTGTCAAAGAATTTTATTCTTTCCAACTGCTGTGAAATAAATTGCCTTAAATATAATAATAATTTTATTGGAAAATTTGCTGCAGATTTTTTTGTATACCATTTTTGCAAATAAATAAGGACTATATCAGATAACATTGTCAGTCTATTTTCAAGAATTTTACTCCTCACATCTTTATAAAAGTAAAAAGTAATGTAAATAAAAATATAGGGTAACTATAACTTAATTTATAGAAAACTACTTATTTGAGCTTTTATACTTGATTAGTTTCCTTAGACATAGATGTTAGTGCTTTTGAAGTCACTGCAGGCAGGACTCCACTAAACCTTATAGTCTTTTAACTTTATATGTGCATTATGTGAAGTAGCTTAATGAAGAAGGAGGGAATATAAGAAAGAATAATATGCACTTTAATAAATCATATATCCTTGTGCTATTTAAATGTTTCTTCAAGGTTGATTGAAACTTTAACCTCAGTCTCAATAAAAAAGAAAAGCTTCAAATTTGCCAGACCTTGAATTTTTACAACACTATGTTGAATTATGCAGTGATCAGTCAATTATTCATCTCCCTCAGCCTGAGATAGCTGTGCTTTGAAAAGCATGCAAAAATGGGGCTACAGAATGTGATGCTGTGTCAACACATTTCACTCAGGATTGCTTACAAGACAAATTTTTGTTTCAACATTGATTCTAGTTTTCTTGATGTTTGCTTCTAATAAGGTACCTGTTACAAATCAATTTCAGTTTGCATGCTTTAGTTTCTGATTCAGGATGATACACTGCCAAAATGACATTACTGCTTTTTACATAGATTTCTATACTCATATGAGAAATAGAGTTCTTTCATATTTCAAGGTAATCTTAATATAGAACTACAAAACAAACCTACCTTTTTGCTAATGGAATAAGCAAGAATGGATGAATTGGTTGTAAATGTCACAATAAGTTTATCAAAGAGTTGTAAATATTGAAAGTTTAACTCTTAAGAGTTATAACTTTTAAAATTATATTTCAATAACAAAACAAGTAGAAAAATGTATGCATGCATAATTTATATTTATAAAACAAGTACATTGTTTCTGAAATATAGTAAAGTAAATGTAGAGTACAGATGAAAGTTTTGTGCTTTAGAATTTTGACCCTACTTTAAATCATAAGTTTTGTGATTTACCTCCTCCAAATTGTGGATAAGTAGCTATGTATATATAATTGGTGGTCTATAGTCTACTTTCAGCCTGCATCTCCCATTCTGAGCAGGCCCTCCTAGCACCCTTTACTTGGTGGTCCTTTCTCTATTTGAGCGGCCTTTTCCCCCAGCATGGGAGGCCAGCTTCTAATCTGTGGAGTAAACTTCCTGGTACATATCTCTACTGTTCTTAGGTGTTAGTCTCCCATTCTGTGACTTTATATTCCATGAATGAGTGCAATCTTTCCACTACATCTATATTCAAAATTGAGGGGGATTCTAGAGATATTTGAGGTCTATAAGAAACTTTCTGATTTTACTAGATTCGAGAATCTACCCTAATTGCTCTAAAAGAATTAGCAACAATACTGTGTCCAAAGTGATAGAATATTCATATTTAATTGTAGGTTGGTGTTTGAAACTGGAAGGGAAGTTGGAGTCTTGTGTTAGTAATTTTCTCTGATTATCTATGTTTGAGTTTCCTAACATTTTCCATGAACGCAGTTGTGTTTCTGCTTTCATAAGTTATTTCCAGTACTACTAGAACATTCATAGACCTAACATAAGTTATATAATTCAAAACTCAGTTAATTACATATTAAAAAGAAATATGCCCAAATTGAGTAATGATATCACCTTTGCACTTTCAAGAAAGCTGGTCAAATAAAGTTGAAAATCTGGAACCTCTTCAATTCCAGTTCTCTATGTACATTATCAAATCTTTGCAAAGTTAATTTATTTTTAAATGTCTAATGCAAAATGTTTTTATTTATACTTCAAAATAATATACAAATTAGTGAAAATTTAAACAGACGATAGAGAACTAAAATACTAAATTGACACCCTTAATAGACAAACCCTTTTACATCTAAAGACAACAAATACTCAACATGTATGATAATTCCTTGCTAAATGTTTTCAAATGAAATAGACAATTTATAATTTGCACAAAATTTATAAGACCAAATTTATTCCACATTCCACATATATAGTATGTTTAGGGGAAAATACAACAAACTGAAATGATGCTATTTTACTCTAAGAAATATCAGCTTTTATGCATCATTGACTACAAAGGTGTAATTCTCTCTTGTTAGAAATACTGAGTAAAAATCAGTGGAGCAGGGGTTAATGAATCTAGAAACAAATGAATCAGGGCTTATGCACCATTAATCTCAAAAACTACCTATGCCATTTATTTAAATAACATCTCAGAATATTTTAATCTGGGAAACCTTAATAATAACTGACCTCGTTCCCTCTCAAGTTTGCCTGTGTTTTCCAAAATTCATGGAAAAAAATCTGTTCAAATTCACCCTATTATCTTTTAGATAGATAGATGTACGTGTATAATATATGATATATAATAATTATGTAGTGTTTGCTTAAGTGGTGCTTGAGGTTAATATAGAAGGAAAATAGTCCATGTTTGCACTGTCTAGGAATTAATCAAAAAAATTAATATGCTTAAAAAGCACAATAAAATACTATTAAATACACATACAATTTGAGAGTAAAAGGATGTGAGTTTCTGTCTAGACTCAGTTCCTTCCAAATAAATTTTAATTTTTTAATCCCAGAAAACAAGAAACATCCATGTTAGCATCATAGAGTTATCCTGGGATGGTTTAAAGTACAGATTACAGAATAATTCTTATAATTTTAATATAATAAATATCCAAATATGATAATTACTAACGGTGAATTCTTTAAAAGAGATAAAAATTTTTTTTCTAGAAACATTTTGTTTTCTTTTTAATTGAATCACTGTGACATAGGCCCTTATAAAGCTTTACATGATTAGGTTTCATTCATATTGTGTTCCAACACCCATTCTTCCACCAGTGTACATTTCCCATCACCAGTGTCCCCAGGTTCCCTCCCATCATCCCCCATTCCCCTGAAATGATTCCCCACCCTGTCTCTATGGCAGACACTTTTCTTCTCTCTCTCTCTCTCTCTCTCTCTCTCTCTCTCTCTCTCTCTCTCTCTCTCCCCCTTCCCTCTCTCTTTCTCTCTCTCCAGTATGACATATGACAAAAATAGCTAGGAATGATCACGTTGGACAAGAATTGGGTGTTAGAATTAGAAAAGTAGGTAAAAGGATATTCCTGATAATCTTTCAGCATCTGTATTGAAAACTACAATGCCCAATTGGGGGAAAGGGAGAGAGAGAGAGAGAAGAGAGAGAGAGAGAGAGAGAGAGAGAGAGAGAGAGAGAGAGAGAGAGAGAGAGAGAGAGAACCTGAAACAGATTTATCTACAAACCCAGTATGTTCTTTTCTTTCCTACTTTTCTTGTTTTTGTTTGTTTGTTTATTTTGGGCCCACTTGGCAGTGCTGAGGTCTTGCTCCTGGATCTGCTCTCAGGGACCACTTCTGAAGGGGTACAGAGAATGTAGGAGATGCTGAAGATTGACCCAGTCTGCCAAATGCAAGCAAGCGCCCTGCTAGCTATACAATCTCTTCAGCTATTCTTCCACTCCCTCACCCCACCCCCAGGATGTTTCTGGTATACCTTTATTTTGCCCAGCCGAAACGTTATTTGACATTTAACATCTACCCTCTATGCCATTTCTTTTTCACCTTCTCTTTTGATTTTATTTCTATCAACGTATTTATTTATGTATTTATCTTTCTATCATAAATATACATGCACATGTTTGCATCAGTTACCCTCTTTTTAACTTTGAAAAGTTAATTTATCCTATATTTTGTTAAAATGTTGCCAACATCAAATACATTTATAGATATGTCCAAATATTACTGATAAAATAATCCTTTGTGACGATTAAATCTGAATTCCCAATCTTGGGGCAAAGGAATGATTAGAATAAAAATTTAAAGATGTGCTTTCCAAGATGATGCTGATGCATTAAAAGTCAGTGTAGTAGAGTATCTGATGTGCCTTTTATGTGGTTCTGATATATGAAGCCCAGCAAATATCCAGTCAGGGACAAGAGTTAAACTTACGCAATCCATTACAAGGAATAGTTTTATATCTACATTTATTTATTAATGCCTCACCTTTTTCTTAAAAATGAATCAATCTAGTTTTTAAAAGATAGGTACTGTGACATGATAAAATAGATTAAATTAAGCAGAGATAGAGACAGAGTAACAGTACAGGTAAGAAATTAAGATGAATTTGGGA
The DNA here is from genome assembly GCF_029834395.1 of Sorex fumeus. Classification (NCBI taxonomy): domain Eukaryota; kingdom Metazoa; phylum Chordata; class Mammalia; order Eulipotyphla; family Soricidae; genus Sorex; species Sorex fumeus. The sequence continues at coordinate 56,958,177 of NW_026606065.1, forward strand.
TGAGGTTTTGTATAAAATATTCAGTGTATAAAGACTTATGTGCTTGCTAAATACGGACTACAAATTTTACTCTATACTTTGTCCAGATAAAGTGAAGAAAGAAAAATGAGGATCTTAAGTATTTACATAGTCTGTTAGTAAATAAACTATATATAAGGAAAAATTGTTCTTCTATTTGATAAATTGTTTTTCTGTTAGATAAATGAGATAAATTAGCTATTCACTTAGCTAATATTAAGTAAAAATAATAATATTTTAGTATTTGGCGGTACTAATGAAGTAGAAAACTTCTAGAAAAGCAGAAAGCTTTAGACTTTTATGAATAGTATCAAGTTTCTTAATACAGATCAGTCTGAAATCAAGGTTCTTAATACAGATCAATCTGAAATCTAAATTCAACTTTAGCATGACACATAAAACCATTATATTCTAACAGGAGGACATTTCCAAGCATTGTTTTGTAAATTTTTAAGTTAATGTCAAATATCTTAAAATAACATTTTTTTTCTTGGAAAACATTTTAGCCTTGAAATGAATTACTACCTTTCTTCTAATCATCCCAGAGGCAATAACATGGTTGCTAAAAGGGTTTCTTATACTAAAGCTGGTGCAAGTGATGAGGCCATTATAATTTAGGGTGTGTTTCATCCTTTTGTAAGTGGTAATTCCCTGTGAGATGACTATAATATATACACTATCCTGTGATGCAGTCTACAATAATACAGCATTGTATGTCTGTAGTCCTCAGAATGACAATCCGGGCCAAGCAACTTAGGACTATCAATTTGATTTACACATAAGGGCTGATGCAAACCAAGGCACATGAACATCATGAAATCCATTTAGTCCTACATACAGTGATGGAGGTTTAGAAAATAGTCATTTTCTTTCCATTTTTTCTTCTGTTCAATTTTGGTTGAGTGCCATATAATGTACTAAAATAAACTGTCAACATGCTCAGCTGTTGCTCATTGGCAAAATTTTCTGCTTCAGTTTGGATGGTTGACAAAGTGTCTATGGCATCAGCGCAGAATCTTTATGTATAAAATTAGATGTATATCATACGATAGTGCTGCTTTGCTGATCACAATACTATACATACATACTTATACACCTATGAATTTATTTAAGTTCAATTCAAAAGATATTTATAGGGTATTTTACGCACAAGTACTATGCTGAGTGCTAGTGATATGAAAATAAATAATACATGGTCCCTGCTTTTGGAAAATCACTCTGTGTATAGTATGTAATATAGGTGTAAAATGCATTTTAATAATATACTGTGAAAAATATACTGTGGAAAGTCAGAAGAAAGAGTAGAGGGAAACATTTAATTTGTACTAAAGTTATGACAGAGGAAGCATTTAGTTTAAGTTTTATGAAAGGGGGAGATTTTCCCCCCTATATTAGAAGTGGGGGTAGGGGGGATGTTTCATACTCAGAAATTTAAAAAAATTTCAAAAATTAAAAAAAATATGTTTCACATATCAGCAGGGCATCCAGGGCATGGAGTTTAATGTATGAAGAAAACATGAGTTAAAGGGTACAATGCATGCAAGACGAAATTGTGTCCATCTTAGGAATGGACAATAGGGTACACACTGTGAATGTATCATGCCATGCTCAGGAACTGGAGTCTTATTTTGTGGTAAGTGGCCAGCCAAGGGTGGTTTTAATGTAGAGAAGTAGCAGAATCATTTTTTAAAAGATAATCATCATGTTGAAGGGATTAGAGAGGGACTCTGACAGGAGACTGCTGCAATAATTTGAAAGAATGATGAGGACAGACTGGGAATACGGCCATGACAGGGAAGATAAGAATAGAAATCAGACCTGAGAGACATTTTTAAGAAAAACGCAAAAAGATTGGTGAGTAATTCAGTGAGTCAGAGTTATCACGATCCAAGAGAGAATCAAAGCTTCCATCTTGGAGGACTATCAGACTGAATACTAATCCACTGGGCTAAGAGAGAAGACACCAGGCAGAGTATGCTTTGAAAATGTTACTGTTTTGCTCATGCTCAGTTGAAGAAGGCACATGAAAGAAATGCATGTGTGTAGGTTAACCAAGAATGTCGAAGTATCACTGGTTCTCAGGAAGAGAAGTGGGGCTAGGAATAAAGATTTTAATTTCATATACATGTAGAAAGCAGTTAAGATCACTGGTGAAGGTAAAAACCCCATGTCAGGTACACTTTTTATGCATTCTCAGATGCTCTGATTTTTATGTCATTTTTAGCTTACCATCATTTTCACCCAAGCCACTATTTTCTGTGCACACAGTTTACTGTTGAACTCTGCCCATCCTGAATAGGCGCTGCATCTCTTGTTCACACCTTTTAGCTTTTTCCATTTGCTTAAGACAACCTTTTTGACACTGTGCTGTGAGATATGGCAGTAATCATCTTAGCATTCTTACACGGACAAACTGAAAGTCGGTGAGACTTAATGCAGTATGGGTTGTAATTATGACCAATGTAGGTCAGAGTTAGCAGATAAATTATTTTTCTTTCTCCTCAAACTGAACTTCCATTAGTTCATAGAGAATCTCACAGGTGATCCAATGTAATCCATCTATCAATTAGGTTCAGTAATAACACATGCCTTTAGCTTAGTAACGACCTTATTATCCTACTTCTTTTGTCTTTTTCTCCTCTGTTTACTTCCTTCTTCCATCTGAGTCCATGTCCTAATATAATTAGTATTACGTACGACATTTTCCAAGGGCATATTCTTTGAAAATAAACTGATTATCTGACATGGGGAAAATTATTATTTCTGGAAAAAATGGGAGAGATTACTGAGTGAATTGTATAACTCAATAAATGTATTCCTCACTAATTATTCAGTGAATAGTATAACTAATTGTTGATGATGTAAAGAATTAGTAATTTAGGGCCAAAAAGAAAGTACATCTGGTAGAGTGTTTCCCTTCCGTGTGTCAATCCAGGTTTGATCCCTAGCATTACATACGGCTCCCTGAGTCCCTGAGAGTGATCCCTGAGGACAGAATGAGGAGAAATTCCTGAGAACAGCTGGGTATGGCTCTCAAAGAACACAGAAAGAGTTTTTACAGAAATTGATGAAGAAATAAAAAATTGCCAAAGTATATAGGAAAAGCAGGTATCAAGAGCACCTAAGGCAGAGGCTTCTCTATGAAGAGACCATGATTTTGATGAACAAAACACAGCTTTGACTCCAGAGTCTCAAATAAGTCTAGATGTGAAAAGTTTTCCAGAAGTGTACCCTCTACGGTATTCACATAAAGTTGTCTTACCAGAGGCACTTCAATGCAAAAACACTCAAGAGAATTGCTGGCAGGAGTTACTGATTTGTGGGTGCTACTGATTCGCCATGCATCATAAGAATAGGAGCAGCACTGAGATTAAAGATGTCCATGCTGTGCCAGCTTGGTTGGATACGAGAACAGTTGAATATACTGTAGAAATCAGATCATGAAGTACTAGAGTTACAGTAGATAGCCCAGTAAGCACTGGACTCAGGAAGAAAATAAACTTATCTTATGACATATCAGTCCTATATTCACTAAGCTTAACATGAGACCAACTAGAAAAGAAAAAAAAAAACATTCAAAGGTTGGAATTCATTTCCACTGAGCTAAAGAAAACCTAGAAAGAAATCCAAAATTTGACACCTGGCACACAAACTACAACCACTTGTTGCAAGAATATTGTAGCAATCTAAGGTAACAAATACTGTGGTGGTTAGATCCTAACATTTGTAACAGCAGTAGAGAATGATCAGTACATATGAAGAAGAGGTGGAACAAAGATACATGTATAAAGGGGTGTTAGGAATGACGAAAAGATCATAGTTGTAAAAACATAGGAAGATATTTTGTTTACTTAGGAAAGATGGGAGCTGAGCAGTGCACAAAGATGTTTGATTTTGTAAATGGGTTACTTGTCTGTGATATCAATGAGAAGATATTTTAGGAAGACTGAATAAAATGGAATAATGAACAAGTGCGTATTGGAGTAAAAATACTCAAGATCTGAGGGTAACTGAAAACAACTAGAAAGAGCAACCATATGAACAAGAGAACATATTAACTGTTTTTATATCATTACTATTATTTATTAAATAAAACATATTTATGAAGGCCGAAGAAAGATATGAAAAGATCAAAGTTGGAGGAATTATAACCTCATATAGAGACAAAGACAAAGACATGGGAAGAATAAGATATCCCTTTCATCTGAGAAAATATGATTATACAATTCAATGAAGAAAGGGCCTCCGGGAATAGCTTGGAGCTATAGTTAAGACACCAGAGATATGAGTTTTTTTTCCTACCTAGTAATGGACTGTTGAGTTTAGACAACTCACAAAGTTACCGTTTATCAATTTTGTTATATTTGTGCTATAAATCAAATTCTATTGAGGATTCCATTTTAGAACTAAGATTCCATGAAAGTGTTAGGCTATCTCTCTTATAGTTGTAAATTAAGATGTAGAAATGATAATCGCATGCCTAAGGTTATCCAGAAAGTCAGTAATAAATTTGAGATGCACACAAGTATAAAGCATTTAGAAATAGGCAAGATATACAAAAGATTTCGTGCAAAGTCAACTTTATAAGAACAGTCTAAGTCAACTCGTGGAATGTTATAAGAGCAGTTCACCCATCATATCAAAATACCAAAAATGTAACATCAGTGATATGTGGGACAACATGACAGCCCATTTAGTAAATATTACCAATGTGGTGTGAATAAAATCTTAAAAAGGCATATTATAGAAATCAAACCACCATAATGCCCAAAAAGAAAGAGAGAGAGAGAGAGAGAGAGAGAGATAGAGAGAGAGAGAGAGAGAGAGAGTGAAGAGGGAGAGAGTGGAGAGAGAGAGAGAAAGAAAGAGAGAGAGAGAGAGAGAGAGAGAGAGAGAGAGAGAGAGAGAGAGAAAGCATCTGCCACGGGGGGCAGGAAAGAAACTGGGGACATTGATTGTAGGAAATGTACACTGGTGAAGGGACAGGTGTTGGGACATTATATGACTGAAACTCAATCATAAACAACTTCATAACTGTATCACCATGTGAATCGATAAAAAATGACTTAAACCAATGATAAAAAGGGGAAAGAGAGAAATAAAGATTAACAAACATTCCTTTCATGCAGCTTAACTTGGCTTAACACCAATATCACTTTGTCCCTGGGGCATCTCTGGGTGTAGTCCTAGAGAACTCAGATCATCATTGAATGTGACCTCCAGAGTTGCCTGTGCACCAGAAGCATTGGTTGGCCGTTAAAGTAAAAAAAAAAAAAAGCCCCTTGGATCTGCTGAACACCACTTTAAGTCATCACCCAAAAGACTAAGAAATAAAAACAAAAATGATGTACAGGTATCTGTGGAAACTTTAACTCTCAAAAAAATGATAATATCACTAGTTTTGAATTAATAGTAATCCAAAGGAACTCCAGGGAAATCTCCTCTCTCAGTCTCTGCTTATGATAGATTCTGAAATATTTCGCTTCCCAGACTTTATTGGAAAAACTTTCAGATACTGTTAACAAACCTCAGGAACAGTACAGAGAGTAAAGCACGTTCCTTGCACTGGGACAATCCAGGTTCAATTCTGGCATTCCATAAAGTCTCCCAAGCTTAAAAGAGATTCTTGAACACTGCTGGGTGAGACCGCAAAACAAAAGTAGATTATGATTCCATATATATAGCCTTGGGTTGGGATCTAGAAGTCTGACATTCTGCAATCTCAGTCAACAATTCACTGGCTAAACTTTGTGAATGGTCAATATGAAACATATGAAAATAATTACAAAATCTGACAAATAAAATTGAAACAAAGATTATTGCTAAATTGTAGAATCGTATCAGTGGCTTAAAAATAATTTGTGTAGCTTTTATTTCACTCTTATTTTTAAATTCTTTCAGAAATCCCCTTTAAGAACTCTAACTTATTTTTTAACATATTTGTAAATATTAGTGAAGGTGTCTCATAATTTTTACTGCAAACCAACTGATACAATGTGTGTATGTGAGTGTGTGTGTTATGTGAGTTGATTTTAATTAAAAACAGATCCCCAGAGACTGTTTTTGACTGGAGACAACTAAAAAGAAAGAAGCAAAATGCCTTAAATATCACACAGAAAAAAATAAAAATATTAAATTGGAATAAATTCTGTATATTAGCAAATTATATTAATGACAGTCTAATATAAAATTAGGCCATTTATGCGAAATGTTAGTAGAAGAGCAGGAGTGAGGAAAATAATAGGACCAAGTTTATGAATTTTAAAAGTGCAAAAAACTTAAAACTGATAAGTTTAGTTTTATTAACACCAATTTAGTGTACCCTGGGCTGGAGCGATAGCACAGCGGGTAGGGCGTTTGCCTTACAAGCGGCCAACATGGCCGACCGGAGTTCGATACCTCCGCCCCTCTCGGAGAGCCCGGCAAGCTACCGAGAGTATTCGATATTCCAGACACAGTAACAACAAAGTCTCCAATGGAGATGTTACTGGGCCCGCTCGAGCAAATTGACGATCAACGGGAGGGCCTTTAGTTTAGTTAGTTAGTGTACCCTACTATTGACCTACTAAACCAGCTATTTTAGTGGGGACAAGAAGAATGTGCATTTTAAACACATTATTGGCAATTATTTTGTTTGCTAAGCCTCATGAGCAATTTACAATTCTAATCTTCCAGAATTGGTCCAGTTCTATCACTCATGCAAGGTAGTGAGGTAGAGTTGGTAGTTACAGAATGACTCTCAAGTCATGGCCAGGTTCTACATGCTGCAAAATGTGCATCATCTGCCATGGCCAGTGGTATGTCCATCTTCCTCACTCACTTTATTCTATAGCAGTATCACGAACTCTGGGCTCAAGATTTTAACTTGCCAGGATCTATTTGATATTTTGTTAACTTATGTAAAAAGTTGCCTGAAATTGTATAGGAAGGCAAAATCTGCTTTAGAATATAACACTGAAGCTCTAAAATATACTTCTAAGCTATTCTGTATTGCAAGAAGCCTACACATTGAAAAGAAATGTCAGGTTTGCCAAAGTTGAATCTCAATCAATCACAAGTCGAATGCTTAACACTGCTGATATGTCAGTCATTTTCCAGAATGGTGTGCCATTCATACTGTTAAATGAACATTTTCATTTCCCTGAGGAGTGATCTACTGTCCATCCTTATAATATGGACCATTGTTCCCAGGCTATTTACATCAGCTCTGTTCCTTACAATGAACCTACTTCATTGGTTCACATACATTGAGGGTGCTTTTAAATAAAATAAAAAAGAACAAATCAACATACTGCTTGTGTTAATCAGAGAGATAATGTGACAAAAGAAGATGCATCAGAATATAAGAGGGATATTATGGACATCAACTTTATAATGAATCGTATACATTTAAACAGTCTTATTTGGAAAAGATCCATGTTGACTATATGCATCAAAAGGGTGATTTAAAGGAGTTTTTATTGTACATTATTATTAAGTGACTAGAAGCATGAAACAGTAGTCTCAATTGTGTAATGAAGTTTGTCTTCAATGTAGATCTTTTAATGCGTCCTTTGGAAATATGCTTATATAAATTTTTATAAACTTTAATGGATGCATTTGGAGTTTTTTTCCTTTTCAAATAAAAGATATTGAGCAATCTTCCTTTTCATGCAATAAATATCTGAAATAAGTAACAAATCTATAAATATGAAAACTAGAATGAATTTCACCCACTCGTTTTCTTTTATTGATGAGAAGAAAGCAGTATCATAGCAAAATAATAAATGAAATGACTTGATGAATATCCTGAAGTAAGAATTCCAACCTCCCCTCTTGCCCCCCCCCCACACACACACAGTCGGTAAACAAAACAGTTTGCACACAAATTGAATCATTCCTCATAAGATTCTTAGAAATTGTCTCATTTTATTTTTCCTTTCGGAAATTCCCAAGTATCGTTCCACTGAATGAAGCAAAAGCAAGTAAGGATTTCTGTGCATTTATAGTAACACCAAGAGCAGACATGCACGCAAGTGGACTAGAGTGAAAGCTTTAACAAATCCTCATTATTCAGGTAGTTAAAGAGCAAGCTAAATAGCAACACCAACATGCTGTAAATCCTCCAGGCTGACAGAGAAGTGGTTATGACAGCTTTCACATTATCTTATTGCAGAATCGAGGCAGTAGTCACAGCTGGCTCATATGTCAAAATGTGTCAGGACTTAAATGGTAAAACAGGAGTGCAACAGCAATTGGCTTTTCAATCAATAACACAATCAATATATTTCACAGATATTTTCCCATATCTAAATTACTCTGCAGAGATGAGGGAGCCTGACTGAGTGTTTATAAATCAATAAAACACACAGCTAAAGGACATCTGCTCCTGTTCTTTTACTTCAAGGTGCTGTTTGCCTTTTCTTTTCACTCTCTTCTTATTTAAGAATGTACTTTTGAGGACAAACAGCCCTCTTGAGCACACAAATCAGCTTACTGCTGCATTTTGTGCACATGATGTTTTTAAATAATTTTGTGCTTGAGCATTCAACTAAGTGGAAGGACAGCTTTTCTTAGCTCAGAATGCTTTGACTGTTAGAATTAATAAAGCAGCTTTCAAATTTCAAGTAATATATGCTACATAAACTTCAAATAAATAATATCAAAGTACAGCATCCAGCCTTGCGAGTTGAAATAATAACCCAGGGCATTATTATTTTCTCTCTCTCTCTTGCAACAATATCCTTGCTGAAAATTATATATTGTATTTGTGCAGATATGTCACAAATGAGAAAAATGCTGTCCTCTACAAATCTATCTCGTTCACAGAAGGAGATGATGGGGAAAAAAAAAGATCTACAATTTAATGCAAACTCTAATACTGACATATAATTTTATTTCCATCCTGTATATCAAAATGAGGTGAAGTATGAAGCATGGTTTAACAAAAGCTGCAGTATTCTGAGTTAAAACTGCCATACTCTATCAATATCCTTTTTAACACAAGTAATATTATGTTTCACACTGTCAGTACTTCTTTAAAAATAGAAGGCCATATTGTGTTACAAGTAGAATGAAAATTAAAGGCATCAATCCATATACTTTTTCTAAACTTATACTGCTAAAGGAAATATTTTCCAAGTTGTTACACTAAACAAAGGCAAGTGTTTGCTATGTGAATTTGGGTAATGGCTAGAAAATAAAAATTCCAAAATGGGAAGTTTTTCCTTAATCAATTAAATTTTATTTCACCACTGCTTTATTTCCTTAAACTTTATAACTAAGGTTATTTGCTTGTCCCAGTGACTAGAGTGACTGTTTTCACTTCTGTTGGCTGTGCTTTGCAAATACAGATGTAGCACTGTAGCACTGTCATCCCATTGTTCATCTATTTGCTCGAGCGGGCACCAGTAACGTCTCCACTGTGAGACTTGTTACCGTTTTTGGCATATCGAATACGTCATGGGGAGCTTGCCGGGCTTTGCTATGCAGGCGGGATTCTCTTGATAGCTTGCCGGGCTCTCCAAAAGGGGCGGAGGAATAGAACCGGGGTTTGCCCAGGTCGCCTGCAAGCAAGGCAAGCGCCCTACCCACTGTGCTATCGCTTTAGCCCAAATATATATGTATATATATATATGTATGTAGATATGCATATATATGCATGTTTATATACATATATGTATGTATATATATGTGTATGTTTGTATACTTGTGTGTGCATGTACTAGTGGATGTGTGTGTATAATATATAGTTTCATTTGCTCTGTTCATATTATCTCTGACAAGCATACACTTTTTACATGTAGTTGGTTAACGAGAATATAATTTCTTTGGCAGGTACCACCCTTTGTATGAATCATCTTTTTGCATCCTTATACCTTATACCTTACAGGATTGAGATCCTCCTGTATATTAAATCCACTTCTGAAATAGCCTTGCCATCACCACCAGGATTCCATGTTTTTCTTAAAGCTAATGACTTTGTTTTCAAATTGTGAACCTATTTAATATGTCTGACTTTGTTGCAATGTTTATTTGAAATGAAACATTTTTGTGAAGATTAGGTAGGTATTCAATCTCCAACGAGAATTAGATGATTTTCTAAATTTATACATCATGTTATTCATAACTCTATTTATATTTAAGTGCTGAAGTTTTAATATAACTATTGCTTGAATAATGGATATCGCATTACGAAACTCTTCAATGTTTTTAGACTTGCCATCATCATTTTATATTTCATAGCTCTGAATAAATATTAAATAGTTTTTATTTATATCTATTAAAGGTGTACTGTGTTGGGGTTATTTAAAATCATCTATAGAAAACAGTACAAAAGAACTTCGTGTTTCTAGAAAAAAACTAACCCCTTTATCTTCATTTTAATAACAAATATTGATCAGTAGTCTCCTTTATGACAGATACAAGAATATACCATTCAAAAATTAAAAAATTTTGTCTTCATTTTGCTTATATTTTTAATAAAAATATTTTGTATTAAAACTATAATAGATACTGTGTTTAATAATATTTCTAAACCTTTAAGAGAGTTTCTGAGCCCTGCATAACATATAGTAATAGTTTTCTAATGACAATATTCTGTGTGTCGTTTGGTACATTCTTAGATTAAAAGAAATATTTTTCAGATTAAATTGGCATTCTATGTTTCATCTTGAAAAACTAATATAAATGCAATTTAATAAATTAACTCTAATAGTCATCACACATTGGGCTGCTCCATTTCAGCAAGAAAATTTTTTAATTACTTTATCATTTGCCTTAGAAGATGTCTCTGCTTTTTTCCACTGGAGAAATATTTTTCTCTCATTACGGTTTCCTTTCAAGAGAGGCTGGCATACCTCTCTGATAATGCCATGAACAAATTTTTTAATGACCCTTCTTAACTTTCCAAAAAATCTGGCATATTTCTTTCTATATTAAAATCTTATGCCTTTATTACAATGGAAAATAGCTTCTTTATTTAAATATGGAAGTGACAAAAGATTCAAGATACACAACCAATTATTGATACTAATAGTTTAAAAGCTACCATTGTACTTCTTAAAAGGAAGCCCTTAGGCTTTATGTCTGTCTGATTGTGATCCTTATCTGATATTTCAAACATCTTTAGACTGTATTAAAGATCTTGATCACTTGATTTCCCCCTGTTACTCATTGATTTGCTCCAGCAGGCACCAGTAACGTCTCCATTCATCCATGTCACACGTGCTAGTGCAGCCCAATGGCATCTGCTCGCTCCAAGAACACGAAGAGCCTCAAAGTGATTGTTCAGGGTCTTGACGAACAAGTCTGAACATCTTGTAGGTCGGTGGCCATGTGATCTTTTGACATCCCGTGGAATCCAGTTGGTAATGGCTCTAGTCCTGTGGTTGTCTCCAAATCGCATTACATGTCCAGCGCATCTGATTTTTGATGCCTTGGCAAATGAGACAGCATCCCTGATCTTTGATCGTAGACGGAGGTCAGAACTCTGGATTCTTTCTCTTACATGAGTGAAGCATGGTCTTTTGATTCCTCTTTGGGAGACCCGAATAGTGTTCTCATCCTATTTTCGTAGGGCCCAGGTCTCTAAGGTGTATGTTAATGCAGAAAGAATGGTGGAGTCAAAGAGATGTGCCCCGAACTGGAGTTTCTTCTTCCTCTTAGCTATTTCTTTGACACACTTTTAAAAAAATTTTTATTATTTATTTATTTTTATTTATTTATTGAATAACTGTGGGAAAATTTACAAAGCTTTCAGGTTTAAGTCTTTAAGTCCCGGTCATGCAATGATCAAACACCTTTCCCTTCATCAGTACTTATTTTTCACCACCAAGAACCCTAATATGCCCTCCCTCCCACCCCTCCCAATTCCTGTGAGGAAGATGAATTCTATTTAACCCTATCTATTTTGATTACGTTCATTATTTCAACAAAAGATGCACCATTATTGTTTAGAGTTTACACCAAGCAATCAGAACTGCTGAAAAGACATTGTGAAATAATCTGTTTTCTACAGCTGGTTATGAGAACCATATGATGTCACATGGCCGCCATTGCAGCTGTGTGATTTTGGTTTTCTGATATTTTACTTATTAAGTCTGGAGGGATTTCTGCCAAGAGCCAGATAATTATGAGATTGGTTTCTGTGGCTCTGGAGGCATGGCCGTGCCAGACAGCCGCTCGTAGGGGGCAACTCGTGGCCTTGGTAGGTTGTGAAGGACGAGCCTAGAATGCCCCCTTTACCATGAGGTTGCAGTTGCTCCGTCACAGCGGGATCATATCTGGCTTTCCAAAAAGCTCCGAGCTGGCTGCCATCTTGCTACCCAAGGGGAAAAAGGCAAAAGAAAGCAATATCCCTTCCCTCCTTGGGAGTCATGGTACCGTGTTCTTTGATACTCTTGAAGGCGTTCCAAGCTACTCTCTTCCTCCTGCACTACTCAGGTGCTAGGTCATTTGTCATGTTTACTTCTCAACCTAGGTACACATAACTGTTGCATTCTAAGATGTTCGTTCGATTGAGAGTGAATGGAATGTCAGGAATGAGTACATTTCTCATAAACATTGTCTTAGTGAGATTTAACTGTAGTCCAACCTTTCCACGCTCATGGTCAAAGTCAGCCAGCATTTGTGCGACTTGGCTAATGTTTGGTGTGATTAGAATGATGTCATCAGTGATGTGGAGGTGGTGTAGCTGCTGACTATCTATCTTCACTCCCATTCCTTCCCATTCCAGTTATTGCATAAAGTTCTTGAGGGTGGCACTGAAGAGTTTCGGTGAAATGGTATCACCCTGCTGAACCCCTCCCTTGACGTGGATGATCACTTCCTTGTAGAATGGTGAGATCCTGGTAGTGAATATAGCTCATGGAGGATACTGATGTATTGAGTTTGAACACCCTGTTTGGCTAAGGCTTCAATTACCACTTTAGTCTCAACAGAATCAAAGGCCTTTTTTAGATCAATGAACACTAGTCAGAGCAACATCTTGCATTCCGGAGAAACCTCAATGTGCGTGGTTACCATGTGGATATGGTCGATCGTGCTGAATCCTTTTCAGAACCCAGCTTGCTCGCATGGTTGTCCTTCATCTAAGTGTTCTGCTACTCCTATTCAGGATGACTTGAGTAAACAGCTTGTAGATGATGGACAACAGGCAGATAGGGCAATACTTGCCAATGTCGTGGATGTCTCCTCTCTTGTACAGTAGAACAGTCCTGCTAGTTTTCCACTGGAAAGGAACCTTGCACTCAGACAGGTAGTGTGTGAAGAGCCGAGCTAGTGTATTGTTGAGTACTGATGGCAAATTATTCAGTTATTCAGGTCTGACCTTGTCTGGGCCAGGTGCTGTTTGCTTCTTTACTGACAAAATGCTCTGCCAGATTCTGGAAGGGAGAATGTTGGGAACAACATATCCATCGTGCGGAATTTGGTATGTGGGCAGCTGGCCATGACTATTGAAGAGATCTGAGTAGAAATAATGGATAAACTTCTCCATTGACCTTCTGGAAGATGTGATAAATCCATCAGGACATCGGAGGCCAGTATTCTTGGTCTTGTAGTTGGCGAAGAACAGGCAGGTGTTGTGAATGCTTTTCCCGGTTTCTGCTACATTGGCCAGCACTGCTGCTCTTCTCTCTTTGAGGTCTTCTTTTATGGCTTCTCTGCACTGCTCTGTGAACTTGGATGTTGACTTGTGGTTGCGTTAGGCTTGCACCAAGCCACATTGAAGAATGAGCTTGAGAGTTTTCGAAGACAGGAATCTTTTTGTGGCTTTTTCTCTCTCAGCGTTCCTTACACAATCATGGAACTGCTGAACCAATTGATCGTATTCTTTGTCAATGTTGTCAATGATGGCATCTTCCCATGTTGCCAAAATAATGACAAACAGCTCCCAGTTGGTGGTTGTTCTGGGAATACTCTTCATAAATTTTGCAGCCCTTTTTCCCCACTCTGTAAAGTAGAATTTTGCGTGAAGGATATGGTGGTCCTATCCCATTTGGAATTTTGGGACCACAGTGACATTGGTCAGACAAAATCTTGGATTGAATATGATGTGGTCAATTTCGTTGTGGAACTGTCCACCCGGAGACTCCCATGTCCAACATTTAGATTCAGCCTTCTGGAACTGTGAGTTACGATGGATGGTCTTGGTCGACATGGTAAACTCAGACATTCTCTCACCCTATTCGTTCCATTCTAGGCCATGGGTCCCCATGTGGCGTTCTTCGGCTGATCTTCTTGGTCTTATCTTGGCATTAAAATCACCAACAATGATCTTGTAGACGGTGTGGTTTTTATAGAACTTCTCTAGCTCCATGTAGAACTTCTCAATTTCTTCATCGTAATTGGATGTTGATGCGTAGACAACAAAGATAGAAACTGCCAGCAGTGAGCCACATCTCTTCAAGTGTAATCATCCAATTCGGGTTGTTAGGCATTCGAATTAATCAATGCTCATGGCCAAGTTTGTGTTGACAAGGACACTGACACCTCTACCGCCTCCTTTGTTGCATGTTCCAAGGAAACAGTTCTTCTCCAGTGTCGAAAATGGCGTGATGTGACTGATGCCTTCTCATCTCAGTCAGACCAATGATGTTATACTTGATCTTTTGCGTTCACACCATCAGGTCCTTGATGGATGCATCTGATGCCAGCATACGTGCGTTGAAAGTAGACAGTCATTTTAGTTCTTCTTCATTTTGGCAGCCTAGTTTGGCCCTGAGATTTTATCAGCCTCTCCTCCTTATCTTTCTTAACACTGCCATAATGGGGGCTCTTTCAGGGTTAAAGAACAGGTTTTGCTTTTTCTACTTTTCTGTAGCACTATAGTCCTGCTGTTCATCTACTTGATCAAGCGGGCACCATTAATGTCTCCATTGTAGCACTTGTTGTTAATGTTTTTGGCATTTTGATAGGCCACAGGAAGCTTGCCGGGTTCTTCGAGAGGAACAGAGGAACAGAATCCGGGTCGGCTGCATGCAAGCAAACACCATACCTGCTGTGCTATCGCTCTAGCCCTACTTTCTGTAGAAAGACAAAAGAATTTTCCCATAAACTAGTGTTCAGCTGTATGAATATATAAAGGTAAAGGTAAAGGTAAAGGCCCCCCCGTTGTTCATCGATTTGCTCGAGTAGGCCCAGTAACGTCTTCATTGGAGACTTTGTTGTTACTGTGTTTGGCATATCAAATACAGCACAGGGAGCTTGCCAGGCTCTGCTGTGCGGGCGAGATACTCTCAGTAGCTTGCCGGGCTCTCCTATATTTATGAATATATAAGATTCTTATATATGAATATATAAGAAGAATTAATTTATTAGTTATTCTGTTTTGTTTTGTTTTGTTTTGTTTTGGGACCACACCCAGAGATGCTCAGGGGCTACTCCTGGCTCTATATTCAGTAATTACTTTTGTGGTGCTCAGGAAACTATATGGCATGCTAGGGATCAAACCGGTTTCTGCCACATGCAAAGTCAGGGTTCTCCCTGCCTTTAGCTCTGGCCCCTACAAGATGGATTTATTTCAAATTTGTTTTACACAAAAAAAGTAGCAAAACTATGCTGAATATTGTTGTTTTTAATTCCTGAATCCATTAAAACAGTAAATGTGTTTCTGAACATGCACTTCTAAAAGAGACATGATAAGCAATTTATATAAATTTATTTTACAGTAAAATTTTAAAAAAATTGTTGTCAAAATGTCAGAGTGGAGTAGGGTTCACTCCCATAAATTGTTTGCCAAGGATGCTGGTGGTTTGATGTAAGAGCCTTGTGTAAACACACAAAAAATAAAAAGGCCGGTGGTCAGGCCGTTTCCCCACTCCAGGGAGGTCGATAGCGATGGTCAGGCGAAGGAAAGAAACGGGGGCCAGGGTGGTTGGTCTTAGCAGCAGTTTATTACATGGAAGAGATGTATGTCATGGAGGCCTCAGGAGTCCTCAAGCACATGCACCTTTGTTCTCTCAGCTTCTGTCCTCAGCCCTGTCTCCCCAGGTTCTCTGATGCACATGTCCCCCCAGAGAGCCGTGAAATCTCCCTTATATAGATCATACCTCTAAAGGGCGCAATATAGTGATGTCATCAAAAGGAGTTACAGAAAGAACATTGAGGCAAAACATACATTGTTTCTTTAGATCTGCAGGTCAGTAATCCTGGCCTCACCTTTTTACAAATTACAAGCACTTAGATTAGCACAACAAAGACCAGTCTGCTAGAGTTTGGAATCTACATCTCCAAAATCAGCCAGCCTAGAGCCAGGCATCTACATCCCAAAGATCAGGCCTGATTTAGCACCTGGGATTTGCATACCTAAGGCCAGCTAGGTTCCTGTGAGATAAGAGAAACTGCCTCAATATACTGAAATCATTTACTGAAGGCAGTTTGAAGGGGAGAAATTTCAGTCTCATCCAAGCTAGTCAGGACACAAAGGAAAACTGCTTCTAGGGCAGATTCTCATTTAGCAGATCAACTCACACTAGAACAGATTTCCCTGGATGTGTTTCTCCTCTCCTTGTCCGACCAACATATAAGCATACATTATATAAATCATTTTGTATGGACAGAGTAAGAAATACTTTGAGCATATAGAATTGCTCTCCCAGGGCCATCTCAATCTCAGACTGCAGTGCTCAGGCCAGGTAGCTTTCCTATTCCTAGCAGCAGGGTCCTAATCTCATCGTTACTTTTGGATCATGACAGCATTTGCCTATGATCAACCTCTTAACTTATAGTTAAGAATCGTGGCACCTGTACCTCATGGTGTTTCACTAATAAAAAAGTTTAAAAAAAAAGAATCGTGGCACCTTGGCCTGGCTCATCTCGATGCCAGGGTAGCACATAACTTACCTGCTTGCCCTAGTTCCATCCAGTCCTACGTTGGGACCCTGCCCTTGGGGTGCTAGGAAGTGAGGGCAACTGAGGCTTAAGTTGAGAAGGCAGATGCCCAGGAGTGAATAATATTCAAAGCCAATCAACTCCTAAGTTATAAAGCATATAATTAATTGTCTTCCTGTATCTATACAAAAAGGACATTGCATTAAAGTAAACTGCTCAAAAGACATAAGGAGAGGAGAAAGGCGATATTAACTTACAGTACTGCTTCAGTGTCTAAGCAGGATGAGACCTTACAAATTGGTTGGGGAAGAGAGCATAGAAGTGGTTACAGATAGACAAAGTAATGGGAGTGACTCGGAAGCACTGTGATGGGTGCAACCTGATAAACCTAAGCTTCGTGTACTCCAACAAGCCTGAAGATCATAGTGTTGCTTGGCTACTGCACTGCCGGAGAACAATAACAGGACCATCATGGTGATGCCTAGGAGGTTGTATAGTCCTGAGGATCCATAAGATCAGGCACATAAATGATGTATACCTTCTGTACTCTTACCCTGAAATGTCAGAATTTTTAAAAAATATATGCATGTTAAATATGTATATATGCATATGTGCCATATCTAATGAATATGGTTAAGAATATTTTAAAATTTAAAAAACATTCTGCCAAGTTGTATACTGATTTACTCAAGTTTAACTAACACAGAATGCCTACAATAAAATCTATAATAAATAAACCTGCAATAAGAGTTTATTACATAGCTGGCACTTTCTATATCCAATTCAGATACTCTTATAGAATATTTTTAACATATAGAGAATTCTATTACATATATATATATTTATACACATGCATCATGTATATAATGAAACCAGAAAGTAGTATTGAGAATCTGTGCTTATGAATAAGGGCCATAAAAATGGGGTAGAGTCATTAATCAAAATATAAGAAGAAACATATTGATACATATCATAAATTTGTTTTTATAGTCTAAAAAAGTTTTTATAGTCTTACAAAAAGTAGAAGTATTTGGATTCAAAAGTGAAAATCACTTCACTTCACTTAATCACTTAATCCCCGTTATTCATTGATTTATTCGAGCGGGTGCCAGTAACGTCTCCATTCATCCCGGTTGCGTGCTAGCGTAGACCAATGGTATCTGTTCGTTCTAGGAACATGCAGAGCCTCAAACCGATCATTTAGGGTCTTGACGAAGAAGTCTGACCATCTTGTAGGTGGGCGTCCACGTGATCTTTTGATGTCCCGTGGAATCCAATCAGTAATGGCTCTAGTCCAGCGGTTGTCTGTAAACCTCATTACGTGTCCAGCCCATCTGATTTTTGATGTCTTGGCAAATGAGACAGCGTCCCTGATTCTTGAGCGTTGACGAAGATCAGAACTCCGGATTCTATCTCTCATTTAAGTGAATCGTGATATTCCAAGCATAGCTCTTTGGATTCCTCTTTGAGAGACCCGAATAGCGTTCTCATCCTGTTTTCGTAGGGTCCAGGTCTCTGAGGCATATGTTAATGCAGGAAGAATAGTGGAATCAAAGAGATGTGCTCATAGCTGGAGGTTCTTTGTCCTTTTAGTTATTTCTTCAATGCTCTTGAAGGCATTCCAAGCCGCTCTCTTCCTCCTGCGCAACTCAGGTGTCAGGTTATTCATCATGTTGATTTCTCGACCTAGGTATATGTAACTGTTGCATTCGGAGATGGTGGTTCCGTTGAGAGCGAATGGAGCATCAGGAACAAGGCTGTTTCTCATAAACATTGTCTTCTTAAGATTCAGCTGGAGTCCGACCTTTCCACATTCACGGTCAAAGTCGTTCAGCATTTGTGCCGCTTGGCTGATGTTTGGTGTTATTACAACAATGTCATCAGCA
The DNA here is from genome assembly GCF_029834395.1 of Sorex fumeus. Lineage (NCBI taxonomy): Eukaryota > Metazoa > Chordata > Mammalia > Eulipotyphla > Soricidae > Sorex > Sorex fumeus. The sequence continues at coordinate 56,976,893 of NW_026606065.1, forward strand.
AAGAGGAGGTGGTGTAGTTGCCGACCATCTATCTTCACTCCCATGTTTTCCCATTCTAGTCGTCGCATGATGTTCTCGAGGGTGGCACTGAAGAGTTTTGGTGAAATGGTATCACCCTGCCAAACCCCTCTCTTGATATGGATGATTACTTCTTTGTAGAATGGTGAGATCTTGGTAGTGAATCCGCAATAGAGCTCATGAAGGATCCTGATGTATTGAGTTTGTACGCCCTGATTGGCTAGGGCTTCCGTGACCGCTTCCATCTCAACAGAATCAAAGGCCTTCTTTAAATCAATGAACGTTAGACAGAGCGGCATCTTGAACTCCCGAAATACCTCAATGAGCTTGGTTATTGTGTGGATATGGTCGATGGTACTGAATCCTTTTCGGAATCCAGCTTGTTCACATGGTTGTCCTTCATCTAGTGTTCTGCTAATCCTATTCAGGATGACTTGAGTGAATAGTTTGTAGATGACAGACAATAGGCAGATTGGGCGATAGTTGCCAATGTCGTGGATGTCTCCTTTCTTGTATAGTAGTACAGTCCTGCTGGTTTTCCATTGGGATGGAACCTTGCATTCAGACAGGTAGCGTGTGAAGAGTCGAGTCAATGTATTGATGAGTACTGATGGTAAGTTCTTCAGGTGTTCAGGTCTGATCTTGTCTGGGCCAGGTGCTCTTTGTTTCTTTACCGATGAGATGGCATGTTGCATTTCGGAAGGGAGAACATTGGGAACGACATATCCATCATGTGGTATGTGGTATGTGGGCAAGTGGATGTGGCTATTAAAGAGATCTGAATAGAAGTCATGAATAATCTTCTCCATTGCCCTTCTGGAAGATGTGATAGATCCATTCTGATGTCGGAGGGCAGTCATCTTGGTCTCGTAGTTGGTGAAGGACAGGCAGGAATTATGAATGCTTTTCCTGGCTTCTGCCATATCTACGAGCACTGCTACTCTCCTGTCTTTGAGGTCATCCTTGATCGCTTTTCTGCACTGTTTTGCCAGCTCGGACGTTCGCTTGCAGTTGCCTGAGGCATGTGCCAAGCCACGTTGGCGAATAAGTTCAAGAGTGTTCGAAGAAAGACGGTTTTTTGTGGTTATCTCTCTCTTGGCATTCCTTGCACAATCATGGAGGTGCTGAATCATTCGATCGTATTCCTCATCAATGTTGTCAACGACGGCATCTTCCCATGTTGCCGCAACAGAGTCAAAGAGCTCCCAGTTGGTGGTTGTTCTGGGAGTCCTCTTCTTAAACCCTGCAATAATAATAAAAGTGAAAATAATAGGGGAATATTCTCCATAAGTACTCATCTGGAACCCATTCACATATAATATTTAACAATTATTTTAAAATATTACTATAAATAAAATGCCCCCCAAATTTCAAATTATCAGCCTCCAAATTCAATCACCTTTTAAAATCACGGGGCCAAAAATTTATATCTTGATAGTTAATAGGTTGAATGTAGGGTACATAATAAGTTAATCCAGAATAGAAATTTATATCTTCTGATCAACTGTGGACAACTTAGGAAAACACTAGCTTTGAATTTATTTTGAAGCAGACAATTTGGGATAGTTCTTGAACATATTCACATATCAGAAGATTTATGTCAATTTTTTAAAAAATACTGACGACTCAATTTAGTATCTCATTATCAGAAATTTCAATACAAAGTGAAAGAGTTCAGAGGGCTCAAAAATATTAATTGATAATAATAAAGAAGAAAGGTGATTGACTAAGAGGAGATTCAATTTGATTCAAAGGCAATGAACACATGAAAGTTTTAAGTAGCAACAAAGGAGGATTGTTTTGTTGACAGTCATGCAAATAAGCATTGACCCATATGCTCTGTGCCTAAATATAAATTTTTGTACTTTGTTCACGTTTCCTGTCAGCATAGATTTTATAACAAGTTAGATTTTGTTGTAACTCAGAAACTTGTTGCAAGAATCTTGTCTTCTTTTAACCATCTGATTATAAGAATGTTGAAAGAGTATGGTTGAATGGAAAGCTGCAGCTTTGGCATTAGTAAGTTAATTTGGGTCAATGAACATTTCTGCAACCAAATGTAACTTTCATGGTCTAATAATTCTTGAAAAACTCTGCAAAGCTTGTTTAACATTCTTCCTGTACACACTTGAAAACATATACTTTTAAATGTACTTAAATATGTAACATATTAAATATACAAGTATCAGAGACACTATGTGTTAACCATGCAGATTAAAATTCTGTTGGGATAAATTGATGACTTAGATTTATAAGAAATAAATATCAGAGTTCCTTTGAAGATATACTTTGCATTTTCTTCTATATCAACTTCTCCCCAAGGAATGTAATCTGAATTGGAAAGGCTTACCATCTTTAATAAACTCTAACCTATTACTTTAAAATTATATATTTCTATACAGAGTACTTTAATATTTTATTTTCTATGATTAAATCATAATGATTTCCCAACTTGTTTATGAGATTTACGTTGCTGACATTATAGAACTGAACATCATAGTCATCAGATATAAAGTTTAATGCTTTAATAATTGTACATTTTATTTGTACATTTTACTTGCAGTAATATATTATTTGCTAAAAAATTGCTGAAGTTATTTTGCGCAGTTCTCTTCTACATGTGTGAGTGTCCACTAGAATATATAACTCATTAAAATTGCTAAATTTATGCAGATTTTCTACTTCACTGGAACTAATAAAATATTTTAATGTGAACCTGATATCATTCACTAAAGCAATTATTGTGTTCTTATATTTATAAAAAATTTTGTTTATTGCATGTTTTTAGTCTAACATCAATACTATATAGCTCTTATAGGAGCTTTAACATATTTTCTATAAATGAAGTACTAATTGTCAAGTACTAATTAATCAAATTACATCATTTTCTTAAAGGCATTATCATACTTTGTCATATATCAACTATACTAAAGAAGACACACCTAAGGCACATATAAACACGAAATATAAATATTAAATATACAAGTATAATTGAATATATGTTTTTATAGGTGGATATTATATTTCTTTCTACTTTTTTCTTATTTTATAAGTACCTTTTACATTATTAGAGATTTAAAATTGCTTGGATAGATATTATTAATGTTATTTCTAAATCTCCTTCCTAACTTTTCCACTTTCTTTTTGCCCTTTTTCTTCTGCTTTGTTCTCTCATTATCCTTGCCTTCATACTTCCTCCTACCATTCCTTCCTCAAAATTACTGTGGCTATTATTGGAAATCTATTCATAATATGAAACCTGAACTCAGCTTGAATTGATAAGATCTTGTTGGAATTTTGTTTGCATTCAGTTGGCAATCTGCGGTGGGTGGTGTTGTGATATAATAGCCGTATATCTTAAAGAGCAGTGTAAGTGTATCACTGAGACACCAATGAGACAGATTTAATAAAACCTTCAAAAACAGCCACCTCCAAAAATATAACTATGTTGAACAATTTAAGTTAAGAATATAAATTAACAAATTATTTTATAACTTTCAGAGAGCCCAGCAAGCTACCGAGAATATTCGATATGCCAGACACAGTAACAACAAAGTCTCCAATGCTGATGTTACTGGGCCCGCTCGAGCAAATCGACGATCAACGGGAGGGCCTTTACCTTTACCTTTACCTTATTTTATAACTTTATGCTTCACAGTTTATTAAATATTTTGTGATCAGTCTTGTATCATTTTTCCTATCCTTTTACAGACATTTAACTTTGGGTTTTATGATCTTTATTACTACCAATATGTGTATATATCAAATAGCAATATATCTGTATACTTATAGTCACATTCAGTTTGCTCCATTGCATATTTTCTAATTTTCTAAGCCACCTCTATTATGTTTTTTTCTAAAACATGTGTTTAATTCTATACATTTATTTATTTAATTGCTAACTTAGCTCACAGGATTTTTCTTACTTGAAATAATCTCAATACCATTATCCTTTAAATATATGATTATAATTTCTTTGTGCATAATTTGAGTAGATAAAATTTCCAATTAATGAAAATTTGCAATTACTCTTTTTGAGATGGGTGGAACTAAGATCACTAAAAATAAAGATCTGAGAATATTCCCAGAGTGCATGCACACACACATACACGCACACACACACACATACACACACACACACACAAACACACACAAAACCTATAGAATCTTGTTTTCGGCCTCATTGAGAAAATCCTCTAGAGAGCCCATGAACTTTATCTGGGAAATTCACTTCTGTGGAACATGGAGCTGTAGCTGATATAACAGCTAAATTGTGGAACCTCAGGGAAATGTTAGTTGTGAAGTAGGGATTGAAAATTAGTATTTTCACTGAAAAAGGATATTAATGAGCTGAGAATCAGCACCTTGCCTTAAACTCGCACTCTGGTAAAAAAAAAAAAAAAACATGAGCAAGAGACTAAGATATAAAGCCAAATAGATATTCTCAGACCTCAGCAGCCCTCTACATTTACTCTAAATCCTTTAGAGTAGAAATCAACCAGAAGACAAATTCAGGCAGATTATTTCAAAGGTAGAGCTGCAGTAGGAGGAACACCGGTTGTCTTCACCAGGCATAAAAAAATATTAAACAAAGGATCAGTACCCTTTTCACAATGCTAAAACCACATCTGAATTGACTGGATTGAATAACATGGATTGAAAGGATAACATGGATTGAATAACACATTTTGAAGAGACTAAAGAAAACTGATAGAAAACTAATATCAGCCTACTGTATTGATCATTTGGTAGGAATACAGATATGGTGAAACACAAGCTGAATCCAGAGTTTGAGCTAAAGTTGTCAATCTGACTAGAAGGTGATAATAGATTTACAGGTGTTAACCCAATGTATATACTCTAGTTGACACTAGGTCTGCTTGGGGTTGTAGGCATTTAACTCTGACATATACAGCTATATGCATGCTGGCGTAATAAATATGTAACTCCAAATTCCCAAAGCATTGTAACCTACTTTCGGTCACATACAACAATAAATCCTCAAAAGGTATACAGATGTCCTCATAATCTTAAACCAACAGGTATAGGGTTAATTATATAGGTGTGAGCCTTTGATATTGTTTAAGCCAATTTACACTTAAATATCTTCTACTACCCTTCATGCTGAACCTATTTTAATAGGGAAATCCAGGAATTATGTCCCAAACAATTAAATGGCTAAATACATCAGTACTCTCCAGTGTCTGAGGAAGACTTGTAGGCAATAATTCTGTTCTTATTCAATGAGGTCAAGAAATAAGTGAAGACCATTCCAAAACCTTCATCAAAAATGAACTGGAAGTTATAATAGATAGTATGAAATGGTGCAATGGCAGATTTTGGCAATAGAATGAACATATCTGAAACACAAATCAGTGAACTCAAGGACAAATAGCAAAAAATATTTTTAAACACTAAAAATAACTCAAAAAAAAAGAAAAAAATAAGGGATTTATGGAAATCATTCTGAGAAACAATATTTACATCAGAGGCATTCCAAAATGAGATGACATAAAAGTAAAGAAATGTTGCTGAAAGAAATAATGACTGAGAACTTCCTTAATCTGTAGGAGACATTAGAAAAGTTCTAGGAAACACAAAAAGTGCCAAGGAAAATAAATCCAGACAGAATAGCAGATCACAATGTAATCAAAATGTCAATAATCAAAGAGAGATACAGACGTTTAAAACCAGTGAAAGAGAAGACTCAGATATAAGTTAACCCCAACAATGTCCATATCAAATTTCTCAAAAGAAACTACAAAAACGGAATTATATGACATATCCACAGTATTGAAAAATGCAAAAATCTGACCAATAATCCTTTGCCCTGCATGGTTAACTTACATTAAAAAGTGATAAAAAAATATTTACAGAAGAACAACATCAAAAGGCATGTAAAATAGCTTTGCAAGAAATAATTATTCATCTTTTATAAAAGGCAAGGAACCCCCTCACGGAAAAACAAAGATACACTTAAAAATAGGTGGGGAGAAAAAGTTACAGAGGAGTCCCTAGAAGGAATCCAAGATTAACTTGTTTTAAATTTAAATAGGGAAATGATAGAACTTCAAATGTATATGGCATGGCACCCTTAAAGCAAAAATGCATAAATGAAACTAAAGAGTAAAGACAATTACAAGCAGATCATAACCCAAAAGCTCAAAAATCAAGTGCAACTAGAGCAAATCAGGGAAAGCTTAAAAAAAAAAGTCAAACTCCAAAACAGCCAAAACCCTTACAAAAGAAAATGGCAATAAATTCCTTTATGTCATTTTCCTAAATGTCAGTATGGTGATGTCCTCATACAAAAGGCACTGAGAGGTTGGATAGACCAGGAAATAGAGCTCAACCTTCTACACTTAAAAAAAAAAGGCACACTAAGTGGCTTTTTGGACTCATGTTCTCTCCTGAACACATATCTTGCTTGTCTTGGTTTCTTTGCTTGCTTGTTTATATTTTGGAGAAAGCTCTATTTTCTTTTGAACACATCCCCTCTCACATCTTTTTAAGAAAGTTTGGTACCATTAACACACAAGTACACACACATACACACACACATGTACACACCAGGACATACTTGAATTTTCATGCTAAAAACAGATTTAGGGTGGAACCTGGAAGAAAATCAGAAGAGTTAAATGGTAGCAAAAAATAAAAAATCAAAATACAGGAAAAGCACATGTCTGATTCAGACAAGATAAGATAGAAATGAAGTAAGGTAAATGGAGGTATGGTAGATATGGATGAATAAAGGTAAAGGTAAAGGCTCTCCCGTTGATCGTCGATTTGCTCGAGCGGGCCCAGTAACGTCTCCATTGGAGACTTTGTTGTTACTGTGTCTGGCATATTGAATACTCTCGGTAGCTTGCCGGGCTCTCCGAGAGGGGCGGAGGAATCGAACTCGGGTCGGCCATGTTGGCCGCTTGTAAGGCGAACGCCCTACCACTGTGCTATGAATAATAGGTCAAATAAGATATAAATATATTAATAGACCTTGAAACGGCTCAATATATACACACAAAGTGAAGTAACACCAAAGTTCTTAATGAGATACTCATAGATCTGAGGTGATCAATTGATGGCAACAAAGTAGTAGTAAGACACTTTAGCATCCCTTTATAATCATTTTACAAATCACTCATGCAGTCAATAAAGGATACCCCTTTATGAGTAATTGTAAGATATGGGATTAACAAATGAACTCAGATCTCCACTGACAGAAATTAATATATTCTCTTCTACAGTGCACTTGGAACATTCTTTAGGATAGATCATATGCCAGGCCACAAACTGTCCAAAAGATAATGAAAGTAGAAATAACATTTTTTATACCATAATGATATCAAGGTAGAGATAAAACATTAAAAGTAACTTGGAAAGACTCAAACATATGGAAAGTAAACAATAATTATTTAGCAACCATTGAGTCAAAAAACAAAATCAAAGAAATAAAGGGAGTCCTGGAAATAAATGAGAATGGAGACAAGCTACCAGAACCTGTGGAATATAAAACACAGGTCTAAGATGGATTTCAAATTGAGCACATTCTTATATCAACAAGAATATGAACAAAATCTTTTTTGATAATCTAATCTTTGGTGGGCCAGAAAGATAGCATAATGAGTAGAACACTTGTCTTGCACATAACAGATTGGGTTTTTTCCCTGTCATCCCATATGATTCCCTGAGCCCCTCCAGGAGCAATGCCCGAGTGCAAAGCCAAGAGTAAGTTCTGAACATTACTGGGTGTGACCCAAAAGGCAAAACCAAACCAAATAAAACTAATCCACCTCGGTATAAGAAAAAGAAAGATTGGAACCAAAAGTAAGTGAAAGGAAAAGATATAACTTAACGTGGAAATTTATTGCATAGAAAGAGTAACAAATATTAATGAAGCAAGTGTGTTATTATTTTTAGTTTCAAGAATAATCAAGATTACAAACCCTTAGAAGATTCACTTAGGAAAGAAGTGAGAAAACTTATAAATAAAAATGAAAATAAAAGGTGTTTTAACAAAGAGGAAATACAAAAGAAATCCTAAGAGATTACTATAAGCAACATTATGCTACTAAGATGGAGAATGTGAAAAAAGAAATGATTATATAAACTTCCAAGGCTGTATCAGGAGAAAACAAAATTTGAACAGATTGATTAATAGTAATTAAATCAGTAATAAATTCCCACCTTAAAAAAGTGGCCCAAACAAACTTCCTTTTGATTCTACTGAATCTTCAAATATTACCTATTATTTATCCTCTTCAAACTGTTAATTAAAAAAAAAAACCAGAGATTCTTTCTACACTGTTTTTCTGAGAACTAAAAGTTAAAGTAGAAAATACTTATGACTCAAAATAAAAATTTTGTATCAGAGCTATTGTATAGTAAGTAGGCAATTGCCCTGCATGTAGCCAGCCTCAATTCAACCCCTGGAATAATGTATGGACTTCAAGACCTTCATAGGGATGATCCCTGAGGGTAGAAACACGAACAAGTCCAGAGCACCTCTGGTTGTCTCCCCAAACCTAAAATAACATATGAAAATATAATGGAAACTAAAAAGAAATTTTCCTAATGAACATAGATGCAAAGATCCTCATCAAAATCTTAGTGAAACTGATTCAATAGTTCATCAAAAGACTAATGTACCATGATGAAATGGGCATTATTCCACCAAAAGTGCAAATAACATTCAATGCACGAAAATCAATTAATATGATACACCACTTCATTAACGTATTAAATTATAGCAGATCAAAAATGTGATCCTATCATTTTATCAATAAACGTAGAAAAACTTTTTAAATTATTCAACGTTTATTTGTTATGAGGCTGGAGTCACAGCACAGCAGTAGGGCGTTTGCCTTGCATGCAGCCAGCCCAGCCGAGTCGGGTTTGATTCCTCTGCCCCTCTCGGAGAGCCCGTCAAGCTACCCGTAGGCCAAAGCCTGGCAAGCAACCGTGACATTCAATATCCCAAACACAGTAACAACATGTCTCAAAATGGAAACGTCACTGGGCCTGCTCGAGCAAATCGATGAACAACAGGAGAACAGTGTTTTTGTTTGTGTTTATTTGCTATGAAAAAAATTCTCACTAAAATGGAGATAAAATTTTTAAAAATCACTATTTACTCAAAATAGTAAAAGCCAAATGCACAACAAAGAACTAATATCATATTCAAGGATAAAAAAACTGAAAATATTCCCTTTAAGGGTCATGAACAAGAAAAGCTTGTCCGCTGTCATCATTATTATTCAATGATATTGGAAGTCCTTGCCATAGAATAAAGCAGTCAAAAAATAAGATAAGATAAATGGATTAAAGTTCGAAAAGAAAAATCAAGCTATCACTATTTGCAGCAATTCCACTTCTTGATATCTATCCCATGAATAAAAAAACATAAGGAAAAATACTTATGTTCATTGCAATGTTACTTACAATAAATAAGATATTAAAAGAACTCAGATGCTCATCACCATATGAACTCATAAGGAAATTGTGAAATATATATGCACAATGGAATGATATTTGTGTTCTGCTAATTAACGGAAAATGAAATTCCACCTTTTGTTACAAATTTGAGGAAACTAAAAGGTACCTTATTAAGTGTCATAAGTCAGAGAGAAAGGAAAAATACTGGATTATATCACTCATACATGCCATATCAGAAAACAAAGAATGGATAATCATAAATGAATCTGGATGCTTGAACTCTGCCAAGAGAATTATAGTTACCAAATGGGGGGATAGGAAGGCAAGTAAGGCAGGGAGTGATGAGGTTGTCAACACTACTCTAAATAAATAAAATTAAGCCAAATAATTTACCTTATTGATCTACACCTCGATGTCCTTGCTATCATATCGGGTCTTAACCTTCTCAACTAATGTTTGTTTATCTATTAACAGGGACATTCACAGAAGAGCTTGAGGCTTAGGCACCATTCGAGACACTCTCAGCTGATTCTTCAGGCCTGCAGTTCTGTACTTGTGTCCAGCTATGTAGCAACTAGGACAACCTGAAGCTCCTGTAACCAGGTAGTGTTGGTCAGTGAAATGTGTCTAAGAAATATGTCTAAGAAATGGACTGCACTTCTTTGAACTTCTAGCTTGTGTGTTACCTTTACTTTGTTTGTAAATAATCCATATGTACAGACTGCTGCTAGATACAGAAATCATATTTCCTTATAAATTTATCATATTAATATTTATATTCAAAAGTAGCTAATATTGCTTTTGACTAGTAATCTGCCTGGTCCTGAAAAAAGATGGCATATGAAAATTTCCCACAATAACTGTAGAACTTTAATTTCCATTTTGTTATTCTTTCAGCTTTATACATTTCAATTTTATATTATTAAAGCCATATAAATTTTATTCCTATGGTTTATAAGTGATAATGAAATTATATAACCTCTTTTATTACCACAGTAATCTATTTTTCTAAAGTCTATTGTGATTCAATTTAGGATTTTACTATAGTTTTTACTGTTTTTGTTTTTGGGACAAACTATTAAGGTTATTCCTACCTATTGGAGCTTATTAATAGCGGTGCCAAAGGGACCATAGTGCAAGAATCAAACCAGAGTCAATTACATGCAGACAAGTGTAACAGCTCCTGTGCCATATGACTCCAGCCCCCTCATCCTACTCACTCAATAAAAATAGCCAACAACAACAACAACAAAAACATTTCTGGGAACAATGTTTTCCCATTATCTCTCTTAAATTTGTCATTTCTTCGAATGCCAACATTTTGTATAATTTTGTATTTTGTATGTTCTTTATTAAATAAAGTGTGCAAGCTTAGTTTTGATATATAATCTAAGAACACATAAATTTAATTTAGTATTTAAGATTTAGTAGGCAACATATCATAGAGGGATATATATATATATATATATATATATTACTTGATCAGTTGATAACTTGACATACCATTACTCATCGATTTGCTCGAGCGAGTGCCAGTAACGTCTCCATTTTTTGCTGTCGCATGCTAGTGTAGCCCAATGATGTCTTCTAGCTCCAAGAACACAAAAAGCCTCAAACCGTTTAGGGTTAGGGGAATGAGATCCGTTGTATTTACTGTTTTTGGCATGTCGATCGAATACACCACGGACATCTTGCCAGGCTCTGCTGTGAGGGCAGGATATTCTCAGTAGCTTGCCAGTCTCTCTGAGAGGGATGAAGGCTTTTAGGGCAGGCTCTAATCACTCTTGCAGGTGTTCCCATGGTTCAAACCATGTTTGAACCCCATCAAATATGGTGCGTTAATCTTGGGAGATTATATCATATAATTATATAAGATTATATAAGATTATATAATATAATCTTGCCTCTTGGAGAGCCTGGCAAGCTACGGAAACTATCCTGCCCCACAGCAGAGCCTGACAAGCTACCAAAAACAGTAACAATAAAGGGTTTCATTTTCCTGACCCCAAAAGAGCCTCTAATATGGTAGCATTGGGAAAGATGAGTAAGGAGAGGCTGCTAAAATCTCAGGGCTGATGAGAACAGATCACTGGTTAAAGAAACTTTGGTACATCTACACAATAGAGTACTATGTAGCTGTTAGAAAAGATGAAGTCATGAAATTTATATACAAGTGGTACTACATGGAAAGTATCTTGCTAAGAGAAATGGGTCAGAAAGAGAGAGACAGACATAGAAAGATTGCATTCATCTGGAGAACATAAAGTAACAAAAGACTAACACCCAAGAATAGCTAAGATAAGTACCAGGAGGTTTACTCCATGCCTTGGAGGCCAGCCGCACATGCTATGGGAAAAGGCAGCTCAGATAGAGAAGGGAGCACCAAATAAAGGGTGTTGGGAGGATCCTCCCAGGATGTGAGATGCATGATGAAAGTAGACTATAGACCGAACATGATTGTCACTCAATGCCTCTTTTGCAAACCACAGCACCCAAAAGGAGAGAGTGAACAAAAGGTAATGCCCTTTCAGAGGCAGGGTGGGATGAGGGGTTTGGGGGGTGGGAGGGATACTGGGATCTGTGGTGGTAGAAAATGGGCACTGGTGGAGGGATGGGTATTTGATCATTGTATAATTGAAACCCAAGCACAAAAATTTGTAAGTCTACAAATGTACTTGTGGTGTTTCACTAATAAAAATAAAAAAAAAAATCTCAGAGCTGGGATGAATGGAGACATTATTGGCACCCGCTCAGGTAAATTGAGGAAGAACAGGATGACAGTGACAGTTATACAGTGATGTAAAGATTACAAACATATCAGTACTTATTTCTAGAACACTGTTTTTGCTTTTATTTTTTTTTCTATTTTTGATTTTGGAATGTCCTTTCTTGCTTCTTACAAACAAATTTCCTTGCTTTCTTTCAGCTTATTTTTAATTTAATATTTCTCCTCCATTTATTATTTCGATTTTTTAATATTATCTTTTTGTCCTTCTTTATACCAAATCTTTCTGAGGCAAAAAGCTTGCGGACTGCAGGGGAGGAGGCGTGTGCCCAAGTGCAATGGAGGAAGTATAGGACAGTGTCCCCAAAGGGAACAAAGTTCAGGACACTCTGGGTCCTCCTTGCATGATTCAAAAGTGGTATCAGAAACAAATTTTGTAATACTTAAATTATATTCTATGTGGTTTTTTTTAGTTTCTCAGGTGTTATCTAGACAATTATGTCTATTGCAATAGTCCTAAATCTCCTACAAGATGTTTAAAAATACAGCAATTCTTACTTAGCATTGTTAAAAAGTTTGGGAAACTTTGCCTTCAAGTGAAACAACATGCAGCAAAAACAATTTTGTCATAAGTTAATTGATACAATCAAGAGTTTTTATATTTGGGGTCCCTATAACAAGTAGTATCAGTGAAGTCATTTCTTGTCACAAAAAAATGCCTAAACTTCTAAAGAGATGGACACTTTTAAAATTAGTTTTAATGATATTTATTTCTAACATTTGAATTTGTTGTTCGTTCTGAGGACTCAGTAGTAATGCTTAGGGCATATTCTTGGCTCTAAACACAAGAATTATTCAAGGTGGAGCTTGGGGGACCATATGTATGCTGGATTGGAATCTGAGTCACCATTGCCTATGGTATTACTTTTTCAGCCCTAGTTTTAATCACTTGGAAAATAAAATGGTTTTCTAAATTAAATTATTAATTTTTCAAACCACTTATCAAATCCAAGGTAGCCCAGATGTAAACCATCTCTGGACAAGTTATATTTCCAAATGATCTCAGGGCACATTTTCTCTTTCAGGACACATTCTCTCTCTCTCTGTCTTTATCACTCACTGTCTCTCCTTTTGTTTCTCTCTCTGTGTTTCACTCTCTTTCTCTCTCTCTCTCTCTCTCTCTCACACACACACACACACACACACACACACACACACACACACACAAAGTGCAATAACTGAGCCACACTTATTAACCTGAGTTTGTCTTAGGCATGTTGGAGGAAACCAGAATACCTAGAGAAAACATATGCAGATCAAATAAGGGGAAAATGTGCAAACTAGTCAGTGTCTTAGCATAAATAGAATGAGTTTCATCGAAGCTATATGAAAATGACATGGAAAAATGACATTAGATTAATAGAGGATCATATATATACACACATATATTACTATATATGCTTGCTTGTGAGTAAAATTGGTCTAATATGTTTTACAGTGATTTTTAATACAATGAAAATTGAAGTATACATGATGATTGAGTCAATCAGAAAATTTTGTAAATTAGAATACAATTTTATTGATTATTTTAGTTGGACATCATTATGTTATATGGGATTTATGTCACAGAAAATGTTTGTTCTAGCAAAGAAGATTCTTACTGAAGGAAGCAGAAGATGCATAGATGATTGGGACAATTAATTGTACCTAATTAATGTATAACTAGTGCCGGTACAGTTTTTTATTTTGTACCAAGTAGAAGATGACTGATTCATAAACCTTCAAATACAATAAAACTATAATGAGATATTTGTAAACTCCTGTAAAAAAGTTAGCGTAAGAAAACTAATTCATTGACTTAGTCTGTAACACATGGGAATAATACTCTATAATCATTAAAATAAAACAGATTACTACTTTACCTGTATTTTATGATGCAATGTATGTTAGTATGTTTTTCATATGGAGAAGAGGAGTGTGTGAGCGATAGTGGAAGTTAGAAAAATCTTTATTTCCATGAAAGAAAGGTGATTTATTACTCTTATTATTTTTTTAAATTATGAATGATATAAAGATAATCTTCTATAGGTTTAAGTTAGGTCTTAAACTAAAAAAAATATAAAAATCTGAGAGCTTTAATCTTGACTCTGTCATTGCCTGGTCAATATTTTTTCAAGAATAAAACATTAACTCTTCTAGTACAACCCGAGAGGTTCTGCCTTTTTTATGGAATGAATGTACTAAGTTTTACAACAATTCCCTGGGTGATACCCACTACAAACAATTCCATTTAGTTCCCTATCTGATTTTTTTCTAATAAAAAGGAACAGTTGGAACTTTATATACATCCCCCTTTTGTTTTCCAGCTTCCCTCTTAGATTCCAAAGAAAATATTTTGGCATTTTATTGTTCAAAGGAAATCAAACATCTCCCAGATTATTTTTGAACTGTAGACAAGCTGATTAGACCTGTAGAGTTTAATGAAATGCATACAATGTTGGGGGTACTTTGCCTTGGTTTTATTTAAAAATGAGACTATACTGAAGCAGGATTTATAGTTTACCACTGTTTCAAGATCTTTAATAGTCTCTAAGATAAATATATGATAATGAACTATGCCATCCACATTAGAAATGTTCTTTTTGCTTCCCAAAATAACTCTTTTCAATGTCCTCAAATATTTATTTTTCAATTAAGTCCAGATTAAGTCAAATGGTTGGAAAGGATTAAAAATAAAAGCATGTTATGATTTTTACGAATTTCATTCAATTTGAGATGATGTGTTGCATAAAGAAAACAATAAACTAAACATATAGCAATAGAGTAACTAAAGATTAAAGCACTTTATTAATATGGTAATGGTTAAAACAATTTGCTTCTTTCTTTTTCTTTAACATTTACAACAATGAGTACTGTTCTGGGATTCACAGGGTTAGATTTCTTTGCAATAGTGTTTAAATTTTGACTTTGACCATGAAATTTGTTCCACTCTTCTAAAGAAACATCACTAACCTGTAAAGGGATTTTAACAACATGTCTTTCAAAGTCAAACAATGCAATTCTTCTACAGAGAAGGATGCATTGACTGGTAATGAGGTGTGAGAAGTTTCAAATAGCTTGGTGTGGGACCAAGGTTAATATAATTATGGACCACAAACCCCAAGAAATCATTCACTCTCTTATGTCTGAACTACCAGCCTGCAGTAAAAGGTGGTCTTTCAGTCTTCATTGCACTGATTTTAAAATGATCTATTGATCTGGACCAAAGAAAGATTAATATACAGAAAAACTGAGGGTGCCTCTAAGTGATAATGAGGAAAACTGAAGAAATGCAGCTGGGGGATAGGGAATCTCTACAAAAGACTTGACCAAAGCTGGACCTTTAAAGAACAATGACAAAGATTCAGACTTGAAGAGGATGTCACTCCAGTGGTTCCTGATAAAACTCACTGAAATGGAAGTCCAGACCTATAGAAAAGAATCCTACAATGAAAAAAAAAAGATGAATTCTTTGCAATTGTAGAGTAAGGCAGACGTCAAAGAAAATCACACAACTTTAGAAACTGTGGAAACTTCTCTGTGTCTACAGATCTCTCTCTCTCTCTCTCTCTCTCTCAAGAATAAAAAGTACTATCATGTCGTTTTATGTTGGATAGTTTCATGTGTGTTCTGAATAAGAAGCAATCATTTTGAAATATGTGTTTCTATTGGAAAACAATGCCTAGTTTTCATATTACAAATTAGTTGTCTTTTAAATATAGAAGTTTGAGATTTAAAAAAAATCCTTTGTATTTGAGGCAGAAATACTTTCAATTGTTAATTTTAAATGGTTCTATTTATATTCACATTCTGTTATTTTATTTACCTGTGTGTATAGTTTAATAATTTAATAAAATGAGAATTGTCTTAGGTTATGAAGAGAAATTATTTAAACATAGTTTTCTCCCTCTAACATAAAATCAAGTAAAAGCATGCAATAGCATTTGTTCTACTTAAACATCAGTGTAAATATTACATGAACATTTAGGTTAGTATTAATCACACTTGTGAGATTCTTTAGACACTTTAGTAATTAAGAATTAATAACCAAACAAATAAAATATTTCTGTTTGCTCTCTTATGCCTTCTCCAAATGAATCTTGAACTTTATAAAGCTCCTGCTTTCATCTTCTCTGAGCTCCTTCTGAGTGTTTCACAAGAGACAGAATAGAGGTTTATCAGATTCAGGTAGTATTTCTGAGAAAACAAGCAAATATGTTTTCTGCTTGAACCCCAAGGCTGTAATTGGAAGTGGGAAAGGAATAATCACAAACCTGGAGGAGTGTGTGTGTGATGTGGTAGGAAGTACATATGACTTTAGACTCAGCAAAGCCTGAGCACGTCTTGGACTTACTATATAGTTTACTATATATTTTTACATATATTAGTTTACATATATTTTTCTTTCAAATTATCTGGTTTCTTTCATGGGAGATGAAGATTTCACTAGCTTGTCTTTCACTATCTCGCATGCTCTTTTCTCCATATGAATAATAAACATTACATCATAAAATTCAGGTAAAGTATTAATCTGTTTTATTTAATGATTACAGACTAGTTTTTCTATACATCAGAGAATAAGTCAATAAATTAGCTTTCTTTCACTAATTTTTTTCCTGGATTTTGCAAGTATCTCGTTATATAGTTTTATTGTGTTTGAAGGTTTATGAATAACTCATCTACTTGGTAGACAAGTTATATTTTTTACAAAAAAAAACTGAACGTATACTATTTATACATAAAATACACAAGGAATCAATTATTTCATCTTGTGGCCTTGTGTCTATATTTGATATTTGACTTTTCATTCATTGCTCTCCAAGTCTGCTGTCAAGGGTTTGTCAGCTATCCTTCTTTCACCAGGAAATACCATTGCCTCTCTTTTGATTAAATCCTTCTTTCTTCTTTGTTTTTAAGAAACATTTCAAGAAGTTTTCTGGGGAAAAATAGTGGAAATCCTAAACTTTCCTTCACATCTTGCAAATATTAAAATTTATTATTCTAAATATTTGAATGGAGTTTCTATTATATATAATTTTCTCTAGATATTTCAGACAACTTTTACAATATTTTAATGGTTGATATTGCTATTATGAGCTTAATGCATTGCATTACTAAGAATGTATAATATTTGATATTTTATTCCTCCAACCACATTCCCAACTACTTAAGATTTTAAAACATTCTTTTGTTGATATTGCTTTATACCAAGGCTGTACAACTTTTTATATTTCTTTTTCTTCAGCTATGTGAGTCCTTTTGATTTAGAGATCTTGTGCTTTTAAATATACTTTATTTTTTGAGTTTCTTCATCTAAATTTTCATTTTTCCCATTTGTTTTGATTCTGTTTTGAAAACATGCATTTAAATTTTGAAATTCCTCCTTTTCTTCTTTCTTTCTAATTTTAGAGTAAATGCCACAAATTTATCTAAAAGATTTCTCATGAATAATACAAAATATTACTATGCTTATATTCTTTTTTTTGCTTATATTCTTTAATTAATTTTCTTAATAGACATTTGATATCTGGCTAACTTAGTTTTTAATGACATCCTGGCCTTTGATATATATATCTTTATTTAGACTTTGCAGTTGATAAAAATGATTTTTATTTGCATTACATGTTTTTCATGTCATCTTCACCTTTCCCATTAAACACTTTCTTCAAATACCTGATAAACATTAGCTGAAAACTCAGATACAGAGGAAAAAATCATTTACCAAATATCCATCTGATAATGGATTAATATCAAAGATATTTAAGGCACTGGTAGAACTTGGTGAGAAACATCATCCAACCACATCAAAAAATGAATAGAAAATTACTTGAAGAACAAAGTAAATTACTTGAAGAACAAGTAAATTAATAGAAATTTACTTGAAGAACAAAGAGAAATGGCCAGAAGGAACATGAAAATATTCTCTAGTTTACTAATCGTCAGGGACATGCAAATCAA
Organism: Sorex fumeus; assembly: GCF_029834395.1. Classification (NCBI taxonomy): domain Eukaryota; kingdom Metazoa; phylum Chordata; class Mammalia; order Eulipotyphla; family Soricidae; genus Sorex; species Sorex fumeus. Next base: position 56,995,068 of record NW_026606065.1, read on the forward strand.
AACAATGATGAGATATCATCTCACACCAGGAAATTGACACACACCAAAAAAACAAACCAGTGCTGAATTGGAAGTAGGGAGAAAAGAACTTTCATTCATTGTTGATGGGAATGCCAACTGTTGCAGTCTTTTTGGAAATGATATGGACATTCCTCAAAAAACTAGAAATTGAGGTCCCATTTGACTCAGCAATAATACTCCTGAGAATATACCCTGGGTACCCTTTTTGGTACCCAGATGAAATGTCATTTACACTTCTTTGTTCCTTGCAACACTATTTATAATAGCCAGAATCTGGAAACAACCCAAGTGCCTGAGAACAGATGACTGGATGAAGAAACTATGGTACATGTACACAATGGAATACTACACAGCAACCAGAAAATATGAAGTTATGAAATTTGCTCATAAATGGATGGGCATGAAAAGTATCATGCTGAGTGAAAAGCATCAAAAGAGAAGAACAGATAGAATGAGATAACTCATCTGTGTGATATAAAAATATACTTGGGACAATTACACAAGAACAGTAAAAATGAGGACCAGGAGGACTGGTTGATGGTTAGAAGCTAGCCACAAGTGGGAAGAAGAAGGCAATTAGGTTAGATAAGGGACCACTGTGACAATGATAGTTGAGAATGATCACTCTGAACAAGGTTGGAATGTTGAAAATAGGTAATAGGATGTACATGATAACCTTTCATACATGTGCTACAAACCATAATGGCCAAAAGGAAGAAGTGAGAGAACAAGTGAGAGGAAGAGAGAGAGAGAGAGAGAGAGACAGAGACAGAGACAGAGACAGAGACAGAGACAGAGAAAAAAAAGTGCCTACCATAGAGGTAGACTGGGAGTGAGGGGGGAGATGAGGAAACTGGAGACATTGGTGATGGGAAGTCTACATTGGTGAAGGGATGGGTGTTGGAACATGGTATGACTGAAATCCAATCATGAAAAATTTTATAACTGTTAATCTCATGATGATCTAGTAAAAGAGAATAAAATAGTGCAGAACTAGATAAGTAACTTTTAGATCACATATATGTTGGCTTTGTTGATGTGTGAGTTTTGTCCAAGGAAAAAGGATGGAGCATTGTAGCAGGAAACACCTCATTACATATCAGTCAGTCTTTACTCCAGGCAGATTCCTTGAGAAGAATTCTTAGATTTCTATTTGGAGATATTATATGTCTAGATTCTAGTATACAGTTTTTGTGAACAAATTGGGGAAAAACAGGATCTCAATATTTTACGTACATGATTGCTCATATTTTCTGTGTTTTCAATATAATTCCTCATTCTTTTGTTCAACTTCTCCAGGTCCCATTTATTATAAGCTTATCTGGTTTGATTTCCCGATGATTTATTTAATTAGTGATTATTTTACTCTTTTACATTAGGGGACACATCTGATGTTCACAGATTTGTGATTCTCCCTTCTTTGTAATTCAGTCCCTAAACTCTACCTTCACAGTTACCCCAAAGCTCACAAAACTTTAAGCAAATTTCACAAAAGTTTTAGGAAAAAAAATGTAGGTCTTTGGTAAAATTTCAACGGTATCTGGAAGACAATGGTGTAAATATTTGAGAAAGTTACTTTTTAATTTCTAATATTCTCTTGAAAAAAGTAGGAGTGGCTATTAAGAAAGCTTAGTATTTCACGTATCTATTTATGCCTATATAGTGAATTTGGTGGCTCAGACAATATAATGGATCTTTTAGTTCTAGTTTTTTTTTTTAATTTTTACCAGATTTTGGTAATTGGTTCTGTATTCCAATGACAGGGCTTTGTCATTGTTCAGTACTGTCATTTCTGTTATTTCGTCTTTCCTATTCCTCAAATGAATGAGATCATCTGGAATTTGTTCTTTTCATCTGACATCTTTTATTTGACATGATACTCTCTAATACCATCCTCGTATTGATTGGCATGATTTCATGTTTTCTTACAATTGTATAGGTTTCCATATATCACAATACCTTGATTCATTTATTCAATATTGTACATTTTATTTATTTTCCATACCCCAGGTATTATACAATATGTTATACTGCATTGGTACATTGTATCGGTAAGTGCCTATCCTTTAAAATAAATATATTTATGTTTTGAGGGTTGGGGTCATGTATCAAAGTTCTATTCTAATATTTTGAGGAATATCCATATTGTTCCCCACAGGGATTGAAGCAAATGACATTATCCCAACAGTGAATGAGTATTACTTTATCACTACATTTGCTCCATCTTTCATTGTTTGTAGTCTTTTTTGATAGAGAGATACCACAAAATTTAACTCATGTCAGTTGGTGCTTGGAAGACAAATTGTGTGCTTAGAATTCAAACATGAGTTGGGTGGATATTTGATTAATGGAAGCATCTCTTGCCCCTTTATGATCTTTCCACTCCTTAGCCTTATTCAATGGGCCCTAGAATTTTATATTAGCAATGGACATCGGCTTCAAAAAAGTTAGCAGCTGCATTATCTGCTCCTGAGAGAAAAAAAAATCAATTTTCTAAACGTTGAAACTTTGACTCCAGTGAGCATGGTAATCATGAAGTATAGAAACAGAACAGATAAAATATTAAATAATGACAATGCCATGACTTTGTATTAAAAAAATAATAACCACAAATATTAGGGCCAGGGGAGGAGAAATGAAGATTGGACCAGAGGTGACACGGGAATAGTGGAGGAGCTCATGGCCCTTTGCTGGTGATGAGTTCCGTACATTGGTAAATCAATACCATAAGCTTTAGCATTACTATGACCTATATTAAACTAAAATAGAAACATTTTATAAGTAAATATAACCAAGGGAAGGAAGGAAGGAAGGAAGGAAGGAAGGAAGGGAGGGAGGGAGGGAGGGAGGGAGGGAGGGAGGGAGGAAGAAAGGGAGGGAAGGAGGGAAAGAGGGAAAGAGGAAAAGAGAGAAAAAAGGAAGGAGAGAAAGAAGGAAGGAGGGAAAGAAGGAAGCCTAGAACCTCCATTATTACTCTTGGGGAAGAGTATATATTTTTATATAAAATAAATAAATAAAATTGATGACACTAAAATGACTGCGTTCTTCAGCCTTATGCATCTATGTACTCAGTGGAGAACTGAAATGTGTGAATGGTTTCACAGTTCAATTTGGCACGAAATGTAAAATGTTATAACAAGATTCTAGACAATTGAGATGATAGTATACTGCACAGTTGTTGAAGAGAAATAAAATACCGATTTTATTATTAACAGACTTAATGTATCAAGCATTTTATGAGATAAAACATTCTTTCAAAGAAAAAAGTCCATTTTTGTGCAACAGAGAAATAATTTAACCAAGTTTTTTTTCCAAAAAATTCACAGAACCTCCAGAATCCCCAAATTTAAATTATAGGCTTCTCACAGGAATGATCAAATTGCAATAAAGAATGCCTTTGTGTGGAAATTCTTTGGCTATATTTTGTCTAATACCATGCTGGAGCAATAGCAAAGTGGGTAGGGGGTTTGCCCTGCATGCGGTTAACCAGGTTCGATTCCTCTGTCCCTCCTGGAGAGGCAAGCTACCAAGAGTATCCCCCCCACACACAGCAGAGCCTGGCAAGCTCTTCGTGGAGTATTCTATATGCCAAAAACAATAACAACAAGTCTCGCGATGGAGACGTTACTGGTGCCTGCCCGAGCAAATCTATGAACTAGGGAGGACAGTGCTATAGTGCAGCAAAATATTGTATATATATTCAGCTTCTCTTTGATAAGTTATAAGGTCAATTATAAAAGCTCAAGGAAAATTGTCGAATGAGATTATTCTAATGGCTGACTTTATTGCAGCAAATTGCAAATAATAAGAATATTACATATTTCAAATAATGATATAATAAAGATTAATAGTATTTAATATAGAACTTGTATTAATAAAAAGTAAACAGAAAGTGTGGATTTAGAAAAGGTAATAGTTCACATAACTGAATAACTATCTGGAATAGTCTTATATATGTCACCAACATGTGTTAAACCAATTATTTTAGGAATGGAAAGTTAATGACAAAGTGATCTTATTGAAAGTAAATAAAATTTTAAAAACATCCATAGAGTGAAAGCCTTTCAAAAATATTTTTAATCAACCCCAATTTGCCAATGTGTCCGAATATGTTAAGGTATCATTATATCATATTTCTAAAAAGCATTATATATGAATCATGTTTAGATTAAAAATAGGATTTGTAGTATACTTTTTCAAATTAATACATAAAATAAATTTAAGTTATAATAAATCTAGTCTTATATGCACCTGACTTAATATTTTTCAAGAAGACAGTGTCTTTAGAGGCTCAATTTTCATGCAAAACCAGGTGTATCTCACTGATTTACTTATTCTCACAGTATATCTTATCACATAAATGTTTGTTTTAAATAAACAAAATCTATGTTGTTCTAAAAGGGTTTAATTTAAGTATCACTAAATATAAATATCACATTAGAACTACTGTTTTCAAGGGATTTTTTTGTGTTATCTCAATAAAAACAGCTTACGTTAGTGAATGCAATGGCATGTGTGCATACTGCTATACTGTGCTTATTATCATTGTATTATTTACAATTTTTCCCCATAATTTTGGATCATGTTCCTCTTTTATAATCATGAAAATAAGCGTAAGAAAAAAATGGAAAGACAAATTACTGTCATATATCTTCTGTATTATGAAGTTTAAAAAGAAGACTGAAGGCAACTGCTTAGAAAGAAATGAAAGGAAGTGGAAGAGAATAATAAAGATGAAAGGGAGCAGAGGGAAAAAAATTAAGAGTTGAGATAGGAATGTAGGGAAAGTTTGAAATAAGAGTGAGATATAAAAAACAAGTTAGATAAAAGAGACAAAATAAGCTTTTAAGGCAGCACAAGGAATCTGAAAAACAAATATATTGTTAGTTTGATGATATAGGAGAAAATAATGATTTCTTTCGTAGTAAACTGCAAAATAAATGAAGTGTTGTCATGTCTTTAGATTACTAGAATTACGTTGAATGGAAATCTTACAGAAATAATATGAGAATATAACTGTCATATTTAGTCATATCAACTCTAGAAACCCAGCATAGTTTCTTTGAAGTTTTTCAGGAAACCATGCTAGTTTCCCTCCACACCCGAACTTCAGGGAGTCTATGATCCCTAACTTCCTTTGGTAACCCATTATAAACTCCATTCATGAATTTATCTAAGCCTTTCCTGAACCTATTTATATTTTCAGACTATATAACCCTTTGGAGGTAATGACTTGCATATGTTTACTACCAACTGTGTAAAGTACAAAGCATCAATTCCTTTTATCTCTAACACTATGTTGGGCATCCTTGAGTCCTGGTACTCTTTAATTTGGTGAAAGGAATCCATCTTTAGACTTAATGATTAGACAGAGTTTGAATCCAGGCAGTCTCGTCTTACCTTGTATAATATTGAATTTCCCTAGCCTTTCAAATATTCTGACATAAAAACAAAGATTGTACCATATACTGTAAAAGAAAAACTTCACTTTTAATTAGTGGCCTACTCTGGGGAAAATCAACCCACATCTCTAAATCATCTGTAAGTAATGTGCTTGCTGATCTCTACACTTTCTTCCATCTATTTATTTGCTTGTACAATACCACCCATCCCACTTCATCCCCATAGGGATAAAAAATATGTGGCAGAGATGGATAACACACAGTGTAATTGTGTTTATGATCACTGAAGTTAAAGCACACAAGAATTCAAATAATATTTTCTCCTCTTTTTAGTTTAGTATTTAAGCAAGTTGCTGCTCTATATCTCAGGTTTTTTCAATGATAAATCAGAGGAATTAGTAGTTCCAATAATATAATGTTATTTTTAACAACATTGTGTACGCAAGTGTAAATTCAAACAGTAGCTAACACATAATAGAAACTATATGAAAGTAAAAATAAAAGTTACTCATAAAGAAACATAAAAACAAGGCATATAAATAGATATGAGCATTCAAAGAAAAACAGAGAGAGAGAGAGAGGGAAAGAGAGAGAGAGGGAGGGAGGAAGCATCCTTCCCCAAATCTAGGCCTTTCTGTGAACCCATACCATCCAGACAAGGCCATTAACCGACAAATAAAACATAAGCAACTCTGATGCAAGAGCATATTAACAAATGTTTCTGTGTGAGGGTATGTTAGTGCTTAGAAACTATTTTTTTCTTTTTGAAGAAATTATTAAGATTTATTCTTACCACCTGTCAGATATAAAATGCAGCATTAAACTATAATTACCATGGTGTGTATTATACAAGTTTTGCTAACTCGCCAGTCCCTCCATCTGAACTATGTGTGTATATGAACTATGAACTATGTGTGCACTAGTCTGAACTATGTGTGTCCCTCTCAGAAGCACCCATTTTGTGGGAGCTGGGAATGTAGGACATTGGAAGAATGTTTTCATTGTGTGTATAAAACCTGGACTCAGTCTCCAGGCTTTACTTTCTATTATTTTTGTACTAAATAAAAGAGTGATCTCAAAACCTCCCATTTATTCTTATTCCTCCAACAATGAAGAACTTTCTCCTTGACCTCATCAGCTAATGGTAAATATAAGTATCTATGATCAATTCAGGTGTATCACTTGTCCCTTTGGAGGACTAAGGGATAATTTTTTTCAGTTTAGAGTTATTTTATAGGCTCAAAGGCCAGTATCAGTTTCCAGATAGTCTCACCAACGTAAATTATCAAAGAGGAGGTCATGTTTAATTTATTTGAACATATACACCAAAGGATTCAACAGAGTGAAAATCAGTGAGAAATGAGTGAATGGAAAAATAAAATAAGTAATGGATTAATATACAAAGTGTCTAAGCAGTTCATTACCCAAGCTTCAAAAGTTCTCATAGCCATGATTTCTTGTAAGTAGAATTGATATTGCTATCCTTACTAGGCATCACTAGCCCTATATGGCAGTTTTGTAGGGGGAAAAGATTAAATAGATTTTTTCCCAGCTTAATCAATGCACAGTACATAAAGGTTTTCTTTAACTCCTTCTGCAATAAAGAGCCTGGGGTAAGGGGAAGCTTAATGGTAGGAAGGAGAATATAGGTAATGGTACTTAATATTTGCTACCTATCATTTTTCATAGCACAGAACAACAAATTTTGCAAAAATCATTTTGAAAGTTTCTAAGAGGCAAAGAAAGTATTAGAGACAAATGTTGGTTTCCTGTGATGTCAATGTGGTATTCATTTAATATGTACAATGAAAGATGAATGGATAAAGAAGTTGTGGTTTGCACAAACAATGGAATTCTAAACAGCTTTAGTGAAAAGATGATGTCTTTTATTACAATGTCGATCAAGGATTATGTTAGGCAAAATAGTTAAAGAGAGATTGACAAGAATAGAATATCTAACTCATGTGTAATATATAGATAAAAACAAGTCAAAAGAATCACTGTCGCTGTCACTGTCCTCCCGTTGTTCATCTATTTGCTCGAGCGGGCCCAGTAACATTGTGAGACTTGTTACTATGTTTGGCATATCGAATACACCACAGGTAGCTTGCCAGGCTTTGCCGCGGGGGTGAGAGATACTCTCGGCCTTTTGGCTAAGATCAAGTGAAGTCAAAAGAATAGATAATTCCAAATGCTAACAAATATATGGACTTTGACTTTAGATATTAAACTACTATGTTGTGTGTGGAGGGGGGCATGGGCATGGGTGGTTAGGAGGCAGAAAGACTAGAAGTGACAGCAAAAGAATCATGGAAGGTCTTTGGCACTGTACCAGTGGCAGTGAAAGTGAATCAATTTTGTACATTAAAAGCATAAATGTTAATACCATTGTTACCACGTTACCTCAGTTACAATAAAAGTACTGAAAGTGTAAAAGACAAAGAAAATATTAAATGTCAAAAAGTATATATTTTCAATGAGCTAAACTAAATGCCTTAAGAAATATAGTAATGTGTGGAAATGATTGGTAATCTTTCTGTATTAAGGCCACTGCACTGGAGGCACTTGAAATAGAGCTTGTCACAATAGACTTGAGTTCCACTGTTTCACGTGCACCTTTTTTGTTTTATTGTTACTATCTTTACGCATGATCTTTATTGCTCAAAGTGCCTACTAGAGCTTCAACTGTCTCTTCTCTATCAAAGTTATTATGAAGAAAGGGAGAAACTCCAGGTTTTTTGAAAGAAAATTCCTCAACAACCACCCAGAACAAGTTGTTTTGATCCTTGCACGCTGCAGCAATAAGAATAGTGAAAGAAAAGGGAAATGCATTTTTATTTATTTATTTGATTACTTGGTTTTGGTCCATACCTAGCTGTGATCAAGGCTTCCTCCTAACTCTGTTCTCAGATCACTCCTGGCAGACTTGGGGTACTATATGGGGTGCTGGAGATCAAACATGGCTTGGTGCATTTAAGGCAAGAAACTTCCCTGCTATACTATCTCCTCAGCCCCCAATTTTTTTAAAAAAATGTAGCATCATACCATCAGTCAAATGGTCATTTGTAACTGCAGGAAATATCTCTATTCTACAACTACCTGGACATTGTGTCTCTGGATGGTTGCCATTCACTATCATTGTGTATAATTCTTTGTACTCAGTGACTCAGTAAGCTAAAAGGCAATTTATCTGCCTGTTACACACTCAGAAAAGAGAAGTAGGGAAATAATATTTTAAAAAGTCCATTTCGAGAGAGAGAGATAGCATGGAGGTGAAAATTATTGACTTGTATGTAGTCAACCTTGGCTTCTTTCCTGCCATTGCATATGATCACCCAAGCACCACCAGCAGTGATCTCTGAGCACAAAACCAGGATTAAGCCTGGAACACTGCAGGTGTGGGTCCCAAACTAATAATCATAATACATTTTGAACAACATGAATTAGAAAACATTAGAATCTTTGAACCATTAAAAGGATATAGAGTGGTGGAGTGATAGTACAGCAGGTAGGGCATTTGCCTTGCATGGCCAGTTCCCAGCATCCTATATGGTCCTCTGAGCACTGCCAGGAGTAATTCCTGAGTGCAGAGCCAAGAGTAACTCTTGTGCATTGCCTGGTGTGACTCAAAAAGAAAAAAAAAGATATAGAAATTTCTAAGAAGAAATAGTGGAGACTTATCCAGGTAACGTCTCACAACAAATTGTGACACTTGTTGTTATCGCTTTTGGCATATTGAATACATCATGGGTAGCTTGCCAGACTTTGCTTTGCAAGATATTCTCGGTAGCTTTCTGGGATCTCTGAGAGGGGTGGAGGAATCGAACCTGGGTTGTCTGCATGCAAGGCAAACACCCTACCCGTTGCGTTGGGCTGGAGCGATAGCACAGCGGGTAGGGCGTTCGCCTTACACGCGGCCAACATGGCCGACCCGAGTTCGATTCCTCCGCCCCTCTCGGAGAGCCCGGCAAGCTACCGAGAGTATTCGATATGCCAGACACAGTAACAACAAAGTCTCCAATGGAGACGTTACTGGGCCCGCTCGAGCAAATCGACGATCAACGGGAGGGCCTTTACCTTTACCTTTTATCCAGGTAACAGACCAGAATTCTTCCTTGCATTGTCTCTGTATCTCGTCCTTCTCTGAGAAAATCCTTCCCACCATTGCTCTCTCTTATTCCTTATGTCCCCTCCAAAGGAGGTTCTTCCTTTTTTCTGGCCCTATATGCCTATTATTAAACTACATCCAGAACTTTCAGAAAGTGAACTTTCATGGAGTCTGCAAAGATTTCCCTCCAGTGCTGGTTCAGGTACAATTAAAGCTCTATGAGTTACAATGAGGTATAATCCATGTTTGTGGTTTCTTTTGGCTTTCAGAGCTGGTTCTTTTTAAGTTTGATTCTACCTTGAGACCACTTAAAAGAGAAGGCTTGGGTGAGAAGACAACATACTTAATCTGATCTCTCCTGCTAGCTTGCCTTTCATTGTCTGACAGAGAACTATTAATGGAAGACCTTTTGTAAAAAGCTTTGGGGCCAGTGATTTATCTCCTGTTAATGTTTCTTCTACAGCATGGACTTATAAGTGCTTGCACAGAACAAGTATTTTTCCTCTTTAATTTCTAAATGATTCCCCATTTAGTAAACTTAGAGTATAAGCTACAGAGAGAAAAACACCATCCTAATGTCTATACCTGCATATCGGCTGCACTGTGTCTTATTTCACAAGTCCCAGGATTTTGTTGAAAGTAGCAAGAACAGCACAGGCAACATTCTAATTTTTTTTACACTGTCCCTTAAGGCCATTCAGTCTGCTTTCCAGACAGCTGCTCATCTGCTTTCCAAGGAAAGGCAGGCTGCAGCCAAATGTTTTGACATTGAATTATATATATTGCCTGCTTCCCAGACTACAGTATCAGAACTGTTAAAGTAACCAGGTTAGTTCCAATATGAAGTTGCTCATGTCAGCAAAGTAAAACTTAACTAAGTCTGTGATTCACAATCTCAGAAAAAGTAGGCTCAAGTCAACCATTCAGCATCTGACTTTCCTGCCTGTTACCTGACCAGCTCCAAGACCTCGAGTATTCCACTCAAGGAAAACAATTCTGCTTCAACCATTTAGCGAATACCCAGCATGTATTTCTTTTATTTTTTCTCTTCTTTCTTTGAAAAATATCTAGGTTTAGTATAAATCTCTGTAACTCCTATCTGGTAGATTGGTTACTGCTAATTCATAAATATCTGAATAAAGCCAAAAATTTTTTTACATTTCATTTGATTATTTTTGTTTCTTCAATCGTGGTATATAACTCTTTTTTGGGGGGATAGGGATACATCATTGGAAATTTCAATATTCCATGCCTAAGTGGCAAACACTGTGAAAATGAGAAAAAAATTGTGAATATCTGAGGTTAACAGAAACTCAGAGTTTGGTAAATCTCTCTCTCTCTCTCTCTCTATATATATATATAATATATATATATATGTATTACTAATATACATATTATTAAATATGTATTTAATAACTTTAAAACACAGAAATAATCTCTTCGAGACTCCAAGTTATTCAAGAATAATACTATAGGCACACACGTTTCTACCTTTACTGTTTTTTGTCCCAGTGACTTGCTCTTAGAGAGTTTGAAGTTCACTTCAATCTCAAGGAGCTACATCAGTTCTGGTTATTGTATCAACATGAGAAATTTTATAATGGAAATTTTGTTATGCTTTTCTTTCAAAATGAAATTTTATGAGTTGGCATAGTTTTCATGAGTATTAAAATAATTATTTTACATTTACATTGCTGTTACAGTGATTTCTCCACTAGTGTGTTAAGATCAGTCCTCCATTATCTCAAGGTTCATCTGAATCTCCCCTTGGCCTCCTCAGTGCCAAGTTCTATTGATCATCTCTCTTAATTTATTTTGACTAGGGATTATCAAACCCTTTCTTTCTGCTCATATGTGAGTGAGGTCATATCATAATTTTATTTTGCTTTCTAACCCCTTCATTGAATGAAACACCCTCCATTGCAGCAAAGTGCAAAATTTCATCCTTTCTCATGGTCGAGTAGTAGCACTGTAGCACTGCCCTCCCATTGTTCATTGATTTTGCTCGAGCGGGCCCAGTAATGTCTCCATTGTAAGACTTGTTGTTACTGTGTTTGGCATATCAAATACATCACTGATAGCTTCCCAGGCTTTGCCATACGGGCAAGATACTCTCTGTAGCTTGACAGGCTCTCTGAAAGGGGCAGAGAAATCAAACCCGGGTCAACCGGGCCAGTCGCGTGTAGTATTCCACTATATATATATATATATATATATATATATGCATATATATATCCCATAATTTATTTATATATCTCTGTTTTGTTGGGAACCAGGTTGTAGATAAAACTTGGCTACTAGAAATAATGATGTAGTGAGAGTAAATGTGCATTTGTTCTTTCAGATGAGTGGTCTTCATGTAGATGCCCAGTAGTGGTAGCTTTCAAAGGACTAATGTGTTGTGTGAAAGTCTAATTTATGATTTTTGAGAAACCTTTAAACTTTTTTCCAGAATATATAAACCAAGAAATAGTGCCATAAACAGTAAGTGAAAATTCTTTTTCTCTACATCCAGGGATGCATTTATTGTTTCTGGACTTATTTGTTTAGGTTATTCTTGCTGGTATGAGATGATAGTCTATTTGATTTGATTTGAATTTACCTTGTAATCTATGATGAACATTTTTATTATGACTATTGAATATCTTTATGTTTTTTTGAGAAACTATTTGTTCATCTTTATTTTTTAAAATTTGGTTCTTTGTTTTGTGTTACTGAATTTTGAGTGGGCTTTATTTACTGGATATTTTTCCTTTGATGTATGAAGTGGAAATATTTTCACTTTATGAAAACTTCTAATTTTAGGCCTCATTTTTTTCACAGTGCTGGTCTTTTAGTTTATTTTTACTTCTTTTTCCTTGGTGTGTGGCATGATATAAGTACCTAATTTCACCCTCCCTTCCTTCCTTCCTTCCTTCCTTCCTTCCTTCCTTCCTTCCTTCCTTCCTTCCTTCCTTCTTTCCTTCCTTGATGTGTTTAACCAATTTTCCAAACAGCATGTCATGAAGAGGTACTTCTTGCTCCATTTGGTGCACCAAGCCACTTTGTCATAAATTATCATCCAATCCATTGAAGAGTTTATCTATACATTTTCAATTCTATTCCAAGATTCCCAAATATGGCGCATTGATCTGAGTGTGTTTTTGTTTCATTGCCATGTGTTTTGATTACTATAGCCTGGTAAAATAATTTAAAGTCTGGGGCTACAGTGCTTGCCATCCTTTTCATCAGAATCAATTTAAGTACTCAAGGAGTTTTATTGTTACACAGGAATTTTAGCAGTATTAGTCTTTAAAAAATATCAAGAAAATTTGCTAAAAATTACAATGCATTTGTAAATTACTTTGGTTAACATTATTATTATTATTATTATTATTATTATTAAATGTTATTGAATCAGGGCTGGAGTGATAGCACAGCGGTAGGGCGTCTGCCTTGCACGCAGCCAACATGGCTGACCCGAGTTCGATTCCTCCGCCCCTCTCGGAGAACCCTGCAAGCTACCGAGAGTATCTCGCCTGCATGGCAGAGGGCAGAGCCTGGCAAGCTCCCCGTGACGTATTCGATATGCCAGACACAGTAACAACAAAGTCTCCAATGGAGACATTACTGGGCCTGCTCGAGCAAATCGATGAACAACAGGAGGGCCTTTACCTTTTACCTCTACCTATTGAATCACCATGAGATAGTTAAAAGCTTTCATGTTTGGGTTACAATCACACAATGATCAAACAACCATCACTCCACCAGTGTATATTCCCCACCACCAATATCTCTGATATACCCCTCCCTTTCCCACCATCGCCCTGACTCCATGGCAGACAATATTCCGCATACTCTCTCTCTACTTTTGGGCATTATGGTTTGCAATACAGACACTGAGAGGTTATCATGTTTGGTCCTTTATTTACTTTCTTTTTTTTTAAGTTACATTTATTGAATCACCATGAGAACAGACACAAAACCTTTCAGTATAAGTCACGGTCAGTCATACAATGATCAAATACCCGTCCCTTCACCAGTGCACATTTTCCACCACCATGAAACCCAGTATTCCCCCCTCCCTCCCCCACCCCCGCTTGTGTGGCAGATTTCCGCTTGACTCTCTCTTTCTACGTTAATCACATTCAATATTATGACAAAAGAACCAACATTATATTTGGAATTTTTCCCAACATTCAGACATGCCAAAAATACATCATTAATTTGTTTTCTATTGCTGATTATGAAGAGCATATGATGTTGTGTGGATGCAATAGCGGCCACATGAATTTGGATTTCTGATGTTTTAGTAATAAGCCTAGAGGGATTACTGACAAAAGCCCCTGGGTTCTGAGTTTGGTTTGTGTGTCTCTGAGATCATGGAGTTCAGGAGCAGGAAGAGGCATTTGTGGACAGCAACCCAGAGCCCTGTCAGGGTGGGGAACAGGGCCAATTCCACCCCCCATCCCATGAGACCCCACATGCCTCATCAATGCAGTCTCATACCTGATTGTCCATTAGGCTCTAAAAGATGGAGGCCACCATGTCACCACCGCAACAGGAGACAAGTAGAAGGATAAAAACCCTTCCCTTCCCAGGATGGCATAGCACCATAGTTAAATGCACAGTCCCGGTGCATTTCGGTTGGGCATTATATTTTGTTCAGATTTTCCAACCACCAATCAAGCCTGCCTTACAGGGACAGACACAAGATCATTTACTTTCCATTGCTCACTTTGCATATCAGGAAATGTCATATGGCAGCATAAGCGGCTGTGCGGTTCAGAAGATATTCCTGGTGCCCACATACCAGAGCCATGCTTGTAGAAGCTCATGGTCATCAGGATTCCATCTGGAGAAGTCAGGGAGACAGCACCTACTCCATCTGGGATTTCCCAGTGATATCAGCGCAGTGTGAAGCCTGGAGAATTCTTCGGGAGTTGTGGAGCCCATCTGCCAGTTTTCTTCATTGCTGTGTGCTGCGAGATGGCGCTGGGGGCTGGTTGTGGACATGACTTCTGGGATCAGGGGCTGACTGGGAGCCGAGCTGAAACTGCCTGGCCCAGCATCACCATGTGGTTCTGAAGAATAGTCCTGGTGCCCGCATACTGGAGCCATACTTGTAGAAGCTCATGGTTGCCGGGATTCCATCTGGAGAAGGCAAACATTATTAGTTTAGTGATGCAGATTTCTTCAAATCAATGAAAAAGGAATATGTTTCCATTTTCTTTTGTCTTCTATTTTTCAGAACTGATTTATATTTTTTATTTCATATCTCACCTTCTTTGTTAGATTTATCCCTATATCGTAAAGTTTTCCTGATGCAGTCATAAATGGGATTTATATTTTTTGTTTATTTTTTACATTATTGTTTACATATAAGAATACAACAAATTTCTATCCATTGATGTTGTGTCATGTTACTCTACTAACACAAGCTGTATATCTAAGAACGCTTCTATGGAATTGGTAAGGGTTTTCTATGTATACTATGTCATCTGTTAATAGTGATTGACTCCTTGTCAATTTTAATCAATTATTTTTCTTTCTTTTCTGATTGGGTGACATGCATGAGCGATAGCACAGTGGTAGGGCATTTGCCTTGCGTGCAGCCCACCTTGCCGAGCCAGGTTTGATTCCTCTGTCCCTCTCGGAGAGCCCGGCAAACTACCGAGAGTATCTCGCCTGCACTGCAAAGCCTGGCAAGCTACTCGTGATATGACAAACACAGTAACAAGTCTCACAATGGTGACGTTACTGGGCCCACTTGAGCAAGTCAATGAAAAACTGGAGGACAGTGCTGATTGGGTGACATAACTAGGACTTCTAGCACTACATTGATTAATAATGGTAAAACTGGACATCCTTGTTTTGTGGCTGATCTTAGAGGAAAAGCTTTCGATTTTTCACTCTAAGGATGATGTTAACTTGGGAAAATTTTTGTTTTATCCAACATGGAAAGAACATAAGGAGTGTTAGTAAGTAATTTTTGGAGTTTTAGAAAAACTCACTAGTTAACTCTATGGGGCCCTAAGCTTTTGGTTTTGTGGAATTATTTTTTTTATCATTATCACAGATTCCTTGACAGTAATAGATCTATTCAAGTTTTTATTTCGATTTGGGGCTGGAGCGATAGCACAGCGGTAGGGTGTTTTCCTTGCATGCAGCCAACATGGCCGACCCGAGTTCTATTCCTCCGCCCCTCTCGGAGAGCCCGGCAAACTACCGAGAGTATCTTGCCCGCACAGCAGAACCTGGCAAGCTACCCGTGACGTATTCGATATGCCAGACACAGTAACAACAAAGTCTCCAATGGAGACGTTACTGGGCCCGCTCGAGCAAATTGATGATCAATGGGAGGGCCTTTACCTTTACTTATTCTGATTTAGCTTTAGGTGGTTGTGGTATTCTAGATATTTATCCATTTATTTCAGCTTTTGCAATTTAGTGTCATAAATTTATTATTCATAGTAATGTCATATGGGCTGGAGCAATAGCACAGCAGGTAGGGCATTTGTCTTGCACGCAGCCAACATTGCTGACCTGAGTTCGATTCCTCCGCCCCTCTCGGAGAGCCTGGCAAGCTACCCAGAGTATCTCGCCTCCATGGCAAAACCTGGCAAGCTACCTGTGGTATATTCGATATGCCAAACATAGTAACAAGTCTCACAATGTTACTGGGTCCGCTCGAGCAAATCGATGAACAACAGGAAGATAGTGACAGTGAATGTCATATGGGGCTGGAGCAATAGCACAGTGGATAGGGCATTTGCCTTGCATGTGGCCGAACCAGGTTTGATTCCTCCTCCTCTATCAGAGAGCCCAGCAAGTAACCGAGAGTATCTCTCCGGCCCTGCAAAACCTGGCAAGCTACCCGTGACGTATTCTATATGCCAGAAACAGTAACAACAAGTCTCACAATTGGTTGTGAGACATTACTGGTGCCCGTCTGAGCAAATTGATGAACAATAGGAGGACAGTGCTATAGGGCAGTGCTAATGTCATATGATTTTTATTACTTATGAAGTTTAAGGTTGCAATTTCTCCTCTTTTATTTCTGATCAATATTTCAAATTTACTTTTCTTTGGTAGTTTAGGAAGATATTTGCCAATTCTTTCAAAAACCAACAAGAGGTCAATTTTCAAGTAGAGCTGACAGAACTAGATATTAATTCACCCATCCTTTTTTTCTAACTTAAGTGATTTTTCTTAATATTTTTTCCCATTAGCTGTGAAACACTATCCTTACATACTCTTCCTCTAAATGTAGCTATCTAGTTGGCAACAGTTGGATGTCTTTTGCTAAGTGGTAATGTGCCCACCTAAAGACACGAGAGGAAAGAGCTTGAAGTACGGATCTCAGGAATAAAATAAAAGTAAAGTAAAGTAAAGGCCCTCCCGTTGATCATCGATTTGCTTGAGCGGGCCCAGTAACGTCTCCATTGGAGACTTTGTTGTTACTGTGTTTGGCATACGTCATGGGGAGCTTGCCAGGCTCTGCCGTGTGGGCAAGATACTCTCGATAGCTTGTCGGGCTCTCCGAGAGGGGCGGAGGAATCGAACTCGGGTCGGCCATGTTGGCTGCGTGTAAGGCAAACGCCCTACCGCTGTGCTATCGCTCCAGAAAAAAGAACTATGTTTTATCACAAAACCTTATAGAACAAAGAGAGTGGACTTCTTTTTTTTGGAAAAAAAAACACTAGAAACTGTGACTAGTACAATTTTAGGTTAATGTGTTACTGTGTGATATTTGTCAAATATTTTGCCTGTTTATTTGTTTGCTTTAGGCCACCACCCCCCTACAATGCTCAGCACTTACTCCTGGCTCTGTGATCAGATAGAACTTCTGGTAGAGTTCTGAAACCATATGTGGTGCTGGGATTAACTGAGGCCAGCCAATTGAAAGGTAAATGTTTTAACCACTGTACTATCTCTCCAGTCAGAGCTTCTTAAACTCTTTACTATGATTTTTCATGAGATGAGGAATGCTTATGCAACCCACATATATAAGTCAATAAAATAGGTACACAAATCAAATATTTACTTATTAAGTAATTATAAAGAAATTTATTTTAAAACAAAATTTAAAAGTTTACAAAGCATATGGGATTGCAAAACAAAATTTAAGAGGCCAGACTGTGTAGTGTACAACAGCAGCTAATATAGTCATTTAATATATATTCAAATCATGAAAATGAAGGAAGGATGACTTTCTCTTAATATGTTAGAACAATGAGTGAAAAGAAGATGTGTATTATTGTATGAGTTAGGGGTAACTGCACTAGATTCAGTCATTTACTATCGCAATAAGCTAAGGCTAGACTAGCGTTATTCTAAAAGTGATAGTAGCAACAGTAAATACTAGATCAAAGCATTTTCAGTGGTATTTGTTTCTTCCTCCACACACTTGGATGAGCCTCACGCATAAAAGAACTGACAGAGGAACCCAGGTGTGTGGGACCCGGGGCTGAGATCTCCAAGCCTGCACAGTTTGGAACTGGACCTGCCAGTAACTAGACAGTTACACCCACCAACTGCCGTGTAACTCCAACAACGGCCAGGATCCAGAGATCATCACACTCAGCTCCCGACATCTTATCATCTCATTCCTAATTTGGTCAAACTGGCAGGCTACCAAATGTAACATGCCCACACGGCAGAGTCTGGCAAACTCCCCGTGGTATACCCAATATGCCAAATACCAGTAACAATGATGGGTCTCATTCTCCTAACCCTGAAAAAGCCTTGAATATGGCACTTTAAAAAAAAAAAATCTCAGGGCTAGGACGAAGAAGACGTTACTGGCACCTGCTCGAGGCAATCGACGAACAACAGGGTGGTCGTGATCGTGATCGTGATTTGTTTCTTCCAATAAATTGCTCATAAAATTTTTAAACTATTTTTAGTCAAATGAATGAGTTGCAGGAACTCTTTCTAGGAAAAGGAGAAGTCCTAATGTGAACCTTTATGCATCTGTGAATATTGTCCTCTTGATTTACTTTCACTAGAAGGAGACTCTCCTAGGACACTGGGGAGTTCGTGAGTCACTAGTATGGTTTCTCATAAGAATGCTTGTGTGAATGTATATATAGTTCAGGAAAATTTTATTCCATCAACATTTTAGAAGGCATTATAGTGTGTTAGGTCACACTGCATATATTTGGGTTTCATCAGAGTTGGAAATTGTTGTGTAAGGAATTATGGAAATGACAATAAAATGATGGCAGGAAATAGTCTTTATACCACCACAGAAACACTGAAATACAGGCGGAATCTCAGTACCAAATTCGTCAGAGCTCTAAAACACAGGAAAACATTTAGAAAAACAACTGAGAAAATGATGAGTTAAAAATTGTAAATTTAATCTAAACTATGTTCTCTGGAAATACTTATTCTCCTGTGCTCCGACATTTTTCATGATGGTGGAAAACTTTGTTTCAAAGTAGCAGCAGCTTGTGTTACCAGTAGAGCCCATTGATCCCAGAGAAAACAAAGAGGAACCTTTTATACAATATTGTTTACATTTGTTCAGACTTCTCTAGGGACTATGGAGAAATCTGGTGCAATACACTTAACTCTCTGTTATCTTATAAGGGAATTCAAGTGATAAATATTGCTCATAATACTGTAAGTCAAGCTAACAATCCTTTGATGCCAAAGGCAAAATATTCCAAACAGACACCTAAATCCCAAGAGAAAAATCTGGAGAGAAATTCTTTAGAATACAGAAGATTCAATAGGAATAAGAAGTCCTGACTTCACACGTAGAAGACTCTGGGAGGCTTTGAGTTTAATTATACAGACTGCAAACGCACATGCTCAGGTCAAGATACATGTGCTGAAAAGATTTGAAAATACCTTAAGATTTCCCTTTTGATTGATCCATAAACTAAGCTTCGGCATGACTAGATTTGGAGGGCATCTAGGCACTGATTTGTCATGCAAAAACCGGATCCTTTAAAAAAATCATTTATTTGCTCTTAGCATTCAATGATATTTTTGTCAAAACACAAGCAAAACACAAGCTGAGAGACAGAGATGTTGGCATTTGTACATGACAAGAAATGAAATTTTCCAGAAAGATTTTATAATCACTAGACAGACTACTAGAGCCTTCAGTGATTGAAAAGACATCGTATGCTAGAGAGAGAATTTGTTTTCCAGAATTATAAGATGTCATGGTCACGGTCCTCCTGGTTTTCATCGATTTGCTCGAGCGGGCCCAGTAACGTCTCCATTGTTACAATTGTTACTGTGTTTGGTATATCAAATACGTCACGGGTAGTTTCCCAGGCTTTGCCGTGCAGGCGAGATACTCTCAGTAGCTTGCCAGGCTCTCTGAGAGGGTCGGAGTAATCAAACCCTGCTCAACTGACCGGCTGTAAGCAAGGCAAATGCCCTACCACTGTGCTATCACTCTAGCCAAGATGTACATGATGAGATTTTGACAAAAAGAGCACAAGGCATTCAAAGAAATAGAAAACTTTGAAGTATTGGAATCAAAGAAATTGTTACAAGGTATCCATATAGCAAATCATATCTTTTACTTTATAGTAAAAAACTTTAAACAACTGTTGTCCAATAAGTTCAAATATCTAAAAAATGTGCAGTATTAAAGAATTGTCACTGTTGGGATTGGAGTAATAGCACAGTGGGTGGGCATTTGCCTTGCATGTGGCCAACTGGGGTTCAATTCCCAACATCCCATATGGTCCCCTGAGCGCTGCCAGGGGTAATTCCTGAGTGCAGACCCAGGAGACACCCCTGAGCATTGCTGGGTGTGACCCCCCAAAAATTAATAAAATAAAAATAAAGAATTGTCACTGTCACTGTTCTATTCTTTTGTTGTTCATCGATTTGCTCCAGTGAGTCCAGTAACATTGTGAGACTAGTTACTGTGTTTGGCATTTCCAGCACGACACGGCTTTGTTTGTGGGCAAGATACTCCCGTTAATTTGCCGGGCTCTCTGAGAGGGGGGCAGGATTCGAACTCAGGTCGGCCATGCTGGTTGCGTGCAAGGCAAATGCCCTACCCGCTGTTCTATCACTCCAGCCCATTAAAAAATCAAAATTATGAAAATAATTCATGAACATAGAAGAATACTAACAAGGTAGAAAGTATAAAATGATATGAATTTTGAAGCTGAAATGTACAGCAATCAAAATAATAAATGATATGACTTCAACTCACAAGTTTGAGCAAATAGAAGAGATTATGTGTGTACTAGTGAATAAGACAGTTGATATGGTTTAATCAAAAACAGAAGTAAAAGGGAGGGGCTGGAGTGATAGCACAGGGGGTAGGGTGTTTGCCTTGCATATGGCCCGACCTGGGTTCAATTTCCCCGCATCCCATATGCCGCCCCCCCCCCCCCCCAGCATGGCCAGCAATAATTGCTGAGTGCATGAACCAGGAGCAACTCCTGTGCATCGCCGAGTGTGACCCAAAAAGAAAAAAAAAAGAAGTAAAAGGAATAAGTATAGCAGAGGTTCAGAGACATGTGGGAACTTATCAGTGAGGCAAAATTATATTAAGGTAAAGGTAAAGGTAAAGGCCCTCCCGTTGATCGTCGATTTGCTTGAGCGGGCCCAGTAATGTCTCCATTGGAGACTTTGTTGTTACTGTGTCTGGCATATCGAATACTCTCGGTAGCTTGCCGGGCTCTCCGAGAGGGGCGAAGGAATCGAAATCGGGTCAGCCATGTTGGCCGTGTGTAAGGTGAATGCCCTACCCGCTGTGCTATCGCTCCAGCATAGAATATCTTCAAAATATCATAATAATATATGAGAAACAAGTGGGCAAATAATCCCCCATGTTTATGAAAAAATATTCTATACAGTATCTGTCTCTCATAAGAACAATGAACTGTAATTAGAATAAACTCAAAGAAATGTGCAGAAACGCTGTAAAAAAATTAAAATAAAGAAATACATCTCAAAAGCAAGAAATGAAAACCGGAGTCATATAATTTGTGCCTCATAATAATGTATGTATTTTATTATTATTCTAGCGAGTGACAGCACAGCAGGTAGGCCGTTTGCCTTGCACACAGCTGACCTGGGTTTGATTCCCCCACCCCTCTTGCAGAGCCCAGCAAGCTACCGAGAGTATCTCGCCCACACTGCAAAGCCTGGCAAGCTACCTATGATGTATTTGATATGCCAAAAAAATAGTAACAACAAGTCTCATAATGGAGTCATTACTGGTGCCCACTCGAGAAAATAAATGAACAATTGGAGGACAGTGCTACAGAGCTATTTTATTATTGTAAGATGAATTTTAATTCCATAACAGAAGGAAAAGAAAAATTGACAAAGATGTGGAATTTAAAACATATCCTCAATTACTACTGGGTTCAAAAAGTCACAAAGAAAATTTAAAAATTCTTAGATACAAATGAATATAAGAAAATACTGAATGTATAGGATGTATTCCAAGGAGTCTCCCAAGGAAAAGCTTTATAATTTTGAATACATACCAAATATTTAAAATTGGAGTGATAGCACAGCGGTAGGGCGTTTGCCTTGCACGCAGCAACATGGCTGACCCGAATTCGATTCCTCCGCCCCTCTCGGAGAGCCCGGCAAGCTACCGAGAGTATCTAACCCGCAATGCAGAGCCTGGCAAGCTCCCTGTGACGTATTTGATATGCCAGACACAGTAACAACAAAGTCTCTAACGGAGATGTTACTGGGCCCGCTCGAGCAAATCGAGCAAATTTTATATTTTGAGAAAGAACAAAATGAACAAACTAAATCAAAATATAACAGAAGGACTGTCCAAATAAAAGCGTTAGATTAGAAATGAAAAAGAAAAATAGAAAACCCAAAATAAAGAATCCATTAAAAAATTAATTATTTGAAAAGATAAAAGAAACAATATGTAGCTGCACTCAGGAAAATTTTTTAAAATACAAACACTGTAAATCACAAATAAAAATGGAACATTACCATTAATATTACAGAAATAAAATATACAAAAGACAACTAAACATTTGAGCACCAATACATTAGATAAATATGTGAAGAAGTGAAAATTCCTAGAAACACATCAATTAAATGGACTCAGGATGAAAGGAACAGACTAATCAGATATAAACCACAGGGAATTTTTAATTAACTTTTAATAATAGTTAAACTGATTCCAAAAGAAATAAATAATGTTTTCACTACATATTTCTAGAAAAACTGTTCATTTACAAATCAATCCCCTCAGGCCAGAGAGACCATCTAGAGGGTTTAACATTTGACTTTTATGTTGAAAACCTGTTCAATCCCCAGCACCACATATGATGCTTGTGAGCCCCACCAAGAGTTATCCATGAGAACAAAGCCAGGAATAAGCTCTGAGCACTGCTGGATGTGAACCCAAAACAAACAACAACAAAAGCAATGAACAAAATAAAAATAATTCCTAATTTAGAAAACACATAAAATTTATTTCATCTGGGGTTGAAGTCTATGATAGTACGGCTGATAGGAAGCTTCCCTTGCTTGTGGTTGACTTGGGTTCTATCTCTAGGACTTCTGGGATCCCCAAGACCTGCCAGAAATGATCCTTGGGTGGGAGCCAGAGGTAAACTCTGAGCACCAAAGTACACCAGGCACACTCCAAACCAAATAATAAGATCACTTGATCACTTGATATCCATTATTCATCAATTTGCTTGAGTGGGTGCCAGTAACATCTCCATTCATCCCTGTTGCATGCTAGCGTAAGCCCAATGGCATCTGTTCGTTCTAGGAACATGAAGAGCCTCAAACCGATCGTTCAGGGTCTTGACAAAGAAGTCTGACCATGGTCCTTCACGCCCGACCGAGGTCGCCAGCTGCCCCCCACGAGCGGCTCTCCGGCATGTCCACGGCCCCGGAGGCACAAGGACTTAGCACAGAGAGCCACCCGCTTGGAGCAGAAAAGCAAATGGACTATGTGTTAAACCGCGCCAGCATGCCTGCCCGGAGGGGAAAGGGTGTTGCCCCATTCGCCTGCTCCTCTCTGGAAAGAAAGATGGCGGCCGCACGGGAGCCTTGTGGACAGCAGGTTTGAGCCGGGGGTGGGGGTGGCAGGGACCTCATGGGAAGGGGCGTGTTCTGGGCCGTCCTTCACGCCCGACCGAGGTCGCCAGCTGCCCCCCACGAGCGGCTTTCCGGCACGGCCACGACTCCAGAGCACAGAAACCAATCTCTTAACTATCTAACTTTTAATAGAAATTCTTCCAGGGTTAATAAGTAAAATAGCAGAAATCCAAATCCAGACATCATTTTATTCGTAAACCAAGTTGTAGAAAGCAAATCATTTCACAACGCTATTTCAGCATGTCTGATTGGGGGGGGCGGTGGTCGTAAACTCTAAACAATAATTGTGCATCTTCTATCAAAACAATGTATCTAGTCAAAGTAGATAGAGTAATAACTAGAACTCATCTGCCTCACAGGAATTGGGAGGGGTGGGAGGTGGGGTTCTATTGGGGTTCGCAGTTAAAAATAAGTATTGGTAAAGGGAAATGTGTTTGATATTTACATGACTGAGACCTAAACCCAAAAGCTCTGTTACTTTTCCCCACAGTGATTCAATAAAGAAATAAATTATATAAAAAAAAAGAAGTCTGACCATCTCGTAGGTGGGCAGCCATGCAATCTTTTGATGCCCCGTGGAAACCAGTCGGTAATGGCTCTAGTCCAGTGGTTGTCTCTAAATCTCATTATGTGTCCAGCCCATCTGATTTTTGACACCTTGGCAAACGAGACAGCGTCCTTGAGTCTTGAGCATTGACGGAGGTCAGAACTCCAGATTCTCTCTGTCATTTGAGTGAAGTGTGATACTCCAGATAGAGCTCTTTCAATTCCTCTTCGAGAGACCCGGATAGTGTTCTCATCTTGTTTTCTTAGGGTCCAGGTCTCTGAGGCGTATGTTAATGCAGGAAGAACAGTGGAATCGAAGAGATGTGCTCGGAGGTGGAGGTTCTTTGTCCTTTTAGTTATTTCTTCGACGCCCTTGAAGGCGTTCCAAGCTGCTCTCTTCCTCCTGCGCAACTCAGGTGCCAGGTCATTCGTCATGTTGATTTCTCGACCTAGATACACATAACTGTTGCATTCGGAGATAGTCGTTCTGTTGAGAGTGAATGGAATGTCAGGAACAAGACTGTTTCTCATGAGCATTGTCTTTGTGAGATTCAGCTGTAATCCAACCTTTCCACACTCATGTTCGAAGTTGGTCAGCATTTGCGCTGCTTGGCTGATGTTTGGTGTTATTAGAACGATGTCATCAGCGAAGCGTTGGTGGTGTAGTTGCCGAACATCTATCTTCACTCCCATTCTTTCCCATTCCACTTGTTGCATGACGTTCTCAAGGGTGGCACTGAAGAGTTTCAGTGAAATGCTATCACCCTGCTGAATCCCTCTCTTGACATGGATGATCACTTCCTTGTAGAATGGTGAGAATCTGGTAGTGAATCTGTAATACAGCTCACAAAGGGTCCTGATGAATTGAGTTTGAACTCCCTGTTTGGCTAGGTCTTTGATGACTGCTTCCATCTCAACAGAATCAAAGTTATTCTTTAAATCAATGAACATTAGACAGAGCGGCATCTTGAACTCCCGAGAAACCTCAATGAGCTTGGTCATCATGTGGATATGGTCAATTGTGCTGAATCCTTTGAGGAACCTGGCTTGCTCGCATGTTGTCCTTAATCTAGTGTTCTGCCAATCCTATTCAGGATGACTTGAGTGAACAGCTTGTAGATGACAGACAATAGGCAGATTGGGCAATAGTTGCCAATGTCGTGGATGTCTCCTTTCTTTTATACTATAATAAGAATCACGGTCAAGGTCCTCCCGTTATTCATCAATTTCCTCAAGTGGGCCCAGTAACATCTCCATCGTGAGATTTGTTTTTACTGTGTTTGGCATATCTAACACGTTACGGGTAGCTTGCCAGGCTTTGCTGTGTGGGCAAGATAGATATACTCTCGCTAGCTTGCCAGGCTCTCTGAGAGGGGCGGAGAAATATTTCATTATGGATACTCACCAAATTTTCTTTATCAACTCATATATCGTTGGCATTTGGTTTGTTTTGAGATCTTTGCTATTGCATAAATAAAGCTTCAGTGAACTTAAATGTGCCTATATCTTTTCAGATTAGTGTTTTAATGTTCTTTGGATAGCTCACCTAGAGCATAATTGCTCGGGAAAATGCTGAATACACTCCTAATGTTGAGAAATTCCTTTATTGTTTTTCCCTAGTGACTGAATCAGCTTGTCTCCATAAACTCTCCAGAACTTGGTATTTCTGGGTTTTCTTTGTATAGGTCATTATCACTGGTGTGAGGTATTATCTCACTGTTATGTTTATTTGTATAAGGAAATTTTGTAAAATCTATTTAATATGGTAAAATCATACAAGTTTAGCAAAATATATTTTAAAATAAAAATATCTTAGACATATGATCTTGTTTATTTCAAAATAGTAGTTATTATTATTTGAAGTAAAAAACATCAACTACCAAACCAAATCAAAAATACCATTTTAAAAACTGAGAAATATAAATTATAATACTATTTGTACAGCCCTTTGCTTTGATGAAGTAAGATTAGAAAAAAATGAACTATATAAAAAGGGATAATTTAAGGAAATATTTGAATTAATTAGTTCAGGAGGTGATAGAAATACATTTCATACTGAATAAATATAATAAACATTTATCTAGGTTGAGCATTCATTCATACATAAGATGGATTTGTAAATTACATACCATAAAATATGTATTATAGTGTTCCAAAAATAAAGCAAAATATGATACTCCCAGATTAATATTTTTTGTTTGCAAAAATGTTCGGAAAGGATATTCTTGGTCCATAAACTAAAGCATTCTAAGAATCTGAACGTCCAGATTTAGTATAAAGTTAATGAAGGTTGTGTTTCTAGCCCCCTCACCAGAATCAAAGCAATGAATGCCTTAGAAGTTCTCCCCTGACAGTGGGTTGGCCAAGACATTTTTAAACAAGTGGACTTCATAATATTGAAGATTTAAGCACACATTTTGTTCTTGTAAATAGGTATAGAGAATCTTAGAATATAAAGTTTGTCTTTATTTTTGGTTGTTTGTTTTTGCGGGGCAGGGGTACACATTGAACTGGTCAGGACTTACTCCTATGTCAGTGCTCAGCTATCGCTCCTGGCAGGCTCATAGGACTATAGGGGAGTCTTCAATCAAACCCTGTCAGCCATGAGCAAGGAAAGTGTCCTATATGCTGTAACATCACCCCAGCCCCTCTATATGCATTTTGTTAGCAAATAATTTAGATTTCTCTTTCACTTTCTGAAAATATTTCAGTGTCTCTTCTCTAATCTCAAGCAAATGTTTTAAAGTGGGCTTTGCTTTTGTTGCAGAGAGTGGGTATTTTAAAGGTTTCTTTTCATTTTCCCTGTGTCTAATCCTGAATCAAAACATTCAATGCCTTCTTGATTTTATGGCTTGGTTTTGTTGACTCTTGTCTCTGGGGTCCCACTGTGATCCTGAAAATGCAGAGTAACTTGGATGCTTGAGAGGGAAAAAGCTTTGTTTAAGCTTTATTTAACCTACTCAGCTCACCAGAGTTAGATAGGCATTTCTCAAACATTCTTTCCAACAAACTCAATAAAAAAAGGTTATATAGCCCTTGAGCAATTAATGTTAACTTTATGCCAACCTGCATAAGAATCCAATAGAGAACTATAATGTGGCTCTGTCAGTACTTTTTACGCACGCTCCTGCCCTCTGCTCTCCACCAAATATAGATTAGTACTAATGCTTGGGTTATTTTGGTTTAGCTTTCTTTTTCAGCTTTTTCATTTAATGAACAATAGCTTTAAAATTCACCACTTTATTTTAGTTGTTATTATTATAGTTTAGTTTATTTTTTGTCTTTTAATTTTAGTGTCTTTTCTCTAATTCTATGGGTCTTGTTTCTTCAAATATAGAAATGTTCAGATATATTTTTTTTGCTATGGTCAAGATGCACTTTTTTCTGTCTCAGTCTTAGTTTCTGGGATTTGAACTTAGTCCTTATACAAGAAATCCAATGGCAGATTTTGATCTTAAAGCATAGGTTTGACAAAAAATAGACAGTTATTTATACTCTTTTAAAGTATATAGATTGGGTTCCATAAAGTTATGAGAAACACACACATATATTAGAGTCAATTTCTTTTTGCTCAGGGGTTAGTCCTGGCTCTGCACTCAGGTATTACTCCTGGCAGTGTTCAGGGGACCATATGGGATGCTGTAAATCGAACCCGGGTCAGCCATGTGCAATGCAAATGCCTTCCTGCTATGCTATTGCTCCAGCCCCATCAAAATATTTTTCTCAACAATAAAAAATATTGATATTAAAAGCACCCAAGGATATACATGGAAAATTTGCTTAACTATGAACGAGTTTGTAAAGCTCAATATTCTTAAGAGTATTGGAACAACAAATAAACCAAGATAATAAGAGGCTCACTATTACCATATTAAAACCGTATCAAATGTTAGCACTCTGAATAAACTTCAAGTTATGAATACAATAGAAAGTCATGTTCTTTATGCTTAATTTCGTACTGTTTCCATAACAGTGATTATAAAACATATAACAATTCAAGGGCAACAAAATATCCCTCATAAAATTAGAATAATATTTAAGTAAATGATTAATGTTCCATGAAGAACAGAGACTTTAAAACAAATAATTTTTTTCGGTTTTCTATCATTTCTTCTACCAATTTCTTGTTTTAAACTT
Organism: Sorex fumeus; assembly: GCF_029834395.1. Taxonomy (NCBI): domain Eukaryota; kingdom Metazoa; phylum Chordata; class Mammalia; order Eulipotyphla; family Soricidae; genus Sorex; species Sorex fumeus. The sequence continues at coordinate 57,023,340 of NW_026606065.1, forward strand.
CATTAAGTTTATCAACCCTCTTCCCATTTCCAACTATTAACCATTTCTTGGTAGGGCGTTTGCCTTGCACGCAGCCAGCCTGGCTGAACCGGGTTCGATTCCTCTGCCCCTCTTGGAGAGCCTGACAAGCTACTGAGAGTATCTCGCCCACACAGCAAAGCCTGGCAAGCTACCCGTGACGTTGTCAATATGCCAAACAAAGTAACAGCAAGTCTCAAGAAAATGGAGATGTTACTGGGCCCACTCGAGCAAATCGATGAACAATGGGAGGACAGTGAATAGTAAATCATTTTTCCAGTTTCAAAGGGAATTGACTCTAGGACCTCCTATAAATATCAAATTCCATATCAAGTACTTTGTACACATATCCTTCCTTTTACTACAATTTCTTCCCTGTGTTTCACATTTTTTTAAACAAATTCAAAGCTAGTGACAATATTGTGTCAGTAACAATATTAATACTGTGACAGTTTTCCTACACTATTTACTTACTTTCTGTCTCTATAGATGAGACAGTTTTATATAAGTCTCACATTATTTCAAACTGAAAACATTTTTATTAGAACTGATGATTTGTGGTTAATGATTGTTGATGTCAGTATTATAACACTCTACAAGATATTGCTGTTTTGCAAGGGATCTAATAGTAAGCATTTTTAGTAATAAATTATTATGATTGAGGAAACTTCATTTGAAATATATTATCATAGGAGGGCCAGAGAGGTAGTATAGCAGGTAGGGTTCTTGCTTGAACACTGTTGACCCAGGTAAGATCTCCAGAACCCCATCTGGTTCTCTGAGTTCTGCCAGGAGTGATTCTCAAGAGCAGAGCCAAGAGGAAGTTCAAAGTCCTGAACATCACCAGGTGTGCAACATCCCCCCCCCCAAAAGAAAACAAATACCCCTACTCCACACTTAATACCCTGCATTGTAATGTGAAAATAACCACACCATGTGACTTGCTTTGCTCTAAAACATACTTTCTCTAGTGATCTGGTAATAAACCATCAATTTCTTCCAAACTCTCAAATTCTCTGTGCTCATAAACCTGCTGTGTTGGCACAAAACTCAGGCACACCTTCCTTTAGATTTTAAATAATATCTAGATTATTATATCTTCAGCATTTTCTGTCTGTGAAATTCTTGTGATCTTGTTTCCTTCTTGCTGTTTCTCTGCCCAGATACTTGTGCCATGAACCCCCATTTATATATTTTTTTGTCTGTGGTCCCTTAGAATATTCTAGGGACCTACTGAGTCACAGGGCCCCTTATCTATATCTCTTATAATAAGAGAAACACTTCTCTATATCTCTTATAACAACTAATACACAATGTGGATGCCATATTAAGAGTTGTTAAGCTCCATTGTCTAGGGAATAATGACAAGAAATTCAATACATACATAGCATAGGTATAACTACATTGTATGAAGTTGTGAGTCTTAGTTGTATCAGTGGATAAAAATCTATGGAGAGGATTTTACTGCATTGATTTGTTAGTGTTTCTGTTATTGTTGTTGTTGCAAGTAGTGGAAAACTTGTATAAAATTATAAAGTAGGTGAGGGTGTAGTTAAGCAGTAGAGCACTAGCCTTACTTGTCGGAAACCCTGAGTTCAACACTGAAAAATTATCAATAATAATAATTTGGCATGAAGATTAGGCAGATTTCTTTCAAAACACATACAGCTTCATAAAGTGGTTTTAAAGCTACCACTAGTGTTCGTCTGAGATTCTCTACAAAAAAACTTTTCTTTATTCTAAAGGTCTTTAATAACCACAACAAATCTAAGTAGATCATTTAGAATCTAGCCACTTCTTCGACTTATAGATCCTTGCCTCTTAAACTGTAAATTGCAAAATGTACTGTGAAAATCAAACATATTTGACAATAATTTAAAATTCATTGCAATAAAAAGTTTCCAAATACAAAAATGACTAAAATTTCATCAAAATCAGCAATGTAATGAATTCAAAGTCTATAGAAGCCTTCACTCATGTGGCATTTCTTTGGGGGAAGAGAAGACAAGCTGGTAGAAAGGATTTAAGAAGTTTTGTTATTGATAAAAAATGATAGTTACACAAAATATGGTAGTTGGTATTTGTAATACTTAAGTGAAAAATTAAAATCTAGCAATAAAGGCAAGAGGTTGGACTTTGGCTTCCATTAGAGTAAAATGAAAAAAATGAAATTATCTGTCCTGGTCTTTAATTGGATAACCATGAAGTAGCAATTTGGTTTTTGGTTGAAACCCATGAACAGGAAGAATCTGACTTAACACCAGTTAAATCTCCTAATACTGCTGCAGAGGAGAGATCAGAAAACACATCATGAGCTATAGAAGGAACAGAACATCTTCAGCAGTCAAGTTACTCGTTATCTCCCTATCCATGGTACCAGTAAAAAATACAGTCCTGTGTAGCTGTGCTTTTCTGTTATTTACTTGGCTGTGTATGTTGACTTACTATTATAATGTTAAGGAAATCCTGAAGAAACACTCCCTGGAATAGACATGCTTGTAATGATGACACATAAAGGGTAATAGAAGCTGTCTTTCTTGGAACTTTTGAATCACAAACTATCTTCCCCTTTAGGAAATAATGAATAGATTGTAGACCTGGTAGCAGGCTAATGGGCCACCTTCCTCCTGAAAGCCACATCTTCACAGTTCCTCTCCTGGTGTCTTGGAAGTTCGTTAACATGTCCAGTCTACAAAACTAACTCCTGCAAATTTGAACCTTAAGAGTGATGCGTGACCACTGGGCTGGTCACGTAATGAGATTTAAAGACAACTGCTGGACTAGAGTTGTTACCGACTGGATCCCACGGGATGTCAAAAGACCGCGTGGCCGCCCACCTACCAGATGGTCAGGCTTCTTCATCAAGATCATGAACGATCGGTTTGAGGCTCTTCATGTTCCCAGAGCGAACAGATGCCATTGGGCTACACTAGCATGCGACAGGGACAAATGGAGACGTTACTGGCGCCCGCTCGAGCAAATCGACGACTAACGGGAAGTTAAGTGATTAAGTGATTAAGAGTGATGCAAGAATGGGAGGTTGTAAAATGCCACATTTGTAAGAGAATCCCTTTGAGATCAGAATTTAAATGATTTATTCAAAACCATTCTTCACTCAGTTTATGATCTAAATATTATTGTTCAGTTTTTTGGGCATTTTGCCATTTTCTAAGTTTTATAAGATATATTCAATAAATTGAAATTTTATTACTATGTTGATTAAGTCTGATGTTTTAGGCTAAGATCTGTGCTTGCATTTAACTAATAATGAGTTGTCATCATGTGTTTTTTATCAGTGTTGGTGCATCAGTTCCATGATGTTTGTAAGTCTTGATTTTGGTTCATGCCTGAAGCTTCAGGGAGATCCACAGGTTCTGGTGTTTATGTTCTAACAGAGTTCATTTATTCTACTTGTAGGTAGGTTTGAATAAGGAAAATGAGTAGGGAGGAATAGGTACATCTCAAAGGAATTTTAGATAAATTCTATGAGATTTTTCTGTCTCTAATTTTCCTGATAGCTTCCAAAGCAAAAAAAAAAAACTTTCTTTGAATACTTCTCATGAGTCACACTACCTCTGAGTCACACTATTCATACATCAGAATTGAGTCTGTGACTACCTTTTAATATATAGCGTTAAATAATGTATGAATTCCTAGACTTGGGAATCTCTAGAGACTGGACACATGCTTTACACCATGCTTTAATAATAACATAAGCTGTGGTTTCTCTTATTTTCCTTCCTAAGGAACATATTCCAGATTCCTTCCTAAGGAACAAATTTTCCTTCCTAAGGAACTTATTTCCTTCCTAAGGAACTTATTTTCCTTCCTAAGGAACATATTCCAGATTCATATTCAGAATACACTGGCATATGCATGAGCTGATCTAGGCTTCTAGGTTATCTTTCTCTCTACTTGCACTCATGAGATATGGATAGTCTCTCTTGATTAGATTCATGTTTTAGGGTAATTTGCAATTAACTCACTATAACATATAGATAAATGTAGCTGTGCATTTTATCACTTAAATAAACCTAATAGCAAACATTATTTTATTTGTTGTTACATCATTTTTTAAATTTTATTTACTAATTCACTGAGAGATTCACAATTACAAAGTTATTCATGATTTAGTTTCAGTCATTCAATGTTCCATCACTCATCCTTTCACCAGTGTACATTCCCCACCACCAATGATCCATGTCCCTCCCATCTACTCTGTTCATCCCAGTGGGCCTCTATTGCAGACACTTTTATTCTCCTTTTTCTTCTTTCCCCCACCCTTTTATTCTTTTAGGCACTATGGTTTACAATACTGTTACAGAAAGAGTATTGTGAATATCACTTCACCTCTTTTCAGAACTCACTTCTTGTCCAGAGGGATTATTTCAACTATCATTGGTAGAGTGATCCCTTCTCTTTCTGAATTACACTCCCCCCACCCTTTTTAGCAAATTTTCTACCATGGACCAGTCGTCTTGGCCCTTGTTTCTACTGTCTTTGAGTATCATTCTCAGATTTTTTTATATCTTGAAAACAAATGTGATTATTCTATATCTGTCTCTCCTCTGACTCATTTCACTCAGCACGATACTTTCCATTTTTGTCCATGTATAAGCAAATTTCATGACTTCATTTTTCCTAATGGCTGGATATTGTTCCATTATGTAATTGTAAAATAGTTTCTTCACCCATGTATCTGTTCTTGGGCCAACATTAATTTATTTGTTATAGGAATTTAGAGAATTCAAACATTATCATGTTTGTTATAGGGATTTGCTCGGTAAAGGAAAGATGTGATATAGATATCTGGTGTGTGTGTGTGTGTGTGTGTGTGTGTGTGTGTGTGTGTGATAGAGATAGAGATAGAGAGAGACAGAGATAGAGAGACAGAGAGAGAGAGAAGTCAGACTAAAAGACTAAACAATTTCAGAGAATTAAAATGACTTTTCCATAGCTATTAAAACAATAAATAGGTGAAATATTCAAACCAAGATCTTATTTTAAGTTTCTAAATCCCATGATTTAAAGGAATGATCAGTGTGGAAAAATGAATCTGACCTTTTCTATAAGAGAATTGTAAATACATACATTCTACTTGTTTTCAGAGTTTTATCTTCAATATTAATAGGTTCTGAAAAATTGTGAATGTTGGAAATAGCTATACAAGAAGTAGTTCTGGAAAGTAAAGTTGTTGAATAGAAGAAGAAACTGTTTATAGAATAAAAACTGAAAAAATTTCTATAATAAAGTGCCTGAGATACTTATATGAAATCTACATGTGAAACATAAAGTAGGATCAGACTCGTTATGAGAAAAGACATAATGACCTAGTCTAACTTTTTTTATTCTGTTAAAAAAAGAATCAGATTAAGACGCCCTGTAAGAAGTTTGATGCATATTGGTTCATTTAAATTTAATATTATTTAAGCTACCTAATGATGTGACTTTTAAAAAATTTACAAAGAGGAAAATGAATACTTGGAAAGATTTTATAATATTCCCAGTGTTATCAACTTCATTAAGTAGGATAATTATCTCTTCTGGACTATACTTTTACCAAAATTAATATAACACTCTGCAAATTTATCAGCAATGCGGTTTTCAAATACTGTGAAATTATAGTTTATTTTTTCCTCATAAACAGACCAATTTTCAGCAATACTAATAAGTTAAGTACTACACTTCATTTATTTAAGCTCCTTAATTCAAAGAAAACTAAAAGCACAAATGTTTTATTTTCTCATGAACTATGAGAATAAAATATTTAATGTAGAAAAATATTTTTCATAAGTAGTTCAAGTTTCTCTACTAATGGGTTTAATCTTGAGTAATAAGGTTCACTAAATAGTATGCAATTAATAGAATTTGTACAGCTGGGACATGGGTACAAAATGTTATAGCAGATGGAGGATATGTATACTTCAAACAGAGTTCACTGGCAAGCAGAAGAGTTAGTAAAAACAACAGAAAAATACATATAAACAGTGACTATTAGTCACACTAGTATGGAAAGTAAACCAGCAGGCTTAATAATGTGGTATTAAACACTAAACAAGAACAAAGATGAAGTGGTTTTCTAAGAAAAGAGTAATAGGGAAAACTAGTTATTATTTTTTAAGTAGAGACCTAACAAAAATATAACTTTTAATAGATGATACTTGAGAAAAATGTTAAAAATAGACCCGACTCAATAATAAAATCATAGGCATGATTTAATAATGAAAATATATATTACAATGTATAAAATAATACAAAGAATAAATAGATATATATTTTACACTCAATATTTTGTATTAGACTTTATTATTTTAATATTCTAAAAACTCTACATACAAATGTTGCAATAAAAGTTAAGTTAAGGCATGGGAAGAGGAAATCTGGAGACATTGGGGAAGGAATGTGACACTTGGTGGGGGGGATCAGAGCTGGGACATTGTATACCTGTAAATCTACCATGAATAGCTTTGTAAATAATAATGCTGTAATAAAACTGTTAAAAATCAACTTAAGGACAGTTTATAAAGCACAGGGATATGAAATAGAATAGTTTGGGAGCCAGAGTGATAGCCTAACAAATAGAGGGTTTGCTTTGTAGACAGTAACATTGGTTTAATCCCCAGCATTTCATATGGTCTCCCAAGCCCACCAGGAGTAAGTCTTGAGTTTAGAGCCAGGAGCAAGGCCTGAGCACCAGTGGACTTACTTTGGTTACAAAAAGCAACCAAACAAAATAAAAGTAACTTCTACAGGAAAATTTTGTGTTTCTTTACTTTTCAAAAATAGTCTCACTGGTTATTTGGCAAACACTATTAACAACACAGGGCATATTGTGTATATTGTTTTTGTTTTGTTTGGGGGACTGGGACTTGACACTGTATCTGGCAGTGCTCAGCGCTTACTCCTAGGTCTGTGTTCAGGGGGTTACTTTTGATAGAACCTGGGGAACCATTATTGGTGTTGTGTGGCCCAAAAGCAGGCTCCTGAGCAGCCATGACAAGCTGCAGCTAATATTAAGTCTCAGCTAGGCCTCAGTTTCTGTTTCCCCGGAGCAGGACTTGCAGTTTCTGCTAGACTCCCAGTTGAGTAATTTGCCTAGATACAGAATTGGGCAGTTGAGTCTGGCCGGTCATGAGTGGTCACTGTACCCTCCTTAGAAACTGTTACTAACCGGTGCCTAATTCTGACCACCAATGTAATAGGGTCAATGCTAAAAATAGACATATATATTGCTTCTTAATTCTGAACCCCATATAAACTACTTGTGATATGGAGTTGGGTTTGCATAATCATGTGTGGACTTGGTCTCTCTGCAATTGGGCATCTGAAACTCGGGCACAACAGTGTCAGGGATTGAAAAGTGGTCTGACTGATAAAAGGTGATGGCTTTATTCTTGGGTCCTCTGTTACTTTTTAAATAAGGGACAGTGAGTTTAAGAAACATGGAATTGCAAAGTTTGTAATTCAATTTAATTTTCGAAGACATTATTCTGCAAATAGTTTTCATTTTATTTTTTTCTATGGAGAAACCTATCCAGGTAGAATATTCATGTTTATTAGTATGATAGTAATCTCTAACATTTTAGAAAAATCAAAAGAACAACTAATAAAAAACATCATATTGTTACTTACTAGCTTACTAACTTAAAAGAGGATGAGTCACTAATCCTGTAAAGAGATCATTTTTCTTGTTCAGGAAGCAACATACAAAAAACTACCTCAAATGCACAATTTACTTTGAACAATATAAATTTTGAAGTTGGTCCAAAACATATGTAAGTGATAAACAAATCCACCATGCAAAATGAAATAGATACATTTTGAAACAGCTACAAAAATGTACGATAGCTTAGTTTTCTGCCTGCTGTTCTACCATCCTAGGTGAGGTCTGATTCCTACTCACAACAATGAGTCTACTCTGGAACAGAATTGAATTCTCACCATTCCAGAAGATACTATAATATTACATAGACTCCACCCATTAAAAAATCTTTAGAACAATAAAAGCAATCCAGTACTGTAGATAACAAATAAGTCTATGTATAAATGACCCATTGAATTTCTACACGCACTTCATAAATTAGAAGAGAAAGAAGTGGAGAAAATTCCCATGTCGTTTATAATCACAAACAAAACAAATAAATAAATGACTTAAGTATTGGAGGTTAAAGACATATAAATTGAAAACTATGCTGTAGGATAACACTGTTTTGTCCTTTCTGCATAGCCTCAGGTAGTTTAGGTTTCTCCCATCACAGTGCTCCCATTCTTCTTTGTTTATTTGTAACTTCTTTCTTTGTGCTCTGTTGAATTGTAAATATTGTTTTTCTCTTCTCCCTAAGTTCTTTGCATAGTTTATTCAGAGCAATATCCTTTTTTTGTATGGACAATAGAAGACAGTAATGCTATGCTTTTGTAATGTGACTCTCAGTGATATTTTCCTCCTGGGCATCTGTTCTCTCACCTAAGCCTCAGCTTCCCTTATTTACTAGCGCCCCCAAAAGCAGGGTCCCAAAGAGAAACTGGATGGAACTAGGGCAAGTGGTAAGCTATGTGCTACCCTGGCATCGAGATGGGCCTGGACAAAGCACATAATGCTTAAATATAAGTTAAGAGCTTGGTCATGGACAAATACTGTCATGATCCAAAAAGTAATAACTAGATCCGGACCCTGCTAGGGTTAGGAATGATTAATTTGGCCTGAGAGCTGTAGGCTGAGTCTGTGGTAAAGATGTTCCCAGGAAAGCTGCCCTACAAGCCTTAATGTTATCTCTTACTGTGCTCATACAAAAATAACCAGTATTAAGATGTTGATAGAGTTATTGGACTGAGGAAAGGAGAAAAACACCTTAGGAGGTATTTTGCCCTTGGGCAGTCAGGAAGGGCTTTGGAATACCTTTTAGGTGGTGTTCCCCTTGAACTTGGTGGGCCCTCAGGAAGGGCTTTCTTATGTTGATTTGGCTACCAGATTGGGTGCAGAATCAGAGTGCTGGGGAGTTGGAGAGACAAGAGAGTTGGAGAGATGAGAGAGAGCACAGGGCCACAAGATGGAGTGTGGAGAGACTAGCAAGGAAAACAGAGTGAAGAATGTAGAAGAAAAGTATAGGAGCAGGCATGTGGAGAGGAAGAGCCCAGGCTGCAAGATGGAGCACGAAGAGATGAGCGAGAGAGACAGAAGTAGAAAGAATGAGAACCGGTGGAGACTACCAAGAGAGGCTCAGAGAGACTGGGGCAGGCATGTGGGGAGAATGGAATAAACAGCATCTGATCAAATCAACCAGCTTGTCCCTCATTTCGTCCACTGTTTGCTCCATGACCTGGGCTGCCCCGGCTGGGCAAGCAGCCCGGGCCCACCCCAAACACAGACAGTGAGGGCGAGAGCCATCACCCCCCCCACAACCCCCCCCCCCCCGGGGCCACCCCTAAAGAAATTACAAAAGAGGCATTGAGTGGCAATTATGTTAGGTCTATAATCTACTTTCACCATGCATCTCCCATCTTGGGAGAATCCTCCCAACCCCCTTTATTTGGTGCTCCCTTCTCTATTTGAGCTGCTTTCCCCCCCTAGCATGTGTGGCTGGCCTCCAAGCCATGATGTAAACCTCCTGGTACTAATCTCGGCTATTCTTGGGTATTGGTCTCCTATTTTGTTACTTTATGTTCCCCAGATGAATGCAATCTTTCTCTGTCTATCCCTCTCTTTCTTACTTATTTCGCTTAGCATGATACTTTCCATGTAGTACCACTTGTATGTAAATTTCATGACTTCATCTTTTCTAAGAGCTACATAGTACTCCATTGTGTAGATGTACCAAAATTTCTTTAAGAAAAGTCATCTGTTCTTGGGCACTCAGGTTTTTTTCAGATTCTGGCTATTATAAAGAGTGCTGCAATGAACAGACAAGTGCAGATGTCACTTCGACTATACTTTTTGCCTCTCTGGGATATATTCCCAGGAGGGGTATTGCTGGGTCAAATGGGAGCTCAATTTCTAATTTTTTGAGAATTGTCCATACTGTTTTCCAAAAGGGCTGAACCAGTTGACATTCCCACCAACAGTGAAGGAGTGTCCCTTTCTCGCCACATCCACGCCACCATTGGTTGCTTTTGTTCTTTTGAATGTGGGCCAGTCTATGAGGTGTGAGATGGTATCTCATTGTGGTTTTGATCTGCATCTCCCTGATGATTAATGATGTAGAGCATTTTCTCATGTGCCTTTTTGCCATTTGGATTTCTTCTTTGAGAAATTTTCTGTTCATTTCATTGCCCCATTTTTTGATGGGGTTGGATGTTTTCTTCTTGTGGAGTTCAACCAGTACTTTATATATCCTTGATATCAACCCCTCGTAGGATGTGTATTGGGGGAATATTCTTTACCATTCTTTAGACTCTTTTTGTATCTTGGTCACTGTTTCTTTGGAGGTGCAGAAGCTTCTTAGTTTAAGATAGTCCCATTTGTCTATCTCTGTTTTCACTTGCTTGGCCAGTGGAGTGACATCTTTGAAGATAACATTAGCTTCAATTTCATGGAGGGTTTTTCCAACTTTGTATTCAATGTATCTTATGGATTCTGGTCTGATGTTGAGGCGGTTAATCCATTTTGATCTTATTTTTGTACATGGTTTTAGGCAGAGTTCTGAGCCCATTTTTTTGCATGGGGCTGTTCAGTTTTGCCAGCACAATTTGTTAAAGAGGCTTTCCTTACTCCACTTCACATTACTTGTCCTTTATTAAAGATTAGATGATCATATGTTTGAGGGGAGATTTCAGTATATTGAACCCTGTTCCATTGGTCGCTACTCTGCATTTGTTCCAATCCCATGCTGTTTTAATTATTACTGCTTTGTAGTAGAGTTTGGAGTTAGGGAGCTTGTTCCTCCCATTTTCTTTTTCCTGAGAATTGGTTTAGCTATTCGTTGGGGCTTATTTTTCCATATGAATTTCAGGAGTGTTTGCTCCATTTCTTTGACGAATGTCTTGGGTATCCTTATAAGGATCACACTGAATTTGTACAATGCTTTTGGAAGTACTGCCATTTTGACAATGTTAATTCTCCCTATCCATGAGCAGGGAATATTTTTCCATTTTCTCGTGTCCTCTTTTTTTTCCTGAAGTAACATTTTGTAGTTTTCTTTGTACAGGTACTTTCTTCCTTAGTTAAGCTGATTTCTAGGAACTTGATTTTCTGGGGCACAATTGTGAACGGGATTATTTTTTTCATGTCACTTTCTTCTCTCTCATGGTTTGTGTATAGGAAAACATGGACTTTTGGGAATTGATTTTATAGCCTGCAACTTTACTAGTCTATTGTTTCTAGGATTTTCTTGGTCGTGGTTATAGGGTTCTCTAAGTATAGTATCATATCATCTGTGAATAGTGAGAGCTTGATTTCTTCCTTTCCTACCTAAATGCCCTTAATATCTTTTTCTTGCCTAAACACTATTGCAAGTACTTCCAGTACTATATTGAACAGCAGTGGAGAGAGAGGTTATCCTTGTCTTGTCCCTGATCTTAGAGGGAAGGCTCTCAGTTTTTCCCCATTGAGGATGATGCTTGCTGTAGATTTGTGGTAGTGATGTCGGTGGGCCCCACAGGTGACTTATGTGAAGTGGGGAGGAGAAAGACGGTCACTTTTTCCCCACCCGCCTCTGCCACCGGGGACCCTGGGTAGGCTAGGACCGGTAAAGTCTGCAGTGAGTACCTGCTCGGCACGGGCCTAAGCCCCGCCAGCCCCACAAGGTGGCCGGCAAGCCAGACCTGAAGTCCGCTTGATCTTCTCGGCACGGGAGTTAATCCCCACCACCCAATTGCTCGGGGAGTCACGGACTCAAGTTTGGGCGAGAATTTGCTCTTTGCAGGAAAGGAGAGACCAGTCCCAAGCCTTACCCGGGGTTTCTGGGGTTCTTGTCTCACTCGCAGAAAAGAATTTCAGGAGTAGACGAGCAGTGAAGTAACAGGTTTTTTTTGGAGAGGGAGAGAAAGGAATAAGCGGGGGGGGGGGGGGGGGGTGGAGAGTAAGAGAGAGAGAGTAACACATCCAGAGGGAATGCGGGCTTTTCTGAGGGTGGAGAGAGCGCCAAGTGGGCACTCGAGCTGGCTCTTATAGATCCTTCTGACTCAGAATGTTCTGGAATCTCCTTGGGGCTGGGTCACTGGAGTTAACCGGATTGAAAGGGGGTTCGAGAATCCTTCTGACTTGGAATGTCCTGGAATCTCCTTGGGGCTGGGTCGCTGGAGTTAACTGGATTGAAAGGGGGTTCGAGAATCATCTGACTTGGAATGTCCTGGAATCTCCTTGGGGCTGGGTCGCTGGAGTTAACTGGATTGAAAGGGGGTTCTCGGAAAGGAGGAATTTCATGGGGAGGAGGCCCATATCTTCAGGGTCTGGGGATGGTCTTATCAAGTCCTTATTCTCTGTCTCCAAAGCGTGGGTCGGTCCTAGAATTCTTCTTCTATGAGACTTTGTTTCATTGCAGAGAGCCTTTCCCTATCTACCTGCCTACATCAGTAGAAGGCTTTAATTATATTGAGAAAAGTCCTCTCTATACCCATTTTGGAAAGGGTTTTCATCATAAAGGGTGTTGGATCTTTTCAAATGCTTTTTCTGCATGTATTGATATGATCATATGCTTTTTATATTTTCTTTTGTTGATATGATGAATTATGTTGATCGATTTCCGAATGTTAAACCATCCTTGCATCCCTGGGATGAATCCTACTTGGTCATGGTGTATGTTTTTGATGAGTCGTTGGATTCTATTTGCTAATAGTTTTTTTTTTAGGATCTTTGCATCTGTGTTCATCAGTGATATCGGCCTGTAATTCTCTTTCTTTGTGGCATCTCTGTCTGCATTTGGTATCAGGGTGCTTTTTGCTTTGTAGAAACTGTTCGAAAGTGTTTTTGATATTTCAATTTTGTGGAAAAGCTTAAAGAGGATTGAGAGTAAGTCATCTTTAAAGATTTGGAAGAATTCACTAGTGAATCCATCTGGGACAGGACTTTTGTGCTGGGGGAGACTTTTTATTATCATTTCAATTTCCTTGATGGTGATAGGTCTGTTCAGGTATACGAGGTCTTCTTTGTTCAGCCTTGGGAATCTATAGATATCTTGGAATTTATCATTTCCTTGAGGTTTTCATGTTCCGTGGCATAAAGTTTCTCAAAGTACTCCCTAAGGATCCTTTGAATTTCTGTAGTTTCTGTTGTAATGACCCCCTTTTCATTTCTGATTTAATTTATTAGGGTTTTCTCTCTCCCTTTATTTGTGAGTTTTGCTAGAGGCTTATTGATCTTGTTTATTTTCTCGAAGAACCAGCTTTTGGTTTCATTGATCTTTCAGATTGTTTTTGGGGTTTCCATCATGTTAATCTCTGCTCTGAGTTTTATTATTTCCTTCCTCCTGTTCTGGTTGGGCTCCTTTTGTTGGTCCTTCTCCAAACTCATAAGCTGTGAGGTTAGGTTACTTATGTGCGCTTGCTCCTCCTACCTGAGGAAAGCTTATGGAGCTATAAAATTTCCTCTTAATACAGCTTTTGCTGTGTCCCATAAGTTTTGGTATCTCATGTCCTCATTTTCATTTGTTTCTAGGAACTTTTGATTTCCTCTTTGATTTCCTTTCTAAGCCACTTCTTGTCCAACAGTGAAGTGTTTAATTTCCAGGTGTTTGATTTAGTTTTCTGTTTTTGTGTGTTATTGACTTCTTATGGTCTGAGAAGATTGTTGATACAATCTCTATCTTCTTAATTTTATGGAGGTATGTTTTGTGGCTCAGAATGTGGTCAATCTTGGAGAATGTTCCATGCATGTTTGATAATAATATGTATTCAGCTTTTTGAGGATGAAGTGCCTTGTATAAATCTACTAAGTCCCTTTCTTCCATTGTTTCCCTCAGATGAAGTATGTCGTTGCTAAGCTTGAGTCTGGTTGATCTATCAAGAGATGATCAATTGGTGTTGAAGTCTCCCACTAGTATTGTGTTGCTATCAATGTCTTTCTCCAAGTCTATGAGTAGTTGTTTTAAGTACTTTGCTGGTCCCTCATTAGGTCCATATACATTTAGTATTGTAAGTTCTTTCTGTTGTACAGATCCCTTGGTCAATACGAAATGGCCTTCACTGTCTCTTGTGACCTTCTTCACACTGAAATCAACGTGGTCTGATATAGGAGGCTACCCCAGCTTTTTAATGGGAGGTGTTTGCCTGTAGGATTGTTTTACACCCTTTGTCTCTGAGCCTGTGTTTGTTTTGACTATTGAGATGTGTTTCTTGCAGGCAGCAGAATGTTGGGTTCAATTCTCTAATCCATCCTGCCACTCTGTGTCTTTTAATTGGTGCTTTTAGCCCATTGGTGTTGAGAGAGATGGTTATGGGATTTTGTCCCATTTTTCTGTTGAAATTTGGTTTATTTGAGGGACCTGTCTTGTCGTAAAGTAGCCCATTTAGTTGTTCTTGTCACCATGGTTTTGAGTCTATGAAATTCCTGAGCTGTTGTTTGTCTGTTAAGCTGTGTGTTGTTCCTTCTGTTATGAATGAGAGTCTTGCTGGGTAAAGTATTTTTGGTGAGACATTTATTTCATTGAGTGTTTTCACTATCTCCCACCACTGTTTTCGGGCCATGAGGGTTTCATCAGACAAATCAGCTGTGAATCTTAAGGATGCTCCTTTGTAGGAAATTTCTTTGATCTTGCTGCTTTCAGAATTTTGTCTCTATCTACGGTTTTGGTCATTTTGATCAGGGTGTCTTTTTAGTCGGTTTTCTTCTAGCTGGTACCCATCGGGCCTCTTGAATGTGGTCACATGTTTTCTTCAGCTCTTGAAACGTTCTAGCAATGATGTCTTTGACAGTTTCTTCTTCATCAGTGTTTTCTTCCTGTCCCTCTGGGACTCCAATAATTCTTATGTTACTCCTCTTGGCTTCATCATGATCTTCTCTTGCCATCTGTTCCCGAACTGTGAGTCTCTTTTCCATTTTCTGCTCTTTTCTGGAGAGTCTCTGAACTTCATCTTCGAGCTCACTGATTCTGTTCTCAGCAGCTATTACTCTGAGGTTTTCAATTTGCCTATGAGGTTTTTCATGTCTGAAATTTCCGTTTGCGTTTTCCTTATTTCTACCTTCAAAGCCTCTTCTCTTTTATTGGCTTTGATTTCTATTGTTTCTTTTAGCTCCCTAAGAATCCTCAATAGCTCCCTACTATATTCTTTATCAGAGAGGTTGTCTAGCACTTCATTACTGTTGGTGTCTTCTGGGCTAGCCTCTTTAATAAGTAAGTTTTGGGGCTTCTGTGTTGCTTTCCCATTGTGTCCTGTGTGATTTAGATCTTCACGATCACTGTTACTATTCTGCTTAAGGTGCAGAATAAATTGAGATGGGCTTAATGAATCATTGGCTAATGTGTTTCTTGTGGTTAAGCTAACCTAGTGAAGGTTCCATCTAAGAGGGTAACCTATGGTTCCTATGGGATATGTAGTGGGAGAATAACTCATGGCCATATTAGCAGCCGTGGCTTTGGAAAGGTGCCCTGGTGCCGAGCAGTAACCTGTTTGAATGAGGAGAGAGTGCACAGAGCAGTTCAACTTTGTTTCCGCATGGTGTGCCTCAATTCCCGTCTTGCACAGACCAAGGGTGAAAACCGGCTGTTCGCAGTTGATCTAGTTAAACTGCGCAGGCCTGGAAAGTGGCCCTGGCACCAGGCGGGTACCTGTTTGAACCTCAGTTTTTAAGTACTTGAATTTTGTGTCAACTGTAAAAATATAGCTGTAATAGTTGATAATCTTGTCATGCTTAGTATATTTTTAGTCTTTTTTTAATTGTATTTATTTTTTAATCTCTACACAATATTTAATTCAGGGGTTACCTTTTTCCAAATTCCAAAAATAGTCAAATACAACTTGCCCCAGATGAACCCTGGTAACCTCGAATTTCCAAGTACCAATTGCTGCCACCCTCATGGCCAATCTTCATAGGCCCATCCTAGGCCCCCCACACCAGAGAATAAATCCACTGAAAAAATCAGTTTTGCAGAACCAGTGACTGAAAACGCCAGGCCTCATGGGTTCGGGTCTAAGCCATCCTTCGCATATCCCCATCCTTCTGGAGCTCTGGCTGTCGCACCCACAAACTGCCTCATGGTGCCATTTAAGCACATCAGTGGCCGTGATCCAGAGACTCACAAATGAATCTCAAAACCAAGCAGCTTTTGCAGCTGCATGACATCTCATACTTTTTTTTTTTTGCTTCTTTGTTTAATCATTGTGAGATAGACCCTTACAGACATCTTATACTCTTCATTGCAAGCAATACAAAATAAAATATCTTGCATATGCCTGTGGGGCAGGCTTGAGTGCTGGTGGGACACTTCAAAATAATGGTGGTGGGAAGATGTAATGGTGGTGAGATTGGTGTTGAAATTTTGAATGTAATCAATTATTCTAAACAACATTATGAAAATAAAATTTAAAAGAAAATAGTTAAATACTCAGACAACTGGACCAGAAGTTTTTTTTTTTTAATTTGCTTTTTGGATCACACCAGTGATGCTCAGGGGTTACTCCTGGCTTTGCACTCAGGAATTATTCCTGATGGTGCTCAGGGGACCATATGGGATGCTGGGATTCGAACCGCAGTCGGCCATGTACAAGGCAAATGCTATACCCGCTGTGCTGTTGCTCCAGCCCCTGGACCAGAAGTTTTAATGGCCAACACCATGATGCAGAATTGCCTGCATACAGCATGCTGGGCTCATCAGGATTTACCATCAGAGCTCTAAGGAGGCTTCCAAGCATACCATTGATGGTGCTGTGGGATGATAGGAATACATAAAACACACAGACTATGTATAGTGGATATATAAGTATATAATGTATATAGTGTATATAATGTGTTATATGTATATAATGTGTATTAGATATATGTGTATATATATACATTATACACATATATATTATACACATATAATACACAGCATCCAGAGACTATAAAACCAAGCTACCGGAAGAGAACAGCTCAGAGTCTCTTGCCCCCGTGCCTGGCTGTCTTCACCGGGGCCCCTTGGAGGTGAAGTGAGCAGGTTGAGTTTCCCTCTCCACCCTGAGCAGAGTCCAGGCAGCTAAAGACCTCTGGGCCCCAGCCACAGCCATGCTGAGAACACTCTCCACATGCTTGGACAAGCTTCACACATGAAGGAAACGGGGGAGGAACCGAGGTGTGTGGGACTTGGGGCTGAGATTTCTAATCCTGCTCGGTTTGGAACTGGGCCTCCTCCACCCAGATCCCCCATCATCCAGTAGCTAGACAGTTACACCCACCAAATGCCGTGTAACCCCATCAATGGCCAGGATCCAGAAATTATAAAACCAAGCTCCTGGAAGCACACAGCCGCATCTTACTCTCTAGTTCTCGGTCTCAGAGAACCCGGCAGGCTACTGAGAGCATCATGCCCGCATATATGCCAGACTGGGAACAACTGTAAAGGTGATTATAGGCTGCCTCAAAAGCCTCCATCCCTCTCGGAGAGCCTGACAAGCTACCGAGAGTATCCCGCCCGCACAGCAGAGCCTGGCAAGCTACCCGTGATGTATTTGATATGCCAAACACAGTAACAACAAGTCTCACAATGGAGATGTTACTAGTCCCACTAAAACAAATAGATGAACAACGGGATGACAGTGACAGTGCAGTTCTATAATGTACTTCAAATTATAAAATTATATCAAATAGGAATTTTCTTTATTCTGATTGTGGGATATGCGAAAAGCAGTAACAATGATGGTTCTCATTCCCCTGACCCTGAAAGAGCGCCCGATATGCTACAGTAGCACGTGACAGGGATGAATGAAAATGTTACTGGCTCCTGCTCGAGCAAATCGATGAACAATGGGGTGATAGTGATAGTGATAACACACATACACACCACACACACATATATATGTAATATATATATATATATATATATATATATATATATTTGGTGGGCTTCCATATGACCCCGCAATACCATTTCTGGAAATATATCCCGAGGGTGCAAAAAAGCACAATAGAAATGACATCTGCACCTTTATGTTAATTGCAGCACCATTCACAATAGCCAGAATCTGGAAACAACCCGAGTGCTCAAGAACAGACAGCTGGTTAAAGAAACTGTGGTATACCTACACAATGGAATCTTGTGCAGCAATAAGGAATGATGAAGTTATGAAATCTGCTTACAAGTGGATGGTCATGGAGAGTATTATGCTAAGTGAAATGAGTCAGAAAGAGAGAATCAGACAGAGAATGACTGCACTCATTTGTGGAATATAAAATAACATAATATGAGACTGATGTCCAAGGACAGTAGACACAAGGGCCAGGAATATTGCTCCACAGTTGGAAACCTGTCTCATGAGCTGGGGGAGATGGCAGCTGGAATAGAGAGGGGATTACTAAGTCAATAATAGTTGGAGGAATCGTTCAGGATGAGTGATGTGTGCTAACATTAGATAAAGGAACAAACGTGATAGCCTTCCATTATCTAAACTGCAAACCATAATTCCCAAAACTAGAGAGAGAATATAGGGGAAATTGTCTGCCACAGAGGCAGGGGCAGGGGGAGGGTTGGAAAGAGGGGGAGGTAATACTGGGAACATTGGTGGTGGAGAACATGCACTGGTGGAGGGATGGGTGTTCGATCATTGTGTGACTGAAACTCAAACATGAAAGTTTTGTAACTGTATCTCACAGTGATTCAATTAAAAAATATGTAAGAGAAGAAAAAGATGTAAGAGGAGGAAAAAAGGGGGAAATATGTTCAAGAGAGTCCATATTGTTTTCCAAAAAGGCTGGAAATCTTTACATCCCCACCAACAGTGAAAGAGCGTCCCTTTCTCTCCATAACCCCGACAATACTGGTTGCTTTTGTTCTTTTGAATGTGTGCCAGTCTCTTTGGTGTGAGATGTTTGATTCATTGTTTTGATTTGCATTTCCCTGACATTTAGCGATGTAGAGCATTTTTTCATCTGTCTTTTGGCCATTTTTGTTTCTTTTTTGTCTCGTCTTACATCTTTCTAAGCAACTTTTCATTTAGTAAAAACTACCTTCTTCACTAAATAAATACATTTTTAGTTAGAAGCAGCAGTTTATTTCTTTCAAATGAATAAAATTGATACCCTCTTGGGGACTGGAGCGATAGCACAGCGAATAGGGCATTTGCCTTGCATGAGGCCTACCCGAGTTTGATTCCTCTGTCCCTCTCAGAGAGCCCGGCAAGCTATGAAGAGTATCCTGCCTGACGCAGATTCTGGCAAACTACTCGTGGCATATTTGATATGCTAAAAAAAGTAACAACAAGTCTCACTTCATATTCCTGGAGCGAGCAGGTGCCATTGGGCTATACTAGCAAGTGACAATAGACAAATGGAGATGTAACTGGTGCCCGCTCAAACAAAGAGATGAACAACAGGACAGCAGTGACAGTGACAGTGACCCTCTTGGGGAACACCTATGAAGCTAAAAAGAAAATAAGTAAAAGAAGTAAGCAGTGTTAATAACAAAGAAAAAGCAAATGATTAATAATTATAAAAACTTAACAGTAATAAAATATTATTAAAATCTTTAATGGTATGGCATATCAAGTAGAAATTTCATTAAATTACAATAAAAATGTTTTTAAGGAGAATATGTTAGTCTCCCCGGCGCCTGGCTGTCCTCACCAGGGCCCCTTGGAGGGGGGAGGGTTGAGTTTCTCTCCCCCCTCTGCCCAGAGCAGAGCCCCAGCAGCTGAAAACCTCCGGAACCAGCCAAGGCCATGCTGGGACCACTTTCCACACATCCGGATAGGGCTCATGCATGAAAGAACTGACAGAGGAACCCAGGCATGCGGGTCCCGGGACTGAGGTCTCCAAGCCTACTCGGATTGGGACTGGGCCTTCTCCATCCAGACCCCGCATCTTCCAGTAGGTAGGCGTCACACCCACCAGCTGCTGCCAGTACCAGGTTGGTCCCATCAACGGCCAAGACACAGAGACTATAAAACCCAACTCCTAGAAGTGCACGGCCGCATTTGCGGCCGTGTGACATCTTATTATCTTATTATCCTTTGGAGAACCTGGCTAGCTACCAAAAGTATCCTGCCCGCACAGCAGAGTCTGGCAAACTTCCCGTGTTGTATTCAATATGCCAAATACCAGTAACAATGATGGGTCTCATTCTCCTAATCCTGAAAGAGCATTGAAATGGCTCTTTTAAAATCTCAGGGCTAGGAAGAAGGAGACGTTACTGGTGCCTGCTCGAGGAAATCGACAAACAACAGGATGATCGTGATCATGATTTGGTGGGAGGATTCACACCCAAATCATGTTTAGGACATATCTTTGGGTCTGTGCTCTAAGATCATTTCTGGTCATGCTCAGGTGACCAGATGGAGTTTGAAGCATTGAACCAGGGTTGGCCACATTTAAGGCAAGTGTCCTACCCACTGTTTATCTCTCTCCATCCTCTCAGAAATATATATTTTATTGCCAGTCTTCTTTTCCCATAAAAAGACTTATCTTAAAAAGTGTACTGATTAAAGAGTATACATTTACTTTGGAAGAACAAAACTGAAATCTTAAAGTATTCCTGTTAAACTTTTGTTACCTCTCATTTAAATTACCCTTTTTTGAAGAACGATTAACACATGTGATATGACTTGACATTACTTATAAAATGTTATTTTTAATAAAGTTACATTCCATCTACTTGTGTTTGTAGTAAATAAAGTAGTTTGAGTTTTCAATAATTATTCATGCAAAGGTAGTAATTAGAGCAAAACAATGTATATTTACCTCTGAATTATGAAAACACACAAAAGAAAGCAAATGAGATATAAGAAAGAATAAAACAGTTAAGGTCACTCTGAATTTTTAACATAATATAAAAATATAAAATTAAGTAAAATATATATTTAAAAGTAGTATAAAGATAGTTGCTCAAATCAAATTCAGCATAAAAAATAACTTCTCAAATTGTTTTTCTAACCAAGGTATATACTCTTTAAAAGATAATATGTGCGTATATGTAGATACATACATGCATATACATATATATTTAACATTAAAAACAGCTATGGATTAAATTGCTTATATTTTCTGCCATAATTTTGGAAGGTCTCCCACTTCTCACTTAGTGACAATGTTTTCTTCCATCTGTTGAAGAACTAAATAAAATATGAGCTGTTGTCCATTAGGCTTTGTATAAATAGAAAATGCAAATTCTTAGCCCACTCTTTTCAGTGTTAAATATTGTGACATTTTGTCTTTTAGCTCCTGTGTTTATTTTTAACAAATCCCAACATAAATTAAATTCCATATCTTAAATTTTGAAATTGTTAGCTGTTATTAATATAAGTTAATAGCATGATTCTTAGTCATTTCTTTGATTTGCTTGAGAAATTAAATCAATGAAAGGAAAAGAGTAAAATAATATTGGTTTACTTGGTCTTTAAATATTTAAAATTAATGAAAGAAATTAATAAATTCATGACTTCATATAAGAAGCATACTAGTGATAAAAGCCACTAAATCGTTCTCCATTTGATAAAATATTTACTAAACCTGACAATTTTTGCACTTGCTTGATGCCTTTATAATCTTCCAATGTTTCTTTGCATCATTATACTGCTAGCACAAAAAGTATTATCCACCTGTAAAATAGAACTAAGAAAAGTATAGTTATTAAGCATAAACCACATAAACTTTTTAACCATACCACTTTATTATAAAATCGTTCTGAGCACTTTATCATTTTAAGTGTGTTTTCAAAACTAACCTTTCTGCATTCCATCTCTGCTTAGTTACCTCACATAAAATATTTTGATACAATGAGAAGGAACATTGTCTAAACAATTACTTTTTCCTGTTAGTAAACTTTGTATGACTCTATTACTCATAATCTAAATTTATAAAAAGCAATGGATATAACAGACATTCAATACTATTCTGGATGGATATAACCCAGTCTATATAGCAGTATATTTCCTGGAATTGTTTTAAGGAAAAATCATGCACTTTTCCATGAACCAAAGTTCTCATGTGCAGTGTTAACCTCAGCACTTATAGGTCAGGCATTCCTATCTTCTCAGTTCACTAACATGGACTAAAACTGAGTTAATTTCAAAAAAGTTTCACTGACAAAATTACACAATTATATAAATCTATAACATTTTTATAGCTACTACTAAACAAAGCTTAATTTATTGGTCTTCGTTACTTTTTACTCCATGTGATGGTCTGTACAAGAACTAAAACAGTAGAAATTTAAATAGTAATATCAATAGAAACACACTTGTGCTCAGGGAAGTCATGATTTTGCTTGAGAATAGAAATCTCTACCATCAAAATTTGAAAATATTATTTAGTATTTACTATATGACTACCCATAATTTTGTGCTAAATAATATCAAGCAAGTTATAGTTCCTGCATAATGTAGACATAGACTTGAGACTGCACAACTTTATAAAATTGATTCATATTAAAATTATTGTTTAAACCTTTGAAATTATGTGTAATAATATTCTGATCAAACACGGTAAATATTGATGTAAGACCAGTTCATTTCATCACAAATAAAATTTTAAATAATATTGCTTGATAATTGCAGAAACTTCTTAGGCTTAAAGAGCGGAGACTGTATTTAGGATGTTGAGAACAATCTAGAACCTGGAAGTTGAAAATCTAAATGTTTATTTAAGTAACTATAAATGCTTTGTGTGCAAGGTTTCCTAGTAGGATAAATGATGATGTTTATGGAATAAAATTAAAACTAATGTTGGGTTGATGGAATTATCTGGCATTCATTCGGTAATTGATATACACCACAGTTCTCTGAAAAGAGGAAGTAATGTTGTATCAAGATAAATCACATTACAGAAAGATATAATATGGAAAAGAAAGAGAGTAGAGGAAACATTTCGATAGAATATTGTGTATAAAAGTTCAGAAAAGAGGATATTAGTAAGCAGAAAATTTGAAGCATTTTAAGAAATGTAGACTCAATTGGATTTTAAAACCTGCATCTAGATTTGGTACTTTTAATTTATTAAGGGTATATTTAAGACTTCATCAAGATCCTTTTTATGGAATCTTAATAAAAAAGCAATAAATTAAAAGAATCGTGTTACTCATCACCTTGGGAAACAAATGAAATCAAGAGCCTTACAATGATATAGATCAAAGAGGAGAGGTTTCCATTTGAGTATTATGGTTGATATTATGTCATAATTCAAAGAGATATAATGCATGCAAACTCTACTTTTAAAGGTAAATTATATAGAAGATAGGATTTAAAATTTTTGTATTTCTAATCAGGAGGTATAATACATTCTTATTTTTAATTTATTTATATCATAGACACAATGACTTCAAGAATAGGTGGGTTCACCTATCAGGTCACTCTTCTTCAGATTGCAAGCAATTTTTTAAATGTTCAGCATTATGACATTAGTTATACTTTAAGACATTATCATTGAGCAAATTATTTATTTAATTATGTATTGAGAGAAATATTGAGAAAATTGCATGTTCTTTGCTACAAATAAAGATAAAACAACTGAGGAATTCAGTAAAAGTAGGTTAGAGTATTTCTAGGAACTTTAAGGGTCATAGATGAAAAATTCAAAGATCTTGATTTTATTATCCAAGAAAAAGTCCTTGGCTATTTCTCTAAAGAAATTCACTATAACCTTTGTAACATATCTCTGTTTCTCATGAATCCAATTATTCAATACATTTTAAGTTATACACGTATGTTCTGATGATAGTAATGTTTGTTTTTACTTACAGAAAAATACTATGAGATTCTCATGTAGGAGTCACACAGCTGAAGAAACGGGTTTGTGTTTTTCTTAACAGAAGATCATTCTTCTGGAATGATGAAAGTTTCTATCAACCATGGTAATGAATGTGGGATTTTAAGTTAGACAGCGTAGGAACT
The DNA here is from genome assembly GCF_029834395.1 of Sorex fumeus. NCBI lineage: Eukaryota > Metazoa > Chordata > Mammalia > Eulipotyphla > Soricidae > Sorex > Sorex fumeus. Next base: position 57,047,304 of record NW_026606065.1, read on the forward strand.
TAGGCACTCATTCTACCTAAGTAATGGTAGATAAGTTTTATGTGACTATTGCAGTTTATGATGATTAAATTAGATCATTTCTATGAAATGCTTAAAGTAGTGTCTACTACGTGGTAAGTACTCAAAATTCTTTCCTGCCAACCGCAAGGGGATTTAAGCAAATGTTTAAAGAATTATTGCTTGAAGGGGTACTCAGTTAAATCCAAAGAGTTACCTATTTTAATTATCCTTTTAGTTAGATCTATATAATGTTCTTATTTTTTAAATGTTCTAGTACTGTCTTTATCTCTAGATTTTAAATTTAACTCTTGAATTTCAGAAAATAACACCTTTTCTTCTTTAATTTTTATAATAGTCTCTACTAATGTGGTATTATTGAAATGTTCAAATTTTTCTAGCTGTGTGACTTTTTAGGGTATAATAATAAGTGTACACTTTAATCTAAGAAAAATGTCTCTAGCTTTTAACTATTTTCTTTATATATTTCCTTGATTATTTTTAACCTATTATTCCTTTTGCAAGTTTTCATTTAAAAATATTTCAAAGTGCTTCATTTTTAGAGTACTTTTAGTTTCGCAGTAGAAGTAGACAGGTGATACATAAAATTTTCATATACTCCTTGCCCCCCCTCCACACACTTAAGCCATTATCAACAGCCTTTAGAATCATGGTCCTCCCGTTGTTCATCGATTTGCTCGAGTGGGCCCAGTAACGTCTCCATCGTGAGATTTCTTGTTACTGTGTTTGGCATATCAAATTCGTCACGAGGAGCAAGGCTTTGACATGCAGGCGAGATGCTCTCGGTAACTTGCCAGGCTCTCTGGGAGGGGTGGAGGAATCGAACTCGGGTCGACCATGTTGGCTGTGTGCAAGGCAAACGCCCTACTGCTGTGCTATAGCTCAAACTTTAGAAAATGAAGCATTTTTATAATTGATGAACTTACATAAAAGCATCATAGGCATTCAAAATCTATAGCTCACCATGTTGTTCTTTCCTTACGCTATATATATTTTGTAGATTTAGAAAAAAATATAGTAATACAAGCACATATTTGCTCGAGCGGGCCCAGTAACATCTCCATTGGAGACTTTGTTGTTACTGTGTCTGGCATATCGAATACTCTCGGTAGCTTGCCGGGCTCTCCGAGAGGGGCGGAGGAATCATACTCGGGTCGGCCATGTTGGCTGCGTGTAAGGCGAACGCCCTACCCGCTAGCGGCCAACATGGCTGACCCGAGTTCGATTCCTCCGCCCCTCTCGGAGAGCCCGGCAAGCTACCGAGAGTATTCGATATGCCAAACACAGTAACAACAAAGTCTCCAATGGAGACGTTACTGGGCCCGCTCGAGCAAATCGACGATCAACGGGAGGGCCTTTACCTTTTACCTTACAAGCACATATAAATAAATAAATATATATATATATATATATATATATATATATATATATAGGCTGGAGCGATAGCACAGCGGGTAGGGCGTTCGCCTTACAAGCGGCCAACATGGCCGACCCGAGTTCGATTCCTCCGCCCCTCTCGGAGAGCCCGGCAAGCTACCGAGAGTATTCGATATGCCAGACACAGTAACAACAAAGTCTCCAATGGAGACATTACTGGGCCCGCTCGAGCAAATCGACGATCAACGGGAGGGCCTTTACCTTTACCTTTACCTATAGTTATGTTATTTACAGAGTGCTTATAATGCCTTAGAAATCCTCTTTAAAAAACCAGTAAGCTTTCCTTTTGAAACAGTCGTATCTCCTAGTAGTCACTATTTTTATCCCACTGGATCCAAAATTTTGCCTTTTTATGAATGCCACATACAAGAAAACATATAGTGATCTAGGATATAGAGCACTGATTTTTAAAAATATATCCACTGATTTAAAATACTGTCAATGATAAAGTTTCATGAATACAACATCTCAACACTATACTCTCTGACAGCATATAATTTTCCCTCCTGTATTTTTCTTAGGAATCCTCCATCTCCACTTCCTTACATTTCCTCATTGTCTTGGTAAGCTCAGTTCCATAGAAATATTCTTTTTCGGCAGCTTCTAACATTTTCTTTTGTTTAATTTCCCACCTATACTTTATATCCCACATAGAAAAGATATCTCTCTCTCTCTCTCTAATTGACTTCACTCAACATGATACGCTCCACTTCTTTCACTTAAAAATACACATTTAAGAGCCTCTTCTTTTTTGTCCCCAAGGCCGAGCAAGGTTTTCTTGCTTTCGAAGGTCAGCCAGTACTCAAACTCGGGACTCCAATTTCCCCACGCACGTGCCCCAGGCGTCCTATGAGACACTGGGCCACCCACTGTCCCTGAGCCTCTTCCTGTTTATCCCCAACACTACACCCAGTTTTCTCGTTCTCGCAGGTATCCCCCCCACACACAACAGGTACCCATTGGGGGGCGTAGCTTCTTTAGAAGTGGGAGTGGCCTTTGTGGAAGTGGACGTGGCATAATTTGGGGTCCACTGCCCCTCCAAAAACAATCTGAAAGATCAATGAAACCAAGAACTGGTTCTTCGAGAAAATAAACAAGATAGATAAACCACTAGCAAAACTCACAAAGAAAGACAGAGAGAGAACCCTAATAAACTGAATCAGAAATAACAAGGGGGGTATCACAACAGAAACCAAAGAAATTAAAAAGATCATAAGAGACTACTTTGAAAGTCTGTATGGCATGAAACAAGAGAACCTAGAAGAAATGGATGAATTCCTGGATTCCTATAATGTCCCAAGGTTGAATCAAGATCTAGAGTATCTGAATAGTCCAATCAACATCAAGGAAATTGAAACTGTAATCAAAAGTCTTCCAAGAAACAAAAGCCCAGGTCCAGATGGATTCACTAGTGAATTTTGAATTCACTAGTGAATTTTTCCCAACATTTAAAGAGGATCTATTGCCAGTTCTTCTCAAGCTTTTCCAGGAAATTGAAGAGAAACTATCCCAGTTTCTATGAGTCTCATATCTCTCTAATACCAAAAGGAAACAAAGACACCACAAGAAAAGAAAACTACAGGGCAATATCACTGATGAACATGAATGCAAAGATTCTCAACAAAATATTAGCAAATAGAATTCAACAACTCATCAAAATGATCATAAACCATGACCAAGTGGGATTCATCCCGGGGATGCAAGGATGGTTTAACATTCAGAAATCAATCAAGACAATCCATCATATCAACAAAAGAAAAGAAAAAACCATATGATCAAATCAATAGATGCAGAGAAAGCATTTGAAAAGATCCAGCACAGGTTTATGATGAAAACCCTCGCCAAAATGGGTATATAAGGGACTTTTCTCAATAGAGTTAAAGATATCTACCACAATTCTATGGCAAGCATCATCCTCAATGGGGAAAAATTAAGAGCCTTCCCTCTAAGATCAGGGACAAGATAAGGATGCCCATTTCTCTATTGCTGCTCAACATAGTACTGGAAGTACTTGCAATAGCAGTTTCACTGTCATTTTCATTTCAGCATCCTGTTATTCGTCGATTGCCTCGAGCAGGCCCCAGTAACGTCTCTTTCATCCTAGCCCTGAGATTATATTCAAGGCTTTTTAGGAGAATGAGATCCATCATTGTTACTGGTATTTGGCATATTTGGTACGCCACGGGGAGTTTGCCAGACTCTGCCCTGTGGGCAGGCTACATTCTATAGCCTGCAAGTTTGTCCAACGTAGGAATGAGACAATAAGATGTCATAAAAAAAAAAAGTTCTGATAAGATGTCGCGCGGCCGCATTCGCGGTTCCGGGATCTGGATTTTATAGTCTCTGAGTCTTGGCCACTGATGGGATTACACGGCGCCAGGGGGCCAGGTGGTGGGTGTGACACCCGCCTAATGGAATTTGGAGGATCTGGGAGGAAGATGCTCGACTCCAATTCGAGTAGGCTTGGAGATCTCGGCCCCGGAACCCGCGTGGCTTTGTCCCTCTGCCAGTACCTTCATGTGTGCGGAGAGTGGTCTCAGCATGGTGGTGGCTGGTCCTGGAGGTCTTCGGCTGCCGGAGCCCTGGTCGGGGCAGGGAGGAAAGCTCAACCCGCTCCCCTCCAAGGGGCCCTGGCAAGGAACACCCAGGCGCGGGGGCAGAAGAAGCAGTTAAGCAAGTAAAAGATATTAAGGGCATTCAGGTAAGAAAGGAAGAAATCAAGCTCTCACTATTCACAGATGATATGATACTATACTGAGAGAACATTAAAACCTCCACCAAGAAACTTGTAGAAACAATTGACTTGTATAGTAAAGTTGCAGGCTATAAAATCAATACCCAAAAGTCCATGGCTTTCCTATATTCAAATAATGAGAGAGAAAAAAGTGACATGATAAGACAATCCCGGACACAATTGTACCCCAGAAAATCAAGTACGTAGGAATCAGCTTAACTAAGGACATAAAAGACCTGTACAAAGAAAACTACAAAATGCTACTTCAGAAAATAAAATAGGACGAGGAAATGGAAGATATCCTCTGCTCATGGATAGGGAGAATTAACATTGTCAAAATTGCAATACCCCCTAAAGCATTGTAAAAATTCAATGCAATCCCTACAATGATACCCATGACATTCTTCAAAGAAATGGAGCAAACACTCCAGAAATTATTACGGAACAATAGCACCCACAAATAGCTAAAGCAATTCTTGGGAAAAACAAAATGGGAGGACCTCAAACTTTACTACAAAGCAGTAATAGTAAAACAGCATAGTACTGGAACAAAGGCAGAGCTGCAGACCAATGGAACAGGGTTGAATATACTGATATCTCCCTCTGAACATATGATCACCTAGTCTTTGATAAGGTAGCAAGAAATGTGAAATGGAGCAAGGAAAGCCTCTTTAACAAATTGTACTGGCAGAACTGGACAGCTACATGCAAAAAAAAATGGGCTCAGATCTCTGTCTAACACGATGTACAAAAGTAAGATCAAAATGGATTAAAGATCTCAACATCAGACCAGAATCCATAAGGTACATTGAAGACAAGGTTGGCAAAACCCTCCATAACACTGACGCTAATGGTATCTTCAAAGATGTCATGCCACTGGCCAAGCAAGTAAAAACAGAGATAGACAAATGGGACTATCTTAAACTAAGAAGCTTCTGCACCTCAAAAGAAACAATGACTAAAATTCAAAGACAGTCTACAGAATGGGAAGTGATATTTGCCCAATATTCATCCGACAAGGGGTTGATATCCAGGATATACAAAGGACTGGTTGAACTCCACAAGAAGAAAACATCCAATCCCATCTAAAAAATGGGGTGACAAAATTAACAGAAACTCTCTCAAAAAAAGAAATCCGAATTGCTAAAAAGCACATGAGAAAATGCTCTACATGACTAATCATCAGGGAGATGTAGCTCAAAACCAAAATGAGGTACCATCTCACACCATAGAGACTGGACCACATCCAAAAGAACAAAAGCAACTGGTGTTGGCCAAGATGTGGCGAGAAAGGGACTCTCCTTCCCTGCTGGTCTTAATGTCGACTGGTTCAGCCCTTTTGCAAAACAGTATGGACAATTCCCAGAAAATTAGAAATTGATCTCCCATTTGACCCAGCAATACCACTCCTGGGAATATATCCCAGAGAGGCAAAAATGTATAGTCGAAGTGACATCTGCACTTGTTTGTTCATTGCAGCACTCTTTACAATAGCCAGAACCTGGAAGAAACCTGAATGCCCAAGAACAGGTGACTGGTTAAAGAAACTTTGGTACATCTACACAATGGAGTACTATGTAGCTTTAGAAAAGATGAAGTTATGAAATTTATATACAAATGTTAACACTGTAACACTGTCCTCCTGTTGGTCATCATTTGCTCTAGTGGGCCCAGTACATCTCCATTGTGAGACTTGTTACTGTGTTTGGCATATTGAATAAAAATATGTCACGGGTAGCTTGCCAGGCTTTGTCTTGCAGGTGAGATACCCTTGGTAGCTTGCCAGACTCTCTGACAGCGGTGGAAGAATCAAACCTGGCTCGGTCCACTAGGCCATGTACAAGGCAAAGGCCCTACAGCTGTGCTATCACTCCAGCCCACATACAAGTGGTACTACATGGAAAGTATCATGCTAAAGTTAGATGAGTCAGAAAGAGAGGGACAGACATAGAAAGACTGAACTCATCTGGGGAATATAAAGTAACAGAAAGGGAGTTGAAGACCCAAAAAATAGTTGAGATAAGTATCAGGAGGTCTGCTCCACAGCTTGGAAGCCGGCAGCACATGCTGGGGGAAATGGCAGCTCAGATAGAGAAGGGAACACCAAAAGATGTTTGGAGGACCCGCTCGGGATACAAGACGCGTGCTGAAAGTAGACTATAGACTGAATACGATGGCCACTCATTACCTCTATTGCAAACTACAACACCCTAAAGGAAAGAGTGAGCAAAAGGGGAATGCCCTGCCACAGAGGCAGGTGGGAGGGGCATGGGGTGGGGTGTAGGAGGGCTACTGGGATCATTGGTGGTGGAGAATGGGCACTGGTGGAGGGATGGGTACTCGATCATTGTATAACTGAATCCCAAGCACAAAAGTTTGCAAGTCTACAAATTTACTTCATGGTGTTTCACTAATAAAATAATTAAATAAATAAATAAAAATACACATTTAAATTTACTTCATTTTTCTTAAGGCCTTGTAATTCATTTATTTTAACACTAATTGTAAGGGTGTAAACATTTATCTGTTCATCTATCAAAGAATATCTTGCTTGATTTCAAATTTTGAAAATAAAGATACTGAGAATATGTATTTTTTCATGTGATTGCAACTTGTCATGACTGAGTAAATAGCAGTGTGATTGCTAAAGCAAACAATAACAGATTACTTTTATAACTTTTGATGATGTAAATTTTAGAATAATCGTTCTGTTGTGTCTTCATTCTTTGTCCTTCAGAATCATTTTTAATGATCTAAAATTTTAACATGCTACTGACATGGCTTATAAAACCATTTACAGTGAGGCTGATTATAGATACCCAAATTTTGGTTAGTTCTCCTACTTAATTGTCACATTCAATGTTGTTGGAGTACAAGGAGCTTAGGTTTATCAGGTTGCACACATCACAGTGCTCCCGACTCATTCCCATTACTTTGTCTGTAACTACTTCTTTGTGCTCTCTTCCCCAGCCAATTTGTGGGGTCTCATCCTCCTGGGACACTGAACTTGTGCTGTAGGTTGGTGTTGCCTTTCTTCTCTCCTTATGTCTTTTGAATGGTTTGCTTTGGTGCAGTGGCCTTTTTGTATGGATACAGGAAGACAATATTATGCTTTGTAACTTTAGGAGTTGATTGGCTTTGAATATTATTCACTCCCGGGCATCTGCTTTCTCAACTTAAGCCTCAGTTGCCCTCACTTCCTAGCACCCCAAGAGCAGGGTCCCGGCATGGGACTGGATAGAACCAGGGCAAGCTGGTAAGTTATGTGCTACCCTGGCATCGAGATGGGCCAGGCCAAGGTGCCACGATTCTTAACTATAAGTTAAGAGGTTGGTCATAGGCAAATGCTGTCATGATCCAAAAGTAATGACGAGACTAGGAACCCTGCTGCTAGGAATAAGAAAGATATCTGGCCCGAGCACTGCAGTCTGAGTTTGAGATGGCCCTCGGAGAGCAATTCTATAAGCTCAAAGTATTTCTTACTGTGTCCATACAAAATGATTTATATTATGTATGTTTATGTGTTTTTCGGACAAGGAGAGGAGAAACACATCCAGGGAAATCTGTTCTAGGGTGGGTTGATCTGCTAAATGAGAATCTGTCCTAGAAGCAGTTTCCTGTGTGTCCTGACTAGCTTGGATGAGACTGAACTTTCTCCCCTTAAAACTGCCTTCAGTAAATGATTTCAGTATATTGAGGGAGTTTCTCTTATCTCACAGGAACCTAGCTGGCCTTAGGTATGCAGATCCCAGGTGCTAAGCCAGGCCTGATCTTTGGGATGTAGATGCCTGGCTCCAGGCAGGCTGATCTTGGAGATGTAGATTCCAAACTGTAGCAGACTGGTCTTTGTTGTGCTAATAACCCAAGTGCTTGTAGTTTGTAAAAGGTGAGGCCAGGATTACTGGCCTGCTGGATGGATGTAAAGAAACAATGTGGATGTAAAGAAACAATGTATGTTTTGCCACCTCGATGTTCTTTCTGTAACTCCTTTTGATGACATCACTATATTGTGCCCTTTAGAGGCACTATGATCTATATAAGGGAGGTTTCAGGGCTCTCTGGGGGACAAGTGCGTCAGAGAACCTGGGAAGATGGGGCTGAGGACAGAAGCTGAGAGAACAAAGGCACACGTGCTTGAGAGATCCTGGGGCCTCCACGACATACATCTCTTCCATGTAACAAACTGCTGCTACGACCAACCAGCTTGGCCTCGTTTCCTTCCTTCGCCTGACCATCGCCATCGACCTCCCTGGAGTGGGGAAACGGCCTGCCCACCAGCCTTTTTATTTTTTGTGTGTTTACACATAATGTGATATAATTTCTTGTTTTAAGTCAGATATTTCCTCATAAATTAAAATTAAGTTAAACTTATTAACATCTTCATTTTTTATTCTAGAAGTAAAATCTGCCTCTTACACATTTTTTGTGTTTGTCAACTAGTTTTATTAGTAGTATTTAATTTTATAGTTATTTTTTCAATTCTTAATTTGAACCAATAATGTCTAATATAAATGTTATCTTTTCTGAGATTAGTAGTAGGGATTAGGGCAAAGCTATAGCTCAAGGGCAGAGTGTGATAGCAAAGTGGGTAAGGTGTTTGCTTTGCACTTGACTGACCCAGGTTCGATTCCTCCATCTCTCTTGGAGAACCCGGCAAGCTACCAAGAGTATCCCGCCCACACGGCAAAGCCTGGCAAGCGGCCCATGGCGTATATATCACAATGGAGATGTTACTGGTGCCTGCTTGAGCAAATTGATGAACAATGGGAGGACAGTGCTATATTACTATAGGGCCTTGTTTCAACTTATCTCCCCCAATCACTAGATTCAATATGACAATTTATGAATATTATTGCTACCACAGCTTGGAATCATGAGGAAAGGAGAGTCTGACTCACGGAGCTCTTTTACTTGTGCCCCTTTGATTTATATCTCCTCACAGCCAATGACACCTGTCAATGAGTCATGATCTGTTTTTGCTCAAGAGTTTCTCTTACATTATTGTCTTCATGAGTTTAGTGTTCAATTGTCTTCCAGTTTTGCTTTTTGATATATTTGAACTAAATTATTTTTCAAACTGTTCTTTTTCAATATTTATTAAAAACCAATATTTTGAATAGTTTAAATACTTTTCATTGAATGCATTGGATATTTTTAAAGTGTCAGTATGGTGAAACTCTTTCAAAATTTTTCAATTATTCCATGTGATTTAGGATGTAAAAAATTGATCCTTTAGTCTTACTTCAATATACTATTGGGTGTACAGTATAAATATGCTTTTGAATCTATGCTTAGCGTTCTCCCCTTCAGTTATATCTAAGCCTCTGTCCTCTGTTCTAAACAAGTGGTTTTAGTAAAAGCCATAACTTTGACTCTGATATTATTGATCATGTATCCTAAGCTTAGTCATACATATCAAGGTTCCAGCGATATTGACAACAAGGTTAAGGTGGTATTTTTTTGCCTATCTTTGATAGGACCAATAAAAGAGTCTCAAGTTTGGTTTCAGAGAATTAAATCGTTTTCAAACTACTACTAACTGCTGGGTGAGATACTCTCGGTAGCTTGCCGGGCTCTCCGAGAGGGGCGGAGAAATCGAACTCGGGTCGGCCATGTTGGCTGCGTGCAAGGCAAACGCCCTACCGCTGTGCTATTGCTCCCGCACAGCAGAGCCTGGCAAGCTCCCCACGACGTATTCGATATGCCAAACACAGTAACAACAAAGTCTCCAATGGAGACGTTACTGGGCCCGCTCGAGCAAATCGACGAACAACGGGAGGGCCTTTACCTTACCTTTACTAACCGCTATGAGGTTTACTATTTTCATTACATCTTAAAATAGCTACATATTTACATATTTATTTTAGAAATACATGCCATAGCTTGACACGGTAGATGACATTTCTTACAACACTACATGGTAACATACCATTTGTTCTTGTTTTGGTAAGAAGAAAAAGCACAAATAGCCTCAATCTTATAAAATATAAACTATTTTCTAAATAACTTACTGCTTCTTAATCTTAACTATACTTTAATTTTTATGCTGTTAATTTTTATATGTAAACAAAGATTATTAGCAAGGGTTATTTAGAGGCTGTAGTCTGCCACATGCTTAAAAATGTATCGTTTGTTAATTGTAAAACATTTGGTAGTGATCTTAAGCTAGGAAAGAAAGAGTTGAGAAACACGTAACAAGTAACTTGTCAAATACCCAGAAAGACTACATGTTGAAGTAGGCATAAAAATATCCTAGGTTATGTCTGATTTCACATAAGCAACTGATAAATGCACATTTTAAGTAAAATGTCTCTTGTTTTAATTATTTACATTGATGTCACAGTCTAATATAAAAGTATGACTATAGAGTAGCTAGAAAAAAATGTATGGTGAGCTCTTTCAGACATTGTGATGTTGTAGAATATAAAAATACATTAAAATTCTTCAATTGCTCCCACTGTAAAAATAAATTTTGGTATATAGGATTGAAAATTTCAAGCCTATAAAATTAATTTGTATTATTAAGCAGCTAATATTTAGTTACAGGACATGGTGATGTTAATACATGCAGAATTTAACCAAAATATTTATAGCAAACTTTTGCACCATGATACAGATAGGGAAATGCGATTCCCAGATCAATTTAAGACTCTTGTTTTGTTTCATTCCCAATGCCTCCTTCAGGATTCTTACAATTGTGGGATTCGGGACAAGCATTCTTTTAATTCACATAGAAATTTTTAGCATAGATTCATTCATAAAAAAATTAGATTTTGTGAGGCCAGAGAAATAGTAGTAGAGCAGCTAGGGTGTCTACCTTGAAAGTGGTTGACCCAGGTAAATTCCTGGCACCCCCTGACCATGCCAGGGGTGATCTTTGTTACAGGGCCAGAAGTAAGTTCTAAGCACACCTAGGTGTGGCCCAACAATAATTTGATTTATCACAATGTGATTTATCATAAGGAAAATATGCATTGGTACATCAAAGAATGACACATATTTCTCTGTAACTTAATAACATTAATGGAAACTTGATGGCAATTACATATGTGGGATAACACTTAAGCATGCAATTTCAAATTACTTTTGAAATTGTGGTAACTTAAAGTCAGAGGGAAAGTTCAATGGGGTGAGTGCAACCAAAGTATGTTTTTCAAGTGGGTATCCTGGATTTAATCCTGGATATCATATACCCCTAAGTATCAATAGAACTGACTCTTGAGCCCTGAATGAGTAGTAGCACCTAACCACCACCAGGTGTGGAGGTAAATCAAATTTTTCCATAAATTGAATTGGGCAAAAATACAATTGTTGATGAGTTCATTCTTCAGATCAGTTATGAGAGGATAGTCATTGAAAATATTTTTAAAGATTATATCTTCAAGAATGAACAGAAAAGAATATAATTGTCCTAAGCGGTTTTCAATTTAAACAGTAAAATGAAAGGCTATTAAATTACAATAATCCTAAGTAAGTAAGTTATATTGTAACTGGAATATTTGTTTATAGAGAGAAGACAGAAGTGCTTATTTCCAGGTTTCTCTGAAAGTACAATTTTTCAGATGGTTTAGTGACCTACTTATTATATTATATACTATTTATTGCTTTATTTCTAAGGATTGGAATAATTTGTTCTAAGAGTAAACTTATATATTCTTTTAAAAATATTAATATATGTCAAGAAGGAGAGGCCCTTCCACATGTTCAAAGTCATTTCTGGCAATTCTCAGCCAACCAGGTAAGGTGTTTGAATGTGAGGGTTCATGGATGTGATGTTTCTCAGTTCTACAGTGCTGAGGCTCTCCAGAATTAAACCTAATGGTGCTTTGGTACCTCCAGAGCTGATTCCATGATGTTTGGGAAACCTTGTGGTACAAGGGATTGAACTGGGTTTGGCCTCATGCAACACATGTTCTTACCTCCATAAAATCTTCCTCGACCCAATGTACTTTTGTTTTAAAACAGATTTGCTTTTGTTTGCTTCACTTCAAGTCTAAAATTTGTTACTTTTGAAATACTCATTCAACTATCTAAAAGCATCATTTCCTATTCAAAAATATTATGAAAATTTTATTTAGTTCTTTTCAGTCAGAGCTTTACCTAAACTGAAGAAAGTGAAAGTGTTCTTGAAAATAATATTGCCAGATACTAAACTGTTAACTTCCATTTTAGCTGGTGGGTTCTCTATTTTATTGTTCTCAGTGCACTAACATACAATTGTGTAACTGCCTTCCCACTGGAACTCTATGAAAATAGATGAATATCTTAAAAAGCTGTCTGAGGAAGTCGGGTTTTCATAAACAATATAACTTGCCTTGAGGCTAATCAGACTTTTCAAGTATCTGGAAACAAGATGTAGTTGGATTGAATTTTTAGTTACTACTTCTTGAAGTGAAGCAAATATTTCCTGAATATTTTGAAATATAAAATAATGCTGCTGATTTGAAATACTTACAGAGTCATAGCATTGTGTGAATGTCCCCATTTTCCTTTTAAGAGTTTCAAGAATAATTTTTCATCCAATAAATAATATTTTTATGAACACATAGAATCACAAATAAGTTAGTAAATACAGAAAACATTTTCAAACGAATAGAAATATAATAGATAAGAAGATAATGACACATTTCAACTGAGAGTTTACAATAACTATCTTCCTAGCAAAGTGTATTGCTTGATTAAATAAAAGATAACATTAATGCTATCTAATAAGAACAGACCATTTTAGATCAGTGAAACTGCTAAACTGAATTATAAGACAAGGGGCAAGCCACATTATCTAAATTAACATTTTTTCCAGCATGAACAAGAAGGGCCAATGTAGAAAAGCAAGAGCTAAATAGTACGGTCTGCATTTAGTCAACCTGAAGTAATTATTAATTTATGGTTGTCTGTGATTTTAATGAAAATGAAAGCTGTGAGGAAAGAATGGAGAGAGATAATGTGCCATGAAATTGAGTTTCATTTATTTAGGGGCCACCTTTTCCTTTTGTGTTGTTGTTAAAAGGAAAAAAAGTTAATGCAAGATGTCCACATTAAAATTTCACTAGGATTATGTAACCACTGAGTTAAATGGTAATCATTATATTTCTGGTAGAGTTAATGCAAAAGAAATTGATGCCTGGATTTAGGACCCATTGACAAGGGCAGGAGTTTAAAAAAAAACCCAATGGGCCACAATTAATATCTAAAATATAGTCATTGCCTTTTTAAATATGATGAATCCAATAGCTATTTTATCAAATATTTTATTCTCATTGTCATTATGAATATAGGCCTTTCAGCATTGTTGGCAAGAGTATATTTCAAGAAAAAGAAAGAAACCACAGGAGGCAAAACAAATCATCAAAATGCAACCTCTTTCTCTGACCTCAAACAAAGTGTTTCTAAATAGTCATAAGAGTGACATGCCTTCCAGAGAATAACAGGCATGTCTAGTGTAATAGTGTGGAAAGAACCATAGTTCATGATTTTGTAGCTTCACTCTGTAAAAATAACAACTCTGTTCCCAGAAACATCTTCAAACAAGATGTCAAGTGATAGATCTAAATTCCTCCTATTCTAACAGGAAAAACAATGCTCAGTGACTTTTCAACATATTTTTCTTTCATGAAACAAAATCTTATTTTATGCTGTTTTAATGTGCAATGTGAGTGATTATAAGAAAATTAGCTAAAATTGGGGTAATACTGGGATTTGATATAAGCTTCAAAATAAAATACTATCTTTATCAAAGAAAGCTTAAATGAAGTTCATACATTGAGAGGATACAAAGTATCCCACTTCATTGACAATATTGTTATATTAATATTATTACAAAATATATTTTTATATATTTTGTAAGTCACAAAAAAATCAACCTAAAATATATATTATCTACAGGCCATTGTGAGAAAAACAAAGTGCCTAACAGCTGAAACTAAAATTTCGTAGGATCATTATCTTCCTTATCTCCCTCTTTCCTGCCTCCACTTCCCTCTCCCTTTCTTTTCTCCCCTTCCCTTTCCTCCTCTTCACTCTTCTTCCCACTTCTATCAGCTGTCCTTCCATCCTTGACCTTCCTTTCCCTTCCTTACTGGTATTTGCTGATTCTTAACATTGTGCTTGAGTGTTGGGAATGCAAAACTTGGAAAATAATTATATCTATCATTAAGGGACCTGGGCTGGAGCAATAGCATAGTAGGTAGGGCGTTTGCCTTGCATGCGGTCGACCTGGCCCACCCGACTTTGATTCCTCCACATCCACCTTTGATTCCGCGGCCCCTCTCGGAGAGCTCGGCAAACTACCAAGAGTATCTCGCCGGCGCGGCAAAGCCTGGCAAGCTCATGACGTATTATTCAGTACGCCAAACACAGTAACAAGTCTCACAATGTTACTGGGCCTGCTGGAGAAAATCGATGAACAATGGAAGGACAGTGACAGTGACAGTGATTAAGGGACGTAAAAGCACAAATCATTCACTACTATATATGGTAGGATTCTCTGAAAGAATACATACCAGGATGAAATTTATTATACAGGCGAGTAGGAAGAATTCGTGTTGGTGTTAACATTTGAAACACACCTTGATAACTAAAAAATAGTTATAGAGTGATTAGGGGTGTTTGCAAAAGTGAATCATGCAAAGTCTTTTCTCATATGTCCTTTGACCATCTGTATATTTTCTTCAAGGAAGTTTCTGTGCATATCTTTGCTCCTGTTTTATGATAGGATTGGTTGTTTTTCCTGTAAAATCCCAATAGTGCTAGAGGTATAAGTTCATATTTAAACATGTGACCAACAAGTATTTCCTAGCACCACTTGTCAAAGAGACTTTCTTTGTTCCAGTTCATACTTTTTCCACCCATTTCTGAGATTAATGATCTATATTCCCAAGAATCTGTTTCCAGACTCTCATTTCAGTTCCAATAATCTGAGAGCATGTCCTTGTTCCAGTACCACACTGCTTTGATTACTAAGACTTTATAGCATAGTTTGAAGCTGGAGAAAGAGAAGCCTCAGCTATTCTTTTATTTCAAGATTCCTTTGGCTAATTAGGAGAGTTATTTCTACACATATATTTTAATGTGTTTTATTTATGTCTTCAAAAAGTGTCATGACTGGTTAAAGAAACTTTGGTACATCTACACACTGGAGTACTATGTAGCTCTTAGAAAATATGAAGTCATGAAATTTATATACAAGTGGTACAATATGGAAAGTATCATGCTAAGCGAAATGAGTCAGAAAGAGAGGGATAGACATAGAAAGATTGCATTCATCTGGGAAATATAAAGTAACAAAATATGAGATTAATACCCCAGAATAGCTGAGATCAGCACCAGGAGGATTACTCCATAGTTTAGAGGCCAGCCAGGCATTCTAGGGGAAAGGGCAGCTCAGATAGAGAAGGGAGCACCAAATAAAGGGTGTTTGGAGGATCCTTCCAGGAGGGGAGATGCATGTTGAAAGCAGACTATGGACTGAACATGTTTGCCACTCAAAGCCTCTTTTGCAGACCACAACACCCAAAAGGAGAGAGAGAACACAAGGGATTGCCCTGCCACAGAGGCAGGGTGTGATGGGAGGGATGGGGGTGGAAGGGATATTATCCATGGTGGTGAAAAATGGGCACTTGGTGGAGAGATGGGTATTTGATCATTGTATAATCGAAACCCAAGCACAAAAAATTTTAAATCTACAACTGTAAAAACAACAACAACAACAACAAAAGAGCTACCCCAGAAAAAAAAAGTGACATAACAATTATAAATAAATAAATAAATAAATAAATAAAAAGTGCCATGAGTTTTTTTTATATAGGAACTGCATTGAATCTATATGATGTTTTGGAGAAGATAGTCGTTTTGACAACATTGATCTTTTTAAAGCATGAATGGGGATGTGTTTATATTTTGTGTTCTTTTATTTCTTTTAGTAGTAATTTATAGTTTTATTTGTTTATGTATTTCACCTCTTTTAAGATGTTTCCTAGCTACTTGATGTTCTGAGCCAGAATTTTGAATGAGATTTTTAAAAGAATTTTTCTTTCGGGGCTGGAGCAAAAGCACAGCAGGTAGGGTGTTTACCTTGCATGCGGCAGACCCAGGTTCAATTCACAACATCCCATATGGTCTCCCGAGCACTGCCAGGAGTAATTCCTGAGTGCATGAGCCAGGAGTCACCCCTGAGCATAGCCGAGTGTGACTCCCCCCAAGAAAGAATTTCTCTCTCTCTTTTATTTCATTATTTGCATATAAAAATTCATGGTATTTTGCACATTGATTTATAGCTCGCCACTTTACAAGTATATTTGAAAAGCACCTTGATAACTAAAAAAACATATACTTTACAAGTATGTGGTTTCTAGGAGCTTCTTTCTTTTCTTTGTAGAGTCTCGAGGGGATTCTGGAAATAGTATTATATCATTTACAAATAGTGAGATTTAGACTTCTTCAATCTGGATGCTCTTAATATCTCATTGTCTATTTGCTTATTGTCTAATGGAAAGTACTACCAATACTATATTAAGTAATTGTAATGAAAGTGGGAAATCTTATCTTGTGCCTGGCCTTAGAAGGAATACTTTCAGTTTTTCATCATTGAATATATGATGTTTGCTATGGATAACTGCTAGCTTTACACATGGCTGACCCAGGTTCAATTCTTGTCACCCTATATTACCCACTGAGCCTGCCAGGAGTGATGTCTAAGTACAAAGTCAGGAGTAAGCCCTGAATACAGCTGGATGTAGCTACCCCCACAAAAATAATTAGGAGGTGCCAACATTCCTATAAAGATTAAGTGTTTTTATCCATCTATGAAAGACCATGAAGGATTCTCAATGACATATAACAAAATGATTATAGAGCTATTATTATTTCCATTATTCTATTAAGGAAGAACAGTGGAATCGAAGACATGTGCCCGGAATCAGAGGTTCTTTGACCTCTTAGCTATTTCTTTGACACTCTTGAAGGTGTTCCAAGCTGCTCTCCTCCTCCTGCGCAACTCAGGTGCCAGGTCATTCGTCATGTTGACTTCTCGACCCAGGTACACATAACTGTTGCATTTGGAGATGGTCATTCCATTGAGAGTGAATGGAATGTCAGGAATGAGTTGGTTTCTCATAAACATTGTCTTAGTGAGATTTAACTGTAGTCCAACATTTCCACACTCATGGTCGAAGTCAGCCAGCATTTGTGTGACTTGGCTAATATTTGATGTGATTAGAACAATGTCATCAGTGATGTGGAGGTGGTGTAGTTGCCAACCGTCTATCTTCACTCCCATTCCTTCCCATTCCAGTCATTGCATGACGTTCTCGAGGGTAGCACTGAAGAGTTTTGGTGAAATGGTATCACCCTGCCAAACCCCTCTTTTGACATCGATTATCACTTCTTTGTAGAATGGTGAGATCCTGGTAGTGAATCCGTAATACAGCTCATGGAGTATTCTAATGTATTGAGTATGAATGCCCTGATTGGCTAGGGCTTCGATAACCACTTCCATCTCAACAGACTCAAAGACCTTCTTTAAATCAATGAATGTTAGACAGAGCAGCATCTTGAACTCCTGAGAAACCTCAATGAGCTTGGTTATCATGTGGATATGGTCGATCTTGCTGAATCCTTTTTGGAACCTGGCTTGCTCGCATGGTTGTCCTTCTTCTAGTGTTCTGCCAATCTTATTCAGGATGACTCAAGTGAACAGCTTGTAGATGACAGATAGTAGGCAGATCAGGCGATAGTTGACAATGTCGTGGATATCTCCCTGCTGGTTTTCCATTGGGAAGGAATCTTGCATTCAGATGGTAGTGCATGAAGAGCCAAGCCAGTGTATTGATGAGTCCTGATGGCAGGTTCTTCAGGTGTTCAGGTCTAACCTTGTCTGGGCCAGGTGCTGTTTGTCTCTTTACCGACAAAATGGTGCATTGGATTTCGGAAGGGAGAACTTTGGAAATGACATATCCATCCTGCAGAATTTGATCTGTGGGCAGGTGGATGTGGCTATCAAAGAGATCTGAGTAGAAGTCATGGATAATCTTCTCCATTGCTCTTCTGGAAGATGTGATAGATCCATCAGCACATCAGAGGGCAGGAATTTTGGTCTTATAGTTGGAGAAGGAAGGCGGGCTTTATGAATGCTTTTCCTGGCTTCTGTTCTTCCTGCATTAACATATGCCTCAGAGACCTGGGCCTGATGAAAATAGGATAGGAACACTATTTGGGTCTCCCAAAGAGGAAACAAAAGAGCTATGCTTGGAGTATCACATTTCACTCAACTGAGAGAAAGAATCCAGAGTTCCGACATCTGTTGATGGTCAAGAATCAGGGACGCTGTCTTGTTTGCCAATGTGTAGAAAATCAGATGGGCTGGACATGTAATGAGATTTGGAGACGACCGCTGGACTAGAGCTGTTACCGACTGGATTCCATGGGACGTCAAAAGACCACGTGGCCACCTACCTACAAGATGGTCAGACTTCTTTGTCAAGACCCTTAACGATCAGTTTGAGGCTCTTTGTGTTCTAGAACGAGCAGGTGCCATTGGCTCCAGCTCGAACAAATCGATGATTAACGGGAAGTCAAGTGATCAAGTGATTCTAATTAACTTTACTGAGACCACTAGACAAAACAAAAATAAACATTTTAATTTATAAAGTAACTCACTGGAAGACATTATTGTGAAAATGGTTTGCACTTTTCTTTCTTAAAATTATAGATCTGTATTATCAGCGTGGAATTCCTATATATCACTTTATTGAAAGAAAAAAAGGGATTCTGATCTATTACATCTTCAATAGGTTATATCCTAATACAAATTTAATTTCTAAATAAACATAATAATTAATGAAAAAAATACATTGTTAGATATTTGACCCCAAGAGAGATCATATCCTTCGAAGTGCAGAGAGCTGATGTATTCGCAGAGACTAGAAAAAATGTAGTCCACAGCAATAATTTTGTTTTTCATTCTTGTATTCCATTATGAATACTTTCAAATGAATTTCCCCTCTGGATTTGCCTACCTGCTAGAGTTCAAACACCTCTTTAAGCAAAGTGGCAATAAAGAGCTTTAATAAGAGCAAGCCTTGCTGAGTGAGGAATCATTAGTGTAGAGGTGCAGAAAAACACACTTTCTTATTTGTAGGAAAGTGTTAGGAAAGCAGAGTGTGGAAATAAGAGTCATCAAAATGCAAATATAATAAGCTATTTAAATAAACAAATCTCACACTAATATTATGCACTAAATCCTCTTTTCCCTAGCCTCTCCCAAAGTAGAATTTTCATTTCTTCTACTATCTCAATCTAAATTTTTGTTTACCTCAGACCTTGTTGCACTATTTACACCTTAGCAGGTTCATGTGTGAGTAAACTTGAGTAATTTCTCACTTCTCCTGTAGACATCTGTTTTGAAAGAGTGTGTGTATTTTGCTCTAATTTTGAGGATTTTTTTTTTAAATAAGAAAATCCTTTATGGTGTTTTGCCTGGGGCCCACTCAAAGGGGATACTCAATTTGGTGATGCAAGCCTGACCTTTTGGCCCAGCGATAAATGCAGAGAAAAAAATTATGGCACATGAAACTAAATAGATTTTAAAAATAAATAGATACCCCAAGTCAATTATCTAAAATTTTAAATGAAAATTATAGCTCAAAATCACTCTCGATAAAATATTACAAAACCAGTGACATATTTTGTCACTTTAGTGATATAAATCAAAGTTTAATCTTAAATAATTTATGCACAAAAATACTTAAATCATAGCCCCTGAACATGTGATAGAAAAAATTCTAAGTTCTTACTAGAGTGCCATGTAAGTTATTCTGGTAATGTTGGTGAAAGCCATCATAACATACAAATCAAATTTCATATTAGCCCCAAGTCAAACCAACAGAAAATCTGAAACTAAAACAATTGAGTTTGAAAAAAACTTGAAATATGTTTCAAAATATCTTATTTTCCTCTCAGATATAATTGCTAGGATATAATATATATAATGTATACATATGCCTTGCACGCAGCCAACATGGCCGACCCAAGTTTGATTCCTCTGCCCCTCTCGGAGAGTCTGGCAAGCTACCGAGAGTATCTCGCCCACACGTCAGAGCCTGGCAAGCTCCCCGTGACGTATTCAATATGCCAAACACAGTAACAACAACGTCTCCATTGGGCCCGCTCGAGCAAATCGATGAACAACGGGAGGGCCTTTACTTACTTATACATATTATAAATTAATAAATGAGCTGAAATAGAAATATAAAAGAAATGTGTAAAAAAGATATAATTCTTAAATGAATTCTCCCCCTTAGAACTGAATGGCAATAAAAGAGAAATTCATATTTCAGGCTATACCAAGAGGTCTTGGGGTCTATTACCGACCCTCTTATTGGGAGTAACTAGCAGTGAATGTTGTTTCTGGTGGTTCTCGGGAGCCATGGGTAGGGCGTGAGGGGCATTCAGTGCTGGGGATGGAACTAGAGCCTCATGTATAAAAAGAATATGAATAGTCTATTAAGCTCTTGCTATATTCCTGAGAATAGTAGTTTCATATTGCACAAATTGTAATTGTCATTATTCTTCATCTTTTTGGGTAAATACACACACACACACACACACATATATGAGCTGGAGCGATAGCAAAGCGGTAGGGCATTTGCTTTGTGTACAGCCAACCTGGCTAAGCCGGGTTCGATTCTGTCGCTCCTCTTGAGAGACTGGCAAGCTACCGAGAGTATCTCGCCCGTGCAGCAAAGCCTAGCAAGCTACCCGTGATGTATTCAATATGCCAAACACAGTGACAAGTCTCAAAATGGAGACATTACTGTGCCCGCTTGAGCAAATCGATGAACAATGAGACAACAGTGACAGTGACATATATATATATATATACACACATACAATATAAAGGTATGATTATAATGTAACTTACTTCTAATGAATAAAATATTCTGTATGGACTTGTCTACACCCAGATGTAGGATTGAGATATTGGACAGGTATATTAAAGATTTTAAGATGCAACAACTCTCAATCATATTTGTTTTGAAAATATATCTGTCCTTTCTAGATTAATTAGGATGCAAAATTTTGAACTTCATAATAAAAAATTTGATGGTCACGCAATTTTATTTTTGTTCAATCACTGGTTATATCCAGTATAAATCTAAAGTATAAAAAATTATATACTAGAGTAAATAGACCACAGAGCACTTTCATGTAAATAAACCTAGAATAGTTTACTTAAAATCGAGGGACTCATTTCCTGCTAATTTATGGGTTTATACCATAATTTGTATATGTATGTGTGCATATAAAATAGTATATACATATTTATAAATATTCATAATAATCATCATATAGTAGCTATTTGCTGCATGTCTAGTATTAAGAATACAGATTTTTAGACCAATCCTCTAATGTAGATGTTAAAATTATTGCAACTTATGAAAGAATAAACTGAGGTTAAAATAACTGAGGTTAAGAACATTTTATAAATTATGTCTCATGGGTTGGAGTAATAGCACAGCTGTAGGGCGTTTGCCTTGCGTGCAGTCCACCGGGTCGAGCAGGGTTCGATTCCTCCGCCCTTCTTGGAGAGCTCGGCAAGCTACCGAGAGTATCTTGCTCGCACGGCAAAGCTAGGCAAGCTACCCGTGACGTGTTCCATATGCCAAACACAGTAACAGAAGTCTCACAATGGAGACGTTAGTGGGCCCGCTTGAGCAAATCGATGAACAATGCGAGGACAGTGACAGTGACAGTGTCTCATGTAAAGAGTTGGAATGTGAACCAGTTAACATTTAATTTATTCTTTCTTGTTAAAATACAATCCCATGACTAGAACTCTATATTTATTGCAACAAAAACAAATCTAAAGGCAAGAAAGTTATAATAGCGTTTTCAAAATGTATGTAGGGGAAATCAAATTATAAGGCATAAAAAATGAACAAATTAGGTCAGTGTCTGTGTCTTTTGGAACTGAATTCAACTACAATGTCTCTTTTCTGGAAAATGGTAACTCAAGTAAGGTAGAGATTTATCCCTCTTAAAAAAATGAGTGCAGAGGCAGACAATTCAGGACTTAAATGGAGGCTTTGTTGAATGTGCCTTTTGAATGTTCTGCATTCCTTCTATCACTTCTCTCCACCTTCTTAGTCTGGTTTTTATATCTGTGTTTGCAAAATGGTTGCTGAAGCATAAATATTTTTAAAAACATTTCAAGCAAAAGAATGCAAAGAGATGGGTTAAAGCACTTCAATGGAGACTGATACATGATGAAGAATTATCTTGGAACTCCTTACTAAAATTTTCATCTACATTATACAAACAAAAGGTTAGTCACATGCCCCCCCCCCCTTAAGTCTAATGACTGCAATGAGAGGTGTCAAGCACAGTTTTTTAGGTGAGCATGTTGTTATTTTTATATGTTTTCCTGTTGTTCAATAATAAGTATGTTGATTAAGAAGAAAGATTGATTAATAAATACCCTCCAGACTTCCCCCAATGACTTAACTTATAGTAGCTTAATTCTAAAATATATCTAAGTCATATACCCATCCTTTCTTACTCGTTTATTCTTACTCAAGACCAACAATTTTTATATTTGCTTATATTTCACATACAGTATAAAGTTGTGATGATAATGCAATTTCTTCTATTGAAAAAAATATTGTGTAAGTGCTCTCCTACACCCAGGTATAGATATCTGACTTTAGAAACAATCAGTTCTTGATTTTTCTGTAAAAACAGTACCCTGACATTCTATGAAATGAAGAATATAAAGATAAGTGCAATCTAATGTGGAGTGACAGAAAAAAATTCACTTGTAAAATTTATTACTGGTATTTTAAAATTTGGTACAGTAGAAATAATAACAAATATAATGAATATAATTCACAATGTAATAAACCATTTTATTTCTGTTTTATAAAGGCACTCTAATCGACATCTTATTCGTGCTATTTGGTTTTAGGAGACATTAACCCTGGGTAAATTAAGCAAATGGAAAATACTCCTGGGAAAGCTGTCAACATGAATGAAGGTAAAGCTGAGGAAAATACTTTGAAAACTACTGAATCCTAGTCAGCTGTACCGTTCCTAAATTCGTGGCACCAAGAACTATTGTGTTGTTAACTTTCTGATTCAACCAAACATAAGGTCTTATCCTTTAATACCATGTGAATGTTTCAATTCAAGGTAAGAAGCTAAGCACTCGTTTATTGAGCATCCTATGTTGGTGGGGAGGCACTGTATTATTCCAGACTATGTAAAACCAAAGGAAAAAAGTTTTTCCAACTCAAATCATTGTACTTTTATCCAAAATGGAAAAATATGACTCAAATCTGATATAGTTTTTGAGGGCTTTGTCTTTCTTTGTAGTAGCATATAAATTTCAAGGACTTAGAAGTATGAATATGTTTAGAAACAAATAATAATACTTAAGTCCATTGTAAACAAGTAGGTTGTCCTTACAACTTCCTTTAATGTTTCAGTGCCAGGTACTATGGAAACCTTTTATTTGTCTTATTCTATAAAGACGAAGGTCACATTTTTATGACCATTGATATCACCCTGTTTTCCTCCTCATTCCTTGCATATTTTCAGAACCTGTGGACAAAAATGAAAAGCACTTCCCTTTGTTTTCCTCTGGGATCTCATGCAACAAAACAGTGGCAAAAGATCCAAATGACTTTTTCCTACTGTTATTATGGCAACAGAAATGATTTCATCTCTCCAGAAGCAACTGCAATCTAAATTGCTTTTTGATCCATAGGTACATTTATTTTCATATTTTCTTTTTGCTATTGTTTTTATTTCACTCCAAAGAGACAACTATAGATTTTTAAAGTTCACTTCCAAAAGAGCAAAGATAAATATGCTTCTTGTATAAACTGGAGTAACATCCACATTTACAAGTCAATTCTTTTCTTTGAAGTTTTTTCTTTTAGCCAGAAATGGTAAGCACAAATAATGTGACTAAAATCGTACTTTTTTTATTCTTTAAAGTAATGCTTACTTTTGTCGAGATACAACCTACATTTTAACATCATTTCCTTTTTTCCAACCTCTTCCGCTAAGTGTTTCCTGGAGAAATGTCTGATAACATCATTACTATTACAAATTTATGGAAATGGTGAAGAAAACTTAAGTTGAAACAACTTTAAGCAACTTAATTTTTATGCTCAAAAGCAGAAACTTCTGTCCATGAATATGGGACTTGTTAAAGAACTAGAAATTGTTAAGAAATTAAGGTCAGGGGCTGGAGTGATAGCACAGAGGGTAGGGCGTTTGCCTTGCACGCAGCCAACTGGGTTTGATTCGCAGAATTCCATATGGTTCCCAGAACACTGCCAGGAGTAATTCCTGAGTGTACAGCCAGGAGTAACCCCTGTGCAATGCTGGGTGTGACCCAAAGAGAAAAAAAAAAAGAAATTAAGGACATAGGTAAGTCCACAAATCACTAGAGTCTTGAATATATCTATTAACTTTTCTCATTAAAATGCTTAATATCTGATTATTCTAATTATTGCCAGGATATTGACTATACTAGTATGTATGTTATTAACTATACTAGGTGTTCATGGCTGACTAATTAAGAGATGCAACACAATTTTTTAAAAATAGTTATTCAAATTAGAAAGTAAATCTCAAGCTATAAAAAACTAAGTATATCCTGAACTAAGGATATACTCAGGTAAAATTTCTGCGCCAGTTTTTCTTTTGTTTTAAAAACCATTTATTTGGGACTGGAGAAATAGCACAGCAGGTAGGGCATTTGCCTTGCACACAGCTGACCCAGGTTCAATTCCCAGCATCCCATATGGTCCCCTGTGCACTGCCAGGAGTGGTTCCTGAGTGCAGAGCCAGGAGTAACCCCTGTGCATCGCCGGGTGTGACCCAAAAAACAAAAAAAATACATTTATTCATATGACTATTGACACTTTAAAGATATTAATGAAAATACAGTGATTGATTTTCATGGTGTACTGATATAGGATTCTATAAGTCAAGACTATACCTAAGCAATATAGGAAGTCGGCTCCTATTTTGACTGAAATTATAATCATACATTTTATACTGAGCTTTATTACCAATAATTCTTGAAAAATTAAAGTCAGCCTTTTTTAAAAAAACAAAAAATATCACAGTTTATAGAAAGAACACACACAATACTTGTATACATAGGATCTTTCCTTATTGGTGTATAGGCTCTGAGAAGCTACAAGGCAGATTGTAAAGATGTGAGTGTGATAGACTTTGGCCAAAGTGATGTGTGAACAGGCACTATTAGAAGAGAACAGTCAAAAGGATAAAACTATAAATATTTGCAATCAAAAGGAAATATACTGAAGATCTTCCCAGGATGGGAGTTATGCTGAAAGTAGACTATAGACTGAACACGACTGCCACTCAATTCCTCTTTTGCAAACCATGGCACCCAAAAGGAGAGAGAGAACAGGGGAGAGTGCCCTGCCACAGAGGCAGGGTTGAATGGGGTGGATGGGGGGTGGGAGGGATACTGGGATCAGTGGTGATGGAGAATGGGCATTGTTGGAGGGATGGGTACTCGATCATTGTATAACTGAAATCCAAGCACAAAAATTTTAAAGTCTACAACTGTACCTCATGGTATTTCACTAATAAAAATTAAAAAAAAAAGGAAATATACCTTCTCAAACTAGTTGTTAAATTGTTAAATTATTCTCACATACTTAATTTAGAAGAAAAATTTCTGGAGAAATTCATCACGCTCTTCCCTAAAATGTAGCTTTCTAAAGAGCTTCTCACTTCTCTTATATGTTATCTTCCGACCCAATTTACTTGCTGTCTTAAGTGCTAACCAAAGTGCTCTCTTTCTCTCTCTCTTCCTTCTTCCCTCCCTCTCTCCCTCTCTCTCCATCCTTCTTTCTCTCCTCTTTCTCCCTCCCTCGCTCTCTCCCTCTCTCTCTCTTTTAATCTCTCTCTCTCTCTCTCTCTCTCTCTCTTTTCTACGTGTGTGTTTGTTTAAGTCTTAAGTACAGACTTCGAAGTTCAGAGCCAGCAGAGTCACATTTTATTTCTGTCAGAAGTGGTGCAGGACCTTGAGGAGCATGTTGAAAACCGTGTAGATAGAGAAGTTCCCTGTGTAGATTAATTCAGTGCACAGCTGGGGCTGGGAAGGCAAGCCCATTCTAGGGAATGAAGAATGGCCGATCAGGGGTGGAGCTGCCCGCCTCCCTCTCCACAATGTACTAATCCTCAATTTGGCACTGCTTTAAAAGAAAAGAAATCTAAATTGAGGCCAGCTGATTTCTTACTGAATCAGCCAGCTGGATGTGGAGCCAATTTCCGCAGCTTCCACGCTGTGGTAGCCAGGAAATATTTTAATTGAAAGAACTCTATGTTGACAAATACCGAAGACAGCCTATTTATAACTTTTAACCAATATTTATGGAATTCCCCGATTTAATAACATTTTCCTCTAAACTCAATTGCAAAATAGAAAAATTGTTAGGTTAGAATCAAAGCTAAATGATGTGGAAGGATAATAAGTAAAGCCAGAGAAAAGGAAAAAAGAGAGAAGAACTAATAAGTAGAGTTCACAAATCAACAGGCACATGTAACTGAGACCAATAAACAAAAATCTGTTTAACAATGAGATTCAAGTTAAAATTAAAAATATTATTATTACACATATTATTTAATATTATAAAATTGAGTGATTTTATGTGTTAAATTTTTTAAGAGGAATGTCTAAATTATGAAAAACAGGTGTAGAATTTATTATGCTAACCAATCTCAAGAGTTTGGTTTACTCCCTTTTAAGATAGAACAACTGTCCTTAAAATTATACCAAATTATGTCCCCCCAAATTAATATTTCTCCCTTTTTGAATTAAAAGTGATTTGAAAGTAACTACCTTGATTTTAAATTATCATGTTATTTTTAATAGTTCTATATAAGCTCAATTCTTAAAATTGTAGTAGCAAAATTGCTTTGCTTCAAAATGAAAACAATTCCATTTTTATGGTTGTTTTTCCACCAGCACATTTTTTTCGCACTTGAAAGAAATATTTGAAAGCCTAAAATTAATTAATAAAATAAATTTATTTCTAAATTATTGAACTTCTTATAATATTCAATATGGTGCACAGAGGGAGTTGTTTCTTCAATCAAGAATATTTCAATGAAGTAACTTTTATTAAGGTCAAAAGAACTTAAAAATTGAAGAACAAAAATGGTTTAAGACATGGTTCACTTCATATTGAAATGGATGGTTGCAAAAGTGATGATTAATGCAGTTCTAGATACTTGTGATAACAAAGGTAATAATCCAGTGATCTTGGATGTTGGGAAGATGCCATTCTTAAAATACATGGATGGGAAAGTTATTGTAGTTTTGTTTTTTTACTATTATTGCTACTAATGATGGAGAATTATCAAGTGTGTCCAGTGTGTGAACTGTGGTATGCTGTAACGCAGCTCTCCCTAGTGGACACTTTGCTATAACCATGCTTAGTGTATGCCTCAAGAGTGAAGAATGTGCCCAAGAATCTCTTGAGAATAGAATTATGTGTATTGTTAAATAACTAATAAGGTGTAGACAAGGCAGAGTGTATGTATATTTTAAGAGTATTGCTATTTCAAATGATAAAATTGATTTTAGGTGTGAATATTAAAATATTATATAAGCTTATATATGTAAATATATGCACATATACATCAATGCAAACAAAGTGTTTTTTTGAGCACTGATTCCCCACATTAATCACCATTTATGGAATTAAATAGAAAGGTGGTAGAAGTATTTTTACTCATTCATAGTAGATATGAAGAATACTTGAGTTCATGGAATCTTGAATAAAATATTCAAAACTAAGACAGAATGTAAATTTTTGCTTTAAATTGACAGAGAACTGTTGGAAATTATATAATCATAGAGGTATGTGCCTGCCACAAAATTTCATAAGTAATCTTATTGGATAGATAGATGCACCTCATTACTCACTTTCCATTTTTATGAAAGGTTCATCCACATGTGCAATGATGCATTTACAGGTTTACACCCTCTTTGAAAAAAAAAAAGCATTTTGCATTTAAATTGCCATTCCTATTCCTAAAGCAAGCTCTAAGGAGAAATGCATGAGTCTTAAATAACAATATGTAATGAAAATAGAACACTATTGAACATAGATTGAAAGAGCATTTTATATATTTTAATTTCCTATAATTATTAGTTTATTTCTGAATCCATGAAGTTGTGAATAATTATTATAAAGTCCTACTATATTGCTTGAGGCCAAATGGTAGATAATGGTGGATATTATCTACGTGGCTATAGCAAACTAGGGACAATGCCAATTAAGTTCATAGTTTCTGTTTCTTGAATTTGATTTAGTAGGTAAGGGAGGAAAATCAGAATTATTTCATGTGCAATCTCAAAATTTCTTCTTTTTATTCATGAAACTGGAACCTTTGATATAAGGAGATGTACATAAAGTGCTAATATGGCTCTTTCCGCCATAATGTAGAGATGGTGTTCTTAATATTAATTGAAAGGTGATGGTGGGACTCTCCACATGTATTACCAATATTAAGTAGTGTTCAAAAGATTGCTTATTTGTACTTTTTAAATGACTGGCTGTCTAAATAATAAATTGATGCTATGTAGGGAAAGGTGAAAGTCCTTTTCTCAATATAGATTCTTTTGGTTGGATTCAGTTACAAAACAACAGAAAATCAGGATCAGCCTTAAAATTGTAGATTTTTACTCAAATTAGCATAGGTATCTCACCTTAGTATGTCATCAGAAAACATGAAACTCTTTGTGTGTTTCTAGTTTTATATTTTTGAACCTGAAAATTTATACTAAAAATGACACATTATGTTAAAAATTGTGAGCACTCACTGATCATAAGTGGCATAGCTGGAATCTAAACTGTCCAAAGATTTCAGAGGTGATAATTTTCATGTAGAAATTTTGAAAACAAAGGAGTCATATTATTGATTTAGAAAAGAATTAAAGTGACTCCAGTGTTGACATTTCTTTTAAAAGAGAAATTTCTTTTTCTTTTTTTCTTCCACAAGTCTATATGAGCTAAGTTCACTTTGTGAGTGCCTGAATAAAACTAAACCTTTATTTTATTATGAGTCTAAAATATATATATATATTATATATATATACAACATGTTAGATAGGCTTATTAACAGTATTGCGCCAACTCTCCTTATAAGGAAGACTTCCCCATTTCATTTAAATGTTCAACTTTCATTTTTAGAGTTCATATCGATATTAGATAAAATTGGGAAAAATCACTGGATAGTTTATGTTTGTGATTATTTAGAATGATGTTTTACAAGTTAGCATTGTGTCATTGTCATAAGGAATTTATCAATGTGTGGATTCTAAGGTAACTTTAAGGGATGTTAAATATAAGACTATACTCTATGCAGCTGGAGCAATAGTACAGCTGGTAGGGCGTTTGCCTTGCACACCACCAACCTGGGTTCGATTCCTCCATTCCTCTGGGAGAGCCCAGCAAGCTACTGAGAGTATCCCACCTGCACGGCAGAGCCTGGCTAGCTCCCCGTGTCGTATTCGATATGCCAAAAACAGTAACAAGTCTCACAACGGAGGCGTTACTGGTGCCCGCTCGCAAATTGATGAAGAACGGGAGGACAGTGCTACAGTGCTACTCTATGCAGCAATAGAGCTTCATTTTATATTCACCATTAATGAATATAAGCAATCACTGAATACTTTATTGTTGCTATTGTTCAGAAAATCTAGTATTGTTGAATAATTTTTGGAGAGTAAATGCCCTGGCTACATTAAACCATTTTTTTAGCTTTTAAAAATTGTTAGTTTGACTGTAGTACTATAGCACTGTCCTCCTGTTATTCATCGAATTTGCTCAAGCGGGCCCAGTAACGTCTCCATTGTGAGACTTGTTGTTACTGTGTTTGGCATATCAAAAAAGTCAGGGGTAGCTTGCCAAACTTTGCTGTGTGGGCGAGATACTCTCGGTACCTTGCCAGGCTCTCGGAGAGGGGTGGAGGAATCAAACCCGAGCCAGCTGGGTCGGCTGTGTGCAAACACCCTACCTGCTGGGCTATAGCTCCAGCCCTAGTTGACTCTAAACATAAGAATATATTATATGCTTGTATCAACAACTTATATGGCTGTTTGTACTCTTTATGCTTTATCTGTCTTAACCTGTTGCCTAAATATAATTCAGCTTTCTCATTTCAGTAAATTGGTTAATACTTTTGAAGGTAAAGGTAAAGGTAAAGGCCCTCCCGTTGATCATCGATTTGCTCGAGCGGGCCCAGTAACGTCTCCATTGGAGACTTTGTTGTTACTGTGTCTGGCATATCGAATATGTCACGGGTAGCTTTCCAGGCTCTGCCGTGCGGGCGAGTTACTCTCGGTAGCTTGCCGGGCTCTCCGAGAGGGGCGGAGGAATCGAACTCGGGTTGGCCATGTTGGCTGCGTGCAAGGCAAACGCCCTACCGCTGTGCTATCGCTCCAGCGGGTAAGAGTCCTAAATCTTACTATTTCTCTGGTCTTTTGCATATATTTTAATTTTTTGTTTTATTCTTGTTTGCTTTGAAAGTGTAATATTTGATAAGTATTTCTATAAGAGGAGGAGATGCGAAGGGCTGGAGCAATTCACAGTGGTAGGGCGTTTGCCTTGCACGCAATCCCTTCATCCTTCTCGGAGAGCCCGGAAAGCTGCCAAGAGTATCCTGGTAGAGCCTGGCAAGCTACCCATGACATATTCTTTATGTCAAAAACAGTAACAACCAGTCTCACAATAGAGACGTTACAGGTACCCGCTAGAGCAAATTGATGAACAAGGGGAGGACAGTGTTACAGTGCAGTGCTACAAGTACTCTGTTTCTATGAGAATATTATTACAATTTAGAGAAATTTCATTTTTATTATGGAATATATTATATTATATATATAATACTTTTGTCACATTATGCACATGATGATCTTTAATAACTTTGGTACCATGTGTGCCCAATTTTCTGTACTAAGTATGGCACATAAAGACCTTAAAATCTTGTTCACACACAGGAATAATTCTTACACTCATAAATAAGTTTCTTTGCCATAAAACAATGTTGCCGCATTTTTATTCCCATGAAAAATTTCTAGTGATTCCTGTATTAATTGTATTCCTTCTCAAAGAATTCAACATGTTATATGCAAAGTAGTGTTTCCTATTAACAGAAAATGCTTGTGAAGTTTCCTGAATATAGAAAACTGCTAAATGATGCTAAACATACACTTAACCAGTGTAGAAAGGAAATATTATTTTTAGTTATAAATGTGAAGCTTCATTCTGACATTTTTCAAAAATAATATAATATTTCTATTTTACATATTAAAATGTATAGAAATATTTTTAGTATGATGGAAACACTTGGAAAGAAAAAGTATACGTTTTTATCATTGAATTGTAGAACTGAAAAATAGTATTATTTTGATTAGTGATGCTGGCCCTTTAAAGGCCAATAACACATAATCAGCCATTCTCTGACCATTCAAATAGAAATCTCAGGACGTTTTCAGTTGAATAGTTGCATTGCAATGTGAAATGGGGTGTATCAACAGAAATAACCCTTTTCATTTTACCTAATCCCAGGAAATAAAAGCTTTAGCTAATAATAACCCATCCTTACATTAGAAATGTAATGCTAGTAACGGAAAAATCATGAAATAGCTGACCACATACCATTCATCATGGAATGTCAAACAACCATCAATTCAAGAATAGAATACAGACACCAAATAAGTAGATATGAAAGTAGTTTATCTGCAGTTCTTTCACCTTTGAAAAGAAAACAACAGTTAAAAGATGAAAAAAAAAGAGAAAAAACTCTCAGTTTTCTCCCTTTAAAACTGCTCAATTATTGTTGGAATCAGAATTACCAAGCATTCAAAATTAAACTTGATCTCTTTTGTTTTTATTTTCAAATTATTTTATCTGACACATATACTAAAATAAGTAAACCAACATTTATATTAATATTTATAAAAGAGGAGATTCAGTACCGACTTTATAAAAGATCCTTTTAAAAATTACTAGATTGGATCAGAAAGATAGAATTGTAGGTAAGGCATTTGTCCTGCATGAGGCTGACCAGGTGTGATGGCATACTTCATATATGCTCTCGCCAGCACCATCAGGAGTGAACCCTAAGCACAAAGCCAGGACCAAGATATCAGCACAGATCTCTATGTCCTTATATATACAAAGTTTATATACATCTACATGAATATATCTTTACAGAGAGAAAAGTAAATGGACAACAAAGTTAAAATAACTATTACACCCATTCACAAAACTCTCAGTTTAACTTGATGAAAGGTAAAATATGTATTTGATTTTCACATAATAAGTATAATTTTAATAATTCACTTGGGGATATTTTCTTTGTTGAAGGATATACAACTAGGCAGCATTTATTGCTATTTAATACGCATAGTTTTCAAAAGTATACCTATATCCACTACATTTTCATAAAATAGTAAGTTGAGACAAATTTGTAAAAGTAATAAAAGGTTGAAGTATGAGACTTTAACAAGAGTTTTAAATTTAATATGGGTTTATACATCATAATTCTATATACTTAACACAAGTAAATATAAAAAGATAAAATGCTAAAGCACATCTAAAGTTCAGGAAATTGTCTACAATATATTTTCTGTTAAGGTACTTTAACTATTGTATTAACTTTAACATTTAATTTTTTTCAAAGATAATTTTAGCACCTGTGGATACATACATCAATGATATCATTACATATTTCTTATTTTAGAATACATTTGAATTGAATTGCTTTATAACTGTATTATACATCTTGTTTTTCCTTCACAAAGTTACATTTGTGAGATTTAAGACTGTTGGGTATGGCTCCAGTGATTCATTTACATTATTGTATTTGCCCCATATTGGCAATTTATTTACCTACCCTCTACTAATGATCATTTAGATTGTTTCAGATTACAGAAAATTGCTAACAATTCTTCAATGAATACTTATGTACATACATGCATATAAGGGACACATTTCTTTAGACTTTAATGAAACTTGCTGTTATGTTATTTTTGATATAAGCTATTCTAAGATGTATGTGGTGACAGCAAACTGTTATTTAAATCTCTATTTCTATGATAGAAACATTTATTTATGAGACTTTTGGTAATATTTATGTCTTGTTTGGTAAACTATTTGTTCAGTTCATCTCTAATTTTTTGATGTGCTCATTTTGTTATTGCTGCTGTTGAGTTTTGTAAGTTCTTTAGATATCCTATATATTAGTTATATTTAAACCTGTGATGTGCAAATATTTCTCCCATCATAAGATGCATGTTCATTTTAATGGTTTAACCCCTGTTAAAGGAGGAAATATTAAAAATTAAATAAATAGTCAAGACCTTGAGAGTATTATGCTGAAATAAAATGTCAGAGAAAGAAAAATATAACAATTTTATTTCACAAAGATGTTATGCAATAGCAACAACAAAAAGTTCATAGATTCAGAGACTAGACTAGTGGTTACAGAGGTGATGATGGGGTAGTAAAATGGGGGGTTAAACCCAAAAACTTACAGTTTTAAGTAATGACATATAATATATAGCATGGTGAATATATATGTAACTATATATATGCTTATAATACAGTATCATGCATTACTATGTTATATAACATATATTACAGTGAACATGTATAACATTTCAAATATTTAAAATGATATTGCATTGTATATTTTAAAGTTGAAAGAATCTTGAGTTACCAATTCAAGAAAAATTTATGTTGAATATTAGACTTCTTATAGTGCTCATTTAATAGTACTCACAAACATTGAATAATAACCATCTAAAGCTTACATAATATTGCATACCAATTATACTTTAATTAAAAGGAAAAAGAGTGAAGAGTTAAAATGAATATTACAGCCAGAGAGGTATTGCAGTACCTAAAATACTTGCCTTGCACATGGCCACCTGTGAGCCTATCCCTGGCATTATTTATATTTCCTGAGTTTGATAGGAGTGAACACTGGGCACAGAATCAGAAGTGAACCTTGAACACTGCCAGGTATGGCCACAACCCCCCTCTCCTTCTAAAACGAGAAAATGAGTATAGTACCTTTAAGGAATGGAAGGCGTTGGTTTTCTGATCGCAAATGAAATATAGGATTGAGGAAATTCACAAAAAGTAATGTGACTGCAGTTATAGATAATAGATTATTAGTAGTAAAATTAAGGCATTTACACTTGAAGGTATATTGGTTTAAAGAAAGATTGAATTGCAAAAGGGAGTAAGGAGTAATGCTGTAAAGAGAATAGAGGTGAGGTTGGAGCGATAGCACAGCGGATTGGGCATTTGCCTAGCATGAAGCAGACCCAGGTTCAATTTCCAGCATCCCACCTGGTCCTCCGAGCACCACCAGGAGTAATTCCTGAGCCAGTGGTAACCCCTGTGCATCTCTGCGTGTGACACCCCCCCCCCGGAAAAAAAAAGGAGAGAGAATCAGAGGTATATAAATAAGTCATAATAGGAATGATTCCAGGGACTAACACTAGTATATGTGGGAAAATATGAGAGTCTATAGAGATGATGATGCTAGAAATTGAGCAGACAAGCAAGTGGCTATGTCTTGGAAATCCTTCATGATGATTTTCAGAGTTGAGGAGAAAAATTATCTTCAATTAACTAAATGTGTATAGTATAATCCACAGATGACAGTAATAAGTGAGAGCTATAGTAAAGTTTAAAAGAGCAGAAATTTTCATAAGACTGAAAGTTTTAATGGCCTGGGACATGAATAGAAGATATGACTTTAATATACATTTTAGACTAAGTGCAAGTGATTAATTTTTCCATTTATGTAGCATACAAGGAAGCTAGTTTTCTTTCCGCTAAGTTATAATAATGTTCAGATTAAGAGTTTTAAATATTATGGGGTTGGAGTGATAGCACAGCCGGTAGGGCATTCTCCTTGCACGTGGCCGACCTAGGCTAGATTTCCAGCATCCCATTGGTCCTCTGAGCAGCGCCAGGAGTAATTCCTGAGTGCATGAGCCAGGAGTAACCCCTGTGCATCAACAGGTGTGACACCAAAAGAAAAAAAAAAACAGTTTTAAATATTATAACATAAAGGGCACAGTTCTGTAGCTCAGATGATGTTTAAAACACGTAAGAGTTGAATTGTTCTTTCCCGCCCCCAGTTTTATTTTAGGCTCGGTGATTTACAATACTGTTAAGGGCAGAGTTTTATGCATAAGCTATTTCAGCAAGATACCCTCCACCAGAGTGTTCTAGATTTTATTTAAGCATAAGTTTTCCACCAATAGATTCGGCCCTAGAGAAAATCGTGCAAGGGAAAGAAGAAAGTATGTTTCAAAATGATAAACATTGTTCATTATCTAAAGGATCCTTTTGTTGCACTGGTAAATCTAATATTATATCAATTATTAATTGTTAGTAGTAATCAAACTGTTAGTCATCATACTACTTTTTTGCTCTAATCAAATACATCCTAAAAAATTTTACGCCTGTCTTTGGAAATGCAATACAAATAATTTTATTCTCTTAATACTTGCACATAAAATGCTCTTTTCATAGATATTACAGGTTAGTTATATGTGTGTTGAGTATAGAATAAATTTAAAAACAAAGAATGTTAGATTAGATTTATCACTAGCAATTCTTAGATAGATCTTAATGGTGAAATGTAATAATAGGATTCTATTACAAAGATTATTTTTAAATAATCATGCCTAAAATGTTTATAGTTTTGAGAAACGCAATTTTAGACTATTACAGACAGATCAATATGATGTTTGATATTATTCAGGTCTCAAATTGAACTGAAACACCATTTAAAAATATTTATTACATTGTTTGATTTGGAATTCTTCTGCAACTGAATTATTCTCAAAGTTCAATTTACATTAGAATATTCTGTAGCTCTTAGAAAAAAACTTCAAAGGAAAGCAAAGCCTTCCACCTCAGTTTGCTATCTTATAAATCAACAATTTTTGATATCCACTGGTCTAAATAACTCCCAGCTGATATTACTTTTATAATTCTTAAACTCAAGCAAACACCACTTTTGTTTTATTATACTAATCGCTATTTTATATTACTTTTCTATCTTTCCTTATTTTTTATTTTACTGGGGGCGGGCGGTTGGTGTGGGTGCTATACCTGGTGATACTCTGGATTTACTCCTGGCTCATGTTTTCAGGGATCACTCCTAGTGGGGCTTCACGGGACCAAATGAGATAATTGAGATTAAATTTTGACCAGCTGCATGCAAAGTAACCACCTCAAGTATGGTGCTTTCTCTCTGGCCCCAAAACTTTTTGAAATGATCAAATGTGTCCTCTTTTCTTCCTGTGTTCTAATTATTTTCAAATAAATTATGCTCTCTATAATCAATGGTATATCAACATTTGAAATGGGGGGGTGGGATTCTAAGAATACACAACCTGTACTCTTTGCCAGCTATATTTTTGAAGGGAGCAAGGCTTCAAGGCTCAGTAATAAGAACACTGTTTGCACTTCAAGTGATACTTGCTCCGGGAGATGCCCTTTTTCCATCTTTGTACAACCATTTTGGTTATTGAAGGGTTCCAAAGTAGGTGTATTTGGTAAAATGTAATCCTTTCTATATTATTTAATATATATTTAAGGCTGAAAACTGAAGTCAAATAAAGTTCCTTTATCTGATTCTCCCCTCTCGAGAGCCCGGCAAGCTATCGAGAGTAACTCGCCCGCACGGCAGAGCCTGGTAAGCTACCCGTGATGTATTTGATATGCCAGACACAGTAACAACAAGTCTCATGATGGAGACATTACTGGGCCCGCTCGAGCAAATCGATGAACAACGGGAGGACCGTGATAGTGATAGTGATATCTGATTCTCATTTCTGTCTGCAGCTAGCATATCACACAGATGGTGGTTTTTCCTTATTATCTTCTGCTAGAGAATATTCTGTTAAAATTATCAACGGCTTTAAAGTTTATGTAGGATAATGCTCTTCCTTAAAGTCTCCTAAGGCTTAAAGGAGACAAAATTAAATGCATGTTTTTAGTAGCCCTATACTTATTCCCCAGTTTGACATGGTATTTCTTTCAAATGCATACAACATTCTTTCTAGTAGTCAAATATCCTATACATATCTTCAACGTCCATAGCAAACTTCAATCTCTGAGGTACAGTCCTGATATATTTTTCATGCATTCAGCAATTTCCTACCATAGTTTTGGTCTGTGTTCAGCCACTTGTCCAGCCTGCCCACCCATTCGGCATTTTTATGGCTTACATGAATCAGTTTCACCTTGCACAGGGTCACACTCTCTCACTGGAAACCTTTGATTTTCTTGTTGCAGTCTCAAAACCAAAGTGGATGGTTTTGAACAACTAGAACCCAATTCAGATACAAAGTGAAGAAATTAAAAAATGTACTTTGCTTGGGTGAAGAAATCTGTGTGACCAACTAGGCTCTTTGTTGCCTTAGATCACTGTATTGTTTTTGTTGCTGTTGTTGTTTTTGCTAACCAAAATGTTAGTGTTACAACCATGGGATGAAAGAAAAAAATACATCTGCACCTCTTGCTAATATGTGTCCAACAACGAATGTTTTTAAGTGAAGCAGAAAAGGGCATTCACCTATAACCTTTAAGTAGTGCTGGTAAAACAATTAGACAGTGTTTGCTTTCCAATATTCACGGATATTTGGAAGGCATTCTGTGCAGTTCCTTCTGAAATGTATCTCTAGGTAAACATTTGAAACCCTCTATGTGATAGGCAATGACAAAATTATGCCGCAAGTTTCTTTTCTCCAACATTTTCCTCCTTTAGTGCTGCCTTCACTGGCAGCATTTGAAGTATGATAGACGTCTTGCAACTGATACAGCTGGTCATTATAAAGCAGTGTGTGATATTCCTTCTTAGATTAAGATAGTATAAGAGGTGTCCAAGAGTTACATAATATCAAGGCCTAACTGTATCCTACTTTCCTGTGAGAGACACTCTTGTAGCAAAGAAATAATTCTAAGTTAAACATTCAGTTTTCTCCCTTCTCAGATATTTCTATCATTAGTGGTGACTTTACTCTCTTGTCTATTAAATCCTTTTCCTTCCAGGTATTTTGAGTTATTCTCAAAGCAATTAGCCCATTGTTTTTTTTTTCTTCCTATTTCTTCTTTTCATCAAACACTGATTGGATCTATTTAAAATATTAATGATTAAAATTAATTTCTCCCCCTTGTGCCTTTCATTCAATTTTCAAACCTAAGTCTCAACATTTAAAACACTTCTGTCCTGAATCCATTTTCCCATTTTTTTTTTTTTGCCCCAAGTAACTTCTCTGATCAAATATTTGCTTTTTTCCTTGTCTCATCTTGATTATTTCCTCTTGAGAAAACCGATGTTTTTTTTTTCTTGCATATCTGTCAAATGTATCTGTCATTTCCCTTTAATTCTTTACCACCACAGAACTTAGTCTTACACATCTAAAGACCAAGGTTGAATCATCTGAGACTGATGAAGAATCAAAGAAACAAGACACCACACCTCCATGGGTATATCATTTCCTTCCACTGTTTTTCACTGTTTTTTTTATTCTTTTAATCATTACACTATTAATATTCTCTTTGCTATTACACATGAATAAAAAGACATCATCATTTAATTTATATTTTGGTTAATTGTTTCACATTGAAAACTTGTACCTTTTACGTGTTTGTTTCAGAACAAAAAATCAAGTGTAAAGCAAAGAAAAATGCTATGCGAACTATAAGTAAGATATAAACTGTTTGGTATAACTGCATAGCATAGTAAATTTGAAAATATTTTTACAAAAATCTATATTTAAAGTATATTTTCTCTAGAAAAGTACAGCAAGAAAACAAAAACAGTATACCTATCATAACTTACATGAAACATTCTGTCCCTTGATTTTAAGGTCACTGTTTCAAAAAATGAGCAACAGAACTTAAGCAAAAATATGTGTGATATTAGGTATAAATTATAAATAGTAATTAAAAGTTATAGTTTCATAATCAAAAGCAAACATAAATTACCTTTATTAACAGTGAAATATTTGTGTCTCAAAAATTATTTCAGGCAATATTAACTAAAACATAATTTAACTAAGGTTAGGCAAAGATATTGTCACAAGACCCAAAACTGACTAACGAAATAATGATGAATGGCTATTTATTGAGCTGAGATGCTAGAGATCTAGTAAAGTGAAACAGAAATCAATGTAAGATAGGTTTTATTTAACATCTTCATTATACTTGAAAATTGTAGCAACAAAAATGACAAAGGATTTTCAAGGATTGATGCATGAGAAAAA
This sequence comes from Sorex fumeus, assembly GCF_029834395.1. Classification (NCBI taxonomy): domain Eukaryota; kingdom Metazoa; phylum Chordata; class Mammalia; order Eulipotyphla; family Soricidae; genus Sorex; species Sorex fumeus. Next base: position 57,086,852 of record NW_026606065.1, read on the forward strand.
GATTAAAATCACATAGTATTTATGGCTTTGCCAAAAATGACTTGTAGCTAATGATATTTACAATGACTTAGATTAATTATTTAAGGGGATTAAACTAGATAAAAATAAGCTAATTTATTTTCCAAATGTTTTTAGTATGCTAGAACACAATGATTCTTTTCTTAGTTCCAAATTGTGGAGAGCACCATTAATTTAAAATTTGAAATTATAATAATAATAAACATTTATTGAGTTCTTGTTTTGCATTAGGTCTTGTTCAAAAGTAGCTTACATTTATTAACCTATAATAATTCTGAGTTGGACACTCATCTGCAATTATAGATAAGGAGGGCATTGAGGTACAGAATAGTTATATAATTTTTTCAAAGGGATCATATATTATGATTGAGGTGAACTACAACAATATATTCGAGTACAGACTCACAACTCTTCAATGCATGTTTCCATAAAATGCCCAACAACAAAGTGACAATAAACCTTTACCACGGTCCATTGGATCCTCCCCAGCCTTTGTGTCAAGCCTCTCTGTGGTAAATTTAGTTCTAGATTGAGGAAAGACTATGCAGCATAGAAACAATCTGTATTATGTGTTTTCTTAAATTACTTAAAATAGATAAAGGGATTTTTTGGAGCCAGATATAGCTGATTTACTACACTCCAATAAGATAATATTTATTGAGCATGACAACATTCAAAAAAATTGTTAGGACCAATGAAAACACTGATCAAAAATAATTTTTTGATTTGTGTCATTCCTTCTCTTTGAGACTCTTTATCTTTCAGACTAACACATCTGATGATCAATTCCTTCTTGAAGACATAGCGTTAGTATGTCTTTCTCACAAAATAGCTTTCAAATCAGTTGCCAAACTCTCCAAAGTATTATATCATAGTGAGGAGAAGAATAAGTGTTTTTATTGTAATTGTCTAGTCACTTTCCTCAAAGAAATAACACCTAAGGCCAATAACTTTAATTGAACAGAGCTACTTTGGAGTGAAGGTCTTTTTAATCCTATTTGTGCTTACAACTTTAATGGAAAAAGTAATATACAGCTTACCATAAATAAGGCCTTTTTTAAGGAAGGTCTAGATTTTTCTTGAACAACTCAGCAAAGGTACAAATGGTTTTCTTTCTAAACTCTCTTAGCAATTTGATATTATATATCTATGTACCCCAAATCCTGGGGAGCAAGAAGTGATGAAATTCTTATAGAATATTATTTTAATTGAATGTGTCCTCTTGAAAGAGCATTTTAATTGAGATTTAATAACTCCATAAAAGATAAATCTATCTGCCATGTAATAAACAATAATTAGTTAATATCAATTAAATACTAAAAATATTAATTTACATTTAATGTCTAACTACTGTAATTTGCTATAGCTATCTTATTAAATGCTAATTAAATTCCTAAATATTCCTACAAATTTAGTGCATTAATAACAAGAACCTAAGTACATATTTACTGTATCTGCACTTCTGAGTTCATTACATGGCAATGAGATTTATCTCTTTTACAGTAATTAAATATATTAAGCAAACCTCAGTAACTTTTCCTAACACATACCATAACTGTTTTATTAATTTCAAATTAAATGCTCGTTTAGGGTTTTTAATCTACAGCTGCCCCAAACAATTTTCTAGAGGCAGAGCAAAGGTTATTGTATGTTTAATTAAACTTTAGTTTTGAAACTTTGGATTGGGGCTTTTTAAATATGACTTCCATTTTTTGCTGTATTCCGGATTGATCATTGAATAATAATAATTATTAATATTGTCTGTCATTACCACATTTTATTTTTCTATTCCATCCTTGTACCTTTGTTCTCCATCTATTTAAATATCTGCCTGCCTTCCTTTTTTTTTTTTATATATAAACCAGTACTTTTTTCCACTTTATTTTCCTGTCTTTAAACAGCGCTCTTTCTCGAACATCCTTTTCAGGGATCTTTCATTTCTATTAATTAATTCATTGCTGAAGAAACAACCCACTAGCAAAATGAAGAAATCAACCCCCCAAACCCACCAAAACAAATGAGAGGGGGAAAAAAAGGGGCCGGTGACATTTGTAAGCAAAAGTGAGTCCAGCTGGTCAGGATGCAAAAGCAATAAGGCCCTGTCAAGGTTTCAGCCTCAGGATGATTTTTGAAAGACTCCGAAAAAATTCAGTCCTTGCATGTATCAAATGATTTAGAATCTTCAACCCTTCCAGATATGATGGGGGATGTCATAAAGACAGGAGGCTGCTGTGCAGCAAAGAAAGCACATTAGCTATTAACCTTCCCCCAGCCGATCAACTTTATTTTGCAATCTTCCCTCAGAACCATTAGAATACCCTGAAGAAATAACTTTCCAATTAAAAAGGATCTCAGAGAACAAAGCCATTTTATCTCTGACTCCTGGTGTTCTTTATTCCAATAATTTAAATTGGAATTGATTTTTCAATTTAGCCGTTGACTTGCTATGGACACACAGCTGAAAAGGCCGAATGGAATTGCATGGCTGAAATATTTGTCTTTGTGATGCACTTCTCATAAATTCACAGGAGCCTTTTTTTTTTTAAGTGCATTTTCTTCTGCTGCCTTTGCCTTAGACAACAGCTTTTTAGCACAGCATGGGCAAACTGAGAAAACACAAAACACGTCCACCCTGACCTCGGGGGCCTCATCCTCCATTCCTCATAGATCTATCTAATTGCTACATCTCCTGGAAAATAAATAAATCCAGTCTATCCAAAATGATAGGTATTCTTGAAGCCCGTTTTCCCTCCAATTTATATGAGATGCAACTTCTTGAATGAGGACTTTTTTCAGTCTATGTGACTTTAAAAATTTGTCATAATGGGGATTGAATTCTTAATTGCTTTAATTATTAGTAGCTAAAAATAATGGATTTTCAATTAACTCTTAATTTTGAATTAAATATTCCAAATATTAAATTCTTCTTTATGACCCTTTTATATTTTATAATAAAAGGTCTAGAACTATCCCATTACAAAAGCCCTTGATTAGGAGTCAGAACTTTCCTGTCTGTACATTTTTCTGATCATTTTCTCTCAGTGACCTTAGTTGAAATGCCAGGGTCTTTGTCATACTCTCCTTCCTACTTCTCACCTTGTCACTCCAGCAGGTGTCTCTCCTTTCCTTTGTCTTCCAGGCTCACATCCTTTTGTGAGATCAGCCCTGATGTGAATAGCAGGGATGGAAGGAAATCCTGAGCTCACAACATTGTTTTACTGAACACCACAATGCTTATTACTCACATTACAAGTGCTATTTGCTGTGTATTGTTTTTTACATAGATGCTTAAGCACATAATCGCAAAGCCTGTCCTTGAATACTAGTATATCACAGTGGAATTTTGGGGTTTTTTTTTACAACTTGAGAGAAAATAAATGTAACAATGAAGTGACTGATATTGATATGAGCATTTATTACTGTTCCATTCCTTAGGCAAAAACAAAGTTCTTGGCACCTACTAAATAGTGAGAAAACAATGTCCTGTACTGTAGCACTGTCTCCCCGTTGTTCATCAATTTGCTCGAGCGAGTACCAGTAACGTCTCCATTGTGAGACTTGTTACTGTTTTTGGCATATCGAATATGCCAGGCTTGCCAGGCTCTGCCTTGTGGTTGGGATACTCTTGGTAGCTTGCTGGGCTCTCCCAGAGGGACGGAGGAATCGAACCTGGGTTGGCCATGTGGAAGGCAAACACCCTACCCGTTGTCCTATGGCTTAGGCCACTAACCAAATGAATTATATATATGGTTTCCCATCTGACTTTACTTCCAATCTGACTTCTGATTTTACTTCTAGTTGTGAATTTGGGGAGAAAAAAATTACACACACACACACACACACACACACACACGTATGTGGAGCACTAATTTTTGTAGAGTAGGTTATTAGTTGCCACTATTAAAATACTTATTTTCCAGAAAAGTGTTGTTGCAGATGTCTTAGTAAAATGGGGAGCAAGGGAGGTAACCTCTGGAAAATATACTCCAACCTCTCTGCTGGACCACCTGGCCTTGGGGAAAAGTGGACAATCAAGCCATGCCTACAGTCCCTGGCATGGGGATAATTCTCCACCACCTGATACTAGGGGAGCCACAGACTCAAACAGGAGAGAATTGAAATTGCTCTTCACAGAAAACAAAAGTCAGTCCTAACTTGGTGTAGGTGCTACTGGTCTGTCTCATTCCCTTACTGAGCACTTTCAGAAAAGTGACGGGAGAGAAAGAGAATGTGAAAATGTGTTTAAAAGGGAGCACATTTTATTATCTAGAGGAGAAAAATTCTCAGGTTGCTTTGGGGAATAGGCTATATATAATTCCTCCAAAATCATTTTGACTTGGAGTTCTCAGTCAATATAAAAGTTAATCTGACCATTATAGTAGAGAAAGCCTTAAATTTTCAAGGTTCTTATGATATCTTATCAAAATATTCTTATCATGACCTTTAGCTTCTCCTTTAACTTCTTCACTGATCTACTTATTTGGATGGTACCTTATTTTCAGCATCTGGGTAGGGCCTCAGTTTCTATTCTCCAAAGGGCTCAAATATTGCATCTCAAGGAAATGTGGACTTTGTGCCTTTGATCTACTTCAGGTCTGGAAAATTTCTAAGTTTTATTATTTCCTAAAAGTTCATTATCAGCATTTATTTCCCTATCTGAATGCAACTATCTAATTAGGTGTTAACACTGATTCCTAGGTAAAGGTAAAGGTAAAGGCCCTCCTCTTGATCGTCGATTTGCTCAAGCGGGTCCAGTAACGTCTCCATTGGAGACTTTGTTGTTACTGTGTCTGGCATACCGAATACTCTCGGTAGCTTGCCGGGCTCTCCGAGAGGGGCAGAGGAATCGAACTCGGCTCGGCGATGTTGGCCGCTTGTAAGATGAACGCCCTACCCGCTGTGCTATCCTAACCCTTGGTATTTCAATCCCTCTGGCAATTTTAACTGTAGCAGCAGCAGCACTATTCTCCCATTGTTCATTGATTTGCTCAAGTGGCCACCAGTAATGTCTCCATTGTGAGACTTGTTGTTACTGTTTTTTTGGCATATCAATATGCCACTGGGATCTAGCCAGGCTCTGCTGTGTGGGCTACATACACTTGCTGGGCTCTCGGCTCTCGGAGAGAAACAGAGGAATCTAACCCGGGTGGGCGGCATGTAAGGCAAATGCCCTACCCGCTGTGCTATCACTCCAGCCCAATTTTAACTCTATCCTGATTAAAATAACAACTCATGCCAGCATTGATCATATATCTAAGTAGGATCATGAGTTCCTCACCAGCCAACAGAAGAATGTTTTCTATAGTATTAATTCCTTTAATAAACTCCACTAACTCTTGAAGTAGTTCAACAGTAAATTCGACAGAAATTCTTACTCTTGTGGAATTGAGAAGAAATGCATAAAGAACTAAATCTAAAGAAAAACAATGTGGTTGGATCAATCATGCACACGAACTGAGTAGCCTCTGGAGGCTTGGCTGCATTTTGAAGATTTGTCAGTGATGTTCTTCAGTAAGGTATTTGATGGTCCTTTCATATCCTTATCATGACCTTTAGAATTTCCTATAGCTTTGTCTTCTCTGGGTGCATCTGCATTTTATGCATCTGGGCTGAGGCTCATTTTCTTCAACTCCAAAAGAGTTTAGTATTTGCATCTCAAAGGGTGTGGTCTTCATGCCTTTGAGCTACTTCAAGGGGAGGCAATTTACTCTGAATTTTATTGTTTCCCCAAAAGAACTCATTTTCTGACTGCAAATTCCCTCCTCCCACCCCATGATTTAATCCCTTAAATCATTAAGGGACACAAGGAGTACATTGGTGAAGAATCATCTTCTATGGGGACTTCCTGCTGGCCAAGGGATATAAGAGAGTAAAATACTATTTTAACTTGGTATTAATGGGATCGAGTCAATGGTTCGTTTGAGACTAAGGCTTTTTCATGACAACACACAAATTATTTTTATGTATGCAAAGAATTTTAGGTCAAGATAATTTGAAAAAATTGTATGTAACCTACCCAAAGTCTTTCTATGCTTTTTTTTTTTTTCTCTCTGGGAAACCCTCATGTTTTCTTGAAAGGGTATGCCTTTTTTTTTTTTAATCACATATCACATTTCTATTTTTCTTTTTATTTTTGCTTTTTTCTTTTTGGGTCTCCAAGCAGGCTGAGATCTCCAAGCCTGCTCGGATCGAGGCTGAGCATCCTCCACCCAGATCCTCCAGCTTCCAGTAGGCACCCCCCCCCGTACCACGACATGTAATCCCATCAAGGGCCAAGACCCAGTAACTATAAAACCCAGCTCCCGGAAGCATCTTATTATCTCATTCTTGCTTTGGACAACTTGGCAGGCTACTGAATGTAACCGCTCACAAGACAGAGTCTGGCAAACTCTCCGTGGCGTACCCAATATGCCAAATACCAGTAACAATGATGGGTCTCATTCTCCTAACCTTGAAAGAGCCTTGAATATGGCACTTTTTAAAATCTCAGGGCTAGAGCAAAGGAGACGTTACTGGTGCTTACTCAAGGCAATCTACGAACAACCCGATGATCATGATCATGATCGCTTTCTGGGTCACACCCAGCAATGCACAAAGGTTACTCCTGACTTTTGCACTGAGGAATTACTCCTGGTGATGCTTGGGGGACCATATGGGATGGTGGGGATCAAACCCAGGTCAGCTGCGTGCAAAGCAAATGCCCTACCTGCTATGCTATCGCTCCAGCCCCACATATCCTATTTCTTTAAGCAAACTTATTTTAATGAAATTATTTTTCTTCACCAAGATAAAATTTAAAAAAAAACTTCTGAGGGGTAAGGGTAGGGAAATAATAGATTGTCAAAGACCCTAACCAAGGATATACTGAGGTGGCTTGAAGTCAGTGTGCCTGAACAGGGTAATACTGGAGAAGACACAGTCAGAGAGGGATTGAAACCAGATTCTTGAGTGTCACAACTGGGCTTTGACTTTTATTCTGTGAGAGAAGTTGAATATTGACTCAGTACTCTTGGGATTTTTTTCTCCACTTTGAAATATTCTCTGCACTAAAACCATCTTAATTGTTTTTCATTTTCTTTTTATTGTTGGCAGGTAAAAATTGGTAGGAAGAATGGCCACTATTTCTCAAAACAAAACTTGTATTTTTACTGTGAGCGTAAATTCTGTCGAGTTCATACCTTTTGACTCTTAACACCCATTTTGCCCAGTTATTTTACTCACTCAGAACATCATTTCTGGAGTAATAACGATTACTCTCTCTCCCTCAGTTCCTTTCCTCAAAATCCTACAAATAAAATTTGTTTTACTTTACTGCTACTCCTGAAATTTTCCACAAATTGATTTGTGAGAGAAAAGTACCCCAAAACCCTGGGTAAGGTCTCCTTCGGACTCTGTAGGTGCTCAGAGCAGAAATAATTAGTCCTAGCCCTCTTAGCTGGTCTGGGGTGGGAGAGGTGGATCAGGAGAAGGTGACTTCCTCTCGCCTGCTCGCCTCACACAAGCCGCCCACGGAGGCCATCAACTTCAATACACTGGTAAAGGAGAGATCTGGGCATTGTGGAGGGATCCACAGGCATCCATTTAGATTCCGCAATAAATTGTATCTTCTAAAGCCTCTGGATTTTATATGCAAATCTTTCATAGAACCTCAGGAATAAATTCCCTTCCATGGTAAAAGTTTTACCAGGATAAATGTTCCATAAGCATCTGGTGAAATGTTAGGTTGACAGTTAATTTGAATTAGCAGTGCACTGTAGCACTATCCTCCCTTGGTTCATCCATTTGCTCAAGTGGGCACCAGTATCGTCTCCATTGTGAGACTTGTTACTGTTTTTGGCATATCAAAATACGCCACGGGGAACTTGCCAGGCTCTTGGTAGTTTGGTAGCCAGGCTCTCTGAGAGGGACGGGGAAATCGAACATGGGTCGGCCACGTGCAAGGCAAATACCCTACCTGCTGTGCTATCGCTCCAGCTCGAATAGGCAGTGAAAAAGTAAAAAACAACTGGTGGACTATAGAAGTACTGAATAATTTTGATAATAACTCAGGGTTCTCCAGTTTAATTAAAGTGCTAGCTTTTTGTTGGTAAAGAATTTTTATTAAGAAAATTTCCTGGAATTTTTCAAATATAGACAATGGTTATATTCTTGCTGCTACTCCATATTTTCTTAGAAAAATCTACTAATTAAAGATTTCCTTAATTTCTGTGTTTCAGAAAATTGGTTGTATGCATTCAACCTCATTCACATACATTTACATAAGACATTTATTGTTGAACAGTGGGAGAATCTTCCATTAAGTTGATCATAAAGAGCTTTTATGAAATTAACCCTCGTACTTCTGACTGAAAGGAAAAGATGGTAAACAATCAAACAATTAAAAAAATGGTGTTGCATCAAATTAAATAAAATTTTAGTTAAAGTGCTAACAAGAGACAAGCATGCAACTTGTATAATGATTAAGGAAACATGTTCCAAGAAGAGCATACTCATAGAAAACCAAAAGTGAATGAAAACGTCAAATAACTATTAATCTATAAAGAGACATTATCAATAATGCAATAGCAATAAGGGGAATACTATATTCTGTTCTCATCATTAGGTAGACAAAACTAGAATTCATCAAGAAACAGCCTTAATTGAGTAAGTAGAGGAGATATTTATAATATGCCTTTACAGGACAATTTACTTCACAAAAATCAAATATATATTCTTATCACATAAACCTTTTTATGATTTCAAACTGTATTGTATAGTTAGAGTAAATATGTGGTGTGGTATTATTACATATATATCAATGTAATAATATCGATGGTCTAGGATTGGAGAAATAGCACAGCTGTAAAGGCACTTGTCTTACATGTGGCAGACTCTTTTCTCTGGCACTGTATGGTCTCCTGAGCACTGACTGAACTGGCCACTCCCTTCTACCTCCCAATCCCCCCCATCTTCTACCCCCTCATCTTATCCCAAGCAGAGATAAGAGTGTTCCTGTGATTTGCCAGGTATGGTCCAAACTCCCCAAATATTAAGATCCCAACAAATCAATCTGCACACATAGGTTATTTACAGCAAAGGAGTCAAGAGCATATAACAGAGAGAGTTTCTTTACACTGAAAATTAAAAAAAAAATAAATAGTCAGATATAAAAGATAAATCTTGCCTTTTGCAACAACATAGAACTAAAGGGGGTCAGCATAAGCAAAATAAGTCAGAAGAAACACAATTATCAGATACTTTTACTCTTACTTGGCTGCGTGCAAGGCAAATGCCCTACTGCTGTGCTATCGCTCCAGCCCACACAGTAACAACAAAGTCTCCAATGGAGACGTTACTGGGCCTGCTCGAGCAAATCAATGATCAACGGGAGGGCCTTTACTTTACTTTACTTTACTCTTACTTGTGATAAAAGAAGAAGAACCAAGATAAGTCAATAAATAAAATCAAACAAAATCAAATTTTGGATTGTGACCACAGTACTGAAATCACCAGAAAAATCAGCACCACCATAGAATAGAGGCAAGACAATGTCATCAGAGGGATATTAATATTTTGATGGATGCTATAGTACAGCAACATACATTTGAAGTGATGCAAACCAGTCCTCTTTGAAGCATATGCACTGATATTTCAATCAAAAAGCAAAAACAAAGGTAAAAAATAATCTTTTTATTTTAATTGTTTGTTTTGTTTTGGGCCACACCTGGAAGTCCTCCAGCTTGGCTCTTGTTTCTATCCTCAGGAATAACTCCTGGCTAACTCATGGAGAAATTGTGGTTGATCAATGGGTAGCTGCTGGCAACCCACTCTACTATCACTATGGTCCAGTTGTTTTGTTCATTTGCTTTTAAAATTTCTTTGGTCATTTGTATCTTCTATTGTACTCTATAAATATAGGCGAAAATCAATGTTTTTTTTTATTTGAGAAGTGTTAACCTCTAATAATTTTACTTACTGATAATTCTTATGTTTTCTAGACTGAATTTACAGTGCGGTGAAGGATTAAGAGATTGTAATAAGAACAAGGCTTTGCAATTGTGCAGAGACAATATATTGGACACTTATTTTTCTCATATAAGTTATTTCTCATTACAATACATAGACTATTATTTTCTATTAATTTAAATTATTTAATTTTAAAAATGGAACTTTATCGTATATTGATTTCTTTTGCAAGCTTTTCTCTAAAACTAAATTCTTTAATTACCTGGGACTGAGAATAATTTAAGACATCTAATTATCTATTTGCTCGAGTGGGCCCAGTAATGTCTCCATTGGAGACTTTGTTGTTACTGTGTCTGGCATATCGAATACTCTCGGTAGCTTGCCGGGCTCTCCGAGAGGGGCGGAGGAATCGAACTCGGGTCAGCCATGTTGGCCGCTTGTAAGGCGAACGCCCTACCGCTGTGCTATCGCTCCAGCCCTATATCTCCAAAATAACAAATTCATCTAAAACTACTTACTATTTCACATTAAATAAACCTATATTTGTAGCAGTGATGAAATTATTCATCTCAATAGTTGACAATTTTGTTTTCTTCAAAATAAAATTGGAGATAAAATTTTGTCCTGCATTTCTCAACTCTGGATTTTTAGTAATCACTAAAGGGAATCACTGATTTAAATGCAAATACATTGTGCTGAAAAAGATGCCTTAGAAAATGGAACTGATATATTTTTAAAATTATCTTAGGTTTTCTTGATTATTTTTAGAGAGTCTCTAGTGTCTCTAAAGAAAATTTCATAATAATGAATATAAAATAAATTAAAACATGTGTCAGCTAACATGGCTGACCCGAGTTCGATTCCTCTGCCCCTCTCGGAGAGCCCGGCAAGCTACTGAGAGTATCTTGCCCGCACAGCAAAACCTGGCAAACTACCTGTGGCATATTCGATATGCCAAACACAGTAACCAATCTCACAATGTTACTGGGCCCGCTTGAGAAAATTGAGGAACAATGGGAGGACAGTGACATCTTTAACAGTGTAAAGATGAATAGCTAATGAATAGAAGTTGAAAAACAGAAAAAGAAGAAAAAACAGTTGATTGAAGGGTTGGGATAAGCATCACACTGTCCACACTGTCCTTCTGTTGTTCAGCGATTTGCTCGAGCAGTAACGTCTCCATTGTGAGACTTCTTGTTACTGTGTTTGGCATATTGAATATTCTCGGTAGCTTGCCAGGCTCTCCGATAGGGGCAGAGGAATTGAACCGGCTCAGCCGGGCTGGCTGTGCGCAAGGCAAATGCCTTACCACTGTGCTATCACTCCAGCCCGGGATAAGCATATCTTTAAAATATTTATTTTGTGAAGGAATAAATTTTATTTTTTATCACAAAATTAGGAAAAAAATTAAAATCAAAATTGCAAGACTGGAGGGGTAGTATAGTGGGTAAGCACTTCCCTTGTGCATGGCTGACTAGGGTTTATGGTATCACATATGGTCCTCTAAGCCTGTCAGGAGTTGATCCCCAAATGCAAAGCCAGGAGTAAGTCTTGAAAACACAAAGTGTGGCTCAAAAGTAAAAATTATATACAAAAATTAGAATTGCAGAAAAACACAAACATTAAAAGTCCTATTAGATATTAGAAGAAAATGGTACCTGAAATTTTAACCTCTCCTTTTTGTGTCATTATTTTTTCTGAATCTGATAGCTCAATGATTAGATATATACATCGATGTGATGAAAATAAAAGAAAAAAATATAATACCAGAAATTAAAGCAAGGTATTTAGAATTGAGAAGTTATATTTAAATAAGTAACTTTTCTTTTCCTTTTTTTTTATCTCTTCTCAGCTTTTTTTTCTATGAAAATACCATTATTTTAATAAATATTTGAAAACTAAAACATTCTCGGTAATTATCTTTTTTCAAATCAAAATACATGTTCAAAAATACTAATTGAGAAGAAAAGTAAGCAAACACACCTTAACAGCATTGACAACTCATATCAACTTTTTCTTTAAACATATTTTAAAATGTAAATTTACTGCCGTACCTAGGTATGCGTTCATTGTGAGTTGTGTCTTTCTGCACAGCTTTAATTGTAGAAAGGAAAAAAATGCTACTTATTATGTTCAATGACTGCCAAGAAAAATATTGGACTTGGATCGGATATCTAGCACCAGAAAGCATTAGAGTTGCTCCAAATAAAATAATGATTTGGCAGTATAATTTTAGGAGGAAAATAGAGAACTATTTTGAAGATAAACATTAAAATAGCAGAAATTGAAAACAACAGCTGGATTGCTTGATCCTCAATGAAGCTCTCCATTAAAGTCTGAGTGAATGATGGAAAGAGCAGAAAATAAAATAGAACCGTACTTGAAGATCAGGAGACAAAAGGAAGTTTGTATTTTTACTTATTAGTTTTATTCATCTACATAAATTTGAAGATTCTTTTATGACATTTTCCTTCAGGTGCTTAAAGTAAATCAGTTTAGAAGGAAAAAAATTAAGTTAATAAGCTCTACATATGTTTCAAACTTAATACATTTCTTAGAAAGAACTTATTCTTTCTCTGTTTTTTTTTAAATTGAAATAGTTGATGTCTTTTTCAAATATTTTTAACACTCAATTTTTTTTCAAGTGGCAATAAATGTCTGTTCTGATTTCACAGAATTCTCCTTATCTTCTTTTAAAATGTCTAAAATGGGAGGATCAGAGAAATAGTGCACTGGGTAGGGCATTTGCATTGCATGAGGACAAACCATGTTGGATCTTTGGCATCTTATGTGGTCCCCTGAGCCCACCAGGAGTGATCCCTGAGCACTGCCAGGTGTGGTCTCCCCAAAACAAAACAAATGCACGCACAATGTCTAAAATGTTTCTTAAATATTTATATTTTCTATGCTTATAATGCACTAGTGTGGCAAACATGACTGTAATGTTAAGTGACTGGCAGTACAGAAAGTGATTTGTTTAAGGTATTGAAGGGTATAAGGGAAATGAAAGATTACAAGAATGTCTAGGATGACATATATGTATAGTTGATGTACTTAAAGATTTCTTCCCAGACAGTCTAGTCAGAAATATTCTGGGATGCACAGTTGGAAATTATGACACATCATTTGGTTAAAAAAAGATCATGGTAGGGGCTGGGAGCAATAACACTTCAGGTAGGGTGTTTGCCTTGCACACGGCCGACCTGGGTTCGATTCCCAGCATCACATATGGTCCCCCCAAGCACCATCAGGAGTGATTTTTGAGTGCAGAGCCAGGAGTAACCCCTGAGCATCAACTGGGTATGACCCAAAAGGCAAAAAAAAAAAAATCATGGTAGCTTTATACATGATGAATACCTCCAGTTTATTTGCTTTTTCAATAAGTAGTACTTCATTGCACTGTCCTCCCATTGTTCATCAATTTGTTCAAGCAGGCACCAGTAATGTCTCCATTGTGAGACTTGTTACTGTTTTTGGCATATCAGATATGCCACGAGGTGCTTGACAGGCTCTGCTGTGTGTGTGTGTGTGGGGGGGGGATACTCTCGGTAGCTTGTGGGGCTACACACCAAATTTTGGGTTTTATCTACTTGTAAACATTTCCTATCCCCTGAATTTTTTATGTGGATCTAATGCACGCTTTACTTCCATCTCTGCAGCCCTTTGACTTCTGTTTATTTCTTTTTACTTCTTCTTTGTAAGTGGTTTATTTTTAACACTCATGCCATAGAGCCAGTGTCCTAATTTCTAGAAGAAAAGCTTATCTATCCAGGGACTTTTAGCTTGGTAATCTCTCTTGCTTTGTCTCATATAAAATGAGCAGACATAAAGTCAAGACCAACAGAAACTCAGATGAATGATGTTAAGTTCAACCAAGTCTGGTCAAGCCTAATGGATCCCAGACAAACTCAACAGAAGCCAGCCAATCAACTAAACATCACAACTCTAATGTGACATGAGTAAGAAAAAAAAATCGGTTGTTGCAAACTGCTAAAAATCCGAGACTGTCAGTGTAGCAAGTGCTATTTTCTCTTGCTTTTTCTGTAAATGTTAGGAAATGCAATTAAAAATGAGTAAAGAAGTATTTGGGATGAAAACATAGTAATTCCTAAAATTATCAGCTGTTGCTCTTAATTTTCATTCAAGTATGAAATAGTTTATCAGTCCTTTAAAACTTTCCTTTCCTAAATACTTCCTTAGAGAATAAAATGGGAAACAGGTCCCGAGCTTTAAGTTTCTGAACTTTTCTACTAGAAATCTCCCTTTGGTTTTGAGCTAGTAGGTAAGGTGCTTGCTATGCACCTGGTCAACCTGAATTCAATCTTCAGCACCTGATATGATCCCATCAGCCCATCAGGAATAATCCCAGAGCACAGAGTTAGGAATAAGACCTAAGCACAGCAGTGAATGTCCCTGTACCCCCTCACCCATCCCTACTTAAGTTGAAAAGGTCTAGAGAGGTCAGATGTTAAACTTTCAGAAACAAATGTATCATCTTTTACCTATGATGTTATTTGATTCCTCTGTATTTCACATATTGATATACATTTATTCCTTATAAATGCCTAAAAATGAAAAATTTACTATTTCATATTGAATTCACTATCGCCCCTATTTAATCACTCCTACTACCTGATGCATCATATATTCATTTCTTTACCATGTATCCCTGTGGGCTCCATCTTGGCTGAAACTTTATTATCTTTAGTTTTCAAAAAATTTAAAGCAAACAGAAAAGCCCACATAATGAACCTGTCCATCTTTACCTAATTCTTTCCTTTATAGTATTACCAGACTGATTTTCTGTATCTTTCTAAGTTATATTTGCTTGTGTCTTTCTTCTCTTAAATGTTTTGATCATCATAAACCTCTAAGAAAGAAGTACATGGACAATTTCTATTAAACAAGGTACTTTATCATCTGATTCAAACATATAATTGTAGACTCCAATAATTTTATCTCTCTCTATATGCATAATTCTACTACTCATTATCTCCATTATATTTAATTATAAATGCTTCCATTATCCTTGGGCTGGACCATTATCCTTGGGCTGGAGCGATAGCACAGAGGTAGGGCGTTCGCCTTACAAGCAGCCAACATGGCCGACCCGAGTTCGATTCCTCTGCCCCTCTCGGAGAGCCCGGCAAGTTACCTGTGACATATTCGATATGCCAGACACAGTAACAACAAAGTCTCCAATGGAGACGTTACTGGGCCCGCTCAAGCAAATCGACGATCAACGGGAGGGCCTTTACCTTTACCTTATCCTTACTACTCTCTTCTCCATTATATTCTTCATTCATTGTCTAGCTTCTGTTGGATAACATTGGTCAGACCTGTTTCCTCTGCTGCAAGGAGCTTAGGTTTATTGACACCCATTGCAATGTTCCCAAAACAACCCCATTCATCTTTAACTTCTCCTTTGTGCTCTGCTTTCCTATCTGTTAATCACTCATTTCCCTTTGTAAGAACCTGTGACTTATAAAGTCAAATTTTTCAGAGGATTCTGGGTTTTTTATTTGTAAGTGAAATATTGCTTTTTTCTTTTCTTTATGTTATTTACAGTTTACTTTAGAGAGATATCCTTTTTGTATAGACGCAGGAAGACAGTTGATGTTATGCTCTTGCTACTGAGAGTGAACTGATTCTGAACAATATTTACCCCTGGGCATCTGTCATATTTACACAATGTAAGGCTCGGTCCCCTTAGTTCCTAGCACCCCAAAGCGAAGGTACCCACAAGGGACTCGGATGGACTCAGGGCAAGCCTTAAGCTACCTGATATCGGCAAAGAACAGGCCAAGTGCCAAGAAACTTATCATAAGTTAAAAGCATGGTCAGGGACAGACTCTGTCATGACACAAAACAAAGTAACTGAATACAGACCCTGCTGGGGTTAGGAAAGGCTTAAGTGCCCTGAGGACTGTGGTCTGGGATATATAGTGAGATGTACCCAGGAGATCTACCCTTTAAGCTTAATATATCTCTTTCTGTGTCCATTCAAAATGACTAGAAAGATTATTAAGAAGTAAATTGAGGATGACTGCTTAAATGGATATGGAATAAGGAAAGAAGAAATATGCCCTTAGATAAAGTTCTGCCTCTGGGTAGATTTCCTAGCAGGGTGAGATATTGTCCTAGCTTGCCAAGAAGGAAAGACTTTACAAAAGCCGATTGTGCTACCTCACCTATGTGTAATTTCTATCCCCAATCTTTGATGTTTTGCTGTTAAATAAAGCTAGGAGATGAGAATGGGTGAGACTGAAACTGGATGGGGAATGTGAGCATGGAATGAGAGGCAGTGTGAGACTGGAATGGAGATGGAGATTGGAATAAAGGGTGACTGAACACCAACCAACTTGGTGCCCCTTTTCCCTCCTTCATGTGTCCATCACCATCAGTTGTCCAGAGTGGGGAAGCAGCTCTTGACCATCAAACACACACGGTGAAATTCCCCATGATTATAAAGTGCTCATTTTTTCCTTGTTTTTATTTTGGCTATTATAATTTCTTCTTAAAGTTATAAAATATTGTTTCTTGTACTAGTCAAAGTTTTGCCAGAGAAGACCTGTTAGAAACATGTATTAATATATAAGTGACTATATATGGCATATACATATGTATGATATATATATAGAGAGAGATAGATAGATAGATAGATATATCAATCCAAAACCAGTAAATTGGATTATGGAAATGGTTAAGCAAGTCTTCTATCTTCGGGGTTTGTTGTCAAAAGGGCAGGCTGGAATTCTTAGGTATGATTTAAAACTAATGGTATTTCTTTAAACAAAACATTTGAGTTATGTTTAAGGCTTTCAGCTAATTGAATAAACTTCACCCAGATTATCTAGGATACCTTTATTTTGTTTGAAGTTTTTATTATAGTTAATGATTATTTGGGCTGGAGCGATAGCACAGCGGGTAGGGCGTTCGCCTTACAAGCGGCCAACATGGTCGACCCGAGTTCGATTCCTCCGCCCCTCTCGGAGAGCTCGGCAAGCTACCGAGAGTATTCGATATGCCAGACACAGTAACAACAAAGTCTCCAATGGAGACGTTACTGGGCCCGCTCGAGCAAATCGACGATCAATGGGAGGGCCTTTACCTTTACTTTTTAATGATTATTTACTTGTATGACATCTACAAAGTATCTAAACAACACACCCTAGATCAGAGTTTAAGAGTGAACTGTTTGACTAAGTGTTCACAATAGCCAAAATCTGGAAAAAAAAAACCGAGTGCCCAAGAACAGATGACTGGTTAAAGAAACTGGTACATCTACACAATGGAGTACTATGCAGCTGTTAGAAAAGATGAAGTCATGAAATTTACATATAAGTGGTTCTACATGGAAAGTACCATGCTAAGTGAAGTGAATCAGAAAGAAAGGGACAGACATAGAAAGATTGCATTCATCTGGGGAACATAAAGTAACAAAATAGGAGACTAACACCCAAGAATAGTGAGGATAAGTACCAGGAGGTTCTCTCCATGGCTTGGAGGCCAGCTTTATATGCTGGGGGAAAAGGCAGCTCAGATAGAGAAGAAAACACCAAGGAAAGGATGTTGGGATGATTTGCCCAGGATGGGAGATGCATGCTGAAAGTAAACTAGAGACCAAACAATGATTGCCACTCAATACCTCTTTTGCAAACCACAACACCCCAAAGGAGAGAGAGAACAAAAGGAATCCCCTTTTACAAAGGCTAGGTGGGAAGGGGTGGGAGGGGTATAGGGGTGATGGTGGAAGGGATACTGGGATCATTGGTGGTGGAGAATGAGCACTGGTGGAGGGATGGGTACTCGATCATTGTATAACTGAAACCCAAGCACAAAAATTTTTAAGTCTACAATAGCACAGTGGGCACGGCTTGCATGCTGCCGACCCAGCAGACCCGGGTTCGATTCCTCCACCCCTCTCACAGATCCCGGCAAGCTACCAAGAATATCTCACCCGTGCAGCAAAGACTGGCAAGCTAACTGTGACGTATTTGATAAGCCAAACACAGTAACAAGTCTCACAGTGGAGACGTTCCTGGGCTCACTTGAACAAATCGATGAACAATGGGAGGACAGTGACAGTGACAGTGATGACTGTACCTCATGGTGTTTCACTAATAAAAATTGGGAAAAAAAAGGGTGAACTGTAGCATAGGTAAATTAACACAATAAAAGAACATTACTAAGGGACAGAGCAATAGTACAGCAAGTAGGGTGTTTACTTTGCCCTGTGGCTGACCAGCTCTACCCCCTGGTATCCCATATGATCCAATCCCCAGAGAACTACCAGCAGTAATTCCTGAGTGCAAACCTGTGACTAACCACTGAGCATTGTCAAGTGTGCCTCCTCATTCCTGCAAAAAAAAAAAAAAGACCTCAATAAAGCTAATACAATTTTACTAACATCTACAATATTTTAGGATTGGAGAAGAGCAAAAATCAGAGGGACTTTATGTTTAATTACAATAAATAACAATTTTGTAATTTATTATTTTTATATTTTAATTTATTAAATTCACGATTTACTCCTTCCTTTACTTTCCATTTACTCCTTCAATCTGTATCAGTCTCTATAATCTAGGTACCCTCTGTCCTCCACCACCACTAATGAAAAGATCACTGAATCACGTTTTTCTAATACTTTAGTAAATAAAGTAAAGCCTGGCAAGCTCCCCATGGCATATTCCATATGCCAAAAACAGCAACAAGAAGTCTCACAATGGAGACTATACTGGTGCCTGCTCGAGCAAATCTGTGAACAATGAGAGGACAGTGCTACAGTGCTACAACAGTAAATAAAAAAATACTCTTCTCTCATTGTTCATCGATTTGCTCGAGTGGGCCCAGTAACGTCTCCATTTTGAGACTTGTTGTTACTGTACTTGGCATATTAAATGTGTCATGGGTAGCTTGCCAGGCTTTGTCGTGCGGGTGAGATACTCTCGGTAGCTTGCTGGGCTCTCCTAGAGCGACAGAGGAATTTGAACCCGGCTCGGCCAGACTGGCTGCGTGCAAGGCAAACGCCCTACCTCTGTGCTGTCGCTCCAGCCAACAGCAATAAATAAATGTTATTAAATATAAATTAAAATTATTTAAGTAGTGGAATCAGTGTAAGTATACAAGCAAGAAACAGAAACGATTAATTCATTTAACATACTTGAAAGTTAAACAGATTAAATTTAAATAAAGACATACTGTAAAAAAAAGCATACATTTTATACATTTTATATGTTTTTCTCTCTTTTTTTTTTTACGGACTCTTATAACAGTTGTCATCAGTATCTGATGGCCCTGTGCTTAGGTTTGCTTTGGGTGTTGCTTGGGGAAATAATACACAGCTTACAATCAGACCCAGGCATTCCAATTCTAAAACATGTGTTTTCCATTTATAAGCAAAGTCCATAACTTCATCTCCCCTGAAAGCTGTATAGTATTCCATTGTGTAGATGTACCAAAGTTTCTTTAACCAGCCATCTGTTCTAGGGCACTTGGTTTGTTTCCAAATTTTGGCTACTGTGAACTGCGCTGTAATGAACATATACCTACAGTTGTCATTTCTACTGTGCCTTTTGCATCCTGGAGATATATTCCCAGAAGTGGTATTGCAGGGTCCTATGGAAGCTCAATTTCTAGTTTTTAGAAGACTGTCCATATAGTTTTCCGGAAGGGTTGGACTAGTGGGATTTCCACCAATAGTTAAAGAGTGTCCCTTTTCTACCACTTCCAAACCAGCCTTGGTTGCTTGTGTTCTTTTGAATGTGTGCCAGTCTCTGTGGTGTGAGATGATTTTTGATTGTTGTTTTGATTTGCATTTTCCTGATGACTAGCGATGTGGAGCATTTTTTCATGTGCCTTTTGACCATTTGTATTTCTTTTTTTGAGGAAACTTCTGTTCATTTCTTCTCCCCATTTTATGATGGGGTTGGAGACATGGAGATTACCAAGCTAAGTGAAATGAGTCAGAAAGAGAGGGACAGACATAGAAAGTGTAAAGTTCCTAGGGACCCTGAGAAAAATTCCAGAGCTAAACTCTGCTAATTAGTAACTCTTCCTTACCAGCCCCCTCCCTGGTAAAGTCTTGAGATGTAAAACTCTGTCTCCATTTGTTGACTCTTCATAATTGGGATGTAAACTCTGTCTCCATTTGTTGACCCTTCCTTATTGGGATGTAAATTCTGAAACCATTTGTTGGCCCTTCCTTATCTGTTACCTCTGTTAGTAACTTTTCCCTTATCCTCCTCCACCAGAATGCAGGAGCCTTGAGCTGAGAATCAAAGGGAGCCAGGTAAACATAGAAGATAACCAAATGTCTGAGTTACCAGATACCCACTAGCCACACTGCCTATGTACGTAAATGCAGATCTTTGAATCTATAGGCTAAAGAGTGATGTAGTTTTAAATGGATTGGTTAAGAAAGTATATGTTGTTACAAATCTATTGGCTATGAAACGTGCGGGCTTTGCTGTAACAGCCAGTGAAGGCCTATATAAGATCCCTTTTGGAGAAGTTCGGAGTCTTGCCTGACGGCTTGACCCTGGCTAGCCAGCTCAATAAATCACCTGCTTGCTGATTGCATTCCTGCGTGGTCCTTGCTTGTGGTCGGAGATCCAGAGTCGTTCCCTAACAATGGACTGCACTCATTTGTGGAGTATAAAACCACATAAAATGAGGCTGACACCTAAAGTTAGTAGATACACAGGACAAATAGATTGCTCCATAGCAGGAAGCCTGCCTCATGAGCAAAGGGGAGAAGGCAGCTGGAATAGAGAAGGGATCGCTAAGAAAAAGATGGCTGGAGGAACTGGTCGGGATGGGGGATGTGTGCAGAAAGTGGATAAAGGACCAAACATGATAACCTCTCAGTGTCTGTACTGCAAACCATAATGCCCAAAAGTAGAGAGAGATTATGGGTAATCATGTCTGCCATGGAGGCAGGAAGAGGGTGGGAAAGGGGGGTGTACCGGGGATATTAGTGGTGGGGAATGTGCACTGGTGGAGGGATGCATGTTTGATCAATGTGCGATTGTAACCCAAACATTAAAGCTTGTAACTATCTCACGGTGATTCAATAAAATTAAAAAATAATAATAAAAAATGTGTTTTACCCAGAAAGCTTTGTTTCTGACCTAATTTTGAAAAAGTTTTTTCAAAATATTTTTACTGAAAATAAATTGAGTTAGTTAACATTAAAATAATATCTTAACAATAACCAAAGAGACTTATTTTTATACATAAAGTAGCACATTAAAAATACTTATATTCTACTCTAAATTTTTTACAATTAACATGTGACCTTCTGTAGGATAACACTGTTCTGTACTTCCTGCATAGCCTCAGGTAGTTTAGGTTTATTGGGTTTCTCCCATCACAGTGCTCCCATTCCTCTGTCTTTATTTGTAACTTCTTTCTTTGTGCTCTGTTGACTTGTAAATATTGTCTTTCTCTTCTCCCTAAGTCCTTTGCATAGTTTATTCAGAGCAATGTCCTTTTTGTATGGACACAAGAAGACATGCTTTTGCAATGTGACTCTCAGTGATAATTCCCTCCTGGACAACTTTTCTCTCACCTAAGCCTTAGCTGCCTTTACTTCCTAGTACCCCTAAAAGCAGGGTCCCGATGAGGGATTGGATGGAACCAGGGCAGGCGGTAAGCTATGTGCTACCTTGGCATAGAGATGGGCCTGGCCAAAGTGCCATAATGCTTAACTATAAGTTAAGAGCTTGATCATGGACAAATGCTGTCATGATTCAAATGTAATAACTAGATTTGGACCCTGCTAGGGTTAGGAATGTTTAATCTGGCCTGAGTGCTGTAGTCTGAGTCTATGGCAAGATGTTCCCAGGAGAGCTGCCCTATAAGTCTCAATGTTATCTCTTACTGTGTCCATACAAAAATAGCTAATATTGATATGTTGATAGAGTTATTGGACTGAGGAAAAGAGGAAAACACCTTAGGAGGTATTTTGCCCTTGGGCAGTCAGGAAGGGCTTTTGAATGCCTTTTAGGTGGTGTTCCCTTTGAACTTGATGGGTTCCCAGGATGGGCTTTGTTATCTTGATTTTTCTACCTGACTGGGGTGGAGTGTGAGCCCAGAGTGCTGGGGAGTGGGAGAGACAGGAGAGATGGAGAGAGGGAGGGAGCCTAGGAGAGACAGAAATGAGGAGAAAATTGGAATAAACTGCAACTAAGACCAACTAGCCTGGCTCTCGCTTCTTCCTTCATCTGCCCTTGGCCAACAGCAGTCCTGATCCAGGCCACACACAGCAGCTCTAGGGCACTGAACGTGGGTGGTAAGATAGAGCCATCCAGAGAGCCTGTGAACACACAACCTTCAGTGTGTTTAGTTTTTTACAACCTTCATTCACAGTGTAAACTTAGATTTAATTTTCACAGATAAAAAATAAATCCTGGATTACGACATTTGACAACAGAACACTGAAGTGATTAGAGGATTTGTCATTTGAGAATATAGGAAACAAATGATCTTAATTGATACTCTACTAATTTCTGTTAAATAATATACATTTAGTTTCTTAAAAACCTACAATTTCAGACTAGAAACAGATTGCAATGCATAAATGCATAATACATGAGTGAAAATATACATTTATACAAATTGATAATATTTATCATTGCAAGAATTGAGGTTGGAAGTGACATCAATCCCAAGAACAGAGTGTTTAAAAGTAATTTGAAAAAGGACAGACCTTTCCCTACAAAAGTTTGCAATCTATGTTTTTAAAAGTTAATGTACATTTTCAGGGTATTCACAGGTAGAAGAGGCAACAGATACAGTCCCCCAGTCTAGCACGTCTATACTCATAACATCTATTTGCTTTGCTTTGTCAAAACATATGAAAAATCATTAAAGTGTTTTAATAAATGTCTGGTTTTCCTACTCATTCATCTTATAAATATTAATTAGCCATGGATCAGGCAATTAAAGTTTAATCAATTTGCACTAATTAGCACCACATACTTGCATAAAAAGATAAAACCAACTCCTGCATCTGGCTGTTATTTGCAGTTTTTGTCAAGTGCTGATGAGTTTAATCTTGAAGGGAAGATTAAGAAGAAAAGAGAAAAAAATAAATCAAGAAAGTAGTGTTAATTTTATTAAATTTTCACTCAAAGCACTGGTCATAGGTATCATGGCGATAATGGCAGCAACATTACACTTTTCTACTAAAACCTGGTTCACCTGCTTCCTTCTCATAGTACTGTCTTATAGAGTGGGACTCCATTACTTGGGACACAGCTAAATGATTTTTTTTCTTTAATCTGCACCAAAATTCAAATTTGCCTCAGTTCTACTTGTGACTTAAAACTCTACAGCTTAACAAGAACACTGCCACAGAATGCCACCACAGGACTTAAAGGACTTATTTTCTTACTTAAAATGCAATGCGAATACCCATGTTGCAGGTGGAATGAAAAAGTTGTAACCTTACAAAGGAAGTTGAAATATTTTTTTCACCAGAAATCATGTGCAACTGTTATGATGAGATCTTTGAAAGACTTAACATTTGCATCTTAATCTTTAGTTGATGTTCAAAGCTGAACACATTTTTGTCCCACATAGACTTTAAGAGACTAACTCCTTGCTCTCTGTCTTTGACTTCTGAATTTGATTAAATAAATTACACTGCCAATCTCGTAGGGAGACATTGTACAGTGCATTTGCATTACTATTTTGTGTTTTAATAACCAGAGAAAATAAAGTGTTCCATTACTGACTATTCATATAATTGACAAGGATTATAGGGAATAGAACTAGTCTTTAATCACTGATGAAAATTTATCTTAGGCTTGGCAGGTAAAACTACACGTTTTAAGATGATTTAGCATTGTACTAAAAAATAGAGCATGATTCATAAAAAAGCTATGCACCATTTACATGGGGATTTTTATTCAGTTTATGCAAGAATAGGCCAATGAATGGTTATTGATATTTTTCAAATAAAGTATGTATGATTCATTAAACTCCCTATTCCCATGTTAACAGCACTGCTCTGTTAAGCACTCTTTGAGTACATATCCCATAAAGAAACCAGAGACAGAAAAAAGGGGGGGGGGGTCATGCTTCAATGCCTTCTTTTTAAAAAGTGCCTAAAAACAAGATCGCATACAGTATCATATCATTCTCAAAACTACCATCTGGATTTCAGTACATATGATTATTCACACCCTCCTTGAAAAAAAGGTGAATATGTTCTTTGTTGATAGAGTATATGAATGCTGGTGCACAGAGACATACCCATCCATACTTTTCAATGTAAGATTGTGGATCAAATTATGATTCTCTAGAATCTACCATGAATAAAATCGTTTATGAAAAAATTTTTAAAATATAAATTACTATAAATATAAAATAGCTCACTGGGGTCAAGAAAGAAGATACCAGTGTTATCTTTTAGTTGACTCATTATGAGCATGTTTCATATCTTTTGTGATATGAACTCCAACCTCCATGTGTAGGTAGAGGGAACCTGTTGCAAGACCTGAATCTACACTAATGTTTTGCTCCCATCAAGGATGATGGTTTTAGCAATGATTTAATATTTCTTTGTTTGGGTCACACCCAGTGGTACTCAGGTGTTATTCTTGGCTCTGCATTATTACTCCTGGAAGTGCTGGGGCAACCAAATGGAATGCCAGGGATCAAACCCAGGGTTCAAACCCAGGTCAACCGAGTGCAAGGCAAACACTCTACCTGCTGTATTATCATTCTCACCCCATTGATTAAATATTTTTTATTTCATATATTGCTCCCCATAAAAGAGGAGGCCCTTCTCTTTTTACTTGAAGAAGCATTTATTCACCGATTATTTATTCATAGTGGTACAGTGAATGAAGTCACATACCACTTGAATTATGGTATTAGCAGTTGGATGCAATACACAAAGGATGAGAGTCAACTTGCATTCACGTATTTAAATACATACGTATAATATATGAGATAATTAGAAACTTGCTTGGCTCTGAGATATAGAACACATATAGCAGTTACAGGAAGATAACCTTTTAATTCATGCAAAAATTAATCCTTTTTAAATAAATGTCTGAACTTTAAATTTTCTTGGAAAATGATTCCAATTGATCCATTGCAAAGTTTCATTTTGTGAAATGTCGCTACCAAATAGAGCTGGAGAAAGAAAACACAATAATATAAAATTAAAATTTAGATAGACATATCAAAACTACTTACTTAAATAACACCCTCCCTCATAAACATGTTTATACATTGATAACTTTTTATACAAAGAATACTAGTTTAATTTCCTGATCAATTTTCAATTTGCACAAATAATTTTCTATATTTGTTGACACTCCAGATTTCACTCCTGTACAAACTGGGAGCCAGATATTGTCATAATGTCTGCCTTAGCTTGTCTATAACTGTTTTAAAAATATTAGGGGGGTGCTATTTTAGTACTTGATGCTATTTCTGTCCTTAAGCTTGGATGTCACTACCTACGCTGGTTGGGGGAAATCAAAGAGTGCTGTTTATTGAATGAGAGTTAGCTGCATGTAAAACAAGCACTCTAATTCTCATACTATTCATCTAATTTTAAAATATGTGGCTTACCACACTTATGATCATCTTAAAAGTATTCCCAGATTTTACATTTGGTTGAGAGAAGGAAATTTATGTAAAAGTTATGGTGGCTTTAATTTTTCTCAGGTCTTCTCAGTCCACTGTATATGTTTGAGAATATAAATTAAAATAATTGAATCTTCATAGCTTATTTTTGTTCAGTTGATAGATTTTTCTCAACCTGCATGGAGACTAATCAATAAAATATGTAATTGTTTATTATCTAAAATATATCGAGGCACAAATTTCATGAAAAAAAAATAAAGGCTTAGAAATGTAAAAATTTAACAAGTGACAAACTTTTTTGTTTTGTTGATATTGTGTTTAATTTTGATTGTCAATTTATAGTCTAAATTATACTGTCATTAAAGAAGGCATAAAACAGCCTATAAAGCAGTAATAAATTAAGTCAATAGTTTTAATGAAGAAATAAGATTGATGTATATTTTCATAAAATTAAGTGACAAAATGGTAATCATTTTATTTTTTATTTTCATCTTTTGCTTTTTTGCTTTTGAGTCACACTTGGCAATGCACAGGGGTTACTCCTGGCTCATGCACTTAGAAATTACTCCTGGCAGTGTTCAGAGGACCATGTAGGTTGCTGGGAATCAAACCAGGATTAGCTACATGCAAGGCAAGTGCCCTACCTGCTGTGCTATCGCTCCAGCCCCTATTTTTAACAAATGAGATGAACATTATAAGATGAAATATTGTACTAATTTATTTATTTTATAAAATAAAATAAAAAGCATTTTCTATGCATATTAATAAATATTGATAATTATTTAGTTACTACAACTGCAATACTTAGAAAATTATTGGTGTATTGTAACTTCTTCCGAGATACACACACAGTTGCTCACATATGTTTTATGGCGAAATACTTTCATCCTTCTAGCACTTGTAACAATTGAGTTATAATTATTTCCATAACGATTTTAAGTAGCTAAAAGTAATCCCTGATGTTAAGTATTTTACAGTATATTTTCTCCTAATATTTTATTCACCTGGAAACCTTATTTTTAGCCACTTGAGATTTTAATTTAATACAACATTTTATAGGTCTTAATTTTTGTTGTTATTATTTTTGGGTTTTGGGACACATCCAAAAGTGATCAGTGGTTACTCCTGACTTTCTACTCAGTAATCACTCTTGGGGAAGTTGGGGATCATATGGGATGCTGTGGCTTTAACTTATGTCAGTCTCCTGGAAGCTAAACACATAACTCACTGTACTATCTTTCAAGTACTATCTTTTAATTTCTTATGTGAGAAGTTAAATCAGCTTAGGCAATCAAAATGAAACATTTTGTTTTTTACTTGCTGCAAATTCTTACCTCTAAGATGTAGGGAAGAATAGTAATACCGAAAAACAAAGCATTTAAGGAAAACTATTAAGTATAATGGATGTTTTCTCCATCATATAAAAGAGAGAGTAGGACAAGCTATGCTGTTATTAATGCAGGTATAAGGTAGCACTGTAGCTCTGTCCTCCCTCTGTTCATCAATTTGTTTAAGGGGCACCAGTAACATCTCCATTGTGATGTCACAGGTAGCTTGCCAGGCTTTACCGTGCAGGCAGGATACTCTTGGTAACTTGCCAGGTTCTTCAAGAGGGGCGGAGGAATCTAACCTGGGTTGGCGGCGTGCAAGGCAAATGCCCTACCCACTGTGCTATCGCTCCAGCCTGCAGGTATAAGGTATAATGGATATTTCAAAAAGATGATAAAAAGTATGAGCACAACTGTGAGAGTAGTCTTCCCCTGAGTGGTATTGAATTTGATGTAACAAAACAAACAAACTCTGTCCTCCTGTTATTCATCGCTTTGCTCAAGTGGGCCCAGTAACGTTTCCATTTTGAAACTTGTGGTTACTGAGTTTGACATATCAAATACATCACAGGTAGCTAGCCAGGCTTTGCCGTGCAGGTGAGATACTCTTGGTAGCTTGCTGGGCTCTCTGAGAGGGGCGGAGGAATCGAACCTGGCTCGGACAGGCTGGCTGCACACAAGGCAAATGCCCTACCTCTGTGCTATTTGATGTAATTTCATATTAATAAGGTATGTTAAGTGTAATGATTAATTTATTTTTATTAAGGAGTGGTGTTTTATCAATTTTTATACAAGAAGTTTTGTTGAGGCATATCAGAAAATGGGGAAAACTTAGGAAGAAAATATGCTCTCAGCAAAATAGAAAATTTCTTCAGCAAATACTATTATACTGTAAATATTATTATTATAAAATATGTTTTAAATATATTATTAAACATAAATATTATTATACTATTATACAGGCAAATATTTATCTAATATTCAATCAATTATAACAAAACAGTACCCAAATTTATTAAACATCCTTGCTCTGGAAATGTATGATGATACACTTATTAATCACTCATGACAAAATCCATGATAATTTTTTTTAATTTTTACTAGAGAAACACCAGGAGGTACAATTGTAGACTTAGAAATTTTTGCACTTGGGTTTCAATTATACAATGATCAAATACCCATCCCTCCACCAGTGCCCATTTTCCACCACCACCAGTCCCAGTATCCCTCTCACCGCCCATCTCCTCCCCCATCTCACTCTGCCTCTGTCGCAGGCCATTCCCTTTTGTTCTCTCTCTCATTTTGGGTGTTTTGGTTTGCAAAAGAGGCATTGAGTGGCAATCATGTTAGGTCTATAATCAACTTTCAGCATGCATCTCCCATACTGGGAGGATCCTCCCAACCCCCTTTATTTGGTGTTCTCTTCTCTATCTGAGCTGCATTATCCCCTAGCGATTGTGGCTGGCCTCTAAACCATGAAGTAAACCTCCTGGTACTAATCTCGGCTATTCTTGGGTGTTAGTCTCCTATTTTGTTACTTTAGTTCCCCAGATGAATGCAATCTTTCTATGTCTATCCCTCTCTTTCTGACTCATTTCGCTTAACATGATACTTTCCATGTAGTACCACTTGTATATAAATTTCATGACTTCATCTTTTCCAACAGTTACATAGTACTCCATGTGTAGATGTACCAAAGTTTCTTTAACCAGTCATCTGTTCTCAGGCACTCAGTTTTTTCCAGATTCTGGCTATTGTAAGAGTTGCTGCAATGAACAAACAAGTGCAGCGACTATACATTTTTTGCCTCTATGGGATATATTCCCAGGAGGGGTATTGCTGGGTCAAATGGGAGCTCAATATCTGATTTTTGGAGAATTGTCCATCCATACTATTTTCCAAAAGGGCTGAACCAGTTGACATTCCCACCAGCGGTGAAGGAGGGTCCTTTTCTCACCATAACTGTGCCACAACCAGCTGCTTTTGTTCTTTTGGATGTGGGCCAGTCTCTGTGGTGTGAGATGATATCTCATTGCGGTTTTGATCTGCATCTTCCTAATGATTAAAGATGTAGAGCATTTTCTCATGTGCCTTTTTGCCATTCAGACTTATTCTTTGAGAAAGTTTCTGTTCATTTAGTTGCCCCATTTTTTTATGGTGTTGAATGTTTTCTCCTTGTGGAGTTCAACGGGTATTTTATATATCCTTGATATCAGCCCCTTGTTGAGTGTGTATTGGGCGAATATCCTTTCCCATTCTGTAGACTGTCTTTTTTTGGTCATTGTTTCTTTTGAGGTGCAGAAGCTTCTTAGTTTAAGATAGTTTCATTTGTCTATCTCTATTTTCACTTGCTTGGCCAATGGCATGACATCTTTGAAGATAACATTAGCTTCAATGTCATGGAGGGTTTTGCCAACTTTGTCTTCAATGTGCTTTATGGATTCTGGTCTGATGTTGAGGTCTTTAATACAATTTGAACTTACTTTTGTACATGGTGTTAGGCAGAGTTCTGAGCCCATTTTTTTGCATGTAACCGTCCAGTTTTGCCAGAAAAATTTGTTAGAGACTTTCCTTACTCCACTTCACATTTCTTGCACCTTTATCAAAGATTAGATGATCATATGATTGAGGGGAGATATCATTGTATTCAACTCTCTTCCATTGGTCTGCAGCTCTGCCTTTGTTCTAGTACCATGCTGTTTTATTTACTGCTTTGTAGTAGAGTTTGAAGTTAGGGAGGTTGATTCCTCCCATTTTCTTTTTCCTGAGAATTGATTTAGCTATTCGTGGAGGTTTATTGTTCCATATGAATTTCAGGAGTGTTTGCTCCATTTCTTTGAAGAATGTCATGTGTATCCTTATCGGGATCACATTGAATTTGTACAATTCTTCGGGAAGTACTGCCATGTAGACAATGTTGATTCTCCCTATCCATGAGCAGGGGATATTTTTCCATTTTTTCATGCACTCTTTTATTTCCTGAAGTAACATTTTGTAGTTTTCTTTGTACATGTACTTTCTTCCTTAGTTAAGCTGTTTTCTAGGTACTTGATTTTCTGCAGCACAGTTGTGAACAGGATTGCTTTTTTCATGTCACTTTCTTCTCTCTCTTGATTTGCGTATAGGAAAACATGGACTTTTGGGAATTGATTCTATAGCCTGCAACTTTACAAGTCTATTGTTTCTAGGAGTTTCGTGGTCAAGGTTATAGGGTACTCTAAGTACAGTATCACATCATCTGCGAATAGTGAGAGCTTGATTTCTTCCTTTCCTACCTGAATGCTCTTAATATATTTTTCTTGCCTAATCGCTATTGCAAGTACTTCCAGTACTATATTGAACAGCAGTGGAGAGAGTGGACATCCTTGTCTCGTCCCTGATCTTGGAGGGAAGGCTCTCAGTTTTTCCCCATTGAGGATGATGCCTGCTGTAGGTTTGTAGCAGATGGCTTTAATTATATTGAGGAAAGTCCTCCCTATACCCATTTTGGCAAGGGTTTTCATCATAAAGGGGTGCTGGATCTTGTCAAATGCTTTCTATCCATCTTTTAATATGATCTTATTTTTTTCATCTTTTCTTTTGTTGATATGATGCATTTTGTTGATCGATTTCTGAATGTTACACCATCCGTGCATCCCTGGGATGAATCCTAGTTGGTCATGATGTATGATCTTTTTGATGAGCCATTGGATTCTATTTGCTATTAGTTTGTTGAGGATCTTTGTGTCTGTGTTCATCAGGGATATCTGCCTGTAATTCTCTTTCTTTGTGGTATCTCTGTCTGCTTTTAGTATTAGAGTGACATTTACTTCGTAGAAACTGTTTGGAAGTATTTTTGATATTTCAATTTAGTGGAAAAGCTTAAAAAGGATTGGGAGTAATTCCTCTTTAAATATTTGGAGAATTCACTAGTGAATCTATCTGGGCCGGGACTTTTGTGCTTGGGGAGACTTTTTCTTACCATTTCAATTTTCTTGATGGTGTTAGGTCTGTTCAGGTATTCCAGGTCTTCTTGGTTCAGTTTGGGAGGCTATAAGAATCTAGGAATTTATCCATTTCCTCGAGGTTTTCATGTTCCGTTGCATAAAGCTTCTCAAAGTACATCCTGTGGATCCTTTGAATTTCTGTAGTTTCTGTCGTAATGACCCACTTTTCATTTCTGATTCAGTTTATTAGGGTTTTCTTTCTCCCTTTCTTTGTGAGTTTTGCTAGAGGCTTATTTTCTCGAAGAACCAGCTCTTGGTTTCATTGATTTTTCAGATTGTTTTTGGGGTTTCCCTCTCGTCAAATCTCTGCTCTAAGTTTTAGTATTTCCTTCCTCCTGTTCTGGTTGGCTCCTTTTGTTGGTCCTTCTCCAAACTCTTAAGCTGTGAGGTTAGGTTACTTATGTGGGCTCGCTCCTCCTTCCTGAGGAATGCTTGTAAAGCTCTAAACTTTCCTCTTAACACAGCTTTTGCTGTGTCCCGTAAGTTTTGGTAACTCATGTACTCATTTTAATTTGTATCTGGGAATCTTTTGATTTCCCTTCTAAGCCATTTGTTGTCTGGTGGCTCACTGTTTAATTTCCAGGTGTTTGATTTAGTTTTCTGTTTTTGTGCGTGATTTACTTCTAATTTTAGCACATTATGGACTGACAAGATTGTTGATACAGTCTCTTTCTTCTTAATTATATGGAGGTATGTTTTGTGGCTCAGCATGTGGTCTATCTTGGAGAATGTTCCATGTACACTTGAGAATAACGTGTATTCAGCTTTTTGAGGATGAAGAGTCCTTTATATATCTACTAAGTTCCTTTCTTCCATTGTTTCCCTCAGATGAAATGTGTTCTTGCTAAGCTTGAATCTTGTTGATCTATCAAGATGTGATAAAGCGGTGTTGAAGTCTCCCACCAGTATTGTGTTGCTATTAATGTCTTTCTCCAAGCCTATGAGTAGTTTTTTTAAGTACTTTGCTGGTCCCTCATTAGGTACACATAGATTTTGTATTGTAAGTTATTCCTGTTTTACAGATCCCTTGATCAATAAGAAATGGCCTTCACTGTTCTTGTAAACTTCTTCACTCTAAAATCAATGTGGTCTGATACTAGGATGGCTACCCGTTTTTTTATGAGAGCCTTTGCCTGTAGGATTTTTTCTAGTCTTTGACTCTGAGCCTGTATTTGCTTTGACTATTGAGATGTGTTTCTTGCAGGCAGCAGAAAGTTGGGTTCAATTTTCTAATCCATCCTGCGACTCTGTGTCTCCTAATTCATGCATTTAAAGCCCATTGACATTGAAAGAGATAATTGTTATGGGATTTTGTTCCATTTTTTTCTGTTGAAATGTGGTGTATTTGAGGGGCCTGTGTTAAAGTAGACTACTTGTCTTAAAGTAGACCATTTAGTTGTTCTTGTAACCATGGTTTTGAGTCTATGAAGTTCCTGAGCTGTTGTTTGTGAAACTGTGTGTTGTTCCTTCTGTTATGAATATGAGAGTCTTGCTGGGTAAAGTATTTTTGGTGACGCATTTATTTCACTGAGTTTTTTCAGTATATCCCACCAATATTTTCAGGCCATGAGGGTTTCATCAGACAAATCAGCTATGAGTCTTAAAGATGCTCCTTTGTAGGAAATTTCTTTCTTTGATCTTGCTGCTTTCAGAATTTTCTCTCTATCTACGGTTTTGGTCATTTTGATCAGGATGTGTCTTGGGGTATTTTTATTTGGATTTCTTCTAGCTGGTAGGGCCTCCTGAATGTGGTCACA
This sequence comes from Sorex fumeus, assembly GCF_029834395.1. NCBI lineage: Eukaryota > Metazoa > Chordata > Mammalia > Eulipotyphla > Soricidae > Sorex > Sorex fumeus. The sequence continues at coordinate 57,119,495 of NW_026606065.1, forward strand.
TATTTTCTTCAGCTCTGGAAACATTGTCGCAATGATGTCTTTGACAGTTTCTTCTTCATCAGTGTTTTCTTCCTGTGTCTCTCGGACTCCAATAATTCTTGTTACTCCTTTTGGCTTCATCATGATCTTCTCTTGCTATCTGTTCCCGAATTGTGAGTCTCTTTTCCATTTTCTGCTCTTTTCTGGATAGTCTCTGGACTTCCTCTTCGAGCTCACTGATTCTGTCCTCAGCAGCTGTTACTCTGATGCTGAGGCCATCCACTGAGTTTTTTTTTTAATTCGCCTAACAGGTTTTTCAGGTCTGACATTCCCGTTTGCATTTTCCTCTTTTCTACCTTCAAATCCTCTTGTCTTTTATTGGTTTTGCTTTCCATTGTTTCTTTTGGCTTCCTAAGCATCCTCAGTAGCTCCGTTCTAAATTCTTTGTCAGAGAGGTTGTCTAGCACTTCATTACTGATGGTGTCTTCTGGGCTAGTCTCTTCAATAAGATAGCTTGGTGGGCATTTGTGTTGCTTTACCATTGTGACATGTGTGGTTTAGACATTCATATTTACTGTTACTATTCTGCTTGAGATGCAGAATGAATTGAGATGGACTTAATGTATTATTGGCTAATGTGTTTCTCTTGGTTAAGCTAACCTAGTGAAGGTTACATCTAAGACTGTAACTTATGGTTCTTATGGAATATGTAGTGGGAGAATAATCTGCGGCCATGTTAGTGGCTGTGGCTCCAGAAAGGGCCACTGGCTCCGGGCGAATACCCTGTTGAATGAGGAGAGAGTGTCGGAGGATTTCAGCTTTGTTTCCCTATGGTGTGCCTCAGTTCCCGTACTGCACAGACCAAGGTTGAATACCGGCTATTCTCAGGGGATCTAGTTATTTTCTCACACCCAGAAAGGGGCCCTAAAAATACATGATAATTTTTAAAAAATTCTCGTTATTGTTATACAAATCTAATTAATAAGAAATCCCTTTGGTCAATTTTAATATCTGTCATATTTATATATTGTACCCTTCATATGTACTTTTCACGCACTCTGAATTTTACAAGTCTCTATCATGTCTTCCCATGAGAAAGCATGTCTAATTAGAAGACTTATTCAGTGCCAAGAACTCTATGAAACCTCATGTGCAAGAAATGAGTGTGATCCTTTTCAATCATCAATGTATGGAAAACTACCAATATTTAGGAATAGTTATGTTATGTTATATTTTATAATGTAAAAATTCTGATCTGCTTAAAATCATTAGGGGTATGATTGAAGTCTTACATGCAAATAATCTTAAAATGTCTTATTGGAGTTTTCCCCCAATTTGGCGATTAGAGTAATTTGTAAGTTATATCTTTTGTGGGGGTTGGAGGCATACCTGACAGTGCTCATATATCACTTCTAGCAGGGCACAAGAAACACCTGGAACGCAGGTTGGCCTGCCTGCTGTACTCTGGTCCAATCCTTCTTTATGTTCAATATAAATATTAGGAATAAAATACATTTGGCAGAACACATATGTGTATAAGTTTTTGCTCCCCTCTGAGATATATTTTCTGCACCATTATCAAATTGACCATGTTGATAATGTACTTGAAATAAAAACATGAAAGTTATGATATCAACCATCCTATCCTGATATTTAATATCATCGAAGATCTACCTATGGAAATAAAGGTAGTCTATCAAAAGTTTTGTGATATTTCCAACTTCTGTTCAAGTTCATGTTTCCTCATAAATTCACACCTGTCACTTGTATAATCAAGATTCTCTTGATAGTTTTGCTAAAACTTGCTCAATATATTTTCCAATGTGCATATTTATTACCAAACTTTAAAGTATGCATTTATTGCTCCTTTTTGTAGAACCAGAAAACCACTACACATGAACATACTCCAGGTTGAACTTTCTCTTGATTGTTATACAGTTAAAGAAAAATATTCCTCCTAAAGTAAAAGTCATCATTATTGTCCAAAATTTGAGAAAGAACATGTGACAGGCTATTCAATGATGTCCTAACTGAGTTGACTTACAGAGCTTACATTGCTAAATGTAAAAATTTGGGGACTAAGGTCTTAACTTTATTGGGCTCAATTGAAAGACCAAATATGGCTGCACTCACACATGTCATATTTTAATGGAACCCCCAAATCTTTCAATTTCCATATTACTGGAGAAAAGAACAATCTATTGAATCTGAAAATCTCACGGCAGTTTTCAAGATAGCTTTTTTTTCTAATAGGAAACAGCATAAATTCTTACAGCATAGATCAGACAAGAACATATGATTGCTAACTTATTTTGTTAGCAATCCTAGTATTTATATTAAACATTAAGAAGGGTTGTGCCAGAGAGTATAGCAGGCAAGCCAACCTGCATTCAATCTCCAGCATTCTGGCGCCCTGGCAGAAGTGATCTCTGTACAACAATCAATTCAATAATTTGACTTTGAAAGTGAATGAGGGTAAATTATTTGCAGCTCTTAAGGAGAGCTATAGGGGAATTGCATAGCACAGAGTCTATACAGTTCTACATTAGAATGCACTCAGCCCTGGCCATGATATCCGAAAGTCTGATCCTACTATGTTATCAGGTTCTAGTCAGAAAATATTTTATTTAAACAGGTGCAATCTGGGTTAGACTTTTGTCCTTATTTGTTTGTTATTTGGGCCACATCCCTTGGCCCAAATGCCTCTGCCTCCACAGTCAGGGGTCATTCCTGGAGGGTTTGGGAAACCTTATGCTGTGCTGGGGATCAGATCTTCGTTGGCTTCATGCAAGGCAAAAGCCCTACCCACTGTACAATCAGTCCAGAACCAGGATTAGGCTTTTTCTGGTTATGTTTTGTCACTTGTGATTTCTTGGAACATGTCTCTCTATAATTTGAAAACAGATAAAGTTATCTGTTTTCTGATTTTGATATTTTTGTCTGAATCTTTTTTTTTGGAACGCATCTAGTACTGCTCAGGTGTTGGATATTAACCCTAAGTATTTTTGGCCTCATTGGTGAATTGTCCCTATTCCTCCTCCCAGAGAAGCTTACCGTGCTCTTGCTAGCATCACTAATTTAGTTAAAGTTTATCTTTAGCCTTTTGTTTGTCTTTTACTTTTCATTGTCTCAGTTTCCCAACTCAGTCTTGGTTACTTACAAGCCAAACTTTCTTGTTATTCTGGACTTTTCATTTGTACTGCTTTGTATTTAAAGTGCTGTGTATTTGTACCCACTTTTCTATTGCCCCTATAGTTTTTTTATATTTTACTATAGAGAAATGTTCTTTAGTTAAATACAGAAAGACTATTAATACTGTGCTTCTAATATTTGTCTCCCCAGGAGTCAGTGTCTCCTTGAGTTAATCTCCCTAAGAGAAATGATTCTTCCAAATATTTTATCTTTGTAAATGATCAATCACACCTATGCCCTATACCTCAACCCTCTTCAACCCTCCTCAGATGTTCTATAAGTATGCTAGCTAGCAGCTCTGCATTAAACAGGCCATTTTCATCATCAGACTGTGTTCCCTTGTTTCTCTGTACCTCTGCTAGGGAGGGCTGGGGAGAACCGGGAAGCAGCTCTTGGCCACCGAACACACATATTGAGCAACACCCACACATTTTGTGAACTCAGACTCAGGGATTGCTCCTACTCTCCAATGAAGAATTACTCCTAGCACCGCTTGGAGAACTACATGGGATGCTGGGGGTCGAACCTAGGTTGGCCACATGCAAGGCAAGCACCCTACCAACTATGCTATCTCTCTGGCCTTAGAAGTTATTGGATTTCTGTATACACAGCATGTCCTCATAAAGAACAAGTAAGAAAGCTTTACTAGATAGACATTCCCATTCAAATATGAGACCAGCAGGGTTCCTACTACTGGTAGTTTCTGTAGCGTGTCTGAAATGCTGCCTTGTGCCTGTCACTGGTTTCCTGGTTAAAGCACAGCTTATTTCCTGGAAATGAATTTTTGTAGCCCTGCTAAGCATCTGCTAAACTTTTTGGTCCCACACTCAGAGTCCCTAATTTCTAAAAAATAGCCATGTTCATTGCTGCATAGACTTTTTAAAGTCTTATTTTCTGAGAGCGTAGAATCCTTGCTTTCAGTTTGTACTGCTTCTGTCATTTTCAAACCACACTGGTGCAGTTTTAATAAATTTAATTATTTTGTGAATTATATTTTATTTCTCCTATAAGACATAACAGAAACATTTTTATCAACCAACACTTTTTTTTAAGTGCCATGATTTACAAAGTTACTCACAGTTGATTTTTAGAAATCCAACACAGCATTACCTGACCCACCCCAGTATCAACTTTCCTCTATCAATGTTCCTCGGCTTCCTCTCAAATCCTCTAAACTTTCACCATGACCTCTTGGCAGGCATCTTTTTAAGTTTGGTTGTTAAAATTCGGGTCTCTTGATTTCAGCATTGTTGACTCTGTGGTTTGGATATTTAGCTCTATCATTCCTTAACTCCACCTTTGGACCTGAATTCTCTGACCTGGTCCCTGTTGCATCTCATCTCTCTTCTATCCCTCTCTCCCCTCCACTCTTCCTTTCCTTCTCCTCCCTCTACCCGAGGGCCAAAGTTGATCTGTGCATTCCATTTGCTGCCTTTAAAACATTGAATTCCCTCTTCCAATTATATATCAGTGATATTAGCCTGTGTTTATTTTTCTTTTGGCTTGGTTTATTTAACATGATGTCTTCCAGTTCCATCATGTTGCCATGCATGATGTGATTTCATTATTCCTTACAGCTGTGTAGCTCTGTCATTGAATATCTAGGTTGATTCCAACTCCTAGCTATTGTACTGAATGCTGCAATCAATAATAGTGTGCATATTCAAAACTTTCATTCAAAGTATTCTTTTGATTGATTTTTTTTCTTTCCTGGGGATAGATACCCGAAAGTGGAAGTGAGTCATATGGGAGCTCAATTCTGAGTAAACTCATGAATAACAGAAAATATTTTGAAACCAGTACAAATCTACCTGGGGTTTCAGAGGGAACCCTTAGGGCTTACACATATTTTTTGTTTCGCTTTGTAGATATGCTAAGTATTACCCAAATTCAATCTGTTATTCTCCTTCCTTCCTTCCTTCCTTCCTTCCTTCCTTCCTTCCTTCCTTCCTTTCTTCCTGTCTGTTCTTACTGGATATATTTTGGAAACCTCTCAATCCTATCCACTCTGTTTCATATTGATGGATTTGTTTTTCCAGAGAGTCTCACATCAGGTATTTTTGAACCAGGATGCTATCTAGCCATGGCGAAATTTGAAGTAAACCCTTGGCATTGCTTCAGGAGAGTGTTGGTAGCTCCCTATAAGCCTGAAGTCAAGAACTCTTTAGGTGATAGCAACATAAGTTGTGGAGCAACAGAAAAGACATTCATAGAAAACTAGGGTGCTGATTTAAGAAGAGATCAAGGTAGACGTAAAAAATTTGGTTTTATAAAATGAATTGTTAAAGCAAGAAGAGGCAACTGTCGTGTGTGGAAGGGGCTCACTTTGATTATAAATTGTGACTGGGTGATCATTTTCTTCTAGAGACTGGCTTCTACATGCCTTGAGTTCCTGCTGGGTGTCAAAGAATAGAGTACCCATTTTCTTATTAACTTGTCCAGATGTTAAAAGGAAGCTTAAGAGTAAGTCTGATGGTTGAAAATGCTCATCAATAAAATAATCAAAATGAAGGCTAACACTATGATTTCCCAGAAACTTCATAATTATTGCAATGATGGAGAAATATTATTGGTGGCATATTTATTTCACTATTACCCCATGATATAAGCCTATGCCATAATATGCTAATAGTTATTCACAGGAAATATTTTTTTTTCCAATTCAATAAGGTATACCAGATAGTAACTAACTCAACTATATCACCATACCATAGACTTAAAATTGAGTAAAATTTATCATAGTTTAAAGGAGGCTGATTGTGATTTTTCTGACCATAGTTCATTTTCACAATTGACCTTTCAAAATGGTTTCAACTGATTTCAAAAACACTCCAAGACATATCATACTTCCAATGATGAATGCCATGAATAGAGATGCAATACTGCAAGCAGCAAGATCAAAGAAGAAAATCACATACAAAGGAGCACCCCTTAGATTCATAGCAAACCTATCAGAGGAAACTCTCCAAGCCCGAAAGCAATGGTGGGATATAGTGAAAAAACTCGATGAACTGAAAGCCTGACCAAGAATACTCTATTTGGGTAAATTCTCACTCAAATTCAAAGAAATGGTACACTGTTTTGTGGATAAACAGCAGCTCAGTAACTTCATAGACTCAAAACTAAACCTAAAAGAAAGACTAAAAGGGCTACTACAAGTACAACAAACCCTTACAGAAAGATGACACAAAACCCAAAACAAAATTTCTCTCAACATCAATGGTCTAAATTCACCAATTAAGAGACACAGAGTGGCAAAATGGATTCAGAGGCAGAACCCAACATTAAGCTGCCCGAAGAAACTAATCTGAACAGTCAGTGCAAACACAGACACAAAGTTAAAGAATGGGAAACAATCCTGCAAGCAAACGGCTCCCTCAAAAAGCTTGGGTGGCAATATTAGTATCCAACAACATAAATTTCAGGTTGAAAAAGATTAGAAGGGTCAGAAAAGGCCATTTTCTATTCATCAAGTGATACAACAGGAAGAAATCATACTCTTAAATGTATACGCACCTAATGAGGGAACAGCTAAATATTTAAAACAACTGCTAACAGATTTTAAGGAGGACATCTCTAACAACTCTAGAACTCCCAGAACGACAACCAACTGGGGGCTCTTTGGCTCTGTTGCAGCAAATGGGAAGATGCCATTATTTATTGACAACATTGATGAGGAATATGATCGACTGGTTCAGCACCTACATTATTGTGCGAGGAATGCCAAGAGAGAGATAACCACAAAAAAAACTCCTGTCTTTGAAAACTCTTGAGCTTATTCCCCAACATGGCTTGGTGCATGCCTCACTCAGGCAACCGCAAGTGAATGTCGGAGCTCTCAAAGCAATGCAGAGAAGCGATCAAGGAAGACCTCAAAGAGAGAAGAGCAGCAGTGCTGGTAGATGCGGCAGAACCCAGGAAAAGCATTCATAACACCCGCCTGTGCTTCACCAACTACAAGACCAGATGACTGTCCTCTGACATCCTGATGGATCTATCACATCTTTCAGAAGGGCAATGGAGAAGATTACTCATGACTTCTACTCAGATCTCTTTAATAGCCACGTCCATCTGACCACCTACCAAATTCCGCAGGATTTACATGTTGTTCCCAACGTTCTTCCTTCCGAAATCTGACATGCCATCCTGTCGGTAAAGAAACAAAGAGCACTTGGCCCAGACAAGGTCAGACCTGAACACCTGAAGAACCTACCGTAAGTACACATCAATACACTGGCTTGGCTCTTCACACACTGCCTGTCTAAATGCAAGGTTCCGTCCCAGTGGAAAACCAGCAGGACTGTACTACTATACAAGAAGGAATACATCCACAACATTGGCAACTATTGCCCAATCTGCCTATTCTCTGTCATCTACAAGCTGTTTACTTGAGTCATCCTGAATAGATTGACGGAACACTACATGAAGGACAAACATGTGAGCAAGCCAGGTTCCGAAAAGGATTCAGCACCATCGACCATATCCACATGATAACCAATCTCATTGAGGTTTCTAGGAAGATCAAGATGCCGCTCTGTCTAACGTTCATTGATTTAAAGAAGGCCTTTGATTCTGTTGAGGTGGAAGTGGTCATCGAAGCCCTAGCCAAATAGGGTGTTCAAACTCAATACCTCAGGATCCTCCGTGAGCTGTACTACAGATTCATTACCAGGATCTCACCATTCTACAAAGAGATTATCGATGTCAAGGGAGTGGTTCAGCAGGGTGATACTATTTCACTGAAACACTTCAGTGCCACCCTCAAGAACATCATGCAAAGAGTGGAATAGGGAAGAATGGGAGTGAAGATAGATGGTCAGCACCTACACCACCTCCGCTTTGCTTATGACATCATTCTAAAAACACAAAACATCACCCAAGAAGCACAAATGTTGACTGACTTCGACCGTAAATGTGGAAATGTCAGATTACAGCTGAATCTCACAAAGACAATGTTCATGAGACACAGTCTTGTTTCTGACATTCCATTCAATCTCAAAGGAACCACCATCTCCAAATGCAACAGTTATGTGCATCTAGGTCGAGAAGTCAACATGACAAATGACCTGGCACCTGAGTTGCTCTGGAGGAAGAGAGTGGCTTGGAACGCCTTCAAGAGCATTGAAGAAATAACTAAGAGGTTAAAAAACCTCCAGCTCCGAGCACATCTCTTCGATTCCACTGCATTAACATATGTCTCAGAGACTTGGACCTTACGAAAACAGGATGAGAACACTATTCAGAACTCTCAAAGAGAAATCGAAAGAGCTATGCTTGGAATATCATGCTTCACTCAAATGAGAGAAAGAATCCAGAGTTCCGACCTCCATCAATGCTCAAGAATCCAAGACACTGACTGGTTTGCCAAGGCATGGAATATTAGATGGGCTGGACACATAATGAGATTTAGGGATGATGGCTGGACTAGAGCCATTACCAACTTGATTCCAAGGGACGTCAAAAGATCACGTGGCCGCCCACCTACGAGATGGTCAGATTTCTTTGTCAAGATCCTGAACGATCGGTTTGAGGGTCTTCATGTTCCAAGAACAAGCAGATGCCACTGGGCTACGCTAGCACGCAACAGGGATGAATGGAGACATTTCTTGTGCCCACTTGAGCAAATCAATGAGTAACGGAATATCAAGTGATCAAGTGATCTCTAGCAACACAATAGTAGCCGAAGACTTCAACATCACTTTATCACTGTGGATAGATCAACAAGAACAAAACGCAGCAAGGAAACATTGGCTTTGAAGGAAGAAAGAGAAGAAATTCCTAATGGCAAAAGGTACATGACAAAATGCTCTACATCATGAATCATCAGGGAGATGCAGATCAAAACAATAATATGTTATCATCTCACACCACAGAGTCTGGCCTACATCCAAAAGAACAAAAGCAAACTGTGTTAGCGCGGATGTGGAGATAAAGGGTGTCTCCTTCACTGCCAGTTGGAATGCCGACTGGTTCAACCCTTTCGGAAACAGTATGAATGATTTTCAAAAAATTAGAAATTGAGCTCCCATTTGACCCAGCAGTACCACTCCTGGGAATATATCCCGGAGAGGCAAAAAAGTACAACCAAAATGACATCTGCACTTCTATGTTCATTTCTGCACTGTTCACAATAGCCAAAATCGAGAAACAAAACCCGAGTGCCAAAGATCGGATGACTGGTTGAAGAAACTTTGGTACATCTACACAATGGAGTACTATGTAGCTGTTAGAAAAGATGAAGGCATGAAATTTACATACAAGTGGTACTACATGGAAGTATGAAGCTAAGTATAATGAGTCAGAAATAGAGGAACAGGCATAGAAAGATTGCATTCATCTGGGGAATATAAAGTAACAAAATAGGAGACTAACTCCCAAGAGTAGCCGAGATAATTACTAGGAGGTTCACTCCATGGCTTCGAGACCAGCTGCACATGCTAGGGGAACAGGCAGCTCAGATAGAGAAAGGAGCAACAAGTAAAGGGTGTTGGGAGGATCCGCCCAGGATGGGAGATGCATGCTGAAAGTAGACTATAGATTGAAAATAATTGCCACTCAATGCCTCTTTTGCAAACCACAGTACCCAAAAGGAGAGAGAAAACAAAAGGGAATGCCTTGCCATAGAGCCGGGGGCGGGGTATAGGGGGTGATGGGATACTGGAATCATTGGTGGTGGAGAATGGGCACTGATGGTGGGATGGGTACTCGATCATTTTATAACTGAAACCCAAGCACAAAAACTTGTAAGTCCACAACTGTACCTCATGGTGTTTCATTAATAAAAAATTGAAAAAATATTCCTTTGGTACATAATGTTAACATCTTATATATTGTATTATGGGACTGCATTACATATATTATTTTGGGCATAAGCATATTCCTAAAATGAATTCAAACTTTTGACAATTTGCATCACTGTGTAGTAATTCAAATGATATATTAGATACTTCATATTTGTTGTAAATATGCTTTAGGTATAGTAAATATATTAATTTATGAGAAATTAATTAATATCACATAACTATCATGATAATACTTTAAAGTATAATTAATGTATTATATGTGGTTAATTTCTCACAAGTAGTTATTTAACTGTTACAATATACCATTGAATCTTGGTATTAAATACATCTTTCAAGCTATAGGAAAAAAAGTCTCATCCAACGCAGTGGAGTCTTGACAAGGACCCCGACTCCGAATTATAAACCATTTATATAGGGTTGGGTTACATAGCAGCATTTTTTCTAGGAACTGGCAATGTGGGTCCAATTCTGGTCCCTGTCCAGTCCTGTGACACCACTCTTCTACTTCGCTGGGCACCACTGCTCATGCCCCCTACTCTGAAAGGCTGTTGCCACAGGGCGGTTTATCTGCCCAGGGTGATATTGTTTTTTGGGAAGTCGGGACTTTCTGATGGGGGAAACCGAGACTTAGGCCTGCTGAGTTTTGGTCTTAAAGTGGAGTCTGTCATGGCTCCACTTCGGCCTCACAAAGGAAGTCTTTCTGAGCACTGCTGGGTGTATCCCCTACCCACCAACTAAAAAACTCTCCTAATTTGCTAGGAAAACTAATTTTTTTAGAATTATTAAAAATTATAGTCCATGTATACTTTGTAGTTGACATTAAAAATGAATATCTTTGGTTAGTACAGTCAATAAAGAATTTCTTTCCAAAAAAAAATTCCTTTTCAAGTATGTCTTTCCATGCAAAATCATTAGGACATTGAAATAAATGGAAATCTTAGATGCAGATTTTGAATCACTATATTTCACCATATTATACCAAAATTTCAAAATTTGTCAAAACATTAACCAATAACATTTCTCACTAAAAATTGATGTTTGATAGTTGGAGGAAGTCATAAAATTTTGATTTAATATTTAAAAATCTAAAGTATTTTGGTAGTCTAATCTGATTGCCCGGGTCTGCCACGTGCAAGGCAAATGCCCTACCCGCTGTGGGCTGGAGTGATAGCACAGCGGTAGGGCGTTCGCCTTACAAGCGGCCAACATGGCCGACCCGAGTTCGATTCCTCCGCCCCTCTCGGAGAGCCCGGCAAGCTACCGAGAGTATTCGATATGCCAGACACAGTAACAACAAAGTCTCCAATGGAGACGTTACTGGGCCCGCTCGAGCAAATCGACGATCAACGGGAGGGCCTTTACCTTTACCTTTACCAATCTGATTGCCATCTGCTTAAGTACTTCCATTTTGGGGGAAGCTGGGGAGGCTGTGCCTGGCTACTTCCCTGCAAACCATCTTCACCTTCAAAGACCCATATAGGGACACGCCCCAGGGACAGCTGGCCACTATGGGGGACACTCACACCAGCATCCGTGGGTAAAGCTGGAAGAAGGGGAGCTAAGGGTGCAGAGGAAGAGAAAGGCAGAGACCTGGTGTCCTCGGGATGCATTCATTCGCTGTGGTTCCCATCCCAACATTCACTCTCCCCCCTTGCTTTGGGAGTCCCTGGGGTGCAGTGTCCCTGGCTCACCATGACTCCCCAACAGTGTTGCTCTAGATTGTGGATCTAAAGACAGTCCTGGGGAAGGGGTCACTTCTAAGGGTGCGTTTCCAGGGCGATGCACAGTGTCCCATAGAGAAGGTGCCTTTGTGCTCCCCCTCCACGCCCAGACGTTGACGCACACCTCGTGTCCACGTCTGCCCCCGTCTTCACATGCTGCTTCCGGGAGCATCTGCACCTGATTCTCCCCAGGACAGGCTCCAGGACATGGCGGGGGTGGGCTGGGACAGGGGGCTCTACGCTGTGGGCAGCGGTGACCCACCCTTTTCGGGGGAGGGTGGCACCCGATTAGTTTCCCAGGAGCTCCTAGGGACTGCGGGGAACGCTCCCCCATCCCCCCGCCCACCCCACCCACGAGTCCACCAAGGCCGCGCAGTCATGAGTTACTGTTTTTTTTTCAACATTTTTATTTTATTTTATCTTTAATTTTGATAAATGAGACTCCAGGAGGTAGTATTTCAATCGCTCTCCTGGGAACCTGAGCAACATAAACACCGCTGCAGTCTTCTCCAGAAGCTATCATGCCGGGGTGGCTGCGCTGCACTGGAGAGCATTGAGGGACTGCTTGGGCTCCGTCCCCGCCTGTGTCTAGCCCGAAAGGGCCACCAACGTCTCCTCCTCTGACCACGAGGCCCGTCCCGGCCACTGTGCATTGCTGTAGCACTGGCCTGCCTTTGGGCCCCCTGGGGGCGCTGGTCCTGGGGGAAGTCCCGGCTCACAGCGGGGGAGGCTGGCTGCTGCACCCCCGGGAGACTCAGAGGGAGTGTTCCCAGATCAAAGGAAGGATCGTACAGGTAGTCTTCATCCTCAGATGGGCTCTCGTCTGCGGAAGGCTCGTCAGAGCAGACGAAGAGAAAGAACATGAATGGTATATACACTGGTGGGGCCGGGGGCCTGTCAGATTGCGTTGCAGGTGAATGGTCAGTGTCCTCACGGACTACAAGAGCAGCCCCGCCGTGTTCTGGGTTTGGCGACTCCTCGCCATGGAGAGAGGGCAGAGACTCAGGGAGCTGTTGCCACAGCTGAAGGACCCCGATCTGGAGAGTTGCTGGGCCTCTGACACCCCACACGCCTGCCCCCCAGAGGAGCAGCACCCTGACTTCGGTCGGGGCATGGAGGCCACGGTCTGCACGGTGGTTTGGGGCCCATGGGCACAAGGACACGCCATGGGGCCTGGCAGGACACAGGGTCCCCTGGTTGCTGTGGGCCGGGCTCTGCCTCACGCCCCCGACTCTTCGGCCGACTCCTGAGAGCTGACGTGGCAGCAGCGAGACTTCAGGCGTCAGAGGGCGGCCTAAGTGGCTGTTTCCCAGAAGGAACCTGGAGCCAGGGTGGAGCAGTCCATACAGAGAAGCCCTCTGTGTCCGAGGGGCAGTTAGAGAGGTGGATCTACTGAAGTTCAGCTGATGGGCGCCCGGGGCAGCGGGGGCCGTGAAGAGGCAGGGATGCTGTGCAGCTCGTCCCCAGAGTGCAGAAAATGGGGGCACATGGTACAGAGGCATATGCTGGCGGCGGGGGTCCTGTGGCTGGAGCCATTGTCTGCAGAGGACACAGGGCACAAGGTTGGAGCCAGGAAGAGAGAGTAGAGGCCCCTGCTGACATGGGTGGGAGACCCCCGGCACCCCCCACAGCCTGAGCCCCTCCCCCTCCGCAGGTCCATGAGGTCACAGTAGCCTCTGCCCTCTCCCAGGGCCTCCCCCCACCCCCATTTCGAGGCTCACTGCACTGTGCCCATGGGAGCGCTCGGCCCTGAGGTGGCTGGGTAGGTGGGGGATAGTCACCTGGTTGGCCTACGGCTCTCCCGCGGTGAAGAAGGGCTCCTGCCAGGGAGGAAGGTCCATCAGGGGCAATGCACAGCTTCCAGGCCAGCCCTGTCCGAGCCCCAAGACCTGCCCAGCCCGTGTCCCAGGCTCCCTGAGGTAACTGCTCGCGGGAAAAGGCCCGACACACCAGCTCCGGGAGCCCAGAGCCCAGTGTCCTCCAGGGACCTGCCGTTCACTCTTCTGGGAAACGTGGTTTGTCCTGTGTCCCCCGCCCACCTGGAGGGCAGTTCCACTGCTTCCCACCCTGGCGTGGTTCAGTGGGACCCCTGAGGTCTCAGGCTCTGCCTGTCTCCCTCCCAACTCTCCTCCAGTGCCCTCAGGCGGCCGCTGTCCACAGGGACATCTTCAGTTTGTGGCCTAGCCTGGATGGCCAGGACAGGGAGTGTCCCCTGGCAGAGCCCGGGCGGGAAAGCCAGCCCCCTCACCTCGGTGTGTGCAGAGCCTCTCCTCCTCCAGGAAGCCTTCCAGTGCTGAGAAGAAAGGGGGAATGAGGACCTGGGCCTCTCCGAAGTTCAAGGAGCCTCCCAGGCCTGGGCTCCTGCAGGGAACTGCACGTTGGGGCTAGGCTCTCGCCTGATTCAGTTCCAGGGACGCTGACCCCATTCTCAGTCCCTGTCAGGCCGCACCCTGGTGCCAGCAGCACCCTGACCAGTCTGTGCACTGTGCTGCCTCACAGAGGCCCTGGGCAACCTCTGAGGGTCTCTCAAGTCACCACTGTCCTGTTGGCCCCCATGGAGGCCCCTGCCTGAGTCACCCCTGCCCCGTGGGGTCACTGACCACAGGTCAGGGGGGGAAGCGTGTACTCTCCCCGGACCTGGGATCCCACAGGGACAGCCATTTCTCCCACAGTGCTGGAGGGGCTCTCCCTCACAGACTCTGACCCTGAGGTAAACTGGGTCCCCCAGAACACCTCGCCCTGTCCCTCACGTCTGCAAGAGGACTGATGCTCTCTCCTGGCCAGACGTCCCGTCTGGTTCTTACAAACACAACTGCCCTCAGTCCCCCAGAACGTCTCCAGACTCTACCTGGTGCTGTTCCTTGACCGCAAACGGGAAACAAGTCTCTTGAGCAAAATTAAAAAGAGGATTATTATAAAACCCGAGAGGTATGGGTCCTCAAGCGAGAAACCCAGCCACTCAGGCAGGGGTTGAGGGGTTATGGGAGAATAAGAGTTAGACTCCATTCGCATGAGATGAGAGAAGTAGTCGCTTGCCTGCAGCAACTGAGCCAGAAAGCAGCAGGTCCGTTTATATACACTCTGCTGACATCACAGAACCCTGAGGAGTCACAAAGGGTCCCGGGCGGGGGAGGGGACCCCATGCATGGCTGCCACCAGCCCTGCCCCACTCAGGCCTGGGTGGTCTCTCTACCTGCCTAGGCCTCAGGTTCCCCTGCCCTCCCGCCCCTTCTTTTTTAATCAAAAGACTGTGATTAAAAAAAATAAATCATTTCATTATTTTTATTTTTTTTTATTTTTTTTTATTTCTTTATTGAATCACCGTGGGAAAGGTTACAAAGCTTTCAGGTTTAGGTCTCAGTCATGCAAATATCAAACACATTTCCCTTTACCAAAACTTATTTTTTACCATGAAAAACCCCAATAAAACCCCACCCCCCACCCCTCCCAGTCCCTGTGGGGCAGATGAATTCTAGTTAACACTCTATCTGCTTTGATTAGATTCATTGTTTCAATAAAAGATTCACCGCTATTATTTAGAGTTTACCCCCCCCCCCAAATCAGACATGCTGAAAAAGCATTGTGAAGTGATTTGCTTTCTACAGCTGGGTTCGAGAATTAAATGTTGGTTTTGGATTTCTGCTATTTTACTTATTGAACCTGGAAGTATTTCTACTGAAAGTCAGATAGTTAAGAAATTGGTTTCTGTGCACTGGAGACGTGGCCGTGCTGGAGAGCCGCTAGTGGGGGGCAACTGGTGGCCTCGGTAGGGCGTGAAGGGCGGACCGAAACGCCCCCCTTCCCATGAGGTTTTAGTCGCCCCCACTACCTCGGCTCATACCTGCTGTCCACAAGGCTCCCATGTGGCCGCCATCTTCCTTTCCAGAGAGGAGAAGGCGACTGGGGCAACACCCTTTCTCCTCCGGACAGACATGATGGCCTGGATTAACGCATAGTCCTTTCACTTTTCTGCTCCAAGCTGCTGGGTTCTGCATTAAGTCCCTGTGCTTCTGGGGTTGTGGCTGTGCTGGAGCGCTGCTCGCGGGGGGCAACTGGTGACCTCGGTAGGGAGTGAAGGACAGACCAGAACGCCCCCCTTCCCATGAGGTTTTAGTCACCCCCACACCCCCGGCTCATACCTGCTGTCCACAAGGCTCCCATGTGGCCGCCACCTTTCTTTCCAGAGGGAGGAGGGCGGAAGGGACCAACACCCTTTCCCCTCCGGGCAGACATGATGGCCTGGATTAACGCATAGTCCTTTCACTTTTCTGCTCCAAGCTGCTGGGTTCTGCATTAAGTCCTTGCGCTTCTGGGGCTGTGGCCGTGCTGGAGAGCCGCTCCTGGGGGGCAACTGGTGACCTCGGTAGGGCGTGAAGGACGGACCGGAACGCCCCCCCTTCCCATGAGGTTTTAGTTGCCCCCGCTCCCCCGGCTCATGCCTGCTGTCCACAAGGCTCCCATGTGGCCGCCATCTTTCTTTCCAGAGGGAGGAGGGCGGAAGGGACCAACACCCTTTCCCCTCTGGCAGACTTGATGGCCTGGGTTAACACACAGCCCGTTCACTTTTCTGCTCCAAGCTGCTGGGTTATGCATTAAGTCCTTGTGTTTCTGGGGCTGTGGCCGTGCTCAAAGCTTAACTATGATTTTCAGAGAGAAACGGTAGGTGGTTTACTTCCCATGGATCACTTTGTATATAGAGAGATGTCTTACGATGGCTTACGCGACCGCATGGTTTTGAGGAAAAGTCCTAGTTCCCGCATACTCGAGCTGTGCTTGTAGAGGTTTCTGGTCACCAGGTTTCCATCTGGGGGAGGCGGGATGCGGTACCTACCCCATCTCGGACTTCCCGATGATCTCGGCTCTTTTTGGAAACTGTTTTTTTTTTCCTTCGGGATCTGTGGATCCCGCCCTCCATGTTCGGTTGAGATATTTTAATAGCAAAACTTGCTTCGGAAATTAATCAAAAAATTTCTTCAACTTTTATCCTTCCCAGACTGGCCAAGGGATCAGCGAATGAAGAAATTGGTCCCCGGGTTAGTTGGTAATCAATGACGATTTGCTTTATCCATTCCCCTACTTCTCTCACCGGGTACTAGTATAGAAATTGTGAAGATTGGGGGTACACTTAGGTGGGGTTGAACATTATCGTAACAATAAACAGATGTAAAGCCCCTCCTTCTGGGGAAGTTCTTCTAGGAGATTAACTCAAGAACAAAATCTCCTCTGGGAGTTCAGCACTCTAGATAAGTAGGAGATCTGCTCAAGGGTGGGATTCCAGTAAAGATATAATACTTTCTAATTTCTTTAGCTAGTAATCCATTTTTGTCTAGTCATTTTGTATGAACACAGTAAGAGATATATAAAGCTTAAAGGATGGCTCTTCCTAGGGACATCTTGCTAGATATCCCAGACTACTGCCCCCAGAGCAGGTTAGTCTTTCCAACCCCAGCAGGGTCTTTTATTCATTGACTGTTTGGGATCATGACAGAGTTTGCTCCACGACCGTACTCTTTTTTGTTTGTTTGTTTGTTTGTTTTATTAGTGAAATACCATGAGGTACAGTTGTAGACATACAAGTTGTTGTGCTTGGGTTTCTGTTATACAATGATCGAGTATCCATCCCACCACCAGTGCCCATTCTCCACCCCCACCAATCCCAGTATCCCTCACACTCCCCACCCCCCATCCCACCCTGCCTCTGTGGCAGGCACTCCCTTTTGTTCTATCTCTCCTTTTGGGTGCTGTGGTCTGCAGAAGAGACATTGGCAATCATGTTGGGTCCATAGACTACCTTCAGTAGGCATCTCCCATCCTGGGCAGATCTTCCCAGCACCCTTTATTTGGTGTTCCCTTCTATATCTGAGCTGCCTTTACCCCTAGAGTGTGCAGCTGGCCTCTAAGCTATGGAGTGAACAACCTGGTATTTATCACAGCTGTTCTTGGATGTTATTCTCTTATTTTGCTACTTTATGTTACCTAGATGAATACAATCTTTCCATGTCTGTCTCTCTCTTTCTGACTCATTTCCCTTAGCATATTTTCCATGTAGTACCACGTGTATGTAAATTTCATGACTTCATCTTTTTCTAACTGCTACATAGAACTCCATTGTGTAGATGTACCAAAGTTTCTTTAACCAGTCATCTGTTCTTGGGCACTCAGGTTTTTTCCATATTCTAGCTATTGTAAACAGTGCTGCAATGAACAAACAAGTGCAGATGTCACTTCGACTATACTTTTTAGCCTCTCCGGGGCACAACCATACTCTTAACTTATACTTCTTATAGTACTTAGCTTGTCCCCTTTTCGATGCCAAAGTAACTGACAACTTGCCATAGGTCCATCTAAGTCCCTCTTTGGGACTCTCCTTTTGGGGGTGTTAGAAACTAAGAGCAACTGAGGGATAAGTCAAGTAAATATGATGGAAGCCCATGAGTATTATTTGGAATTAGTTAACTCCCCTGTTACAAAAGCATAGCATCAGCTGTTTTTCTGTATCTATACAAAATGGACACTGCTAAACCATGCAAAGGACATAAAGGAAAGATAAAAGCAATATATGATTATTAGTGTGTAATGGTACTGGGTGTGCCTCAGGAGCACTGTGGTGGAAATAACTCAATAAAACTAAACTGTCTGCGGGAGGAGCAAGTACAATCCAATATTATCCAACATATACAATTAAACTGTTTCCTCATGCTGATTCATTACAAAATTGAACTGATTTCTTGAATCTCTGTGGAAACCAATATGAAATGTTTAGAGGGGACGGGGGGTGGGAGGGATACTGGGATCCGTGGTGGTGGGAAATGGGCACTGGTGGAGGGATGGGTATTTGATCATTGTATAATTGAAACCTAAGCACAAAAATGTGTAAGTCTGCAACTGTACCTCATGATGTCTCACTATTAAAGATTTTTAATAAAAAAATTTCTAAAAATATGTTTAAAATTTTTTAATTATTAAAAGTATATGCAAGTAAAAAATAAAATCTCAGGGCTAGGATGAAGGAGACGTTACTGGTGCCTGCTTGAGGAAATTGGTGAACAACAGGATGACAGTGATACAGTGATATTCATAATTGTTGGCTTGCCCTGAAAATTTATTCAGTTTGTCTGTTTTGGGGCCACATTCTAGTATTCTCAGTGGTAACTGCTGGCTTTGCTCAGGAATCACTCCTGGCAGTGCCTGGGGAACCACTGGGATTCTGGGGATTGAACCCATTTAGCTGTATGTAAGGCAAGAAACTTACCTTTCATGCTATCTCTCTAGCCCCCAAATAGATTGTTGGTTGATATTGTTTATCTGTTCATTATTTTTGGATCATGCCCAGCTATGCACTCAGGAATTAGTCCTAGCAGTATTTGGGGAACCATGTATGATACTGGAGATAGAAGCTGGGTTGGCTTTATTTAAGGCAAACACCCTACCTTTGTTACCTCTTCAGCGTCTCTTTTTAGTCAAAGTGGCTCTGCGTAAAACTACAGTTCAGTTTTTATTTTTTTAACATTTCTGATCCTTCTCAATGTTGCCATGTCAGTGAAGCTTTCAGGGTCAGGTGAAAGAGAGCAGTTGTAATTACTGGTTTTGGCATATTGAATACACAACGGATAGCTTGCCAGGTTCTGCCATGCGGGCAGAATACTCTTGGTAGCTTGCCAGTCTTTTCGAGAGGAATAGAGGCTTTTGGGGCGACCTCTAATCGCCCTGGTAGGTGTTACCATATTTGAACCCTATCAAATATGGTATGGCAATTCTGGAAGATGGGTATTTAGTGTCTTATGATGTGTCGCGCAGCCGCGCGGGTAAGGAAAGCATCCTGGAGTGTGGCGGAGGCTGGGTAGTGGAGGTAGTGTCTGCCAAGATGACTGCCCTCCGACGTCCTGATGGATCTATCACATCCTCCAGAACGGCAATGGAGAAGATTATCCATGACTTCTACTCAAATCTCTTCGATAGCCTTGTCCACTTGCCGACATACCAAATTCCAGTATGGATATGTCGTTCCCAAAGTTCTCCCTTCCGAAATCCGACACGCCATTTCGTCGGTAAAGAAACAAACAGCACCCAGCCCAGACAAGGTCAGACCTGAACACCTGAAGAACCTGCCGTCAGTACTCATAAATACACTGGCTCGGCTCTTTACTCGCTACCTGTCTGAATGCAAGGTTCCGTCCCAATGGAAAACCAGCAGGACCGTACTACTGTTCAAGAAGGGAGACATCCATGACATTGGCAACTATCGCCCAATCTGCCTATTGTCTGTCATCTACAAGTTGTTCACTCGAGTCATCCAAATCGGATTGGCAGAACACTAGATGAAGGACAACCATGCGAGCAAGTCGGGTTCCGCAAAGGATTCAGCACCATCGACCATATCCACACAATAACAAGCTCATTGAGGTTTCTCGGGAGTTCAAGATGCTGCTCTGTCTAACGATTGTTGATTTAAAGAAGGCCTTTGATTCTGTTGAGACGGAAGCGGTCATTTAAGCCCTAGCCAATCAGGGCATTCAAGCCCAATACATCAAGATCCTCCGTGAGCTGTATTGCGGATTCACTACCAGGATCTCACCATTCTACAAAGAGGTGATCATTGATGTCAAGAGAGGGGTTCGGCAGGGTGATACCATTTCACCAAAACTCTTCAGTGCCACCCTCGAGAACATCATGTGACGACTGGAATGGGAAGGAATGGGAGTGAAGATAGATGGTAGGCAACTACACCACCTCCGCTTTGCTGATGACATTGTTTTAATAACACCAAACATCAGCCAAGTGGCACAAATGCTGGCCGACTTTGACCATGAGTGTGGAAAGGTAGGACTACAGCTGAATCTTACGAAGACAATGTTTATGAGAAACAGCCTCGTTCCTGATGCCCCATTCGCTCTCAATGGAACGACCATCTCCGAATGCAACAGCTATGGGTACCTAGGTCGAGAAGTCAACATGACAAATGACCTGGCACCCGAGCTGCGCAGGAGGAAGAGAGCGGCTTGGAACGCCTTCAAGAACGTCGAAGAAATAGCTAAGAGGACGAAGAACCTCCAGCTCCGGGCACATCTCTTTGATTCTACTGTTCTTCCTCCATTAACATATGCCTCAGAGACCTGGGCCCTACGCAAACAGGATGAGAATGCTATTCAGGTCTCCCAAAGAAGAATTGAAAGAGCTATGCTTGGAATATCATGTTTCACTCAAATGAGAGAAAGAATCCGGAGTTTCGACATCCATCGAAGATCAAGAATCAGGGACGCTGTCTCGTTTGCCAAGGTGTCAAAAATCAGATGGACTGGTCACGTAATGAGATTTAAAGACACCACTGGACTAGAGCTATTACCGACTGGATTCCACAGGATGTCAAGAGACCGCGTGGCCGCTCACCTACCAGATGGTCAGACTTCTTCGTCAAGATCATGAACGATCGGTTTGAGGCTCTTCATGTTCCTAGAGTGAACAGACGTCATTGGGCTACACTAGCACAAGCGGCAGGGACAAATGAAGACGTTACCGGCGCCCGCTCGAGGAAATCGATGATTAACGGGAAGTTAAGTGATTAAGTCCTGATAATCTATGCCTTTTAATTGAAATATTTACTATAAAGCTGTAGATTGGATTTAGAGCTATCTTTTTTTTTTTGCTCTTTTATCTTTGTCTCCTGACTTTTTTTCTCTATGTTTTCATTTTCTGACTTTAGATGAATTATTTGAACAGCTTTAGGGGTCCATTTTAATTTTTTTAGCCATCTCTGTAGCCATATTTGGAATGTGGTGGTGGTTTTTTTAGAAAGAATGAATTAGTATGAAAAAACAAAGACTTTTATAGCATTTTAACATGAATTTTAAAGTTTAAATTTAAATTTCATGAATTTAGAAAGTTACTGTCTAAAAAGAGAGACAGGAGTTTCTCTTGTGGTTTATCAGACATGCAAAAGGAAATTTGAGATTATCAAGAAATATGGGATGAATAGCTATGAGAACAAAGATAACTTGTGCATTAGGCAAGACTGTTTTATCCTACTTTTGTCTTTTTGGGTGTACCAGGTAGTGCTCAGGTATTCTTCTTGGCTCTATGCTCAGGAGTACTGCTGGTCAGTAGAACCAGGGTCAGTCACAGGCAAGGCAAGCTGCATAGTCCCTGTGCTATCACTTCAGTCCCTATTTTGCGCAACTTTATCATATATCTACTACATAATTTTCTTCATAGTACCTGTCTCCGGAATGGAGCGATAGGGGGTAGGGCATTTGCCTTGTACACAGTCAACCTGGGTTCGATTCCTCGGTCCCTCTCGGAGAGCCCGTCAAGCTACCGAGAGTATCTTGCCTGCACGGTAAAACCTGGCGAGCTACCGGTGATGTATTTGATATGCCAAAAACAGTCTAACAACAAGTTAGACAACAAGTCTAACAACAAGTCTAACAGTTTTTTTGTGAGATATTACTGGCTCCCGCTAGAGCAAATCGATGAACAATGGGAGGACAGTGCAACAGTGCAGTGCTACCTATTTCAACCTTGTTTTGCAAGTGTATTTATTTCCTTAATATAGTTATACTTCACTTAGAAAAAGATCTTAAGAATACAGTTGCTATCTATTCTGTTCTCAGTATTTCAAGGTCTAAACCTGCCTAACAGTTTATAGGAACACGGAAACTATTACTTGAAAAAAATGGTCTCAATAAGTGAGTAATGTTTATCATGAAACTCACATCCCCCATTATGCACAGAAGCTATAACCTCAACAATCATACTGATATCTTTACTTATAGTACCTCAATTTCTTTGTTTGTAGGAAGCTGTGACTTCTATAAAATAAATCTAAGTCCAGTAATTTTTCTATTCAGGAAATCATGGTTAATAAGGCGATAAGAACCAAGTAAAAATTGGTATAAACATTCAGTGTATAGTTGTGCTTATTCTTCAGAACTGATCACATTCAGATCCAAAAAAGAAAGATACTCATAAAGTCTGAAGATATTAGAGAAGAAAATAAATAAAAGAGGGCTAATATCTTTCTTTGTCCCTCTCTCTAATATATATACTTCTTCTTCTTGTTATTATGACTAATATCATTATTATTATTATTGTAGGTTTTGGAGTCACACTCAGCAATATCTGGGGTTACTCCTGGATCTTCACTAAAGAATAACTCCTGGCAGTACTCAGTGGACCATATGGGGAACTGAGTGAAAGGCAAGTGACTTACTTGCTGTACTAGTTTTTTTTCTCTTATATGTGGATTTTCATTATTTCCATTTTAAGCTTAGAAGAACTATTTCATATACATATTAAAATCTAAAAGTCTATTCAGTTGATTCTAAGTAATACATTACTAAAGATCATTTAGTTTAAAACATATGATTTCCAATTTCTTTGAACCTCAGTTGGATACTGAAAGTAGTTGGCTTAAAATCCAGGTTAGGGGGTTAGAGAGACAGAGAGTGCAGCAGAAAGGGGAGTTCTCTTGCATGCATCTGTATACATCTAGGGTGGAGAAATAGTACGTCTTTCTTAAACTTGAATAGCATGAAGTTCTTAAGGCACATTCAATCATGCAAATCTTTCATTACATTTTTTATATAGCACCATCAAATTAACTCTTCCTAAATTATATGATTAACTATTGCTGCTTCAAGATTTCTTCCCTAGCTTCAAGATTCTCTTTTATAAGTCTGTATATCTGAAACAAGCTAAAATTGTTAAAAAAACACAGACTTATTTGAATATTATTTCAATGCTTTTATATTTAATGTAGAATTGTTTAAATAGTGAAACATCAAAAATGTACTAGTAGTTATTAAAACTAGAAATAACAATAAATGGATTCTCTTAAAATTGACTTTAAAAATAGTTACATTGTTTAAAAATGGAAAGACTTAAGTTTTAAATAAAGCATTACCATATTTTATTCCAAAAAACACACAGATAATATAACGTATTACTTATAGTGCTAAAGAGATCATGACACAAGCAGGTTTATGACAATAACCAGATACTTTTTATAATAACCAGATACATAATTTTAAGTAAATGTTTTTACTATTTTTACTTGGGTGTTCTGTTATGGTATAGAAAATATTCCATATCTATTGAAACAAAAGCCTGTTGAAAGTTATATCACATGATTAGTACAATATAATTTATTTTTGAAATTAAAGCTACTTAGTGTTTCAGATGCAAAAATAGCTCAATATTCCTCCCATTCTGTCTATACCTCTCAGTATGGGTCATTTAATTGGCAGTTAGCCCATGCATATGCCTTGCAGCTGTCAACAACTGCTCCAAGGAATCTTATAATATTAGAGAATGTATTGTCCTGTTTGTGGATCCCAGAGGCCTATTAGTCATAAGAATGTTTTGAGCCATCTGTACTCAGTCTATCTCTGAAACCCAGGAATTTTATTAGTTAGGTAAGCACAAACTGTTAGGTTGGCAAGACAAGGCAAAGCCAAGAGTTTCAGTGCAGATTTGTATTAAAAAACTTAAGCACTAACTATTTGTAACTGTTGAAAAGTATCCACTTTATGACTAAATAGTTGTGATTTTATTCTTGATACACATTATTTGCAACTAATATTTTTACAAGGAACACTAAATAATAAATAGTGTGCCAATTTCTAAATTTTCCCATTTTAAGAGTGAGCCACGAAACAAGGTTCATAATTGAGTGGTATACAACAATAAAAGCAATGTTTTAGAGTTATTTGGGAGCATCAGAAACAACCATGTTGATGTTTTGATGAGGGAGAGGTGATTTGCTAGTTAATTTCTGACATTGTATTAATTACTTACAAAAAATAAAAATTAGATAATTCCCTTTTGCAGAAGATAACTCCAGATTATTCTAGCCAATCAGACATTGTGGGTATGTGGACTGCAAGGGCTTATAGATGTCCCAGGTGAAATGCCAGCATGTTGTATCCACCAATTGATGTGAATATCATCAGTGGACCTAAGTGATGGTGGGTCGGAATTAGTGGATTAGGAGAGGATGGAGTCATTAAAAAGCACATAATCAGAGCTAGGATATCAGTCCAACTATATTATAATCCAATGAAAAATTCAACATATTAACTTGTAGTCAACTAAAATAAAACTAACTGATGTGAGTTTTAAGATATTCAATATTAATAATTTATTATTGATCACATGCTCTAGCATGTGATGGTAGGTTATGTATTACATACACATTTTATATATAATAAGTCAATGCATTCATTATTTGTATATGCACATATGCAATGCATGAGCAATAAAATGAAAGAATAATTAAATAATTTACAAATTAAGTTTCTTCAGCTGAAGATGATGGCAAGAAGCACAGTAACAAAAAGATTATAGACATCCTACCTTTATTTTAACTGTCTTAACCTCAAAGAAAACTGGATGACTTTGTGTATACTTACCACAATATTTAGAGTTAGTATTTTGTTGAGTTTTAAGAATATTGTCACAGATAAATTTTGCCAATAGGCATATTAACTATAAATATTTTTGGAACATGCCACTTTTTTGAGAGGGGGAATAAGGGCTAAAACTGGAAGGGAAAATGGGTTATTCCTGTCTCCAGCAATAGGACCCAGGGCTCATTCCTGGCTGTGCTGGGGACCATAAGCACTGCTGGGAATTAAATTGTATTAGCTGACAAGAGCAAGGCCGTTAACACCTCTCCAGCCTTAAAGAGGCAATTTCAGGGAAAATTGAGGACATTTGAAAACTCAGTGACAGGACATCTCACTATGAATCAAAAGTGAGTTTACACCAGACACCATTTCTGCCAATAATACTGCATTTGGACATCCCATACATTCACGCTATCATAAAGACAGTATTGGGTCATATACTACCCAGAATAAAGTACTTTTACATATAAATGTCCAAATAAGCTATCAGTTTTTACATCATTATTAATCTTCAATTTAATTTGACTATATTAATATATACTTTTTACAATAATGTTTTTGCTGAAATAGATTCAAATTTTCACCTTTCTTGCTTTTTTTTTTTTTATGAGGCTACCTGGCGACGCTCAGGGCTTATTCCTGGCTCACTTCGCAATAGGCTTGGAGACCATATTGAGTGCTGGAGAACAAAATCCGTTTGGCCATACGCAAGGCAAGTGCCCTGTCTGTTTCCTCTCACTCTGACCCCAATATTCACACTTTTTATTTGAACATAAATGGTTTTACCTCAAATAAAATTTCTGTTGGAATATCTGAAATGTTTTCTATAGCAGCATAAAATTTTGTAAACTGAAGTTTAAGTGAAATATTTGAGGGGATGGGATACAGCACTAGTGGCAAAGAAAATGCATAACATATGTAAATTCAATGTTTGGCGTCACAAAGCTCTCTTGACTACCTGTGGGTGTGGCTTCTCTTAATATTTTTTTAAAAATGACAATGAAAGAGATCATTTATTTAATTTTTGGAATGGTAAAGTAACAGTTTCCATCTGTATCTCCTAGCAAATTAGAACACTCTTTGCCAACTAAGCAACATTTGCTTGATATGCAGAAAAATGACCCCAACCCAAACCCAACGATGTTCTCATATTAATCCCTAAGAGTTGTGAATATGTTACGTTTCATGGCAAAAGTGAATTAAAGTAGCAGATGGAATTAAAATTGTTAACTGCCAGACTGTGTAAGAGGAAAATTATCCTAGGTTATCCTTGTGGGCCCAATATAATAAAAAAGGAATCTTAGAAGTGTAAGAGACAGAACAGTGTTATAACGATGCAGTTTGAAAAAGAGTCAACAGTTCACTGCTAAGTTTGAAAATGCAAAAAGGATAACATCAAGAGTCTGTGCAGATTCAAGAAACTAGGAAAGAGTGCATATTGGTTTTTGTTTGTTTTTAAATTTTTATTAAGGAGCCATGATTTACAAAGTTACTGATAGTTGCATTTTAGGCATACAATAATTTAATAACAATCCTTCCACCAGTGTTAACTTCCCTCCACCAATACCAACTTCCCTCACCAACCAACCCTCACTCCATACCTGCCTGTCAACTTGACAGGCACATTACAAAGTTTCAGTGGTTGCCACTAAGATCTCGTGTTTTCAGTCCTGTTGAATATGTATTTAGGATATATTGATATACCCTCACTGGTAAAACTGAAGCTGAATGTCTATTAACCCATTACTTCTCATTCTCTTCTTCTCCTCTTGATTTTTTTCCTTCTCTATTTACTCTCTAAATATCGGGTTCAAGGATGGTCCATGCATCCCTCTTTTACTACAATATATTTCCTCATCCATATTTTATAGTTCATAAATAAGTGAGGTGATCCTGTGTTTGTTTTTATTCCTCTGGCTTACATCACTAAATATGATATCTTCCAGTTCCAACCATGTTGCAGCAAATTGCACGATTTCATTACTTGTAGCTTCATAGTATTGCATTGTGTATATATACACATACTCATAATCTATTCTTCTGTCTTTGGACAAATAGGTGATTCCATATCTTAACTATTTACTGAGTGCAGCAATGAATAATAGTGTGTGTATGTCCTTTTGAGTGTTTTTATGTCCTGGGGATGCATGCCCCAAAGTGGAATTTCTGGGCCATATGGCAGTTCAATTCTAAGTTTATTGAGAACTCTCCACACTGGTTTCCACAGGGGTTGTACCAGACAACATTCCCACCAGCAGTGGATAAGATTTCCTTTTTCACCACATCCCTGACACACAGATTGTTCCTACTATTTTTCTGTTATGTGTTATTATCCTCACTGGTGTGAGAGGGTATCTCATTGTTGTCTTGATTTGGATTTATCTGATGATAAGTGATGCTGAGAATATCTTTATGTGCCATCACCTGTTTTCTTGTGAGAAATGCCTATTTATTTCTCTCCCTATTTATTGATAGGGTTTTAGTGTTTTTGTTGTTGTTCTTGATTTATGTGAATATTTTATCTATCCGAGATACCAAACCTAGGAGCTGGGAAAGAATTCACATTGTTTTCTAAAATCTCCGAAAAAGAAAACAGTTATGCAGACAACTTTAATATGTTCAGATTTAAGTATTCTGGAAAAGTCTAATTACAGAGACTCATGATTTTTGGCTAAATGATCAGAACTGTTATTAGTGGATTGTAAGGGAGTTCTATTGCTAACTATTTTTTTGAATCCCCATATTGATTTCCAGAGACTGAGCCCACCAATGCT
This sequence comes from Sorex fumeus, assembly GCF_029834395.1. Classification (NCBI taxonomy): domain Eukaryota; kingdom Metazoa; phylum Chordata; class Mammalia; order Eulipotyphla; family Soricidae; genus Sorex; species Sorex fumeus. The sequence goes on from NW_026606065.1 coordinate 57,147,367, forward strand.
TTCTCACCATAACACTGCCAACATTATTTCCAAACATTCTTATATATGTCATTCTCACTGCTGTGAAATGATAGCACATTGTTGTTTTGACTTATATTTCCTTAATTATTTGTGACAATGAGCATTTTTTCATATGAGAAAGTGTTCATTTATGAATAGGGTTTTGAATAGGGTTCATTTATGAATACGGTATTATGAATAGAACTTTCCATTGTTTAGTTTTTTAATGCTTTTAGATCTCAGATATTAGTCATTTATCTGAGGTATCACATGAAAATATTTTCTATTGTGGATCTCTATCCTCATGTCACGAGAGCATTATTTTGAAAAGATATATGCACACCAATGTTCATTGTAGATTTAATTTGGCAGTCAAGATATGGAAACAACCCAAATGCCCAACTACTGATGAATGAACCAAAAAGTACAGTGCATACATACATGGAATACTATGCAGATGTAAATAATGACAAAATCATGAACTTTGACAAGACATGGATGGAACTAAAGGACATCATGTTGAGTGAAGTCAATCCAAAGGAAAGGGATAGACATAGAATGATATTTCTCATCTGTATAGCCTAAAGACAGTGGAAAATTAAAGGTAATTAGGAAACAAATGGCCAAAATCATTGGCCAAATAACTGGAGAGTTTAACCACAGAATTTAGCTTACAGGAGGGAATGGAGCAGAATGGGAGAGGCATTTTGGAACTTTGTCAAGGGAAGTATGTATTCTGGTGGTAGGGATGGTGTTAAAACCATGCACAAAGGAAAAACCGTTAAAAGTATTATGAATAACAATATATGAACTTAAAAAAGATCACAGACTAACACAGAGTTTGTTACACTGTGCATGGCAATTTGCAGAAATAGAATAAATAATCGAACAAGGCAATTAAATTCAAGACAATGCCCTACAGCTGTGATAATAGGGCTGGAGCTATAGCACAGTGGTAGGGAGTTTGCCTTGGACACAGCCAGCCTGCACGCAGCCAGCCTGGGTGAGCCAGGTTCGATTCCTCCAACCCTCTAGAAGAGCCCAGCAAGTTACTGAGAGTATTTTATCTGTACGGCAAAGCTTGGCAAACTACCCGTGACATATTCAATATGCCAAACACAGTAACAAGTATCAAAATGGAGACGTTACTGGGCCTGCTCAAGCAAATCAATGAACATTAGGAGGATAGTGACTGTGACAGTGACAGAATAATAATAATTTGAGTAATTGGTAATATAGCTAGGTAAAATATCTTCCTTGGTTAAAAATAGTACAATTTAAAGAAAAGTCAGAAATATTATAGAAACATCAATGTGTTTGGTTTTTATTTAAAATTTCAAAACTTTAGAGATGGACATGCAGACATGAAATATGATCTAATTTGTAGCAATATTTTACATGTATAACAGTGCTTCAGGATATGTCAATGACTACAAATTCTCAAAAAATTCATTTCACATGGCCAACTTTCTATCCTATCACCTTATAGACAAAAAAACTGGTTATTAAACGGTTCACATACAATTAAGCCAATAAGTGGCCAATCACATTTTAGCTTGGTTCATTTTAAAATTTGCAATAGAAAATTAATATTGAATATCTCATCCTAAAGGTTATATTCAACACTATAATGTCAATGTTTAGAGTAGTTCCTGCTGTGTGGTTCTTTCTCTAAAATAGTTAAGTACCAAATGAATGAAAGTTACTACTGATGAGAACCCTAAAATTAGTCTTTTAAGGAAACTTTTGTTAAATCACCTTCAGAGTATTGATGGCTATCTTTTTCTTGGCTGTCCACAATGTGTCTAAGTGGTGACCAATGTCCTATGCAAAGGCCATACACATATTTACATGTACAGTACACTGAAGATGACACTCTAATTCAGTGATATTTGTACCCCAATCTCAAATCCACATTTAATTTAGTCATGGGGAAACTATAAAGTACTTCCCATTTAGGGAATTCTAACAGTTATTGGCCATATCTTCAAAAGGGTCAAGCATATTTAAATATAAAGCCATTTAAAGCAGGAACGAAACAATCAAAAATGACTAATTTAATGTAAGTTATAAACTTAAATAATAAATCAGGAGCATAACTAAGTACATAAGATAACTACTTGGATAAGTTGTTGACTTCAAATTTAAATATGTAGTGAAAATTACGCAATAGCTTTACATTAATAAGATATTTTGATTTTATAGCTTTAAGATTTGTGATTTGGTCATTTAAATAATCATTGCTCTTTGAAAATATTTATGGTCATGGTCATGGTCACGGTCCTCCTGTTCTTCATTGATTTGCTCTAGCAGGCCCAGTAACGTCTCCATTGTGAGACTTAATTGTTACTGTGTTTGGCATATCGAATATGTCACGGGTAGCTTGCCAGGCTTTGCCGTGAGGGCGAGATACTCTCCGTAGCTTGCTGGGCTCTCCTAGAGGGGCGGAGGAATCAAACTCAGGTTTGCCATGTTGATTGCGTGTAAGGCAAACACCCTACCCGCTGTACTATCGCTCCAGCCCAAACTCTATATTAGTCATAAAAAATTTTTGTTACACCCAAAATTCTGGCCATAAAAATATACAATGTGTATTCTTAAAATTTATAACATTATATTTAAAATAGAAAGACAACTTTGAATATTTGATCACCTCACTTCATTTGTTAGAAAAAAATTTGCTGTATAGGCCGTTTTCCACCCTGCAGTAGCCTAAGTTTTTTCTTTGAACATGTAGACTCTTTCTCTCCTCTCACATTCCTATAAAATTCTTTCAATAAAAACTATTTTGTTTCATGAAAAAAAGAAAGAAGAGCCAGGAAGAAAGGAAGGAAGGAAGGAAGGAAGGAAGGAAGGAAGGAAGGAAGGAAGGAAGGAAGGGAGGGAGGGAGGGAGGGAGGGAGGGAGGGAAGAAAAGGGACAAGGGAAGGAAGGAAGAAGGGAAGGAAGGAGGAAAGGAGAGAAGGAGGAAATAGGGATGGAGGTAAGGAAGGAGGGAGGGAGGAAAGAGGAAATGAGAAAAAAAGAAAGAAAAAGGAAAGAAGGAAGGAAGGAAGGAAGGAAGGAAGGAAGGAAGGAAGGAAGGAAGGAAGGAAGGAGGAAGGAAGGAAGGAAATGAAGAAGACTGGATTATAGATTTTAATGACTAATTTAAGAACTTGCAGAATTATTTTATTTTATTCGAAACAGCAGGTGATAACAATTCTGATGAAAGCATTGCTGCTTGTCATTTTCTTGTTCTTTTCCTTATTTCACAGATCAAGGAAGTTATTCTCTCTTAAAACAGTTATGAGCCAAGGTAAATTCAAAACAGACGCGCTGAGGGTTTAATCCCTCTCTAAATTTCTGATGCATACCATTGAGAATGTCTCTGGGCCAGTCAGAATTTCATATTAAGGTTGGACATTCCTGGGTCAGTCTCCAAGTTAAATGTTTATTTTTTCTAACTATTTTGTACTGAAGTTTAGTTAAAAGACTTGGCAAAATACTCTTCAGTTTAATTTTAAGCCTGACAGAAATGCTGGCCTCGGTGTGTATATATGTGTGTAATTTAGTTGCTCTGCTACTGGAAGTCTATGGAAGATTAATGAATGGTGAGGCTCAGTGGCAGTTGTGAGGGGATGCAGAATAGAGAAAACCAGCCACCATCTGTTCAAAATGACTTTTGTAGTGCTTTTAAGGAAAACAGTTATCAGCAGGAGACAAAGGCAAACAATGGCTTTAAATATTAATGTGCCTGTATCGAATTAATATTGCAGTTGTACTTATATTATTTTAACCAGTAAATATGCATTATATTATTTTGTAGCCAAATAATATGTTTAAATAAATGCTCAAATATATATAACTGAAAATTTAATATCCGAACCAATATTTACTGTCAATTAAGATTCACAAATAAGATCTATATTAAGCCCTCAAACAGGTTCTATAAATGTTATTTTCATAAGAGTTAAGCTCTTCTTCAGAGTTATGGTCACTATTGTTCATAAAATTTATACACGTTTGTTAATTGTGTTCTTATACATATTTTTTCACTTAAGTGTTATCTTCCAATAGTTTTAAAAATTAGCCTTTAGGGCTAGAGAGATAGTACAAGGGATAAAGTGCTTGCCTCATGTATATCCAATCTTGATTTATCCCTGGCACTGCATATGGTTTCTCTGAGCACAGTAGGAGTGACCCCTGAGCATAGAGTTTGGAGAAAACCCTGAGTATCACCAATTGTGGTCCAAACACTCACTCTCCAAAATAACGTCCCAGAGTGGATTCCTATCAGTTATTTATGCTCCTTCAAAAAATTCCACTTTTCAACCATCACCTAAGAGATGTCTTTTTTCCCCTACAAGTACTTTCTATGATGTGGATTTTGATTCAAGGTCAACATGAAGTTGACTTCCAGATGATGCTAAATCTGTTGGTCTATACTAACTATGCATCCTTTAAAAATATATGTTTTTTTCTATAAAAAATAGGGGAGAGTTACTCCTAAAACATCAGAAATTCTAAATACAATGTTAGGATTAGCCCAAGAATACTTTTGACTATGGCTCCCAAATAAAAACAGTCAAAGCAAACAAAAATAAAACAAAAAATTAAAATATATGCAAAAGACCAGAGAAATAGTAAGATTTAGGACTCTGACCCGCTGGAGCAATAGCACAGTGGTAGGGCATTTGCCTTGCACGCAGCCAACATGGCCGACCCGAGTTCGATTCCTCCGCCCCTCTCAGAGAGCCCGGCAAGCTACCGAGAGTATTTGATATGCCAGACACAGTAACAACAAAGTCTCCAATGGAGACGTTACTGGGCCCGCTCGAGCAAATCGACAAACAATGGGAGGACAGTGACAGTGACAGTGACAGGACTCTTACCTACAAGAAGGTAAGAGTTTAATCATTCCAGTTTAATCGTGAACAACACACATGGTCCCTGAGTACTGCCATGATTGATTCCTGAGCTCAGCGACAGGAGTAAACCCTGACCACCTCTATGTGTGTTCCCAAAAGTATGTAAATCCCTAAAATATGTGTTTTTTTAATTATAAAGAAATTTATTTTAAAACATTTTTAATATGACTTTTTTTCTTTTTTTTTTAAATTGAATCACTGTGAGACAGACCCTTACGAAGCTGTTCATGATTGGATTTCAGCCATACAGTATACCAACACCCATCCCTTCACGAGTGTACATTTCCCAGTACCAGTGTCCCCAGTTTCCCTCCCGTTATCCCCAAAATAAGTTTCTTTACTGTCTTTGTAAAACTTTTTATTCACATCATAATAATATTCTTTCTATAACTTGATAATGTCATTAAAATCATTGGTAAATGATTTTTAGTTGCTCTCATGAACATCTTTCGTTATATAAAAAAATCATAAATGCCTATATAACAAATTAATTATTTTATCTTATTAAAAAACATAAATGTTAATTATTTTGCCTCTATTTGCTCCAAGGTCAGGCATTTTATTTGCATTTAAGTGTTTAAGTCTTCTTATGGGTTACCTTTCCTTGCCTTTTTTTTTTAAGGTTGCAGTCAGCTGTCCTTGGGGATAATCCCTTTTCTTTTTCAGCAATCTCTTCCGGCCATGCTCAGGGGACCATAAGTGGTACCAGGGATAGGAAATGAAGCCTTAGGCAAAACAAGCACCTTACCTGCTATACTTTTTCTGGCTCTCTTATTATCTTTCAAGCATAAAGGTACTCATGATACATTATTTTAGGTATCAAACTTACTTTTGTTTCCAGTGGAATCATAACTAAAGCACATCTGACATGCACTTTGTAAATTTACAGTCACCTTCAATGTTTCGGTTAGTCTACACAAAATTAAAACATAACTAAGAAACATACTTTATGCGGCTGGAGAGATAGTACAGCGGGTAGGGGTTTGTTTTGCACATGGTCAATCTAGCAATCTCTAGCACCAAACCTGGTTCTCTAAGTCCTACAAGGAGTGATTCCTGAGCAAAGAGCCAAAAAGGGTCCCTGAGCACAGAGCCAGAAATAAGGCAAGCGAGGCCCCAAATAAAACAAAACAAATGCACTTGGCATTTTCCCAAACAATCAGTATAACTTATATGGAAAATGAAGGTGCTACCTCTTAGTTCATTGTTACTGCTCTTTACACAATGATAAGTTTTACTTTAAAGAGAAAAGCTACCAAAATACTATTCCTCATCATTGTGGCAGAACTATCTGTGTAATCTAGGGAGTCACAATAGGATAAAAGTATTGTTTTGAAGTAGGTATGAAGAGGAAGAAACCAGTTGCACTGAGAATGTTTATGAAGCTTCTAATACCATAGTCAAGGCATATCTGCAGTACTTATAAAATAACTTAAAGGGATCTAATTCCTAACTGGGCTCAATTCCCTGTACACACATCTTCCCTCATTAGAAAAAGGGTCTGGTGTAAAAAAGATTGTTTGATAATCTGAAAGCTTTATCAATACAGCTATTACTCACATGATATTAAGTAAATCACTTTCCTTTTTTTGAAAAATTGTACTCTATATTTCTGTGAATATCATGTTCTTGAATTTATTCTTAGAGAAAAATCTCATGTAACATTTTTAAGTGAAGACAGACAAACTTGCAACCAAAAATATTAAGTGATAAATTTATACTTTAGCAAAAATTTAGATTCAAATCTGTCACTGTCACTGTCCTCCCGTTGTTCACTGATTTGCTCAGGCGGGCCCAGTAGCATCTTCATTGGCAAGCTACTCGTGATATATTCGATATGCCAAACACAGTATAGATTCACATCAGAGTATGGAAACTTAATTGTTCTAATGATTTATCTTTTCCTAATGAATAGCACATTCTTTCTATAACATATAATTTTTCCATTTCTTTTTGTTAATGATTTGATGCAATTAAGAGAAAGCTTTTCTTAATCCAGATATTAGATATTAATATATTTCAGCATATAACTAATTATCTTTCTGGCTTTTAATATGTACATATACAATTATACACAACTAATCTATATTCTCACAATGACACCAATTTACGTGTCTATAAATGGATTCTATTTTGCTTTATTTACTATTGGCATGCTATCTTTAAAAAACTATGCATTATTTACAGGGCACCTGTATTAGCAAAATTGATTCAATGTGATATCCAGGTTAATTACTTTATTCTTTTGGGGGGTTTGACCTGATTTCTATTTCAGTAGGCAAAATGCAGTGTAAATTGTTCTTGCCTGTAAGTGATTTTCTAATATAAGTACCTAGAGCAATATTTAAAAATAAAAACAAAGAGCAGACTACCGTAAGATATTTACGATTCTAGATGCGTTTTAAAAAAGGAATCAATCAAAATTCCTTCTACATATGATATTCTTCCAGGGATTTTGTATTCTAACTTAATTATGTGAGGTATAGAATTTTCACTGGCATCTAAATGTAAGAGGCAAGAATTACTAGTCATAATTACACTGACTTTAACTTATGAGTAAATTTGTTGTACAAAACTTGAAGAAAATAAATTTTCAAAAACATAATTAAGCAACTAGTATCAGCAAACACTTAGCTCATGCTACTTAACCTCATACTACAATAATATAGACATGAGGTAAGAGGAATCTCTGGAACTCTTCTACCTATTTTAAATGTTACATTTTATTTATACATAAGTAAGAAGTCTTATTTCATTAAAGTCATTCATCTTTAGAACAAGATGGTCCATGTGGTGGAGGAAAATGCCTCCACATAGTATACTCATTTCTAAAAAGTAGAACTAGTGAATATGGTTTTTTAATGGTAGAATTTTATTAAAATTAAGGGTTTTGAAAATATACATCTGAATTTTCCAAAAAAGGTGGGGATCTGGGCCAGAGAGATAGTACAGCCAGTAGTGCATTTGTCTTGCACGAGGCCGACCCAGGTTTGATCGTCAGCATCCCAAGTAGTCCCCTGAGTACCATCATGGGTAATTCCTGAGTATTGCCAGGTATGACCCAAAAAGTAAAAAAGAAAAGGGTGGGAGCACAATCTATGCACTTGAATTCTTAAGAAGGGAGACACATTTTTAGCTATGAAAAACGAGGGAGAGATGATAGCCATGAAATGATTTTGGCTACACCTAATTACTGATTTTGAGATGCAATGGGGTTGTGTCCAAGGAACTGAATACTTTTGCAAAGGAAAGAATTAAAAGAGATAAAGGATTCTGCTGTAAAGCCTTCAGAATGGGATGTAGCAGTGTCTCAATATTAGCTGGGGTGAAGCAGTTAGAATTCTGACCTATAGAGCATGATGAATCTGTATTCCTCTAAATTACTGTTTGCCAAATTTTATTAAGAAATCAAATGAACGCTTACAAAATTCAGTATCACACATCCTGCTTATTTCCCATAGATCTTTTGTCTACATAACTTTGCAAGTTGCTGTATTCCATTGAGTTTCATAACTTTTTTAAGATATCAGGTAGGTTATAATGTCCTTCAGTAGGAGAATATATTAAGAATTCAATGATTACTTTAAGGTTATGTGCATTTAGCAGAATTCTACAGAAGCAAGATGATATTCTCATTGCATTTTATCAGATAATGATTTTGATTTTTCCCATTACTCATGTTATCAACTCTGACCACTTGAATAATATGCTTAGTATTTTTATTTTTTTCCCCTTTTTTGGTTGGTTGGTTGGAGGGCGTTAGGCTACACACTGCAGTGCTTGAGTCTTAATCCTGTCTCTATGCTCAAGAATCATTCTTGGAGCGCTGGGAAGAAATTTTGTGTTGCCAGGAATCAAATTTGGGTTCGTGTTGTGCAAGGAAAGTGCTCTATTCATTATACTACCTATACAGCACATTATTGTTTTGCATTATATATGATTTAGCTATGTAATTCTTGAGTTATGTAAAGATCTCCTGTTCATCGTTTTGCTCAAGTGGGCCCAGTAACGTCTCCATTGTGAGACTTCTTGTTACTGCGTTTGGCATATCGAATACGTCACGGGTAGCTTCCCAGGCTTTGCCGCACAGGCAAGATACTCTCAATAGCTTGCCAGGCTCTCTGAGAGAGGCAGAGGTAGATACCCGTGACGTATTCGATATGCCAAACACAGACAGTAACAAGAAGTCTCACAATGGAGACGTTACTGAGCCTACTTGAGCAAATCAATGAACAATGGGAGGATGGTGCTACAGTGTAAAGATCTCATCTGTCAGCAAATTTTCAACTTAATTATTAATTTGTAAGTATGAACAATTCTTGGTTTTCTCTTTAATTCAAGGCTTTATTATTGTTTATTCATTGCAGTCATTTCTCTTCAATTAGTGCTCTTATTAATGCTTTGGGTCATTTGATTCTGTTTGGGTCATTTGATTATCAGCACTATCTGGTCACATCCTGGGTACCAGTATTCCAAATCATGGCTTCCTGTTGGCACCTTCCCAAACCTCTGAGACTCAAATGTTCTTCACCAGGCGGAATTTATACATAGATATCATCTGAACCCACTGTTCTCTCAATTCTGATTTTCAGTTTTTAAGCCAAGATAAAAATTCATTTGTTCTTCACAAAACAAAACAATCTGAATTTAAAAAATTATAAGGTATTTGAATGCAAATTCATAATAACATAGTCTCACACTGTCAAGTGCCTCAACTGAAATCTAGATAGTTACTCAATTTTATGTGTAAGAGGAGCTTTTCTTAATTATGTTTATTTGTTCAAAAGAGAAAGGAAAACTTACAATGTTCTAATGTAACTAAACTGTTAACTGATAGAACAGTTCATGATTTTGCATTGAGTATAATGTAGTAAGATAATGTGCTATCAAGTTTTATTTCCCTTATCAGTTCTTTTAAAATCGTAGCGTCCAACACACAAAAATTAATGAGTTGAAATAAAAAAGTATTTAAAATGTTAACCAGTTAGGTAGTTTTTTTAATATTTAAGTTCCAATTGATTTTTGATAAATGTGTTACTATAAACTTGTTTCCTCATTTGTAAAATTATACTTAATTCATGTGAAATAGCACAAGGTTTGCAGTCAAGGGATATAAATTTTCATCTTTTATAATCTCAATAGTTAAATGATTTTCCAAAAATTGTTAAATTTATCTGATTTCTAATTTATCAAAAGGCATATCAATGTTGGATCAATTTAACCGAAAATTTGTTGAGTATTTTCACATGTATACTTTCACTTATGTATACTTTACATATATTTATATATACTATATATACCTTCATGTATATTTTATTTTTATATGAGAGATATTGCATATAGCTTTATTTCTTTTGTACATGTGGGAGTGCTATCTTACAAAATTTTCAGTTGACTCAGTCTATCCTAAGTTCTCAGATAGATCAAACCGGTGGTGAAATTCTTAAATAGTTTACAATGCAAAACAAGTGTTGTTAACCTGGAATAGCACAGGTTTAAACTGTGTATGTCCACTCATAGGTTTCTCTCCATAGGTTCCACATTTATGGATTTGACCAAACACAATTGTAGGCTTATTAAACCTAAAAATGCACAACCTGAAAATTAGGAATATTAACTATAAGTTATAAAAAGATTTCCACTGCACACAAATTACTATTCCTAATGGTCATACTATTAAAGGGCCAACTTTTATTACTTAGTAGATGCTTTTGTTTGTAGAGGGGCATTTTCATCTACATATAATTAACTAGATATTTAGGTTAAATGTTGTATTTGGCTTTATACTTTTAAATAAGTACCACAGCATAAGAGATTACCATTAAATGTTCAGGAAGTCAATTTCAATAATGAAACAAATTCCGCGCACTCGAAACAGGTATTTTATTTGTAGTTTGTAGAGATTTGGGGGTTCCCAGGTTAATTATATAGTTAACCTGGCTAGAAGTTAAAACATTTAAAGCAGCAGGTGAATATCACTACTTAGGAGACAGGATTATTGAGAATGCAAAGGAGACCACGTGGTACTGGGAATTGAACAGGTGTCATATATATTCAAGGCATGCACACTCTGTGCTATTCTCCAGTCTCCACTTGAACTGTAGCACTGTAGCACTGTACTCCTGTTGTTCATCGGTTTGCTCGAGCGGGCACCAGTAACATCTCTATTGTGAGACTTGTCATTACTGTTTTTGGCACATCGAATACACCACGGGGAGCTTGCCAGGTTCTGCCATGTGGGCGAGATACTCTCGGTAGCTTGCCGGCACTCTGAGGGGGTGGAGAAATCGAACCCTGGTCGGCTGTGTGCAAGGTAAACGCCCTACCCATTGTTCTATTACTCCAGCCCCCCACTTGAGCTAAAATGTTATTTTATTTTGTATTGTTATTTTAAGTACCAGATTTACAATTCAGCTAATAATAAGGATGCATGCATATAGTGTTCCAGTAGCGTACTGTAGACTGTGCTTCAAACCATCTGCCTCTGCTTCCCAGTGTCCCCACTATGCTAAGTTCAGTTCTGTGGTACAGTTTTCAGGTTCTGTTGCCATTGATCATTTGCTTTTTCCTTATGATGTGTCTTTATATCCCATATATGAGAGAGATAATTTTGTATCTCTTCCTCCTTTCAGCATGATACTCTCCTAAGTCATCCATGTAGCAGAAAAATTATTATTTTGCCTTTACTCATAGTCAAATAGAATTTGTGTTTATACACCATAGCTTCTTTATCCAGCTATCCATTCTTCACACTGGATTGTTTCCAGATTTTTGCTCTTGTGTAGAGTGCTGCGATAAATATAGGAGCACAAATAGATTTTCAGGATAGAACTTTTGGATCCTAGGAGCAGACGCCAAAAAAAGGAATTGCTGGATAATACGGAAACTCAATTATTTGACTTTTTCAGAAGTTTAATATATATATATGAGAAAGAGGAAAAATGAGAATCCTCATGTATATATATATATATCTTTCACTCCCACAGTGTTCTCTTTGATGTGTCAGTCTCATTGGTGTGAGATGATTTACATTTCCCTGATGATGTGAAGCAGAAGTATTTTCATATATATTTTTTTGTTTGTTTTTCGAGTTCCTTATTTTTTTATTTTTTTTATTCGTGAAACATCATGAGGTACAGTTATAGTCTTAAAAAATTTTTGCTTGGGTCTCAGTCATACAGTATTTTCATATATTTATTCGTCATGTATGTATCTTCTTTGAGGAAGTTTCTGTTGATTTTCCCCTCATTTTCTGTTGGAATTGATTTTTGTTCTTGTTGAGCTCATGAGTGCATTATTAATCTTGTTTATTAACCCTTTGCTATATGAGAATTGGTCAAATATTTTCCCCTAGTGTGTGAAGTGTGTAAAATGTCATTGTTTTATTTATTATGTAGATTTCTTCATCATATGTAGCTTCATTTGATTATATTTGCTTCTGTTTGCCTGGCCAATTAAAATAAGTCATGGAAGATGTTTCTAGATTCATGTGGACTAATTTAACCCCCCTAAATAGCCAAAGAAAACTGAGAGGGAAAAAACATCAAAGAATTATCTTTTACCAACTTTAAATTGTAATATAAACTATAATAATCAAGAAAGTGTTGTATTGGATTAAAGGCATACTAGGATAGAATTGAAAGTCCAGTCCCTCAAGTATTACAATTCAATAATGGAGCTCAGAATGTGAAGAGGAATAAGAAAGACCTCTTCACAAAGCTGTGTTAGTAGCCTGTTCAGCCACATGTGAAAAAAAAAGAAATGAACTTAAACCCTATCTCACACCATGCAAAAAAACATCAATTTGAAGCAGTTTGAAGACCCTGATCTCAGACATGATTTCATAAATTATATAAGAACACGTGGTGAAAAACCTTCATGACAATGAACGTACAGAAATCTTTAATGACTTAATGTCATTGGCCACGTAAACAGAAGCAAAGATAAACAAATGGGACAAATAAAATTTTAGAAGCTTCTGCATTGCAAAAGAAGCAATGGCAAAATCAAAATGCACTACACAGAATGAGAGAAAATATTTGTACCCTACTGCTCTGAGAAAAGGATAAAACCCAGTTGACCATTTTTGTGCCATACCCAATTATGCCTGAGTTTTGTTTCTGTGCTTTGAAATTACTCCTTGTGCTCTGGAGGGGACCATATGTGGGATCAGGGATAGAACTTAAAGTGATTGCATGCAATGTAGTGCTGTACTATTTCTCTGTGCATTCAACTGAACTTTATATGAGTATCTTCCTGTCTCGGTACCTGTCTCGGTCCTTCCATTGTTCATCGATTTGCTCGAGCAGGCCCAGTAACGTATCCATCATGAGACTTGTTGTTACTGTGTTTGGCATATCGAATACGTCACGGGGAGCTTGCCAGGCTCTGCCGTGCGGGCGAGATACTCTCGGTAGCTTGCCGGACTCTCCAAGAGGGGCGGAGGAATCGAACTCGGGTTGGCCATGTTGGCCGTTTGTAAGGCAAACGCCCTACTGCTGTGCTATCGCTCCAGCTTCATTGTACTTTTAAGACTGAAAATGTTAACAGAAGAAAAAAATTAATGTAATAGAATTTTATTGACCTTTCCAACTATAATTTTTGTTTCACACTAAATATCCTAAATTCTCATGTAAAGGTGAAGCTAATCAGACTGTTTATTCTTAAAAGTTTCCTAATACAGTAAAACCCAAATTCCTCAGCTCATATTCACCTGGATTCTGCCCATTTTTTATTTGTACCTAGCCAAGACTCAGATATAGTCGAGGACAGTCTTGATAAAATGATTTTTGTCTCTATGAATTCTAATTATTGATTTTTCTGCCAGAATTTTTCTGACCCACTTATTTACTTGGCGATCAAGTGGACATAGAAAAGTTCTGCTTCTCTGCTTGCAATTGCAAGTTCAGGCAACAGTAGATAATGGCTTCTTTGTGATGCCGAATCTCTAATGACACTTCTGTAGTTAGGTTTATGAGTTCATTTATTCAGTTAGACTGACAATTCCTTGAAAAGAAAGAACATTTTATACATCTCTATGATTGTCTAGTTCCTAAATAGAACAGGTGTTGATCATCATTGATGAAGAACGAATGATTGAAATACAGCAAAGGGAATTTTACTAAGGTTAAAAAAAAACACCTCAAAACAGATGGATGAGGAGTCTATTTGAAAAATTTAAGGAACAATTTATCTAGCATTTCTTGCACAACTACATACTCTATGCAGTGTATGGATAGTTCAATATATTATGAAATATTGTTATGTTTATTGCATACATAATTACACTACATTTATATCAAATGTATACTTCTATCCTCTATGTATTACTTTGTCATATTCCTATATTTACAATTCAAGATATAACTTTACAATTGGAGACCACTTGAGGTGATTTTTTTTCTTGCATTTTTATATTCTACAACATTCTGCTCTTATAGCTATGCACACACACATACACATGCACACACATCTTACTTATGGTGTTAATAGTCAAATAATTGTATTGTATTTAGCACTTTTATTATTTTTGATTAAGGTAAATAAATGAGATTTTACATAAACACTATACAAACTTTGAATTAGTTTACAATGTAAAACTGCAGAACTTGATATAAATATTTTATTTAACACAGCATACAGGTCTGATAGAACAAACATGACCTTTTTATATCATAAGATCTTTAAATCTATGATTGTGATTCAGTTTTGAATACTACACCTGCTGAGTTTCTAATGCAAACTATCACAGTGTGAGATTCATGTTACCATAAACATGAATTCTTTCTTATTGTGATTTTATATCTTCAACACTGATTATAATGATTCTTTGTCAGCTCAAAGCTGTCAACACAGTTCTCAAAGGACTGCAATATTAACTAAAAAAAATACAGATAATGGTAACATGGGATGTAATGTAGGCTAGTATGCTCAATATAAAAGACAGAAGGAAAACAAACAATTCTCTCCCCTTTCAAGAGACTATTCTGACAAGACAGAATAAACTGTATGGTTTTGTATTTGTCATATCACTTTACAAGTTAAATTCAATAACTTTTCATGAAATATTTGGTATCACTTAATGTTTTTCACTTTACAATAGCAATATTCTAAGTATCAGCTGCCAATACTTTTTCTTCTGTTTAATCCTCTCTAACACATTTCCCTTTTCATAAAAAGTGATAAACTACACAAACACTCAACTGCCCGATTACCCAAATACCTCTACTAATTTACCAAGGTTAGCAGAAATGGGGCATACAGTATATCGTTGGCTATGCATGAATGATGTGTGCAGAAACATCACAACACTATATTTCACACTCCATAAATGAAATGGTAAAACATAAACTCAAAAGGTGCAATACTTATCTAATCTAAATTCAGGCAATATCACTAGCTTTGATCTCTATTAGGTTAAATCGCTGTCTCTTCAAGGAATGACCAAATCATTAACCCTACAAATCAGTTGATAAAAAGACTCAAATGTATGATTACTGAGTAAGCAACATTTCTGGTGCAATAAAAAATAATTCCACATAATTGAGCAGAACAATAGTGGCTGGAGAAGCTCTAAAGCATCATTCCTTCTTTCATCTATGTTCCATTTAGATAAGAAATATATGGAACATCTGTGGACTGAAAAAATTGCTAGGCACTGAAAGAAAAATGATAAATGGCAATTATTCATATGCCGAAGCTTATGTTTTAATGGGAAAAACAAGTTAGTAAGGATAACTATATCATATCAATGACCACAAATCATAGTGATTTATAACAACTGTACTTGTGATCATCGTTGGGGTGCTGTGCTCTACTTAGTCTCACTATTAAAGTAAAGCTAAAGGAAAGGTGTGTATGAAATACTCTTGACTTTTATTTTATCCCTGGTATGTACACATGGATATGATACTCCTATTTCTGATTAAAGTCCATGCTTTTGAATCTATAGTATCTATCTTGTAAATAGCAGATATTTGCTGTGCTCTTTATTCAGTCTGTCCATGCTATTTTAGTAAACTTGTATTGCTGAATTTACACCTACCACTTCAGAAATAGTTCTCACTTTTTTCCTTGTGTCTTTGATGTTCCCCTTTGGCTTCTTTATTGCTTTATATTGGATTAAATTCTTTTACTGATATAATTTATTTTTTCTGGTATTTTGTTGTTGGTGGCACTCAGGTGTTCAGGGATATTTCTGATAATACTTGGCCAAGCACAGTTGCAGCTCAATGCTAGAGTTTGCAAGTGTGGTGGTAGGGACCACTGGGTCCAGGATGAAACCATATTGGTCTACTGTGAGGAATCAAAACATGACTTTCCTGGTCTTTCTTTTATTTTTTTCTTCCTTATGGTTGTTTTGTTTAGTTTTGGGCCCATACCTGGCAGTGTTCAGGGATTATTCCTGACTATACACAGGGATCTCTCCTGTGTTTGAGGGACCCGATGTGGTTTGGGACATGGAAATGGGGTCAGTGGTGTGCGAAGAATGTATCTTAAATCCATACTATCTCTCAAACTTCTGTCTGTTAACCTTTGAAATGAATGTTGTCCTCCCTGCCCCCCAGGGGTGGGGGAGTGGGAGCGAATATGTTGACTTTTGTTTGTAGAGAATACTCTAGAGATGTTTTGTTTACGGAATGATAGTCAATTTTTTTAAATATACAGACATTGTTCCATTGTAGCTTTATTTCCCCTGCTATTTTATGTTGTGATTGAAATCCAATGTCATTATAATTTAGGACATGTATCATTAGGAACTATTGAAGTGCCTTGAGCAAGAGAAAGAGCTCATATATTTACACCTACCTTGTGACCTACATCTCTTGGGAATATTTATGAAAACCTTGCCAATCCAAAAGCAAGAATCTGTGAATAAAGAGGAATGGTTCCAATTCAGATCTGATACTGCTTAAATCATATAGTGTTGTAGAATTAACCTCTTTGAACCAAAGTTCCCTGTATTCATGACCTTTTTTGACATATTCAGAGAAACTGTGAATTGGCTTAAACTACTTCTCGGGCTGAATCATATCTTTATCTTTCTGTTTATGACAGAAAGTGCCAATTTCCAATGTGCCCAAGAAAGTGCTAACTGTTCTGTTCTATCAATCTGAGCCCATTTTCCTTAAAACCTTATATATATATATTTTGCCAGTTTCTACATGTAGTATGGAAATTGACTGGATTAATTGTTACCCTGGCAAAACAATGTTTTTGAGTCTTATAGTAATTTGTCTCTAAGACAAATTTTCCTTTCCAGAAAAAAGCATTATTTCTCATATGTAAATATTGCTAATTGTTTTTCAAGAATGACATAATTTTGGAATGAAATGTGTTTCCATTAAATATTAACAGCACTCTCAATAATAGACATATAAAAGAAATAATTTCTTGCATATTTAATTTTTAACAAAATCAGGCTAAGTATGATAAATGCCACATTGCTACTTCAATAAAGAATGCTGGCATAAACTGAGTCAAGGACTATCTCGCAGGAGGAAGAATTATATGTCAGAACCAAGGACCACTGGGATATTGAAGTAGAGGATGAATTAGGGTCAGATAACGCAAATGATATGCTGGGTATAGAAGGACATTAATCTATCTAAAATTTAGAAGCCCAGTGCTATTGGTTTAAAGGGTCTTATCAGAAATAGCAGAAAAAAGAATGAGATAAAAACACTCTGAAGACTTTTTCTGAAATGTATTGTTATTAGCATTGTTCTAGTCTTATGTTCAGACAATTTCCAATTTAGCTAAGGTTCAGTATTGTTAACTCTTTATAATTAAATACATTTAGTTTGACTTACTTATACGTTAGACTTACTTATACTCTTATTCTGTTATGGAAACTTCATGCTTAAAAACTATGCCAATTTTAAGATGTTCTTCCTTATAAAATTATAAGTCTCTTCATTAGAGAAATATGGCATAATAATGAATCAGATTGTTTTCTTAGAGAAATTGGGGTTTCTATATTACCATAATTTAATACAAAATTGTGGACACAAAATAAATTTTAGAAGTGCTTAAAAATATAAATGAAAGAATTCTCACTATAAAGTTAGTCTGGTATTTGGAACTGTAAAAGAAAATTACAGCACAAGCACTATGGTGTAATTTATTCTATTTTTTTAAGGCAAGAATATACAAAGGGGAGCCAATTCTGATCTTCTTTATCTGTCTCATTTCATCCAAGTTGGAAAACATACAAAGAAAGATCTTGAATTTTAATCAGTAAGTAGTAGAAACAGATCAGAGAATCAGATTTGGCTATTTGATTATAATAAAACAAAAGGTATGTCTAGTATTCCTATGGATTCTTCCAAGGGCAACAGATTCTTTCCTATGTTTAGTGTATTTTCTGACTGTGTCACCATGAGACTCATTACTTCACTTGCACAATGGATAAACACATAGCGTAGTTAAAGTTTTTAATTTGAAAAATAAATTAACATTATATCACATAATTTATGGGAAATGTGCAATATATTTTATTGACTGCATGTAGAACTTGGAAATATGATTTATTGAATTTGCTATTTCAGCATGATGAATTGATTGTCACATTGAGGATTATGGAATTAGCTAGAAGAACAGATGATTAACCACCACAGCCTTTTGGCTAGTGAAGTTTTACCTTCTGATTTTTGAACATTAATAAATCATACTTCAGCATATGGGACTATTTTGGCAATAGAGCCACTATCAATTTAATCATCTCAAACCAGAAATCAGTGTGCTAGTTGCAAATTCTGCAGACATGAAAACCAGTTACTAAGAACAATTGAGCATTATTCTTATAGTCACATTAATTACAGCTGAAACAAACCTTGAAGAGCTAAGAAAATATAGTACAACTTATCTACTATTTACTAGGGAGAAAAAAAGGAATCAATATAGCCATTAATTGCACAAATAGCAATAAATACTTTGGCTGCTGTCCAGGAAGTGTACCAACCGAGAGAATTTTTTGTACTGCTGCTTTCATTACACAGATCATAGTCACAGTAAAGCAGGCAGTGGACTGCTGTTCAATAAACTAAATTTAATGTTTCTCAATTATGATCATCACGCTCAGATATAATACTAATAGGAATGTCAGACGCGATTACATTTTCAGATTTATGTAAAATAATTCAAATGCTATTTGCTATCCCTCAGATACAAGGTTCATCCGGTTGTTTTTGCAGTCGGTCGATATTGATCATACACAGCTAGTAGCATAGTAGAGACCCGATGGCAAGTATATATAACATCCCTTGTGCCAGCCGCTGGGGTGCCGTGCCAAGCACCAGGGGCAGTGTGCCAAGTCATCAAGCAGATAGCGTACCTCTGCAAAGCTGCCTTGTTGTTTTTCTACAATATTTTTTTGAATTGCTCACATGTGCCATGAATATTTCTTGCCAACATTACCCAGCATGAAGCAGAAATGAAGGAAAAGAAATGTCTTTCTTAGAGAATTCTTTTTAGCACTAAATGAATCTAGTGAAGATATCACTCTAGTATCATTAGATGTTGTTATGTATGGCTCGGGCTGTGTCATTTAGCAAAGTATTACTCAGTGGGCTGAGCAGCTGGTATATATGATTTTGTATACCACCTGCAAAAAAATATGTCAAACCATATAATCAACCACCTGGCTTAAGAAAGTAGGGGAGCTAAACACTACTTTGTTGTTGCACCCACATTTTCAGGAAGTTTGAGGACATAAACAGATATAGGCAGAATGAACATTGTGCAAGATAGGGTTTGTTAAAGCTTTTCTGTTCAATAAAGCATACAGTGCCTGCTGTTCAGAATACTGTTGAACAGATTTGCTTTATTTCTAATGAAGGTGTTTGGGCATTTTCCTGGCACAAATGGAGTAAAATTATGTACTTAAAACAACATTTTAGAAGAACAACACAACAAAATACCACTTCAATTGCTCTGCAACAGATTGGAAAAAATGAAAATAGATATAAACCCAAACTCGATAATGAATTAGTGTCATTACTATGGATGAATCATTCATTTAGGAGAATCTAGCCTACTCTGAAACAGCCTGTGTGTCTTGCAACTTTAACTGAGTTCCTTTCTGTCTAAAACCATGTGCTTATTTTAATAGTCTGTGTGCCATTACTCGTGGGGAAAATACTTCACAGGTGGCCTCTTTACTTATTTGATCATAAGTGATTGAGAGATTTGATTGTAAACTAATCTTTATATCACCAGATTTCTCGTGTCAGCAATGTCAATCTCATTATCTCACCTTTTCACTGGTTCAGCACTAGCTCTCTTTTCGTGGTTGATGCACCTTTTAAAATTTGGGCTTCTCATTGTTTGACACATTACTGGAGGAAGACCAAATAACTAGATGAGGGTATTCAGTATCAAACAAAGGGAGTTGCTGCTTACAAACCAAGGTAACTTGCTTTCATTATCTCTGTGGCTGTGAGTTTAAAGTCATTAGATTCTCCCTTTTGTCTCTTTTTAATATAGAAAGACTGATTTGGGAATTGACTCAATCCCACCACTTTAAACAAAAAAATGCTAGAATTTTGAACATTTATAGAAATTCCATTGTGTAATATTGGTTTTCTACTGAGCCATCCTTTGTTATAGGGTGGCTTAGTCATCACCACTGTATTTCTTTTTTTCACTAAAAGTTTCTCACATGGGAGTTTTTGAAATTGCCAGTGCTTTGTGAGAATTTGTGATGGTATTCTGCCCATTCCTTCAAACCTTCATTTTAACTGTTTCAGATCAGAAAGCAACAAACCTTTAAAACAAAGAAACTGAAGAACTTTAATGACATAGATATATACTATGCATTAAACCAATGTGATTTAATTTTTTTATTAAAATAAATTTTGGATAAAAGGAAGTACAAAATAAGAATTCTTATATAAAGTTTATTAGTCTAATTTTGTAGTGAAACTATATTTTAATGCTCTTGAGTTTTATCATCTTCACCTTTGACACTGTGATTGTCAATTTATGTGTAAAGTAGAGTGTGCCATGATCTGACCAGATATTTAATTTAAACTTTTTGGTGTGTCTTTGTGGAGCTATTTCTGGAAGAAATTAATGTTTGAAATAATAGACTGAGTAAGGCATACTGTGTTCTCCAGAGTGAGGGGAAACACTTGTCAATTTGTTGATGTCGTCTATAAAAAGAAAAAAGAGAAAGAATAAGAAGGCAGTGTATATTCCTAGTGTCCTCCTGATAGAGCTGAGACACCCTGGTCATTTTTATTCATTTTTGGCTTTTTTTTTTGTTACAGTGGGCGATGCTCAGGGGTTATTCCTGTCTCTGGACTCAGGAATTACTCCTGGTGGTGCACAGGGGACCATAGGGGATGCTGGAGATCGAACCTGGGTCGGCCGCATGCAAGGCAAATGCCATTCCTGCTGTACAATTGCTCCAGCCCAAACCCTGGTCTTTCTATCTAGATCTACAATCATATATGATACCAGTTCTATGCTTCTCAGGTTTTGAAACAGAGACTGGAACTTTACTGCCAACTTGGAATTTCGGGTTAGGGACTTCTAAATCTTCATAACCATGTAGATTGTGCCTAGAAATGAATTAAAATATACATATCTTACACAGTATTTACTAATTATAATATAAATATATTTACACCTGAGGAACTATCTCTCCACACTACGTAACTTCTTAACTTCCCTCATTTTTTCTCTTGTTCTTTTAATGCATGTTGTCATTTTATAGTATCTAGCTTATGCTATGTATTTTGAAAGTATAAGAAAATTGTACTTTTACACATTTTGGATCTTTAAAGTTTTAGATTAGTTCTTACTGTTCATGTGTAAATAATATTCACTTAGGTAATAATATAATCTTTAGGGTACTTAAATTTTCAAACAGCACATTTTTTAAGTTCTCAGTGACACAAATTAAAATATGTTTCAGTAATTTTTCTTCATACAGTAAACACTGATTTTCCCCAAAAGTATATCTTTCTTTCCTAAAAGCTGTCCATTTATATTTTCTCTTCTTTGTTCTGTTTGTACTTTCTTTATCTATAACGTTACTTTTAGGAATTCTTTATTACCCTCGATATTCTCTTCCTTCTTTCACTTTTTCTTTCTCTTCCTTTCCTTTCCTGCCTAGTTCTTACTTGCCCTTCTTATCTTGTTCCCTTCCCATTTTTTTCTATACCCTTAACTTCTTCGTGTTTTTCTTTATCACTAAAGGCTATTAGTATTTACCCAAGATGAGAGCTGATTAAATTTTTCTGTTAATATGAGTATTTTCCAAGTATTTGTCTAGTTGTCTGATTGATCATTTGGGATAAGGGAGATTTACTTGTGCAAGTTGTTCTTTTAGTTTCATGTCTTAATTTTCCTGTAGTCTTTGGTTTCTAGTTTATGTAATTTTATTTTCATACATACATGCTTAAGATAACTTATTTTGAATGCTTGCATAGCTTCCATTTGTGTTCTGTTTGTCTGAGTTGGGGGCGTTTTCATCGTGGTCTTCATGAAGTCCTGTGGCCTGTCCCAGTGATCCTTAGCCAGTCTGAGGATGCTGGACTGCTCGCATATGTGAACATACATCTACATTGTAGATGACACTTATATTTAACAACATTGAAATCTGATGATTTAATGTATTGATAGTTGAATGTATTGATAATCGAATGTATTACTTTCAATAAAATGCATACATATGTATATATCAGATCAATAAATTGAATCAACTCAAAACTATGGTTCAAACTATGAACCATAACTTTTCTT
Organism: Sorex fumeus; assembly: GCF_029834395.1. Classification (NCBI taxonomy): domain Eukaryota; kingdom Metazoa; phylum Chordata; class Mammalia; order Eulipotyphla; family Soricidae; genus Sorex; species Sorex fumeus. Next base: position 57,170,028 of record NW_026606065.1, read on the forward strand.
TTGTTTCAGCAATTCAAAAAGTTTTTGTGTCAGTATACATTAGTATTATCTTGCATTTCTCATGGCACATATGGGCTCGTCATGGACATGACAGGCTGGAATTTGATATGGATAATGGGTCTATAAACAAGTAAAGCAGGTGAACAGGAGGTAAGTCCCGATCATGCTAATATGTAACACTCAGTGGGAGTGAGAGTTTGAGGACTACTTAAATTGAGTAAAAACTTTCCAATACTGTTACCTCAATTTTAGTTTTCATTATTTCCTAGTGTGTAAAACAGCTACACATAAGATACTTGAACTCAATTTAGTGCATGATGAAATTCCTCAATCCATTTGGCTCTGATATTTTAAAATTTTTCTTAGTTCTACTATACCTTTATTTAAGATTTCAGAGATATAATGCTATTATTTTACAGTACTGCTTAAATACACTTAATGCATAAAACATTTATTTTCATGGACTTCTATATCTCACTCTTGTAGTCCAGTAAAATGTTGGCAACTATTTGGTCTGCCAAAGGGGGGACATGAGGAATAATTTAGACAACTCATTTGCAATTTGCATATACGGATTACTAGTGTTCTATTTGGAAATAAATTAATCACTGCTGTCAGGATCAGGCATCAATCTCAGATTCTTATTACTAGAGTGGTGTTATCAGTTACTGCACTATTTGAGTTTCAGTGACAGAATCTGCTCTACATAGTTTAACAAAAGAGGGCATAAGTTGTTTAAACTTGTTGGGTGATGCAGTATGGAATTCAGAAATGACTGCCAGAATGTTTCTGATCTTCTGAGAGATCTATAAGATCCATCACTTCTGACATCTAGAAATCAAGAAGTTTTATTAACATCAGTTTTCTGGGTTGTTTAATACACTCACACTCATTACTTCAGATTGAAAAAAAATACCTGCCTGTTATTTTTTATGCAATCAAAAGTAGTTTCTAATACAAGAATCAAATATCAGGAAAATACCAAATTAAATATGCTGGTATTGGCGTGCCTGGTTTGTCTTATACCGGAGCTATCCTATTCTGTACCACAAAAATTTAAAAATCACCTTTAACAGTTTCAATTTCTTCAGCTTTGGTCCTGAAGTATATGATACAACAGGCTACCTTCACCACACCCGAACCTGAAGTATGAGCTCTTCCTCTCTGGGAAATAAACGTAAGCCACTGACATTAGAGAACTATCTGTATGCAAAATTATTGCCTAACAGAGTGACTGATGCGGGATATTTTTCTTATGTCCCAGACCACTGGCTATTCAGAAAATAAATGTAGATGCATTTTCCTGAGTTTTCATGAAAATTAGATCCTTAATTAATCCAAGTTAGAATAATTTTAAGAAGCTTTCTCATAAATGAGGTATGATTTTTAATATTGGAACCTAAATTATTTTTTGGAAGTTTGTGTGATAATTTACTTCACCTTATATATACACATATAATGTGAGAACAAAAACATCTTCAACTAAAATGTGATTCGTTCCAAAGAATAATGAAAACCCAGCCTTAAGGCCACATATTCAAAGAATATTTTATTGAGGACCCTAAATTGAAGCTTTTATTTCCAACTAGTCCTGGCTGGTTCAAGCTCTGCAGTGGAAATACTGAATCTTCAAATCAAGAGTGAAACCTTTCAGTTTCAAAATATTTTCATATTCCTCTTCATTTTAAAAATGTCTTAGAATATTTTGAAATAATCAGATGATGTACAACTATCTTCAAAATACATAGCACTGTAGCACTATCCTCCCGTTGTTCGATTTGCTCAAGTGGGCACCAGTAACATATCCATTGTGAGGCTTGTTGCTACTGCTTTTGGCATACAAATACACCGCAAAGAGCTTGCTAGGCCCTGCCATGTGGGCAGGATACTCTCGATAGCTTACCAGGCTCTTCGAGAGGGACAGAGGATCGAACTTGGGTCAATTGCATGCAACGCAAAACGTCCTACCTGCTGTGCTCTAGGAATCAAGCTATACAGTAATGAGAAAAATAAGCATGTTTTCCAAATCAAATGGAAAATGTGTGGAACATGTTCATTAGAACATAAAAATATATATATTTTTTTTTACAAAATCACTGTCATTAAAAAATACACCAATTTTCACTCTCTTAACACGACACACTCCATAATCATACTGTCAACCCCTCGCTACCCTGTTTCACTGGGACAACCCAGAGTGGGGCAGATGAGGCTCTTTCCCACCGTAAAGGAGCCTGCCCAGGCAGCTAAAAACCTCCAGAACTCAACCATCACATGTTCATGGCCACTCTTCACACACTTGAATGGACATCAGCCATGAGTGAATCTATTCCTGGACAATTTGTACCTCACACCACCCATATTCCAAGAGTACCGCACCACATCTGATGGGGTTTAAAGTAGGAGGCAATCAATCTTAGAGGGAAATATTTCTTTACAAATATACATATATAAAAGTTAAAGACCCTCCTGTTGATCATCGATTTGCTCGAGTGGGCCCAGTAACGTCTCCATTGGAGACTTAAGGGCTGGAGATATAGCACAGCGGTAGGGCTTTTGCCTTATAAGCGGCCAACATGGCCGACCCGAGTTCGATTCCTCCACCCCTCTTGGAGAGCTCGGCAAGCTACCTAGAGTTTCTCGCCCGCACGGCAGAGCCTGGTAAGCTACCTGTGACATATTCAATATGCCAAACACAGTAACAACAAGTCTCATGATGGAGACGTTACTGGGCTCTCTAGAGCAAATCGATGAACAACTGGAAGACTGCACTCATATACATATATATGTAAATATAAGCACACAAGGCTCAAACATTAACAACATGTTAGTGACCTCTTATAGGGGCATTTTCAGCTGTTTTTCCTAACAAACCATACAATAATAAATTATTTTGGTTTTGTTATGGGGCAGGGGTTGGTGTTCGGGATGGAAACATCCGAAATATGGTGGTAGAAGGTATAATGGTGGTGGGATTGGCATTTGAATATTAAATGTTATCAAATATTATGAACTACTTTATAGAATTTTAAAAATTTAAAAAAATACTCCAATTTTAAATTTAAGTTTTTTAAGAATATGCACCTGAATGAAGAAGGTACCAATATTTTCTGTTTATATTAAACATTAAATTTTATAAATATTTTCATTAATATATCTAAGCCAGAGTCTACAAGTACATGCATATAAACATATGTCTATAGGCAGATTTATCTCCATTGAAGAAAATATAGGTATTATAAAAATATATCTCGGTATATTAATACATTTAAAAGTTTTAATAAATATTCACTATAAATGACCTAAAGATCTCAGATAAAATAAGAGTAAGTGACTTGTAAATAACTAATGGCAGTAAGGACCTACTGCTATTACTTAATCATACCCATATTCTACAACAAAACAGCCATGTAAGGGTCATTACTGAGAAGAATGTCAAATTGGCCGATTTAATGTTACTTAGGGCTTACTTTATCTATATAACTGTCTCAGATAAGAACTGCAAGCTAATAATAATTACATTAGTGTCAGAAGTGTAGGGGACACCTATGGTTTATTTAGTAGGGAAAGAGAGTTCTAATGTTCTAAATTGAATTTTACTGTCTACTTTAAGATAGTTAAATACCATATGTAAAATATTCAACCATCCATTAATGCTTGATATACTGAGAAATACAATATTGTTTGAAATAGTTTAATGTCTTCCACTACCTCTGTCTATATTGCTTGTGAAAGGACATGTGGTGGTCTTTTGATAATATATCGACATCTCATTGATACATCTAAGTAAAGTCACCATATTTTCACTTTATTTTGCTTAAGAAAAAATTAAAAGTCTCATTTGAAAACTATGTCTTATTAAAAAATGAAATGTTTTATTTTTAAAAAATCAGCATGTTTGTAGCTTTCAAAGTTATGTTTTGAGTATCAAGTTATATTCTCTAAATTTACACAGCTAACAAGCGCTTTAAAAGTAAGTATGTAAACATTATTATTTGAATTTAAATTTTCTATTAACTGAGCATGCTCTTAGACACTCCACAGACAAACACACACCGTCTGTATTAACACTGTATTATCAAAGTCAATTATAAAATAGTGAAATACTGAAAACAAAGTATAACCTCACAGCTATTTTGGAAATGATGTGTCTCATTTGAAATGTTCTTAACTTCCAAAGACAGTTAAGAATCTTTAGAATATATGTATAATTAATTTGATTAGGCAATAATACTGTTGTGTGCTTGAAATAGCTTGTTACTATGTTTTTTTTTTAGAATAAAAATATTGAACATAGAACAAGAGCAAAGCATAGATAATAGGCAAAAATATTATAGGAGCATGTAATTGTGAACATGAAAGTATGCTAATCAATTTAGCAAGTTTGAGTAGATATATGAAAAGTGGAATTTTAGAATATTTTTGTAGAAATCTTCTCTTATTTGTTTAGAATGATGAACTTTGGAATGATGACAAAAGAAGGAATTCTGCTTACATTGCTTTCATGTCAACAAATGTGGCAATAGTTAGGAGGATTAAATGCAAAGATGTCCAAAGGAGACTATTTTACCATTATGTCTGTTGTTTGAAGTTTAGCAGTCCAATCTGTCAGCGAAAAAAGGCTAAACTGTCCAGAGTATGCCCGGCCAGAAACCATCAGGTAACAGATCAACATATGTATGCTGTGCTTTATAATTTACAAAGCATTTTACTGTGCATGGTTTCATTTGTACTTCACAGCAATCCAGAACTATTGGCAGGTCAAACATTACATTCTGCAGCTTAAAAGCTAAAATCTGAATGAGAGAATTTAAGTGATTTCTACATTGACATAATGCTTGTGATAGCAGATCTAGGAGCTAGATAAATGTTTTGTAATTCTAATTGCAAACTTTTTAATGACATGCTTTCTAAATGTTAGGTTTAATGCATATCAAGATTTTATGAAATGTCAAAAATGTTTAATTTTTCTGGATTCATTAAAACTAGCTCTTATTTTTTTTAGATTAGTAAACACCATGAATATTTTTTCTTCACTGCAATGTGGATCAAATGTGAACAGAATGAGTTTACTCCATGAATAGTAACTTCCATAAACTATACATGAGGATTGAGATAACATATTTTAACAAATATTCTCAAGAATATTGGGCTGGAGCGATAGCACAGCAGTAGAGCGTTTCCCTTGCACGCAGCCAATATGGCCGACCCGAGTTTGATTCCTCCACCTCTCTTGGAGAGCCTGGCAAGCTACCTGTGATGTATTTGATATGCCAAACACAGTAACAACTAGTCTCACGATGGAGACGTTACTGGGCCCGCTCGAGCAAATCAATGGATAATGGGAGGACCGTGACTGTGATTCTCAAGGAAATAATTATGAAGTCATAAATAAACTTGGATAAAGATAAAAAATAGATAGTTCTCTATGAATGTGTGCATACATGTGGATCACAGTAAAAGGCAATCTTTTTAACATATATGATGCCTTTACTTGAAATGCAAGTTTCTGATTAAATTTTAAACCATAGCACTGTCCTCCTGTTGTTCATTGATTTGCTCGAGCGGGCCCACTAACGTCTCCATTGTGAGACTTGTTGCTTCTGTGGTTTGGCATATTGAATACGTCATGGGGAGCTTGCCAGGCTTTGCCGTGTGCGTGAGATACTCTAGATAGCTTGCCGGGCTGTCCAAGAGGGGCAGAGGAATCAAACCCAGGTCTGCCGGGTCAGCAGTGTGCAAGGCAAATGCCCTACCTGCTGTGTTATGCAAAATCATAGTTAACGTGAAATAAAATCTTTCTGCTGCTTAAAGAAACATACAATATGGTAAAAATTGGTATTATTCAAGTTCTACCTTTTTATCTAAGTATTTATTAATTGAACTAATATTTATAGAAACTAATAAATGGAAAAGTATTCTGTATCAAAGTGACACAGATAGTGGTACCATAGATACATTTTTCAACAGAAATTATTTTTTAGCTTGATCTATATGAAATTAAGAGCAGCTGAACAATTAACTGCATCAACTCTGCTTCTATCTAACTGGAATTATATTTAAAATTTGTTAGTGTGACCACTACTGCGACTGCATGATATCATATGTTATTCATACCAGCAGTGGAAAACAAATTGTCTACGGTTGCCTTTTTGGCAGATAAAATCCTAAATAATAATGGTGGATCTGGGGTCAAAATATTGAATGAAATCAAAGTAGAGAGAAAGTAATGTGGAAATCATCTGCCCCAGAGGTAGGGGGAGGGTGTGGGATCAGGGGGTATACTGGGGTTTTTGGTGGTGGAAAATGGGCACTGGTGAAGGAACAGGTGTTTCATCATTGTATGACTGAGACTTAAACCCAAAAGCTTTGTAACTGCTCTCACGGTGATTCAATAAATAAATTTATAAAAAAGAAAAAAAAATTGTAATTTTCTAGAAAATAATATGATTTTTTAATTTTAGAAAATGTAAATATGTGAGTCTTATATCTATGTAATAGTTATAAATCAGCATGCATGGCTATAATATGAAGACTAAAAGATTTCATCCTGGATTTTTATTTAAAAAATCATTGCTATAGGCATGGATGACAGACTAGTAATTATTTCAATTGTGACTTTTTTGAAAATCGAGGACCATCCACAACGTTGCTTAGGATTACTCCTTACTTTGTGTTCAGGCAGTCTTCTCGTGAGACTTAGGGAGCTTTGTGTTACCTGGAAATGAGCCAGAATCAACCATGTTCAAGTCAAGCATGCAACCCACTGTATTTCATCTCACACCCCAATGTTATTTTAAAATCTCCTTAGCTGAAGGAATGAAACAGCATGATACTGGAATAAGGATAGAATTATTAAACAATGGTTTAGAAATCAAGAGTCCGAAAACAAATTCCCAGGTCAACTGATTTTGAACAATGACACTGGGTATATGAAGTAGAGTAAAGGTAAACTTTCACAAATGGTGTGGAATAATTACGTGCAGATAATAAAACTGCATTCACATCTCACACAAAAGTTGATTCAAAGTGAATCATGAACTTTGAGATTCATAAAGCAAATAGGGTAAAATATAATCAGAATGCTACAAGATTTAGTCCTCAAATTGTTTTGAATGATATGGTTGACAAAGGCAACAGAAACAAAATTTTAAATTTAAAATAGCACTGTATATAGTTAAAACGTTTCTGCATAGCAAAAGAAACATGGGTTAAAATTATAAGACACCCAATAGAATGTGAAGAAATATTTACACTCAACACATCATATAAAGTGTTAACATCCAAGGTATATAATTTCTTCACAATGATTGAAAACAAAATTTCCAAAAAACCTACTGAAGAAGAAAAACAGGATTATTGAGGAAGAAAAAGGAAAAGTAAATGTGAATTGGCACGTATGTGCTGCCTATAGGATTTTGTCGAGTCAATTAGCAAATGTGTAGTGAGATTCCCATAAGTATTAGGCACCGTGGCACTGTGTTGTTGAGGATTTAGGAATAAATCCACACCCTAATTCAATAAAAGGACCACAGAAAGAACAACTGCATGATTTGGATACACCGTAACTATGAGAAAGATGGTACAACAAGTAAAAGAATGGTTGTCAGGAAGTAAGATGTGTTGGTAGAGGCAAAGGATGACACATCATTCTATTTAATTTCTAGTAAGACTTTACTTTTTGTTTTAAAATAATACAGACGATTAAATATCAGTTATTATTTTCTGATGGTACTTGTAAAAATATTTGGAAAAATAATCTTTATTGTTTTCCATACAAATGTAGTATTCGACTTTTGACGAATGTTTGATCTGAAATAAATGACCATCTTTCTTCCATCTCTTGGAAATTTTGCCTTAATTACAATAAGGTTGCACTATAAAAGCAAATGTAAACAAAAAGGATCTTTGGTAGCTACTTTTATGTCTGCAATTGCAATATTTCACTTGTTGAGACTATTGAAGTTATACATATTTGACCTTCTGTGCATTACCTATGTTCTGTTACAGGTTTAAAAGCTGGATTGAGTTTTGTCTCTCATTTTTTATAATATTTTGTATTTCTGGAAATACCTAGCTTACCACTTACATTCATTTCTAGACTGAAATATTATTAATGTCTTCAATTTGTTTCTGCCCCTTGCACATACATACATACTGTCACTAGATTTGCAAAGTAGGAAACTATTATTAACAATTCCCCTTCAGAATTTTTAGAGCATTGATACTGATATGGGAACAAAGAAGAGTCAGATTAGACAAAGAATGTCCCTTAGGAAAGGAATTACTGGTATGTGAAAATGGAATGTCACAGTGATGGACCTAATAACCTCGGCCACCAGATAATCATCTCAATATTCTGGTCTTCCCCATCCACCTCTCTCACCACCCTGCCCTGCCTGCTTTAAATTCAGTGATAAATGGTCACTCATCTATCAGAGTTAAGAAGATATAAAAGGAAAAGGGGATTAGCTTTTCTCTGGAATCCTGGTTGGGAGACCCCTCTCCTACTATGGGAGGTATGCCACCCTCTGACCTTTTCCTAAATAAAATCTTGTAAATTTGGTCTTTTTTTTGTCTTCAGTGACTTCCTTCCAGTTTTGACTGCTTGAGGATAAGTACCTGTGCGTGCAGTAATGGTACATAGTAATTGTTTATTATTATTTTCTCTTACTGTATGAATCTACATTTTATCTCTAACCCACATTCATCCTTTCGGAAGAGATAGTGACGAATTTAAATGTCTCCAATGTTTGCCAATTTAGATTACTAGGACATAGCTTACAAATATTTAAGTACTGAAAATTTTTAGAACTTATTCATTTCTTAAAGAAAATCTCTGCATATAGGAAGGTTTTATTTTTCTCTTACCTCAACAAAAATTGCTGACCTACCCAGATTATCTGGTCCCTAGAATATAGAAATGAATACAGGGAAGGAAAGAAATCGAGGAGGTAGAATAAGAAGAGGTGGAGTAACAGGATTAAAGGTAGGGAACTTGGACACATGGGTATTTACATATACTTGTATTACAGAGATAACAGCATAAAAGTATAAGATCTTAACTACAACAACCAACCTTAAAAATTTACCTACCAAGGCATTAGGCTAAAAAGGGGGAGAGAAATTGGGACACTGGTGGAGGATTGTTAACACAGGTGATGGGATTAATATGGAGTATTGTAACTCTGAAACACAATTATGAATCATTTTCGTAAATAATGAGAAATATTATAGAAGGTAATATCTGGATATGTAAAATAGGGTATGTGTTACCTTGCATACAGTTTTCCTGGGTCCAATCCCCGGTATCCCATATGGTCTGCAGAGCACCCACAGGAATGATTCCTAAGTGAAGAGCCAGGGGGCAACCACTGAGCATTGCTAAGTGTGGCCCAAAAACAAAAACAAAATGAAGAAACAAAGTTGCCACCTTCAACATCTTGGAGACCAATACAAAGATGAAAAGATGAGGGCTAAAAAAAAAAGGCTTTTAATGTTGTTTCTATGGTGACAATAATGGTGGTGGGGATGGTGTGTTTGTGTGTGTGTGTGTGTGTGTGTGTGTGTGTGTATGAGAGAGAGAGTGAGAGGGAGGGAGAGAGAGTATAGTGAGCACATTTGCTTCTCTTTGCTTATTGGTGATGATAAAATATTCTCTTTCCCCATTACAACTAAAACTGTCTCATTCTAAAGAAGACACATAAACTATCAAATGCAATGTGATGTTTTTGTTAAATAATAAGCAACAGAAGCATACAGAAATAAATATTTCTCATGGAGGTAAAATATATACAACTATAAAATCATAAATATACTGGAGAATTATAATATGAATTTGTAAATTGTATGCAAATAGCTTGAAACCAGATCTATAAAGACATAAATAAAGCAACAAGACTGAAAGGTTTATACGTTGGCTTGTTTATAGAGTAGCACAAACATTTTTCTTTTTTAATTGGCAATTAATTTTCGGCAGCCATCTAGGTACTTTCATGTCAAATTACTTTTCCTACACTAAACAAGATTAGGCATCCAAGCAGCAAAGCACTTACGTGAAAAGTGAGAAACTGACTGTCAAGTAGATATTTTCCACCTATAACCAATTAAAATGTTTCTTTTTTGATGAATGGGTGTTGTAATTTCACATTTTGAATTTTTACCTAAGTGCATACCTGTATAGCATCCCAGTTAACAGGACTAAAAAAGATATGCATTAAGATTTCTTTTATTTCTTACAACTCACTGTTAGAATGACACAAATAAAAACTTTTTGTGGGGGAATACATGATAAATATAATGGTCCTTATGATATAGAATAAAACACAAAATACATTAATCACACATGTATGTATATGTCTTTATGATCATAAGCATAAGTGTATATATATTTTTAAATTTTAAGTAATAAACTTCAAAATATATCTATCAAATAATTTTAGAATCTCAATTCTCCAAATACTATAATTTTATTTTAAAATGTAAAGATGCCTGTATTTAAAAATTAAACCATTGACACACAAGGTAAAAAAGTAATGTATTATTGATAATCATCAAGTAAATGACATAAAAGGAAAATATTGATTTTTTTTAGAAGATGTCTCATTTTTCTTACTTCACAGAAGACTGATGCAGGTTCATGAGGCTATCAATATTATTTGAATTAATGCATATTCCTTACTATTGATTGCCTTAACAATGATTGTCATAACTGATTTATGGGCACTTATGCCTGTTAAATATTTTAAGAGGTAAATATCAGATTTGTATATATAAGTAGATTGGCTTGAATAAACAAGGTTGGATGTTAACATTATGCCTTTTGATTCAATCTATATTATAATACATTATGCAAGACATATTTTTAATATAGCAACACAAATTCAACTGAATAAGATGACTTTCCTTACTAGAACTAGCTACAAGATTCTTTCTAAGAATAGCTAAGGATTTGAAATTTTGAAGTTGTGATATTTATGTCCCTTGAAAATACATTTAATATCATTAAGAAAATCTAATAGTTATTAAGTTAAAATATACATTTCAGTATATTATTATTAAATTGAAAAATGTTTCATTTTTAATCAATTATGAATATAAAAATTTAACTTCCAATTACTTTTATGGCTTACATTTTCCTGAACAAATGACAAAAAAGGTTGAAGTGAAAGGTAGAAAGTGGGTATTATATGTATATGCATAGTGATATAAATCCTATATTTAATATAAATGCTTTTGCTTTTTAAGTGAGATATAATATTATTACTTACCATAGAAACACAATTTAAGTTTATTTAGATATTACACTGTAGCAGTGTCTTCCCCTTGTTCATCGATTTGCTCGAGCGGGTACCAGTGATATCTCCATTGTGAGACTTGTTCTTACTGTTTTTGGCATATCGAATATGGCACAGGGAGCTTGCCAAGCTCTGCCGTGCAGGCGGGAAACTCTCTGGTAGCTTTCCAGGCTCTCTGAGAGGGACTGAGGAATAGAACCCACATGCAGTCACATGCAAGGCAAACACCCTATCCGCTAACATTAAGATATTATGTGTATAATTCACTAACTTTAAGAAACACATAGAATAATTATTATTAAATTGACAGAGTTGCACAAATGTTACCACAATCTCAACATATCTATTTCCCATAAGTAATACCTCATAGTTATAAAAGTCACTATGTTCTCACAACACCGGTTACAGCTCACTGCTAATATTATTATACTTAAGATAGCCCTTTTCTTTATATTTCTCATGAATTTAAAGACAAATATGAGGTCTCTTCATAAGGAGTTTTTAATTTAGTATAATATTTTATAATATTTTACAAATCTCCATCCCTCTTGGAGAGCCTGGCAAGCTACTGAGATTATCCCGCCCACACGGCAGAGCCTCGCAAGTTACCCAAGGGATACTCCATATGCTGAAAGCAGTAACAATGACGGTCCTTATTCCCCTGATCCTAAAAGAGCCCCCAGTATGCCATCAGGCTACACTAGCATGTGTCAGGGATGAATGGAAATGTTACTGGTGCCCCCTTGAGCAAATCAATGAACAACGGGAGACAGTGATACAGTGATTTTACAAGTTCATCCATGTTGAGAATGTATTAATAATTCATCGTTATTATAAAAAAAGCTATTCCATAGTAGAATATAACATAGGTCCATTGCCATTTGATAGATATATGCATTTTTTGGCAATTTTATGTGTTGGTGCTATTGTTTGTTCATAGAGAGATATTCAGTGATAGTGAGATAGCATAGAAGTTAAATCACATGACAGGCATAGGCTGTCCCTGGTTTCATCTCCACCACCACACACACAGACCTGCATTGCCAGGTGTAGCGTTGGAGTGTCCTGATCAGCTCTAAATTGACTCTACTGGTTCCTGGTGCCATAGGTCACAAGCACATTACTGTTTCCTCTGTTAAAACTAATAATTGCATGAGTATTACCCTGGATCTTTTGAACACCATTTGGAAAGTTCATCCCACTACTCAAAATTTATATCATCCCACTACTCAAAATTTATATATGCCATTTCTTTGCTGCATACATAGGAATGGACTTTCTGGGTCATATGGTACATTTATGTTTAGTTATTTAAGAAACTTAAGTACCTGCACTATTTTATATACTTGCTAACAATGAAGGTTCCAATTTTGCTGCATCCTAAACAATGTTTAAGCTTTTCTTTAATTATTGCTATCTTAGTAAATGTGAAATAGCAAATAACTGTGAATTCAGTTTTAAAGACTCTAGTGTTAGTGATATTGAGCAATTTTCATGTATTTACTACTCTATATATATTTAATACATATTAAATATATATATTTATATTTAATATATAAATATATTTATATTTTTATATTATCGGGCTGGAGCGATAGCACAGCGGTAGGGCGTTTGCCTTGCACGCAGCCAACATGGCCGACCCGAGTTCAATTCCTCCGCCCCTCTCGGAGAGCCCGACAAGCTACTGAGAGTATCTCGCCCGCACAGCAGAGCGTGGCAAGCTCCCCGTGACGTACTCGATATGCCAGACACAGTAACAACAAAGTCCCCAATGGAGACGTTACTGGGCCCGCTCGAGCAAATCGATAATCAAAGGGAGGGCCTTTACCTTACCTTTACCTTATATATATTTTAAAAAACACTGAAATCTTTTACGACTTATACAGTTGGGTTGTCTATTTATTCATGGTTTTGGAATATTAAAAACTTATATCATAGCGCAGCGGTAGGGCATTTGCCTTGTGTGCAGTCTGGTGGGCTGAGCCGGTTTGATTCCTCCGCCCCTCTCAGAGAGCCCGTCAAGTTACTGAGAGTATCGCACCCACAGTGGAAAACATGGCAAGCTACCCCTGATGTATTCGATATGCCAAACACAGTAACAACAAGTCTCAAAATGGAGACGTTACTGGGCCCACTCAAGAAAATCAATGAACTATGGGAGGACAGTGCAGTACAGCGCAGTCCCGTATCCAATCCACAGATATAAAGAGATTTTCTTATCATTCTTTAGGGTTACACAGTATTGTTTCTATTTCTCTCTCTCTCCTTCCTTTCTTTCTTCTTTCACTTTCTTTCTTTCTTCTTTCTTCTTTTTTCTTGGTCTGTGCTCAGAGATCATTGCTGGAGATGCTCAGGGGATCGATCATGTGTGGTGCCAGGCATCAAATCAGCCTGGCTATAAGCAAAACAAATGGCATATACATAATTCCTCACTGGCTCTAAATTTTACACTTACAAGTATGATTTATTTTATGTTAATACATTGTATGGTGTGAGGTAGGCACTCAAATTCCTGTTTTATTATTTATTTATTTTTATTCTTTGCACATAGACATTATATCATCATGACTTATTGAAAAAACTCTTTGCATTGAATTCTATTTATGCCTTTGCTAAAACACAGTTAACTTGAACACAAGAGACTCTACATTCTCCTATTGGTTATCTCTATTTTCATCTGGACAGAGTTTTGGAATGAAACCAAACATCACACAGCTTATTGCTATAGTGTGAAACTTTTTTACTAACGCATTTTTGCTTTGTTTTGATTTTGGAGAAAGCACGCAGACATGCTTTCTCATGACTCTGTCCTCAGGGACCACTCCTAGTGGTGCTTGGAGGATCCCTATGTGATAAAGTAACTTTTGTTTCATATTCTAATTGTCTAATGATAGGATAACCTATTCATATGACCTCTTGATAATATTTTTATTTCACATAGTTCTCAATTAATTTACTGTTGAACTGTTTGTAAGTAAATCACCAATTAAATGGAATGAAAGGTATTTGCTTTTTAAAAATTATAATCTCATCTGTTAATGCTTACATTTGGGCTAACTGTAAATTAGTTAACATTTGTGATTTTATTGATATACTTTGATTTATGCCTGCTATTTTGCATATTTTTGTCTCAGGTCTTTATTATGCCTATGTTCTTGCTTTACTCTCTAATTTTGAATTATTATATTTGTATTTTCTATTGTTGTATTTGATGATTTTTGTGATTTAAAAAAATGGCATAAGGCCATAGAGTGCATGTTTTAACTTTTGTACTATTCTTTAGATATTGATCAATGGAATATAAAATCAATACTAATGGAGTATAAAATTTTTGTTCTTATGTAACTCACTTTATTTCCATTTTTGTGCAATATTTAAAAGTGTATATTGTTATAAATTATCTCCCTATAAAATATGTACTAATGTCTTAGTACCAGGAATTTTATAGTATTGTATCTGAAAATAGATTTATTGCATATTTAATTAGTTGAGATAAAGGCGTAGAGAAACAAAGTAGGACCTATGTACTAAATGGCATCCATACAAGGTGGCATCACTGAGACATGCCAGAGGAAAACCTGAAAGAAAGCACAGACAGAAATTAGAGTAATTCACTGCAAGACAACAAATGCCAAGGTTCTGCACTCAACACCAAAGCAAAAACTCATGGGAAAGAATGCTATAGATAATCTGCAGGTATCAGAGGGATAATGAATCTGTTATACCAGCTTGATTTCTGACTTCTTGCCCACAGAACTGGAGAGTCTTTGCTGTTTTAAGCCATTCAGTATATAGGACTTTGCTATAGTAACCCTGGGAAATGGGTGGCATGTTATGTTTGCATATGTTACAAATCCAATAATAAATTATTATAATTATAACCTTATGCATTAGTTATAATCCACTATTAGCTGCTGTTGCAAACATATTCATTGTACAAATTAAATTTTACTACTCTGAACATTAGAAGCTGGGCAATGGTGTTACTGTGCTGAAATAAAGGAGTAAATTATCATATTTTTACTTTTCAAGACTAGGAGGCAAACTCACTATATTTTTCTAAATATCATTGCCACCTGTGTTTTGAATTTATAGTTCCCTTCTTGGAAGTAGAAGCAATGTTTTTTTATTGTTGGGTATTTTTGTTTTATTTGGTTTGTTTTGGTTGTTTTTTTGTTTGCTTGCTTGGGTTGGTTTGGCATCACACCCAAAGGTACTCAGGGATTATTCCTGGTTATGAGCTCAGGACGACTCCAGTGGTGCTCAAGAAGCAAGAGCCTTAATCCCTGTACTATTTCTTTGGTTTTAGCACTGATATATATATGCACATATATGTATGTATAATCTTTATTCTCATTTATTCATCATTTGCTGTCATTCTGTCATTTCCTTTCTTAGTTTTTGACCATTTGTTTATGCTGTTATCGTTAAGAGTTAAAACTTATACTTCTATAAAAGGAAAATTGGACACAAGTGCAAACAGTGAAGAGAGTACTGGAGAGAGTGGACATTCACATACCAAGGAGAGAGGACTCAACATAAACAAAACACACTGTAACTTTGGTCTCAGACTTTTGGCCTCAAAGCTGTACGATCTCTGCTTTTTTGTTTAATTTTAATCATTATGAGAAGACTGCACCGATTTTAAAACCATATTGCTATGTCTCTATTTAAGTTTCTCAGGGCTGCAGTAACAAAAATTTCTCTCTTTCTTTCTTTCTTTCTTTCTTTCTTTCTTTCTTTCTTTCTTTCTTTCTTTCTTTCTTTCTTTCTCTCTCTCTCTTCCTTCCTTCCTTCCTTCCTCCTCCTCCTCCTCCTCCTCCTCCTCCTCCTCCTCCTCCTCCTCCTCCTCCTCCTCCTCCTCCTCCTTCTTCTTCTTCTTCTTCTTCTTCTTCTTCTTCTTCTTCTTCTTCTTCTTCTTCTTCTTCTGTCATCAGCAGAACTTTTCCTTTTAAACAAAATTATTATGAATTATTTTTAATAAAATATCATTTGATACAACCAACAAAAATCATTTAACATAAATTTTAATTGATAATGTATAGTCTAATTGTTAATCCCTTTCTGCACTGATTTATAATTCTACCTATGTCATAAATATGAATAGTTTCCAATCATACAGTACCAAAGCATTTTTCATGGATTTCCTCTAATTACTTCCATTATTTCTGATCCTGTGTACATGGGAGAAATTTTGGTAACCCTTTGGATGCTACTACTGTTTTATGTGTCAAAATTGGATTAGATACTATGCATAATGCAAATAACCATGTAATTATTTTGAATTTACAATGTATTTACTATGTAATTGCATAGTAAGTACCATATAATTACAAGATGATTACATGATTATTTCTGCCTTTTAAACAGCTTTAAAAGCAAAAGATTTTGTTGCAATTATTATTGGCATTTATTGGTAAGTGTTACATAGTAGACAACAAAATATTTATCATATAATCAACCAAGCAAGGAACTGTTATCAGTGTCTTCCAATTTTAAAATTATTAAAAAGTCATTTTAGTAAACCTAAACTATTCAAAATTATTTTAAAACATTTTAAAACTATTTATTTTGAGGAATTAAATATATTCTGTACACACTTTGCTGGCTGATTATTTTGTATGTCATTTTACTCAATACTGTAATTGCTTATTGTTAATCAAAGTTTTGAATTTTCAGGTTGATTTTTTAAAATATCACAAAAATTCTAATTAAAATGAAGATATATTCATGCTATATCTAACAATAGTTCCTTTAATTATTTGTGCTATGATATAAATCCAAGCATGATTTTATTATTCTTTAATCAGATTATTTTTAACATTCGGTGACTTAACATTTTTCTAAGTTTTCATAATTCTCCATAGGTGTTTTAGAGTACACCAAAACAGTCTCCACACCATTTCCCATTTTCATCTTAGTGATATGTTTTATTTATAAGCTATGTTTGTTGAACTTAATAAACTAATATTAATATATCACCATAAACCAAGTACCAGAATTTATTCTGATGTATTTAGATTGTACTAAATATCCATATGTCTTCTTGTAATGCTCTTAGTTGTTATATTAATGTTCTATAATGCTCTTATAGTTCCTCAGATTTACCTATATTTTTAGACTTTGGCTGTTGTGAGGAGATTAATTAAATATTTGTAGACTATTACTGTATTGGGTTTTGTTTAATTCTGTGATGGTGAGTTTAGGAGAAGTTATGACATTTCAACATAGTGTTAGTAATATCACATCATATCAAGAATATACAATCATGGTTTATCACTTTATCTGTTTGATTGCCTGACTGATGTAGTTTGCTAGTTTTCACTCTACTCTTCTATTTTTCCTCTGGTTTTAGGTGACATTCAGTGGTCAGCCAGGCCTACTTCTGGTTGTGTGTTCAAAGACCACTCTTGGTGGGTTCAAGGGACTATATAGGATGCTAGGATTGAACCTGGGTCAGCTATATCCAAGGCAAGCACATTACCCACTGTTCTATTGCTCCAGCCCCAACTCTAGCTACTCTTTAACTTCCTTTGCATACTGTACTTTTTCACGAGTCAACCTACTCTGTGATGTCCACAAATTCCACAAACAATTTGGGCATGCCACATGATTTGGTTTATCATTATATCTGCTACATAGAGGTATTGCAAATAAAATGTTATGATGTAGCCCTCTGTTATGCACATCTTTTGTTTTCTTATTTCTTAAAAATATTTGATAATACAAATCCAAGATTATTTTATGCTTTGTGAATGCTATAACACAGCTTTCATTTCCTAAAAAATTTTCATTTTTCACTATTGAAAACTCTTTAGGTTGGCATAGTAAATTTTCAAGCAAATGTGTGATACACATTTGTATTGTTTTCTCTATAGACATAATATGTCATATATATTTGGCAAATATCTAGAGCTATAAGTTTATTTAAAAAATGGGCAACCTGTTTTCTAGAGTGGCTGCTCTATTTGGTGTTCCACTAGTAATAAATAAGAGTTCCTCTTACTCTACATTATCCCCAACCTTTGGAATTAAAAGTGTTATTTTTTTATAATTTATTTATTGAATCACTGTGGGAAAAGTTACAGAGCTTTCAGGTTTAGGTCTCAGTCATGTAAACATCAAATACATTTCCCCTCACCAATACTCATTCTTCACCACGAACCCCAATAGAACCCCACCTCCCACCCCTCCCAATTCCCCTGAGGCAGATGAGTTCTAGTCAACACTCTATCTACTTTGACTAGATTAATTGTTTCGACAAAAGATGCACCATTATTATTTAGATTTTACGCCCCCCCCCCCAATCAGACATGCTGAAAAAGCTTTGTGAAATGATTTGCTCTCTACAGCTGGGTCTAAGAATTAAATGTTGTCTCGTGGCCGCAATTGCGGCCGCATGGTCTTGGATTTCTGCTATTTTACTTATTAACCAAAAGGGGGTTTTTTTTGTTTGTTTGTTTTGTTACTTTTCTGCATTATTTTGTTTCTGTTTTGCTTTTCTTTGGTTTTTGGATCACACCAAGTGCTACTTTCATGGTCACTCTAAGAGTTGCTCAAGGGACCATGTGGTGCTAGGGACTTAACCCAGCACAGAGCATGCTATTTAAACCAGTGCTCTATCACTTGCATTCAGAATTGCAGGACTTTTAAACTTTATTTAGGTTTTGGGGGAGAAAGACAGTGACATGTTTTAATTTGAAATTACCAGTGACAAATTCCATATTTTTTCTTCATTTATTCTCTATATGTTTTGCTTGATGAGCTGTCTGTGTGGGTATTGGCGTTTTAAAACTAAGATTCTTATTTGTTTATTTTTGAGGTCTTTGCATTATTTGAGCAATTAAAAATAAAAGCACAATGTTATGTACATATACATTTCCAGAAGAAATTCTTGAAACATATGCTCTGATTGAATGAAGAGCTGAGGTGCCTTTGAATTTACATCCCTAACAAGCTACCTTGACATACTACAACTGTTTTACAAATGATATTTTAGCAGCCTTTCCTTACTCATCCTCCCCAATGATGCTGCATTGGAGGATCTTTCAGGGTCAGGGGAATGAGACACATCATTATCACTATTTTTGGCATATTGAATACACCACAGGAGTTTGCCAGGCTCTGCCTTGTGCTCAGGATACTCTAGGTAGCTTGCTGGGTTCTCTTAGAAGGAGAACTAGACTATAAGAGGTCACGTGGCCACTTATGTGGCTGCACGCTTCCAGGAACTGTGTTTTATTGTCTCTGGATCTTGGTCATTGATGGGATTTCATGGCACTGGGGGCAGTTTGTGGCTATGACTGCCTAGTTAGTGGAAAATGGGGGATCAGGGAGGAGGAGGTCCAGTCCTAATCTGAGCAGGCTTGGAGATCTCAGCCCTGGAACCCACGCAACTGGGCAGAGTCTCCTGTCTGTGTGCCAGGTTGTCTTCACTGGGACCTCTCAAAGGGGGTGGGGGAGTTGAATTTCCCTCCCTGCCCCGAGCAGAGCCCAGGCAGCCGAAGACCTCCAGTACCCAGCACAGCCATGCACAAGGCCACTCTCCACATGCTTGGACAAGCCTCACGCATGAAGGAACCAGCGGAGGAACCCAGGTGCAGGGGTCCCCTGAGATCTCCAAGGCTGCTCAGATCGGGAGTGCTTACTCCTCGGGAGTGCTTACTCCTGACTTTGTAGTGTTCGAGATATCATACATACTTCTAGAAACTGGGCATGGGTTGGTCACATGTCAGGCAAGCTCACTTGTATTATTTCTATGGCTGATGCTTTTAAATATTGGTAATAGTGGCTATGAATTTTGTAAATAAAATCTGTAGTTGCAGGAAGTCCTAGATGTAAAATACAAAAAGAGCATTCAGTGTAAAATACAATATTCTATCAAGGAATTTAATCAACTTGTGTGAGTGCTCTCTTCTGGGTTTGGGCACTTTTGCCACTTTTCTGTGAAACTAAAGAGTAAAGAGAAGAATCCTTTTACTATATGAAACATTTTCACACTTATGGAAAACATTTCAATTTATTCAGTGTAATATTTCCTCTAGTCATCACCCATTATTCCCCACAGATAGGACTTTTATTTTCATTAGGTATTGACCTCAGCCTAAATATTCAACACTGTATTATAAAAATTCTTCCAGGATTTTTATGTCGCTTTACTTCCATTTATCTAGAATGAATTGATGGTTTAATGATAGTCTGCTAATGTATCTTCGCCCACTAAACTTTAAAACTACGAATACAAGAAATGTTTCACTTTGTGCTATTTAAAGAAATGCAATTAATGAAGAAGAAATTGCAGAGGTTAGAGTTCACAACTGGCATGCACCTGACATATCTTCAATTCCTACATTACAGGAATGGTCCTAGTGGTCCTCACATCAAAGGGTTCAAATAGTACCACATTTTTGGTTCTAGACTTGGATTGCCATCCTGGTTATCTGAGCCTCACCAAGAGTTGTCCTGGAAGCCCTGAGCACTGCTTAGAAAGCACCTACCAAAAAGATCAAAAACACAATTTGTAATTATATCAAATATAAATTGCCACTATTACTTTTTTTCCTTTTTTTTATCATTTTTTTTATTAGTGAAACACCATGAAGTACACTTATAGACTTATACATTTTTGTGCTTGGGTTTCAGTTATACAATGATCGAGTACCTATCCCTCCACCAGTGCCCATCCTCCCCCACCACGGGTCCTAGCATCCCTCCCAACCCCCATCCTCCCCACCCCCCCCATCCCACCCTGCCGCTGTGGCAGGGCATTCCTCCCTGTTCTCTCTCTCTTCTTTTGGGTATTGTGTTTTGCCAGAGAGGCATTGAGTGGCAGTCATGTTTGGTCTATAGACCACTTTTAGCATGTCTCTCCCACCCTGGGAGGGTCTTCACAACACCCTTTATTTGGTGCTCTCTTCTCTATCTGAGCTTCCTTCTCACCTAGCACATGTGGCTGGCCTTCAAGTCATGGAGCAAAATTCCTGGTACTAATCTGAGCCCTTCCTGGGTGTTAGTCTCCCGTTTTGTTGCTTTATGTTCTCCAGATGAATGCAATGTTTCTGTGTCTATCCCGCTCTTTCTGACTCATTTCGCTTAACATGATACTTTCCATGTAGTACCACTTGTATGTAAATTTCATAACTTCATCTTTTCTAACAGCTACATAGTACTCCATTGTGTAAATGTACCAAAGCTTCTTTAACCAGTCATCTGTTCTCAGGCACTCAGGTTTTTTCCAGATTTTGGCTATTGTAAAGAGTGCTGCAATGAACAAACAATTGCAGATGTCACTTCGACTATACATTTTTGCCTCTCTGGGATATATTCCCAGGAGTGCTATAGCTGGGTCAAATGGGAGATCGAATTCTAATTTTTTGAGAATCGTCCATACTGTTTTCCAAAAGGGTTGGACCAGCCTGCATTCCCACCAGCAGTGAAGGAGGGTCCCTTTCTCGCCACATCCGCGCCAGCACCTGTTGCTTTTGTTCTTGTGGATGTGGGCCAGTCTCTGTGGTGTGAAATGATATCTCATTGTTGTTTTGATCTGCATCTCTCTGATGATTAGTGATGTAGAGCATTTTCTCATGTGCCTTTTTGCCATTCGGATTTCTTCTTTGCGAAAGTTTCTGTTCATTTCCTCGCCCCATTTTTTGATGGGGTTGGGTGATTTCTTCTTGTGTAGTTTAACCAGTACCTTGTATATCCTTGAAATCAACCCCTTGTCGGATGTGTATTTGGTGAATATTCTTTCCCATTCTGTAGGCTGTCTTTGTATTTTGGTCACTGTTTCTTTTGAGGTGCAGAAGCTTCTTAGTTTAAGATAGTCCCATTTGTCTATCTCTGTTTTCACTTGCTCAGCCAGTGGCATGACATATTTGAAGATACCACTAACTTCAATATCGTGGAGAGTTTTGCCAACTTTGTCTTCAATAAACATTTTGGATTCCGGTCTGATGTTGAGGTCATAAATCCATTTCGATCTTACTTT
The DNA here is from genome assembly GCF_029834395.1 of Sorex fumeus. NCBI lineage: Eukaryota > Metazoa > Chordata > Mammalia > Eulipotyphla > Soricidae > Sorex > Sorex fumeus. Next base: position 57,192,315 of record NW_026606065.1, read on the forward strand.
TATGCATGGCGTTAGGCAGAGATCTGAGCCCACTTTTTTGCATGTAGCCGTCCAGTTTTGCCAGCACAATTTATTAAGGAGGCTTTCCCTGCTCCATTTCACTTTTCTTGCCCCCTTATCGAAGATTAGATGATTATATGTTTGGGAGGAGATGTCAGTATATTCAACTCTATTCCATTGGTCTGCAGCTCTGCTTTTGTTCCAGTACCATGCTGTTTTGATTATTACTGCTTTGTAGTAGAGCTTGAAGTTAGGTAGGTTGATTCCTCCCATTTTCTTTTTCCCAAGAATTGCTTTAGCTATTCGTGGGGGCTTATTGTTCCATATAAATTTCAGGAGTGTTTGCTCCATTTCTTTGAAGAATGTCGTGGGTATCCTTATAGGGATTGCATTGAATTTGTACAGTGCCTTGGGAAGTATTGCCATTTTGACAATGTTGATTCTCCCCATCCATGAACAGGGGATATTTTTCCATTTCCTCGTGTCCTCTTTTATTTCCCGAAGTAGCGTTTTGTAGTTTTCTTTGTACAGATCCTTTACTTCCTTAGTTAAGGCGATTCCTAGGTACTTGATTTTCTGGGGCACAATTGTGAATGGAATTGTTTTCTTCATGTCACTTTCTTCTCTTTCATTATTTGCATATAGGAAAGCCATGGATTTTTGGGTATTGATTTTATAGCCTGACACTTTACTATACAAGCCTATTGTTTCTAGGAGTTTCTTGGTAGAGGTTTTAGGGTTCTCTAAGTATAGTATCATGTCATCTGCGAATAGTGAGAGCTTAATTTCTTCTTTCCCTATCTGGATGCCCTTAATATCTTTTTCTTGCCTAATCGCTTTTGCAAGTACTTCCAGTACTATATTGAACAGCAGTGGAGAGAGTGGGCATCCTTGTCTCGTCCCTGACCTTAGGGGGAAGGCTCTCAGTTTTTCCCCATTGAAGATGATGTTTGCTGTAGGTTTGTGGTAGATGGCTTTAACTATATTGAGGAAAGTCCCCTCTATCCCCATTTTGGCAAGGGTTTTCATCATGAATGGGTGCTGGATCTTGTCAAATGCTTTTTCTGCATCTATTGATATGATCATATGATTTTTATCTTTTCTTTTGTTGATATGATGGATTATATTGATTGATTTCCGAATGTTGAACCATCCTTGCATCCCTGGGATGAATCCTACTTGGTCATGATGTATGATCTTTTTGATGAGTTGTTGAATTCTATTGGCTAGTATTTTGTTGAGAATCTTCGCATCCGTGTTCATCAGGGATATTGGCCTGTAGTTTTCTTTTCTTGTGGTGTCTTTGTTTCCTTTTGGTATTAGAGAGATATGGGCTTCATAGAAACTGTTTGGGAGAGTTTCCGTTTTTTCAATTTCCTGGAAAAGCTTGAGAAGAACTGGCAATAGGTCCTCTTTAAATGTTTGGAAAAATTCAGTAGTAAATCCATCTGGACCTGGGCTTTTGTTTTTGGGAAGACTTTTGATTACAGTTTCAATTTCCTTGATGTGAATAGGTCTATTCAGGTACTCTATATCTTCTTGCTTCAGCTTTGGGAGATGATAGGAATCCAGGAATTTATCCATTTCTTCTAGGTTCTCTTGTTTCGTGGCATACAGACTTTCAAAGTAGTCTCTGATGATCTCTTGAATTTCTTTAGTTTCTGTTGTGATATCCCCATTCTTATTTCTGATTCGATTTATTAAGGCTCTCTCTCTCTGTTTCTTTGCGAGTGTTGCTAATGGTTTATCTATCTTATTTATTTTCTCGAAGAACCAGCTCTTGGTTTTATTGATCTTTCGGATTGTTTCTTTGTTTTCCATGTCGTTGATTTCTGCTCTAAGTTTTATGATCTCTTTCCTTCTGCCTGATTTAGGCTCTTTCTGTTGATCCTTTTCTAAGGTCTTGAGCTGTGAGGTCAAGTTGTTTATGTGCATCGTTTCTACAGTCCTAAGATACGCTTGCAGAGCTATAAATTTTCCCCTTAATACAGCTTTCGCTGCATCCCATAAGTTCTGGTAGTTTGTGTCTTCATTCTCATTTGTTTCCAGGTATCTTTTGATTTCGTCCTTGACTTTGTTCTTGACCCACTCATTGTTCAGCATCGAGTTGTTTAATTTCCAGGTGTTTGATTTTGTTCTCCGTGTCAGTGTGTGATTCACTTCTATCCTCAGTGCGTCATGGTCTGAAAAGATGGCTGATACTATTTCTATCTTCCTGATTCTGTTGAGGTATGTTTTGTGTCTTAAGACATGGTCTATTTTGGAAAATGTTCCGTGCGCGCTGGAGAAGAATGTGTATTCTTTCTTTTTGGGGTGTAAAGCCCTGTATAAGTCCATAAGCCCTTTCTCTTCTATTTCTTCTTTCAAAGCCAATAATTCCTTGCTGGGTTTTGTTCTTGTTGATCTATCCAGAGTTGATAAGGCGATGTTGAAGTCTCCAAGTACTATTGTGTTGGTAGCGATGTCCTCCTTAAAATCTGTTAGCAGTTGTTTTAGATATTTAGCTGTTCCCTCATTAGGTGTGTATACATTTAAGAGTGTGATTTCTTCCTGCTGTATGTATCCCTTGATGAAGAGAAAATAGCCTTCACTGTCCCTTCTAATCTTTTTCAATGTGAAATTAATGTTGTCGGATACTAGCATGGCCACCCCAGCTTTTTTGAAGGGGCTGTTTGCTTGCAGGATTGTTTTCCATCCTTTGACTTTGAGTCTGTGTTTGTTCTGGCTGTTGAGATGAGTTTCTTGTAGGCAGCAGAATGTTGGGTTCTGTCTCTGTATCCATTTTGCCACTCTGTGTCTCTTCAATGGTGAATTTAGACCATTGACATTGAGAGAGAGTATGGTTATGGGGTTTTGTGTCATTTTCTGTAGGGTGTGTTGTGGTTGTAGGGTTTGTCTTTTCTTATAGTAGCCCCTTTAGGCCTTGCTTTAGGTTTGGTTTTGAGTCTATGAAGTTCCTGAGCTGCTGTTTATCTAGAAAATAGTGTACTGTTCCTTCGATTTTGAGGGAGAGTTTAGCTGGATAGAGTATTCTTGGTGAAGCATTCATTTCAGTGAGTTTTTTGACGATATCTTGCCACTGCCTTCGGGCTTGCAGGGTTTCCTCTGATAGGTCTGCTGTGAATCTAAGGGGTGCTCCTTTGTATGTGATTTCCTTCTTTGCCCTTGCTGCTTGCAGTATTGTGTCTCTATCGGCAGCATCAATCATTCGAACTATGATATGCCTTGGAGTGTTTTTGTTGGGGTCTCTTTTAGCTGGCACCCTTCGGGCTTCTTGAACCTGAATGGCTGCATTGCAGAGCTCTGGGAATTTTTCAGCAATGATTTGTTTGACGGTGTTTTTTTCGTTGGGGTTGTTTCCCTGAGGTTCAGGTAGTCCCATGATTCTAATATTGTTCCTCTTGGAATCATCTGCTAGGATTCTGATTCTCTGTAGAGCCATTTTGAGGTCCCTTGCCAATGTTTGTTGTTGCGTGTTGGTTTGTTGCAGCTGATCTTCCAGCTCACTGATTCTCTCTTCAGCTGCGGTCATTCTATTTTTAAGAGAAGAAACTGAGTTTCTCATTTCATCTATGGAGTCTTTTAATCGTGACATTTCTGCTCTCATTTCTTCGCGTAATTTGTCGATTTTTTCTGTGGTGTTACTGGCTGTCTGTCTGACCGTTTCATTGAGTTGATTGAACATCTTGATGACTTCATATCTGAATTCTGTGTCAGAGAGATCCCTTAGGTGAGCTGTATCGACAGAATGTTCTGGATTGTTTTTGTTCTCCTCCACTTGAGGTGGGGATTTTCTTTGTTTCTTCATATTGCTGAGTAAGTTGGGGACTAAATTCCTTGGGAACTAGGTTCCTTTGAATTAGTAAACAACCTGCGGCCGCAAAATAGGCCACGCCCACTCCGAAGCCACGCCTACTCTGAAGCCACGCCCACTTCTGAAGAGGCCACACCTCTACGGAAAACTGGGTTTGAGATGAGATGAGCGCCGCATGAGTAGTGAAGAGGGGACGGCAGCCGCTCACGGCTGCATTTCTCCAGGCGTCTGCCGGGATGCCTGAGGTCCCGAAGGGAGAGATGGAAGTCCCGGGGCCACACACCAGGGGCAGGGCTGACCTGGGTTTGAGAAGAGAGGAGCGCCGCGTGACTACCGGAGAAGGGACGGCAGCCGCTCACGGCTGCGTTTCTCCAGGCATCTGCCGGGATGCCTGAGGTCCCGAAGGGAGAGATGGAAGTCCCGGGGCCACACACCAGGGGCAGGGCTGACCTGGGTTTGAGAAGAGAGGAGCGCCGCGTGACTACCGGAGAGGGGACGGCAGCCGCTCACGGCTGCGTTTCTCCAGGCATCTGCTGGGATGCCTGAGGTCCCGAAGGGAGAGATGGAAGTCCCGGGGCCACACACCAGGGGCAGGGCTGACCTGGGTTTGAGAAGAGAGGAGTGCCGCATGACTACCGGAGAGGGGACGGCAGCCGCTCACGGCTGCGTTTCTCAAGGCGTCTGCCGGGATGCCTGCCACTATTACTTTTTTACTGTTTTTAAATTTTATTGAATCACCATGAGACAGTTACAAACTTTCATGTTTGGGTTACAATCACACAATGATCAAACACCCATCCCTCCACCAGTGCACATTTCCCACCACCAATATCCCCGCTTTCTCACCCTCCCCCTGCCTCCATGGCAGACATGATTTCACATAATCTCTCTCTACTTTTGGGCATTATGGTTTGCAATACAGACCCTGAAAAGTTACCATGTTTGATCCTTTATCCACTTTCTGCATGACAATCTCCTCCAGCCATCTTTTTCTTAGTGATTCCTTCTCTATTCCAGCTGCTTTCTCTCCTTTGCTCATAAGGCAGGCTTCCAGCTATAGAATAATCTATCTGTCCTGTGTATCTACTATCCTTAGGAGTCAGCCTCATGTTATGTTGTTTTATACTCCACAAATGAGTGCAATCCTTCTATGTTTGTCCATCTCTTTCTGACTCATTTCACTTAACATGATACTCTCCATGTCTATCCATTTATAAGCAAAGTTCATGACTTCATCTCTCCTGACAGCACCAACGTTTCTTTAACTAGTCATCTGTTTTAGGGCCCTTCGGTTGTTTCCACATGTTGGCTATTGTGAAGAGTGCTACAATGAATATATAGGTACAGATGGCATTTCTACTGTGCTTTTTGTCATCCTCAGTATACATTTCCAGGAGTGGTATTGTGGGGTCATATGGAAGCTCAATTTCTAGTTTTTGAAGAACTGTCCATATTGTTTTCCAGAAATGCTGGACTGGTGGGCATTCCCACCAACAGTGAAAGAGTGTCCCTTTTAATCCACATCCACGCAAGCACTGGTTGCTTTTGTTATTTTGAATGTGTGCCAGTTTCTGTGGTATGAGATGATATCTCATTGTTTTTTTGATTTGCATCTCCCTGATGCAAATGAGGAGCATTTTTTCATGTGCCTTTTGACCATTTGTATTTCTTTTTTGAGGAAACTTCTGTTCATTTCTTCTCCCCATTTTTTGATGGGATTGGAGGTTGTTTTCTTGTACAATTCTACTGGTGTCTTATATATCCTGGATATTAGTCCTTTATCAGATGGGTATTGGGTAAATATTCTTTCCCATTCTGTGGGCTTTTTCTTTATTTTGGTCACTGTTACTTTTGAAGTGCAGAAGCTTCTTAGTTTGATGTAGTCCCATTTGTTTATGTTTGCTTCCACTTGCATGGTCAGTGCTGTTTCATCCTTAAAGATGTTTCTAGCTTCAATGTCGTGAACAGTTCTGCCTCCATTTTCCTATGTGATGGATTCATGTCTGATATTGAGGTCTTTAATTCACTTTGATCTGACTTTTGTGCCTGTCATTATATAGAGGTCAGAGTTCATTTGTTGGCAGGTAGCTATCCATTTTTCCCAGCAACACTTGTTGAAGAGGCTTTCCTTGTTCCACTTAACATTTCTTGCTCCTTTGTCAAAGATTGAGTGGTAAAATATTTAGGGGTTGTGACAGAATATTCTACTCTGTTCCATTGGTCTGCAGGTCTGTTTCTAGCCACTAACATGCTGTCTTAATTACAACTGCTTTGTAGTACAGTTTGAAGTTGGAAAGGGCGATTCCACCCATCTTCTTTTTCCCAAGCATTGTTTTAACTATTTGTAGGATTTTATTGTTCCATATGAATTTCAGGAGTGTTTTATCTACTTCTTTGAAAAATGTCATGGGTATCCTGATAGGGACTTTATTGAATTTGTATAGTGCTTTGGGCAGTATTGCCATTTTGATAATGTTAATTCTTTCTATCCATGAGCAGGGGATGTGTCTCCATTTTATAATGTCCTCTTTAATTTCTTGAAGTAGTGTTTTGTAGAGCCTGGCAAGATATCTGTGATATACTCGATATGCCAAATCCAGTAAAAACAATAGATATCATTCCACTGACCCTGAATACGGCAGAGTCAAGAAGGATGTGGAAGGAGAAGCTGATAAAATATCAAGGCAGAAGTAGGCTACAAAAATGAAGAAAGACAAAAATGATTGTCTGTACTTTCAATGCACGTACACTGGCATCTGATGTATCCATAGAGGACCTGATGATACAAGAGCGAAAGATCAAGTACGACATCATTGACCTGACCGAAACGAGAAGTAATCAATCACATCATGCTATTTTCGACACTGGAGAAGAACTGTTCCTTGGAACACGTGACAAAAGAGGCGTCGGTGGTGTCGGTATCTTGGTCAACATGAACTTAGCCATGAGCATTGATTCATTCGAATACCAAACAACCCGAATCAGATGATTACACTTGAAGAGATGTGGCTCACTGCCGGCAGTTTCTACATTTGTTGTCTATGCGCCAATATCCAATTATGGTGAAGGAGAAATTGAGAAGTTCTACATGGAACTGGAGAAGTTCTATAAAGAAGACCACACTTTCTACAAGATCATTGTCGGTGATTTTAATGCCAAGATAGGACCAAGAACATCAGCTAATGAACTCCACATCGGGACCCATGGCCTAGAATGGAACAAACAGGGTGACAGACTGTCTGAGTTCATCATGTCAACCAAGACTATCCATGGTAACTCACAGTTCCAAAAAGCTGAATCTAAACGTTGGACATGGGAGTCTCCCAGTGGATGGTTCCACAATGAAATAGACCACATCATATTCAATCAGCGGTTTTGCCTAACCGATGTTGCTGTTGTCCCAAAATTCCAAACGGGATCGGACCACGTCTCCTTCGTGCAAAATTCTACCTCACAGAAAAGGGAGAAAAGAATGCAAAGTTTAAGAAGAGAATTCCCAGAATGACCATCAACCAGGAGCCCTTTTGCTCTGTTGCGGCAACATGGGAATATGCTGTCATTGACAACATTGACAAAGAATATGATCAAATCATTCAGCATCTCCATGCCAAGAGAAAAATAACTACAAAAAACACCTTTCTTTGAACACTCTTGTACTCATTCACCAACGTGGCTTGGCACATGCCTCAGGCAACTGCAAAGGAACGTCCGAGCTAGCAAAACAGTGCAGAGAAGCTATCAAGGATGACCTCAAAGACAGGAGAGCAGCCGGTGCTGGTAGATGTGGCAGAAGCAGGGAAAAGCATTCGTAATGCCCACCTGTTCTTCACCAACTACAAGACCAAGATGACTGCCCTCTGACATCCTGATGGATCTATCACATCTTCCAGAAGGGCAATGGAGAACATTATTCATGACTTCTACTCAGATCTCTTTAATAGCCAAATCCACTTGCCCACATACCAAATTCCGCAGGATGGATATGTCATTCCCAATGTTCTCCCTTCCGAAATCCAACAGGCCATCTCGTCGGCAAAGAAACAAAGAGCACCTGGCCCAGACAATGTCGGACCTGAACACCAGAAGAACTTACTGACTCGGCTCTTCACACGCTACCTGTCTGAATGCAAGGTTCCATCCCAATGGAAAACCAGCAGGACTGTACTACTATACAAAAAGGGAGACATCCAAGACATTGGCAACTATTGCCCAATTTGCCTATTGTCTGTCATCTACAAACTGTTCACTCGAGTCATCCTGAATAGAATTGACAGAACACTAGATGAAGGACAACCATGTGAACAAGTCAGGTTCTGAAAAGAATTCAGCACCATTGACCATATCCACACGATAACCAAGCTCACTGAGGTTTCTTGGGAGTTCAAGATGCCGCTCTGTCTAACGTTCATTGATTTAAAGAAGACTTTTGATTCTGTTGAGATGGAAGTGATCATAGAATCCCTAGCCAATCAGGGCGTACAAACTCAATACATCAGATTCCTCCGTGAGCTCTATTACGGATTCACTACCAGGATCTCACCATTCTACAAAGAAGTAATCATCCATGTCAAGAGAGGGGTTTGGCAGAGAGATACCATTTCACCAAAACTCTTCAGTGCCACCCTCGAGAACATCATGTGACGATTGGAATGGGAAGGAATGGGAGTGAAGATAGATGGTCGGCAACTACACCACCTCCACTTTGCTGATGATATCATTCCCATAACAAGAAACATCAACCAAGCGTCACAAATGCTAACCAACTTCAACCGTGAGTGTGGAAAAATTAGATTACAACTGAATCTCACTAAGACAATGTTCATGAGAAACAGTCTTGTTCCTGATGTTCCATTCACTCTCAACGGAACCACCATCTCCGAAAGCAACAGTTATATATACCTAGGTCGAGAAATCAACATGATTAATGACCTGGCACCTGAGTTAGGCAGGGGAAAGAGAGTGGCTTGGAATGCCTTCAAGAGCGTTGAAGAAATAACTAAGCGGACAAAGAACCTCCAGCTCTGAGCACATCTCTTCAATTCCACTGTTCTTCCTGCATTAGCATATGCCTCAAGGATCTGGGCACTATGAAAATAGAATGAGAATGCTATTCGAGTTTCTCAAAGAGGAATCAAAAGAGGTATGCTTGGAGTATCATGCTTCACTAAAATGAAAGATAGAATACGGAGTTCCGATCTCCGTCAACGCTCAAGAATCAGGGACACTGTCTCATTTGCCAAGCCATCAAAAATCAGATGGCCTGGATACATAATGAGGTTTAGAGATGACCGCTGGAGTAGAGCCATTACTGACTGGGTTCCACGGAAGTCAAAAGATCACGTGGACGCCCACCTACAAGATGGTCAGATTTCTTCTTCAAGACCCTGATTGGTTTGAGGCTCTGCATGTTCCTAGAATGAGCAGATGCCATTGGGCTATGCTAGCACACAACAGGGATGAATGGAGACTCTACTGGCACCCGCTCAAGTAAATCAATGAGTAACAGGGTATCAACTGATCAAGTGATCAAGTATTTTGTAATTTTCCCTGTATAGGTCCTTCACCTCTTTGGTTAAGCTGATTTCAAGGTACTTGATTTTCTGAGGTACTATTGTGAAAGGGATTGTTTTTTTTTTAACGTCTCTTTGGCTATTTATATATAAGAAAGCCATGGACTTTTGGGTGTTGATTTTGTAGCCTGCCACTTTTGTAAACTGACCTGTTGTTTCTAGGATCTTTTCTGTAGAATCTTTAGGGTTTTCTAAGTATAGTATCATATCGTCTGCAAATAGTGATAGTTAGACCTCTTCCTTTTCTATTTGTATTCCCTTGATACTTTTCTCTTGCCTAACTGAACGGTCAGCACTTCCAGTACTATATTAAATAAGAGTGGCAAAAGTGGGCAACCATTTATTGTGCTTGAACTAAAAGGGAAGGCTTTTAGTTTTTCCCCATTGAAAATGATACTTGCCATTGGCTTGTGGTAGATGACTTTGACTATATTGAGGAAAGTTACTTTAATGCCTATTTTGCTGAAAGTTTTAATCATAAATGGATGCTTTGTCTGCATCTATTGATATGATCATATGGTTTTTATCTTCTCTTTCATTGATATGATTGATTATGTTTATTGATTTCCAAATGTTAAACTATCCTGGCATCTCTAGGATAAATCCTACTTGGTCATGGTGTATGATATTTTTGATGAGTCATTGGATTCTATTTGCTAATAGTTTGTTGAGAATCTTTGCATCTGTGTTCATCAGGGATATCGGCCTTTAATTCTCTTTTATTGTGGTATTTCTGTCTGCTTTTGGTATCAGGATTATATTCACTTCATAGAAACTGTTGGAAGTGTTTTTGATACTTCGTGGAAAAGCTTAAAGCGGATGGAGAGTAAGTCCTCTTTAAAGATTTGAAAGAATTCACTAGTGAATAGATCTGGGCCAGGACTTTTGTGCTTGGAGAGACTTTTTATTACTGTTTCAATTTTCATGATAGTGATAGGTCTGTTCAGGTATTCCAGATCTTCTTTGTTTAGCCATGGGAGTCTATAAGAATCTAGGAATTTATCCATTTCCTTGAGGTTTTTATGTTCCGGGCCATAAAGCTCAAAGTACTCCCTGAGGATTCTTTGAATTTTTGTTATTTCTGTTGTAATGACTCCCTTTTCATTTCTGATTTGGTTTATTAGGGTTTTCTCTCTCCCTTTCTTTATGAGTTTTGCTAGAGGTTTTCCGATCTTATTTATTTTTTTTGAAGAACCAGCTCTTGGTTTCATTGATCTTTCAGATTGTTTTTTGGGTTTCCATATCGTTAATCTCTCCTCTGAGTTTTATTATTTCCTTCCTTCTGTTTGGATTGGGCTCCTTTTGTTGGTAATTCTACAAGCTCTTAAGCTGTGAGGTTAGGTTACATATGTCGGCTTGCTCCTCCTACCTGAGGAATGCTTGAAGAGCTATAAACTGTCCTCTTAACACAGCTTTTGCTGTACCCCATAAGTTTTGGTAACTTGTGTCCTCATTTTCATTTGTTTCCAGGAATCTTTTGATTTCCTCTTTGATTTCCTTTCTAAGCCACTCCTTGTCCAATAGTGAAGTGTTTAATTTCCAGGTATTTGATTTAGTTTTCTGTTTGTGTATGTGATTTACTTCTAATTTCAGCACATTGTGGTCTGAGAAGATTGTTGATACAATCTCTATTTTCTTAATTTTATGGAGGTATGTTTTGTGGCTCAGCATGTAGTCAATCTCAGAGAATGTTCCATGAACACTTGAGAAGAATGTTTATTTAGCTTTTTGAGGATAATGTGTTCTGTATATATCTACTAAGCACCTTTCTTCCATTGTTTCCCTCAGATGAACTGTATCCTTGCTAAGGTTGAATCTGGTTGATCTATCAAGAGGCAATAAAGCTGTGTGAAGTCTGCCACTAGTATTGTGTTGCTATCAATGTCTTTCTCCAAGTCTATGAGTAGTTGTTTTAAGTACTTTGCTGGTCCATCATTAGGTGCATAGACATTTAGTATTATAAGTCCTTCTTCTTGTACAGATCCTTTGATCAATAAGAAATGGCCTTCACTTTCTCTTGTGACCTTCTTCACAAGAGATGCATGTTTCTTCTGAAATCAATGTGGTCTGATACTAGGATAGCTACCCCAGCCTTTTTATGGGAGTTGTTTGCCTGTAGGATTGTTTTCCAACCCTTGATTCTGAGCCTGTGTTTGCTTTGACTATTGAGATGTGTTTCTTGGAGGCAGAATGTGGGGTTCAATTTTCTAATCCATCCTGCTACTCTGTGTCTTCTAATTTATGCATTTAGCCCATTGACATTGAAAGAGATAATTGTTATGGGATTTTGTTCCATTTTTTTCTGTTGAAATTTGGTGTATTTGATGGGCCTGCCTTGTCTTAAAGTAGCCCATTTAGTTGTTCTTGTAACCATGGTTTTGAGTCTATGAAGTTCCTGAGCTGTTGCTTGTCTGTGAAACTGTGTGTTGTTCCTTCTGTTATGAATGAGAGTCTTGCTGGGTAAAGTATTTTTGGTGAGACATTTATTTCATTGAGTGTTTTCACTATCTCCCACCACTGTTTTCGGGCCATGAGGGTTTCATCAGACAAATCAGCTGTGAATCTTAAGAATGTCCTTTATAGGAAATTTCTTTCTTTGATCTTGCTGTTTCAGAATTTTGTCTTTATCTAAGGTTTTGGTCATTTTGATCAGGATGTGTCTTGGGGGTATTTTTTATTCGGATTTCTTCTAGCTGGTACCCTTCGGACCTCCTGTATGTGGTCGCATGTTTTCTTCAGCTCTGGGAACATCGTAGCAATGATGTCTTTGACAGTTTCTTCTTCATTAGGGTTTTCTTTCTGTCCCTCTGGGACTCCAATAATTCTTAAGTTACTTCTCTTATGTTACAGATCTTTCTTGCCATCTTTTCCCAAATTGTGAGTCTCTTTTCCATTTTCTACTCTTTTCTAGAGATTCTCTTGACTTCATCTTCGAGCTCACTGATCTGTTCTTGGCGGCTGTTACTCTGCTTTTGAGGCCTTCCACTGAGTTTTTCAATTCGCCTATCAGGTTTTTCAGGTCTGACATTTCCATTTGTAATTTTATTTGCATTTTCCTCATTTCTACCTTCAAATCCTCTTGTTTTTTATTGGCAGTGCTTCCCATTGTTTCTATTAGCTCCCTAAGCATCCTCAGTAGCTCCGTTCTAAATTCTTTGTCAGAGAGGTTGTCTAGCACTTCATTAATGATGGTGTCTTCTGGGCTAGCCTCTTCAATAAGTACGCTTGGTGGGCTTCTGCATTGCTTTACCATTGTGACCTGTGTGGTTTATACCTTAATGTTCACTGTTACTATTCTGCTTAAGATGCAGAATTAATTGAGATGTGCTTAATGAATCATTGGCGAATGTGTTTCTGGTGGTTAAGCAAGCCTAGTGAAAGTTCCATCTCAGAGGGTAACTTATGGTTTCTATGGAATATGTAGGGGGAGAATAACACATGGCCGCTAATGTGGCTGTGGCTCCGAGAAGGGGCCCTGCCGCTGGGCGGGTACCTGGATGAGTGAGCACAGGGTGCCAGAATGGCTCAGCCTTGGGTTCGTGCTGTGGGACTCAATTCCTGTCCCTTGCAGACCAAGGATGAAAACCGGCCGATCTCAGGGGATCTAGTTAGATGCGCAGCCCTGGGAAGGGACCCTGCCACTGGGCAGGTACCTGGATGAGTGAGGATTGCCATTATTTCTTACAAAGATAAACTCGATGGTGTAATTTGAAAATAAGCTAAATTGGTAAGGTAATAAGTACATTGTGAAGAGCCATATATTTGGGTTCAAATAGAAATTTTGCTAGGTCTTTAAGAGAGACATAGCTTAACTACAATTCACATGAAAATGGCTTATGAGATTTTGTTAACTACACAGTCTGTGTGTCAACAATGTAACATGGTTGCCAAAAAAAGCAATAAGCACAATGAAAATGGCTCACTTTGCCAGGTTCAATAAACGTTATTTTGCTGTTCTGATGGTATCTAATTAGGATAATTAAGAACTGAAGTGTCAACATTGGCCTCATCTACTAATTTCCTGATTGTTTGTGGACTTTAGCCACTCCACATTTTGTTGTTCTGCATTTTACCACTCTGATTTTTTTAGTCTGCCCAGTAAGATGCCTATTACAGTGTCCTAGCTTATTTGATATAAACATTAATCGTTTTGCACCCCTGTTCACATTGATAATTTTATAAAACTTGAATTTATATAAATAACAAGTGATAACAGGTTGCTGTTTTATTGTTAGCTGTATCTTTAGCAAATAGAGGCTCCAATAATTTCTGAATAAACTAAATTTGTTTTAATAAGTAGAATGAGATCATTTAAGGAAGCAACTGTGTTGATTCAAACAGACTTAAAAATAATAATAAAATTTTGTGGGAAATTCTTAAGCTGTCTTACTAGAAGGCAAACAAAAAGTTCTACATAATAGTGAGCTCAAAAGTGGCAATATATCTAGTGTTTAGTCACTATGTTTTCAGATTGTATAATGTCATTTATTAAATAATTTTCATATTTAAATGTGTTCTTATTAAATTATCATAATTCCTTATTATGAAGATAAACTATAAGGTTCCCAACTTTAATCCTCAAATTGCAGATTAATGTTTGATCTCATATTAAGCTTTCCTGCCTAAAGTTCAAGTTATGCAATTTTTTCACCTAAGCCCTTATTCTACCTAAAGTTTCTCTCATTTTGAAATACCGCTATGTTTATATTTTCCCAGAACTTTTTCTCTTTTTTTTTTCCTTTTTATTTCTCCCTCCCTCCCTCTCTCTCCTTCCCAGATCTTTTAACCCTATATCAAATATCAATGGTTTAAATTAAGTTCTGAGAAAAAATTCTGGGTACAAATTAGCTGTTAAGAGAGAAATTTTCGATGGGGGTAGGAGAGATACTGGGATCCATGGTGGTGGAAAATGGGCACTGGTGGAGGGATGGTTATTTGATCATTGTATAATCGAAACCCAAGCACAAAAATATGTAAGTCTACAACTCATGGTGTTTCACTAAGGCCCTCCCGTTGTTCATCGATTTGCTCAAGCGGGCCCAGTAACGTCTCCATTGGAGACTTTGTTGTTACTGTGTCTGGCATATCGAATACTCTCAGTAGCTTGCCGGGCTCTCCGAGAGGGGCAGAGGAATCGAACTCGGGTCGGCCATGTTGGCCGCGTGCAAGGCAGATGCCCTACCCACTGTGCTATCACTCCAGCCCTGACACGCTCTCTCTCGGTGGCTCTCTGCCGTGAGGATTCTATTTGGGCCTTAAATTACTCCATGTGTTCTGAGAATGCACCTTGTGCATTCAACCTCTGAAGGAAAAACAGAGAGTAGTAGAGAAAGCTTCAGTATTGCTAGAGAATATCTAAATAACAGGAATGGATGATTGGTAGAAGTATGCACATAAAGGCTGCTCTGATGATGTCTCAGATGTAAAAAAAGCATATGTTTTGGAAACTGGATCAAAGGCAATATTTCTATACAGTGGCAAAGAACTTGGCATTCTAAAGTACTCGGATTAATTATTTTTGCATTTTACTCATTTTTTGAAAGTATAATTTGCCAGCCACAAAACTGAACAATTTGACTAAAACATTTTTAAATTTGTGTTGAAGTTACAATTTAAGTTCTCTTGACTGCTTTTTGTCAAATGCAAGAGGAGTGAAATGACTTAAAGATGCAATTGTTAGCAGATTGTAACTATAGAACTTAAATATTTGGAAAAGCTCAATATTACCTTATCCATAGTCATCTCATTACATAAAATGAAAGAGCATGTTAAGAGGAGAAAACTCAAGGTGTGACCAGATCTCTATTTTATTGGAGAGTAGAGGCAGCATACCTGGCAATGCTTAGGGGTTTCACCTTGCTCTATACTCAGGACACCCAGGAATTATTTCTGGCTGTTGGATCCCACTCTGGCACTACTCCTGATCAATATGGGTGATGCTACTCTGTTGATTACACTCGGGAATTCTCCTTGAGGCGAAAGAGCTTATTGTTCCCTGCCCCCCCCCCCCCCTCAGTAATTTTGATCATTGCATCTCTTATTATGAGCAGGTTTGCCTGCCTGGCTCAGATCTTTTCCTTGGGAGTTATGTTACTTGAGTTACCTGAGACACTTTTGTCTCACTCATTGCAATGCTTCCATGGCTCTCTCAATATGTAAAACAGATATATCTTTACAAAATATTCTCCTCTTGTTCTTTTGAGGTATTTCCTATACCGACAAATGTATTTGATAAGTTTGGAGGTACAGTACCAATGATCAGTCATAATTTGTTGTTTTCAATTATAATGACCTCCCTGAAAATAGTTTGAAATTACAAACTATATGCTTTTAATGACATATACTTTTAATGACATTTTTTCTTTATATAAGATCTGAAGTATGGCACCAAACATACGTTATAAATGGAAACTTGGTGATTGTTAAATTCATTAGTCAGAAAAAAATACTAAATATTCTGTTAAGAACAACAAATATATGTTTCTATTTCATACTAGTTATGATTAAACTTATTTTTGAGACACTTAATATTAATATTTATATTTTTAAATAGTTTAAAGTATTTTAACTTACATTTTATTATTTGAACATCACAGCAACCAGATCAAGATTATTTTCTCATTATAGGTGAGAAATATACCTTTAGAAAATTTAATAGTTATTTAATAGTATAGAGAGACAGCAGATTTTAGTGTAAGAAACCAAATTCACATCTTTTGATTCCAAGGCTTCAATATTTAAACAAAACAAAACAAACAAAGGACTTCAAAAGCTAACACCAGGAAGAGACTAGTACTTTCATTCCCGGAGGCTTGAAGATGAAGACTAAGTCCTGCCAACTCTAACTGTCTCATTTATTCAAAGAGCTAGAATAGAAAGCTCAGAAATCTTTGGGGATACACTCCAAAGGCACCGGATTTGGCACTGAAAACATCCCTAAAGCACAGATTGGAGCAGAAGCAAGGAAAAGTAAGCATTTGCAGTGTGCCACTTGTATTTTAAGGCCTTTTTTATTATGATTTTATTAAAGTGTTTGCAATAGCTTCAAGGATCAGGACAAGCTCAAGCACAGAGGCCTTTGGGATAGGGGTTATGGCTAGTTGAAGTTTGGCCTATGGACACCAAAATCATCTTTCTGTGTTGTAAAAATAATAAAAGCGAGTCAGATGAGGCATTTGGGGATACTAAATCTAAGGTCTGTATCTCTGCCAAAAGATGCGATAGAAACAGCCACATTTCTCCCAACTCTGCTGTTTGCCTTGTTGTTGCCAAATTCACCAATGTAATGTCCATTAAAATAACATCTTTGGGAAAATCACACAGTGTCAATGCTCTCTATGAGAATGAGAAGCAGAAAGGAAAAAAATGGCACTTGTGATAATTCCTAATTGAGTAACAATAGGGAACAAGTCTTCAAACAAATATACCTCAAGAAGATTAGTAAAAAGGAACAAATTACTTTAGATCAAAATAAGTTTAATTATTGAAATTAATGAGGTCCAAACACAACAAATGAGATAGTTTACCAACTCAATTATTTAAGTTTTAATTATATTTTTCAGTTCACAATTCAAATAAGCAAAGCAAATTATTATCTTTTGCGAATATACTATATATAAGGTCTTCATAACATCATATATTTTAAAATAAATGCCCTCTGCTCACCATCTCCTCTCCCAACATACTGCCATCATGGTGGCATTCAGGGTTTACTTTTGGCTTGCACTCTACCATCAATGCTTATAGAACTTTGATGGAAATGCTTTGAATTTGTCTATTACTTTGGAAAACTTACACTTTTTTTTTTAGACCATACACACTTTTTTTGTTTAGACCACAGCTGGTGATGTTCTGGGCTTACTCTGGGCACCTGCACTCAGGACTTATTTCTGGTAATACTTAGGGATCCACTTGGGTTTGCAAGAATTGAACCCAGCCACATGTAAGTCAGGCACCCTACCTACTATGCTAGGACTTGGCCTCAAGACATCTTAACCATCAATTATTCCAATCCATGTGATAGTCTCATCTCTTTGCATCTCTTTTAGGTTCAACAACAAATATTTTATAACTTTTTGCTTTCAGATATTTTATTTAGTTGGCCAAATTATTCTTTCCTCTTGATAATTTAATAAAATTAAATATAGATAAATTAAAGATTTGCAACATTTATTAAACAGATTCTTACAGCTTGCCTACATATTTTGCTGTTGTTTTGTTTTGGGGCACTGCTTCAATTTGGGAAAATATAAAACAACAAAACATTTTTATAGGTGTAATAAAAAGTGACATTCTAAATCATTATAAAACAATTATCATTACTAAAAAAAGTTTAAACAAAAAATAAAACTTCTGCATAAATGAAGATATTTTGCATAGCTTATCAGTCAGAAAAAGTAACACTTAAGATCCTCAGTTTTAGTCTTTTGTTCATTTTATTGTTGGAATATCACATTTTTATCTTCTTGTTGAAAGTTTAAATGGTGTCAAGATGGCAAGCCAACTCCCTTACTTAGCTCAGCTTCCTTGGAAGTATGCATGTACTGTATCCAGATGCAGTGATTACCACACTTACATGCCTACAGACCTTGTATCTCATTTTCTTGATTATTTAATCATTTTTGTTGCTATCCTCTCTAGACAGTAATAGCAAGAAAAATCATGCTCTGGAGCTCATGTGCATATTTGTCTCCCAGAAATGCCTTAATCTTCCGTACTCTACTTATCAACACCATTTATTTTTCCCCTGCATTTGTGGTGGGTGTGGGCAGCGGTTGGGTTATTATGTTAGTGATCCAAATATAGTCTCTGCAATGCAGTATGATGGGGATACTTACTGGTAGTAAGGCAGGATCTTCAGGTCTAAGCCTCCAGTGGCACACTCCGCTCTCCAACTATAATTCTTTTCTCTATTCTTGCTTTACTGAAAATTCTTCTGGGAACTTACTCTAGAATCCCTGCATCATGAGTGGTATCTCCAATAGTTAAGGTAAGCTGCACATTTATTGCCTTACAGTAGAACTCTACCAGTGCCCACACCATTGTGTTTCCACACCCTTTTTTCATCAACACGAACCTACTGCTTTTGCATCTCCTACATTGTAAAGAATCTGTCAGGTAATTCTTCATGTCAGTCATATGGACAAAAGCATATTTGATGTCATTCCTGTTAATAAATCATGTCTGTTCCTTGAGTTCAATCATTTTGCTGTTCCCAGAATTTTCATTGTAAGAGGAAGCACTCTTTGGTATTCCTGACAGCTGAAGTGACGGGTAAGAAGGCAGGAAGCGGCAGTGGTCCACTACCAGATCTCAGCCTCTAAGCTCATGACTTGTAATGGTTGGGGAGATCAGTTCTTTAGCTAGTGTTTTGTTCAGGATTTTTGGCTCTTTGTTTACAAGGGTTGATAGGTAATGTTTGTCCTTATAGTGTTCTTATGTTGACTTTATAAAGTGATTTTGGAAACAATCTATTCTTTTCAGTTTCTTAGAATCATTGATAAAAAATTCTCTAAATGTTTTGTTGTACTCACCAGTGAAAGCATCTGGTTCTGAGTTTTTCTTTGTCAAATTTTTTTTACCACTGATTTAATCACTTTACCAGTAATTTCAACTTTTCTATTTCTTAGTAATTTTTTTCTTAACAGGAATATTGGTACATTATAAATGTGTAGACTTTATTTCTTCTAGGTTGCTTATTTTTTGTTGAAATTATTTATAGCAGTCCCTTAGAATCATTGTTCATCTCTCACATTAATAGTAATAGCTCTTTTTTTATTTAACTCATTTTTCTTCTCTCTTTTTTCACTTAGTTTAGTCAAAGCTTTCTTTTTTCCATTTTTTTTTTTTTGCTTTTTGGGTTACACCTGGCGATGCACAGGGGTTACTCCTGGCTCTTCACTCAGGAATTATTCCTGGCGATGCTCAGGGAACCATATGGGATGCTGGGAATTAAACCTGGGTTGGCCACGTGCAAGGCAAATGCCCTACACAGTGTGCTATCACTCCAGCCCCAGTCAAAGCTTTCTTAATTCTCTTTTTTTTGGAACGATAGTACCATGTGTAAGGCACTTGTATTGCATGTGCTCTATCAGGCTCAGTCCCTGGCAACATGTAGGGTCCCATAGCCCAACCAGGAGTGATTCTGGAGCTCAGGGTCAACAGTAAGCACTGAGAACTGCAGGGGGTGGTTCCCAAGCAAAACCAAACCAACCCAACAATCAATTTTTTTTTAAAAAGCTTCTAATTTGGTTAAATTTTTTTAAACATTTTTTTCTGGTTCAAAAAAATAATGTTTTCTATTTTCTGTTTCACCTCCAATCTTTATTGTTCCTTCTTTCTGCTATTTTTTGTGTTTTATTTCCTCAATTTCTTGCAAGGTTAACACATTTGCATAAAATTTTTCATAATGTAGGCATTTATCACTAAATTTTTTTAGGTTTATGTTTGCACATTCATCTGATGATAAGGTCAGTTACCAACTGTATTACATTTTCTTTTCACACAAGATATTATTTAGGTGAAGGATTGTATTCTCTAAAAATAATTTGTGCTATTTGCTGTAAACTTTTTATTTGTAAAAAGTACTTCTAGGACTTCAGTTTCAGATATTTTAAAATTGTATTTTACTGTGTTAAGTTCTGACTCTTGTTTATAGTTTATTAACTCAGATAAATTTGTTGTATTTAAAATAGCTTTAAAAGTATACTAAAGAATTTTCAGATATTCCCTGAGCTCTGTGGATTTTGACCTTGATGTTTTGCTACAGGAGACAATTCTGTGATGAAATATGAATTTTAAGATCACCATTTCACGTATGGAGACAGGTTGGAGCAGACATGTTAAGTACTTTGAGGCTTCTCATATTGCACATTTACATTGCAACAACTAGACAAAGTAATGTGTCTTTGTTGTAGTATTGTCTACTTGGTGACAATAAACACATGACTGCACAATAAACTTTATCAATATTATAATACTTACCTATACTGTACCTATTGGGTGGAAGATTACAAAAATAAAATTCAAACATTATAAATGAAGCTTGTCAATTTGTTCTAATTTAATGGAAATTTTAATATATGTGTATATATATCACTAAAATATAAAAACAAAAACATTTTCATGGTAGCTCTTGGAAATTTTATATATGTTAAGTATAGCCATCTAATGCAAATCATTACTTTTTATAGGAAAATGCTTCTTTATAGTTACAATTATATAACTCATTTGAAATCATTATATTTGCCAGGCAAAATTACATTTAGTGACAAACAAAAGGTCTGGAAATGAAATGGTATATTACCATAGATATATAACTAGAATTAATGTTTTAATGAGATTTAAAAATATTTTTTATTTGCTATTTTCCTTAGGAATTACATCTTTGTGTTTAAATCTGCAACTTACGAAGATGAAATTTCTTCCCATTAGAGATACAGTAATAACTTTGTAATTAGTGAAATCATTGTCACACTGCATAATCAGCTCATTGAACACATACATTATAGTAAGAAAAAATAATAAAAATTCCTTGATAGTAACATAACTGTCCCATTAAAGTCTTGATTAACTTTATAACAATAATGTAGTATCACTTTACTTTTATAAATTAGCAGACAAATTGGAAATATATCAAACAATGCTCCTGTATCTTTACGGAAAGGAGGGATGCTTAATTAAAATAATATAATGCTAGCAACATTAATTTCTTATTGTGGGGATTTAGCAACTCATTTCAGAATGTGAGGCCAAAATTATATTTCAGCAGTTTTATGTTAAATGTTTCAAGGAAAGCCAGACGGCCCCTGGGCACTGCATGACATACAGTAGTATCAGAAACAATTGATGTGTGTAATGACAATTGTGAGCATCCTTTCCAGATGAGCTGACCCACCCTGATTCCACCCTGCTGCTCCTGTTTGGTCAGCAGGTACCTTGTACCATCTGTTTCTTTCTTAGCAGCTGAATTGTTTCTCTTATTGTGCACCTAAATGGTGGAGCATGTTGCATATGAAATAGCACTTGTAGGTCAGAGGTTATTCTAAGTATTTCTGTGTAATTTAGCACTATTTTTAGGTTTGAATGTTCTCCTTTAGTAGCAGGAACAGAGTTTTTATTCTCGTTGTAATCAGACCAAGGCATGTAAATTTTTAATAGGGACTGTACATATAATTATAGAGATTGCTGTAATTTGCTGTTTGTATTATTAACATCCTTATGATGATATAATAATCACTCCTTTTAACTAAGTACTTTGCATGATTACTAAACTGGCCATGAAAACTATAAAGGCTCTAAGGAAGCAGACATGCTCAGCTGACTAAAAATCAAGATAAATTTTTTGCATTGCTTTTGATCTTCCTTTATAGGAGATCAAAATTATATAAGATTTTAAAATATTGCTTAAACATTTATTACGTTTTCTTATTTCAACAGTTCCATACATTATCATTAAGAGATTTATTCATGCTACCATGAGCTGTTTGTTCTTCTTGCTTAGTGGGATAGATCAGAGTTTAAAGCATATGTTATTATAAGCTTAACTGGAATTCTAGAGAATGACTGGTAGGTCTTCAAATAAGAGATGTATAGAAGAAAGGCTTATTCTCATAAAGAGAAATCTGGTCCTGCTCATAGCAAGTATTTCCAAATCATTCAGGAACATGACAGCAGTGTATTTAAAATAGTATTTACTACATTAGTATGTGCAAATAATTTTAATATGACAATAAATGAACTATAGGCTGTTTTTAACTTGTTTATTTAGCTCCTTATTTATGTTCTATAACTAACTCAATATTAAAACTCTTCACCGTTTATAAGTTTTATATTACCAAATTCTCCAAAGCTTCTGCAGTAATGCTATAAGCTTAGATTTTATTCTTGGTTTTCTCATTCACTTAACTACAATGAGAGAAACTTCTTTCCTGAACTTGGAACCTGCTAAAGATACGTTAGTTTTCAATTTTTAGAGCTCTTCTTATGGCAATTATTTCAATAATTTTTAGTTCTCTAATCAAATATAACCTTACCAGTAAGACTTTTATTGACCATGTAATGAAACAGCAACATCACTCACAATATCCTACTTTAATTTTCTCCAAGCCTTTCCCAAGCTTCTTGACTTAATTTGTAATATTTATTTAATTTTTCCCTGTTTTCTTAAGTGTCGACACTATGCAGAATAGACTCTGTTTGCTTTGACTATGCTGCCATCTCCAGATCTTAGAACAATGCCCCAAACATTTCAAGTATTCAATAAACAGTTGTTACGTGAAGGAATAAATTCAACAACCATTTAACCAGTGACCACCTAGTTTTTGAGAAAGCATTATCCTAAACTTGTACTCAGTATACAGTGCTGAATAAGATCACGCCTTGTAAGGATAAATTCTTAAATACAAAACGTTTTATCTGATTATGTTGTATAGTATTTACCCCCTCTTTACATTACATTAATGAATGGTTCAATTCAATGATATCTAAGGTTTTTTTCAGTTTAGAAGTTCTACAATATTACTATTACTATTCTAATGCCAATGTTGAATCTGTAAGTTCATAGTCTTAATTTAACTTCTTACTGCTTTAACATTTTTCTCTCTAATGCACATTTTATACAAAACAAACTGTTTTCTTAAAGTATGATCTCAAAATGATAAAATCTTAGTAAGTAGAATAAAAATTATTCCATTCCTTGTACTCAGGTCAGTCTCTTTGCTCGTCTCATCCTGTGTGGATACTCTGTACTTTTTAAAATGCTCTAAATCTTCTTATCTCTGAACTTGACTTTACGAAACCCGTTAATGGTGGTTACAATCTAAGGCAGTGATTAATTTTCCATAATTACAATGAAAAAAATTAAGTCCTGGAACTCGAGATAGTGTTGTTTACTCAAAAACACTAGCTAGTTGATGATAATTATTTTTTGTGACCTTAAACTTCCAATTTAGAAAGCTTTACAGAGGACCTGGAGATCTTGAACTCCTTTATACTATTATTGTAGGATATTGAGGCTATTACAAGTGAATATCATGACATCAACAACAGGAATACTCTTTCTCAATATAAAGTCTAAATTTTGTGACAGAAAATTCAGGACTTTTTGACTCATAACTTCAATAGTTTTCAAAACTCTTGTTTTCCTGTAAATTAGTTCATTGTCCTGGTAATGGTGCTGAGGGTCAAAACCAGGAATCTTATATACACAGCTTGTGTTTTACATTTGAGCTACATTGCTCCAGCCAAAACTTTTATTACACACACACACACACATATACACATATATATGTATATATGCATACATATAGTAAGATAACATGCAAGTATTATAGACTATTGTTTGTTGTCACAGAGGGTAGGGTGGTTGCTTTGCACGTGACCAACCTGGGTTCTATTCCTCCATCCCTCTCAGAGAGTCTGGCAAGCTACCAAGAGTATCTCGTCTCCACAGCAGAGCCTAGCAACCTCCCTGATGCGTACAAAAACAGTTACAAGTCTCACAATGGAGACATTACTGGTGCCTGCTTGAGCAAATTGATGAACAATGGGAGGACTATTATATATATATATATATATATATATATATATATGAACCTACTGTAGTATATTATGAATAAAATGGAGTCCAAATTGCCATTATAATATTGTACTATATGTGTTTTCTTTATGAAATATATTCCTATGCATATTTTTGAATTGGCATATGAGCCATCTATGCTTTTGCTAAACTAGGAAGAGAGCACAATATGTATCTCTCTTGGATCTTTATATATTTTCTTTACTTAATAGTTTTAGATCTGTTTTTTTTTTTTTCTACTAGGATTTACAGAAGATTCCATTGTATACAATTCAATAACTTGTTTAGCTATCTGTACGGGGCTCTTTAGAGATTTCTCTTGTTTGCCTTATCATTTCCTAATGACAGCATAATGAATAGAGTAAATTTATTTATAAATTTTGTTCACCCACACCATTTAAATAAAAGTACTTTTCATAAATATATGGATCATTTATTCTTTTCTGTGAATGCATATTCCTATCCTTGGTTGAGTTTTGTGTTGATTCAATCATTCTTTCTTTTTAAATTTGTATGAGCTCTTTATAAATTGAAGGTATTAGCTCTGTGTAAAGCGCTGTAAATATGTTTTGCCAGTTGTCATTAGTATTCACTTCTTTGAGATTTAAGACACCTCATGAAAGTAAAACTGTGAAAGCTATTCAAAATTAAGTGGATATCTGAGGCAATTATTCAGTAGAGTCTACCCAAGAAAAATACTCAATCATTTTAATATCTCAAAAGAAGTATTAATTTGGCTTATTTTATTTTTTAGGAAATAAAATATCTGACATAGAAAACCTTTTTTTTACTGAAGTGAAAAGGCATAAATATTGTTTAATAGCTTTTACAACATAGTTGATACATAATTTAGACTTTTTAGGTTTCACAGAGAACTTCTCTCCTCAATCCTGGTCATATAGACATGTGCTGTATCTCATTTTATGCCACACTGTCATTGGCTAGAAAGAATGCGCAAAGGTTGAAGTGCATTCCTCCATGCAGCTAACCTAGTTTGCATCCCCACCACTGTCTGGTCCCCAAGCACTGATGAGGCCTGGATAATGCCTGAAACCACAAATTCCCAACAGTGACTACTTACTTCTCAGGCCCTTGTATTTAGTTCAGGTTAGATTGGCTAACAATTGTTGGTGGAAGGTCCTGGGATACCTTGAGCACTATTTTTTCAAGATATACCCCAAATATCAATCTACTTTAAAGAATTATAGAGAATTAATACTGATCAAAGAACAAGTTTTAAATTATACATATGAACTAAAATTAATGTACAGAATATAAATACATATAAATAGAAGTAGAGTATACCCACTTCTCTAATTAGAGATCTTCTAATTGTTTACAGTTCTATTTTATTAATTTCTTTGACCACATATTTGAAAAATAATTTTATTAAGAGAATTTATATTTTATAATCTGTATATTGTCTAGCTACTGCATAAGAAATTTAAATTCCCTCAACTTAAGTACTTTTTTAACTTATGAAAGTATTTGCATCATCATTAATTTTATCTGTTTTCTTGAATTTTTTTCTAGTATGTATGCCAGTTAAGAGCAAACATGGTCTCAGGGTTCCATGTGAGTGCACCTGACACTTTTCTTCTTTTAAATCATGTTTATTAGCAGGATAATGGTTTCTATTTTAATTTGCCTCCACTCTTAATTTCTCTCTACTTTTAGCTTAACATAATTCTTCTTCTCATTAATTTACTATATATGGTAATAACATTTACACAGTTTCTGGAAAACATTATTTATAAACAGATGTTGCTGTATACACATAAGAAGTCTTTTATCTAGAATGCAATAAAATAAATAATAACCAATATCTTCTGAAATAAAATAAATACTAAGAACAAAGGAATGTGTACCAAAATACTGGAGTGATCTTTTTCTTGTAATGACTATCAATCACCTAAATCCATGTAGGCAAGGTACAGATACAAAAGACATTTTTAAAAATACATATCTATGTGTAAGTATTTTATGCTTTGAGTTATATATATGTGTATATTTTCACAGTGACAAAAAATTAAGAGAAAAAAGATCCAAATTTCATTTGCACATTTTCTAACATTTGAAAATATCCAAAATACACCATTAGAGACACTGGTAGTTTTAAACATGTACAGTATCCTCCTCTGCCCCTCTCGGAGAGCCCAGCAAGATACTGAGAGTATTCTGCCTGCATGGCAAAGCCTGGCAAGCTACCTGTGGTGTATTTGATATGCCAAAAACAGAAACAAGTCTCACAGTGTAAACATTACTGGTGCCCGCTGGAGTAAATCGATGAACAACAGGAGGACAGTGCTATAAAGTATCCAGAACAGATTCCATAGGTTTTCCACAAAGAATTGATCAGATGAAAATAAAAATTAATTCTAAACAACATTCCATCAACTATAGCCAAAGTTTGTGAGCACTTAGGAAAGATACAGGGATAAGTAAAAATTCCCTTAAGAAACATTTTGATTAAGGTAAAAAAAAACACTTGGTGATTAGATTTACTACGTGTGTTTTTGCTATTTTAAAAGGACATGGCTAGTCTGTCTTTATATACTTATTTATGAAAAATGATTGAAATGTCTCTATTTCATGAGAATAAATATATGTAAAGTTCTTTGAAGAACATTTGGTATGAAATACATGTGAATGTATGACTATATTATTACTATTTGGGGGGATTTTTTTTCCTGATGTTTTTCCATTCTCAATTCCCTGCCACGGAGACAGAAAAATGTTTTTCCTTTTGGTACAAACCAAAAGAACAATAGCAAATCGTTCAAAGCCTGTCAGTGTATGCTGAGTATTCTTACTGCTCTCGTCTAAGTCTGTACAGAAAAAACTTTGCCACACCTGTCTCAGATGCAGCAGTTTCCCTGCTTAATTTAAAGTTCAGGAGAGAGCTGGTTTTAAGAAAAGAGCAGAGTGAGAGAGGAGAGTCCTGCAGAGAGTAAAATGGCAGATGAAACCAGGGAGTGAGGAGGTGTGGCGGGGAGGGTATGATTGCTCTTTTGAGAACACAGGACTAGGGGTCCTGGGCTGATTGGCAATAAGGTGAAAGAAGTGGGCTTGTGTTAAGCAATGGCTTGGGCAACAGCCATATTGAAAACATTTAAAGTTACTGATCTCTCCCTTTTGTCCCATTTCACATGAGCATTTTGGTAATGTATTCATTTTCTTCCTGAATGGTGGCCAAAGTAGAACTTTATTTTTAAAAATGTCTGTAAGGGCCGGTCTTCCGGCAGCGCTTAGGAGGTTCAAGGCCCCATCGGCAATTCTCCAGTTCACCCAAGGGCCCAAAGATGAAATACTGCTTGGGGCCTGCAGTGAGGATGCCCAGGCCACCACCACTGTGGTGTTGAGGACCTGAAGGTTTGTACCCCATAATGCTGGGAGATCATGTCTTCCTGGAATCAAATCTGGGTCCAGGGCCTGCCATGGCTGTGTCCCAAATACTGTATTATATCTCAGGCTCTATTTCTAAACTTTTAAGTGAAAATTATGGCAGAAATTGTAAAATGTTGTGAGAATTAAATTAAATAAAGTGCTTGAGATACTTCATGGCTTATAGGCAAGGCCCATGAATGAAAGTTACTGATTTTTTTTATCGTCAATATAATGATCATTCTATTTTAATTCATCAAAGGAAAACTATAAGGGTCGAAGTTACTTGTACTTATATCACAACAATGACAATTAAGTACATCTGAATTTTTCTTAAACTACATTTATTTGGCTTGTACATATTACGCAGAGAAAAATGATTGCATTACTAAGTTACTATATGTAATGTTACCTAACAATAATTTCCCAATAAATTTTACTTATAAAATATGGTATGTGTGAAATCCACTTGGGAATAATATAAGAATGCTAAGAGGTACAGCATCCAAGTGAATAAGATATCACATCAGCATCATAACCATTCCATAGCCTGAAGATAATTGTGTGTAGCCAACACAAAGGCAAACAGAGGCTGCCAAGGAAGCAGATGCTATTGCTGGAAAGAAAATGTTCTCATCTCAACATCTGGGTTTTGTAAATGGGCTCCAGAAGAATGAGGGTAAGCAGAGAATTATAGAGAAGGATATCAAGTGTCTTTACCTAGATTTTCATAAAATGTCTTACTCTTAAGTTTTTATTCAATGACAAGCAAAATCCCACTGAAACTTGTACTCAGTTTTATATACATATCAATGATTATGTCTATGTAAATGCTTGCCCATGGTAAGAATTATAATGATCTATGGTCATATTTTTATCTTGGGAGAAGAGTTAGGATTCAGTACAAAAATTTGTTTAGATTGTTTCTTGTGGTTTAAGAGATCTCATGTGAAGGCCACTTGTTTTGCCTGCTTTTTTTTTTAAATGTAGGCGTTCTGTGATTTATTCAGCCACTAATTATTGAATTGGGCATGAACACCACCTTACTTGTTTTTCATAGTTTTATTTATGTATTTATTTTTCTTCTTATATTTATTTATTGAATCACTGTGGGAAAAGTTACCTAGCTTTCAGGTTTAAGTCTCCATCATACAATGATCAAACACCTCTCCTTTCACCAGTACTTATTATTCACCACAAAGAACCCCAATATACCCCCCTCCCACCCCTCCCAGTGCCTGTGAGGCAGATGATTTCCACTTAACTCTTCTCTACATTGATTACATTCATTATTTCAACAAAAGATACACCATTATTGTGTAGAATATTCCCCCCAACAATCAGAATTGCTTAAAAGGCATTGTGTAAAACTTTTTCTATATTTTATATTCTCTATATTTTATATTTTCTATATTTTATATTCTATATTTCTATATAAAAATGTTTTCTATAGCTGGTTATGAGAATCAGATAATGTCGCTCAGTCAAGACAGTGGCCGCGCAATTTTGGATTTCTGCAAAGAGCCAGATAATTACGAGATTGGTTTCTGTGTGTCTGTTGTTATGGCTGTGCCAGAGAGCCACTCGTGGGGGGCAACTCACGACCTCGGTAGGGCGTGAAGGACGAGCCGGTACCATCCACCTTCCCATGAGACTGCAGTTGCCCATCACCGCCGGCTCATACCTGGTTTTCCAATAAACTCTGAGGCGGCAGCAGCCACCTTGCTGCCAAGGGGAGTAAGGCGGAAGGGAGCAACACCCTTTCCCTCCCGGGAGGCATGGCACCGTAATTTAATGCAATTTAATGCATGATCCATTCACTTTTCTGCCACAAGCTGCCAGGCTCTAGATTAAGTCTTTTTGTCTCTGGAACCATGGCCGCGTATGCGGTACAGATACATTGCTGCCAAAAGCCGCTGGGTTTAGAGATTTGTTTCTGAGTCTCTGGGATCACAGCCATTAATCAGCTTGATCAGCAGCCACAGAGGCCGTTCGTAGGCAGCACTCGGGGTCTCGGTGGGACAGGGAGGAAAGGGTTGGTTCCATCCCATCTGGTAAGGCCCCGCATGTCTTTTCACTGCAGGCCCAAACCTGCCTGTCCAGTGGCCTCTGGAGGATGACGGTCACCAAGCCGCCAAGGGGAACAGGCCAAAACACAAAACCTATTCCCAGCTGGAGTGGCCAAGCTACAGTAACCTACTGCAGGAATTGGACGCATTTCTGCCAAAAGTCTTTGTGTTCCGAGGTTCGTTTCTGAGTCTTTGGGATCATGGCCATTAAGCAGTTCAATTAGGAAACAGAGGCCATGCCTCCAATTATATAACTGAGATGGAGGTGGTTTGTGTGTGTGTCTCCCACATACCTAACTTTTAGCTATTTACTTTCTTGGTAAAATTTGCCCCAAGTTTTAGAGGTCTGACCAAAGGCACAGCAGCAATTTTGGGGTATCTGAAATTCTGATGGTGCCATCTGGCTGCTGATGCACTTGCCTCACAGGTACAGATTGACCTACTGGCGGCACCATACCCACTGCCTGCTTTTATTTGCAGAAAAAAACAACACAACACAGGTAGGACTGGTAGGACTGGGGGACTTAACTAAATCTAGTGTTTCCTGCTTATTTTAAATTACTCTCTATAGGGAAGAGCATTCATCTATTGAGAAACACTGAAGAAACCAGAGACTAATTGGACAAGGTGGAGGTTCAAATTGATCCTAACAACACATTCTTGTTTATCTTAAATTATCTTAATAAGCACTATTTTTAGAAGTATAGCTATCTTGAGTCAGTAACAAAGTTTATATTAAAGATAAGATTCATAAAATTCCACTTATATGATACATAATTATTTGCCATTATAATATTCTACAGGTCGATTTATGCATTTATGCTTACATCTAATGGTCTGAATTGGTCCAAATATGGTGAGTTTCATTTACTATTATTCAATATATTTAGCATAAATTCAGTATTGAGAAGTGAAAGCAAAAGATTTAATTTTTTAACAACACTTATCTGGCATTTGAGCATTTAACCTCTAAGAATTTTTGTTTTTAAAAATACAATTCAATGTATTATATTAGTGGTGCACTATTCAAGTCAGTTAAAAAAATTACTGGAGCAAATGCAAAAATACTAACCCTTGTTTTACCTTTTTGGTCTCACGTTCATTTTTCTTCCTATATTGCTATACAGAGAGATAGTTAAGTACTAATAGCCAAAAACAAATTCAGTGTTTAAAAACAAACACTGGGGCTAAAGAGATGGTGCAGACATGAAGGCACATGTGTTCCTTTCAGTCAATAATGCGTGGAGACTACTTTGCCATCAAGAACATGGTTAAGTCAAGCTTCTCTGAGGTCAGTCCTGGAGGCCCCAGGTGCTGCCAGAGTGACCTGGGTAATCTATAGCATAGTAAGACAGGAGCAGCTTTGGATCCTTCGGGCACTTACAGTAACTTGTAGGGAAGTCTGACCTACAATCCTTGGAAAGTACTCAGGAGACTCCTGAGTGCTATTTGGGAAACTCTTCAAATAAACAAAATGAAATAATGTAAACTTAGTTCTGCTTTAGTCAATTTTAAAGGTCTCCCAAATACCTATTAATTTTATATTTTTGCTAAGCAATAGGATTACTTAAAATATCTATTTATAATTTATAGCTTTTTTCCAGTATCTTGAGACTTAATATTACTTTATAATGTTAAAATAAGAATTCAAAGGTAAAACATAAAATTATTTATGAATACCATGCATTTTTGATCTAGAAAATCAAATATGTGCTGAGTTTTAGTGCTCCTTCGTTTTTGACATTAGAGAGTTTAAATTGATGTCTTAAGAGAAATGGCATCAATAAGACCAAGTCCCCAAATTTTTATCTGCAATTAAACTAGTTTCTTGGTTAAGAAAAACAGATTTAGAGGTTTCCTGTCTGGATGAGCATAAGTTATGTTTGGCAATCAGTTTTTAATGAAACAGTCATAATTGAGAATTACCCTTTTTGTTACCAAAGTGATGATAATTACAGTAATGATAATTTTTGTACACTATTTCAATAATGTGGTTTTATGCATGTTTTTATGTTTGTGTGTGCTCATATAGTACATGAAGTGAAGTTGAACATAAATAAATCTGTAAATGAAGGGGAGAAAAATATATATATTATTTCACTTATGGAATGGGCTGCAGTGATAGCACAGTGGAAGGGCATTTGCCTAGCACGCGGCCAACCAGATCGACCCGGGTTCAATTCCTCCACTCCTCTTGGAGAGCCCAGAAAGCTACCAAGAGTATTCCGCCTGCACAACAAAGCCTGGCAAACTACCCGTGGCGTATTCAATATGCCAAACACAGTAACAACAAGTCTCAAAATGGAGACTTTACTGGGCCCTCTCGAACAAATCGATGAACAACGGGAGAGTGACAGTGACACTTATGGAACATTCTCATAACAGTTCTTTTCTGTTAAGTCAACAGTTCTACCTATAAATACTCCAGAGTTTTCAAAGTCACTGTAGAGAACCTAAATTAGATTAATTGAATGAACAGCCTTGCAAATATCTGCACATATAACTCTACTTTTTATTGGCTAAGAATTATGCCAAGTTGTCTAGCTACATAATCATTTCTTTTGCATACAAAGCATTTTTTCTTTATAGATATAAGGACTGAGTCTGCAGTCATCTGTATTTTTGTAATCCTTTATTACGTCTAAATTGATGTCCACAATAACTCGATTATTCCTCCAACATCTAGCTTAGTGCATATGTTTATCAGATGGAGGATTATAAAAATGAAAATGAAATGTATGAGAGCAATTTAGATTATATCACATAACCTTGTGATGAAGAGGATAATTAAAGATAAACCAAATCACATAGAATGAATAACTTAGTTATTGACAAAGATATGAAAGTACCGGCAAGAGATTAGAATTATTGTTCTGCTATATGATCTATTCACAGTACTAAGTTATTCAAAGTTCTAGTCACAGCTCTGTGGTGAGTGTTAGATCAGTAGGCTTTCTAAGGCCTCATCTTCTCATCAATTCTCTTAAGTCATGAATTGTAACTTGAAGCAACGTGACAGCAAATGCCAATAGATTGGCAGTTGTTTTTCAAGTGTGTGTGTGAGAGATTCCTGAACATCTTACTATGTAAATATGAATGGTTGGTTAGATATATCTACCATAGTTCTTTAAGAATGATGGACCTTTGAGCTTTTTGTTTTCTTTGGAGGGTTTTCCAAGTGTCTCAGTATTCCTTATCTATTTTTTATTTGGTATTAAGATACTCTAGTTGCAGTTTTAATTTCTTACTAATTATTGATTCCTAGATTCACTTAAAACTTTTTAAGTTACAGATTTTAAACTTATCACTGATTCAAACATATCCTGGTTTATAAAGCAACAACAACCTTATTCCATCATCTATATCTTTTCTCTCTGTTTCATTACCATAGATGTGAAATTGATATTTCATATGTCAGATACAAATTAAGTCAATTTATAGTTTTAATACTACTAAATTATTTATCTTCTATTAAGAAATGAAATTTTCTTTCAGAGCAAATGCTACTTCAGTTGCATTAAAACATATAAACTATTTGGTATGTTTTACATAAGGTTAACTAAACCTCTCTATAAGGTTTGATCCTTTTCTAGAGTATTAAACCTCTATATAAATTTCAAGATTTTACTAAAGCTAATCATTCAGACTTTATTAAAGCTATTCATATTCAAAAAATGTTGAAATGAACTAACAACCATCTCTCTTAAGGTGATAGTAACCTGAACACTGTGAAATTAAAATTTTAACTTTAAAAAAAAATAGTTCAAATTTTGTGTTAGTTGCACATGGAGAGGCTAAACAATGACTGCTACAAAAGTTTAGTCAATCTTGTAGAAATATTGTCTGAATAACTCACATAAGATGCAATGCATTTTAATTTATCACTTTAATCAACTTTAGTATGCATGTTGCCAATTTTTTGTCTTTAAACAAGAATGCATGGCAATTGATCAGAAGGAATATGCTTTCTGTGTGACTTTGAAACTCCGCTGTTTCTGCTGCAGTTGTGTTGCTACGATGGATGACTTTCACAACAGGAAATCAGGCCAATTTAAAGTCCAGGCACCAAGCAATTTGAGAACCACCAGCTTTATGCAGTAATATAATTATTCCCTCTGAGGCTCTTAATTGTATTCATCACACCATGATTTCTGCACAAATTAAGCATGCATTTACTGCTATATATAACTTGCTTTGCAGTTAACATTCTGGAAACAAATTTCAAGGAGATAGAATTTTGGACATATTCATCCCCTGAAATCATAAGTTTCAAATGTTCTATGAACTTTAAGGTCATATTTTCTACCTTCTTGCCTCTAAATAAATGAAACATTAAACTGTTTAAGAGAAAATGTATTAGGAACTGAATATTACATATGTATCTTTTGTTATGCTGATTATTTTTCAGGACAGCAAATTATGAATATTTCTTGCTTACATATCATGTTATGGAAGGTATATTTAGGTATATCTAAGTTGCAGATATAATAAATCAAAATTTTTTAAAAAATCTAAGGAACTGTTAATTACCCATAAGAGAAACTGTACACATTATGGTAAAAAAATTAAAAATAACCCAATGAATTATAGGATAAACTTTACATTTTCAAACTAAATAGTATGTTACACCTGGTAGATTCAGAAAAAAATGTTATGTGTGCATTTTTAAATAATTTAAAAGAGAAAAATGGAGCATTTTTATTATTAAAAATACTATAAAGCAATTTAAGTGTTTACAGTATTTGCTTCTCTTTGCTTTTATTATGTTACATCAGCTTATTCTACATTATTTTTATATAAGGTAAGGTAAGGTGGGCTGGAGCGATAGCACAGCGGGTAGGGCGTCTGCCTTGCACGCAGCCAACATGGCCGACCCGAGTTCAATTCCTCCGCCCCTCTCGGAGAGCCCGGCAAGCTACCGAGAGTATTTGATATGCCAGACACAGTAACAACAAAGTCTCCAATGGAGACGTTACTGGGCCCGCTCGAGCAAATCGACGATCAACGGGAGGGCCTTTACCTTACCTTAAGTAAGTAAGTAAGTAAAGGCCCTCCCGTTGATCGTCGATTTGCTCGAGCGGGCCCAGTAACGTCTCCATTGGAGACTTTGTTGTTACTGTGTCTGGCATATCCAATACTCTCGGTAGCTTGCCGGGCTCTCCGAGAGGGGCGGAGGAATCGAACTCGGGTCGGCCATGTTGGCCGCTTGTAAGGAGAACGCCCTACCGCTGTGCTATCGCTATATTAAGTGTTTAAGGGTTATATCCAATTTTCCATATTTTGAACTCTAAGAGCAGAAAACAAGGATATATCTATCTCTTTGGTTCCCTGTGCTACTCTCTCTCTCTCTCTCTCTCTTTCTCTCTCTTCCTCTCGCTCTTACTCCCTTGCTCTGTTTTCTAGAGTTCTAATCTATCTTTGTTGCTATATTACTGGTGTTCTAAGAGTGTCTTAGAGAGTGAATAGTCAATAAGTATTTGTTGAGTGATATGTGATGTAAACTTTTCTTATGTTATTCCCATTTTATTAGATTTAGAATGAACTTTGAAGAAATGATCTATAGAGAGGCCACAGAGTGACTTGCATTATTGTTCAAAATTCTTTATAGAACACAGCATGATCAGAATAGCAAACGGAAAATAATGCATATAGTTTTTAATTCACACTATAGTGATCCATATTCTAGTTGATGAATAATACTAAAACTATAGAATTATTGTAAAGTCACTGTTGCTGTCCGTGAGAACAGATGTCACTGTCGCTGTCCTCCTGTTGTTCATCAATTTGCTCGAGCAGGCCCAGTAACGTCTCCATCGTGAGACTTGTTGTTATTGTGATTGGCATATCGAATACGTCACGGGTAGCTTGCCAGGCTTTGCCGTGTAAAGTAAATGCAAAAAATATGGAAGAGAAAATCTCAAAAGAACTCGATAAATATAAGTTAGCATTTGCTTCTGGGGTTCAGATAAATAAAAAATAAAGAAAACACAATATAGATATTTGAATGAATAACTATGTCTTTACAGAGGAAGTGTTTACAGAAAAGAAATTGTAACCAGGTGGGTCCAGTTATACTTACACTTGAAGAAACTAATGAACAGAGACAAAAGGTTACAGGTTAGAAAAAAAACTTTATTGAACCGTTAGTTTGAAGTTTGGGAAATGGAATCCTTGAGATCTACATTTCCGTGTATGATCACAAGAGGCAGCTTATAAAAGGAAAATGGTACAGTTTATTTTAAAAAAAGGACAAGTTTGCAGATTGGTAGATACAGTGGTGACAATTAGTTTACCTATAGCCTGGTTCTCTGAAAATTATGGATACATAAGATAGTAAATGTTAAGGATACTTAAGAATAGTAAATATCCTACATACCATCTTCTCTGAATAGACTTATAGATGGACAAGGTAAGAGAAACGAAACATTCTTTACAGTATCAGCAGCCTATATTCAGAGAAGTGCTCTGGTTTTTATGTTGAGGTCAGCCCTTATTTCTTTAAAGGCAGTATAAGAATAACACTTCTGTGAATTTATTTCAAGTATGAAATTTAAGTAAAAAAATGTCACTGGATCCTAGAGATAATGAAAGGATAAGGCGCACCTAACCTTCATGCAATTGATCCGGGTTTGATCATACTTCTCACCTGGAGTACCACGGGGCTGAACCTTGAGCACAGAGCCAGGAGTAAGACACACTGTGGTCACGATACATAAATATGAAATACACTTATATAAGTTACATAGGTATTTGATATATTAATTCACTTATCCCTATTTTCTCATATAATTAAGTTTGTTCTTTGTGTGAATTTAGTCTGCTCAGTGATTCATAGATTCAAAATTAAAGCTAACACTATTAGAGATTTTCTCAAGTGTTAGTATGATAGGATGAATCTATAAACTTTTTCAGATAATATTTGTATTAATTTATAAAAATAGCTATCTTGCAGCAGAGGCATCAGAAATTAATAATTGTAGAATTTGCATAAAACAATAAATATGGGGTATAAATATTCTCCATTTACAATGTGCCATTTTCACATAAATTATTATATAAATACATTCCTACATGATTTGACAGTTCACAATTAATTGATCCCTGTATATGCATTTAATTGTAATATTTGCTACCATATTATTGAGATGAGTATTAGATTGGCATTTTGAAAACTATTTCATTTGCAGATTGTAAGCTTTTAAATGCTGTGCTCCCATCTGTCAACTTCAAGCTCATCCAGTCTATATCCTTTTTAAGTGGTGTTAACACAACTTCATTACATAGTGATATATACTATACAAATGTTAATTATGTATTTGACCTTGCTAATGACATGGCAGTGTTACAATTTTGATTTTCTTTTAAAGACTATAGGTAAGACAAATTATATAAATGGATATGGAAAGAATTAATCAATGCAACTACATCCAAACTCATTTAAATACATAACTATAAAATGTTTCTAAGATGTTTTAAATTTATTTAATATATTCATTCTAATTTTTTAAATTTTATATGCTATAATTCTTATGTGATATTTAAGAAAATAAATTAATAAAACAGACATTTTAAGCTACATCAAAATAACTTTATGTATTTGATGAGTAAAATTTAATCTTTTATGCTCCCTTTTGGTGGGAAGTGATAGCACAATACTTTAAAACTTATTATGTTTATTATAATAATATACTAGTCAGTATACTCTGCATACTTCTAAATTTATGTTATCCACAATTTTTGGACATTGACATAATGATGAAGTAGTATTAATGCAGGGAAAGGGATCTATGAACAGTTAGGTAGCAGTTTTCACAGAAAACATTGAAACCAATTGGAGTAGATTCAATTGATATTTCATGTAGCATCTTATTCTAGTAAGACTATATTTTGAAAGAATAAAAACATCATAGACATGGCAAATCTAATATTACTACAGCCACTAACCTGTAGCCTTCTTGAAAGAACAAAGACCAACAAGAAACATAAAGATGTGAATTGTCTGAAATAGGAACTATAGCATTCTCAAAAAACAAACAAAACACATTCTACTGAAATATTAAGAGAGGAGATTATTGCAAAGCATAAACTACACACAAGAAGCATTTACAGTCATGAGTATTCATGTCACTTCTTGTGTGTAGTTTATGTGTAGCTCAATGGCATCTGCTCATTCTAGGAACACAAAGAGCCTCAAACCAATCTTTCAGGGTTTGAGGAAAAAGTCTGAAAATCTCAAGGAAGGGTGGCCACACGATCTTTTGACATCCCATGAAATCCAGTCGCTAATGGCTCTAGTCCAACAGTCGTCCCGAATCTCATTACATGTCCAGCCATCTGATTTTTGATGCCTTGGCAAATGAGACAGCATCTCTGATTCTTGACCATTGATGGAAGTCGGAACTTATGAGATTAAGCTGTAGTCCTACCTTTCCACACTCACGGTCGAAGTCGGGCAGCATTTGTGCTGCTTGGCTAATGTTACTAGAATGATGTCATCAGCAAAGCAGAGGTGGTGTAGTTACGGGCCATCTATCTTCACTCCCATTCCTTCCCATTCCAGTTGTCACACGACGTTCTCAAGGGTGGCACTGAAGAGTTTTGGTGAAATGTATCACCCTGCCAAACCCCTCTCTTGACATGGATGATCATTTTCTTGTAGAATGGTGAGATCCTGGTAGTGAATCTGTAATACAGCTCATGAAGGATCCTGACGTATTAAGTTTGAATACCCCGTTTGGCTGGGGCTTCGATATCTGCTTCCATCTCAACAGATTCAAAGGCCTTCTTTAAATCAATGAATGTTAGAGCATCTTGAACTCCCAAGAAACCTTAATGAGCTTTGTTTTCATGTGGATATGGTCGATCTTGCTGAATCCTTTTCGGAACGTGGCTTGCTCGCATGATCGTCCTTCATCTGGTGTTCTGCCAATCCTATTCAGGACGACTTGAACAGCTTGTAGATGACAGACAACAGGCAGATTGGGCAATATTTGCCAATGTTATAGATGCCTACCTGCTGATTTTCTCTTGGGACGGAACCTTGCATTCAGACAGGTAGTGTGTGAAGAGCCGAGCCAGTATATTGATGAGTACTGGTGATGGGTTCTTCAGGTGTTTGGGTCTTACCTTGTCTTGGCCAAGTTCTGCTTGTTTCTTGTTTCTTTACCGACGAAAGGCAGGTCGGATTTCGGAAGGGAGAACAATAGGAACTACATATCCATCCTGCAGAATTTGGTATGTGGGCAGGTGGACGTGGCTATCGAAGAGATCAGAGTAGAAGTCATGGATAATCTTCTCCACTGCCCTTCTGGAACATGTGATAGATCCATCAGGATGTCGAAGGGCAGTCATCTTGGTCTTGCAGTTGGCAAAGGACAGGTGGGTGTGCGAATGCTTTTCCTCACTTCTACCGCATCTGCCAGCACTGCTGCTCTTCTCTCTTTGAGGTCATCTTTGATCGTTTCTCTGCACATCTTTGTAAGCTTGGACATTCACTTGGGATTGCCTGAGGCTTGTGCTAAACCACGTTGGTGAATAAGCTCAAGAGTTTTCGAAGACAGGCAGTTTTTTGTGGCTATCTCTCTCTAGGCATTTCTCACACAATCATGGAGGTGCTGAAGCAGTCGATCATATTCTTCATCAATGTTGTGAATGATGGCATCTTCCCATGTTGCTGCAATAGTGCCAAAGAGCTCCCAGTTGCTGGTCGTCCTGGGAGCTTTCTTCTTAAACTTTGCAGCCCTTCCTCCCTGCTCCATGAAGTAGAGCTTTGTACGGAGGAGGTGGTGGTCTGATCCCATTTAGAATTTTGAGAGAACAGTTACATTGGTCAGGCAAAACTCTCAATTGAATACAATGTGGTCAATTTTGTTGTGGAACCGTCCACCAAGAGACTCCCATGTTCAACTTTTAGATTCAGCCTTCTAGAACTGTGAGTTAATATGGATGGTCTTGGTTGACATGATGAACTCAGACAGTCTCTCACCCTGTTCATTCCATTCTAGGTCATTGGTCCCAAGGTGGAGTTATTTGGCTGATCTTCTTGGTCCTATCTTGGCATTAAAATCACCAACAATGATCTTGTAGAAGGTGTGGTCTTTTTAGAACTTCTCCAGCTCCATGTAGAACTTCTCAGTTTCTCCTTCATAATAATTGGATGTTGGTGTGTAAACAACAAAGATAGAAACTGCCGGCAGTGAGCCACATCTGTTCAAGTAATTGTCTGATACGAGTTGTTAGGCAATCAAATGAATCAATGCTTATGGCCAAGTTTGTGTTGACAAGGGCACCGGCACCACCAACGCCACTTTTGTTGCATGTTCCGAGAAACAGTTCTTCTTCAGTGTCAAAAACTTCATGATGGGATTGATACCTTCTTGTGTCAGTCAGACCAATTTTGTTGTACTTGATCTTTCACGCTTGTACCACCAGGTCCTCAATGGATGCATCCGATGCCAGCATACGTGCATTGAAAGTACAGAGTCATTTTTGTCTTTCTTTGTTTTGGCAGCCTAGTAGGGTCTTGAGATTTTATCAGCCTCTTCTTCCTCATTCCTCTTGATGCTGCCGTATTGGTGGCTCTTTCAGTGTCAGGGGAATCAGACCCACTGTATTTATAGGTTTTGGCATATCGAATATGCCACGGATACCTTGCTAGGCTCTGCTGTGCAGGCAGGATACTCTCGTTAGCCTGCCAGTCTCTCCGAGATGGATAGTCTTCTAGGGCAGCCTCCAATCACCCTTTCTGGTGTTCCCATGGTTCAAACCATATTGAACCCTATCAAATATGGTGCAGCAATCCAGGAAAATGAGTAATAAGTGAATTATGATGTGTTGCATGGCTGTTTCATGGCCTTGCAGTCCAGATAGTGTCCTGGATCGTGGAGGTGGCTGGGTAGTGGAGGCAGCAGAGGTCCCCTGGTGAGGTATTTATCTGGTACCGGTTTGGTGGGTCTTCTGTGTGTAATCCCTGGGTCACAGGTGGTTGTTGAAAGGAGACAGGGTAGGGTAGGTCTAATCTCTTGGTCACTGGAGATTGGTGGGAGCAGACAGAGGATCTCCATTCCTGGGTCCGTTGAGCCTGGAGTGCAAGGTCTCAGATTTCCGCTTACTTGGTTCTGTGGGGCTTCACTCATGTGTTTCTTGGCCCGAGTGACCAGAAAGCATCTTGGAGCAAGGCAGCAGCGGGGTAGTGGAGGTAGTGGAGGTTGTTCAGATTATTAATCTAAATGCAATGAATTGTGTCATAGTCCAGTGCCTCCTTAAAGAATTATTGTTGCAGAGGATTCAAATATTCCCCACTAGCTAAAGTTCTATAATAAAATTAGAAAATTTTCAGAATGTATAAAAATATGATAGAATATAAAGAGGTGTACTGGAGCAACAGTACAGTGAGTAGGGCATTGCTTTGCACACAACACACCAGGTGGAGACATTCCTCAGTGAATAGCCTGGAGTAACCCCTGAGCATCAGTTGGTGTAACCCAAAAAGCCAAAAACAACATACTAGAAAATCCCAAAACAAAACAGAAAGCAGAGCAAATGAAATCAATTACCTGAGAAATATGCATTATTTATTTAGTTGTAAGTATCTACTTTGAGACTTTAGGAAAAACTGAGTCATGGATGTTAAGACATTGTAATCCTTCTGTTTAACTAAATTTGTTCTCTTATTGTAACAAATCATAGGGCTAGAGCGATAGCACAGCGGTAGGGCGTTTGCCTTGCACACACCCAACATGGCCAACCCGAGTTCGATTCCTCCGCCCCTCTCGGAGAGCCCGGTAAGCTACCAAGAGTATCTCGCCCACAAGGCAGAGCCTGGCAAGCTACCCATGATGTATTAGATATGCCAAACACAGTAACAACAAAGTCTCCGATGGAGATGTCACTGGGCCCGCTCGAGAAAATCGATGAACCACGGGAGGACAGTGACATTGTAACAAATCATATCTTATTTAAATATGTGTTTTCTGTAAAACAGTTTATTACTGCACAAAAATCTGAAGCCGGCAAGACACACTGGCGTTAAGACCATTCTACATTTCTCCCCACTTACTTCATTAGACTCACATTCAAAGGTAATCTGTTGCAAGGCTAAATTGACAAATCCACATTTTTCCTCACTCTTTACCAAGACAGATAGCAAATATTGCTTTCTTTCTTTTATTATTCTTTTAAAGCATTAAAATTGTCATTTTTGGTAAGTGTTATTACACCCAAGGACTTTGACACACCTTCCACTTCACCAGCAAACTGTTATTGTTCTGCTCATTTCTCTTCTCTACAGATTTGACCTAATGAAGTCATTATGGTTGAACTGTTTTCATCAATCTTTATTTTATTTCTATATAATAATGATCTCATTTAGTTTTTCGAAACCCTGACATAGCCATAGCTTTGACTCTTTATTTTTATGTTTCTTAAAAATAATTGATTCTTTAAATACTTTGATCTGTGTTTTTACTGATTGTGAACCTGTGAAAATAACACTACATTTATTCACAAACTGAATGCTATGTTAAGTATATGTCTTTGATTCAGTATACACTGAGTTAAATTCTTTAACTGCTTCCTTAGAGTCATGCGTCTTTAAATAGGCTGTTTACTAATATTCTGTTTACTGATACCTCCCTTACCTCTGCTACCCAGCCGCCACCATGCTCCAGGATGCTTTCCAGACACTCTGGCCAAGACTCACGCATGAGTGAAGCCCCACAAAACCAGGGAAGCGGAACTCTGTGACCTTGGACTCCAGGCTAATTGGTCTCAGGAACAGAGATACTCTGCCTGATTCCTACCAATCTACGGCAAAAAGGGGTATAAATCCAGAAGCCCCACCCTACCCTGCTCTGTCTGCTTCCAACAACCTCTCCAGAGACCCAGGGATTACACAAAGAAGACCCACCCAACCAGTACCAGATAAATACCTCACCAGCAGACCTCCACCACCTCCAATACCTCCACTACTCAGCTGCTGCCATGCTCCAGGACACTTTCCTTACCAAGGGGCTCCTTTAAGACACTTAATAAAAGATTACCGCACCATAATTGATAGGGTTCAAATATGGTTTGAACCATCAGAACACCTGCAAGGGTGATTAGAGGATGCCCTAAAAGGCTCTATCCCTCTCTAAGAGCCTGCCAAGCTACTGAGAGTATCCTGCCTGCAAGGCAGAGCCTAGCAAGCTATCCATGGCGGTCTCAATATGCCAAAACCAGTAAATACATTGGGTCTCATTCCCCTGACCCTGAAAGAGCCAGCAATACATGGCATTAAAAAGGATGAGGAAGGAGAGGCTGATAAAATCTCAAGGCCGAACTAGGCTGCCAAAACGAAGAAGGACAAAAATGACTGTACTTTCATGCACGTATGCTGGCATGGGATGCATCCATCGAGGACCTAATGGTACACGGGCAAAAGATCAAGTATGACAAAATTGGTCTGACCGAGACAAGAAGGCATCAATCAGATCACGCCGTTTTTGAATCGAAACAGCTATGCTTGGAATATCATGCTTCACTCAAATGAGAGAAAGAATCCAAAGTTCTGACCTCCGTCGATGGTCAAGAATCAGGGATGCTTAAAAATCAGATGGGCTGGACCCATAATGAGATTTGGAGACAACTGCTGGACTAGAGCTGTTACCAACTGGATTCCATGGGATGTCAAAAAATTGCGTGGCCACCCACCTACGAGATGTTCAGACTTTTTCATCAAGACCCTGAATATTCGGTTTGAGGCTCTTCGTGTTCGTAGAATGAGCAGATGCCATTGGGTTACACTAGCACGCGACAGGGACAAATGGAGACATTACTGATGCCTGCTTGAGCAAATCCATGCGTAACGGGGTATCAAGTGATCAAGTGACTAATATTCTTACAATTCATGAATTAT
Source organism: Sorex fumeus (assembly GCF_029834395.1). Taxonomy (NCBI): domain Eukaryota; kingdom Metazoa; phylum Chordata; class Mammalia; order Eulipotyphla; family Soricidae; genus Sorex; species Sorex fumeus. Next base: position 57,235,627 of record NW_026606065.1, read on the forward strand.
CTGACTATTCAGTAAGAAATGTAATATTAACTCCTTAAAGGGTTGAACACATGCTTTGCATGCCTGCAAACTGAGTTACGTCCCTGGTATCTTAGGGCTCTCTGAGCACTGAAACAAATAAGCCTTGAGCACTGAACTTATAGTAGCCAAAAAGCATAGCCAGATGTGTCCAACTCCTCCATCCATCCCCCACACAGATACACACACATAAACTAGTTACCTCAATTTCCACCACAAAGTTAAATGCTTTGACGAGTATAGTGGGTTTGTTGTTGTTATTTTTTTGCGATGGTTTTGAGTTCACAGCCAGTGATGCTCAGGGGTTTCTGCTGACTCTGCACTCAGGAATTACCTCTGGCAGTGTTCAGTGGACCATATGGGATGCCCAGAATCAAATAGAGGTCTGCTGCATGCTGGACAAAAGTCCTACCAACTTCACTATCATGTATAGTACACTGCACTGCCCCATAGAGCCTATTTTTGTAAATAAAATTTATAATTTTTCCCCATTTTATAACACTGTTCTATTACTCAGTACAGTTACAAATACTCATTTTTCCAAGACTTTATCAATAACAACAATTTATCTTCTAATATATTGTCAACCTTAACTAATATAAAATATTAGAAGTTCTTCAAAGGAGCTACCCTTTTTGTAAGTAAAATTAAGAAACAATTATGTTTATCAAAATAACAGGTTAAATAAATATCTCACTAAATTATATATAAAATTGAGTATCTGGATTAATAATCAGATATGAGGATGTTCCTAAATTTTCACATAAATATGGTTTTTAAAATTTTTTAAAGTTTATTGATGTAACTGGCTTATGAGACTGTATAACATCATCACACCATACTCACAACTAAAATACCATAATTTGTGCAAAGCCCATAGGGCTTCCTCCACCATTTCAAACCATCTTGTCCATCTGGGTAACTTCAGTTGTGTGGTCAGACTCTAAAGATTTGTCTACTGTTAAGTTGTTTGCTTGCTTTGCTTCTTTGTATACAGCATGTGAATGAGATCATCTAGTATTTTTTTGTATGGATTTATTTTACCTTGTGTGAATCACAAGTATTCTACTCCTCTTGTCAAAAATGCTAAGAATTTCATATTTTATAATATCTTTGCAATATTCTATTTCTCATATGTCATAATCTTTTATTCACTCATCTGTTGTTGAGTACTTGAACTGTTTCCAAATTGTGGCTTAGATAGCAACAAATCAATATAATGTCCACAATATAACTTTTCAAATTAATGTTTGTAAGTTTATTGGATAGAAATTTAGGAATGTAGTTGCTATAATATTTATCTGTTCATTTGTTTATGAACATATGAGTGATTTCTAAGAAATCTGGTGTGTTTGGAGGCCGCCAGTATCTTATTTCTCATACATATTGACATCTGATGTCATAACTATTCTGCCTTTTTGTAGTTTCTTTGCACTAATTTTTCTCTTTATGTTATTTTCCTTGGTTTGAGTCATTTTAATTATGAACCATGGATCTTACTGAATTTTTTGGGCTCTGAATTAATTTTTTTCTACAAGTTTGAAAATTTTGTACATTATCATTTTAATTATTTTCTACCTCAAGTCATTGTATTTTATTATTGCATTCTATAATAGTACAGTGTTTAAAGTTGTTCATAGTTTATTATAGCAGAATGTTTAAAGTGTTACCTAAAGTGGGAAGTTAAGTCGGGGTGCACTAATACAATCCTCAATCCTGGAATGGAGGTGGGGCATAGTAGCCACAGGTGTTATTAGGGATGTCTTTGCTTGTTTGATTAAAGAAAATTTTAAAGTATTTACTGGATAACTTTTTTTAAACAGAAACACTAGATCAAATAAGTTTGATAATCTCTGGTTTAGATGCATTGTATTGATGTTTTTAAGTTCTATCCATTTACTCTACCAATCTTATCTAAAATTCTCAATACAAGCCTCCCAGTTTTCTTCTCCAGATATTTGTTTTGTGTTTTAATTTTCCCCATCATATTTTATTAGTAGAGCCACACTCAGTGATGCTCAGAGTTTACTCCTATCTCTGTACTCAGGAATGAATCACTTCTGGAAGGCTTGGGGAACCATATGGGGTATTGGAGATAGAAAGTAGCATTGCTGCATGCTAATCAAGTGTCCTACTTACTGTCCCATTACTCTGACCCCCTCATCTCAATTTTTTTTGGCATATTGCCTTCAAAAGGGCCATTTTATCATTCTTTGTTAATTCAAGTTAATGTATCAGTTCTAGGTTATGACTGAACAATTATGTCCTCTTATTATTATTATTATTATTGTATTTTACCCTTTAATTTTGCTTTCTAGGAAATATTTGATTGGACACCACACACTGTCAACTTTACCTTGTTAATGGTGAATATTTTCACACATTGTGTTTGTTTCTCTATTAATAGTCTTTACTATTGTTCAGGGTCATAGTTAAGTAACTCAGAAAGAATTTAATTGTTTTGGGTCTTGCTTTTAGTATTAGTTAGCACAAATCAGGATCTATTCAAAATCTAATTATTTCTCCCTATTGAGACAGGCTGAGATCTCAAAGCCTGCTCAGATCAGAACTGGACCTTCTCCATCCAGATTCCCCATCTTCCATTAGGTAAGTATTACACCCACCAGCTGTTGCCAGCACCAGGTGGTCCCATCAACGGACAAGACCCAGAGACTATAAAACTCAGCTCCCGGAAGAGAATAGCACAGAGTCTATTGCCCCCGTGCCTGGTTGTCCTGACTGGGGCCCCTTGGAGGGGGGTGGGTTGTTTCCCTCCCCACCCTGAGCAGAGCTCCGGCAGCCAAAGACCTCCAGAACCAGCCACAGCCATACTGAGACCACTCTCCACACGTGTGGACAAGCCTCATGCATGAAGGAACTGACTGAGGAACGCAGGCATGCGGGTCCTGGGCCTGAGATCTCCAAGCCTCCTCGGATCGGGACTGGGCCTCTCCACCCAGATTCCCCATCTTCCAGTAGGTAGGCGTTACACCCACCAGCTGCTGCCGACACCAGGTGGTCCCGTCAATGGCCAAGACCCAGAGACTATAAATCCCAGCTCCCAGAAGCGTGCAGCCGCAAATACCTCATGAGAACAGCCAGATATTAATTCCATTTTAATATCTCGTTTTTACTTTGGAGAACCCAGCAGGCTACCAAAAGTATCCTGCCTGCATGGCAGAGTCTGGCAAACTTCTTGTGTCATACTCAATATGCCAAATACCAGTAGCAATGATAGGTCTCATTCTCCTAGCCCTGAAAGAGCATTGAATATGGCTCTTTTAAAATCTCAGGGCTAAGAAGAAGGAGACATTACTAGTGCCTACTCGAGACAATCAACGGACAACAGGATGATCGTGATCGTGATTGAGACAAATTGATTTGAAGTACTGTCAGTGTTTTATGAATCAAGTTTTTCAATCGTTGGGGGAAAAGACATTCCGAGTCTTGTTTGACTGTTGTGAACTGTTTCCTCTAATCTTTTCAAATGATTGTTTCCTTGGTATTAGACACTAACTAGTACCCCCATTAAATACTTAGGGGGCTCTACATTACATACAAATTGGGTTGTTTTCTAGTTGAATCACAGTTATATATACACCTGAAAAGTTGTTTGTGATTAGATTTCAGCCATACAATGTTCCAAGACCTGTTCCTTCACCAGTGTACTTTTCCCACCACCAAGGTCACTTTCCACGTGCTCGGACAAGCCTCACTCAAGAGGGGACGAGCCTCACCCAAGGGGGAATGAATCTTACTCAAGAGCAGACCGGCAGAAATACCCGCTATGCAAGACCTCGTGACTGAGACCTCCATGCCCACTTGGATCCAGACTTGGCCTCCTCCCCCAGTTCCAGAGTTTTCCAGTAGCTTGGCAGTCAAACCCAAAAACTACATCTTGAGCCATGTAATCTCATCAATGGCTAAGATCCAGAGACTATAAACTAAAGCTCCTGAAAGAGAGCATCACAGAATTTCCTGGAGCATTTGTGGCCACGTGACCTCTTACACTTTGTCTCACTTATTTATCAAAAGTAGCACACGTTTGTTTGGTTTTAACATACTTGTTTGTATTCTCTTATATGGCTCCAGAATGAAATACAACAGCCTTCACATACACTCTTATTGTGGTGAGAAGTTGCTTGGTGGTGGGATTGGCGTTTGAATATTATCTATAATGAACTATTGTGAACTAATTTTATGAAAATAAAATATACATAATTCTTTAAAAAAAGGGAATCACCCTGGTGTGCTTGGGGACCTATATGTGGTGCCCCAGATTGAAACCAAGGTCAACTAAATGCAAGACAAGTCCCTACCTGCTGTACTTTCACCCTTGCTGCTCTGAGGACAATTCTCACAATTTCTTGAGTAAACTTAAAGTAAAATGTGGATATTATTAGGAGATGAATTACACATACATAATTTATATACTCATATAGTATAAAACCAGAAATTTTAGAGTAAAATTTGTTAAAAATACCACAAAAATATGGAACTCAAATTTTAGTGAATTGAATAAATAAAGAAAAGAAAAAAATAAAGGTGGTGTTATTTTTCTTGTGACCTAGATATATCAAATAATACAAAATATGTATATAATATTGTAAGTGTACAGAAATTTGGCATCTTCCATTTTAATAAAATAAAAAATAGAACATTAAAAATATATGAAATTTGGCTTTTGCCATTAATGAAATAAGCCACAATAAAACATTAAAGATATTTGACTTTATATCATGTCAGCTACTGATATAAAAATTGCAATTTTTTATGCAGGAAAAAATTAGACCATATCTGAAAGTGAAGTGACTATAAAATATTTGGCATGATCACAATGTGGAAAACTGTTCTTACCTACAACCAAAACTTTGACTTCATTAATATGGATAATAACAAGTTATGATAGCATTTTCAAATTAAGAATAAAACATTATTAATGCATATGATTATATCTTTAAAAAATGTTTTTCCCCAAAGATGCTTTATAGCTATACTATCTATTGTACTCTATTCAATCATTCTAAAAATAGATATTCATCTGTATTCTATAATGATATTATTCTAGTAGAACCTGATGCTTGCCACTCAATTTCCCCTCTCCCAAGCTTGTCTACTTAAAACTGGCTTCATTTTTTTATGTTGTATATTTTTATTGCGTATTCATAATATGTTCTGCTTAAAACACAAACACACAAAAGGCAAGATATAGTTTCCAGTCATAAGTTTGAAGTATGTTTGTATGTGTTGGTTGGGAAATATCTATAAAATGAAGTATTTCTAGACACTAAACAAAATTCACTCTCTATACATATTTTCTAATATAGTTACATATGAAGCACTTTCAAGAACCATAATACAAGCTTCTGAAATTAGACTTATTTGCTTCAGTAAAAGATTATATGACCTTTGGAGACCACATCTAAATTTTCTTCAAATTTTCTGCATGAAAGAAAATAGTTTGCTAGATAATACCTAAGAAAATGAGAAGGAAAATAAAAAAAGAAAAGATTTTTAAAGTGTGCTATTTGACATCACGGTCACGGTCCTCCCGTTGTTCATCAATTTGCTCAAGCGGGCCCATTAACGTCTCCATCATGATAGTTGTTGTTACTGTGTTTGGCATATCGAATACGTCACGGGTAGCTTGCCAGGCTCTGCCGTGCGGGCAAGAAACTCTTGGTAGCTTGCTGGGCTCTCCGAGAGGGGCGGAGGAATTGAACTCGGGTCGGCCATGTTGGCCCCTTGTTTTGTATACTTGAAGTCAAATTTTACCTAAAAATAGTAGACAACTTATTTGATCGGTGTAAAGATGCAATGATTTTTTCCCTATTAAAAAAACCATAAGGTTTCGGGGGCTGGAGCAATAGCACAGCAGGTAGGGCGTTTGCCTTGCACGCGGCTAACCCAAGTTCAATTCCCAGCATCCCATATGGTCCCCTGAGCACTGCCAGGGGTAATTCCTGAGTGCAGAGCCAGGAGTAATTCCTGTGCATCACCGGGTGTGACCCAAAAAGCAAAAAAAAAAAAAAAACCATAAGGTTACTAGTTATATATTTAATAATTTCAATACTTTGCATTTTAATTTGCTTCCATTAACTAAGAGTAGTCAGTGTATAAATAGCACTGCAGCACTGTCCTCCCATTGTTCATCAATTTGCTCGAGAGGGCACTAGTAATGTCTCCATTGTGAGACTTTTTGTTACTGTTTTTGGCGTATCGATTATGCCACAGGGAGCTTGCCAGGCTCTGCTTTGCAGGCGGGCGGAATACTCTTGGTAGTTTGCTGGGCCCTCCAAGAGGGACGGAGGAATCGAAACTGGGTTGGCTGTGTGCAAGGCAACACCCTACCCGCTGGAGTGATAGCACAGCAGGTGGCAGTGTATAAAGAACTAGGAATATTTAAAAATAGTAATGGATACAAACTATTTTTCTAGGATATGAATAATTGCCTAATTGTGCCTGGAGGTAATCCTTTTACTCATCCAAATGCACACTTTCCTTTTATTTCCTCAAGTTGTTTTTACTGATTATGTGAATCTTTGAAAACTAAAAACAGACACATATCAAACCTAAAATTACTCTTTGGCACAACTATTCTTCCTCTTTAGCTTAATAGTAACTTTCTCCTAAATAAAATGAAGTTCATATACTAACTTCATATACATAGATAGTGTTGCTGTTTATGAGTGAGCTCAATAACTTTTAACTTGTAACAAAATCGCAAGTGAAAAGTGATCATTTACTTTGTTTAGTTTGACTATTTTGTACCTCCTAGAAGACACTGGAACATATCCTCCTTCTTCCTGCATTGTTTTTGCCTATGTCATCTCAAACTTAAGTCACACAATCAAATTCTTGAAAAAGACTGCTGAAGGACACAGTGCAGTAATAGCCTTAAAAGTGAATGATAGAGAAAGTATTTTATATGTGATGATTTCAAGGATACTGAAAAAATTTTCCTAGCCTGTGGAATTATACCATACAGCATTCATTACTTTCAGTGAATTGTTGGCCTCTGCCTCTCCTCCCCAAATACTTGCCCTATAATGCCACTCAATCAAACTCTTTTCACTGTGCAATTCACATATTATATTATTTCCTTCAAAGCAAAAGAAAAAAATGGCAAATCTAGATTCATTAAAAAGTAGGATATAAAAGAAGGTGCTGGTTTTTTTTTTAAAAGTAGGTAATCTTGGCTTTTTCAGAATTTTGTGAGGTCACATCCATCCTGTGACTTTAGTTTGGATTTCAATCTTAACTCACCTTGATGTAGTAAAACTGAGATGAGTTTGTGTGTATAATGGGCCTGTAAAGAAGGCAGAAATCCTGTGCTGTAGCAGAAATCTTGCCCTGCACTGTAGAGCTCCTCCATCTCTAGGCCTTGTGAGGATTTTCACTGTTTATTAATATCTATAATCATGACCCCAATGAGAAAATAGACTTTACAAATGACATAAATTGCAGTATGTAAATTGATATCACATAAGCCATCATTTTCACAAACACATCATTAAATAAATAAACTTTTACAGTATTATTTTAACATCATGGTCAATTTAAAAAAATTAGTAAAGAAAGCAAAAATATTAGTGAATTTAGGATATATTTTTAGGATTGTAGTCACTGATTTTTTAAACCTATGGACTGCCATGGAGACCGGCAGACTCTGACAATGACCATAACCCTTATCATACCCCTAGCCAATTGTGCAGGAAGTCATTCCCTCCCCATTTCTGCAATGAGCAACTTATTCCCTAAAGTGTGAGATTTGATTACCTTTTCTCAGCATGCATTCAGACAAATGTTATTATTGGTCATAAAATTATCCAGCCCAGTGACCTATGGTGACAGTGAATTTCACAAGGTGACTGCCTGCTGAGTGAAGCATCTCCTTTTATTTGTTCTAAATATTTTATATTATGGAGCTTGAAAATGAAAAGTACCTTCATTTATATGTTTAAATATAGTGACTCTGACATTGTAGGTTGGCAAAATTTTAACTTACATAGATCTCATTTGCCTTCATGACTAGAGTTGCCTATATTGGCAAATAAAAATATATAACTCCACTAAACTTGAGTTATGACAAATTAATTGTAAGTCCATGCAATTTTGATTACATCTTTATAATAACTTGAGATGTATTTTATCTCAAATTCACATTTATTTTTTATTTTATCTCAAAATATGTTATTGCTATACCAAATGCGCTTGTATTATCATGCAATTTTTATTAGTATTACTGATTCAGTTAACTTTTAAAAAGTATATAAAGAGGAAAGTATATACATAGAATAGCTACAATTTATTTTAAAATTTCATATGAATAACTCAGAAATTAGCCATGGTGCAGACTTTACTAGATGTTTATTGAGTTCAATCCTCAAATCTGTTTACTAAAAATTGAGTAAAGGAAAGTCAAATTGTTGACTTTTCTCAGTATATTCTCCTAGACAGGTATTGAGACACTGGGGTTGAATAAAAATATTCTGTTCATATTTTTCCTCCCTTATAACTATTTTTTCTGTGTTGATTAGTATGCAAAGTTGTTAAGTAAATGCTGAGCTCTGTGTTGTATCACTGAATCTAAATTTACCTGTTACCTGAGTGGGATTGTCACTGTAGGACAATCTGTGTTGCATTGGAAAGGTCATGAGAGCACTTGCCAGCTGTTACCACATTGTAATTCTCTGTGCTGTAACCTTGAATGTGGAGATTATCAGTGGCAAAGAATGTGAATAAAGATTCTCAAAGGAAGCTGCTTAGTAAGGTAGCTCGCCGGATAGGTAGGATAACATTGAATATTCCAGTGCACAAACGTTTTTCCTATATCAACAAAAAAGAATAGAATTTTATGTATTTAACTTGAGGGGTAAACATCTGTAAATAGAGCATTGAAGCAAAGGAAATTCCACATTTCTGTGGATAAAAAGTATTTCACTGGTTATCAACCCTTTTTGAAACATAGCTGTAGGTTTTTCTATTGTGACTACATTAGTACTTGTTTATGGCATTATGAATGGTCATTTTTAGAGCATCCTTTGAACATATAAAGCAGATAGTTTTAAAATTCTCCAGACAAATAGTGATGCCTTTGTGTATATAGTGATGTTTTTGTGTTGTTTCTCATATCAATTTTAGCTACAACTGAAGAGAATAATTACTGTGAGGAAAGGATGTTGACTACATCATAGGCAGCAAAAAATACCCAACTCCTGCTCAAAATTAAACTCAAGGGATGGAATTAAAGTGATCACATCTTTTATTGTGAGACTTAGGAATTCCATTGGGCTTTGAATTGGAATTCTATTTTAGATTGAAAAATATAGGTATAACAATGAAAAATGTTTTATGCATTTAGTGGTGGGTGTTATTTAAAAGAGATGGAAAGCACACTAACACCATCCTGTGTAGCCATTGTTATAATATTATATATGATACACAACTGTATCTAAGAGTGTGCAGAATATTTTAAAGAATCCCAGAATTTTCTACACATTGACACAATCTAAACATAGAGTGAAGAATTGAACAGTCAAAATGTCTTAGAAACATTCAAAATGTCTTAGAAACTCTGTGTGTTGTGTGTGTGTGTGTGTGTGTGTGTGTGTTGGGGGGATGGAGGGAGAAGCACAATAATGCAGCAGGTAAGGCCCTGACCTTGGACAAGGCCAATATGGGTTCAATTCCCAACAACTCATATAACTAGTTCCTCAAGGAAGGAGTGATCCCTGAGTGAAGAGCTGGAAGTAATCCCTGAGCTCGTTAGGTGTGACCCTCTCCCCCTTGAAAAAAAGGTCTTTGGAACAGCTAAATTTATCAACAGCTTCAGTAAAAATGAGGAATGGGAGAAGACTACTTCGGTTTATTTTCCTTCTTTACAAAACCTATCAATGAGAATAGTTCTTCCTCATTGAGGTCATGCTTTAGACCTCTTACACATTGTTATATTGGTGTTAGTATTTAAGACAATTTCTCATATGATAGGGAGAATTAAGTATTATGTGAAACTGAATCCAATGACACTTCTTCCTACAAAAGCAACCCATGATGATTGAATGAGTATTTTACCACAGTGCTCCAATTTAATGGGGTTGACTATTTTGGATAACTACAGAGTAGACTCTCGACTTATGTGTATTCTTGGACAAACAAGTTATATATATGGGTATGTCTTTTTCAGCTGGAAAACTATAAAAATAGTATCTTTTCACATTGCATAAATGAGGGATAAGATAGTAAGGATGAAATGATCTAACAAATATCAAAATACTTTAAGTTCGGCAGAAATATCCACACTGTTTTCATGGTGGGAGGACCAATGTACATTTTCAGCAACAGTGAATAAGAGCTTCTTTTTTTTTTTTCTCTATGCCCTTACAAGCACTTGTTGCTGACATTGCTGGTATATGGATTTCTTACAGATTTTTTTTGATATCTCAATCTAATTTGATTTTTTTGATGTGTAGAACTTAGTGATCTCTAGTTTATTAACAGATTTCTACAATCATCATTACCACCCATCAATTTTCATTACCTCAAAGAACCCCAGAATCCTTTAACAGCTATTCCCCATTTTTTTCTCAATGACCCCAGCAATAATTGATTTGCTGTATCTTTTTATGAATATGCCTATTCTGGACATTTATTTGTTTATTTATTTAATTAGTGAAACACCATGAGGTACATTTACAAACTTTCACGCTTGGGTTTGTTATACAATGATCAAGTACCCATCCCTCCACCAGTGCCCATTCTCCACCACCAATGATCCCAGTAGCACTCCCACCCCCACCCATTCTGCCCTACCTTTGTGGCAGGGCATTCCCTTTTGCTCTCTATTTTGATTTGCAATCTATTTTGATTTGCAATCTATTTTGATTGGCATTTTTCTGGTAATAATGATAGAATACTTTATTTTTCGATGTGCCTTTCCACCAGGGCATAAGTTGATCTCTTCCCCTGTTTCGATATGGCATTTTTGTGAACCTTTTTCAAATTATAAAGTGTGACTATTTTTTTATTGGGCAATACATATTTTACTATATTTATAGGTTTCTTCATTTTTCAGAACTTTTATGCATTAGGCAAACATATTTGGTCATTTTGTTTAGGTTTTCCTAGATATTGAAGATATTGAAGTTGAATCCCTGAAGGCACCACTGAAGACAATAAGGATATCAGTATTTTAATGTCATGATGTCTAAAATAAAATAAAAATCCCTAAATAATAATCACTTTGCCTCTCTTTTAATATCATAGTTTTGGACCTAAAATCAAAGTCTTAGTTTTGTTTTCAGTTAAATTTTTGCCTGCTCGAGCAAATTGATGAACAATGGGAGGACAGTGCTACAGTGCTACAGGTGTCTGACAGTTTACTTATAACCATTTGTTGAAAATACTTTTCTTCCTCTAATTATGCTTTTGACTTCTTTGAAATAATTTAACTGTGTAAATAAATAATGTGTAAAACCTTATTCTTGGGCATAAAATGTATTGGTTTGTCTGTTTATTTTTATACTTTATTGCATTGTTTTCCTCAAGCGGGCCCAGTAACGTCTCCGTTGGAGACTTTGTTGTTACTGTGTCTGGCATATCGAATACGTCACGGGGAGCTTGCCAGGCTCTACTGTGCGGGCGAGATACTCTCGGTAGCTTGCCGGGCTCTCAGTTACTTAGCTCCACAGTATAGTTTGGAGTTACATTATAACTTTTATCTTCTGTTTTACTTACTATTGCTTTGAATAAATATTTTGGGTCCTTTATGTTTTCACACAAATTTCTGCAATTCTTGCACAGAACCTAGGTGCTAAAAATTGTCATAAATTAAAAAAATTAAAATATCAGAAAATAAATTAATTTCAAAATTTTTCAAATATATATTTTGTATATTTATACAGATTTGTACAAATAAATTTGTAAATATTTATTGCATCTCTTCTAATTCTATTTTATAATGATATGATTTACTAGAAAAAGCATGACTTTGTTTTAAAAATTATTAAATATATACATATATGAACATGTGTGCATATATAGATATAATATTTAATATTTTTTAAGCTCTAATCTAATTATAGTCATTTTAAAATAAGTTAATTTTACATGAGTTAGTTTTTTCAAAGGTTTGAAAATGAAAAGAAAACCCATGAAAAATAATTGTAATTTAGCTCTCACTGCAGATATGTCTTTTAATAACATAGATTTGATTTAAAATTCTAAATTAGTGATTAATTTTTCTAAGCTAATTCATGTACTTATAATGTCAAATGTTTTGTCACATCTTGCAAATGATTTTAACAGTTATTGAAGATTGTATTTATAAATTCCAGCAATGATTAACAAATTACTTACTGAGACACAGTGTTAGGGTTTAAGAAATCAAGAGTTTACTCACTGTCTTCGCTCTGAGTTTACTATGTCAGAGATCGCCATATAAAATACGTGGTACTAAGAATATTTTTACCTGACTTTCTGTCTCACCATCTCAGGTGAGGCTTGCCGCCTGCTGATATCACTAAGCTTATGTTGAACACGAGGCGGAGCTCCAATGGGGTGGGACCTCTTTGCCCTCGGTGGGACCATGAAGCTTCCACCCCCACCCCTGACCTGTGCCTTATTAAGGGTCCAAAACACAATTCCCTCCTAACTTAGTGCTTGCTGCTACACCATCCCAGCTAAGGCTCACTTCTAGCTAATACCACTGAGCTTATTCTGAATGAAATGCAGAGCTCCATTGAGAGCAAGAGCCAAACTCTCCTGAGTGGGTCCTATGATCTCTACACCAGTTTTGCGTCATGTTAAGGGCCAACACCACAGTTCCTTTCTGACTTTTGGCTAACTGCTCCACTATTCCAGGCTGGGAAGAGAGAGGGCAGCCTCTAGCTTAATCCCTCAGCATCTCCAAGGGGTGATAAACTATAAAGACTCCCAGCAAAGCAAGAATACTAGAGAACTGGTGGGAAAAACAGGTAGAAAGCCAACACCACCAGTAAATCCTCAGACTGTGTTTAATAACATTATGAAAAAGATATTCAATGAGTTCAAAAAAACATAGCACATATAGTCAGTGAGGCTCAAGAAAATATGAGTCAAATGAAAAATGTCTACCCTATTGGAAATGAAGAAGATGGTAAGTGATTTAAAAATTGAATAGTAGCTGTGAACAGCAAAATAAGAGAAGCTAAGAAAAAGATCAAGGAACTTTAAGGTGAGATGGAGGAAAAAACAGAAAGTGGAAAATAGTCTAAAAAGAAGTGAGTGTACCAGAGAACCGTGAGATGAGTTCAAATGGAAAATACAAGGTAATCAAAGTCCCTAAAGAACAGGAAGGCAAATGTGATGAAGAAACATCAAAGAAATCATTGATAATAACATCCCATAGTTGAAGATTCACTTGATCACTTGACATCCAGTTACTCATCGATCCGTTCTAGTGGGTGCCAATAATGACTTCATTCATCCCTGTCATGTGCTAATATAGCCCAATGGCGTCTACTCATTCTCGGAACACAAAGAGCTTCAAACCGAACATTCAGGGTCTTGATGAAGAAGTGTGACCATCTTGTAGGTGGGCGGTCACGTGGTCTTTTGACGACCCATGGAATCCAGTCGGCAACGACTCTAGTCAAGCAGTCATCTCCAAATATCATTACGTGTCCAGCCCATCTGATTTTCGACTTCTTGGCTAACAAGACAGCATCCCTGATTCTTGACCGTTGATGGAGGTCGGAACTTCGGATTCTTTCTCTCATTTGAGTGAAGGGTGATACTCCAAGCTGGGCTCTTTCAATTCCTCTTTGGGAGACCCGAATAGCATTCTCATCCTGTTTTCGTAGAACACAGGTCTCTGAGGCATATGTTAATGCAGGAAGAACAGTGGAATCAAAGAGATGTGCCCAGGGCTGGAGGTTCTTCATCCTCTCAGCTATTTTTTTGATGCTCTTGTAGGCGTTCCAAGCCGCTCTCTTCTTCCTGTGCAGCTCAGGTGCCAGGTCATTCGTCATGTTGACTTCTCGACCTAGGTACATATAACTGTTGCATTCGGAGATGTTCATCCCGTTGAGAGTGAATGGAATGTCGGGAACGAGACCGTTTCTCATAAACATTATCTTCATGAGATTAAGCCGTGGTCCAACCTTTTCATACTCACAGTCGAAATTGGCCAGCATTTATGTGGCTTGATTGATGTTTGGTGTTACAAGAGTGATGTCATCAGCGAAGTGGAGGTGGTGTAGTTGCTGACCGTCCATTGTCTCTCCCATTCCTTCCCTCTCCAGTCGTCACATGACGTTGAAGATTACAGGCACTAAAATCCAAGAAGAGGCCCAGTGAAAATAAAGATAATTAGGAAATCTCCAGGACACATTGTACTCAAAAAGAAAGAAATTCTAAGATAGAGAATATTGAAAGAAACAAGATAAAAAAGGAATTTATGTATAAAAGGAATCCCATAATATGTACAGCAGATATATCAAATGAGATTCTACGAACCAGAAGAATGTGAAAAGATATAATACAAAAATTCAGTGAAACAAACACCTCACTAATATCTATCCACCTAGAATATAGTCATATTTGAAGAAACTTCACAGAATTTCATAGACAGGGAATAGCTCAAGGAATTTAATAGCCTTGAAAAAACTTTTACAAGAAGCATTAAAAGAGCTCCTCTGTAAACAGGAGAAACTCTCCGTCATGTGGTATTGAGTAATGGTTTGTGTTTTTGTCCTTTACCAAATCAAGACAGGTTAAAAACATATAGCAATGAATCATCACAAATGGACTTTTATTGATTTATTTTCTAATAATCTTATTTGCATTCTTTTAAAGATTCTTGTGGGTCAAGAAATCACTTCACTTAATCACTTAATCCCCGTTATTCATCGATTTATTCGAGTGGGTGCCAGTAACGTCTCCATTCATCCCGGTTGCGTGCTAGCGTAGCCCAATGGTATCTGTTCGTTTTAGGAACATGTAGAGCCTCAAACCGATCATTTAGGGTCTTGACGAAGAAGTCTGACCATCTTATAGGTGGGCGTCCACGTGATCTTTTGATGTCTCGTGGAATCCAATCAGTAATGGCTCTAGTCCAGCGGTTGTCTGTAAACCTCATTACATGTCCAGCCCATCTGATTTTTGATGTCTTGGCAAATGAGACAGCGTCTCTGATTCTTGAGCGTTGACGAAGATCAGAACTCCGGATTCTATCTCTCATTTGAGTGAATCGTGATATTCCAAGCATAGTTCTTTCGATTCCTCTTTGAGAGACCCGAATAGTGTTCTCATCCTGTTTTCGTAGGGTCCAGGTCTCTGAGGCATATGTTAATGCAGGAAGAATAGTGGAATCAAAGAGATGTGCTCGTAGTTGGAGGTTCTTTGTCCTTTTAGTTATTTCTTCAATGCTCTTGAAGGCATTCCAAGCCGCTTTCTTCCTCCTGCGTAACTCAGGTGCCAGGTCATTCATCATGTTGATTTCTCGACCTAAGTATATATAATTGTTGCATTCGGAGATGGTGGTTCCGTTGAGAGCGAATGGAGCGTCAGGAACAAGGCTGTTTCTCATAAACATTGTCTTCGTAAGATTCAGCTGTAGTCCAACCTTTCCACACTCACGGTCAAAGTCCGCAAGCATTTGTGCCGCTTGGCTGATGTTTGGTGTTATTAGAACGATGTCATCAGCAAAGCAGAGGTGGTGTAGTTGCCGACCATCTATCTTCACTCCCATGTTTTCCCATTCTAGTCGTCGCATGATGTTCTCGAGGGTGGCACTGAAGAGTTTTGGTGAAATGGTATCACCCTGCCGAACCCCTCTCTTGATATGGATGATTACTTCTTTGTAGAATGGTGAGATCTTGGTAGTGAATCCGCAATAGAGCTCACGAAGGATCAAGAAGAAGGGTCAAGAAATATGAAATGAATTTGTTTTATGTCTTCCAAGAGGGTAATTTTAAAAAGCTTCATTTATGACAATGAAGACATGATAACTATTGCAATAATGTAAAAGTGCAAAATAAAATTAAATGCAATATATTTTAGATGGACGGGTGAAAGCTTAGTTTTGTAAATGAGGCTGGACAGTGTACTACATTGTATAGAATGACTGGAATTTTTTAATTTACATTGATTGAAATCATATAGAAATCAATCACTACAAATTGATTCTTGTTGATTGATTTCTGATAGTTCCATTTACCATTTCTTTAAGTTTTTCTGGAGCAAGTAACATAATATAAATTTATTTTATTTCAACATTTTAAATCACAGTGTCAATAAATTTAAAGAAGTAAAAGAAATACATTTTTAAAAGAATATATTCAAAGCGACTTCATCATCTTCCTTTAAGAGGTGGAGCCTAAGTCTCCTCCCAGTAAATTTGACTATACTTAGTTCTCATTTACAAATAATGAAATTAAGTTGAAGGGATGGTAGATCATGCAGAGTATGTTATTAAAAGTTCACTAAAAGGTAAAGGCCCTCCCATTGATCGTCGATTTGCTTGAGCGGGCCCAGTAACGTCTCCATTGGAGACTTTGTTGTTACTGTGTTTGGCATATCGAATACTCTCGGTAGCTTGCCAGGCTCTCTGAGAGGGGCGGAGGAATCGAACTCGGGTCGGCCATGTTGGCCGCTTGTAAGGTGAACACCCTACCGCTGTGCTATCGCTCCAGCCCTTTATATGGGTTTGTTCACTCTGAGAGTAATAGTCATGTTAAAATAATATTCAACTAAGATATCTTATCTTTCTTCTTTCTTTCCTTTCTTTCTTTCTTTCTTTCTTTCTTTCTTTCTTTCTTTCTTTCTTTCTTCTCTCTTTCTCTTTTTTCCTTTCCTTTCTTTCCTCTCTCTTGCTTCTCTTTCCTCTCTATCCCTCTCTCCTTTTCTTTTCTTTTCTTTTCTTTTCTTTTCTTTTCTTTTCTTTTCTTTTCTTTCCTTTCCTTTCCTTTCCTTTCCTTTCCTTTCCTTTCCTTTCCTTTCCTTTCCCTTCCCTTCCCTTCCCTTCCCTTCCCTTCCCTTCCCTTCCCTTCCCTTCCCTTCCCTTCCCTTCCCTTCCCTTCCCTTCCTTTTTTCTTTTCTCTTCTCACCTTTCATGACAAAGCCTGGCAAGCTCCCCATGATGTATTTGATATGCCAAACACAGTAACAACAAGTCTCACAATGGAGACGTTACTGGGCCCACTTGAGCAAATTGATGAACAATGGGAGGACAGTGACAGTGACAGATAATAAAAACATAAAAGTTAAACTTGGCATATATTTATTATAACCTAGGCACAGTTCTTAGCATTTTGAGAGGGTCTGACAATGAAGGAATCTAAAGTATTTTTCACCCTAGAGAGTGTTTGGGCTATACCCAGCTGTGCTCAGGATTTACCACTGTCTCTGTGTTCAGGAATTACTCCTAGAGTTTCACAATGAACCATATCGGGTGCTGGGATCGAACCTTGGTCAGGCACATGCAAAGCGAGCATCTATCCTGTGTACTATTGTTCTGGACCCAAACCAAAGTCTTATACGTCCCCTAAATATGAATTGTGCACACTGTTACTGAACGACATACCAAACCAGTTCTGTACACTTAGAAACCATATCATCTCATTCTTACAGAAGAGATGTTTGTGTGGAAATTGTGGTGTGGTTTTGTAAACAGTTAAGGACTACAGAATATATGTGATGGACCCTGAGTTTCTTTACAGGCATACTGAGTGCAGTGACTACGAATACTAGCACTTTGGTATGTTGCATCCAAAGCTTGGTCTATTATTCCCTTCATTGGTTCATAAGAAAAAATAGTAGAATGACGAAAATTTTATTTCGAGTATACTTTTTTCTTTGATGATATTTCTCTCACTGTTTCAGATTTTCCACTGTAATTCTGCATCAGACACCATGTTTAAAGCTTTTTAAATGCAGCCTTATCAAAAGCTTCACTTTTAAAAATTTCTTTGTATAATTTGTTGGTTGTTCATTTGACATCATTATTCACTAAATCAAAGAAATTAATTAAATTTGCAGAGCATATATGTAGACTTCAAAGGAAGAATACCTGTTATATATTTGTAAAAATAAAATAATTCTGGGCAGTATACTCACTATAGATTGACTTGTTCATTTATTCTCTATGGTAGTATTCTGATCTGCAACATTCTGTTCATTGTATGTACAGTAAATTCAGCAAAAATTATTTAATATATACCAAAGAATTCATTTTTATACCTGTGTGGATTGATGTCATAAATATTTGAGGTCCCTTTCTAAATCAAATTAATATATGCTCTTACATTTTAAAGAAATTGCCTTTGCTTGGATTTAGATTTAACTTATTGACTAAATTAGAAATGTTTCAAAGGTATCTATGAAAGCCTGAATTTTATTCTATTAAAAAACTTAAATTTCTATATTTAAGAAATTGTATTAATCAAACTGCTTCAACGTTTTCTATATTTAAATAAAATTTAACATTGTTATGTCTGTTAGTCTGTTTGTGAAAAAGTTTAAGAGATCCTATCAAATTTTGTTGCAATATATCCCATTTTCCCTAGAGCTGTTATGCCCTTTTCTGGTGTTAGCTAGCACTGTACTGTGCAGAATGAGGAAAACTGATTAATTGCTTTTAGAATAGTAAATGAAGTCTTTTAATTTAATGAATATTTCAACAGAATCAATTCACTTTGTATCTCTAAAGGCAGAATCCCATAGGGAGAATTTCTTTGGGGTGACCTAGAGAGCAAATTGGAAGCTCTGTGAAGTTGGCATACAACCATATGTTTTCACAAGCACTTAGATAATCTGTATACCTCTAATATATTACCCGTAGCATAAAATGCTTTCAGTTTTGAGTTTAGATTTACAAATTATCCTTGGGCATTACAAGTTGTGAGGCCAGGGCATGGGTTCTCTTTCTGAGATCTATTTACTCGGAGTATACAAATGAAGTTGGTTTGCTTAAAAGGCAGGAGAGTATAATGGAAAGTCTGGTTGAATAAGAGCATGTCTATGTGTGATAAAGGGAATGAACTACATCTTTAATCTTGTAAATTTGACACAATACAATTTGTTTATATAACACAGGCATTTAGATCTTTTAACTAGCTTGATTTCATAGCTAAAAATCAGATTTAAAAAAATACTTTTACTCTCTTAAACATTTACTTATTTCTTTTGCTTAATTATTTTCTATTCATTGTAAAAAGTAGTAACGACTCTTATTATTATTAAGAACAATTTTATGAGCAATCGTTTTCTCTGATGGAAAAATAGCATAGTGATAAATTGGCAGCAATTATTCTTATTTAATTCAAAATAATTATTCCAATTTGTCCATAAGCATATGTATATATATATATATATATACATATATATTATATACTGGGAAATATAGTATGATATAAAATATCACTCTATGACAAGTCAGTATTTACAAGGAGTAGATTTAGCATTTTGGCCTCCTACTGCTTTCAGTAATTTAATTCTGATAATTTTTATAGACGCTTTAAACTCAAGCTTCATGATTATTTAATAAAACTCTGCTACAAATAAAGTAGAGCAATTCAGAAACTGCAAGATAATGGATGTTATTACTCAAAAATAAGTCATTTCGTATCCACAGTATTCTAACATAGACTGTATTTTCTCATTTGCATATATTTATTTCAATATTTTCTTGTGATTAGGTATCTTCTTTGACTTTTTTGGTCTCAGGTTAACTGATGCTCCTCTGCCTCAATCTAATAAAGTATTCTAAATATATTCATTAAATTCAAATCAATGGATATTTATAAAATGTAGAGAAGTGCTTAAATTCAGAGGACTAGCTAACAAGGGGAAACAATTGAATGACAAATTTCAGTTGGAATATAAATAAAACAACTACCTTCAGAAATCATGCTTTACACAAGCTGAACAGCAAAGATGTAAACAATAGAAAACTAAAAGAAAAGAAATGGGATAGCATTAGTTAGGTCGTGTGAATCTTAATTTATTAACAAGCAAATTGGCAGGTAATAAAATTTTATTCCTATTACTTATATTTCAGAAATAGAAAATCAGGGAACTAAGGAATATAGGTAAAGTGGTAGAATACATATTTAGTGTGTGCTTAGCTTGAATGTGATCCTGGAACCATAGGATCCCTAAGTATTACCCAGTAAAGCTCTGGTCTCCTGAGTACCACAGGGCCTGAGTACCACACTTGCAGACACAAGCTCTGGATCCTCAGGCACACCTAATTATTAAACTCAAGTTAATATTTGTAGGGAAAGAGACATTTATTTTTCAGAAAATAGTTTAGTCCTGGGTATATTATATATAACTTTATAGTAAAGTTCAAAACACCCGATTTCCTTTATAAAACTTACATGTAGTAAGTATTCAATTTTGTCTGTTGGTATTCCTTTTGCTTTCACATTATCTCATCAGCTACCTGAAAGAGGTTCTCAAGTTAGTTCAAGCACCTAAGAAGCAATTATGTGAATAGAGGTGAAAAATTAATAGTTTGCTTAAAATCATCTTCCAAATCAAGTTTATTTAACCAAAGATTACATGAGAAAAGCTTAATTCTACACTGAGTCTATCTCTAAATTTCTAATTTTTTTAAACACTTTCAAATACTCATTCTACAAGTGATCATTATCCATTAACTGTGTTAAGTTGGACAACTCATATTTTTTTTGGAAGGTAATTTGAACAGCTTGGAATTGAAGATTTATGGAGGACATGAATACACAAAGATACTGAAGAAGACTAATGCGCCACATTTATATAGTCTGAACTTTATAGCTACCCTCATTAAACAGCTGGCCAGAAATAAGCTGAATTTTTGAGACTGCTAAGAAAATGTGTTTGACCCATTAGGGTCAATCCCCAAATTGGTAGGAAGCATCATTCTGCCTCTGTATCTCATATTTAAAAATATACACAATGCATTTAAAAATTAATAGCTTCTACGCTATTGACTATTTTAATTTGTGTGGATTTAGTTATTCAGTTTTTGTGGTTGTTTGTGGGATTAAATATGCTTTCCCTATGCTTTCCCAACAGTAATGTACTTCCTGCCAATGTTGAATTGCTTCTGCTCAAATATTGGAAATGTATATTACTCAATTGTTAAAATTTTCATATGTATCATTGTATAAGACAATGATGTAACACGAAAAGTTTCATTTCAAATCACTGTATCACAGTATCACTGTCATCCCATTGTTTGTCTATTTACTTGAGCAGGCGCCAGTAACGTCTCTATTCATCCCAGCCCTGAGATTTCAGCAGCCTCTCCTTACCATGCAGAGATGGTATTTTATATGCCTCTAGTATTTGGAAAAGAGTTAGTCAAAAGGAATGGACATAGTTTAAATATTGAGAAATTAACATCCAAATAATGTACTTGTCTGATTTCTTAATAAGCTGGAGGTGGTGGGGTGTCGGAATTGTAATGTGCAAATGAATAGTGAACAGTCCCATTCATTTTCCAGCTCTTTAACACAAAACTTAAAGACTTAATACATTGTTACTTTAATATATATATAAATATTACTATTTGCAAAGCCACTGTTTGCTTATTCCTCTCATTTAAATATTTTCTGTACACCATGCCAGCAGTTTAGAACATTAACTTAACTTACTTAAAAAGTTTGTTTTTGATTTGAATTTAAAATTTTTCTGTGAAATAATTTATTTACAACTTCCTCTTTCCTTACTCCTTCCAGTCTTTATGTAGTTACGGAATCAACCAAACTGTTAGCCTAATCTGAAATCTGAATCTTAATTAATGACACAGACCTAAAAACGTTGGCACATCACATCTTAAAAGTATTTGCATTGATTTGTAATTTAATTTCTAAATATACCACATAAATTTATAATTTGTTGTCCTAATTTTAATGATCTAATAAAGAATTAGCAAAATGAATATGAATTGCAACATGAAGGGATTTTCATTTTGTTCTTTTGCTGTATGAAGGATTGTTATATCACATTTTAGGGGTCACTGTCACTGTCACTGTCCTCCCGTTGTTCACTGTTTTGCTCGAGCAGGCCCAGTAACATTGTGAGACTTGTTACTGTGTTTGGCATATCGAATACATCACAGGGAGCTTGCCAGGCTTTGCTGGGCGGGCGAGATACTCTTGGTAGCTCTCCGGCCTCTCTGAGAGGGGCGGAGGAATCGAACTTGGGTCAGGCATGTTGGCTGCTTACAAGGCAAATGGCCTACCCACTGTGCTATCGCAGCCCAATAGCACTATGTAAATAGTAGTGGAAATAATTCTTAACTAATAAACTAATTAGTGATGAAAAAAATTGTCTTTCCCAATGATTGGAGGCTCTTTCAGAGTCAGGCGAACGAGATCTGTTATAGTTACTGGTTTTGGCGTTTTGAATATACCACAGGGAGCTTGCCAGGCTCTGCCTGTGGAGGCAGGATACTCTCGGTAGCTTGCTGGACTCTCAGGAGGCATATGCCTCGTTGTATTTATTTATTTATTTATTTTTAATGTAGGGGTAATTCTTTTTATTCAGGCATTGATTAGTCTGATTGCATTGGCATATGCCTAGTTTTAAATAGTCACAGAAAAATTGAACACAGGTTTGTGTGTTTTCCCACATACCTTTTCCATTCATTCAATTGTTTTCATTCACATTCATCTTTCAATTTTCTTCAATTTGAAGAACTTTAAAAAGCCTGCAATGTAGAACTGCTGATGCTTATTTCAATTTATTGTCAATGTAAATATGCCCATAACATAATTTTCATTTAAAAAATAGAGCATTTTTATTGGCAGTTACACATTTTCCAACATGTAGTATAACAAATTAAAATATGTTAAAATTTTTATGATAATTATTAAAAATATTGCTTTATCCTACATAATGTGAAGTTTTCCCAAAAATGTAGTGTTTCTTTCTAAGTGCTGTCAAAATATTTTTTTATCATTGACATTCAACTGTAAGAAAAGGTTTTATTTATTTATTTTTTAATTCTTTATGGGGCTTATATAGGAAAGTTTTCAGTCAATAAGCTTTTATTTTTTACCTGTCACATGACAGTTTTCTCTACTTCTTATATCAATTTCAGTAATACTTGATAATCTGACTATTTGCAATGGATTTATGAAACTCTTTAGGACTTTTTAAATCTTTCTTTTTTTATTTTTATTTTTATTCTCTTTTTGGGTCACACCCAGCAATGCACAGGGGTTACTCCTGGCTCTGCACTCAGGAATTACTCTCCTGGCAGTGTTCAGGAAACGACATGAGATGCTGGGAATAGAACCAGGGTTGGCTGCGTGCAAGGCAAACGCCCTACCCACTGTGCTATCACTCTAGCCCTATCTTTCTGTTTTTAAGGGTTGAAAAAATTACTCCTTTAAATTTGCTATCAAACTACTAATTATTTCTCCATCTATTTATAAATCCTATCCAAAAAAATCTAAAAGCATTGTATTTGTAATTTTACTTTGAATATTACTTTTAAATTTTACCTTATTTTAAATATTAATATTCCATGTTTACAAAGTCTTATTTAGATTCTTTGCTTCTTTCCTTATTGTAACTTCCATTTAATTATTTTAACGTATTTATAAGTATTGTTTTGAAGTCTTGGTTCACACTGTATAGTATCTCTGCTCATTGACTTGGAATCAGTTTCTGTAGCCTGCTTTTTAGGCTGAGTTTTAGTTTAGCTGCCATTTCTTTAAATGATTATAAAATATTATTTGAGAACTAGATGCTCTAGATTATAAACAAGTGTTAGTGACTCTTTCCTTTTAAATGACTTTGATTTTTTTTATTTGCATGGGAATTTGACTTCCTAGGTAAATTTTTTTAACTTAATGCCCTTTTCTTGAGACTTCTGAAATTAACCTCTGTAACTGAATAATTTGGTGAGTATTCATGTACACAGAGATTGGGATACACGTTTTCTTTGGTCAGTTAAATTCATTATAATTCCACATGTATTTCTAGCATATCTTGATCTCTTTATTTTTATATCTCAAAGAGTCCAGTTTTAGCTTTTTGCTGCCCAAACTGTACATAGATTATAAGCACATTCCATTAAATACAATATCGTAAACAAGAAATTTTAAAATATCAATTAGTAAATATTTTCATTCCATACATACTATCTCATCTGATCCATGTTGTTGAGGGAAATATGCTGTATGATGAAAATATTTTAAAACTACAATTGGATGTCAGAAAGATATATTTATTAAATGTGAGATAAATGCCAGTTGTAGACATAGAACAGCTCAAATAAACAATTTCCTGTCTCAAAAAAAGAACTGCAGTAAGGGGTGCTTCTCTCAAAATGAAGGAGTAAGTCACAAAAACAGGAGTAGGAGTAGGATGGATCTATCTTAAAAAAGTGATGAAGCTTTCAGTTGTTGTTGTAGATAGCATCTCTATTGTATGTGTTAACAATGGTGAAGGAGAATATCTCTAAGAAAGTGAAAATGACAAAATACTTGAGGACTAAAAAAGGAACTAAAAGAAGATGTAGCCTACTAAGAAAGGTTTGGCTTTAAAGTTTAAGATTCATATAAATTAAAAAGATTCATAAAATAAGAGTTAAGTAATTTCCTGATAGTTATTATACAGAAAAGGCTCATTTGTGAATAGTTTTACGTATCTTAGTGACATTATCAATAAATAATATCAAGCATTTACTTAATTATTTTAAAAGACTGGGCAGTATTGGACTACAAAATGAAATCTGAAACTTCCATTTAAATTTAGCTTTAGGGAATCAACCTTTTGTATATTTATGTAAGATGTAGGAATTTCATACTAAAGATTCAAAGTCTTTTACACTAAATCAAATTTTGCTTGTTATCCTATGTTGTAATCTTACATATCTGATAATTCTAATAGTGAGAAGCACCGAAATATGGGACACGAAAGAGCTGAATTCTCATCTTCTATGTAGTAGAAGAACATAGGTAAAAG
This sequence comes from Sorex fumeus, assembly GCF_029834395.1. Classification (NCBI taxonomy): domain Eukaryota; kingdom Metazoa; phylum Chordata; class Mammalia; order Eulipotyphla; family Soricidae; genus Sorex; species Sorex fumeus. The sequence continues at coordinate 57,260,593 of NW_026606065.1, forward strand.
TTAAATTTTGGTAGCAGTTATAGACTTATTTTTAGAGGTGGAGAAGTAAATGTCTATATTAAGTACCTAAAGTAGTTGAAGTTATTAGTTAAATTATTGGTAGTTGAAATCAAACAAACACAGATGTTGAATGTGATGGGACACTTTTCTTTCATTAGACATAGTAAAGAACTACATGAAAAAGGAAATATAATAAAAATAGATATAAATAAGAATTTACATGCAAAATACTAATTAAAATCAACAAAACTAATTCTTTAGAATCATAGAATTCTTATACAAGTAAATTTAAATATGTTTCAATTCGCTCCTTAAAAGTTGCAAAAACAGTAACATACCTAAATATGCTTTAATTAAGAATGTGGAGTATTTAAATATCTAATCAAAGACATTTGTTTCCAAAAGTGCCCAACTTTAATTTCTTCTCTTATGTTAGAATGCTTCCTATGGTCTATGCTGTGCTGATCTACTTCCTCTGTCTGCTTATGTTTAATTTAACTGTACTACTCTGATCACTTTGGACACTACCTCATGTTCAGTGCCAACACTGTTTATATCATTTTATTAAATAAATAGAAATGATACTTAATATTACATATGTAGCTATATGTGAATTCTAACAAATCATTATTATAAATTCAAGTACTCAAAATCTAAATTCTGGGCAAATATTTACTAATCCTGTTTGTTGTGCTTTTAATATCATTCCAAAAATTTTCTTACAGATTTTTTTCTTATCCCTGAATGAATGCTTGAAGCTTTTAGCCTCTATAAGAGAGAATGTGGGGAAGGTTGACTGCATAAACATTGATCATTTCAGAAAAAAAAAATGAACACAAATGACACATGGTGAAGTACCAAATTCTACGTACTGTTAGCTTAGCCACTTCCAGGATGATAACCCAAAATGAATAAGCGCTGTATGTTTAGTTTACATCTGCCTTTTAAGTATTAGGAAATACTTCTCTCAACTACTCCTATTTACTTCGTCTTTTCAGATGGGAAAACACTTTTCTCTGAATTGATGACTACTTATTTTTCAGCTAAAGTAAATACAGGTCTATATCTCTTTTCATTTGTGTGAGAAGCTGACACATCCTGTCACAACATCACTTGAGTAAATGGGAAAGTGACAGCTTCCTGGCAAAATTTTAAAGAGATAAACATCTATTTTTGTTTAAACAGCCACTAAAAAAAATCATCAGATAGAAGCTTTCCAGGTTGAAAGGATAAAGAATGCATGAGTAGTGCAAATGGTAAATGAACGCACACTGGAAAACTTTTGATGTTTTCCTTGAAAATTTTAATCACAGTTCAGTATCTTTTGGATTAAATAAGATTTAAAATAAAACTATCAAGCTGATAATATTATTAGCCAGATAAATAGACGGAAATGTTAAGACATCACATTTTAGTTATTTTAAAATTATTTTATTGCTGTCATATGAGCATTGCTACTCTTCTCTTGACTTTTATACTCATTGCTTGTTAAAACTATTTTCTGAAATAGCAATCTTACAAAACATGTTTTTATCTTCTTCTCTCTTAAAAAGACAAAATTTGAACTTAATATTTACATAAAATATGGGGAGTAAATAATTTACATTAAACTTACTATTAAAATTTCAGTGAAATAAATAATCTGTGTTAATTATCCCAAAAAAGGCAGGAATGCCTATGGTTGATAATATATAAATCATTATTACTTTTTAAAATTTAGGGTTTTTTAAAAAAAGTTCACAATATTTATTACATTCAATATTTCAACACCAACCTCAATACCATTATCCCTTCCCACCATTATTATTTTCAGTTTTCCCAACCATCACCCAAGTGTGTCCCAACAGCAGGTCCTAAATAATTTATTTTGTGTTGCTTCTTATGAATAATTTGCTAAGAATGATCAAAAATTTTCTTAAGAGAAAGTGTGTGAAGATTGTTACATCTCACCCTGATGCAATTAAGTCCATTTATAAGAGATTACTAGCATGTTGTTAAAGGTTAAGCTTTGTGTGTTAATATTTTCTTAATCAAATTTTGTTACCTTCTGTTTTACATCCCATCCAATATGGTATGCTAATCCTGGTATATCAGTTGTGTAAAGTATGACATGTAGATGGCTCCAAATGTAGCTACACGCTCCAGGAATTCCAAAATTTTGAATGGGATAATACAGCTGTAGTTAACTTTTTCACTGGATGGTGACATTGGGTTCTGGAAGTATATCTTCAGCTTGTTGATCTCTTTTGAGATTTGTTTACAAGTCTCTGGATCATGTCCAGATAATGAGCTTATAAGGCAGTTCATGGACGTGACAGCCAGTCTGCCAGAAGAACAGGTGGATGATTGGAGTTCACCCATCCCTGACTCTGTGAAAGCCTGGAGATTTTGGTCAGAAAACATGCATACCTGGATTTTTCAGCAGATTCATTACTAGATGAGGCTCATCCTGAGCTTTTGGGGTCCAGCTGTGAGCATGGCAGCAACTGCATTATGGAGGTTTTCAGGCTCTGTGGTTCTTTTTGGGCAGGTGGTGGTCTCTCCCAGCTCCTTCTGGGTTGTCCCAGTGAGTATAAATTATAATTGAACTTTATAGTTTTACATTTTCTATTGATATTACATTTTATATCACTGTATGATTCTTCCAGAATTTTCTAAAATACATAAATACGTAAATGGTTAATTTAGTGCAGTCTGTGTTTTTCCAGAAATCCACAGTAAGTCTAATACATACAAAGTGAAGTTCTACACTTCTGTTTCATTTCATTCTGTAACTCTCTAAGCACATGAGTCCATGATTCTTGGAAAATGGAATTGAAAAGAGATAGTAATTCACTTTTCAGTTTCAAAATAGAAGTCCGTGATGGTAAATATTACTTATTTGTACTCCTATTATTAACTAAATTAAAAAATTGGTTATTGATACATAACTATTAAAATGGCAGGCAAAAATTTTCCCAAATTAACACTATTCAAATTCTTACAATTTTCCAAACTGATATTATCTCTAAGGCAGTTAAATAATTTATTGCTTTGGTAACAGATTTTGAAATAAAGATAGTTGTTCAGAAGCTATTTATTAAATTTGCAATAATGATTGTTCTCTTCAAAAACTCCAATATCTTTAATACTATCCTTGAAATTGTACTGTTCAGAAAATTCTGGTGGTCTATTATAAGCTTTACATCTGATAAAACACTTACTAACCAACACATATAAATGCATCTAAATGTAAACTGAATTCTTTATGAGACTTTGTCACTTGTCTCTCGAATCATCATAGATTTTGTTTTTCGCCTTCATTCTGGTAATCTTTCTTATTTACACACATCAGGGAGAATTTAGGCATTAAGTCAAGAAGCTTGGGGTGGGGAGAGTGAAACGACTTAAATAATATTAACTCTGTGATGGCCAGATTCTTTAATATTGAAATCCTTGTATTAAAATCCTCTGGAGCAAGACATGAAAAAGGTAGCTGGTATTTGAATATAAACAGTGCATTCATTTTACATTGATGTTTCTTGATTAACAGTAGAAGACACTGCTCCTGAAAGCATCTGCAGTGTCAGTAATTCCATTAACAAAGAAGCCACTTTATTATCAACATACTGTAGATTCATTTTAATGTGTCATTTGCACTTCAAAGTCACATAACTTTTATTATGGTAAATCAATTAAAACTATTTCTCATGATAATTTATCTTCTGCAGGGTTTATCATCTCAGAGAATGCAATATTTCCCAATTTAACTTCCAAGACAAAAGTGATGTAATTGGAATGCCTTTTACTGAGCTTATTAAGCATAAAGATCACAGAAATTTCAAACCCTGAAAGATAACTGTTTCATCTGTGTGATAAAATGGAAGCCACATTTTTGTAGTGTACTATAGGTAGTATAGGCAGTATGCTAATTAGTAATAAAATCTCATTTACTGATTTTCTATGTCTCTCATTTTAAAAGATAACCTAGTGAAACAGATAGTTTCTCTGATATTAATTTGAAAGAGAATGTAAAGATTTACACGAAACATATTTTATGGAAGATTTGCTGATAAACTTAAACTTTAGGATGAGTTAATTACCTATTTTGTTAGTTTTAATGACTTTGAAAGATGCTTCAAAAATTTAGATGCATTTCTTATCTTTGAAAAATGTAGGCATTGTATAATTTATATAGAATATTTCTCTTAATATCCACTTTAAGCCTGAACATGTTTTCATAGATATGAGATCTTATGCTTTTCTAAGTTGAGTACTTACATGTACAAAACATTTTCAAAACATTTGGTACAGATTTTTACTTTTATTGTCTGATCGCATTTACTTAAACTTTTGTCATAGAGATAGAAAATATTTGCAATTTCTGCCTGACAGTAAATATATTAAGTAAGCTTTATATAAAGATTTACAAGATATGTTTACTTAATGATGCAATTTTAGTATGGTTTAGTTCATTTTATGATAAAACAAGCAATTTAAGTAGCAATTTTTCTTCAGAAATATTTATGTTTCTTGGAAAACTTCATTTGAAATACATGCATTATTTATTTTCTTATTAATGTCTCTAGGTTCTCAGTTTACATCTAAATCGCAAGAAATTTATCACTAACAAACTTTTTTTATTTGTTCATTTAATTCTCAAAGAGATTTGTTTCTGGCATCTACAGGAGTAGGACTTATAAGTAATTTGTTAAATGCCCCCAGTAATGGTACTCTTGATTTCAGCAGTGCAATTGACAAATTACAACAAAATTTCAAAGAGATGTATGCTTATAATATAAATAGTAAAATAAATTTAATTGTAATCAAGTTCCTATTTCCCACCATAATCACAGTACTGGAAGAATTTTCTAAAGATTCTTAAGTCTTGCCAAAGTAATATAATCTAAAATTCTAAAAATATTGCATGCTTTTATTAAATTTGACAAGTTATAACAATTATTAAATAACTTTTAAAATTGTTTTTCATTGTAGGGCTAAGTAAAATAATACTAGGAGCAATAATTAGCAGGGTAATGCATGCAAAATATCATAGAATGAATATTCAAAGAAAAACTGCAAGCTACAGTTTCATTTCTCTTACCTAGCTTATACCAGTAATGTATAAGCTTTCAGCATTCTGAGATTCATAACTGTGTGTTCCAAGTGGTAATTAGGCTTTTTCGCATAAATCATTTGGCCCGTGTGTATATATGTGCGTGATGTGATTGATGCCTTCTTGTCTCAGTCAGACCAATAATGTCGTACTTGATTTTTCGCACTTATACCATCAGGTCCTCAATGGATGCATCCGAAGTCAGTGTACGTGCATTGAAAGTAGAGACAGTCATTTTTATCTTTATTCGCTTGGACAGCCTAGTTCAGCCTTGAGATTTTATCAGCATCTCCTTCCTCATCCTACTTAACACTGACGTATTGGTGGCACTTCCAGGGACAGGGGAATGAGACCCATTGTATTTAGTGGTTTTTGGCATATCGAAAATGCCACGGATAGTATACCAGGCTCTGCCATATGGGCAGGATACTCTCAGTACTTGCCAGGCTCTCCGAGAGGGATAGAGGCTTTTAGGGCGGCCTCTAATTTCCCTTGTAGGTGTTCCCATGGTTCAAACCATATTTAAACCCTATCATATATGGTGTGGCAATCCTGGAAGATAGGTATTAAGTGTCTTATGAAGTGTCTGGAAAGCGGTTTGGAGCATGGCAGTGGCTGGGTAGTGGAGGTAGTGGAGGTCAGCTGATGAGGTATTTGTCTGGTACCTGTAGGGTGGGTCTTCTGTGTGTAATCCCTGGGTCACTGCAGTTGGTGGAAGCAGACAGGGCAGGGTATGGTGGGGCTCCTGGTTTTAATCCCTTGATCACCTTTGGTTCATGGGAACAGGCAAAGGATCTCTGTTCCAGGGTCTGTTGAGTATGGAGTCCAAGGTCTCAGAGTTCTGCTTACCTGATTCAACACCAGAGAAGAACTGTTCCTCGGAACATGTGACAAAGGAGGCATCAGTGGTGTCAGTGTCCTTGTCAGCATGGACTTGGCCATGAGCATTGATTTATTTGAATGCCTAACAACCCGAATTGGATGATTACACTTGAATAGATGGGGCTCACTGATAGCAGTTTCTATCTTCATTGTCTACGCACCAACACCAAATTATGATGAAGGAGAAATTGACAAGTTCTCTATGGAGCTGGAGAAATTCTATAAAGAAGACCACACCTTTTACAAGACCATTGTTGCTGATTTTCAAGCTTTAAGATAGGACCGAGAAAATCAAACGAAGAGTTCCACATCGGGACCCAAGGCCTAGAATGGAATGAACAGGGTGAGAGACTGTCTGAGTTTCTCATGTCAACCAAGACCATCCATGGTAACTCACAGTTCCAGAAGGCTGAATCTAAATGTTTGACATGGGAAGCTCCCAGTGGACAGTTCCACAATGAAGCTGACCACATCACATTCAATCGATGGTTTTGCCTGACTGAATTTGCTGTTGTCCCAAAGTTCCAAACAAGCTCAGAGCACCATCTCCTTCATGCAAAATTCTACTTCACGGAGCAGGGAGAAAGGGCTGAAAAGTATAAGAAGAGAACTCCCAGAATGACCACCAACTGGGAGCTCTTGGCACTATTGCGACAACATAGGAGGATTCCTTCATTGACAACATTGACGAGGTATATGATTTACGGGTTCAGCATCTCCATGATTGTGTGAGGAATGCTGAGAGAGATAACCACAAAAAAAGGCCTGTCTTCGAAAACTCTTGAGCTTATTCACCAATGTGGCTTGGCACAAGTCTCAGGCAAGCTAACATCAGAGCTCACAAAGCAGTGCAAAGATGCAATAAATGGAAACCTTACAGAAGGGTAATGGAGAATATTATCCATGACTTCTACTTGGATCTTTCTGATAGCCTTGTCCAATTGCCTACATACTAAATTCTGCAGGATGGATATGTCATTCCCAAAATTCTCCCTTCTGAAATCCGACATGCTATGTCATCCAAAAGAAGTCAATAGCACCTGTCCCAGACAAGGTCAGACCCAAACATCTGAAGAATCTGCCATTGGCACTCATCAGTACACTGGCTCAGCTCTTCACACGCTACCTGTATGAGTGCAAGGTACAGTCCCAAAGGAAAACCAGCAGTACTGTACAACTGTACAAAAAAAGGAGACATCCACAATGTTGGCAACTATTGTCCGATCTGCCTGTTGTCTGTTAACTACAAGCTGTTCACTCGAGTCATCCTAAATAGAATTGGCAAAACACCAGATGAAGGACATCCATGCAAGCAAGCCAGGTTCCTCAAAGAAATCAGCATGATTGACCATATCCACATGATGACCAAGCTCATTGAGATTTCTTGGGAGTTCAAGATGCCACTCTGTTTAACGTGCATTGATTTAAAGAAGGCCTTTCATTCTGTTAAGACGGAAGCAATCATCAAAGCCCTAGCCAAACTAGGAGTTCAAACTCAATTCATCAGGATCCTTCGTGAGCTGTATTACGGATTCACTACCAGGATCTCACCATTCTACAAGGAAGTAATCATCCATGTCAAGAGAGGGATTCAATAGGGTGATACCATTTCACCTGAAGTCTTCAGTGCCATCCTCGAGAACATCAGGCGACGACTGGAATGGGAAGGAATGGGAGTGAAGATAGATGGTCGGCAACTATACCACCTCTGCTTTCCTAATGACATCGTTCTAATAACACCAAACATTAGCCAAGTGGCACAAATGCTGGCCGACTTCAACTATGAGTGTGGAAATGTCGGACTGAATCTCATGAAGACAATGTTTAAGAGAAACAGTCTCTTTCCTGATGTTCCATTCGCTCTCAATGGAATGAACATCTCCGAATGCAATAGTTATGTGTACCTAGGTCGAGAGGTCAACATGATGAATGACCTGGCACCTGAGTTGCGCAGGAGGAAGAGAGAATCTTGGAATGCCTTCAAGAGCGTCAAAGAAATAGCTAAGATGACAAAGAACCTCTGGCTCTAGGCACACCTCTTCGATTCCACTGTTCTTCCTATATTAACATACGCCTCAGAGACCTAGCCCTACGAAAACAGGATGAGAATGCTTTTCAGATCTCCCAAAGAGGAGTCAAAAGAGCTGTTTGGAGTATCATGCTTCACTCAAATGAGAGAAAGAATCCAGAGTTCTGATCTTCATCGACGATCAAGATTCAGGGATGCTGTCTTGTTTGCTAAGGCATTGAAAATCAGATGGGTTTGAAATGCAATGAGATTTGGAGATGACTGCTTGACTGGAGCCATTACTGACTTGATTCCATGGGACATCAAAAGATCTCATGGCTGCTCACCTACCAGATAGTCAGGCTTCTTTGTCAAGACCCTGAACTATTGGTTTGAGGCTGTTTCTGTTCCTAGAACAAGCAGACACCATTGGGCTACACTAGCATGCAACAGGGACAAATGGAGACATTACTGGAGCGCACTCAAGCAAATCGATGAGTGACAAGATATCAAGTGATCAAGTATGTATGTGCAAGTGGTCCTGGAATCTAATTCTGGGTCTTACAAATATGAGGTTTGCACTCTAGCATTGATCTATATCCCTGGCCTCATGGCAATCTTAAATCTGATAGGTCCTTTTCTTTCACTGACATACTGGGATTGTAAAGATGAACTGATGAAGTCCAGAGGAAAATTTGTAAATGAACTTAATTTAAGATAATATAATTCCTTGCTTGGATTATTTTAAGGCCTTTTATAAGAATTACTTCAATGACATATTTCCCATTCTTGAAAAGTATCAGTATGCTCCCTATTTATTGGATTTTTATTAAATAAACATGAAATTGTCTGGAAATTTATTAAACAAACATGTAGTTGTCAGGAAATTTATTAACCAAAAATGCAGTTGTCTGGAAATTATTGTGCAGAAATAAGAGATTTTATACTATTCTGAATTGAGTAAATATTCTAAATTGGCTTCTATTCTTTTAGAGTGTGTACCTCCACCATATTATGTGCATGTCTATTAATGCATAGAACATATAATGTGTATAACATTGTAGTAACTTAGGCTAGAAAGGTAGAAGAGGATGAAAGGTATTTTCCGTGCATGCCACAAAACCCATTTTGATCCTCCGCACCACAAACAGTCTCAAAAGCACTTCCAGGAAATACCCTGATGAGAGACTCAGGAGAAAATCTACAGTTGTCATGGTATTACATAACCCAACTCCCAATTAAAGAGTTAATATTTTAAATAACATATTATTTTGATAGCTAATATTTTAGATGAAATTTATATTTGGTGAAATATTACTGATGCCTGTATGCATAAATTTACTTTAAACTTGGTATTTCTGATCTGTTGGAATTATTTTAAATGACTTCATTTTATATATGGTGATATAGACAATGCTTTGTCTCAGAATGCAGTAGATAAGATAGCTATGAGAAAAAAATTATCAACTGTTATAATCTTGTTCCCTCCCATGCTTAAATCATGGAAATTGTCATCAATCTAGAGTTTGTATGAATTTTCTTCACATGACATATACATTTTGCATGGCTTAATTTAAAAATGGGTGATATCTCAGTACCTGTATTGCAAACCATAATGCCTAAAAGGAGAGAAAGAAGACAAGTGCCTGCCATAGAGGCAGTCTGGCAGTTTTGGTCATGGTGGTGGTGGAGAAATAACATGTGGGGGGACAGAAACTGGGAACACTGGAGGTGGGAAATATACACTGGTGGAAGAATGGGTATTGGAACATTTATGATTGAAACTCAGTATTGAAACATTGTAACTGTGTATCTCATGGTGATTCAGTTAAATAAATAAATCACTTCACTTACACTTGACATCCCGTTACTCATCGATTTGCTCGAGCGGGCACCAGTAATGTCTCTGTTCTTCCCTGTTGCATGCTAGTGTAGCCCAATGGCATCTGCTCACTCCAGGAACACAAAGAGCCTCAGACGTTCCGGGTCTTGACAAAGAAGTCTGACCATCTCGTAGGTGGGCAGCCAGGCTATTTTTTTACATCCTGTGAAATCCAGTCATTAATGACTCTAGTCCAGCAGTCATCTCCAAATGGCATTATGTGTCCAGCCCATCTGATTTTCAATGCCTTGGAAAATGAGACAGCATCCCTGATTCTTGATCGTCGACTGAGGTTGGAATTCTGGAATCTTTCTCTCTTTTGAGTGAAGTGTGATACTCCAAGCATAGCTCTTTCAATTCCTCTCTGGGAGGCCCGAATAGGATTCTCATTCTGTTTTCATAGGGCCTAGGTCTCTGAGGCATATGTTAATGCAGGAAGAACAGTGGAATTGAAGAGATGTGCCCGGAATCAAAGGTTCTTTGTCCTCTTAGCTATTTCTTTGACACTCTTGAATGCATTACAAGCTGCTCTATTACTCCTGTGCAACTCAGGTACCAGATCATTTGTCATGTGGACTTCTCCACCTAGGTACACGAAACTGTTGCATTCAGAGATGTCTGTTCCATTGAGAGCAAATGAAACGTCAGGAAAGAGTTTGTCTTTTACATTGAAAGAGTCATCATAAACATTGTTATGATTGAAAGAGTCAATCATAAACAATGTCTTTGTGAGATTCAGCTGGAGTCCTACCTTTCCATACTCACGGTTGAAGTCGGCCGGCATTCGTGACGCTTGGTTAATGTTTGGTGCTATTCAATGATGTCATCAGTGAAGTGGAGGTGGTATATTGCCGACCATCTATCTTCACTCCCATTCCTTCCCATTCCGGTTGTCGTGTGATATTCTCGAGGGTGGCACTGAAGAGTTCAGGTACAATGGTATCACCCTGGCGAATCCCTCTTTTGACATGGATGATTACTTCCTTGTAGAATGGTGAGATCCTGGTAGTGAATCTGTAATACAGCATCATGAAGGATTCTGATGAACTGAGTTTGAATACTCTGTTTGGCTAGGGCTTCGATGACCGCTTGTATCTCAACAGAATCAAAGGCCTTCTTTAAATCAATGAATGTTAGACAAAGCAGCATCTTGAACTCCCGAGAATCTTCAATGAGATTAGTTATCATGTGGATATGGTCGATCATGCAGAATCCTTTTTGCAACCCAGCTTGCTTGCATGGTTGTCCTTCATCTAATGTTCATCTAATCCTATTTAGGATGATTTGAATGAAAAACTTTTAGATGACACACAACAGGCAGATCAGGCAATACTTGCCAATGTCATGGATTTCTCCCTTCTTGTACAGTAGTACAGTCCTGCTGGTTTTCCACTGGGACTGTACCTTGCTTTCAAACAGGTAGCACGTGAAGAACCGACCCAGTGTATTGATGAGTACTGATGGCAGGTTCTTCAGGTGTTCGGATTTGACCTTGTCTGGGCCAGGTGCTATTCACTTCTTTACCGACGAAATGGTGTGTCAGATTTTAGAAGGGAGAAGATTGGGAAGGACATACCCATCCTGTGAAATTTGGTATGTGGGCAGGTGGACATGGTTATCGAAGAGATCTGAGTAGAAGTCATGGATAATCTTCTTGATTGCCCTTCTGGAGATGTGATAGATCCATCAGGACACCAGAAGGCAGTCATCTTGGTCAGCAGTGGTGAAAGACAGGCGGGCATTGCAAATGCTTTTCTCAGCTTCTGCTGCTTCGGCCAGCACTGAGGTCTTCCTTGATCACTCCTCTGTATTGCTTTGCAAGCTCGGACATTTGTTTGCGGCTGACTGAGGCTTGCACCAAGCCACGTTAGCGAATGAGCTCAAGAGTTTTAGAAGACAGGCGTCTTTTTGTGGCTATCTTCCTCTCAACATTCCTCGCATAATCATGGAGTTGCTGAACTAGCCCATAGTATTCTTCGTCAATGTTGTCAACCCAGAAGCCCCACCCTACCCTGCCCTACCTGTTTCTACCATTCTCCCGCGACCCACGGATTATACCCAGAAGACCCATCCAAAGTGTACCAGATAAATACCTCATCACCAGACCTCCACTACCACCACTACCACCATTACCCAGCCACCGTCAAGCTCCAGGCCTATTTCCAAACTGCATGGCCACAAAGCTGCCACGTGACACATCATAAGAAACTTGACACCCATCTTTCAAGATTACCGCAGCATATTTGATGGGGTACAAATATGGTTTGAACCATGGGAACAGCTGCAAGGGTGATTAGAGCCCCCCCTAAAAGCTTATATCCCTTTTGGAGAGTCTGGCAGGCTACTGAGATTATTCCCCACACACAGCAGAGCCTGGCAAGCTACCCGTGGCATATTTGATATGCCAAAACCAGTAAATACAGTGGGTCTCATCCCCCTGACCCTGATAGAGCCACCAATATGGAAGCATTTAGAAGGAAAGGAAGACGGACAAAAATGACTGTCTGCACTTTTATTGCATGTACATTGGCATCAGACATATCCATTGAGGACCTAATGATATAACCATGAAAGATCAAGTACGAAATCATTGGTCTGAGAAGAAGGCATCAATCACATCACTCTGTTTTCGACACTGGAGAAGAACTGTTCCTCAGAACATGCAAAAAAAGAGGTGTCTGTGGTGTCGGTGTCCTTGTCAACACAAACTTGCCCATGAGCATTTTTTCATTATTCGAATACCTAACAACCCGAATCAGATGACTACACTTCAATACATGTGGCTCACTGCCAGCAGTTTCTATCTTCATTGTCTATGCACCAACATCCAATCATGATGAAGAAGAAATTGAGAAGTTCTACGTGGAGCTGGAGAAGTTCTATAAAGAAGACCACACCTTCTACAAGATCATTGTTGGTGATTTTAATGCCGAGATAGGACTGAGAAGATCAGCTGAAGAACTCCACATTGGGACCCATGGCCTACAATGGAATGGACTGGGTGAGAGACTCTCTGAGTTCATCATGTCGATCAACACCATCCATGGTAATACACAGTTCCAGAAGGCCAAATCTAAACGTTGGACATGGGCGTCTCCTGGTGGACGGTTCCACAATGAAATTGACCACATCATATTCAATCGATGGTTTTGCCTGACTGAATTTGCTTTCGTCCCAAAGTTCCAAACAGTGTTGGACCACCATCTCCTTCATGCAAAATTCTACTTCATGAAGCAAGGAGAACGGGCTGCAAAGTTTAAGAAGACAGCTCCCAGGACTACCAGCAACTGGGAGCTCTTTGGCACTATTGCTACAACATGGGAAGATGCCATAATTGACAACATTGATGGAAATAAACAAATAAATAAATAAATAAATAAAAATGGGTGATGGTTAGCTTATCAATTACTTAAACTCTAATCATTCAGTATAGTCAATAATAAATTTATTACCATTAGTTGCATATAGTTTCATATATCACCATAATTATATTATATAATGAGGATTTGCATGGAAAATTCCAGAAAGAACCCAACACATGAGGATAACTATTCATCTGTAAGGCATTACGAATATTCTTTTCTTCTACCAACCATCCTCTATAAATAAAATTGAACTTGTATAGACTTATATTTACAATATCCTTAACCAACAAACAAAAGTATCTTTCATTGGCTTCTAATCATTTTGTTATTAAAACTTTCTACTTCCACAGTATTTCTTTTTTTAATTGTTCATTTATTGATACTGTCTTAAATTTTTATCTTTATTTTATCAAATTGGTTCTTTTGAATGTCTTCACTGACATCTCTTTTTTGGGAATAAAAGTCACTATATAAGCTAATAAGATTAGTGTCTTTACTAACATGACTTTAATATTCAACAACCTTTATTGGTATATTTGATTATATTGTAATAATGACAATTCATGACTTGAAGGAAAATTAATTGAGATGAAGAGGTTACATACAATTTTGTTTCAAATACTTCCTGAAAGTTAATTTATCTGCTAATAAAACTACTTCTTCTCAAGGAGACTTCCCCAAACAATAGGTTGTTCAAAGATAGTTATGACTATGCGCTCTTTTAGAGTTCTTCAAAAACACTTCATCAAAACTCACCTTTTGTCCTGTGTATCAATTCTACCATTGTGTAACAGACATTTCCCAATCTTTATAATACCCTTGCATTACAACACCCATCTTATCCTTGACCCATGAAATGTTTTGCCTTGGGCCTTCTTTTTCAAAACAGCTATTAAAATTATGTAAGCACCTTCCTCTACTTCAGAAATCAAGAACCTAAGTTCCTTATTATTAACAAATGTTTTGTTGTTTTGTGATCATTATAGGTATTGGGCTATTTTACACAATCTTATCATTATAAATTGTGGTAATTTAAACACACAACTATCAATGTGTATTTACATTTAAAAAATAGCAGTAATAATTGAATAAGCTTTAGTATTCTGGTTACTTGTGGTAGGATAAAGCAATTTAATATTTCTGTTGAAAATGACTTTAAAAAGTTGAAGATTTTAAACTTCAATTTAAGGGAAAAACTGATAATACATAAACTAAGTTGGCTTGCCTTGTACCTGGTTAACTCTGGTTGTCTCTGGCACCACATATGGTTCCCCATCACCACTAGGAGTGTGTACAGAACCAGTAGTATGTCCTGAGTACTGCTAGATATGATATAAAATACACACCAAGAAGAATTATCAACAAAAATTATCATTAGTTACAGAACTTTTAAAATCCTAGCTGAGATATGAAACAAGAACAAGATAGACTAATATTCCTGTGAGAAGAGGGTTTTTTTCAATGACATCACAATTGTTTTTCTCTGGCCTAGGAAGAATTACAATTAGCCTGTCCCAATATTAATTTTTGCCCTGATAGAATAAATCAATAAATTTTCCTTTGGAACAGCAACTACAGTGACAAATTAGAGAACTAGGTGTACTCGGACATATAATCCTTTGCTCCACAAGACATTTTCTATATCCTTGAGAATGGCAAAATGCTGGGTGGAAAGATTCTGAAAAACAAAGAAAAATCCTTAAAGTATAGGGGTGTTTAAGAAACCAAGATCTGTGTTGAAGAGTAGAGTGAGTTTAAAACAAGTAATAGTTTTAGAACGAGACAATACTGAACTGAGGAAGATAGGCACAAACCACTGGGGGTACCTTCACATTTCTGGATGTAGACACAATTAGATGGTTTCAAGCAAATGGGTGAGGAAGAGACTGCAGAGCAGGTATTTGCATTTTCTCTGGTTTTTATTTCTCTGGATAAAATTTATGATTGCGTAGACCTAAAATACATGCCTCTTGTATACAATAGATTTTCCCACCTAATTTTTAAGCTATGTGAATAATAAAGAGCTAAATTAAAACCTTACATTTTGAGCCATTCATCATCATGTGAGGCTGAGGAAATAAAGAATTGTCATATCCTAGAGAGTTGAGATGATTTTAACTCTCAAAACTGCACTCCAGTTTCAACCCAACAATATCACTGAATGGACTGAGATCCAACTATGAACACAAAGATAAAAATGTTGAACTGGAAATACTTTATCTGGTTAAACTTACTGACAGAATTTGGTAAGATGTTAAATGAGAGACCCTTTACAAAATAATCACATAGTTAGAGGGAAATAAATCATTTATTGAAGTTATATGTAAGTGTTTTATATTCTTATATTTATGGCTAAAGATCTTGAAGATAAATTCTATATCTACTATGTAAATAAATTAATAGCTAAATAGTGTCACAAAGTTTAAATACCACTGATATAAGTTAAGTATAACATCAAATTTTTAGGTATAGACTGCTATACTTTTTTTTTTTTTTGCTTTTTGGATCACACCTGGTGATGCTCAGGAGTTATTCCTGGCTCTGCACTCAGGAATCACTCCTGGTAGTGCTCAGGGGACCATATGGGATGCTGGGATGCTGGGAATCGAACCCTGGTTCGTGCAAGGCAAACGGCCTACCTGCTGTGCTATCACTCCAGCCCCCCGCTATACTTTTAAAACAAACAACAAGTGAAAAGCTCTAGAATGAAAAAGAAAGGCACAAACTTTAACTCTTATTGGTGTCTGACAAATAAATTTAATAGCAATACAAAAATATTTTGCTAACTTCATTTATCACAATAAGCACAAAAATTCATTATTTTTATATCCTGATACCTTAGGCATATCTTGTAAATGGTGCAGTGTAGGGTGCTATGGTTGACAAAATAATGTTCTGGAACACACAACACATTGATACATTCATTTACATGACAAAATGGACTGTGTGGCTATAGTAAAGTTAAAGGTAATGAAATAAGATGAAACTCTGAATTATCCACATGGCTCCAATGTAGACATTAGGCTCCTTACAAGTAAAAGAGGAAGATTTTAGAATCAGGAAGGAGATGTCACAACTGAAGTTGGTGCAATATTATCGTTGACTAAAATAAAAAAAAAACTGGCTACAATCCAAGGAATTTGAGTAACTCAAAATGGCAAAAAAGAAAAAAAATACAGCCTCTCTATTTATATCCTTATTTTAACCTTGAAATCTATTCAGTCTGAGTTCATTTTTGTAATTTATTACAGTAGAAATAGAAAATAAATATAATTGCTTCCAACGGGTATGTTTATGATAGTTTTGAATCAAATAAATTTATTTTGTTCACTTTACAGCAAACTACTCATTTAATTTGAAATATTTGTGGAAAATCTTAAAGTTAAATTTCCCGAAAAGGATAGGTGTTTGCATATACCACTTTTCTAAGTTCTCTGTTCAAGATTAGGCCCTACAACTACTCCAATTTTATGAACTAAATCTGTATGAAAGCCAGCTGTGGTTATAGATTTTCCAGAGATTTGTACCTTTCCACCTTGTACCAAAATGAATTTAAAATGGCAAGTTTTCTTGGCATTCCTTTAGCAAAATAGTTTTTATCTCTTGTTAATCATTACTCAGAGGATATAACCCTTTGATGTCCTGGTTGTACACAGATGTCTCCTATTAGAGTTTCCATGTTATGTGGGCCTAGGGATTTATTTCCTGTTCCCTTTAGTGTTTAAAACAGTCTTCAAAACAGAAGCTCAAGATACCCTCTAGGTGAATTCTCAAGATAAAATGCGAACTTAGTTTTCATTTGACTTCTGCAGTTTCAGGTTCCACATTTGGTTTTCAGAATAGATCTCACTTCTTTATCACCTTTGCTTTTGGTTGCAGAGAAGGTGATCACAGGAAAAATTTAAGCTTGCAATGATTTTTAATTGAATTTAACTGTTCGTTACTTTTTCCCCAGAATTTTATTTACTTTAAGACAAGACCAAACTTGAAATAGAAAGATCTGATCCTAGTAAAACTGGATCACTTGAGAACAATAGGATTCTCCTCTGTGACAAGGGAACTGTAAAAATCCACTGGAGAGTCTAAGGAGACCAAAAAAAAGGTCAGCTTTTATTAAACTTTAGGAGGGAGTTGGAAAAGACATAGAGACTTTGAGACTCAGTTTTTGCTGTTAGTTGGGGGCAACTTCATGGTTTATTGTAGGCTATCAGGAGTGATAGTGCATGGGAAATCTCCCCTTTTAACTTCTTGGTTCCTTTGTTAAACAGTGTTTTTTTGTTTGTTTGTTTGTTTGTTTTATTTTTTCCATTTAATTTTATAGGATTAGCATTAGAGTAGGACTGGGCCACCAGGACCCAAAAGAACAGTTAGGTAAAAGGACTCTTGCAGCAGTAATAAAAGAACACATGAAGAGTGAGTGGAGCATAGCACTCCGTGGGGGATTTTCACTGAGAAAATGAATTGGACAGACCAGCCACCCTCTCAGGGAGATTCAGCTGTGTAGAATAGTAAAAATGCACTTCTTCTGGAGGGGACAGTGTTGCAAATCAGAGGCTGAGAGAGAAAAGGGTCCAGCAAGTTTAGCAAACCAGTAATGGATAGAAAGTTTTCACTTAGGGTGGGAAGGAGTTGAATGCAAAACAGTAATAGAATTCCAGATTTATATCAAAACTCTTGGAGAAGGGTGGGTTGAGTTTCCCTCCCCACCCCGAGCAGAGCCCCAGCAGCTGAAGACCTCCGGTTCCAGCCACAGCCATGCGTAAAACCACTCTTCACACATTTGGACAAGCCTCACACATGAAGGAACGGCCAAGGAACCCAGGTGTGCAGGACTTGAGGCATAGATCTCGAAGCCTGCTTGGACTGAGACTGGGCCCTCCTCCACCCAGATCCCCCATCTTCTAGTATGTAGGTGTTACACCCACCAACTGCCCCCGGTGCCATGTAATCCCATCAACGACCAAGACCCAGAGACTATAAAACCCTGCTCCCAGAAATGCACGGCCGCATTTGCAGCCGTGCGACATCTTATCATCTAGTTCTTACTCTGGAGAACCTGGCAGGCTACCAAAAGTACCCTGCCCACACGGCAGAGTCTGGCAAACTCCCTGTGGTGTGTTCAATATGCCAAAAACCAGTAACAATTATGGGTCTCATTCTCCTGACCCTGAAAGAGCCTCAAATGTGACACTTCTTAAAATTTCAGGGTTAGGACAAAGGAGACGTTACTTGGCCTGCTCGAGGCAATCAATGAACAACAGGAAGACAGTGATATAGTGATCAAAACTCACAAGACAACAAACTTGGGGCTTGTTGAGTCCAATAAAGCGAATGGTCACTGCCATTTCAAGGAGGGGAGGGCCACTACCAATGTGATTGACCCCAAATAGTTACTGTCTCAGTTCCACCCACACAAGCTTGCTGCCTTGGCTGATGTGACCCCAATCCACCACAGTCTTCAATGAGCTGCTGAGTGTTTAGGTTTCTTAGAAAGTTCAGTTTTGTACTGGGACTCAGTCACCAAGTTTTGGCACCAGTTGAAACAAAAGGAAAATGAGAGCATAGCTGATAGAGACTGAGAGTGACTGTTTCTGAGGTGAGTTCCACCCAACTGTATCTCAGACTCAGCCATTTTCATTTGAAACTTATTTGAAACTTACAAAGCTGCTCTTCTAGATTCTTCCCCTTGTGCCTAAATCTCTCTCGCTCTGTCTCTCTCTGTCTCTGTCGCTCTGTCTCTGTCTCTGTCTCTGTCTCTGTCTCTCTCTCTCTCTCTCTCTCTCTCTCTCTCTCTCTGTGTGTGTGTGTGTGTGTGTGTGTGTGTTTTGTTTCTTGGCAAACCGTTTTATTTCCCCACCTAATAAAAGTAACTGTTTTCACTCATCAATGTGTATGGATTATGTGATATTTTAAATTAACTTTTAGTATAACTGCTATTGTACTTCAAACCTGACTTCAAGCCCAAGCCAGTAATTGTGGTCTTGGAGAATCAAGACAAGGATGACAGATTTTAGTAATGTAAATCAGGTATTTTCAACGCCCTCATCTCTGGGCATGTAGTTTGCATTATCACATCTCCTTCTTACCTTGCATGAATAGACACTTTTGAAATGTTTTAGTGAGTAATTATTTTTCAGAAGAGTACTTAGGAGTCACTCTAAATTCAAGGGTCACTCCTTGTGTTCTGAAGATCAAAGGCTGTGCTGGGGATCCAACCCTGGCCTCCTGCATTTAAAGCATGGGCTGTGGTCAATTCTCCTAGCTCTCTACCCCCAGGTGAATAAACTTTGAGCAACATCATTTGTGTCACTTCTGGACATTTTTCCCATTTCTTATGCAAGAATTTCCCAAATTTAAAATAGCTTTGCATTTTCCCATGACAAGAATAAATTATAGGTTTTTCAGAATGAATCCTAAAATGATATAGTATTCTAACAAAGGAAAATACTATTTTTTGAGCATCAGTGACTTGGCAGCATAAACCTATGCTGATACGGAGAGCATCACAATCTTAGAGATCAAATTACAAATATCATGGTTTGGATGGTTTTGGTTGTGCTAGGTAGAAATGTACTGTTTTTCAAAACCAAAAGTCTTTGTTCTTTTCCCAGAAAAAAGGACCCTGAAGTTTAAATCTATAATCTGTTAGGTTATATGTCAAAGGGGAATTTAGGTACCAGATGTCATTAATATTTCTAATCAGCTGATCTTAAAGAGATAAAACATGAGAACACATGTGTCCTGAATTAGCCAGGTGATCCCACAAGCATTCTTAAATTATAAGCATTCTGAGTCATAATAGAGGGAGGCAGAAGAGAAAGAGGAAGAATTGTGACAATAGAAGAATGGTCAGGGGCATGCTCCATTAACTTTGCAAATGGTGGAAAGGGAATAGCATCCAAAGAGTTGCGTTGATTTTAAGAATCAAGAAAAGGCAGGGAAACAGTTTTCTCTGGGGCATCCAGGGGGAAAAACTTATAGAAATCTTGATTTTAGACTAATTAATGAAAGATATGTGACATCTAGAATTTATAAATCAGCATTGTATTAAGCCTCTAAACTGTCCTCCCCGCAGTTTTATTGAGATAGAATGGGCATATTAATTAACCTCAAGATGTACAAATAATGAAATAAAAATTGATTTTATGTTTTACTAGAAAAAAACTAGTGTGTTATTATCCCTCAGTTTTCTTGTTGAAATTGTACCTTCAATACTGAACATTACTTTATCAATCTTTTCCAGAAATGAAGTATTATAGAGAAACCATTTGATACTAGATTCTTAATAGTTTTCTATTAAGCATAATAGTCAGATGAAAAATCTACCTATGCTCACAAAATACATAATAACATGGGATCAGAAGCATATTAACTTTATTATTGACCATAAAAGTAAGTTCATTAGAGATAATGCTCTACATAAAAGGATGAAAAAGAGTGTCCTTAAAATGTCACTAGATTTAGCAAATTTGCTATTTTAAAGATTTACTGTGTAAGGATTTTTAGACAGAAAAATCTTTCAGTCACAGTAAATTTCAATTACAAAATAGACTTTGCTGCATATGTTTCAAACATTGTATTTAAGTTATTTTTAACAAAATTTTGCTCAGAAGCTAACCTTAAAATATATACCCTGAACTACTTGGGTGGGCATAATTCAAGCACATTCTTTTTTTTTCTTTTTTGGGTCACACCCAGTGATGCTCAGGGGTTACTCCTGGGTCTACACTCAGGAATTACTCCTGGCAGTGCTCAGGCGACCATATGGGATGCTGGGAATCAAACCCACGTTGGCCACATGCAAGGCAAATGCTCTACCCACTGTACTATCGCTCCAGCCAGTAATCACAATTTTCAGAATGGAAGATGTTGTCAGAAGATATGAACAAGTATATTGCCATCACAGGGACTGGTCAGAGAAGTGTAATGTTGAGCTTAAGATGGAGAAAGGAAACTGCAATTTAAGGAATGCAGAATCTTCCAGTTCTCCAGATACCTGATGATGCTTCTTGCATCTCAAGATCTTCACATTCACTCTTTCTTTTGTTTACTATGCATCCAAATGCTTTACAACAGGCTAATTCTTAAGAATCTCCCCTCCCATTTCCTTTTACATTTTAGGCATCCATGTACCTCTTACTAAATTTGGTTATCAAGTTATGTTTATGCTCTCACAGTTTATGCTCCCCCTCATTTCAGTTCTCATAACTATTACATTGAAAAATATATATGTGACTGTAATAGAAAACAGGTGCAAAGATAAGTAAAACAGAAACAGATATTCAGAACACATAAAGGCAATATCTGCGAACTAGTTTGTACTTAATTCACATATAAATAACTTGCCACTTTACAAGTATAACGATATGAAGCATATCATAGTATGATAAAAGTAGGATAATTAGATAAGAGAATTATCTTGAGAGCACTGTTGCCCTCTCTGAAGCTAAATGTAATCTCTACTCAAGAAGGAAAGGATTTACCTTTATCTGACTCTCTCTGAAGAAAATAGGGAGAAGGAAAGAATTTACTTCTGTCTTACTATTTTAGCATCAAATATCTTGAAGCTCCTAACTCAAAGGTCAAGATTAGAGGACCAGAAATTGCAGTGAGAAAAACAGATTGATTTTGATGTTAATTACTTGAGAAGGTGTATTACTTTTCCCCCTAGTAAAATTCTTACTTTCAACCTGGGTGTTGGAAGTAATAGGACTGATGGAGGAAGTTAGTAATAGCATAAAAGCATAAAAGGGTGGGAACTGGTAAGGGAAAAGTCAAGCAGTGTCTTGCTGACATCAGTGGTTTGATGAAGTTACTGGGGTACAGTGATTAGTTCTTTATAAAATTCAACATTGAGGCAACAAAACTCATTGTGATATATATAAATTACCTTTTTAACATGGGAGTGGTAACTCCACATGGGTAACTGGACATGGGGTTGTGAAAAACACGATGCGATGACAATAAGAGGATTTTAGCAGAAAGTGACCCAAAATTCATCATTGAAAAAATCAAAACATTTAATGAATTGGAAGTATTTCTGGAAGTATTTGCTTCTATTGCATTTCTCAGGCATAAAGAGTTGCAAATCAAAATAGTTTAAGAAGCCCAGGTCTGTGAGACCTCATCAGGGGTAACACATATGTTTGTTTTCCTTTCCCCCAGCACTGGCTACTTATTTAATCAAGAAATCTAGATTTGAGATTTCTTTCTTAATACTAAGGAAAGGCAGAAGCAATGATGAGAGAAACTTTTGTGGAGAGCAAGATAGAGTTGCTAGTGTTTGCTCCCATATACACAAACTAAAGAATGGTGAGACCTCTGGGGACCTCTGTATGCCTCATCACCTGAAGTTAATGCATTTTGCAAATCCGACTTTACTTCATGCTTAAACAAAGCATCCTATAAGACTAGTGTGTTTCTAAATTGAGCACTCTTCTTACCAATGAGGTAATGATGAGGTCAGAGATTAACTGTTTCCTCTAAGTCAGGAGATCAATTTTGGAGCCAGTGCAAATTCTTCTCAGGATAAAAAAATACTGTCTTTAGTTTTCACACAACTCTAAATTGACTATAAAGTCATAGATATATTTGTATATATTTATACTTGTAACACTTGGCTGACACACCAGGAGTATAAAGTAAGTTTGATTTTGAATGATAAGTTTATCAGAACCTGAGAAATATTTTTATAACTGGAAAAATAACCATCTAACAGAAAATAATCCAAAATAAATTGAACAATTTAAAACATCACAAAACAATAACCCTTTAATTTTCTTAATATTTATCTTATGCACATAAGAAATTATTAAATGTTATCTTTCACATTACATAGCCAGATAAGCAAGAAGAATCTAATTACACAGTAAGATTAGGATGTTTCTAATTATTTGTCTTTTCCTTTTATTATAAGATGCTGATTTAAAATCTTAATTAAATTAAAGATAAGAAGGTCACTATTTGTGTACATGAAAACACCAGATTTCTTTTTGTAAATTGACACCCATTTCTTATAAACCACCAAAAATAATAATCTATTGGTTGAAAGTTGAAACTAATAAGTAAAATTTTGACAATTTAATTTGTCATTTGTATTATCACAAAAATATACACAAATGATATAATATTCCATTTCAATCACTGTTTTACAATTTTTTTTTGTTAATAACATTGCTAATTTAATAGTCACACCTTGACCATGCAGCTTTTTTATGGAATCCACTTTCATTAAGAGTCACAGTTTTGCCAAGTAAGCTTCAGGGGGAAGTAATTAAATTTAATAGAAGCCGCCTTCATTTTGAATCTGCCGTCAATTTAAAGCCATGGGGAAAGGTAATTACATTTAATAGACACCATGGTTTCTAGACGAAGATGTACGGTATGTGACGTTAATGATTACCCCAACAGTCTGAAAAGTAAAATCTCACTTAGGACAAACTACTCATAAGTAAACTAGGGGCTTTCCTTTTACCTTTGCAACTGAACAGAAGTGAAAACAGGAAAAAAAAATAGAAAAGCTTGTATAGCTTTTAAATATGTTATTGAAATTTTACCCAGAAGATTCGGTTCATTGATTTTTAGATATGAAACAATGGAAGATGGCACTTAAGAATCCCACCTAAGTGTGATCAACTTAAAAAATGCATATTGATAGTATTCTTTGTTAAATATTCTGTAGGTTCAATAACATTTTTGCTTTTCAAATTGCTAAGACTAGCATAATAAAGTATTGCTTTTTATATCCTATCCTGAATTAACTATTTTTTATCTTATGGTTTATGTAAAGTTGCTTACTGAGCTTCAGTATAAGAGATTTAAATCAGTAAAAGATCATAATAAATATGAAAGTAGAACATTCCTTTTTGGTAAACACATCTACAAGCCTGACTGCATTTCACTAAACATTTTATTGGTTCATTCTGCCATTTGGCTCACATTGAAGTCACCTTAGATTTAATTTTAATTTTTTTTGTTCATGATGTATGAATAATTTTTGGCTTCTGTTTAGACATTTGATTTTAGAAATACTTTCTGAATCAGATTTAGGTAATGAACTCATATGCAGTTCCCATAAAATCAAAAAGAATTTCCCATGAGCTCATGAAATTAAAATTGCATCTAAAATTAGTAAAATTTAGAACATTTTAAGAATGTAGAATTATTACTCTTCAGTTATGCTATTATTCACATGAATATCATCATATATCAAGAGGAAAAAGAGGGACCCAGGCTGTGAATATTATAAGAAAGGTTTTTAGGATTCAGGGTAACCAAGAACACCTGAATCAGAATTACAAAAAATCCAAATAGTGTCTTGCCCCTTATCTAAATAATTTTCATAATGTAAAACTATATCTGTTCAGTACAACATGAAAACTTTCTTTTAGACAACTAATACATAGAAAAACATTTTATTTATTTTTTAAAATGTTTTTGGTGTTGGGAATGGATTTGAGGTTGACATATGAAAGGCAAGTGCCCTGTCGTTGAATTGCATGCATGATCCTAAGGAAAAAAGTATCTCTAAAGGAATTATGATTTTTTTGTTTGTTTGTTTTTGGTACCATGCTTGTCAATGCCCAGGGCTTACTCCTGGCTCTGGGCTCAGTGACCACTCTTGGTGGTGTTTGGGGGCCCATATGGTGCCGGGTCATGATGAACAAGAGAAGATCTGTAACTTCTTTATACTTGTAGATAAAATATAAACTATATTAAAGTATAAACTATACTAAAGTATAAACTTCTTGTATCACTCCAACCCCAGATTTTACCTGTTTTTGCAATAAAAAAACTATATTTTTAAGATATATTTTTCTGAGTTCTTTTTTTTAATTATAGTTTTAACTAGTAACCTTTTAGGAATAGGAGCATTGAATTTGTTCATTTTTCAAGGAAATACTCAGAAATTAGTGCATTGTCTTTGATAATACCATCACAGATCTCAAGAGATATGCTTACCACTGCTTAGGTGGTAGCAAGTTATTGATGCCAGATTTTGACTGAACTTCATACAACATTTATAGTCATGTTTAGAGAGGTAAGGAGTCAACACAGTTTTATTTTTTTCTTTTTGGGTCACACCCAGCGATGTTCAGGGGTTACTCCTGGCTTTGCACTCAGGAATTACTCCTGCTGATGCTCGGAGAATCATATGGAATGCTGAAAATTGAACCCGGGTTGGCCATGTGCAAGGCAAATGCCCTACCTGCTGTACAATTGCTCTAGTCCTGAAACAGTTAAGATTAATAACTTCAAGAGCATTATTTTGTATCTAATATCCCCTAAACTTTCTCAAACTTTCCAAATTTTTAGTAAATTTAGTATATGTGAAGTAAACCCTAAATGACTTAAAAACTTCTATTTTACTTTGTATAGGTTCTCTTATATTTTTGCAATAGCCCGAGAAAGTTAGAACTTTATGCATGCTAATAGTAACACAATGTTTCTATTCATAAACTTTTGCAGAATTCATATTCTAAAATCAAAGAATAAAGAATGACTTTTAGATATTTACTAATTTTTTAAATAGCAGCATTAAGAGGAACATACAAACTTGGAAGGACATTTACACAATTGTATAATTTTTAGCAATTAAAACCATATAAATTGCTATGGGAGCAACCTATGTTCATCTAATTAAACTCATTTTATAAAAATAATACACTTCAATCAATTTAGAGATTTCTCCCAACTATTCTGTTTCATGGCATAGTTGTCCTACCGAAATTTTAGACCGAAGATTGGTTTATAAAATCTCAAACTATAACCAAAGTAGTACCATGATTATTATATGAACCGTTGATTTATAACATCTCAAACCATAACCAAATTAGTATCATAATCATTATATGGTATTACTCTGCTACACGACTTAAATGTAAATAGTGCACTAATGTATTCACCTTTGGCATGTAGGTGCTCATTCATTATTTCACATTCTCACTGTGGCTCGTGAGACTAGAACTTTCAGGGCATGCATATTGCCTATGTATTTTCGAGATCTGACTTAGGTAGTTAGTTAAGAGCATCAAAATACTATTGTCATTCAACACAACAAAGAGTCATAGGCTCCAGGAGAACTGGGAGGCTAGTAAAGTTACAAAGAATAAGTCCTTTACTATGTAAAAACTAGTATCCTCCCCTACTAGCTAAACTACCCGATTTGTTCACTACTGATTCATTAATGTGAGATTTTTTTTTCTGAAAAGCTATTATGTGGATTTCAAACTGAAAGTGATTATATTCTCTGAGCACCATGGAGATAGATCTGCTTAAAAGGAGTTTTCAGGGGCTGGACCGATTGTATAGGGGTATGGTGTTTGCCTTGCACACAGCCAATAAGGTTTGATGCACGCATGTGTTTTGGTCCCCCAAGTTCAGCCAAAAGTGATCCCTAAGCACAGAGCCAGGAGTAAGGCTTGAGCACTGCTGGGTGTGGCTCCAAACCAACAACACCATAAAAAAGAGTTCTCAGTAAATGAAAAGTGGTGGACAACTGGCAGAAAATAAAAGACAATCTATAAGCTATACTTATTTCTAAAGCCATGTTTAGAGGTCCTAAAACAAGTAAGTTTTCACAAATTTTTGAAGAATACAAATGATGTATACATCAATTAAATGTGTAATAATGGCTATAACAGTATAAAATATCTTGCAAATGAATGGGAGAGTGCGTTGGAGCTGGAGCAATAGCACAGCAACTAAGACGTTTGTCTTGACAATTCAGGTCCCGTCCTTAGAACCCCACACGTTCTCCTGAGCTCTGCCAGGAGTGATACCTCAGCATAGAGCCAAGAGTAACCCCTGAGCACCACTGGGTGGAGTCCCTACCCTGCAAAAACAACAAACAAAAACTTAATGCATGGGAGAGAGTGCACAAACAAAAAATCCTTCTAATTTACTTTCTAAGATGAATTGTCACTGGGTTAAGCAATTTGTGTACTCAGTGACACAATCTCTTGTGCAAATCTTGTGCAAAAGAGAACCAGTGCATTCACCAGAGTTGTCTTCTGATTGCACTCTAGCACTGTAGCACTGTCCTCCCATTGTTCATCGATTTGCTCGAGCGGGCCCAGTAACGTCTCCGTCATGAGACTTGTTGTTACTGTGTTTGGCATATTGAACACATCACGAATAGCTTGCCAGGCTTTGCCATGTAGGCGAGATACTCTTGGTAGCTTGCTGGGCTCTCTGAGAGGAGCGGAGGAATCAAACCCATTTTGGGCAGACCAGCTGCACACAAGGCAAACACTCTACCATGTGCTATCACTCCAGCAGTGAAAAGATTATAAACTCTGATCAAACTGTCTTGTGCATGTGCCAGAAAACTTCAGACTTATTTTCTCAAATAGGTGATGCTAACCAGACTCTAGTGTTTTTTAATATAACTCACAACCAACTCTGTCACATTAAAAGGATCATAGAGTGCTTTTTGGAAAACAAATGACAATGAGAAATTCCAATGCATGACAATAATTGTCATTAGAGTTGATAGAAAGAAGTTGCCTACACCAACCTTCTTAATCATCAACAGGAAAACAATGCTAAAATAATTCAATTGCCCCTTTGAAACTTACAACTAGTGCAACAAATGGGTAATTTGGATTTGAAACTCATAGTGGGTTGAATTTCATCTGTGTGAAAAACAAGACCTGGAGCACTACTGAACCGATCAGCTCTGCTCACTTTAGGTTATAACAAGCATCAATTGGAACCAAGTGAAACAACTTCTGCATGATAATATGATACAACTAATCATGCTTTGTAACCTTACATCTGTCCTGAGGCCACCAAACATATGTGTAAACAAACCACAGAAAGACCACTTGCAACATTTCTACAATGAATGTAGATAAACAACAGCCACTGATGGATATCCACTGGAAATATGAAATGCATTGTATCCTTAGAACTGCTTTGCACGTGGGTAGTTAAGAATAGAAACCTTGTACTAAGTAAGACAGTCATAAAAGTCTTCAAAAATGTGCTAATTATTAGGATCAGTGATAATCCAGCATGTGGATCATTTGCCTCACATGCAATGAACTGGGTTGGATCTTTGGCATCCCATATGATCTCCTTCACGCTGCTAGAAGTGATCTTGAGTTCAGAGCCAGAAGAAAGCTCTGAGCACTGGTGGGTGTAGCCCCAAAACAACAACAACAACAACTACACACACACACACACACACACACACACACACAAAACCCAACAAAAAAGATGCTGATTTCTGAGAGCAGAGCAGCCTACCTCAGTTAGCATTCTGGCACTGCATCTAGACCCCTGAGCCCACCAGGAGAGCTACCTGAAAGCAGAAACAGAAGTAAGCCCTATGCACTGTTGAGTGTGACTCACCCCAACCCTCTCCCACCAAAATAATACTAATTTCTAATAGAGTAAATGGATCCCTAAAATGATACATCATGGCAATGTGAAAAAGTAAACGTCTGAGTGGTCCATTATATAATAAGACCAATGATAGTGAGGCAGAATCTTTGAACAAAAGATGATTTTTGCAAGTTTTTACAGCATTTCATGTGTACTATTTCTGTAATGTGAAAGTCAAGAATTGCTAACATTTGTTACATTATTTTGTTTTCCCAGACCGGATAAATGTTTGACGAATTGTCATGAAGAAATGATAAAGTGTTGATTGGACTATTCAGCTTGAACTAATCTTAAATCAAGGAAAGGAAAGTAATAACTGATCGATTAATAAATAAATTAATGCCAGCATATTTTTAAAAAGTTTTACATAATGGCCATTCATCAAAATTTTGTGAAAATAAAAAAACATCACGTAATCTGTGACAATTATGCAGTGATATACGGGGCTGATAAAATGAGTAGACTTAAAGTGTCGTTATTTTTCTACTAAGACATTACTGGTGCCCGCTCCAGCAAATCGATGAACAATGGGAGGACAGTGCTATAGTACTAAAGTACTATATATGATGAAATACTAGAAGATACCAATGCTAAAGCAATTTTTAAATACTTTCCATCTACCCAACGCTTTTAATTAAAAACAAAACAAAGAGAAGAAAATGAAATAAATTAAAATAGGGATTTAAAAAATATAGCAATTAAATAATTCTGATTATATATTTACATTCTTGGGTATTACTTAAAATTTTTAAATAAGGTGACTAATATCTTCCTATAATTAATGATAACATGTTTTCTTTCCTTTTTTTTTTTGCTTTATTTGTCACACCCCGCAATGTACAGGGATTATTCCTAGCTCTGCACTCATGAATTACTCCTGGCAGTGTTCAGGGAACCATATGGGATGCTGGGGATTAAACACGGGTCGGCTGCATGCAAGGCAAACACCCTACCTGCTGTCCTATCTCTCTAGCCGCCGATAACATGTTTTCTAATACTCTGTATTTTCAAGTACCTCTAGAACCAATTTACCTCTGATGAAACAATACCTAAGAAATTTTTTTTTATTTATAATTAATCTTAGAGTATATCGGAACTCTGTGACTTTGGACTCCAGGCTCAACGGGACCCGGGAACAGATATCCTCTGACTGCTCCCACCAATCTCTGGGAACCAAGGGATTAAAACCAGAAGCCCCACCCTACCCTGCCCTGTCTGCTTCCACCAATGTCCAGTGACCCAGGGATTACACACAGAAGACTCACCCTACCGGTACCAGATAAATACTTCAACAGAGGTCCTCTACTATCTCCACTGCCTCCACTACCCAGCCTCTGCCACGCTACAGGATCCTTTGGTCACTTTAATGCACTTAATACAAGATTAGTGCACCATAATTGATAAGGTTCAAATATGGTTTGAACCATGGGAACCCCTGCAAGGGTGGTTAGAGGCTGTCCTAAAAGACTCTATTCCTCTCTAAGAGCCTGGCAAGCTACCAAGAGTATCCCGACTGCAAGGCAGAGCCTAGCAAGCTATCCATGGCATACTCTATATGCCAAAACCAGTAAATACAATGGGTCTCATTCCCTGACACTGAAAGAGCCACCAATATGGCTGTGTTAAGAAGGAAAAGGATGGAGAGGCTGATAATATCTCAAGGCCGAATGAGGCTGCCAAAATGAAGAAGGACAAAAATGACTGTTTGTACTTTCAATGCATGTATGCTGGCATCGGATGCATACATCGAGGACCTGATGCTATAAACATGAAAGATCAAGTATGACATCATTGATCTGACTGAGACAAGAAGGCGTCAATCACATCGTGCAATTTTCGACATGACACTGGAGAAGAACAGTTTCTCGGAACATGCAACAAAAGAGGCATCGGTGAGGTCAGTGTCCTTGTCAACACAAACTTGGCCATAAGCAGATCAATGAACAATGAGAGTACAGTAACAGTGACAGTGATGTCTCTCTATTAACAGGTCCTATTTATTTGCATAAAAAAGTTCAGGGCCTACCATAAAGATAAATGAATATAGGTAACAAAAATAATAGTAAACAAAATTACTTCTGAAATGTTTAATGCTGTTGAAGAATTCCAACAGTTTTCTATTTGTTTTTCCCTATTTATTGTGGTTTAAGTTACTATATATTAAAAAGGTAAAAGGTAAAGGCCCTCCCGTTGATCGTCGATTTGCTCGAGCGGGCCCAGTAACTGTCTCCATTGGAGACTTTGTTGTTACTGTGTCTGGCATATCGAATACTCTCGGTAGCTTGCCGGGCTCTCCGAGAGGGGCGGAGGAATCGAACTCGGGTCGGCCATGTTGGCCGCTTGTAAGGCGAACGCCCTACCGCTGTGCTATCGCTCCAGCCCTTACTTTACTTTTATATATTAAAATATTATAATTTATAATTCACATAACTTATAGTATTAGATAATATTTATCACTAGCAATTAAATAATTAACAATAAATTATTAATTACAGTTAATAAAATTATTAATTCATATAACTTATACTATCACTTATAATTCATATTAGTGTGTCGTCTAAACTGGTAGAACAAATGTTTTAAGAATTGAGAGATCAAATAAGACAGTAATTTATTGACATATTTTAAATAATAGTTGAAATAAGTGGAAAATGGGATATTTTTGCACAACAGAATTATTTAGTAAAACTGGTTCTATATATATCATTAAATATCACTTGATCACTTGACTTTCCATTAATTGTCGATTTGCTTGAGTGGGTGCGAATAACATCTTCATTTGTCCCTGTTGCGTGCTAGTGTAGCCCAATGGCATCTGTTCATTCTAGGAACACGAAGAGCTTCAAACCGATCATTCAGGATCTTTTTTTTTTTTTTTGCTTTCTGGGTCACATCCAGCTGATGTTCAGGGGTTACTCCTGGCTCTGCACTCAGGAATCACTCCTGGCGGTGCTTGGGGGACCATTTGGGGTGCTGGGAATCGAACCTAGGTTGGCCGCATGCAAGGCAAACACCCTACCCGCTGTGCTATTGCTCCAGCCCCAGATCGTTCAGGATCTTGATAAAGAAGTCTGACCATCTGGTAGGTGGGCGGCCATGTGGTCGTTTGACATCCCGTGGAATCCAGTTGGTAATGGCTCTAGTCCATCAGTCGTCTCCAAATCTCATTACGTGTCAAACCCATATGATTTTCGATGCATTGGCAAACAAGACAGCATCCCTGATTATTGATAGTCGACGGAGGTCGGAACTCAGGATTCTTTCTCTCATTTGAATGAAATGTGATACTCCAAGCATAGCTCTTTCAATTCCTCTTTGGGAGACACGAATAGCATTCTCATCCTGTTTTCCTATGGCCCAGGTCTCTGAGGAATATGTTAATGCAGGAAGAACAGTGGAGTCAAAGACAGTTGCCCGGAGCCAGAGGTTCTTCGTCCTATTAGCTATTTCTTCGACGCTCTTGAAGGCGTTCCAAGCCACTCTCTTCCTCCTGCGCAACTCAGGTGCAGGATCATTCATCATCTTGAATTCTCGACCTAGGTACACATAACCTGTTGCATTCGAAGATGGTCATTCCATTGAGAGTGAATGGAGCATCAGGAACAAGGCTGTTTCTCATAAACATTGTCTTCATAAGATTTAGCTGTAGTCCAAACTTTTCACACTCATGGTCGAAGTCGGCCAGCATTTGTGCCACTTGGCTAATGTTTGGTGTTATTAGAACAATGTCATCAGCAAAGTGGAGGTGGTGCAGTTGCCTACCATCTATCTTCACTCCCATTCCTTCCCATTCCAGTCGTCGCATTATGTTCTCGAGGGTAGCACTGAAGAGTTTCAGTGAAATGGTATCACCCTGCCAAACCCCTCTCTTGACATCAATGACCACCTCTTTGTAGAATGGTGAGATCCTGGTAGTGAATCCGTAATAAAGCTCACGGAGGATCCTGATGTATTGAGTTTGAATACCCTGATTGGCTAGGGCTTCAATGACCGCTTCTGTCTCAATAGAATCACATGCCTTCTTTAAATCAATGAACGTTAGACAAAGCAGCATCTTGAACTCCCAAAAAACCTCAGTGAGCTTGGTTATAGTGTGGATATAGTTGATGATGCTGAATCCTTTGCATGCTTGCTTGCATGGTTGTCCTTCATCTAGTGTTCTGCCAATCCTATTCAGGATGACTCTAGTGAACAGCTTATGGATGACAGAAAATAGGCAGATTGGGCGATAGCTGCCAATTCTGTGAATGTCTCCCTTCTTGTAGTACAGTCCTGATGGTTTTCCATTGGGATGGAACCTTGCATTCAGACAGGTAGCATGTGAAAAGCCGAGCCAGCGTATTGATGAGTACTGATGGCAGGTTCTTCAGGTGTTCAGGTCTGACCTTGTCTTGGCCAAGGTGCTCTTTGTTTCTTTACCGATGAAATGGCATGTTGGATTTCAGAAGAGAGAACATTGGGAAGGACATATCCATCTTGTGGAATTTGGTATGTGGGCAGGTGGATGTTGCTATTGAAGAGATCAGACTAGAAGTCATGGATAATCTTCTCCATTGCCCTTCTGTAAGATGTGATATATCCATCAGAACATCAGAGGGCAGTCATCTTGATCTTGTAGTTGGCGAAGGACAGGCGGGTGTTACAAATGTTTTTCCCGGCTTCTGCCGCATGTACCAGCACTTCTGCTCTTCTGTCTTTGAGGTCTCCTTTGATCGCATCTCTGCACTGTTTTGCGAGCGTGGATGTTCGCTTGCGGTTGCCTGAAGCATGTGCCAAACCACGTTGGTGAATAAGCTCAAGAGTTTTCAAAGACAGGCATTTTTTTGTGGCTATCTCTCTCTTGGCGTTCCTCGCACAATCATGGAGGTGCTGAACCAGTTGATCGAAGTCCTCATCAATGTTGTCAACAATGGCATCTTCTCATGTTGCAGCAATAGTGCCAAAGAACTCCGAGTTGGTGGTTGTTCTGGGAGTTCTCTTTAACTTTGTAGCCTTTTCTCCCCACTCTGTGAAGTAGAACTTTGCACGAAGGAGATGTGGTCAGATCCCATTTGAAATTTTGGGACAACAGCAACATCGGTCAGGCAAAATTGTCGATTGAATATGATGTGGACTATTTCATTGTGGAACTGTCCACCAGGAGACTCCCATGTCCAACGTTTAGATTCGGCCTTTTGGAACTGTTACCATGGATGGTCTTGGTCGACATGATGAACTCAGACAGACCTCCACTACCTCTACTACCCTTCCGCCGCCACGCTCCAGTATGCTTTCCATACTGCAAAGCGGCTGCGTGACACATAAGAAGACACTTAATATCCATCTTCCAGAATTGCTGTACCATATTTGATAGGGTTCAAATATGCTTTAAACCATGGGAACACCTACAAGGGCAATTAGAGGCCACCCCAAAAGTCTCTATCCCTGTCAGAGAGCTTGGCAAGCTACCAAGAGTATTCCACCCACACGGCAGATCCTCACAAGCTATCCGTTGTATATTGTGTATTCGATAGGCCAAAACCAACTAATTACAATGGGTCTCATTCCCCTGACCCTAAAGGCATCACCAATATGGCAGCGTTGAGAAGGATGAGGAAGGAGAGGCTGATACAATCTCAAGGCCGAACTAGGCTGCCAAAATGAAGGAAGACAAAAATGATTTTCTATACTTTCAATGCACATATGCTAGAATCGGATGCATCCATCAAGGAACTGATGGTACAAATGCAAAAGATCAAGTATGACATCATTGGTCTGACCGAGACAAGAAGGCATCAATCACATCACGCCGTTTTCAACACTGGAGTAGAATTGTTCCTCAGAAATGTAATAAAAGAGGTGTTGAAGGCATCGGTGTCCTTGTCAACACGAACTTGGCCATGAGCATTGATTCATTCGAATGCCTAAGAACCCGAATCGGACGTTTACACTTGAATAGATGGGGCTCACTGCCGGCAGTTTCTCTCTTCCTTGTCTACATACCAACATCCAATTATGATGAAGGAGAAATTGAGAAGTTTTACATGGAGCTGGAGAAGTTCTATAAAGAAGACCACACCTTCTACAAGATCATTGTCAGTGATTTTAATGCCAAGATAGAACCAAGAAGATCAGCTGAAGAACTCCACTTCGGGACCTATGGCCTAGAATGGAATGAACAGGGTGAGAGACTGTCTGAGTTCATCATGTCAGTCATTAAATATGCTTGCTGGAAATTTAATTCAAATCAAAAACTTCACTGTCACTGTCCTCCCGTTGTTAATTGATTTGCTCGAGTGGGCCCAGTAAAGTCTTCATTGTGAGACTTGTTGTTACTGTGTTTGGCATATTGAATACGTTATGGGTAGCTTGCCAGGCTTTGCTGTGCAGGCGAGGTACTTTCGGTAACTTGCCGGCTCTCTGAGAGGGGCGGAGGAATTGAACCCGGCTTGGCAGGGCTAGCTGTACTCAAAGCAAATGCCCTACCACTGTGCTATCGCTCCAGCCCTATTAAAAAGTTATATTTGTAAAATAAAAAATAATCATAAAAATAATTTTTACCTTAAAATGGTAATTTATTCCACTATATTTAACATTATTTCTAATACGTAATAAATATAAGCCAATTACTATTAAACTTCCCCTCTCGGAGAACCTGGCAAGCTACTGAGAGTATCCTGCCCACACAGCAACCAGTGATTTATTCGATATGCCAAACGCAGTAACAAGTCTCACAATGGAGACGTTACTGGGCCCAATTGAGCAAATTGATGAACAAACGGAGGAGAGTGCTATGCAGTGCTACTGGTAAATTTAAATGTGTCCTTACTTTTAGATAGCCATTCATTCATTTCATCATCTTGTTATTCGTCGATTGCCTCGAGCAGGCCCCAGTAACGTCTCTTTCATCCTAGCCCTGAGATTATATTCAAGGCTCTTTAGGAGAATGAGACCCATCATTGTTACTGGTATTTGGCATATTTGGTACGCCACGGGGAGTTTGCCAGACTCTGCCCTGTGGGCAGGCTACATTCGATACCCTGCAAGTTTGTCCAAAGTAGGAATGAGATAATAAGATGTTATAAAAAAAGATGTTCTGATAAGATGTCCCACGGCCGCGAATGCGGCCGCGCGGTTCCGGAAGCTGGATTTTATAGTCTCTGAGTCTTGGCCGTTGATAGGATTACACGGCGCCAGGGGGCCAGGTGGTGGGTATGACCCCCGCCTACTGGAACTTGGAGGATCTGGGTGGAGGATGCTTGACTCCAATTCGAGTAGGCTTGGCGATCTCGGCCCCGGAACCTGCGTGGCTTTGTCCCTCTGCCAGTACCTTCATGTGTGCGGAGAGTGGTCTCAGCATAGTGGTGGCTGGTCCTGGAGGTCTTCAGCTGCCGGAGCCCAGGTCGGGGCGGGGAGGAAAGCTCAACCCGTTCCCCTCCAAGGGACCCCAACGAGGAACAGCCAGGCGCAGGGGCAGGAGACTGCACTGTTCTCATCCGGGAGCTGGATTTTATAGTCTCTGAGTCTTGGCCGTTGATGGGATTACACGGCGCCAGGGGGCCAGGTGGTGGGTGTGACCCCTGCCTACTGGAATTTGGAGGATCTGGGTGGAGGATGCTCAACTCCAATCTGAGTAGGCTGGGAGATCTCGGCCCCGGAACCCGCGTGGATTTGTCCCTCTGCCAGTACCTTCATGTGTGCGGAGAGTGGTCTCAGCATGGTGGTGGCTGGTCCTGGAGGTCTTCGGCTGCCGGAGCCCTGGTCGGAGCGGGGAGGAAAGCTCAACCCGCTCCCCTCCAAGGGACCCCGGTGAGGAACAGCCAGGCACAGGGGCAGGATTATTAGATAACAATAAAAGTACAGAATTCCTTCTCCCTAATTCCCTATCCTTTGTCTCAAGGACAAGGTTTTCCTATGAATTGCTAATATGATTTCTGTGTTGTTAATTTATTAACATAAAAGAATATTATCAAGGGGCATATAAGGGACTAGAATATGTAATTTTAGGTGTTCAAATCTGTTTATTGTCTCTTACTGTGCAGAACATGGGGCAGGAATAGAAAGGTGATCAGTCATAACTAAATAAGTTATTATATTGTAAGGTAAACTGTGTGCTAAATTAATGTAATCCAACCTGTATTGAAGGGTCAATATCCTAGATGCCAGGATTCAGAATGTTCCTAAATTCCTATACAGAACTCTAGTGGGTCTAAAAAAATAAAAATTTTAATCTGGAGTTTCAGGCTGTTAAAGATGCGAATTGTCAAGTACAGAAAATATAGAACATTTATATAACTGCTACTTTGATACATATGTTTCAAACATTTGTACAGGTATGGTCTCTATTTGTAGTCTTAAAAGTATTTAACTATTCAGCATGCAGGAGGTTAAAAAAATGCTCTCTCAGTAATCTAAAGTATAATGTCCAAAAATTTTATCTACTCTATGTATGTGTGTGCATATCTCTGTATGTATATGTATGTATACTTTATGATATAGACAAAACCATATAGATTTACTTAACTGCAAAATAAAATAGTAGGAATGGAGAGTCAGGGAGAAATTAAGGTGCTTGTCTTGCATGCAGCCAACCCCAGTTTGATCACTGGCTCAGCATAATCTTCTGAGCACTGAGCCAAGAGTTAGCCTGGAGCTCAGACCCAGAAATAAGCACTGAAGTCATGTACCCTGTTAAAATATCTATAAATATATTATCAAATGTGTAAAAAATGAATATTGGAAGATATTAAAAGTGCCAAACAAATCTATTGTATGTTTTTCTTACTGCCACTGAAACTGTGATGGGAGATAATTCATCATGCTCTCAAAAAATATGGTCCAATATAACAATTCTGTAATAAGTTAACTAAATAAGTTATTATATTGTAAGGTTAACTGTGTGCTAAATTAATGAAATCCAACCTGTACTGAAGAGTCAATAAAAGCAAGATTCTTTGTTTATTGTTTTTTATTTTTATTTTTTTCTTTTTTTATTGAAACACCGTGAGAGCAGTTACAAAGTTTCCGGTTTAAGTCTCGGTCATACAATGATAAAACACCAGACCCTTCACCAGTGCACATTTTCCACCACGGAAAACCCCAGTATTGTCCCCATCCCACGCCCAACCCCCTACCTGTGTGGCAGACAATTTCCACGTTTACTCTCTCTCTACTTTGATTACATTCAATATTGCGACACCAAACCCACCATTATTATTTGGGATTTTACCCTAACACTCAGATCTGCTGAAAAAGCAACATTAGACAAATTGTTTTCTATTTCTGATTATGAATTGCATATGATGATGCACGGCCCCAATAGTGGCCTCGGGATTTTGGAATTCTGAAGTTTTAATAATTAAATCTGGGGGGATTTCTGCCAAAAGACCCTGTGTTCCAAGCTTTGTTTCTGAGTCTCTGGGATCATGGCCAATAAGCAGCTCGATCAGCAGTCAGAGGACTAGTTCGTGGGTGGCAACTTGGGCTCACGTAGGGGTGAGGGGGGGAAAGGGCCTGCCCTGCCCCCATCCCAGGAGGCCGTATGTTCCTTGTCACTGTGGGCCCCTCCCTGGCTGTCCTTAGGCCTCTGGAATAGGGCAGCAGCAAACGAGCCGCTAGAGGAAACAAGCACAAAAATCCATTCCTAACTGAGGTGTTCTGGCGCCCAAAACTTAATGTGTAGAATAGAAAAAAAAATTTTTTTATTTTATATGAACATGATTGTCCCTGATTATTATTAATGATTAAGCATAATAATGAATAGCCATTTCCATCCACAGTGTTCCATAACTCTCTGCATTTATGTTGTAATTTAATCACAGATTTTCAAAACATGTAGAAAATATACCGACATCCATTCTACTTCTTAAACAAAGGATTATAGCCTCAATATCCTGTGTTATATGCACACAAAATAATGTTTTAATTCAACAACTATTTTGCAAATATGAATTATCTTTTGTCCTTGGGACATTTTACATATTATTTTAATAGACATATTTTATTGTAATACTTAGATCTCTTCAGAGTTATTTTACTTGTCACATCCGATGATTTGGGAACAAAGCTTTATTATGTTAATTATTATTTTGTGAACATATGTCCTAATGGTTGATACATAATAAATTTATACCAACTGGCACTGTCACTGTCCTCCCGTTGTTCATCAATTTGCTCGAGTGGGCCCAGTAACGTCTCTATTTTGAGAATTGTTGTTACTGTGTTTGGCATATCAAATGTCGCAGGTAGCTTTCAGGCTTTGCCATGCGTGTGAGATACTCTCGGTAGCTTGCTGGGCTCACTGACTGAAATATTTAAATAAATCTAATAAATAATCTTTCATTTCTGGAAGTTTTAAAGGTCTGATATGTTCTGCTCTCATACTAACAAATTAGTCACCAGGAGCACTGGTTTCCTGTGAAATAAAAGCAATTTTAGATGCTTCAGTACCACTAATTTTTGAAGAACCAAAACAGTGGTCTGATATTAATTGTATACTCAAGGCTAAATCTATAGGAGAGAAATCTCAAAGTTACAAAACTCAGATCAAACCTCAATATAGAACGTATTTTAAATAGCAAGACTATCAAAGCCAGACTAACTTATCATTTATTTGACAATACATTTATAGTCAAAATTGTTTTTTAATAATCCTGTATTTCAATAAAATATCTAGTATATTAATATTCTCATCATTCAACGTGTTCTTCAGTAAATGGAATAAACGCTTCCAAAAGACAATCTAATTTTTTCAGTGATAAATGTCAGTGATAAATCACTGCAAGACATACTCAAGTCTATTTTGATAGATTTTATTTCATTTTATATATTTTGTTTCTTTGGTTTGGCCCCAATTTGGTGGAACTGCATTTACTTCTGACTTTTTATTCAGGAACTACTTGTAGCAGGGCTTGGGGACCATATGGGGTGCCAACAATTCAACCTGGGTTGGCCGCATATAACACAGTACCTTGTCCACTATGCTATCTCTCCAGGCCTAGTTTTTATTGTTAATTTAAACTGAACATGTAGATTTTATTTGAGTTCATATGTCTTCACATTTCGTTAGTTTAACAGTAGTAAAAAGCTTACTTTAAAAAATTAGTGGCCAGAGAGAATATTACAGGCAAGGCCCTTGCCAGGTTGACCTCAGGCACTACGTAATGGTTGCCTAAACACCACCAGCAGTAATCCCTGAGCACAGAGCAGCCAGAAGTAAGCTATGAGCTGAGCTGAGTATTGTTCCCAACTATAAATTAATAAATGAATATGCTTTAAACAAGCAATGATAAGAAATATGATTGTACTAGGACATGTAAAAGTTTAATAATATAAAAGACAATTTTATTACTGTAAAATTTGGCATGTAAAGATAAACTTTTAAACTGAAAATATATCTGTTTTACAATATTAGCTAAGATTTATAGTCAATACAAAAGACTTGGGATAGCTCTAAAAGTAATATTAGTAAGCAGGACTCACTAATTATGAATTTGCGATCTAATTGTATTAACAGTTATTATTATTAAAACATCAAAATAAATAAGGACGTTGAATAAATGAGATCAAATTGACCATATTCTTCAAGAAACCTGTTAATTTTACAATTCACTTCTTATATATTTTTTTAAAAAAAATTTATTAGTGAAACACCATGAGGTGGAGTTGTGAACATTACAAGTTTTTGTGCTTGGGTTTCAGTTATACAATGATCGAGTACCCATCCCTCCACCAGTGCCCATTCGCCACCACCAATGATCCCAGTAGCCCTACCATCCCCCTCACACCCCCATCCCTATCCTGCCTCTGTGGCAGAGCATCCCCTTTTGTTCTCTCTCTCCTTTTGGGTGCTGTGGTTTGCAAAAGAGGCATTGAGTGTCAATCATGTTCCGTCTATAGTCTACTTTCAGCATGCTTCTTCCTTCCAGGGAGGATCCTCCCAACACCCTTTACTTGGTGCTCCCTTCTCTATCTGAGCTGCCTTTCCCCCTAGCATGTGCAGCTGGCCTCCAAGCCATGGAGTGAAACTCCTGGAACTTATCTCAGCTATTCTTGAGTGTTAGTCTCCTATTTTGTTACCTTATATTCCCCAGATGAATGCAATCTTTCTATGTCTGTCCCTCTCTTTCTGACTCATTTCACTTAGCATGATACTTTCCATGTAGTACCACTTGTATATGAATTTCATGACTTCATCTTTTCTAACAGCTGCGTTCTACATATCCATTGTGTAGATGTACCAAAGTTTCTTTAACCAGTCATCTGTTCTTGAGCACTCGGGTTTTTTTCCAGATTTTGGCTATTGTGAACAGTGCAGCAATGAACATAGAAGTGCAGATGTCATTTCGACTATACTTTTTTGCTTCTCCGGCGTATATTTACAGGAGTGGTATTGCTGGGTCAAATGGGAGCTCAATTTCTAATTTTTCGAGAATTGCCCATCCTGTTTTCCCAAAGGGCTGAACCAGTCGGCATTCCCACCAACAGTGAAGAAGAGTCCCTTTCTTGCTGCATCAGTGCCAACACTGATTGCTTTTGTTCTTTTGAATGTGGGCCAGTCTCTGTGGTCTGAGATGATATCTCACTGTTGTTTTGATCTGCATCTCCCTGATGATTAATGATGTGGAGCATTTTCTCATGTGCCTTTAGCCATTCGGATTTATTCTTTGGGAAAGTTTCTGTTCATTTTATCACTCCATTTATTGATGGGTTTGGATGTTTTCTTCTTGTGGAGTTCAACCAATGCTTTGTATACCCTTGATACTAACCCCTTATCAGATGAGTATTGGGTGAATATCCTTTCCCATTCTGTAGATTGTCTTTGTATTCTGGTCACTGTATCTTTTGAGGTCCAGAAGCCTCTTAATTTAAGATAGCCCCATTTGTTTATCTCTGTTTCCACTTGGATGATCAGTGAAGTGTCGTCTTTGAAGATATCGTTAGCCTCAATATCGCAGAGGGTTTTACCGACCTTGTCTCTAATGTATCTTATGGATTTTGGCCTGATGTTCAGACCTTTCATCCATTTTGATCTGACTTTTGTGCATGGTATTAGGTCGAGGTATAAGCACTTTTTTTTTGCATGTGGTCATCCAGTTATGCCAGCAAAATTGTTGAAGAGGCTTTCCTTGCTCCACTTCACATTTCTTGCTCCCTTATCAAAGTTTATATGTTCATACATTTGAGTTTGTGTGTACGGATATTCCACCCTGTTCTATTAGTCTGTGGACCTGCCTTTGTTCTAGTATTATGCTGTTTTATTTACTAACACTTTGTAGTAGAGTTTGAGGTTGGGGAGGGTAATGCCTACCCATGTTTTTTTCCCAGAATTGCTTTAGCTATTCATGGGTGTTAGTTGTTCCATATGAATTTTGGGAGTGCTTGATCTATTTCTTTGAAGAATTTCATGGGTATCCTTATAGGGTTCGCATTAAAACTGTATAGTGCTTTGTGGATTATTGCAATTTTGACAATGTTAATTCTTCCTTTCCATGAGCAGGGAATTTGTTTCCATTTCCCCATGTCCTCTTTTATTTCATGAAGTAGCATTTGTAGTTTTCATTGTAGAGGTCCTTTACCTCTTTAGTTAGGCTGATTTTGAGTTATTTGATTTTCTGGAGCACAATGGTGAACAGGATTGCATTTTTCATGCTCTTTTTTCTGCCTCATTATTTGAGTATAGGAAGGCCATGTTTTTTGGGGCATTAATTTTATAGCTTGCAACTTTATATACAAGTCTATTCTTTCTAGGAGTTCCTTGTAGAGGATTTAGGGTTCTTGAGGTACAGTATCATATCATCTGTGAATAGTGAGAACTTGATTTCTTCCTTTCCTATATGGATGCCTTTAATGTCTTTTTCTTGCCTAATCGCTATTGAAAGTACTTCCAGTACTATATTGAACAGAGGTGGTGATAGTGGGCATCCTTGTCATGTCCCTGATCTTAGAGGGAAGGCCCTTAGTTTTTCCCCATTGAGGATAACACTTGACATGGGTTTGTCATAGATGACTTTGGCTATCTTGAGGGAAGTTCCTTCAAAATCCATTTTATGGCAGAAAAGTGAATGGACTATGCATTAATCCATGGTACCATGCCTCTCTGGGAGGGAAGGGATGTCGCTCCCTTCCGCCTTTTTCCCCCTGGGCCGCAAGATGGCGGCCACCTCGGAGCTTTTTGGAAAGCCAGGTATGAGCCGGTGGTGATGGGAGAACTGCAACCTCATGGGAAAGGGGGCATTCCCAGCTCATCCTTCATGCCCTACCGAGGTCACGAGTTGCCCCCCCACGATCGGCTCTCTGACCTGGCCATGGCTCCAGAGCCACAGAAACCAATCTCATAATTATCTGGCACTTTGAAGAAATGCCTCGAGGCTTAATAAGTAAAATATCAGAAATCCAAACTTGTGCAGCCATGATAGGGGCCATACAACATCATATGGTTCTCATAACCAGTTGTAGAAAACAAATTATTTAACAACGCCTTTTCAGCAGTTCTGATTGTTGGGTGTAAACTCTAAACAATAATGGTGCACATTTTGTCTAAATAATGAATGTAATCAAAGTAGATAGAGAGTTAAGTAGAATTCATCTGCCTCACAGGCAATGGGAGGGGTGGGATGAGGGTATATTTGGGTTCTTGGTGCTGAAAAATAAGTACAGCTGAAGTGAAAAGTGTTTGATAATTGCATGACTGAGACTTAAACCTGAAAGCTTTGTAACTTTTCCCACAGTGATTCAATAAATAAATATATAAAAGAAATTTGGTGAGAGTTTTCATCATAAATGGTGCTGGACCTTGTCAAAACCTTTATCTGCATCTATTGATATGATAATATGGTTTTTACCTTTATTTTTGTTGATATGATGGATTATGTTGATTGATTTCCAAATGTTAAACCATCCTTGCATCCCTTGAATGAGTCT
Source organism: Sorex fumeus (assembly GCF_029834395.1). Lineage (NCBI taxonomy): Eukaryota > Metazoa > Chordata > Mammalia > Eulipotyphla > Soricidae > Sorex > Sorex fumeus. The sequence goes on from NW_026606065.1 coordinate 57,304,116, forward strand.
CACTTGGTCATGGTGAATCTCACTTCATCATGGTCTTTTTGATGAGTTGTTGGATTCTATTTGCTAATATTTTGTTGAGGATCTTCACATCCGTGTTCGTCAGGGATATTGGCCTATAGTTTTTTATCTTGGTGGTGTGTGTGTTTTCAAAAAGATAGCAGCGCAGCAGTCTATCTGTCCCACCGCCAGCGTTTGATAGTCTCGGGCCACTTCCCCCACCCTGTGGAGGTCAATGGTGATGGGCAGGCAAAGGAAGGAAACGAGCGCCATGCTGGTTGGTCTTAGTCTCAGTTTATTTCAATACTCTCTCCATTCAGTCCTGTCTCTCTCCTCTGCCTCCTCCTCTGCTTCTTTCTCCCCCATGCTACTTCATTCTCCTTCTCTATCCCCCTTCATCCTCCTTCTCTGGAGTCTCGATTCTGATTCTGGTCCCCCAGCCCACTCTTACAGTACAGATAAATCCCAAAGCATGAGGGGTTGGGATAACAATTACACATTGGTGTGATCACAGTGGTGTCTTTGTTTGCTTTTGGTATTAGGGAGATCGGGCACGTTCAGGGTGACAGCGGTAGGGCTTTTGCCTTACAAGCAGCCAACATGGCAGACCCAAATTCGATTCCTTCACTCCTCTCGGAGATCCCGGCAAGATACCGAGAGTATCTCGCCGGCACGGCAGAAACTGGCAAGCTACCCGTGACGTATTCAATATGTCAAACACAGTAACAACAAGTCTCATGATGGAGATGTTACTGGGCCCGCTCGAGCAAATCGATGAACAATGGGAGGACCATGCTCACCATGGTATTAGGGAGATATGTGCCTCATAGAAGCTGTTTGGGAGAGTTCTTCTTTTTTCAATTTCCTGGAAAAGCTTGAGGAGAACTGGCAAAAGGTCTTCTTTAAATATTTGGAAGAATTCACTAGTGAATTAGTCTGGGTCTGGGATTTTGTTTTTGGGAAGATTTTGATTACTATTTCAATTTCCTTGATATGAAGGGGTCTATTCAGGTATCCCAAGTCTTCTTGGTTCAATCTTGGGAGATTATAGGAATCCAGGAATTTATTCATTTCTTCAAGGGTCTCTTGTTTCGTGACCTACAGACTCTCAAAGTAGTCTCTGATGATCTTTTGAATTTCACTGGTTTCTCTTGTGATGTCCCCTTTTTCAATTCTGATTTGGTTTATTAAGGTTTTCTCTCTTTCTTTGTGAGTCTTGATAGTGGTTTATTAATCTTATTTATTGTCTCAAAGAACCAGCTCTTGGTTTCATTGACCTTTCAGATTGTCTTTTGGGTTTTCATTGTAGGATAACATTGCTTTGTCCTTTCTCCTTTGCCACAGGAGCTTAGGTTTATCAGGTTACAGCCATCACAGTGCTCCAGAGTCACTCCCATTCCTTCATTTATCTGTAACCACTTATCTATGCTCTCTTCTCCAACCAGTTAATCAGCATTTCCCCCTAATCAGAATCTGTTAATTTGTAAGGTCACATTCTTCTAGGACGCTGAAACTGTATTGTAAGTTAATATTGCCTATCTCCTCTCCTTATGTCTTTTGAATAGTTTACTTTAAAACAATGTCCTTTTTGTATAGATAGAGGAAGACCATTAATATTATGCTTTGTATCTTAGGATTCAATTGACTTTGAATATTATTCACTCCCGAGTATCTGCTTTCTCGACTTAAGCCTCAGTGGTCCTTGGTTCCTAGCACTCCAAAAGCAGATTCCCGATGAGGGACTGAATGGACCCAGGGCAAGTGGTGAGCTACCCTGGCATCAAAATGGGCCAGCCGAAATGCCACGATTCTTAACTATAAGTTAAGAGTTTGATCATATACAAATGCTGTCATGATCCAAAAGTAACAACGAGACTAGGACCCTGCTAGGGATAGGAAAGACTATCTGACCTGAGCACTGTAGTCTTAGATAGAGATGCCCTAGGAGAGCAATTCTATAAGCTTAAGTATTTCTTACTGTATCCATACAAAATGATTTTTATATTATGTACGCTTATATGTTTGTTGGACAAGACAAGGAGAAACACACCCAGGGATTCTGTTCTAGGGTGGGTCGTCCTTCTGAGAGAGTATCTGTCAGAGAAGCCGCTTTCCCTGAGAGAAAGAACTTTACCCCTATTGATTGTGAACACTCCTATGTGTAACTGTTACCCCAACCCCTCAAGCTTCGGGATTTAACTAGACTGTAAGAGTGGGCTGGAGGATCAGTATCCAGATCCCAGAGTCAGAAGGAGAATGAAGGGGGATTGAGAAGGATAGTTAAGTGGCATGGGGGAGGCAGAGGAGAGAGACAGGAGTGGATGGAGAGAGGATTGGAATAAACTGCAACTAAGACCAACCAGCCTGGCCCTCATTTCCTTCCTTTGTCTGCCCATCGCCATCGACCTCCCCAGGGTGGGAGTGCTGGCGGGAGACTACCGAACGTTGGCGATAGGAGAAATAAACCGCTGTCGCTGCTACTATCTTTTTTGAGTTTACACATCTGGCGTCCCCTGCATCTTCGTTGAGTCTACACAACTTTTTGAGTTATACATTCCGTGTTGTTAATTTCTGCTCTGAATTTTATTGTTTCCTTCGGCCAAATTTGGGTTCCTTTTGTTGGTCTTTTTATACGATCTTGAGCTGTGAGGTCAGGTTATCTATGTATGCCCTTTCTTCCTTCCTTGGGTATGCTTGCAGTGCTATAAAGTTTCCTCTTAGTCAAGGCTTTAGCTGCAACCCATAGGTAATGATAGCTCATGTCTTCATTCTAATTAGTTTCCAAGTATGTTTTGATTTTGTCCTGACCCACTTATTGTTAAACATTGAGTTGTTTAATTTCTCGGTATTTGATTTTTTTCTCGGTGTCTTTGTGTGATTCGTTTCTATCTTCAGAGCATCATGGTCTGAAAAGATTGTTAATACTACTTCTATCTTCTTGATTCTATTGAGGTATATTTTATGGCTTAGAATGTGGTCTATTTTGGAAAATGTTCTGTGTGCACTGGAGAAGAATGTATATTCTTTCTTTATGGGTCGTAAAGCCCTGTATAGATCTATTATCCCTCTCTCTTCTATTTCTTCCTTCTAAGCCAGTGTTTCCTTGCTGAGTTTTGTTCTTGTTGATCTATCCAGAAGTTATAAGAAGATGTTGAAGTCTCCAATTACTATTGTGTTGCTAGCAATGCTCTCCTTAAAATCTGCTCGCAGTTGTTTTAAGTATTTTGCTGGTCCCTTATTAGGTGCATGTGCAGTCAAGAGTGTGATTTCTTCCTATTGTACGTATCCCTTGATAACTAGAAAATGGTCTTCGCTGTCCCTTCTAATCTTTTTCACCCTGAATTTATGTTGTCAAATACTAGTATGGCCACCCCAGCTTTTTTGAGGGAGATTTTTGTGTGCAGGATTGTTTTCCACCCTTTAACTTTGAGTCTGTGTTTGCTCTGACTGTTCCGATGAGTTTCTTGTCAGACAGCAGGATGTTGGTATCAGTTTCTGAATCTATTTTGCCACTCTGTATCTCTTGATTGGTGCATTTAGACCATTGACATTAAGAGATATTATTGTCAATGGGTTTTTTGCCATCTTTCTGTTGGGGTTGGTTGTGTTTATTAGTGTTCTCCTTCTTTTCTTAGAGGAGCCCCTTTAGTTCTTCTTTCAGATTTGGTTTTGAGTCTATGAAGTTCCTGAGCTGTAGTTTATTTACAAGATGGTATATTGTTCTTTCATTTCTTCCTTTTATTTTCTGGATGTCTCCTCCATTCATTCTTTGAGTAGTTCCTTGAACATCCTCAGCATTTCATCTCGGAATTCTTTATCAGAGAAAGCATATTTGTGGATACCCCCGGTTGAGGATTCAGGACTCTTTTCTTTGTCCTCTCCTTGTAGTGGAGATTTGAACTGTTTCTTCCTGCTTTTGTGGTTGTCTAGAGGAAAAACCTTGGAATTCAGTAGCACTGTTCCCTCTTATCATTGGAAAGGATTCTGAATAAGGTTGGTCGATGGTGGTCACCCTTCTCCCTTTCTAGAATCTGACCTTCCTCTCAGGTATTATTCTGTGGCTTATGACGGACATCCAGTGAAGTGTTGGGTGAGGTGCTCTTTAATATTGGCTTGTACAGCTTCTTGCGTACTGGACTTTAGTTAGAATTTATAGTAGGCCACTGTATTGTTGTTGTATTGTAGTTGAGGTGGGCAGAATTTTTTTCCCACGGAATTAGGTGATAAAGTTTGGGATGTTAGTTGAGAGTGATGGGAGTGGGAAATGTCACTGCAGCAGCTCATGAGCTGCGGCTGGCCTCTGAGAAGGCCACGTCCACTTTTGAGGGGACCACGCCCCCTACGTGGAGGCTACGCCCCCAGCCGGTCCCAGGGATGTGCTGACCTAGTAACCTGCAGAGGAAGGTGGGGTCCTAAAGAGGTGGGTTTGAGGTCAGGCAGAACTCAAGCAAGTGTTCCCCAAAGTTTCCTCTGGCTGCCCAGTGGTGGGGGTCTCGCGCTGCGAAAAGGGGCACACACGGGGGGCAAGGGAAAGGGATGCGCTCCCTGGCTCCCCCATGAATCTGCAGAAGAGGGCGGGGCCCTGAAGAGGTGGGTCTAAAATTCACTTTTTAAACAATTGAAATACTTTACTTTTGTGAAAGGTCTATTTGATGTACGTGCTGTTATTTTTTTAAAGAGGAAAGAAAAGGCTATCTGAAGAATATAATGCCTAGTTGTGAATTAGGGACAATTAAATCTTCATGTCAAAGTGTTACTTCTGAATAATTCTATAATATACTGTGAGATTGCTTCTTTGTTGTACATCAGAATATTCTTAGAGAAATTAAGGAAGACAGGCCAAACATTGAACACTCAAATAATTAGCATTGGGATTGTCTCAATATGGGAACTGAGCATTTATTTTACTTGCCACTATCTCACGGAATTTTAGGTAAATGAATTTAAAATACTTTAAAATGGACACATTATAGCATTACAAAAATACACTCAGTATAAATACCTAACTTATGAATCTAGAAAAAAAACTAAAATTGCAAAGGCTGGATAACATGTGACCTAGACTTTTAATAAAAACAGGTGAATATGATAACTATTTATAGGTAAATTTAATAACTAAGAGATATTGTCAACATTTCAGGAAAAATATTTCCAATGACTAAAACATTTTATTATTAAAAATTTAAAAATAAGATACTTAAAATAGGTAAAAATGCAAATTTCCAAATTATTTACAAGTTTTCTGCTTAATTTTTCTATTTTATGGATATGATTATCAAAAATAAATTGAGTTATTTATAAGTATCAATAAACTGATTTTTTATTTAAAAATTGACCCTTATAGGGGCTGGAGCTATAGCACGATGGGTAGGGCGTTTGCCTTGTATGCATCTGACTCAGGTTCGATTCCCAGCATCCCATATGGTCCCCTGAGCACTGCCAGGAGTAATTCCTGAGTGCATAAACCAGGAGTAACCCCTGTGCATCGCCGGGCGTGACCCAAAAATCAACAAAAAAAATTGACCCCTATAAGGGGTCAAATCTATAATTATTTATTTCAATTATTTAAGCTAAAACCTGTTTTTTCCCACTTCTCCCTGAAAAATATCACTTATTTATTTTATTTATTTTTTGACAAAATGTTCTAAATACACAACATATAACCATGCACAAGTAGCACAAACTTTTTTTAGTCTTATCTGGAGAACAAGTCTCACTACCACAGAATAAAAGGATAGGTTAACTGCCAAATGAGATTCATGACATTAGCAGAAATGTACTGAACAGGTCCTGTCCCTCTTCACATTCTATTCTGTCAGAATATAATTAAGCAATTAGATATGACAGTGTGTATTGTAATGTAGGAATAACACAGATCTTGGATGTGTTATGAGGTACAAGACTGAATTCTATTAGGAGATTCCCCCAAACAACTAATTTACAAGAAGAAAACATTCCCTTAACTGAGAACTTAACAAACACAAGTCCACGACAGAACTCTATTGGTGATTGAGGTGTTGCAGAAAAACAAGGCAATATGTTAATTTTATTTATTGCTTTTGTTTTATTTTAGCAAGAATCATGAGAAGATCAGCTCCAACTATATGGAAATTATTGGCACAATAGAAATGCCATTTTAATTATTTCTATATTAAATCGTGAATTTTATCCCTTATCCCATGTTTCCAAGTGTACCTTTTTAACAATATAAACTACATTTTTGCCTCTTAAATTATCACAGCTTTTCCTTCTCAGACTTCATATGCATTGAAATCCAACAGTTATTCAAATATGCACCTTGGGGAATTGGGGGACATAGTACTGGGTTAAACACATGTCTTGCATTTGATCTGGATTAGATCAAGTATGGTCCCCTAAGCACTAAATGGAGTGATCCCTGAGCACTAACCAAAAGTAAGATCTGGTTTTATCCATCCCAAATTCTAATAATAACTATTGGAAACATATTCACTTGACTACATGGATTTCTGTTAATTTAAATAAATAAAATTATTATTCACATTTCTAGCCCTGGGATACTTATATTTGAAATATATGGATATATACATGTTCAAATATATCCCCTGAAATTCAACAGTTGGAAATTAGAACATTAGATTAGAAAAATGTTTTGGAAGCTAAACTTCAAAGTATTTAAGCCTTTAAATTTAACCAAATATAGTTTAATTTTAATTATATAGTAGGAACGCAGGCAACACTTTAAGAGTAAACTTCATTAAAAACTAGAACATTATCACTTTTTTCAATTTTAAAAAATTGTTCACAAGAGTTGATTGCATTTAATATTGAACACTAACCCTACCACCATTACACCTTCCCATCACCATATTTTGAACCTCAAGCCCTGCTCCCAAAGCAGAAGCAAAATGATTTATTTTGTATTGTTTTTATGGGCTAGAGCTCTAGCACAGTGGGTCGGGCGCTTGCCTTGCACACAGCCGACCCAGGCTGACTCTGTTTCAATTCATTGGCCCCTCTTGGAGAATCTGGTGATCTACCTAGAGTATTGCTCCCGCACGGCAAAGCCTGACAAGCTAACCGTGATGTATTCAATATTCCAAAACCAGTAACATGTCTCACAATGAAGACGTTACTGGTGCCTGCTCAAGCAAATAGATGAACAATGGGGGGACAGTGCTTCAGTGCTATTGCTTTTTATGAATAAACTGCTAAAAATGATCTCAAAAATGTTTCTTAGAGGAACCTATGAAAATTGTTGTATTTCACCCAGGAGTCATTCAGCCCTTCTATAAGAGATTAGTAACATGTTAAAGGATGAGCCTTGTGTACATATATATATATGTATACATGTATACATATATATATGTAGATAGAGATATATGTTGTATATATAAATATATACAGATATATTTATATCTGTATATAAATATATTTCCCATAAGACGGGTTGTCTTCTACTTTAAACCCCATCAAATGTGATGTGCTACTCTTGGTATAAAGTATGAGATGACACAGGACTGCAAATGTTGCCGTGTGGTCCAGGAATAGATTCACCCATGGGTGAGGCTCCACCAAGAGTGTGCAGAGTGTATCAGTCAACTTTTTAACTTCGTTTAATTATTAAAATTATTATGTAGGTAACATAATTCAATGGTTCAAAATTTGATGTTTATGATTTAGGAATACTATATTACTTCCCTCACAGAACCAAAGTGAAAATACCCCTCACCATTGTTTCTGTTTCTTGATGCATCTTACCTCTCACCTGGCCACTCCCTTCTCACCTCCCAGCTTCCCAACTCTGGCTCATTAAAACAGTTTCTTTTCAGAATGCAGGGTTTATTTTCATTATACATTCTCTATTGCCTTTTTTTGTTTAGTTTTTTACCAGTATAAGTGAGGTCATCTTTTATTTGTCTTTCAAACCTATTTCATTTAACATGACTTCTAGCTTTATTTATGTTGGAGCCAAATGAAAGATTTTATCTTTTTATATAGCTGAGTATTCCATTCTGTATATGTCATAGTCTCTTTATCTAACCACCTTATTGGGCTCTTGGGTTGTTTCCAGATTTGGATATTGTAAATTAGATGGCAATGATCATCAGTATGCATGCATTATTTCAAATTACTGTTTTTGTATTTTAGGGATAGCTCTCAGCAAATTTCTTTTGAAGAGTATAAACAATTGACCAAAATATATACATATATAATAATTAAAGAACAAATCTTCTGTGAATATGTATATATATTCACAGAAGTATTACATATGTACACTTGTTTTGTATATACATATATATGCATGCACATATATATGTGTACACATATATATACAACATGTGTACATATGTAAAAACTTTTGTGAGTTTATAAACAATATTCAAATTTGCACACACTTTTACTGCAGAAGACATGGTCTGTGTAGACAAATATTAAAGTATTTTAGCCCATTGTTATATAGTGCAAGAAGAAAAATTAGGTTGAACTTGTTAGACTAATATAACTAATCCAGTGCAGTTGTTATTTGTATTTGAGATGAAACAAACAGACAAACAAACAAAAATCATTCCTCTCGCATATAAGGAACTAGCTGCAAATGCTTAGGTCAATTATTAATTCTCTCTGTCATAATATTCTCCAGATCCTTTTTAGTACTAGCATCTACCAGAATAGTTAATAATATTTTATAATAAGATCCTAAACAAAATCAAGGTTATGGAACCAAGGTAATTGGCAAGAGTTTCCTCACATGGTGTTTGTTGCATTTAAATTGTGGGTTAAAATGTTATATAATTTCATCTTTTAACTTCTACTTTGAAGGTAAAATGGACCAAAAGAAGAACATAGGGAAGATCTTGTCTTGCACATGGACAATCCATGTTTGATCCTGACACCTTATAAGGTCCTTGGAAACTACCAGGAGATACCCCAAAGCATAGAACCAGGAGTAAGCCCTGAGTACTTCCTGTTGTGTCCCCTCCTCCCAGTCCCCACAACTCTTCCCTCCCACAAACTGACCTCACTGACAGAGAACATAGGGAATAATGAAACTTATAGGATTTAAGTACAGCTCAAGTGCTAAGTGATGTATACTTTTTCCTGTCTCACTTTGGTAGAGAAACCCTCTATTCTCTTCACTGTTCTTTGTCTTGCTTGCTAATTCTTGCCCAGCTTAGATCTCCTCAAGTGATGAACCGGGAAATCAAGGGACTTATCTATATAATTCAGTATATGAGTGAAATTCTTAAATATTTCTATTTAAATAATTGCTAAATAACATAAAGTTGGAATTTATGTTAATATTTAAAAATAATAAATAGTTACAGATACACTATGCCGTGACAAGTTGCATAAGGAAGGTAGTGAGGGTGAGAGGGACAGCCCAAGATGGATAAGGAATAGGTTTACTATGCACTTCACAGGTAGCACAGTGCTCCGGGTTCTGTGTTTAGCAGTCCTAGTGGTGCATTAAGAGACCCTGTGGTGCCTGGAATCCAATCAGACCCCCTTAAATGGAAATCATATCCTTGTCCATTAAGCTATTGGGTCCAGTGTTTCACATACATTTATATTTATTTATTTAGGTTAAGGAAGATAGTGTTAATTGAAACTTTATTTAGAAAAAATGTGAGTGGTGAACAGGATGAGTGTGTGTTCAAGGGAAAATACAGGATTCTCCAGAGTGGACACACTCCAGCAACGACACAGCGATCAGCAAGCAAGAGATGTCTTTGATGGAGAATACAGACTGGAAGAGCTTGCTACATATCCTTAATATTTATCTATTTATGACTTTTGAATAAAAGGTCAAAGCGTGGTGAGATGATATAGGAGGCGCGGTTCTGCTTTCCATATTGCTGATCCTGGTGAGAATCCTTGGCACCAGTACCTCCAGGAATGGCAGCAAGGAATATCCTCTGAATATCACCAAGTGCAATTTCACCTCCACCACCCAAAGAAAGAGATTGAGCACCACAATTTGTGTTCATGAATATTATAAAAATTCAAGTTGTTATATTCACATTATTAGTAAAACATGAAGGCATGTGATGTGGTAAGTATTGACAATCATTCCAACAGCATAAAATATATATACATATTTGATTATTATTGTGGAATTTAGAAGCTGAAGAAAATTTTCATAAGTTCTGTTATTTTTATTTTGATGAAGTAAGAGATATTACTGTATACAAAATTCATAGTTATATTAACAAGGTTTATATTTGTGATAAGTACTGAAAGCAGATGAGGAGAAAAAAATGAATAACATAGATGATGAGAAAATAAAAGACAAATATGGAATACAGCCAACGGTATGCTATGCAAATTATGACTAGTAAATTGGACACATTGATTAGATTCTTAGAAGGTGTAATAGATTGAAAAAAAATAGAAGTCTGTCAACTAAGTTTTTGACAGGTGTCAAATAGAACTATTTTTTAAAATGAGATTAATTGGCAGAGTATGCTGTGTGCACTTTTTGTATTAAGTGAAATGCTGTTTTATATTTATGAAGACCTCAGCAACTTACTTTTTAAAAGATAAGGACACATAGCCAAGTTCGGTTTGATTCCAGGCACCGCAGGTCCCACTACACTAGCAGGTGAAATCCCTGAATACAGAGCAAGAAGTGAGCCTTGAGCCCTGAGCATACCCAGGTGCGACCCCTAAGCAATGCATATTTTTGTATTTTGCAGCATTAAGGTAAATTTTCTCAAGTGCAATATATGAATAAATGATACATTAACTTTCTATACACTAAGAAGAAATGTTTCCTAAACTCTCACAAATTTATGACATAATTCTATATGGACAACTGCTTTGTTGGTTAGGGGACAACACACTGATATGCTCAGGGCTTTCTCCTGGAACATCCCTGCACTCAGAGATCACTGGTGGAGGACTCATGGGACCATACATTGTGGAGAAGATCAAATCTGGGTTTTCTGTGTGCAAGGCAGGTCTCACCTGCTCTGCTATTGCTCTGGTTTCAATATAGACTATTAACAAACAAGCAAACAAAAACCTTTTGGGGCTGGTGGGTATTGGGTTCTTGAGCATCAATGGGCTTTGTCTTTACTGGTCACCCCTGGAAGGTCTCATAGGACCATCTGCTGTGTTGAGGACTGAACATGTCCATAGCTTGCTTGCAAGGGGCCTCACCCACTGTATTGTCTTTCCAGTCCCTTGACTATATAATTTCAATGTATATTTATGACTAGTTCATGCATCCTAATCTTGCATCAGAGATAGTTTAGCTATAGATAATTTTTTTTTTGCTTTTTTGGTCACACCCAGCAAAGCACAGGGGTCACTCCTGACTCATGCACTCAGGAATTACTCCTGGGGATGCTCGGGGGACCATATGGGATGCTGGGAAATGAACCCAGGTCAGCCACGTGCAAGGTAAATGCCCTACCCGCTGCACTATTGCTCCAGCCCCTAACTATATATAATTTTTAAGTAATATCAGTGTTATAAAAAAAAGATGACTAACTTTCAGGTCATTTTGCAGAGTTCAAGATTATCACACAGAATGCCAGATGTCTTCTGTGTTGCAACTCTTTTACAGGTTCATGTGGGTATATCACTCTGGGCTGAAACAGGAGACTCCAAGTTTGAAACAGCAGCCCCTCACTCCCTTCCAGTGCTAGCTGCAACGCTGCTTGCTGCTTCTTATCCCTCAGTGCTCACTCATTCTCATTACTCACAGGTCTGCCACTTGCTGTCCAATGGTCTCCTTCAGTTCTTGCCAGATGGTGCTGTCTGCCAGTGCACCCTGATCTGGATTGTCAGCGTCCTCTCATTGACTCCCTCTTTCAAAGTTTTAAGTGCTCATCTGTGCTGTCTGTTGAAGTGAATCATTTTCTGCTTACCTGCATGGTTCGTAGTCCATACACATTGTCTGTCAAAATTGAACTCCTATTCAATGGTCCCTGTTCATATAATTACCTATCTTCACCCTTAATTATTTCTCCTCGTTTCCATGCTTCCACAATAGCATCGGCACAATGTTTTTGAAAGCTTTGTATAATAATTACATCCCACTGTTCTGAGAAATAAAAAAAAATCACCTAAAACTGTTAAGATTATAGAGTAAAGTTCAGTTATCTGAAGCACAGCTCCAACTTCTTAAATTTTTTGATGGTTATTAGAGGTCAGGAAGCTAAAAAAATAAAGCAGAAGCCACTTTGATAAAGTTGAAGGAAAGAAGTGGTCTGCATTATATGAAAGTACTAGCAGAAGTAGTAAATGCTAATGCAGCAAGTGGGATCATTGAAGGCAGCTACACTAAGTCAAAAACAAAAACCAAAACAAAAATCAATATAGGCAAAACCAGTGATACTGAAAGAACATGCCATCTCAGACTTTTAAAACGTAAAAAAAAAAAAAAAGTCAGTCTCTTGACTTCAAAGATTCAGGGGAAAGTCTCACTCTTTTTTTTTTTTAACCAGGAAATGAAGCTAATAACTCAAACTGTTCACCATTCCAAAATCTAATAGCACTTAAGGTTTATGCTAAATCTATTCTGCCAATGCTTTATCAATGAAACAAACAGAACTCTAATGCAGCATATCTCTTCACAAGACAAAGAATTATAGAAAGCCTGTTCTTAGGGCCTTTTACCTGGATAGAGATTGTTTTCAAAATACTAATGTCTGTTGACAATACATCTGGTCATCTACAATGAAACTGATGTTGATTTAACCAGCCAAAACAACATTCTTTCTGTAGTACATGATTAATGGATCATTTCAACTTTGAAGTTTTACATTGCAAGAAATATATTTTGTAAACGACTATAGCTTCTAGAAAAAGTAAATCCACTAATAAACCTTGAAAGAGTCTATTAAAAACCTTTAAAATTAATTAACTGTTATAGAAATCATGAAGTGCATTTGTGAAAAGAAATCATGCTAATATTAACAGGAGTTTGGATAAAATTGATTTAAACCCTTGTGTAGAACTTTAAGGAGTTTAAGACTTCAGTGGAAGAAGAAAATGCAGACGTGATAAAATTAACAAGAAAGCTAGAATTAGATGTAGAGTCTAAAGTTGTAAACAAACTACTATGATCCCGTGATGAAAGTTGAATGAATAAATGATTAATAATTCTTATGCATGAGCTGTCAATTGTTTTTGTTTAATTGCTTCAAAGACTGAAAATCATTCTGTAGTCTAAAGTCCTATTTAGTCCTCAGCACTACATGGTTCCCAAACTATTCACTGGCACTGAATATTGTTAAATGAAAATTATTTACAATATTACATAAATGTAGTTAAAAGAGTAGTAGTAGTATATGAGAAAACTGACTTTATTTTTGAAAGAAAGTCTACTGTGGTAAGAATCTAAAATACAAACAATATCTCATGGCACAGAGAAATGTGCTGTGAAAGAATAAATTTATGTGGAAAAATTCATTATTGTCTTACTTTAAGAAATAGTCACAGCCACTCAAGTATTGAGAAATAATCATCTAAATTCAGCAGCTCTGAACATTGAAGCAAGATCAAATACTATCAACAAGATCACAGTTCACTAAAAGTTCAGGTGATAGGTAGCAATTTTATCAATGTTTTACATTATTAATTAAGGTATGGGTATATGAATATTTTTGACTAGGGCAAATATATATGTGTGTGTATTTATACACAGACACACACAAATATATATAAATATATATATTGCTGAACTTGAAAAGCAAACTTAAAGCAGAGATAACAACTGAAAAGTAAGAAATTTTAATTATGTAAAATTCAATGAAAATTTATTTGAAGGGTCTTAAATAATAGATTATCATTGTATTATACACTGTGTTTGTGTGTGTGTGTGTGTGTGTGTGTGTGTGTGTGTTTCACACCCAGAGATGCTCAGGGATTACTCCTGGCTCTGAATTCAGGAAATATTCCTGGCAGTGCATGGCGAATCATATGGGGTGCCAGGGATTGAACCATGGTCTGCCTGGTACAAGGCCCTACCCACTGTACTCTGTACTCTGTACACTGTACTCTGCACACTGTACTCTGGTTCCTGTATTATACACTTTTAAAGTACTACTTTGGCTTCACTTGGGAAAATGGTTGGAGTAGGTAAGAATGAAAGCATATAAAATGGTTAGAGTAGGTAAGAATGAAAGCATATGAAATGGTTAGCAAATGCAGAATTTATATGAGAAAGGGTGCAGACTGTGATTAAGGACTGTTGTGTGCAATCATGTAGTTCAGGTTCTGAGCACCTTTGGGTGTTGTCACTCTCATAGGCAGGAAAATAAATGGGTGATTTCCTTTAAGGTTTATTCAATGAAAAACCTTCATAACTATACACAGTGGCTCTGCTTAGATCAGGATACTTAACAAAAAATTTTAAAAATGCCGAAACCATTACATAGCATAAATAGAGTAAAATATGCTTTTTAATTTATGGATATTGGTGTGGTAAAATAGAAGATTGATATTATTTAATTTTGACAAATATTGATTCGATTACATAGTCCTTCACTGCTTTGATGCTTTCCTTTTCACATTCATTGCTATCATAAATGGTTGAATAATTTTTAAAAATTCATTTGTTAAAATGCTTATAAACATATTAGATCCCCTGAAGAATATTTGCCCTATGGATCTATGATTTAGTTTTTCAACATGAAAAATTCCATAAAAGATTACTTTAACAAATTAGAAGCAATATAATCTTTCAGAAGCTCAAGTTATACACTGTAGTCAATAACTACTTATTGATGGGGATAATGTTTTATGCCCTTTGAAGAACTGTTAATAATACAAAGCAAATTATAGGCTGTTAAAATCACTTGAATGAAATTTTTGATAAAACGATTAGACCAACTTGCTTCAAGATTTAATTTTTTATTGTGTATTAATATGGACCAGAGTCTGAACTCCAAAAATAGTAATTATTCAAGAACCTTGTTTAAAAATAGGCTTTTGAATGTTTAAATATTGGAATATTGGTAGCACTCATTAAATTTAAAATGCTGATATTTTAAGCCTCTACTTTTCTTTTTGCTTAACAGTTAGGCACAGCATCTTGAATCATTACAAGGAGAGCACATTAACTTGGTCTTAGAGGACTGATATTAAAACACATACACACACAATTCATGCTAAGGAAAATCTTCAGGGCTCTCTCTGAGAGGATTGCAATTCATTCAATATATCAGTGCTGTCACTCTGTAATCTGTTGATTGGTACTCATAATTCTTTGCAGAGATATTGAAAAGATTAATGAAATAGAGTTTGTAAAGTATTTTATCTCTTCAAATGCAAGTTCTGTGAGCTGAACGTTTAAAGGCCTCATTATACACAGGCTATACTCTGCCAGAACTCTTAAACTGTTAGTAAAATCTCTTAAGCGTTGTACTTTATCATCGCTGTCTTGATAATGCTGGGCAATGCCTATCATACCAGTTTTTGTTACTTCATGATTGTTTAAGCACAGTACTATTGGTACTTGATATTTACCACTAATACAGTGATGTTTTTTAATTTGAGAAGTGGAGATGTTGTTTTCTTGATTGGTATTATACTATGTCCTACTATCAGGCTCTATATGAGCACAAGACAGAATTATACTAACAATGATGTGTTTAAACTTTTACTTTATAATGAAAGTAAATTCATTACTATGTAGTGAAACTTACAAAGCTTTGCTTTATCGCATGATGAATTCTTCCAAAGTAGCTTAAAAGTACAGGGAACATTCAGATAGCTCATCTTATTACTACTTCCTGCATCTTTAGCATAAAATGATATTGATTCCAGAATGCAGTTTCAGCTATAAGTCTTTACTTTCTAGGGACTTCTAATCAGAAAAACTCCTGCCGCTGTGTGGTGGTGGTGGTGGTGGGGGGGAGTAGGGGGGCATTTTCTTCCCGTTTCACTTTCTGTTCCCTTAAATAATTTTTTGCTAGGCAAAAAATGCCTTTTGTTTCATGAAGAAGACAAATACAAACTTCTTGAGTTTGCTCTGTTCTAATTCCACTTGGATAGAGAAGTGATGAAATAATAAGAGAATGCTAGAGAAATCAAACTCTGTGTTTTGGATAGTAGAAAAATGGTTGAATCTCCATTCATAATTGTCCAAGGGTATTTAAGGGTGTTCATACTCAGCGTATATCACTAAGAAAATATCAAAAAGGAAAACTCTGGAAATGTTATGATAATGTCCCTTTTGAAGAGAAAGAAACCCGATCTAATCTGTACAAAACCAAGTTTTTAAAAAGTAAGGTGCTTTTCTTGTTTGTTCATTCCAGCACTTTTTACAATAGCCAGAATCTGCAAAAAACCTGAGAGCCCAAGTACAGATGACTGGTTAAAGAAACTTTGGTACATTTACACAATGGAGTACTATGTAGCTGTTAGAAAAGATGAAGTAATGAAATTTACATACAAGTGGTACTACATGGAAAGTATCATGTTAAGCAAAATGAGTCAGAAAGAGAAGGATAGACATAGAAAGATTGCTTTCATCTGGGGAACATAAAGTAACAAAATAGGAGACTAACACCCAAGAATGGCCGAGATTAGAACCAGGAATTTGGTGCCATGGCTTGGAGGCCAGCCACACATGCTAGGGGAAAAGGCAGCTCAGATAGAGAAGGGAGCACCAAATAAAGGGTGTTGGGAGGATCCTCCCAGGATGGGAGAAGCATGCTGAAAGTAGACCATATACCAAACATGATTGCCACTCAATGCCTCTTTTGCAAACCACAACACCCAAAAGGAGAGAGAGAACAAAAGGGTATCCCCTGCCACAGAGGCAGGGTGGGATGGGCGGGATGGGGGTTAGGAAGGATACTGGGATCTGTGGTGGTGGGAAATGGACACTGGTGGAGGGATGGGTATTTGATCATCGTGTAATTGAAATCCAAGCACAAAAATTTGTAAGTCTACAGCTGTAACTCATGGTGTCTAACTAATAAAAAAAAAGTAAGTTGCTTTTTTATTTTGTCTGTGCTTATGGTTTGAGGGTATAGGGTCAGGCTAGAATAAAGAATGAATTCAAGGGTCAGAGTGATAGTACAGCAGGTAGGATGTTTGCCTGGCAAGAGCCAACCTGGGTTCGATCCCTGGCATCCCATATGGTCCCCTGGACACTGTCAGGAGTAATTACTGAGTGCAGAGCTGGGAGAAACCCCTACACATCGCAGGTGTGACACAAAAAAGTCAAAATCATCATCATCATCATCATCATCATCATCATCATCATCATCATCATCGTGATCGTCATCATCATCATCACTGTATCACTTTCATCCCGTTGTTCGTTGATTTACT
This sequence comes from Sorex fumeus, assembly GCF_029834395.1. Classification (NCBI taxonomy): domain Eukaryota; kingdom Metazoa; phylum Chordata; class Mammalia; order Eulipotyphla; family Soricidae; genus Sorex; species Sorex fumeus. The sequence continues at coordinate 57,321,390 of NW_026606065.1, forward strand.
TGAGCGGGTGCCAGTAACGTCTCCATTCGTCCCAGCACTGAGATTTTAGCAGCCTCTCCTCACTCGTCTTTCCCAACACTGCTGTATTGGAGGCTCTTTCAGGATCAGGGGAGTGAGATCCGTTATTGTTAATTGTTTTTTTTTTCTTTTTGGGTCACACCTGGCGATGCACAGGGGTTACTCCTGGGTCTGCACTCAGGAGTTACTCCTGGCGGTGCTCAGGGGACTATATGGGATGCTGGGAATCGAACCCGGATTGGCCGCGTGCAAGGCAAGAAGGGAGCACCAAATAAAGGGTGTTGGGAGGATCCTCCCAGGATGGGAGAAGCTTGCTGAAAGTAGACCATATACCAAACATGATTGCCACTCAATGCCTCTTTTGCATTGTGCTATCTCTCTGTGCTATCTCTCCAGCTGTGCTATTTCTCCAGCCCCTTGCAAATAAAGACTCTGATTATACCATCTCTCTGGCCTCAATATTGCCATTAAAAAAAAGTGATTTCATATCGCTCCTAAGTATTTTAAACTATATATCAGTTGATCTTATTATAAATAAGCTTCATCTCTGTAGTACAGTTTCTAGATATTATAAATTAGTAATATATATCTTTATATGATATGCTTGGTTGAAAGGAAATATTCAGAAGCAATGCCCTGTGTTAACTTAGAATAATGTTTTCTGAAATATACAAATTTTACGAATTCTTTTTCAGTTATAAAACTATTAGTTGTAAATTTATTCAAAAATTTTTGATAACTTGTAATCTTTAGGTTTATATATGACAATAAAAAGGCAGAGAGTTAAGCAAAAAAGGTACTTGCCGTAAGTAAAACACGTAATCCACCCAGGTTTGAAGCATCATATGCTAAATGGTGCCCCAGTCCTGCCAGGAGTGATCACTGGGTGAAGAAGAAACTCTGCACAGCTGGTATGATCCCTCACCCACAAAAAACACAGTATAAATCAAATATATATATGTATATATATACTGTTATGACATTTAAAGTGTATATTTTCATAAAATTATCTACTTATGTGAACTATTTTTGATATATATTCAAGATATATTTTATCACAATATAAGCCTTATTTGACACTTTTATAAATCATAAAGTTCATTTATTATAACAGTGATATTTAAGTTGACCTATACCTAAGGTTATATACCTAAGGTTTTTAAGGAGTTTTCTACTTGGATAAGTAAGGAACAATACATAAACTAAAACATACAAAGATAAGTGATACTTTGTTAATGTCTAAATAGCAAGAGCATAAATAACTTCTAATTAAATGTGATCACTGGAAGCAAGTGTTGGAAGTATATAAAAATGTTTTTAAATCTGAAATCATGTTTCTAATAACTTAAAATGTTAGAAATGAAATTTCAAATAGGTGAAGGTTTTGATATTTTACAGATAATGCTGAAATTCATGGCACTTGTTTTCAGAGTTTGTTATCAGAAAGGGGAAAAGCGCCACCTATTGATCAGCATATGCAAATTATTTGTTGGTCTTTGAACTTTAATACTACAATAATTTTGAGTTCTCAACGGGAAAGTTTTTTGTCATCTTTTCATAACTAGATATTTCCATTTAAGTATATACTTAACACAACTTGAAATCTAGCCTTTTTGCCATTTTGTCTTTTGAGAAGCAGATCTTTGAGAGTGTGTTTTGTGGATTGCCTTATGAAATAATAAAATTCAAACATTTCCTTTTCATTCAAGAATGAAGTTTTAGTAGAAAAAAATGACTTCAAATCCAAGTAAAACTCGTAGTAAAAAATCAGATCTTAATTAAAAAGAAAGACATGCCCAAATATGAATCATCTTACAGGAAGTCACAATACAGCTCACACTGTTTAGTTTATGTAATTTTACATTGTCGTTATGTCCATAACTAACTTTAAATATCAGAAATTTGATAATGAATAGCTAATTTAATTAGTGGCATTTCAAAAAAATTATATTAGAATTTATGGACCAGTGTAGACTGAGTGAAAGCGAATTGTTATTATTTTAGAACAAAAATTATACATCTACAAAGAATTGAGAAAGATTACCCATCACATGAAATATCCCCTGGACCCCATTTTTTTAATTTTATACCAAGTGTCAATAGAACACTCTTTAATCTATATAAGCACTTCCTTTATCCTTTCAGCTCATGGAAATTATCAAGTTTGAATCCTGAGTACTCTACTGGCAGTAACTGGCCTCATTCTCTGCAGTTATAAAAAAATAGGTTGAAAGTAACTTTTTAGAATAGCTCTTGCTCAGCAAAATGAGTACCAAGTACAATCACTTAGCCCTCAAAAAAGAAATAATGCTAAAATAGGTGAAGAAATTGTACAACAATAAATATAATAAATTGTATTAAATATGCAAATATTATTAGAATATTATTTTGAATAGAATATTTTTAATTAGAGGAATAAAATCCACAGTGAAAATGCTCTAATTCTGAATCCAACAAATAACATTTTTCATTTGTATCTGTTTTACTAAAGGTGAATGCTTGCATTTTACTGGTCTAGTCTTACTGTGAAACTTTACAGGTTATCTTTGTTCTTTTTCAGATCAATAAAGTAACAGCAAATAACTATTAATATATTTCTTTGCATCTGCACAGTGAAAACTTTAAATATTAAAACGAAATATTGCAGCCCATATATCATCTACTCTTACAAGACAGGAATGACAGTATTAAGATGCACATTCAGGATAGCACTCTTTCTACTTTGAACGCTGTCAAGAACAAAGTGCTTTACAGACTTAAAATAAATCTAGGTACTAATCCATTGAATTTCTGACAACAGGAGCCCAAGGTTTCCATGCACTTAGCTGAGTACTGCATAAGAGCTTGTGCATTATTTATGTCTACTAATGGTGTTGCAATGCGCTTTGTGTGAAGCGGTGACAGTGCAATCTGCTAAGATAGCTGGTGCTGTGGACAAAGCCATACATTTTCTTGAGCTTGAATTTTGACAGAATACTCTATTAATGCCAATTCTGCTTAAGTAAATGCTGAGCAGGGGTCAGTTGTTCCTTTTTCCCCCTTCTCTTATTATTTAAGAAAACAGTGCCATAAAATTGAAAATGATGTTCTGAGGTTTGCTGAATTTTTCAGTACAATAGTAGCTGATAAAGGTCACTCTACTTTTTTGTCTACTTTTATGATTTTGTGTGATGGTCCACAGACTCAATAGGAAAGCTCTTAGCACGAGGAAAGGGAGGTGCTATTAATTCCAGTTTCAGTGCCATTATACTCTTCAGTGGATCAATAGAATTAAATGAGCTGAGATATTAGGAAAATATTGAAAAAAGCAGGAGGGTTGTATTGTTTGACCAGAGTTGGGATGAGTTGAAAATAAAGAACCATCTACTGCAGCTGTCAATAAATCATCAAAACTATACTTTAAGCCAAATGGAATACAGTGTGAAGTCTCAAGTATTAAATGCCCATAAAATCTGTTGTGGCTTTTTTATAATTAAACATTTTATTTCAAATATCTATTGCAGTAAACTTTTGTTCATTCAAGTTAATTTTAAGTGTTTTTCTTACAAAGGACATATTGCTTGAATAATATCCAAATAAAGATAGTCCTGTTCAAAAATTTAAAAATACATTTATTTGGTGGATGAAGCATATAATTATGGCAAAATATTTTAGATATAAAAAGTGAAATTTAAGATTTCTTATTATCTATATGTATGTGTATATATATATATACTTTTTTGAATTACACACTGTTGATTCTCTATTCTAGTAATATTTTGCCATTTAGTTTAACTATAAGAAGTCAATACATTCTTATTTTCTCAATAGCAAAACTATTTTAGAAATAATTGTGTCTTAGCACATAGAGGAGCATATTAAAGTGTACTTAATACCATTGTTCTCAGAATATATTAATGACAATAAACCATTGTTTTTCAGAACCCTTAAGAACAAAGAGATTCACCAACTCCTTACTGAATTTTACTATACAAAGTATGTAAAAGCTTTAAAAATATGTTTAGTTATTTTGATACATACCGTGATAGAAACTTTCATGTTTTAAAATTAAATTACTGGGGCTGGAGCAATAGTACAATGGATAGGGTGTTTGCCTTGCAGGAAGCAGACCTGAGTTCAAATCCCCGGTATCCAATATGGTCCCCCAAGCACTACCAGGAGTAATTCCTAAGCGCAGAGCCAGGAGTAACCCCTGAGCATCGCTAGGTGTGACCCCCCCCCAAAATTAAATTATTGCTTTGTGATATATAAGGAATAGATCTTTATTTTCAAAATCAGTCCTGTTTTGGGCTTAATCTCTGGCAATGCAAAGAAATATCACCATCATCTTATCAAAAGAAATTACTGAAGGAATATTATTAATGTGTAACTAAATAATAAGGCTTAGATTGAAAGCTGTTATCCAGAGAGGCTCTTATCTTTTTGGTTTTACTACTGGACTATACATCTTGTATTTGCACATAATTATGACTATCTCTAGGCAGAAGGATGTGAGAATGAATAGTTGGGTATAACTCCTGGAGGTCATGATATTTATGAGGTGACTGTGCCATCTTGAGCGGCATCTTGTACTCCCAAGAAACCTCAATGAGCTTGGTTATTATGTGAATATGGTTGATAGTGCTGAAACCTTTGCGGAACCCAGCTTGCTCGCATGGTTGTCCTTCATCTAGTGTTCTGCCAATTCTATTCAGGATGACTCGAGTGAAGAACTTGTAGACGACAGACAATAGGCAGATTGGGTGGTAGTTGCCAATGTCGTGGATGTCTTCCGTCTTGTACAGTGGTACAGTCCTGCTGGTTTTCCATTGGGACAGAAACTTGCATTTTCACAGGTAACATGTGAAGAGCCGAGCCAGTGTATTGATGAGTACCAACTGAAAATTCTTCAGGTATTCGGGTCTGACCTTGTTGGGCCTGGTGCTGTTCGCTTCTTTACAGACGAAATGGCATGTCGAATTTCGGAAGGGAGAACGTTGGGAATAACATATTCATCCTGTGGAATTTAGTATGTGGGCAGGTGGACCTGACTATGGAAGAGATCTGAGTAGAAGTCAAGAATAATCTTCTCCATTTCCCTTCTGGAAGATGTTATAGATCCATCAGGACGACAGAGGGCAGTCATCTTGGTCTTGTAGCTGGTGAAGGACAGGCGAGCATTGCAAAATCTTTTCCGGGCTTCTGCTGCATCTGCCAGAATTGCTGTTCTTCTCTCTTTGAGGTCTTCCTTTATGGCTTCTCTGCACTGTTTTGCAAGCTTGGATGTTTGCTTCAAGTTGTGTGAGTCTTGCGCCAAGCTATGTTGGCGAATAAGCTCAAGAGTTTTCAAAGACAGGTGTCTTTTTGCGGCTATCTCTATCTAGGCATACTTTGCATAATCATGGAGGTGCTGAATTCCTCATCAATGTTGTCAACAACGGCATCTTCCCATGTTGCAGCAATAGTGCCAAAGAACTCCCAGTTGGTGGTCGTACTGGGAATTGTCTTCTTAAACTTTGCAGCCCTTTCTCCCCACTCTGTGAAGTAGAATTTTGCACGAAGGAGATGATGGTCTGATCCCATTTGGAATTTTGGGACAACAGCGATATTAGCCAGGCAAAACCGTTAGTTGAATATGATGTGATCAATTTCATTGTGGAACCGTCCACCGGGAGACTCCCAAGACCAACGTTTAGATTCAGCCTTCTGGAACTGTGAGTTGCCATGGATGGTCTTGGTCGACATGATGAACTCTGTCTCTCACCCTGTTTATTCTATTCTAGGCCATGGGTCGTGATGTAGAGTTCTTCAGCTGATCTTCTCAGTCCTATCTTGGCATTAAAATCACCAACAATGATCTTGTAGAAGGTGTGGTCTTCTTTATAGATCTTCTCCAGCTCCATGTAGAACTTCTCAATTTCTCCTTCATCATAATCGGATGTTGGTGCATAGACAACGAACATAGAAGCTGCCAGCAGTGAGCCACATGTATTCAGGTGTAATCATCCGATTCGGGTTGTTAGGCATTTGAATGAATCAATGCTTATTGCCAAGTTTGTGTTGACAAGGACACTGTCACTACTGACACCTCTTTTGTTGCATGTTCCAAAGAACAGTTTTCTCCAGTGTCGAAAATGGTGTGATGTGATTGATGCTTTCTGGTCTTGGTCAGACCAAGAAAGCTTCTCAGGAGTTCAAGATGCCGCTCTGTCTAACATTCATTGATTTAAAGAAGCCTTTGATTCTGTTGAGATGGAAGTAGTCATTGATGCCCTAGCCAAACAGGGCACTGAAACTCAATACATCAGGATCCTTCGTGAACTGTATTATGGATTCACTACCAGGTTCTCACCACGTTACATGGAAATGATCATTGATGTCAAGAGAGGGGTTCAGCAGGGCAATACCATTTCACAAAAACTCTTCAGTGCTACCCTCAAGAACGTCATGCAATGACTGGAATGGGAAGGAATGGGAGTAAAGATAGATGGTTGGCAACTACACACCACCGCTTTGCTGATGACATTGTTCTAATAACACCAAACATTAATGAATTCATAAAATGTCATGAATGCCAGCCGATTTTGACCGTGAGTGTGGAAAGGTTGGACTACAGCTGAATCTCATGAAGACAATGTTTATGAAAAGTCATCTTGTTCCTGAAGATCCATTAGCTCTCAACAGAATGAACATCTCTGAATGCAAAAGTTATGTGTACCTAGGTCGAGAAGTCAACATGACGAATGTTGGCACCTGAGTTGTGCAGGAGGAAGAGGGCAGCTTGAAATACCTTCAAGAGTGTCGAAGAAATAGTTAAGAGGATGAAGAACCTCCAGCTCCAGGTACATCTCTTCGATTCCACTGTTCTTCCTGCATTAGCATACGCCTCAGAGACCTGGGCCCTATGAAAACAGGATGAGAACACTATTCAGGTCTTCCAAAGAGGAATCGAAAGAGCTATGCTTGGGGTAACCTGCTTCACTCAAATGAGAGAAAGAATCCAGAGTTCTGACCCCTGTTGATGATCAAGAATCAGGGACGCTGTCTCGTTTGCCAAGGCGTCAGAAATCAAATGAGCTGGACACATAATGATACTTGGAGATGACTGCTTGAATAGAGCTGTTACCGACTGGATACCATGGGATGTTGAAATGGGAGGAAAGTGACAGTGACATTATATATACAAATGTATTTGTAAAATGAATTAACATGTAAAATAATTTTGTACATGAATTCAAAGACATTTGGGTTTCCCAATCAACCATTTATTTATTTATTTTATTTTTTATTAATGAATCCTGTGAGGTACAGTTAGAGACTTACAAATGTTTGTGCTTGTGATTCAGTCACACAATGCTTGAGTACCCATCCCTCTACCAGTGCCCATTCTCCACTACTGATGATCCCAGTATCCCTCCCCCCACCCCCCCCATCTCATCCTTCCCACCCTACCCCGCCTCTGTGGCAGTGCAGTCCCATTTTTTCTCTCTCTCCTATTGGGTGTTGTGGTTTGCAGTAGAGGTATTGAGTGGCCATCATATTTAATCTATGGTCTACTTTCAGCACACATCTCCCATCCCAAGCGGGTCCTCCAACCACACTTGGTGTTCCCTTCTCTATCTGAGCTGTCTTCTCCTCCAGCATGTGAGGCAAGTTTCCAAGCCATGGAGCAAGCCTCCTGGTACTTATCTCTACTATTCCCAAATGAACCATTTCTTAGTCATTGTATTTCTATATCTTAGCACGCAGAAGCAGCTCACCATCTTATTAAAACTAATTATTGATAAAATTAATTTGTGTGTTACCATGTTAAATCTGAAAATGTACAACTGAGAGGAAAGCTAGTGATAAAGACATCCCTGTAACTGTCCTTACAGCTCCTAATATGACACAACAAATGTCAGCTCTAAGAATAGGGGATATTTTCCTCCTTTACTTTATCTGAATTTTCAGATTAATCACTGTCACTGTTACTGTCCTCCGGTTGTTCATTGATTTGCTCAAGCGGGCCCAGTAACATTGTGAGACTTGTTATTGTGTTTGGCATATCAAATATATCGTGGGTAGCTTGGCAGGCTTTGCTGTGCATATATTAGAATAAATTTCAAAGTTTTAAAACTTAATTTTACTATGTCAATATTTACAAATTTTATAATAAACACATTTTATACCAAGAAATAAAATTTTTACATCATAATTAAAATATAAATCATACATAATTATGTATCAGTATATGAGCATCTACATCTATGAATATACATGCATTTATAATTGAAACATGACGGTTTCTTAAAAATCAATTCAGGGCTAAGCCTATAGTGCAGCAGATACAGCATGTGCCTTGCACATTTCCTACCCACACACCTCTAGCAGTGTAGCCAGTAGTATCACCTGAGCACTGCTGGGTGTGGCCCCCAAACCAAGGGGTAAAAATCCACTAATTCAAGCTCTAAACAGAAATCAAATTATTTTCTCATGGTGAAGTAACACATAGGAGTTGATCCGATTAACAAAAGTCATTAGCTTTATGTTCAAAGTACTACCACTTTTCTTTTCTCTTTGATTTTCTTTTTTCTGTTCCTTTTTGTCTTTTTTTTTTTTTGCCATATCCTGCTAGTGCTAGCTCTTATTCCCAGCTCTGTGCTCAGCCGTGACTTCTGTTTCCCTCATAGATCATATGGGGTGCTGGGAATTAAAACCTGGTCACTCACCTCCAAGGAAAGCTTGTAGGTGATATAGCACTAGCACTATTAAGTGGCACTACTACTACTACTACTACTACTACTAATAATAATAATATGAAGATGATGATGATGATACCCATTGTATTTTCTCTCTAGCCCACCACTCTCCAATGCTCCCCAATAACAAATGTTTTCATTAATGCTGTTCTCGCAAATATTTTTCTACAAAATGATGTCATTGTGTACTTAAGAGTAAGAACTAAATATATCTTTAAATAAAAATAAATGGTATTCTACCTTAAAATATATAGATTCCAAAGCAAATTATTTTTTAAGGTTGACTGTAGAAAATGTTGATGAGTTTAATATGTCCACATTGTATTCCTCCTTTATGTCAAGAGTTGACAATGGGTAACTGAGTACACAGCTGCCTAGGATACAGACTTAAGCCCAACTAATAGCACAACAATAGTTGAGAGACTGATTCTATGGTAAATGACATTTTAAGAATGTAACAGTTATATCATGGATCAGTAGTATTTCTAGTAAATATTTTTTTAAGTTTGGTAGAATGTATTTATTATCATAATGCAGATATCTTAAATTCACTGCAATATGTATAGTTCTGAGGGAAAAAGTTGTTTTGGAATTGTAAATTAGAAGAACTTGTTCTAACAAACATGTATCTCCAGTAAATATATAACAGATGTGTTAATGTGTCCTAAGATAAATACATAATGGACAAAATGACATTTCCTTCAAAATAACATTTTATTTCTTTCACCTGCGTGTCTTGTATGCACCTGTGTCTTGTTGGCAGTTTGCTCAGTTTAAATGTGGAAGACATAAGTATCAACAAATTATAACCAGTATTTTCCCTTTTGTATTGTAAGTTGTTCATAGCACAGTGGGTAGGGCGTTTGCCTTGCGTGCGGCCAACACGGCCAACCTGAGTTCAATTCCTCCGCCCCTCTCTGAGAGACCGGCAAGCTACAGAGAGTATCTTGCCCGCATGGCAAAGCCTTGCAAATTACCCATGACACATTTGATATGCCAAGAACAGTAACAACAAAGTCTCACAATGGAGACGTTACTGGGCCCGCTCGAGCAAATCAATGAACAATGGAAAGACAGTGCTATATATGTCTTTATATTCTATTAAAAGTTAAGCTATTCCGGCTCCACCTCCCCCCTGTCCTCCCCACCCCAATGAGACCCTAAGTCATCGCCCACGAATGGCCTCTTTGGCTCCTCATCAAGCTGCTCAACGGCCATGATCCCAGAGACTCAGGAGCAGATCTCTAAACCCAGTGGCTTTTGGCAGAAATCCCTCCAGATTTAAGTGTTAAAATTTCAGAATTTCAAAACCACATGGCCCTACTGCAGCCACACGACATCATATGTTAGTCATAACCAGCAATAGAACACAAATTGTCTATTGTTGCCTTTTCAGCAGATCTGAGTGTTGGGGTAAAATCTTAAATAATGGCGGGTCTGGTGTCGAAATAGTGAATGTGATCAAAGTAGAGAGAGAGTAATGTAGAAATCATCTGCCCCACAGGCAGGGGGAGGGTGTGGGATGGGGGTATACTGGGATTTTTGGTGGTGGAGAATGGGCACTGGTGAAGGTACGGGTGTTTCATTTTATGACTGAGACTTAGACCCAAAAGCTTTGTAGCTGCTCTCACGGTGATTCAATAAATAAAATTATAAAAAATGGAAAAAGGAAAAAAAAAGTAAGGTGGAGTTCATGCACAATTCAATCAGCTAATCAGTGGCTGAATAAAAAGCAGTACTCCTACAAAAAAAGAAAAAAAAATAAAAAAAATAAAAGTTAAGCTATTAACATGTATAGATTTTTTAACTGACTTTCCAATTCTTTATGCAAATGAAAGATGAAAGTTATCACACTAGTCTAATTTGAGCTTTGATTTTTTAAATATTTTTCAAATATTTTGTTTGGTGATTTTGCTTTGATTTTACACTTGGTCAACTTTTATAAAATTGCTTGACCCCTATATTTTGATATCAGAATATTTACTTTTTTCATAAAAAGAACAATAGATGTTTATCCATTGATCTTAAATATCATTCGCTGTTATACTGTAATTATTATGAATGGTAATATTTCTATACAGAATACTTGGTGAAAGAAAACAATATGGAAAATGTAATTGAAATTTTATTGTCAACATAAAGGCACTTTTTCCAGATATGGCATATTTAGTATTTCAAATTCTAAAACTAATTAAAATATAACAATAAAAGCTACAGAAAATGTTGGTGTCAAGATATCTTCTTATTAGAACCAAATATTTTGTGTGTTTTTTTTTTATAAAGCATAGTTGCAGGGGGTAACTTTATTGTTAACTTCATTATAAAGGCAAAAGGTAAAGGCCCTTCCGTTGATCATCGATTTGCTCGAGCGGGCCCAGTAACGTCTCCATTGGAGACTTCGTTGTTACTGTGTTTGGCATATCGAATACGTCACGGGGAGCTTGCCGGGCACTGCCGTGCGGGCGAGATACTCTCAGTAGCTTGCCGGGCTCTCCGAGAGGGGCGGAGGAATCAAACTCGGGTCGGCCATGTTGGCTGCATGCAAGGCAAACACCCTACCGTTGTGCTATCGCTCCTATATATATATACATATATATATATATGTGTGTGTGTGTGTGTGTGTGTGTGTGTGTGTGTGTGTGATATCTAGGAGGCATTTCCACATATAATGTTTAAAGAATGAAATTGCATGACAGCATACATAAAATTATTTATTTTAACTAACAACTTACCAAGTTATACATAAGATTAGAAAATTTCCTATTTTGGTAGAGGGGCCTACACTTGATGTGCTCAGAGTTTATTTCTGGCTTTCTGCTCAGGTATCATACCTGGCAGGCTACAGGGGCCATACAGAGTGTGGGAGTAGAGCCCAGGTCAGCCTTGTGCAAGGCAATATTTGCTCTAAGATAATTTGAAACTGACTGAGGGATAGTACAAGAGGTAAAGCAATTTTCTTGTAGACAGACAACCCAGGTAAAACCCAGCACCAGTTTTGTATGGTCTTCCAAGTAACGCGTCTGGTCACTGCTGAGCTGGGAGAGCCCTTGAGCACTGTTTCCCAAATACTCTCCCCCATAAATAGTTTGGATCAGCCAAATATTGCTTGCAGCAGATCATGGGCCTCTTAGAATCATTAGGTAGGAAGCTTCCTCCCAAATTTAAACTGCCTAAATATAGTTTGACTGAATAGTAGTGTCATTGCCTATTTAACTGGGCAAGAGCCATGGCTTTACTTTATAACACATGCGTTGTATTTACCAAGGTCTAGATTTGATTCCCAGGATTGCGGCAAAGCAAAACAACCCCCCTGACTATCTTGTCAAAGTTCTTTTATTCAATTTATGTTACTTTTCTTCAAGCCCAAATATTTTTCATGTAGTTTCTATACTATATGTACATTCTTATACATCTTTAGATATAAAACTAATATTGCCATTATTGTTTTCCCTAAATACTCACGAAGAAAAACAGATTTAAGCAATTAGAACTAACTTTCTTTCCTTCTTTATTTTTGTTTTCTAAATTTTATATTTTATTTTATTTTTATAAAGTTGTTCACAATAATTTAATTACATTTAATGTTAAAACACCAATTCCACCACTGTTGCACCTTCCCACTACCATATTTCAAATATTTCCTTCCTACATCCCAAATCATGCCCCTCAAAGTGTGGTACATCAGTGCTATAGAGTATGAGAGGTCAAGTTTTGAATATAATTATGCAGCAGATTCACTCATGGGTGAGGCATATGTTGCTCTCTTCCTGGAGCTTTATTTCTGAGTCTCTGGATCTTGGAAGTTGTAAGGGGCCATGGGTAGTTTGTGAGTGTGACTGCCAAGCTACTGGCCAACTTGGAAGAGTTGGGAGGAGGCCCATTCCCACTCCGGGTGAGCTTGGAGATTTCAGTCACAGGTTCCACATACCTCGGTTTTTCTGCAGATTTCTTCATGGAGAGGGAGCAGCTGTGAGCATGATGCTAGTTGGGTTCTGAAGGTTTTTGGCTGCCATGACTCTGTTGGGGCAGGGAGGGAAACTCATCCCATCCCCCTCTGAGTTGCCCCAATAAAAAGAGCCTGGTTTGGGGTCTGGACCTTCCTTCTTTCCTTCCTTCCTTCCTTCCTTCCTTCCTTCCTTCCTTCCTTCCTTCCTTCCTTCCTTCCTCCCTTCCTCCCTCCCTCCCTCCGTTCCTTCCTTCCTTCCTTCCTTCCTTCCTTCCTTCCTTCCTTCCTTCCTTTTTTTCTTTCCCTTCCTTCCTTTTTTCCTCCCTTCCTTCTTTTCTCTTTGTCTCTTTGATGTTATAGGCCACACCTCCAGATGCTTAGGATTTATTCCTGGCTCTGCTCTCAGTTGTCACACTTGATGCATTCCAGGAAACACATAGGGTGTGGCAATTAAACCCTAGTCAGCTTTGAGCAAAGTAACTGCCTACCTGCTGTACTATCTCTTTTATTTTTTAATTTTTTTTATTAGTGAAACACCATGAGGTACAGTTGTAGACTTACTGATTTTTGTGCTTGAGTTTCAGTTATACAATGATTGAGTACCCATCCCTCCAACAGTGCTTATTCCCCACCTCCAGTGCTTCTGGAATCCCTCTCACCCACCCCACATCCCACCCCACCCCTGTGGCAGGGCATTTTCTTTTGTTCTCTCTCCTTTGGGGTACTGTGGTTTGCAACAGAGGCATTGAGTGGCAATCATGTTTAGCCTATAGCGTACTTTCAGCATGCATCTCTCATCCTGGGAGGATCCTCCCAATACCCTTTATTTGGTGCTCCCTTCTCTATCTGAGCTGCCTTCTCCCCCAGCATATGCGGCTGGCGTCCAAGCCACAGAGTAAACCTCCTGGTACTTATCTTGGCTGTTCTTGGGTGTCACTCTCCCAATTTGTTACTTTATATTCTTCAGATGAATGCAATATTTCTGTGTCTGTCCCTCTCGTTCTGACTCATTTCACTTAGCATGATACTTTCCATGAAGTACCAGTTTTATGTAAATTTCATGACTTTGTCTTTTCTAACAGCTGCATAGTACTCCATTGTGTAGATGTACCAACGTTTCTTTAACCAGACATCTGTTCTCGGGCACTCGGTTTTTTTCCAGATTTTGGCTATTGTGAATAGTGCAGCAATGAACATAGAAGTGCAGATATCATTTCAACTGTCCTTTTTTCCTCTCTGGGATATATTTCCAGAAGAGGTATTGCTGGGTCAAATGGGAACTCAGTTTCTAATTTTTTGAGAATCGTCCTTACTGTTTCCCTAAAGGGCTGAACCAGTCAATATTCCCACCAGCAGTGAAGGAGAGTCCCTTTCTTGCCACATCCACACCAACACCGATTGCTTTTGTTCATTTGGATGTGTGAAAATGCTCTATATCACTAATCATCAGGGAGATCCAGATCCAAACAACAATGAGATATCATCTCATACCACAGAGACTAGCCCACATTCAAAAGAACAAATGTACTATCTCTCTTGCACTCCTTGTTTTGTTGTGTTTTGTTTTGTTTTGTTTTGTTTTGTTTTGTTGGGTAAGCATCAAAACACCTGTGATGCCGGGGTTGGAGCCCTGATTAGCCTGTGCAAGGCAAAGACTGTACCCGTTGTTCTATTGCTCTGGCCCCATCACTCTTGTTTTGAAATTGCAGGCTAATAATAGAATATTCTCACAGTGCCAATGATAATTTTACTTACTAATGTTGATACATGGACCAAATATTTATTGATTTGTCAATGCTACCCAGTATGTTATATGTGGCCATTTATACTAATATTAATTCAAATTAAATAAAATATAAAAAATAGTCCCTCGATTATGAAATATTTCAGGTTCAAATAGTAAATATGATTTCAAACAGTGCCTACTGTTTCTATTATTTGCAGAATATTTTATTAGACAGTGTAGCTCTAGATTATTTGTATCTATCCCTTTAATATATGTGTTTTAGAAGAATTATAAGAACATCATCTTATGAGTCATGTTAGAAATGATAAAGTATAAAATAATTAAGGATATCAATACAATTTAGGGGCTGGAGTGATAGCACTGCGGTAGGGCATTTGCCTTGCGTGCAACTGGCCTGGCCAAGCCAGGTTCGATTCCTTCACCCCTCTCTGAGAGCCCAGCAAGCTACCGAGAGTATCTCTCCCACACGACAAAGTCTGGCAAGCTACCCGTGGCAAATTCGATATGCCAAACACAGTAATAACAAGCCTCACCATGGAGACATTACTGGGCCCACTCGAGCAAATCGATGAACAAGGGGAGGGCAGTTACAGTGATCAATACAATTTAACAAAGATGAATAATGTAGATAGTGTTTGGTCTGTTATTTTACAGCTTTCAAATCTTTATAATTTTCTAAACTCACGATTTCCTTGTGTATGTGTGACAGATTTTAAATCCTCCTTGGATTATTTTAAAATTGCATTGTACAATCCACAAAAAGTCTCTGATAATAGTCTTTTAATATTTTAATATTTTTCAGTTCTATATTTTTCAGTGTGTGGGACCCGGAGCTGAGATCTCCAAGCCTGCACGGTTTGGGACTGGTCCTGTCAGTAGCTAGACAGTTACACCCTCCAACTGCCGTGTAACCCCAACAACGGCCAGGATCCAGAGATTATCACAACAAGCTCCCAGGAGTGCACGGCCGCATTTGCGGCCGTGCGACTATTTATTTACTTTTCTCTAAGTTTTCAGGGTACCTTATATATCCAACCCCGCACAGCAGAGCCTGGCAAGCTATCCGTGGTCTATGCCAAATAGACCAAATTGATATGCCAAATCCAATAATAAATGGATCTCATTTCCCTAATCCTGAATATGCAGAGTCTAGAAGGATATGGAAGGAGAGGCTGATAAAACACCAAGGCAGACATAGGCTGCCAAAACACAGAAAAACAAAAATGATTGTCTGTACTTTTAATGCTCGTACGCTGGCATCTACTGCATCCATTGAAGACCTTATGGTACAAGCGCGAAAGATCAAGTACGACATCATTGGTCTAACCGAAACGAGAAGACATCAATCCCATAATGCTGTTTTCGACACTGGAGAAGAACTGTTCCTTGGAACATGTGATAAAAGAGGCGTCGGTGGTGTTGGTATCCTTGTCAACACAAACTTAGTCAAGAGCATTGATTCATTCGAATGCCTAACAACCCGAATCGGATAATTACACTTGAATAAATGTGGCTCACTACCGGCAGTTTCTATCTTTGTTGTCTATGCACCAACATCCAGTTATGGTGAAAAAGAAACTGAGAAATTCTACATGGAGCTGGAGAAGTTCTATAAAGAAGATCACACCTTCTACAAGATCATTGTCGGTGATTTTAATGCCAAGATAGGACCAAGAAGATCAGTCGATGAACTCCACATCGGAACACATGGCCTGGAATGGAACGAACAGGGTGACAGACTGTCTGAGTTCATCATGTCAACCAAAACCTTCCATGGTAACTCACAATTCCAAAAGGGTGAATCTAAATGTTGGACATGGGAGTTTCCCGATGGACGGTTCCACAATGAAATAGACCACATCATATTCAATCGGCGGTTTTGCCTAACCGATGTTGCTGTTGTCCCAAAATTCCAAACAGGATCAGACCACCGTCTTCTTCATGCAAAATTCTACCTCACAGAACGAGGAGAAAAGAATGCAAGGTTTAAGAAGAGGACTCCCAGAACAACCACCAACTGGGAGCTCTTTGGCTCTATTGCGACAACATGGGAAGATGCCGTCATTGACAACATTGATGAGGAATACGATCAAATGATTCAGCACCTCCATGATTGTGCAAGGAATGCCAAGAGAGAGAGATAACCACAAAAAACTGTCTTTCTTCGAACACTCTTGAACTTATTCGCCAACGTGGCTTGATACATGCCTCAGGCAACCACAAGCGAACATCTGAACTGGCAAAACAGTGCAGAGAAGCCATCAAGGATGACCTCAAAAACAGGAGAGCAGCAGTACTGGTAGATGCAGCAGAAGCTGGGAAAAACATTCGTAATGCCCGCCTGTCCTTCACCAACTACAAAACCAAGATGACTGCCCTCCGACATCATGATGGATCTATCACATCTTCCAGAAGGGCAATGAAGAAGATTATTCATGACTTCTACTCAGATCTCTTTAATAGCCACATCCACTTGCCCACATACCACATACCACATGATGGATATGTCGTTCCCAATGTTCTCCCTTCCAAAATCCAACATGCCATCTCGTCGGTAAAGAAACAAAGAGCACCTGGTCCAGACAAGATCAGACCTGAACACCTGAAGAACTTACCATCAGTACTCATCAATACCTTGGCTCGACTCTTCACACGCTACCTGTCTGAATGCAAGGTTCCATCCCAATGGAAAACCAGCAGGACTATACTACTATACAAGAAAGGAGACATCCACGACATTGGCAACTATCGCCCAATCTGCCTATTGTCTGTCATCTACAAGCTATTCACTCGAGTCATCCTGAATAGGATTAGCAGAACACTAGATGAAGGACAACCATGTGAACAAGCTGGATTCTGAAAAGGATTCAGTACCATCGACCATATCCACACAATAACCAAGCTCATTGAGGTATCTCGGGAGTTCAAGATGCCGCTCTCTCTAACGTTCATTGATTTAAAGAAGGCCTTTGATTCTGTTGAAACGGAAGCGGTCATGGAAGCCCTAGCCAATCAGGGCTTATAAACTCAATACATCAGGATCCTTCGTGAGCTCTGCTGCGGATTCACTACCAAAATCTCACCATTCTACAAAGAAGTAATCATCCATATCAAGAGAGGGGTTCGGCAGGGTGATACCATTTCACCAAAACTCTTCAGTACCACCCTCGAGAACATCATGCGACGACTGGAATGGGAAAACATGGGAGTGAAGATAGATGGTCGACAACTACACCACCTCCGCTTTGCTGATGACATCGTTCTAATAACACCAAACATCAGCCAAGTGGCACAAATGCTGAACAACTTTGACCGTGAATGTGGAAAGGTCGGACTCCAGCTGAATCTTAAGAAGACAATGTTTATGAGAAACAGCCTTGTTCCTGACGCTCCATTCGCTCTCAATGGAACCACCATCTCCGAATGCAACATTTATATATACCTAGGTCGAGAAATCAACATGATGAATGACCTGGCACCTGAGTTGCACAGGAGGAAGAGAGTGGCTTGGAATGCCTTCAAGAGCATTGAAGAAATAACTAAAAGGACAAAGAACCTCCAGCTACGAGCACATCTCTTTGATTCCACTATTCTTCCTGCATTAACATATACCTCAGAGACCTGGACCCTACGAAAACAGGATGAGAACGCTATTCGGGTCTCTCAAAGAGGAAACGAAAGAACTATGCTTGGAATATCACAATTCACTCAAATGAGAGATAGAATCCGGAGTTCTGATCTTCGTCAACGCTCAAGTATCAGGGACGCTGTCTCATTTGCCAAGACATCAAAAATCAGATGGGCTGGACACGTAATGAGGTTTACAGACAACCGCTGGTCTAGAGCCATTACTGATTGGATTCCACGGGACATCAAAAGATCACGTGGACGCCCACCTATAAGATGGTCAGACTTCTTCAAGACGCTAAATGATCGGTTTGAGGCTCTGCATGTTCCTAGAAAGAACAGATACCATTGGGCTATGCTAGCACGCAACCGGGATGAATGGAGACGTTACTGGCACCCGCTCGAATAAATCGATGAATAACGGGGATTAAGTGATTAAGTGATAAAATGGATTATATGAACTTATTTTAATCTCAAATTTCCTAGTTTTATTTCTAACTCCTTTTAATTTTTGGAAACATCTTAGAAAATTTTGTGGAGAGAATATTTCCATTATAACCCTTTTTAAAAATCTTAATAATATCATCATATATACATATACGTATATATGTGTATATATGTATATGTGTGTATATGTATATGTATATATGGGTTTTATATATATAACTCCATAGAGGGCATTTGAGTGATAGTAAGAAATCAGTCAGAAAATTTGATCTAGTATCATAGCATCATAGAATTATTGGTTGTTCCCCAGATTATTCAGCAAAATTGGGAAAAGCAGCTGAGGGATTGCTAAACAAACACCCTTAGAGGTGATGTAGGCAGGTAGATAGGGAAAGGCCCTTTGCAATGAAACAAATTTTCATGGAAGAAGAATTCTAGGAATGACTCACCTTGTGGATGCAGAAAACAAAGGCCTGATAAGACCATCCAAGACCATCTGCAGACCCTGAGATATAGCCTCCTCCCCATGAAATTCCTCTTTTTGCACCTCCCCTTTAATCTGATTAACTTCAGTGATTCAGCCCAAAGAAGACCATCACCACTCCCAAGCTCCCTGGTAACCTCCTTAGCAACGAACTTTTACCTGGGAAGAAGCTTCACGTGGGGGCAGGCTGGAGAAACCCCATAAAGGCCACCTTGAACAAAGGAAGGGTGCGCATATGCTGCCCGAGCCCATGTGCTGCTTGCGCCCACGTGGCCAAGCACATGTGGTGCCTGAGCACATGTGTTGCCCACATCTCCCCTCTTGAGACGTGTACTTTCGTGCTTTTCTGTCTAATGCTAGGATGTGTGTAGGTGCTCTCTCTCTGCCTTTGGAGAAGCCCGTGTTCTCTCTTGAGTCCGTTACTCTCTCACTCTCTCTCCCTCCACACCTAAAAATCCTCCAAATAAAATCTATTTACTTCACTGCTGAATGTCTACTCCTGAAATTCCTTTCTGCGAGGCGAGACAAGAACCCAGTAACCCTGGGTCCTGGGTGCAGAGGCGAGTGGGGAGAAAGTGACCGTCTTTCTCCTCCCGATTTCACATAAGTCACCCGTGGGGCCCACCAACATCAGAGGGACATCATCTTAGTCATATGCCTGCTCAGCCATTTACCCAAGTGGCTGTTGATATACTGCACTTTCCATAAAAGTACAGTATATTCCCTGTGTGTAATAATTCTTGCATACTCACTTAGACATTAGATCTTAGCACCAGATGTTTTTCTCTGTTGCTCTTTTCACATTTATTCTTTTACTACTTTTTTTTTCAAAAATAACAATGAGTGGTTGTCTATAAATGGATAGAAAATAATTTTCTATTTTGAAACCACTCTAATCATAAAATTAGAATGAAGCATTTGCTTTTACCTCATTAAATCTGTTAAGTTCTACTAAAGTATTCAGCAGTTTAGGACATATTTAATCTATAATGAAAAGGAGAATTTAGGAAGCTAATAATATTCAGCTGAAGTAAGTATTAAACACCAGAGTTTGAATTATTCTACCACATTTAACTTGCTGTCTATTGGGGGCAGATCTGAAGTTACAATGTGTCATAACATGAATACCAAGTTTAGGAGGCTCTCTTTACAATACAGTCAGTGAAATGATTTTAATTTAAGAAACAGTTATTAAAACTAAGTTATTTTCTAAAACACAGTTTGAGTCATCTGTGATCCAAAATTATTTGTAATGTGACACTGTGCACATGTTTAAATGCATAGTAGACAAATATGTGCATACATTCATTTTAATTATGTCTCTAAATTCTGTAATCATGATCCATTTGAAAGTCATATTGATTGTCTGCTTCTGTTGTATATGTCTCTTTGATATTTTTGATGTTATCTCAGAATCTCCTCTGAATGTTTTAGAGTTAAAGAAGTAACATTCTTTAAACCACTTAGGAGTTCATGAAAGAAACTATATGAAGTTAGGAAGATTTGACTTTCAGAACTCACTTTCTAAAACACTCATCAGTTTATTTCTTTGTGAATGATTGTTTCTAGAAATTACAATATGCAAACATGATAATCCTTCAATTTCTTTTCTGTTCTAACATTTGTTTTGTGTCTGTGCAGTTATGTGATACTGAATGATGGGGATAATTCTGTGACTGGGGGTATGTCAGTCAGATTGCAGGGGGTTAGAGGCAAGAGAGCTGGAGAGAGGAGAGAGCACAGGGTAGCATGATGGACTGTGGAGAGGCTAGCAAGGGGGACAGAAAGAGAAGAATGTACAAGAAGAATACAGGAACTAGCATAGGGAGAGAGAGAGAGCACAAGCTGCAAGATGGAACACAGAGAGATGAGCGGGAGAGTCAGAAGGAGTTAGAAATGAGGATCAGTGTGGGACTAGCATGGGAGGCTCGGAGAGGATGGGGCAGGCGTGTGGGGAGAATGGAATAAGCGGCATCTGATCAATCAACCGGCTTGGTCCTCGCTTCCTCCATGGTCTGCCCCAGGTCCCGGGCGGCCTTGGCTAGGTAAGCCACCCCCGTCCCGAACCTGGGTGGCCCGGGGAAGAGCCATCGGGGCAACATCCTGGCTGCCCTCGGTGTTTTTTACAATTATCCAGCTTCTGGGCTCAGAACAACAATTAATCTCAATTATATACCAAAAATATATGGTATATCCTATTTAAATCCACATGATATACATGGTCTGTCAGTGACCAAAACATTGGCAAACAGTGAATAACTATATATCACAGCTGGTACTTTCTTCACTGAACTTTCTGCAAATATATTTACGTGATAGAGTTAGAAATAATGGCATGGAAAACTGAGGAACTCATCGTAGAATAGAATCATTTTTCTTTCATCTTCATAGAGAAATGTAGATTGAGATCAGATACATTAGTGAAATGATATCTTTCATTTTTATTCACAATTGATATGTACCAAAAGGAAATAATATCAATGTAGAAGAGTTTCACACTCCAGATCAATTGACCTTTTCCGTCTGTCATTTTCATTCAATTAAAAGTAATATTAAGGAGATAACTCTTTATCTCTGATTTAATTTTTTGAGAGATATGAGCACTGAAATCAAATTTGTGCAGTGTGTATTTCATATTTACTCTATTTCATTTTTCTTAGCAGTAAAATTGCTAACATCATAGAGTGGATGCAATAGTAATATAAGGTTATATTCAATATTCATTAGGAATTTATATTTCAATCACGATCACGATCATGACCATCCTGTTGTTCGTCGATTGCCTCGAGCTGGCCCCAGTAACGTCTCCTTCGTCCTAGCCCTGAGATTTTTTTAAAAAGTGCCACATTCAAGGCTCTTTCAGGGTTAGGAGAATGAGACCCATCATTCTTACTGGTATTTGGCATATTGGGTACACCACAGGGAGTTTGCCAGACTCTGCCGTGTGAACATATTATATTCACATAATATAATATATAATATATTATATTTCAATATTCATTAGGAATTTGATCCAATATGTTTTAGTCATATTATATTACTATGACTAATAATATTTTTTGGGGGGAGAAGACCTGCCTAGCAATGACCTAGCAGTGGCTATTACTGGCCAAATAGGCCAGCAGTTTATGCAGGGATCCAAGGATTTATGCTGCTCAGACTTTGCAATGCTGGGGATCCCAGGACCACTTGCAATGAGGAGACCTCTGGGGCAATAACTACGATTCTGGGTACCTCATAAGGCTGGGTGTGGGGACATGTGGTGCCAGGATGAAGGTTGATAATTGCTACCCATTATACTATCTATTGGCTCTCATATCATCTTCAGTAATTTTATAAATAATAGTTACAACTTTTTTCCATTGGAAAAATTTATAAAAAATATTTTACTATATGACTTTCTGTAACCGTTTTTTATTACTTGTTCTAGATAGTAATAGGTGACATTGGTCCCTAGTTAAATAAAATTGTCTAATATAGAGGTCAGAGGACTGGTCAATGGTATGAAGCTTGCCACAAATATGTGTGGAACGAAGGGCAGTTAGGATAGAGAAGGGACCAGGATAAAAATAATAGTTGGAAATGATTGCTTTGGACAGGAATTGAGTGTTGAAAGTACGTAGCTAAAAACTTGATAGTCTTCCAGTATCTGTGTTGTAAACCATAATGTCCAAAAGAAAAGAGAGAGACATAGAGGGAGAGAGAGACAGAGAGAGACAGAGAAAGAGAGGAGAGTGAGTCAGAGAGAGAGAGAGAGAAGTGTGTGCCATAGAGGTGAGAAGGGGGCAGAAACTGGAGACTTTGGTAGTGGGAAATGTACTGGTGAAGGAACAAGCTTCTGGACATTATATGACTGAAATCCAATCATGAACAGCTTTGTGACTGTGTATCTCACTGTAAGTGAGTTAAAACTGAAATTAATTTTTAAAAATTGCATAGTACACTTGAAGATGGTCATTAACGTTTAAGCATCAGCCACCAAATATTCAGCATCTTTTCACTCAAAGGGCTAAGTGTGAATTCTAAACTTCCCTACTTCTATCTTGTCTGTAGGGAATATTTAACTTTTAGTACTTCTACCTGAGAATTTTGTGTTCTTTTGCTACTTGTCTACACAATTTCATATGTGTAAGTATGAAATTTCAGTATCTGTGGAAAAAGAGGAAATTACATTAGGTAAGGTTTCACATGACATCCCAGGGCTCAATCTTCATCACCCCCCCATGGTCCCTTGAACTTGCAAAGGAGTGATCCCTGAGGACAGAGCCAAGAGTAAGCCATGAGAACCACTGGCTTAGAGTTTAAGTATCACTCAATTTTTCTGTCTTCTATCAGTTTGTTTAGTAACAATGTGCAACTACAAAAGATAAGGCCCTATATTTAGTGTCTGTATCCAAATATGTTTTAGTGTTAGTGGATTTTATGTTACTATGTTTTTATTTATTGGATGAATGACCTTGAATAACACTTTAAGCCTCTATTCCTAATTCACCAATGATATGAATCTTGTTTTCCTGTTTGCCTGTCTCAGTTTTTCTTTGGGGGGGGGGGGGGGTGGTTCAGGAAAGAAGTCACACATAGCTGTGCTCAAGGCTTACTTCTGGCTCTGTGCTAGGGGATCACTACTGGTAGGCTCAGAAGACCTTATATGTTGGCTTGGCTGGAATCAAACTTGGGTCAGTCTCACAAAAGGCCCTGTCAGTCTCGCCCTACCCCCTGTTCAATTGCTCAGGTCCCACCTGTTTCACATTATTCAAGCACCTACAACCAAAAATATGATTATAATTGTAGGAAATGGAATGAATAATCATAGATACGTTAATTTTCTTAAAAATGTCACAACCTATTAAAAATAAAGTATTAAATATTTATTTAATGCTATTCAACTAGTAAATATCATGGTCAAAGTTCAGACAAAATATCAATGACACATGTTCTTATTATATAACTTCATTTAGTTATGAATAAGAAATAAAAAATGCTTGCACATATCTAAAACACTGAAGGGAATAAGGGATAATATAGTGGATAAGGCTCTTGCTTTGCACCATCTGCCATCTGACTGATCTGGTAACAATTCCTGGCACCAAATATGATCCTGGGAACCTCCCAGGGGATCTCAGAGTGTGGACCTAGAAGTAAGCACCAGAGTGACCCCAAACCCAAACAAAACAAAAACATAAATCAAACATTATCATGATAACTGCATCTCAGTGAACTGATATTTAATTTTCTACATTCAAAAATAAAGACTAAATATATCCTCCATAATATTCTGACTCATTTTTTCTGAATGACCTATCATTATCACTTCTTGTAGCATTAATTTGGTTGTAATTAAGTCATATATTATGTGTCTTACTCTATACTATTTATATGTCTTACTTTATATGATTATGCATGGTAACTTCTAGGTCAATTTACATTGTTATGAATATCAGGATTTCATCCATCATATTTGTATAATATTTCATTCTATATCTATATCGCATCTATCTTCAAGTATCTGTCAACAGGCTTTTAGGCTGTTTACAGTTCTTCTCTATTATAGAGAACAGCACAACAAATAATAAGTTACCTTCATCTTTATCTTTAAATGAGTCTGTTTGTATTTTTTGCTAAACATTCAGAAGTAGGATAATAATATAGGGAAATGTTATTTTTTATTTTTGAACCTTCCATTATTTCCATAATAGTTGCACTAATGCTGTATGTACTAGTGGTCCCACATTCCGACCAACTTAGTAGAGATGTCCCCTTTTCTATGAAGCCTCTTATGAATTGTTTCATGTATTTTGAAATTATCAATTCTCCCAGATTCTTATTTGATTTGCATTTATTTCATAGCAAGATATAATGAACATATTTCTATGTGCTCCTTGGCCACCTTATATTCACAGTGGAAAGTGTCTATGTATATCTCTTCATTTTTAAAATTAGTTGGTTCGTTTTGTTGTTGTTAAATTAATTGATTTATATATTTAGGGAAATAATAACCCTATCAAAAATTTCATATATAGCTATTGACTCGTGTTGATTTTCTGGTGCACAATTGTGAACAGGCTAGCTTTTTTCATGTCACTTTCTTCTCTCTCACTATTTGTCTTAGGAAACTCATGGACTTTTGGGTATTAATTTTATAGCCTGCAACTTTACTATGCAAGACTATGTTTCCAGGAGTTTCTTAGTAGAGGTTTTAGGGTTCCTAAGAATAGTATATTATCATCTGTGAATTGTGAGAGCTTGACTTTTTCATTTCCTACCTAATTGCCCTTAATAACTTTTTCTTACCTAATCGCTATTGCAAATACTTCCAGTACTATATTAAACGGCAGTGGAGATAGTGGGCATCCTTGTCTCATCCCTGATCTTAGAGGGAAGTCTCTCAGTTTTTCCCCATTGAGGATGATGCTTGCTGTAGGCTTGTGGTAGATGGCTTTAACTATATTGAGGAAAGTCCCCTTTATACCCATTTTGGCGAGGGTTTTCATCATAAACGGGTGCTGGATCTTGTCGAATGCTTTCTCTGCATCTATTGATGTGATCATATGGTTTTTATCTTTTCTTTTGTTCATATGACGGATTATGTTGATTGATTTCTGAATGTTAAACCATGCTTGCATCCCTGGGATGAATCTCACTTGGTAATGATGTATGATCTTTTTGATGAGTTGATGAATTCTATTTGCTAGTATTTGGCTGAGAATCTTCACATCTGTGTTCATCAGTTATATTGGCCTGTAGTTTTCTTTTCTTATGGTGTCTTTGGTTCCTTTTGGTACCAGAGAGATATGGTCTTCATAGAAAATGTTTGGGAATTTTTCTGTTTCTTCAATTTCCTGGAAAAGCTTGAGAAGAACTGGCAATAGGTTCTCTTTAAATGTTTGGAAAAATTTGCTAGTGAATCCATCTGGACCTGGGCTTTTGTTTTTGGAAAGACTTTTGATTATAGTTTCAATTTCCTTGATGTTAATAGAACTCTCCAGTTCCTCTAGATTTTTTTGATTCAGCCTTGGGAAATTATAGAAATCCAGGAATTTATCTATTTCTTCTAGGTTCTCTTGTTTCGTGGCATATATACTTTCAAAGTAGTCTCTGATGATCTTTTGAATATCTTTGGTTTCTGTTATAATATCCCTCTTCTCATTTCTGATTATTATTGTTGTCTCGCTCTTTCTTTGTGAGTCTTGCTAGTGGCTTATCTATCTTGTTTATTTTATCAAAACACCAGCTCTTGGTTTCATTTTTCTTTCAGATTTTTTTTTTTTGGTTTCCATGTCGTTGATTTCTGCTCTAAGTTTTATGATCTCTTTCCTTCTGCCTGGTTTGGCCTCCTCTTTTTAGTCCTTTTCTAAGATCTTAAGCTGTGAAGTCAAGTTGTTTATGTGGGCTCTTTCTTCCTTTCTGAGAAATGCTTTCAGAGCTATAAATTTTCCCCTTAACACGGCTTTAGCCCATAGGTTCTGGTAGCTTGTGTCTTCATTCTCATTTGTTTCCATGTATCTTTTGATTTTGTCTTTGCCTTCATTCCTGACCCACTCGTTTAACATTGAGTTGTTTAATTACCAGGTGTTTGATTTGGTTCTCCGTGTCTGTGTTTGATTCACTTCTTTCTTCAGTGCATCGTTGTCTGAAAAGATGGTTGATACTATTTCTATCTTTTTTATTCTATTGAGCTATGTTTTGTGGCCTAGCACATGATTTATTTTGGAGAATGTTCCGTGTGCACTGGAGAAGAATTTGTATTTTTTCTTTTGGGGGTGTAAAGCCCTTTATAGGCCTATAAGCCCTCTCTCTTCTATTTCTTCCTGCAAAACCAATGTTTACTTGCTGTTTTTGTTCTTGTTGATATATCCAGAGGTAATAAGGCGATGTTGAAGTCTCCAGCTACTCTTGTGTTGCTAGCAATGTCCGCCTTAAGATCTGTTAGCAGTTGTTTTAAATATTTAGCTGTTCCCTCATTAGGTGCATATATATTTTAAAGTGTGATTTTTCCTGTGTTATGTATCCCTTGATGAATAGAAAATGGCCTTCGCTGTCCCTTCTATTTCAAACTGAAATTTATGCTGTTAGATCTAGTATGGCCACCCCAGCTGTTTTTGAGGGAGATGTTTGCTTAGTGGATTTTTTTCCATCCTTT
This sequence comes from Sorex fumeus, assembly GCF_029834395.1. Classification (NCBI taxonomy): domain Eukaryota; kingdom Metazoa; phylum Chordata; class Mammalia; order Eulipotyphla; family Soricidae; genus Sorex; species Sorex fumeus. Next base: position 57,348,519 of record NW_026606065.1, read on the forward strand.
AACTTTGAGTCTGTATTTGCTCTTACTGTTCAGATGAGCTTCTTGTAGGCAGCAGAGTGTTAGGTTCTGTCTCTGAATCCATTTTGCCACTCTGTGTCTCTTAATTGGTGAATTTAGACCATTGAAGTTGAGAGAGATTGTTGTTATGGGGTTTTGGGTCATCTTTCTGTAAGATGCTATTGTGCTTCTAGGGTTTGTCTTGTCTTATAGTAGCCCCTTTAGCTCTTTTAGGTTTGGTTTTGAGTCTATGAAGTTCCTGAGCTGCTATTTATCCAGAAATAGTGTGCCGTTCCTTCAATTTTGAGTGAGAGTTTAGCCAGATAGAGTATTCTTGGTGCCGCATTCATTTCAGTGAGTTTTTCATTGTATCCCACCATTGCCTTCAGGCTTGGAGGGTTTCCTCTGATAGGCCTGCTGTGAAGGTAAGGTGTGCTCCTTTGTATGTGACTTCCTTCTTTAATCTCACTACTTGCAGTATTGTGTCTCTATCCATGGCATCCATCATTCTAACTATGATATGTCTTAGAGTGTTTTTGTTAGGGTCTCTCTTAGCTGGCACCCTTCAGGTTCCTTGAATCTGAATGGCTACACTGTCCAGCTCTGGGAACTTTTAGGCAATGATTTGTTTGATTGTCACTTTTTCATTGGAATTGTTTCCTGACCTTCTGGTAGTGCAATGATTTTAATGTTATTCTTCTTGGAATCATCTCCTAGGACCCTGATTTGCTCTCGAACTATTTTGAGGTCTCTTGCCATTGTTTGTTGTTGCCTGCAGGCTTGGTGCAGCTAATCCTCTAGTGCACTGATTCTGTCTTCATCTGTGGCCATTCTACTGTTGACAGCACAGACTGAGTTTTTTATTTCTGCTACAGAATCTTTTATTCTTGACATTTCTGTCCGTAGCTTTCCAATTTCTGTTCACATTTCTTCCCATAATTTCTCGATTGTTTCTTTCATGTCCTCCTTTTATTTACTGGATATCTGTTTAACTGTTTCATTGAGTTCATTGAACATCTTCATTACTTCATATCTGAACTCTTTCTCAGAAAGGTCATTTAGGTGAGTAGCACCTACTGAGGCTTCTGGACTCTTCTCATCATCCTCCCCTCATGGTGGGGTTTTGCGTTGTTTCTTCATGTTGGTGTGGAATATGGAGAGTGAGATGTTACAGAAGATTGCTGGGTAAGGGTAAATTACCTTCGGCGTATGAGCATCGGCTAGCCCAAAATTAGGCCACCTCACTTCAAAAGAGGCCACCCCCCTACGGGTACCTGGTGTGTGTTGGGGGTACAACCTGGGTTAGGAAGAAGACCGGGCTCAGCGTTGGGGACGATCAGGAAAAGGCTTAGGGATGGTGAGCATCCCAGTGTCCTAGAGGATGCCTGCGGTACATTCTTGGGGAAATCCTAGTCCCGGGTTCGAGTCACTGACCTGGGAGTTTGAAGAAGACCCAATTTCATTCACTTTAAATGAGCTTTTTAGTTTGATGTAATTCCATTTGCTGATTTTTTGTTATTGTTTAAATTGCCATTGTAATTCAGTCTTTAAAGCAAAGATTTTTTTGTTTATGATTTCGTCCATAAGTTTTATGGTTTTCATCTTACATTTAAGTCTTTAGTCCATTTGAATAATTGTATTCAAGTTGTTAGATATTGGTTTAATTTTGTTATTCTGCAAGTGTATTTTCGATTTTCACAATAATTTAAGACAATTTCTTTGCTCTGTTATATACTTTTGGTTTCTTTGTAATCATTAATTGCCCTTAGGACCCAAATCTGAATCCTGTCTGCCTCCTCTTAAGTATATGACTTCAAATGTTGTCTTTAAACATTATGGTGTTCCAGTTTCTTTTTGATAATACGCATGTTTAATGAGAAATGAATGTAAACATTTAATGTAGGGCATGTTAAAATGTAATAACTTTAATTACTATTGTTTATTTGAAACTTTCCCCCTGCATAAAAATAAAAATAGCATCCACATTTTGCAAATGTATTTGCTCATTCCATTACAGATGCTTCTACCTACCTTAAGGGAAATCTTTCAAAACTGTGTACACATTGACTCAAACTTCCCAATAGTCTTTTATTATTTATGGAATTTAGACAATATTTTCCATGTATAAGGCTTTCAGGTATCATAAAATGAATTTTAGTCTCAAACTATATGTGTTATCTTTCTGGAAAAGCAAATTTGGATAAATTTTAGGTTCAAAAGGTACATTTATTTATGCATAGGTGTTGCAATGCATTCCTTGTTAGAAATGACTGAACATTATATGTAAGAAATCAAGAATAAACTGTTATTCAGCATTTGTCTTTTAAATCAGATTTACTTCTGGAAACACTCTATATTCAATAAATACTAGAGACATCTTATTACTCCCTTAAGTGTAGTGTTTAATCCCATCATAACATACTGTCTATAACATTTCATATTGTACCTTGATAGAGTAAATTTGGCAAACAATTTTGTTAGAAGTGGTTTTTTGTTTATCATGTTCTTTTTTCATGAGGTTTACAAGAAAAGAGGGGTTAGAGGCTTTACTAATTCACAAGCAACAGAAATTTTATTGCCATTCTTTTTTTGAATTTTGTTTTCATAGTTTTAACTGGTACTTATCCTAAAGGGATATACACTAAAAGACAGATGTTATTTGAGTCTTTTTTCTTTCCTTTTCCTTAGGCTAGAACTTTTCTATTTATTAATCAGGGGTAACATACATCCTCATGGTTACAGTGCAAGGCAAACGCCCTACCCGCTGTGCTATCGCTCCAGCTCCTAAAACCAACAACACTAAAAATAATCTAGTGTTTAACTTTAGAGGGCATCACTTAAAAAAGGAACAATTTTTTTGTGTTTGAGAAAACTTTTGCTTTACAATGGTTAATTTTCAATAAAAAATCAGGTAATGTAAACTACCTCATTATTTATTAGAGAATATATACTACAAGATAACATTAATTGTAAGATAAAATATTTTGCTTTGCAGAATAAAGTATGTTATAGAGCATTAAGTTTTATATTATATGAAAATAACTTATATAAATTATTATCTTAACTATTTTATCAAAAGCTTCTCAGGATTGGGAATATTTTATATAAAGCAGGTATGTGCAAGTAAAGGGGTACATGTATGTGTAATAAATATATATGTATATATAATGCCTTGAATTTTGTATTAATAAGCTAATACTAAGTTTTTATATCAGAATATGGTAATTTCTAATAGGAACTATTGATTGCAAATGTTTGTATCCCTTTAAGATATATACTTTAAATATTTCACTCTTTCAATTGTAAAACAGAATGGATACAATCCTATATACTTGCTAATGAATGCGCTTTTAGAAAAAATGTTTGATAATTTTAATATTTTTGCTCATATTACACAATTGAAATTAAATTTCTGATAAATAAGATACACTTATAGAAATAATATGACATTATGCAAAATGTATCATCACTATAGAGTTGACATCTTTATTAGATTAATAACAAAGAATTATATAACAAACCATTTTATAATTCAGAGTAGAATTTCATGAATATAATTTGGCAGTTTCAATTAAACTTGGAAGGCTTCTGATGAATTAATTTACTTTGTTAGTGTTATGTGCTTTTAATTTTTTATACACCTTTGTGATAGATGCATATATATATATATATATATATATGTAATCTTTTGTGATCAATTACGGAGAGCATTCCACAGGCTTTCAAAAAGATCGTCATCATCTCCTGGCACTCATAAAAGTTGCTGGAGTCTGTAAATTTTAGGATTAAGATTAATTTCATAAACAAAAACAAACACCGTCCTCCCATTGTTCATTGATTTGTGCGAGCGGGCCCAGTAACGACCCCATTTTGAGTCTTGTTGTTACTGTGTTTGGCATATTGAATATATGAGGATGAGATATTCTTGGTAGCTTGCTGGGCTCTCTGAGAGGGACGGAGGAATTGAACCCGGCTCGGCCGGGCCAGCGACTCGCAAAGCAAACACCCTACTGCTGTGCTATCGCTCCAGGCCCTGCTATCGCTCCGGCCCCAATTTCATTAAATTTCAGAATTTTGAAGTCAAGGATTAATGACTTCTAAAATTAAAAGAAAAATCCAAATTGTCATACTTTTCTTAATGTTTCAAAGAGAGGCGCACACAGATTCAGTGACATCCACTCATAGAATATGATATTGTTTGAATCATAAAATAGCTTCTCTAGCATTAGAAAAATAATATTGAATTGCACAGAATTACTACTTGTACTAGACCTTTCCTAAGAACTCAGGTGTGAGAATTTAAGACAAAAGAAAACTTAACACAATTCTCTCTGGGAAGCAACGTTTGCTGAATAGCCAACAAATTTCAAACACATACAACAAAAGGACTAGTCAAAAATCAATCAGTAAGGTAAGTCATGCAGATCCTTACAGTCATGAGAAAAAACATACAAATGAGGTTTCTGCAAAATTTCAATTTGAAATTTTCTGTGATCATTCATAGCAGGAGCTGGTGATTCTCAGCCATTTAAAGAAAAGTCAGTGGCCTTTTGAGGACAAGAGCCACTGGGAGGAAAAGAAGCCCACCAAAATATGTAATAGGAGACAGAAACCAGCAAAGGCTTTATGCTGTCCCTGAACAGCACCCAGGTTAATATCTCAAGCATCTGTCCTGATCTCTGCGGTCTAAGCTTTTAACTAACTTTAATTAAATGGAACCTTTGGTGTACAAGGGTACATATGCCTGGGGTATGAATAAAAGAAACAAACAGCAGAATCTGGCATATGGTTGCACACACATGCATCATTTGATTTTTTTATTTTTTGCAGGGATATTTTAACATTCATGAGAGATAAAAAAGATGAGAGCAGAAATAGAATGTCTCTCTGGACTTCTACTTTTGCCTTCCATTTCTACCGTCACAGCTAGTATTAAAAACACTATAAGTCTTAATTGTCAGACGCACATTCTGCAATGTTTAAATAGACCCTGTGGATTTGGGTCCAAAACCAAACCAATTGGTTGCAAGCTATTTTTCTCTTCTGTTAGATGTTCTGCTGCAATATTTGCATAAATGTAACCGCGCTGTCCATCTTTTAACTTTCACTCAATTAATTATGCTTCCAGCCCCCTGCTGATGGACAAAAATGAGACTTCATCTGCAAATAGCTTCAGCAGTTTACAGCTTATTAAATGCCAAAATCTAGTTAAGACAGTTTGAGAATTCTCATGTCAGGCATTTCAACATGGCATTTTTAACACAAAATTCTTATTAAAAAAAAATGAGACCACTACTCCAAGTCAGGAGCAAAAAAATCACTGGTATAAAGGTAATGAACAGATTAGAATTTTATACAAATTGTGTACTTAGCATATGTAGCTTACTCTGAACACACTTAATTGGTTTGCCTAATAATGAGAAAGCTATGAGAAAGACTACCAAGTTGACAAGAAAATGGTCTCTACAAATTACAAACAGCTTTCATCTATGGAACTACCTTTTATAATTTATATAAAAGTCTGTTCAGGGTCTGAAAGAAATAAGATGAATGGGAGTTATATACTCAGATATTCTTTTAAAAATAACTTTTCTCTTACTTTATGTGACAGGTTTTACATATTGCATAAAACATCTGGTGCATTCATAAACTAGTATTCTTTATACCATTGGGGTTAGCTCTTTAAGACACAAAGGAAAAGAAAAAATATTCATTAAGCCAGATAAATGCAGAATTTTGCATTGTACTATGAAATAATTGAAGTAACCCTTTCCATTAACTATAGTTCATCATTTTATCCCACTGTGTTTTCACCAACACTCCTATAAAGTTAGATCAAATCAAAATATCCTTGAAAACATAATTTTTCTTCAGGTATCTGGCAATATTTTTGAATTGCTTCTAGGAGTCCTTTACTGTCTGTTTTACAATGATTTATTTATATGATATATTTATATCATTGATATATAATTAATTTTACTTGAGGGCAAAAATTTTATTTAAACTGAGAGAATAAAAATATTTATTAAGAAGATCAGAACTATTAGTACAATAGGTAAGAAACTTTCCTTGCACACAGTAATTCTAGTTTAATTCCTAGCACTGTATATGGTCCCATGAGCACCACCATGATTGACCCATGAGTATAGCCCTTAGAAATAAGACTTGAGCACGGTTGAGTGAAGAACTCACAAATTACTAATATTTACTTTGCATTTAATTTAACAATATGGCTATTGTCACAGAAAAGTAAGGTTATGGTCTTCTGACAATTGGCCATTAAGTTTCAAAGAAATTGTTGATTTTCCTAAATCTTAGACTATATCCTATAGTTCTCTACTGTATTGGATTTTATTGACAAATTGTGTCATGTTTATGTTTTCTCCTTATAAACTTCTGTGATAGAGCTGGATGTGACATGATGATTTATGACAGAAATGTCAGAGATTATTTTAAAAGCAATTTCTGTCTGATCATATACCAATTAACAGCTTTCATAACAAATACTAAAATATGTAGCTGGCATTTGATCAAAAGGAACATATTTCATTGCTGGTATTTGTATATTTGAGACATATTAAGGAAGTCCATATATCTACTCTAATGTTACAGCTCTCGAAATACAACATCCCTGAGACAAAATAGTATTATACACTATTCCAAGTGTATAGGATAGCCCTCACTATAGAGTTTCCAATATAAAAAGAAAAAAGTATAAAAATAGCAGGTAAATTCCCAGTTTTATCAATCTACCCTATTTTTTTTTTTTTTGCTTTTTTTGGATCACACACGGTGATGCTCAGGGGTTTCTCCTGGCTCTGCACTCAGGAATTACTCCTGGCAGTGCTCAGGGGAACCATATGGTGTGCTGGGAATCGAACCCTGGTTGGCTGCGTGCAAGGCTACCACCTTACCCATTGTGTTATCACTCCAACCCGTAGCTTATTTTCTATGTATGCTTATATAAGCAACAAGAACAGACTTTTAAATTAAAGGGAAATGGTGTAACTTTGCTAGTTCACAGAAAAGAGACATTTTAAGATGGAATTTTGTGTTATAGAGAAATTTTATGAAAGTCTATTATGTTTCAGTAGTCCTGCAGGACTAGAATAAATTAGCATCATGCCCCTCCCTTTCTATCTCCCACTACCATATATGATTTTATCTACGTTGGATAGAAGGCTTATTTTATTACATTTGTGATTGTTTCTTGGTTTAATATATAAGAATGGGACTTGAGTGAAAGCACACTGACCACTCGGGTTCTGTATTCATATGGTACCCTGAGCACTCTCAGTAATGATCCTTGAGAACAAAGGCAAAAATAAGTCTTAAGGTGTGAACCCCGCAAAGAAACAAACAAAAAACCAAAAAAAAAAAATCCCAAAACAACAAAAAGTAAGAATGTCTGCAAAAGCAGCTGAGAAACAATTAAAGTCCAGAAAGAGAAGAAAACAAAAAGCAGACAAGACCACCAAAATAAAAAATAAGTTTACTACTTCGATTTTTGTATATATATAAATATGATCTTATTAAATTTTGGATATATTGGAGTACCCAAATAAGTATTTGTTTTCTTATTCTTAAGAAAGATTTGAAGATTTTATTAGACTTGGATGTTGTTCTACTATATGTATCCAATCATTTGGAATGTAGACTAATTTCAACTTATCAAGCAAATGATCATTTTACTGCTACAAATGAATTCTGAAATATTTTCATGTAAGAAGGTTGCAGAGATAATAACTTAAGTTTCAAACATATGGCATAGGATTTTTTCGGGGGGTGGGTATTAACAGAGAAGCAGCAGAGCTCTATAGTCCAATTACTTTCCCTAATATGTAGTCCAGGCATACATGTTCTCATATTCTATGGTCTCATTTCCCACAAAGAAAGGCTTGCCTACCAGTATTCTGGAAATGATAAAAGGAATCAGCCCCCTTGTACGCACACACTCCACCTTTCCCATCTTTGTTTATCCAAATCTAGCTTACCCTCAAAAATTAGAGAACATTTTAGTGGAAAAAAAATGTCATTAAGATTCTCCAAATCTGCAAGCTACATTCAAAACTATCTTATGCAGGTCCCTTAATTTAACATGACATAATTATGGAATTAGCCCTAAGCTTTAAATCTCTGCAGACTAATTTGTTTGGTGTCAACAATTCCTTGGTGAGAAATCAAACGGAACTTGAGTCTACTATGCTGGAGAATCAGGGAGAATTGATTAGGGGACTTCGGATCCCAAGACAACAATGTTGAAGGGAAGGGGATCCTCTCTTGGGAAAGCTGTGGTATTTGTTATATGCATGAAACCCTATCATTGACAGTATCATAAAACACAGTGACTCATTTTTTTAAAAAAATACATTTGCCTTAACCATTGTACTGTCTCTCTACTCCCTAGATCAACTTAATTTGTGATAATCAAAAAATGGAAAAATTCCTACATTCATCAGTATTTGCTCAATTATAAACAGGAATAAAACCCTGACACTCATATAGTCAGGGAAAAATTATAAAGCATTCTAAGGAAAATATCTATGATCTGGAACTGTGTTTAGGTACATTTCTATAAGAAAGCAAAAAAAAAATCAGACAATTTAAGTACGGTTATCTGCTGACAGAGCACAGAAAGAGAAGAAACAGTAATTAGAAACATGAACTGGGACACTTCAGGAGGAAATTGTTCGTATTGATGCTTACAAAGTAATAGCTATTATCATAATCCATCAAATTGTACACCTTTGCTATGTCATAAATTTCATGTTGATTTTCTTTCATTAATCACTTAATCACTTAACTTCCCGTTAGTCGTCGATTTGCTCAAGCGGGCGCCAGTAACGTCTCCATTTGTCCCTGTCGCGTGCTAGTGTAGCCCAATGGCATCTCTTCGCTCCGGGAACATGGAGGGCCTCAAACCGATCGTTCATGATCTTGACAAAGAAGTCTGACCATCTGGTAGGTGGGCGGCCACGCGGTCTCTTGACATCCCATGGAATCCAATCAGTAACAGCTCTAGTCCAATGGTCGTCTTTAAATCTCATTACGTGACCAGCCCATCTGATTTTCGACACCTTGGCATATGAGACAGCGTCCCTGATCCTTGATCATCGACGGATGTCAGAACTCCGGATTCGTTCTCTCATTTGAGTGAAACGTGATATTCCAAGCATAGCTCTTTCTATTCTTCTTTGGGAGACCTGAATGGCGTTCTCATCTTGTTTGCGTAGGGCCCAGGTCTCTGAGGCATATGTTAATGCAGGAAGAACAGTGGAATCAAAGAGATGTGCCCGGAGCCGGAGGTTCTTCGTCCTCTTAGCTATTTCTTCGACGTTCTTGAAGGCGTTCCAAGCCGCTCTCTTCCTCCTGCGCAGCTCGGGTGCCAGGTCATTTGTCATGTTGACTTCTCGACCTAGGTACACATAGCTGTTGCATTCGGAGATGGTCGTTCCATTGAGAGCAAATGGGGCGTCAGGAACAAGGCTGTTTCTCAGAAACATTGTCTTCATAACATTCAGCTGTAGTCCTACCTTTCCACACTCACGGTCAAAGTCGGCCAGCATTTGTGCCGCTTGGCTGATGTTTGGTGTTATTAAAACAATGTCATCAGCAAAGCGAAGGTGGTGTAGTTGCCGACCATCTATCTTCACTCCCATTCCTTCCCATTCCAGTCGTCGCATGATGTTCTCGAGGGTGGCACTGAAGAGTTTCGGTGAAATGGTATCACCCTGCCGCACCCCTCTCTTGACATCAACGATCACTTCTTTGTAGAATGGTGAGATCCTGGTAGTGAATCCGCAATACAGCTCACGGAGGATCCTGATGTATTGGGCTTGAATGCCCTGATTGGCTAGGGCTTCAATGACCGCTTCCATCTCAACAGAATCAAAGGCCTTCTTTAAATCAATGAACGTTAAGCAGAGTGGCATCTTGAACTCCCGAGAAACCTCAATGAGCTTGGTTACCGTGTGGATATGGTCGATGGTGCTGAATCCTTTGCGGAACCCTGCTTGTTCGCATGGTTGTCCTTCATCTAGTGTTCTGCCAATCCTATTCAGGATGACTCGAGTGAACAGCTTGTAGATGACAGACAATAGGCAGATCGGGTGATAGTTGCCAATGTCATGGATGTCTCCCTTCTTGAACAGTAGTACGGTCCTGCTGGTTTTCCATTGGGACGGAACCTTGCATTCAGACAGGTAGCGAGTGAAGAGCCGAGCCAGTGTATTGATGAGTACTGACGGCAGGTTCTTCAGGTGTTCAGGTCTGACCTTGTCTGGGCCGGGTGCTGTTTGCTTCGTTGGTAAAGAAGCAAACAGCACCTGGTCCTTCTTTCATTAGTGTCCTTAAAATTTTTAAATTACTTGAATAGTCTGATTCTCATTTCGGTCAGAGCACTTGCCTGGCATGCAGCTGATTCATTAGGGTGCCCTGAGCACTGTTAGGTGTGACCTCTGAACAAGGAGTTAGGAGTAAGCCTCAAGCACTGCTGGGTATGGCCCCCAAAGAAAAACTGCACTGAACTGCACTATCCTCCCATTGTTCATCGATTTGTTAGAGTAGGCACAGTGACGTCTCCATTGTGAGACTTGTTGTTACTATGTTTGGCATATCGAGTACGTCACGGGTAGCTTGCCAGGCTTTGTCATGCGGGCAGGATACTCTCCATAGTTTGCCGGGCTCTCTGAGAGGGGCAGAGGAATCGAACCCGGCTCGGCTGGGCCAGGCAGGCGGCTTGCAAGACAAACGCCCTACCGCTGTGCTATCACTCCAGCCCAAAGAAAAACAACAAAAATTTCCCTGGAAGTCGTAAGCAAAGCTGGGGCTGGAACTCTAGGCCTGGATGCTGAGGCGGCATTTTTTTTTTGGCTCATCCTGTCTTTGCTTCTTTCTCTGTCCAAATCCCCCTCGTGCTTAAACTCCAGCTCACAGCCCACCACATCCAGGCAGCCGCATGCCCGGCTCACAAAAGTCATTTAGTCTTTTAAGTGGTCAAGAGTTTAGAGACTTGTTGTGTTTCTTAGTCGGCTCTATGACTTGTTAGTGGTATGACTCTTGGCCAGTTATCTTTTAGTCTACTTTTTCTTTGATGGGGGTGTTGGAGTAACATGCATTGGTGCTCAGTAGTTACTCCTGACTCTGCACTCAGGAATTACTCCTGTCAATGACTTGAAGAACATGTGGTTTGGACTCTATTCAAGAGGCAACGAAGAAGGAGACTCAAGTGGCTTTGAACATGTTTTCTCAGATGAGTCCCCTGTGCTTTGGAAAGAGAGAGCTGGGGGAATGAGGAGAAAGGGCTTTCCTTAGGAGCAGCCACACTAGAGAGCAAGGGTGGGGGCAGGGGCAATGAAACTCTCGGGCTAGGAAGACGGTCGGAGGAGCCACCTCTGGAGTGTCTTTCTTCTAAGGGAGAGAAGATCAGAAACTGGGGCTACCAGAGGCCACATGCAGAAAGGTAAATGGTTTGGGGATGCCGTTATCCATTGTCTACCTCTGAATGGTGCTCTGCCCTCCAAGCATCATCATCTACTTGCCCAAAGGACCAAGAACTTTCTCCCTTTTGATTAACGATCCCCCCTCCTCCTCCCCCGCCAAACACCTCCACCACCACCAGTCTTGGTGCTCTAGGAGAAATGACAGAAAAGTATCCCTGACCATTGTTAGCTGGAAAGGGAACCCTGACAAAGGCTCCAGTTAAATGCAGGGCGGAGAGGGGCACAGTGCACTCTGGGAAGGCAGAGCAACTTGGCATCCCAGGGTCCAGAGGCTGGAGAAGGAAGCTGACCTGAGCATGGAAAGGGGGTGGGGTGGGGACTGGAGGGAAGGCCAACCCCCCTATCCTGGACTCTTTGCTGTAGATGAAATCAAAAAAGGCAAGGTCACTGGCTTCCATAACTGGATCCGCTTCTACATGCAGGAGAAGGAGGGCCGGGTCGACTACTACAGACACATCTACGACGGGCCGCTGAGTACAGAGTGACCCTGGGTGGAAAAGTTGGTTAGGATCTGCGCTCCTGGTTGGCATCTGCGTTCCGCATGGTCCGACGTGCCTGTTGTGCTGTGCTCGTCAGCAGCCGAGCAGGGATCGACTGATTGCTGAAGGGCAAGTTCTGCCAGGGAGTTCACTAGCATGTCCCTCCAGACAGAGAAGCTTCTAGTACTTCAGGGGTTCAGGAGGCAGAGGGCCCCTCTCTGGATGAGAGCTGCTGCTGGAGAAGGGGAGCCCTAGAGGGGAAAACAATGGGCCAGCACCTCCCTCCCGGGTACGTATCCTTAGAACATGACCTGGTTGGAAGTTTCCGCCTGGCTAGTCTGAGTTAAACTCCTGACATTAGTAGCCCTCTACCCCCTATGCTTCATTGCCAGGCCAGGCAGAATGGAAGTAATGACTGTGCTCACAGCAAACCAGGCCGGCCTGCGGACCATAGGTGTAGAACCATGGTTAGCTATGTGCAAGGCAAGAGTACAAATATATATATATATATATATTTTACCAAGAGTACAAATATATATATATATATATATATATATATATAATAGGGACTTGACCAATAGCACAGCAGTAGGGCATTTGTCTTGCACACCACCAGCCCAGCTGAGCAGGTTCAATTCCTCCACCCCTCTCTGAGAGCCTGGCAAGCTACCGAGAGTGTCTCGCCCACATGGCGATGGCAAAGCCTGGTAAGCTACCCGTGACGTATTTGATATGCCAAACACAGTAAGAACAAGTCTCAAAATGGAGATGTTACTGGACCCACTTGAGCAAATCGATGAACACCGGGAGGGCAGTGACAGGATATTATATATGTTATATATATAACACATATATAATATATATTATATATTATATATTATATATACCTATATATTATATACCTATATATTATATATATATAATATAGGTATATATATTAACCAATATCACCAGCACAGAAAAGCCTGGCAAGCTACCCATGACATATTTGATTTGCTAAACACAGTAACAACAAGTCTCACAATGGAGACGTTACTGGGCCCGCTCTAGCAAATCGTTGAACAATGGGAGGACAGTGCTACAGTGCTACAAATTCCCATTGGCTTTTGTTGCTTAAGGATGTTGCCGTCACAGTAGCCTTGGGTAGTTCTTTATTCTGCCAAATAAATATGAAAGAAAGAAAGAAAGAAAGAAAGAAAGAAAGAAAGAAAGAAAGAAAGAGAAAAAAAGAGAAGGGAGGAAAACAGGAAGGAAGGACGGAAGGAAGGAAAGAAGGAAGGAAGGAAGGAAGGAAGGAAGGAGGGAGGGAGGGAGGGAGGGAGGGAGGGAGGGAGGAAGGAAGGAAGGAGGAAGGGAGGAAGGAAGGAAGGAAGGAAGGAAGGAAGGAAGGAAGGAAGGAAGGAGGGAGGGAGGGAGGGAGGGGGGAGGGAGGGAGGGAGCGAGGGAGGGAGGAAGGACGGAAGGAAGGAAGGAAGGAGGGAGGGAGGAAGGAAGGAGGAAGGAGGAAGGAAGGAAGGAAGGAAGGAAGGAGGGAGGGAGGGAGGGAGGGGGGAGGGAGGGAGGGAGGAAGGAAGGAAGGAAGGAAGGAAGGAGGGAGGGAGGTAGGAAGGGGGGAGGGAGGGGGAGGGAGGGAGGGAGGAAGGAAGGAAGGCAGGGAGGAGGAAGGAAGGAAGGAGGGAGGGAGGGAGGGTGGGAGGAAGGGGGGAGGGAGGGAGGGAGGGAGGGGGGAGGGAGGGTGGGAGGGAGGAGGAAGGAAGGAAGGAAGGAAGGAAGGAAGGAGGGAGGGAGGGAGGGAGGAAGGGGGAGGGAGGGAGGGAGGAAGGTAGGAAGGAAGGGAGGGAGGAAGGGGGGAGGGAGGGAGGGAGGGAGGAAAGACGGAAGGAAGGAAGGAAGGAGGGAGGGAGGGAGGAAGGAAGGACAGAAGGAAGGAAGGAAGGAGGGAATGAGGGAGGGAGGGAGGAAGGACGAAAGGAAGGAAGGAAGGAAGGAAGGAAGGAAGGAAGGAAGGAAGGAAGGAAGGAAGGAAGGCGGGCGGGAGGGAGGGAGGGAGGGAGGGAGGGAGGAAGGAAGGAAGGAAGGAAGGAAGGAAGGAAGGAAGGAAGGAAGGAAGGAAGGAAAGCGCCATACCCGCTGTGCTATTGCTCCAGCACCTCAAAAAGGTTTTATAGTATTTTGTGAAATGGTGAGGAATAACATAAAATACTCAGTTAAACAAATTCCTATCACACACATCTCACATTTTAAAATCAAATCTCTTATCAAATACTATAAAGTTTATTGTCTCCATGTCTCCTAAATTTACACATGCTTACTCCATTACCACATCTATTACCTTAATCTACGTAACAAAATTTACTTAGATTGTTTACATAACCTTTCACTTTCTACAATCATCAAAAGATTTGCTATTCAATTTTTTAGGCTGAAAATTTTATTTATTTTTAAAATTTTTATTAGTGAAACACCATGAGGTACATTTGTAGACTTACAAATTTTTGTGCTTGGGTTTCAGTTATACAATGTCAAGTACCTATCCCTCCACCAGTGCCCATTCTCCACCACCACTAATCCCAGTATTCCTCCCACCCCCATCCCCCCATTCCCACCTTTACTCCGTGGCAGGGCATTCCCTTTTGTTCTTTCTCTCCTTTTGGGTGCTGTGGTTTGCAAAAGAGGCATTGAGTGGCAATCATGTTCAGTCTATAGTCTACTTTCAGCATGCATCTCCCATCCTGGGAGAATCCTCCCAACACCCTTTATTTGGTGCTCCCTTCTCTATTTAAGCTGCCTTTTCTCCTAGCGTGTGCAGCTGTCCTCCAAGCCATGGAGTAAACATCCTGGTACTTATTTCAGCTATTCTTGGGCATTAGTCTCTATTTCGTTAGTTTATGTTCCCCAGATGAATGCAATCTTTCTATGTCTGTCCCTTTCTTTCTGACTCATTTCACTTAACATGATACTTTCCATGTAGTACCACTTGTATGTTAATTTCATGACTTTATCTTTTCTAATAGCTACATAGTACTCCATTGTGTACCAAAGTTTCTTTAACAAGTCATCTGTTCCCGGGCACTCAGTTTTTTTCCAGATTCTAGCTATTGTAACCAGTGCTGCAATGAACAATCCGAAAAATGAATGAAACCAAGAGCTGGTCTTTGAGAAAATAAATAATATAGATAAACCACTAGCAAGAATCACAAAGAAAGAGAGAACCCTAAAAAATCGATTCAGAAATGAGAAGGGGGATATCACAACAGAAACCAAAGATATTTAAAACATCATCAGAGACTACTTCGAAAGTCTGTATGCCACAAACAAGAGAACCTAGAAGAAGTGGATAAGTTCCTGGATTCCTATCATCTCCCAAAGCTGACTTAAGAAGATATAGAGTACATCAACAGACCTATTAACATGAAGGAAATTGAAACTGTAATCAAATGTCTTCCCAAAAACAAAAGCCCAGGTCCAGATGGATTCGCTAGCGAATTTTTCCAAACATTTAAAGCGGACCTATTGCCAGTACTTCTCAAGCTTTCCCAGGAAATTGAAGAAACAGAAACTCTCCCAAACAGTTTCTATGGAGGCCATATCTCTCTAATACCAAAAGGAACCAAAGACACCACAAGAAAAAAAATTGCAGGCCGATAAACTGATGAACATGGATGTGAAGATTCTCAACCAAATACTAGCAAATAGAATTCAACAACTCAACAAAAATCATACAACATGACCAATTGGCATTCATCCCGGGGATGTAAGGATGGTTTAACATTCAGAAATCAATCAACAAAATCCATCATATCAACAAAAGAAAAGATACAAACCATTTGATCATATCAATAGATGCAGAGAAAGACTTGACAAGATCCAGCACCCTTTTATGATGAAAACCCTAGCCAAAATGGGTATAGAGGGGACTTTCCTCAATATACTTAAAGCCATCTACCACAAACCTACAGCAATCCTCAATGGGGAAAAACTGAGAGCCTTCCCCTTAAGATCAAGGACAAGACAAGGTTGCCCACTATCTCCACTGCTGTTCAATATAGTACTGGAAGTACTTGCAATAGCGATTAGAAAGAAAAAGATATTAAGGGCAATTAGGTAGGAAACAAAGAAATCAAGCTCTCACTATTTGCAGATGATATGATACTGTACTTAGAGAACCCCAAAACCTGTACCAAGAAACTTCTAGAATCAAGAGACTTGTATAGTAAAGTTGCAGGCTATAAAATCAATACTCAAAAGTCCATGGCTTTCCTATATGCAAATAGTGAGAGAGAAGATAGTGACATGAAAAAAACAATCCCATTTACAATTGTGCCACAGAAAATCAACTACCTAGGAATTAGCTTAACTAAGGAAGTTAAGGATGTGTACAGAGAAAACTACAAAATGCTACTTCAGGAAATAAAAGAGGACATGAGAAAATGGAAAGATATCCCCTGCTTATGGATCGGGAGAATTAACATTGTCAAAATGGCAATACTTTCCAAAGATTGTACAAATTCAATGTGATCCATATAACGATACCCATGACATTCTTCAAAGAAATGGAGCAAACACTCCTGAAATTCATATGGAACATAAACACCCAGGAATAGCTAAAGCAATTCTTGGGAAAAAGAAAATGGGAGGAAAAAGAAAATGGGAACCCTCACTTCAAACTCTACTACAAAGCAGTAACAATTAAAATAGCATGGTACTGGAACAAAGGCAGAACTGCAGACCAATGGAACAGGGTGAAATATACTGACATCTCCCACCTAACATATGATCATCTAATCTTTGATACGGGAGCAAGAAATGTGAAGTGGAGTAAGGAAAGCCTCTTTAGCAAATTGTGCTGGCATCACTGGACGGCTACATGCAAAAAATGGGCTCAGATCTCTGCCTAACACCATGTACAAAAGTAAGATCAAAATGGATTAAAGACCTCAACATCAGACCAGAAACCATAAGGTACATTAAAGATGAGGTTGACAAAACCCTCCACGACATTGAAACTAATGGTATCTTCAAAGATGCCACACCACTGGCCAAGCAAGTGAAAACAGAGATAGACATATGGGACTATCTTAAACTAAGAAGCTTCTGCACCTCAAAAGAAACAGTGACCAAAATACAACTATGGTCTACAGAATGGGAAAGGATATTCACCCAATACACATCTGACAAGGGGTTGATATCAAGGATATACAAAGTACTGGTTGAACTCCACAAAAAGAAAACATCCAACCCCATCAAAAAATGGGGCGACGAAATGAATGGAAACTTTCTCAAAGAAGAAATACTAATGGCTAATAGGCAAATGAGCAAATTCTCTACATCATTATTCATCAGGGAGATGCAGATCAAAACCACAATGAGATATCACTTCACACCATAGAGCCTGGTCCACATCCAAAAGAACAAAAGAAACAGGTGTTGGCATGGATGTGATGAGAAAGGAAACCTCCTTCATTGCTGGTGGGAATGCCAAATGGTTCAGCCCTTTTGGAAAACAGTATGAATGATTCTCAAAAAAATTGAAATTGCTCCCATTTGACCCACAATACAACTCCTGGGAATATATCCCAGAGAGGCAAAATATGTAGTCGAACTGACATCTGCAGTTGTTTGTTCATTGCAGCACTGTTTTCAATTTTTTAAGTGTTTGCTAAAATCTTCCAGTAACTTTATTTTTCATACCTTTCTTAAGTGTATTATGATCTTAACAATCTTTATCTGCTCCAGCTTCTTATAAATTCCTTTACTTTTTGCTGTTTGCTTTCTGCGTTCTGGGATTTAATACAATCCTTGAAAATATACCACATGCCGAATTTCTCACTTCTTAGACCAGCACAAATATCTCCTTGTGCTGTGTGCTCACTTGGACAGGGCAGAACCTAAGCATTGTTAAAAAGTTTCAGGGCCATTTATTTGTTTCACTAGGATATATAGTTTGATTATGAACTAGTCTTACTGCAGCCTGAAATCAAGAAATTTATAGAAAGAAATGGGGTCTAATATCAAAATGAAACTGACTGAGAAAAATATGTACCTAAAAGGCTGGAGTGATGGCACAGTGGGTAGGGCGTTTGCCTTGCACGCAGCCAACATGGCCGACTTGAGTTCGATTCCTCCGCCCCTCTCGGAGAGCCTGGCAAGCTACCGAGAGTATCTCGCCCGCACGGCAGAGCCTGGCAAGCTACCCATGGTGTATACGATTTGCCAAACACGGTAACAACGAGTCTCACAATGGAGACGTTACTGGGCCTGCTCGAGCAAATTGATGAGCAACTGGAGGACAGTGACAGTGAAAAGCAAGTACCTCAAACTCATTGTCAAGGTAATTCAATGAATAATAAGAAACTGATACTAATTGAGAATACATCCTATTCATGTATCTTAGAGAGGTGCAATGCTACTAAAATATTAGAATTCAATGAGATTCATTATTTAACAATTGCGTCATGAGGTGACTTGTACCCATCTCTCTTTACATTTTAGCACAGCAGGCATCACTGTTACAGAGTTTCTGAGTTTTTTGAGGTCTCCAATATGCTTTTGTCATGAAGCAAAACATGTAGTGGGGTTATCTCATCTATTTTATTATCACAGCATAGGAGCAAAGGTTATGAACGAACAAAACAGATGAGCCACAAAAAATAATATGTGTACTGTACCATATAACTTAATTACTCCCACCCATCTTACTCTCATATATGTTAATATTTCCTGTGAAAACATAAATACTACCTTAGTTTACAAGTTATTGCTGTACATACCTTTAGATCAATGTCCAAGTAAAATGAATATTTTTAGTATAGCTTGTTTTTAACAAACTATAATTATGACTTTTATCGATTAATTTAAGAGAGTGGTACCATATCTGCCATCATATTTGTAGTATTTATAGCTCCTAACACATATTGATATGTTGAAGAAGTTAAATTTTCCTTGATAAAGGAAAGAATACAAAGCAACTGCTTTTATATCTTATAGCAGGGATTCACTTATCCAAAACCCTAAGAATTATTATTTTATTCCCAGGGAAAGTTAAACTAAGGTAAGAGGGGTTGGAGTGATAGCACAGCGGGTGGGGTGTTTGCCTTGCATGCAGCCAACCCGTGTTTGATTCCTGGCATCCATATGGTTCCCCTGAGTACCGCGAGGAGTGAGTCCTGAGTGCAGAGCCAGGAGTAACCCTGAGCATTACTGGGTGTGGCCCAAAAATTAAATAAATAAATAAATAAATAAAGTCCAGTCACTGTCTTCCCGTTGATTGTCGATTTGCTCGAGCGGGCCCAGTAACGTCTCCATTGGAGACTTTGTTGTTACTGTGTCTGGCATATCGAATACATCACGGGGAGCTTTCCAGGCTCTGCGTGCGGGCGAGATCCTCTCGGTAGCTTGCCGGGCTCTCCGAGAGGGGCGGAGGAATCGAACTCGGGTTGGCCATGTTGGCTGCATGCAAGGCAGACGTCCTACCGCTGTGCTATCGCGTAAAGTTAAAAATTAAAATCTGTATAATAATTAGGAAAATGAGCAATATTTACCAGGAAACTAGTATTCTTTTCTTGTTTGTTTATTTGTCTTGGGGATTCAGTAGAAGTACTCAGGACTTACTGGTGTTCTTTTTTTTTTTTTTTTTGACTTCATTGTTCAGTACTGTTTGCTGTTTTCTTTTACGTCACTGGCGCATATCAGATGCCTGAACCAATCTTGGTGTCAACTGAGTGCAAGTCAAGTACCTGCCCATTATACTCTCTCTACCCAGCTAGTAACCATTTTATGACTCTTCTACTCACCAAGTCTTTGGTCAAAGTATACACAAAGAAGATATAAAGTAGACAGAATTTTTTATCATTCATATTTCACGTGAAAATGGCTATACTTAAGTATAAAATGTCAATTATCTGTGTGCTCTGGAATAGAATAGAAACTCTGGTTTTGTGAGAAATTTTGCAATTTCAGCTAGTGTCCTACAAATATTTTTTGCAATCCATATTTTTCCCTTGGAAAAAATACCAATCCTTTTTCCAAGTAGTAAAATCTAAAATTGCACCGAGTGGATAAAATCTGATCAAATATGAACAACACAGTTTACTCTATCAGATAGAAATATAATTTGATAAGGGTTAATCTAAAATACATGTCACTTATTACTATTCTATACCTCCAATTTCCCTTGCAATTTCAAATAGTTTACATATAATTTTAAACTGGGGCATCATACTAAGTTAAAACTATTACTTTGGAAAAAAAATAGATATCCAATGATATCTTGATAGCAATAATAAAAAGATTACCTCTCTATGTCTAGAATGATTTTCTGAAGGTGCTGAAACACAGTTCTATGAATTATAGATGTTAGAAATACCTGCTTACTTACTCTAAACACCTAATTTAAACTGTTGTATAAGGAAAAAGTAATGTTTCTGAGATTTGTGATCTGAGATATATTTATTATAGGAACTATCATTCTCAAGCTACTTATATGCATTGTAAAAACAGTGTCAATGTGTGATTCAGGTCATGTTGGAGAAAGGAGGAAGAATTTTTGATGCAGGTACAACATATCCAATTGGGAGTGGTAGGGGAAACAGGAAAATAAATACTAAGTTTGTGACCTTTTTATAACAGACATTGTGGGGATGGATAAAGGAGTAATTTAATTTATTGACAAATTTCTTTGTGGTTTTTAAAGACGATAACAATTTCTTCTACAATTAAAAGCTTCCTGTTCCTTAAAGCAAATTTAAAGGAGTTAGTAAAAATGATAGGCATGTGCTAATAACTTGTTGATTGGTGGAGAATAATTAATATAGATCTTTAAATTCATAATATTCAAGTTGACATTCAACTGTACTAATGTATGGCAATATATGCTGAACATCAATTAATAAATGAAACTTTAAGATATTTGAAGAAAAAATTAAGTATTTTTATACAATGGAATTATACAATTTCAGACCATTAGAAAGTCAAATATTGAAAAACACTTTCCTATAATTAATATTCTTTTTCATATACATCGCACTATACATGATTATTATCACCATAACTCCAGGAAAATTAGTCACATTTCAGAAAACAGTCACATTTCAGAATCTTGCTACAGTCAAAAGCAAATTCTCAGTTCTTTATTTTTTAATTTTTTTATTTTTTTGCTTTTTTGGGTTGTACCTGGCGATGCACAGGGGTTACTCCTGGTTTTGCACTAAGGAATCACCCCTGGCAGTGCTCAGGGAACCATATGGGATGCTGGGAATTGAACTCGGGTCGGCTGCGTGCAAGGCAAAATCCCTACCTGCTGTGCTATCGCTCCAGCCCCCAAAAACAAATTCTATGACAAAAATATAACCATCATTGCTGTCAAATTACAATTTTAATTCCTAGTTTCCAAATATTTAGAGAGTACTATTACCTACTTATACAACACTCCATTTTTATTATCTGTCTTTATCAAATAACTCACCGCTAATAAATAATTAATAAATCACCACTAATGTTTTTGTCCTCCTCAAACTATCTGTTGTGTGTTTCATTTTTTCATAATCCCCCTTTTCTTGTGTAAGAGTTAATTTGATAAATACGCAATATTGATTGTGAGTGGCTGTCCATAAATTAAAAGGTCTTCTGTTTTCATAGGTAATATCTGTGTGTCAAAGAGAAATTTCCTGAAGACACAGTATTAATTCACAAGAATAACACTCAGAGAGAAAGCCTATCTTTAGGGACTTCATATTTACCTTCTTTCCTAATCCACATATTCACTTTGAGCAATTACATCCACACAATGTCAAATGTATAAAAATGTCTTTTTAATGAGTTTAATATTGTCTATCTGTGACTTCCACTGTAGCTGGTGTATGCTTTTGTGATCTCCAGAGTATGCTATGTTCTCTTACCTCTGAGTCATTGGACATATTTTTCATAAGCAGAGGTTTCCTGAAAGAAGTATTGTGCTTGATCTTCAACACTTTTTTTTAATAATCTGAGCCAGTTCTTTATTGTGACATTTTCCATTCCTATATTCTACCAGCAAGATTAATTGCAGACCATATTCACCTTTGTATCAATCAGAACTTTCATTATTCTGTTCACAATGCAAAAATAATTTTGTGGACTGACCGAATAAATGAACGTGCTAAAACAAAAGTAACTCTGTAAAGAAAACATTTGTGGATAAGCCATTATAATTAGTCAAAATATAAATCACTGAGAAGTTACATATGTCAGCTAAATTTTTTGATTGAAGAGAACTAAAGTGTTTTATATTTTATATTCCAGGTAGGCATCCACATATTTTGAAAGTTTTTCTTTTGTGTGTTTCACTTTTATGAAATACCTACCTGAGACCTCTTCTTGCTAACCAAAAGAAGTCTAATGAAAAACAAATTGCAATAATAATTCTCCATGTTTACTTTGGAGCAGCTGGTCTAAAGGTCGTGTCTGCTCCTGGAAGTGAGTAGCACAGCTAACTTTCTTGGAATGTTTCATACTTGCACAGTTATAATATCACTAATTAAGTTCTATGTTCCTGTTTTATGATTTTGGAACCCTTCGATATTTAATAAGTTAATGTTATTAGCTTTATATCGTTTCAGTTTCCTAAATAGTATCACAGGATGCTCTACTTTAATACAGCAGGATAAGGGCTCCCTTTCAAAGACTACCTTAGTTGACATTCTTATTTATATTTTTTTATATTTTTGAAATTCACAGTGCAGAATTGATATTCACATTTGTTGATAGAATATTTCTCTGTCACTATAATAATCCCATTTTTTTTTGTTTTAGTTTTTCCAGTGTCATGAGGAATACAAAATGTCCTTCAGGTAGTTTTAACTATCAGCCCCTTCTGTGCTACTATTAAATATCCACAAAATTCTTCTACCCTTGAGCACAAAAATTGATATCAAATCTTGTCACTAGAAAATATGAGCATCATTACCCACATGTTTGCCTTTGTATCTATATCTGAGACAAATACACATCATATGGTGTACTGTGTCACAAAGTGTACTATATATCACAAGAAAACACCATGGCTTCACATGATTTTTCTTCCAGCTTTTGCAGTAGTTAAGTTTTCAGGAGGTGATTCAAGCATTCACCAAAGTGATTTAGTCTCACATTAGATGAATAACTACAAGCTGAGACTATATTTGGTTAGTAACTATCTTGTTACTTCACTCTGTAGGAATCTGGATTACACGGTTGCAGAATATCATTCAATGAATATTTCTGACACTGGTACGAAGAGCAAGCAAAATAAAAAACAATGATTTTCTGTTATAGTGAGGAACCCTTGCTAACTGTTCACTCCTCTAGAAGGAAGGAGTTAATATTAACAATCTAGTAGGCTCCAATCTGGAGAAATTAAACTCTGTTTAGCAGGAACTCTGAGTGTTTGGGAATTTCGCAGTCTAGTGAGCCTACCTTGTTAAGGGGATGCATGAGTGTTTTAAGAAATGTTTCCTAGTTATTCATTCATAATTTCTATGAGAACAACTAATTTTTGTTGTTTTATTCTTTAGCACTTTCGCTGTTGCTATATCAGAATCTGGAGTAATGTCTGGCACATGGTTGAAACTCCAATAAATATTTATTGAATTCATATGTTAAATCTCTGTGCCCATAAATACGAGGTTACTGAACACATTTTAGCACCACAGGTTGGTTGAAAAAATAAATTACAAATATTCTTAGTATACATATACTGATGATTTGATAATGGAATAAAAATATGAGTATCCCTTATATGTTGTTCAGTAAGAGCTTGCAACAGATTCTTTGGTTCTAGGCCTTCCCATAGTTTCAATCTGTGCATCTGTTCCCCATCTTTATTTATCATCAATCATTACACAGACTAGCCACTGCTAACTAATCTGGATCATAGTAGCAAAGGAATAACAAATGGCCAAAGGCAACGAGAGACCTTGAAAAGCAGCCTAAGCTTACTAAGGGGAAAGAAGAAGCTGGGAGTGGATAGGAGTCTTTGGTTAGGGACCTTGGAATATCACTTGATGAAGGCGGATATCCTGGTGATGGGTTGGTTGTTGGAATGCATATGCACGAAACTTCATTGACAGTATTGTGAATAACATTGCCTCAATACAATTTTAAGAAATTAGCAGAACTCTGGATAGCTTTACCTCATCTTATCTTTTGTAATTAGTAAGATTAATATAAAAATTGTCAGAAAATTAAAGCAGTAATGCTCAGTTGCCTAGAGGGGAAAAAAAATAAAGCCCTTAGGAGGTAGTAAGACACATACCATAATATTTTGTCAATCAGAATACCTGAGGATTCCAGATGTAACATTTTAGTTCTTATTTTAGAAATAGCTTTTTTTATAAAAATTAAAATTTTTATTTATTTTTGTCCATTTTTTAGTGCTTTTTTTAAAGTTGGTCAATTGCAGCACAGTATTTTTTCTTTCTTTGTGATCTTATACTCTCTAATTATTTTCTAAAAGGATTCATCCTTTCCTTCTTTTTATGGAGGACTTAATTACTGCCATTCTATCATTTTGTTTTTTAATTTTTTTTGTATTTCCTTTTTCTTCTCCTTCCATGATCTTATTTACTTCTTTATTTGCATATTTTTGGCACTGCAGGTAGGGCATTTGCCTTGCAAGAGACCAACATGGATGACCCGAGTTTAATTCCTCTGCCATTCTCAGACAGCCCGGCAAGCTACCGAGAGTATCTTGCCCACATGGCAAAGCCTGACAAGCTACCCATGACGTATTCGATATGCCAAACACAGTAACAATTGTCACAATGGAGACATTACTGGGCCCACTCGAGCAAATCAATGGACAACGGGAGGACAGTGACAGTGACAGTGTTGGTTAGTTGGTTGGTTTTTTCAGTTTTTTAATTTTTTCTTCTAAATTGTCTCTGCTCCAGACTTTTTGTTGTGTTTCTAATCCTGGTTCAAATATATTCAAACCTTTAGGTCCATATTAGTCTATCTGTTTTTAAGGTAGTCCATATTTGGATAGGCACCATTCCCTCATTGACCTAGGACACAGTGCCACTCCCAGAACTCTTAGGGCCATTAGAGACACACTGAGGTCCAAATGAGTCCACAGATTAAACTCCAGTCCTTGCTTATGCTGAGTTTACACTTGACCATTTACACTTTATCTGAAGGCAATATTTATGCTTTTATAGATTTCATAATTTTTGATTAAAATAGCTCTGCTCTATTCTTTCTTTTTTTGGCATTTTATTTTCTTATTTTTTTGAGGTGGGGGACTCCACAAGCAGTGGTCAAGAGGCTCAGGTACCTTATCAGAGATTCTCATCCAACTGAAGAAGGACCTAAAGATATGATGCTGCTTGGGTCTTATGGTGCTGGGGATAATTGGTCATCCTGGCAGTAATAAAGACCTTCAGCCTGTATCAGTACTGCTGCAGTCCACGGGAAACACACCCAGTAATCATTGGAGCATGACTGTCACTGTCAATGTCCTCCCATTGTTCATCGATTTTCTCGAGCGGGTCCAGTAATGTCTCCATTGTGAGACTTTGTTGTTATTGTGTTTGGCATATCAAATATGTCACGGGGAGCTTGCCAGGCTTTGCCTTGCGGGTGATAAGTTCTTGGTAGCTTTCTGGGCTCTCCAAGAGGGGTGGAGAAATCGAACTTGGGTTGGCCATGTTGGCTGTGTGCAAGGCAGACACTCTACCTGCTGTGCTCCAGCCCATGGGAGCATATTCTTTTCTTCCTTCCTTCCTTCCTTCCTTCCTTCCTTCCTTCCTTCCTTCCTTCCTTCCTTCCTTCCTTCCTTCCTTCCTTCCTCCCCTCTTCCCTTCCTTCTTCACTCCTGAAAATGCTTTACTTCAGAACTACCTGTGGGGTGTGTGTGTGTGTGTGTGTGTGTATGTGTATGTGTGTGTGTGTGTGTGTGTGTGTGTCTGTGTGTGTTTGAGAGAGAGGAATATGTATATATGCACACACATAGTTTTTCCTTGATACACAATTAAGGGGTCATGAGCCTAGGTCTTCCAAGATACATTCATTCTTCTATAGCAGGGCTTCAGCTGCAGGGTGTGTGTGTATTCCAAAAGTGGGTATAAGAGATGTGAGCAAAAGGCTTCCCCTGGCACATTACATCAACTCATCTTGTTTGGACTTTTATTTACTTGTTTTGGGGGAGCCATAATTAGTGGTGTTACGGGTTTACTCTTGGCTCTGTGCTTGGCAGTCATATTTAGAGCCGAGAATGTGTACATGTAGAATGTGTATAAGGCAAGGCATTTAATTCCCATATTTTCTCTTTAGCCATTCATTGGGCTTTTTGTTTCTAGACACAATTATCTGACTTGGACAGCTGTTTGGATCTTTCTCTCTCCGTAAAGGATCTTGCTTTTGCCTTAGAGAGTTTCATGTCATAAATATATGGAATTTCTCCCTATTAGGATTACAATTTAGGCAGCAGCAAAACTACTTTCCTTGATTGAATTGCAAAGTGAAATTTGTAGCGTGATTTTACTACACAGGCTTAGTAAGCATGCAAGAGACAAGAAGCTCCACATCTACTATGCCAGCTGAGACTCTTCCTGTACAGATACTGACCACAAAACTCAACTTAAGCAATTCTAGATTGCTCAACTCTTTAGTGTCCCATTGAGGTCCTAGAGAATTGAGTGCCCCAAAGTCCTCCTCCTCCCCTCTCTTGATCTATTTTTTAATTAGTTAGTTTGGGGCCACACGCAACAGTGCTCAAAGTTTATCACTGGCTCTGTGCTCAGGGATCACTCCCTGAGGATTGAGAGGGCCACACTGAGTGCCAGGAATCAAACCCGGGTTGGCTGCATGCAAGACTTGCATTCTATTCACTTGAACATCCTGGACGCTCTTTGTTTGTAATTTATGCTGCATGGTTTTGATATTCTTACTCTAGGCAGTTGCCCTTATGGCCTTCCCCTGTTCTCTTAGTTTCACAGGCTTTCAACACCTGTCATTTGTTGGTTGCAATGATTAGAAGTCTTCGAGTGATAATGGGACAAGTTGTTTTTGTCACACATAGTTTTTATATTTGAAGAACAAGTACTTCAAATATTAGATTATGGTGGTAAATCTACAATAGTATGATATTCAGTATTCCAAAATCTTCATGAAAGATAAAATTCATGTTAAAATAAGGTAAGGTAAAAGGTAAAGGCCCTCCCGTTGATCATCGATTTGCTCGAGCGGGCCCAGTAACGTCTCCATTGGAGACTAAGTTGTTACTGTGTCTGGCATATCGAATACGTCACGGGGAGCTTGCCAGGCTCTGCCGTGCGGGCAAGATACTCTCGGTAGCTTGCCGGGCTCTCCGAGAGGGGCGGAGGAGTCAAACTCGGGTCGGCCATGTTGGCTGCGTGCAAGGCAAACACCCTACCGCTGTGCTATCGCTCCAGCCCTTATGTTAAAATAGATTGTTTTAATAAATACTAATAATTTTTAGATTTGGTGATATGTTTGGAAAATGCTTCTTTGGTTTGTTTTCCTTTTGTTGTTGTTTTGTTTTGCTTTCTGACTTTTGGATTACACCCAGCAGTGCTGAGGGCTGACTCCTGACCTGTGCTCTGGGAACACTCCTGGCTGTAGTAAAAGCACCATATATGGTAGCAGGCATCAAAACTGTGTCAGCAGCATTTAAGGCTGAAGTCTTATCCCATGTACTATATCTTTGGCCTTGTAAACATGTGTTGAAATAATTTTATGTAAATGAACTGTCAAGACTTAATCAGTTTTTGCAGTTTTCTTTAACATTGAGGTAAAAAAAATATTTCATAATAGCTACTTTTTGACTACAAGTTTTAGAAGAAATATATAATTACAAGTTTTTTATAGTTAATTTAGTAATTTGTTTGATTTTGCTTTCAAACATACAAATAAATAAAGTTTCAGTTTACTTTGAATAGTATCTGGAAGTTTGCTATATGCATATATTTAATAATGATTGTTGTTTTGTTTTAAATTTCTCCAAATAGGTTATGAAAGTTGGATAGAATAATCTAAACTATCGTTGCCTGAATCTAAAATATCTTTGTCCTAAACATTCATCAAAGTAAGTCAGTCAAGAACATATAATTAGCTTGTTCTAAACTTACCTTTTCAGATATCTGCTAGCATAATTAATTTTCTCTTCAGTTTGAGATTACTGAAAGATCATTCCACAATACACCTTGCTGTAAATTTATTGATTTCTCCTATTACTACATATCACCAATTATTCACAACATACTCTTTATTAATTAGAAAAAATAAGTACATACTTATTTGTGAAGTACATACTTATGTGAAGTACATACTTATTTGTGAAGTACATACTTATTGTGAAGTTATTGCCTCAAGATTTTAAATTTTATATATGATATGTGGTACTTATAAATGGAACATATCTTAAGAACAGTATTTAATCTATTTCTGCGTTATAGACTCAGCAAATAAAAGAAAGAAAAAACTGTGTAATTATTGTTAGACAATGTTGTATATTTTAATTTTTAGATTTCCCCAATAAAATTGATTTTCATTTTCTAATTCTTCTTGTATACAAAGAGTGCACTTATAATATTGAGTATTACAATATTATATAAAATACTAATTATGCAGATAAAGAAAGATAACCTCTTATTATGAGTATATATATATACATGTATATATATATGTATGTGTGTATATATATATATTGTTTAAGCGGTCAGAGAAGTGGAACCAGATTTAAGGCACAACACTGTTCTATCTGCCAGCTCTACCTATTATTCATCATGCATAACCAGCAATGATACTTGAATTCAGGCTCAGTAGTAAACCTTAAAAACCACCAAGTGTGGCACAAATTTTTACAAACAAAAGAATTACACTTTTTGATTAATGTATATTAGTTTTATTTGTTCAACAAATATAAAATATGGGGACATGTGAAAGTGAAAATTAAAGGTGATCATAATAATAATTTACTAAATTGAAATCATATATGTATGTACATGATTTGCAAGGTACTTGCACTTGTCATTACTGTTTAGTCTTTTTTTTTTTGAGTTGCTCAACACATATTAAAAGATCTTATTGCTTGTCAGTAATTCTGAAAGTCTAGGAAATAGTGGAGATAAATATATCCATGACATACTGTGTGTAAATTCATAAAAAGACAGTAGCAGTCTCTCTCTCCCACTGCCTGCATCTAGTAGTCCCACACTGGTTTCCCCCACCCCAGGGAGGTCGATGGCGATGGGCAGGTGAAGGAAGGAAATGAGGGCCAGGCTGGTTGGCTTAGTTGCAGTTTATTCCATTCCCATCTCCATTCTCCTCTGATTTTCCTCCTGCTTCTTCTTCCCTCATGCTACTTCATTCTCCTCCTTTATGCCCCTTCATTCTGCTTCTCGCTCTGGAATCTGGATCCACTTTCTCCTTCTCCTTCTAGAGTCTGGATCCTGATTCCCTTTCTCCTTCTTCTCTGGACTCTCGATTCTGATCTCCCACCCCACTCTTAGAGTACAGTTAAATCCCAAAGCATGAGGGGTTGGATTTTACACATAGGTGTGGTCACAATCAATAGGGGTAAAGTTCTTTCCCTGGGGGAAGTAGCTGCTTGTAGGACAGATACTCTCTCAGCAGGATAACCCACCATAGAGCAGAATCCCCTGGGTATGTTTTTCCTCTCCTTGTCCAACAAACATATAAGCATACATAATATAAATCATTTTGTATGGATACAGTAAGAAATACTTACAGAATTCCTCTCCTAGGACCATCTCAATCTCAAACTACAATGCTCAGGCCAGATAATCTTTCCTATTCCTAGCAGGGTCCTAGTGTCATTGTTACTTTTGGATCATGACAGCATTTGTCTATGATCAAACTCTTATAGTTAAGAAGACTATAAGAGGCACTTTGGCTTGGCCCATTTTGATGCCAGGGTAGCTCACCGTGAGTCTATTCAGTCCCTCGTCGGGACCCTGCTTTTGGGGTGTTAGGATCCATGGGCAACTGAGGTTTAAGTCGAGAAAGCAGATGCCTGGGAATGAATAATATTCAGACAATTAAATCCTATGTTACAAAGCATAATATTAACAGTCTTCCTGTATCTATACAAAAAGGACATTGCTTTAAAGTAAACTACTCAAAATACATAAGGCGAGGAAAAGGGCAATATCAACTTACGATACAATTTCAGTGTCCTAGAAGGATCTGATCTTACAAATAATTAACAGATTCTGTTTAGGGGAAAATCTGATTAACTGGTTGGGGAGGAGAGCATAGGGAAGAGTTTACAGATAAACAAGATGGAATAAAAATGCCTCCGGAGCACTGTAATAAACCTGATTTCCTCGTGGCAAGGGGGAATGGGCAAACCAATGTTAAGCCTAAAATTTTTGGAGCTAAATTCCAACAATATTGAACTTTGTTTTTAGCACATATTTCATTAAAAATAATTATATAACAATACACATAGATTTAAATTCTCTATTCAGAAAAGGAAGATTGGGTCAGAGATGATATTTTCTATAGAGAACTCAGAGATCTACTATGAATATGATTTTAAAATAGGAAAAGGATAAAATTGAGAAAGTATTAACAGAGAATTAAGAATGGTAGCTATGCAAATATCTGAAGTTGCACATTCTGTAGTTGTAGTTTAGAAAATACACAGCCTAGCTATAGCATATGTAGTGGGAAGAATAGAATTAGGACTTAATTATTACCCTTATTATTTCTTTTATTGCTTCTTTTAAAAAAAGTATCTATTGAATCACCGTAAGAACTATTACAAAACTTTCCAGTTTAAGACTTGGTCATACAATGATCAAACACCCATCACTTCACCAGTGCACACCTTCCACCACCAAGAACCCCAGTATACACCCCCATCCCACACTCACCCACCGACTATGTGGCAGAAGATCTCCACTCTACTCTCTCTCCACTTTGATCACATTCAACATTATGAGAAAAGACCCACCATTAATATTTGGAATTTTCCTCAACAATCAGACCTGCTGAAAAGGCATCATTAGACAATCTATTTTCTATTGCTGATCATGAAAAGTATATGATGTCATGTGGCCACAACAGTGGCCGCATGATTTTGGATTTCTGATATTTTAATAATAATTCTGGAGGGATTTCTGTCAAAAGCTGCTGGGTTCTGAGAGTGCCTTTGGTTTGTGTGCCTCTGGGATCATGGCCCTCAAGGAACTGGAGGAGCTGTTCATGGGAGGCAACTCAGGGCCTTGTCAGGGTGGGAAGAAGGGCAGCTTCCACACCTCCCACCCCTCATCCCATGAGGCCCTGTGTGTCTTGTCATTGCAGTCTCATATATGGCTGTCCAATAGGCTCTGAAAGATGGAGGCCACCATGCTAACGCCGGGGGGCAAAGGCAGAGGGACAAATACCCTTCCCTCCTGAAGCGACAAAGCACTGTAGCTTAATGCACATATTGCTTCATTTTTAAATTATAACTTGTTAAATTTCTCAAATTTTCAATATTTTTTATAATGGATTTGGTAGTTATGATAAATTTTTAAATGCTATAATAATATTATAAGTATGATAGAACTTGATGTTTTAATTTCACCAAAATTCAAATTTATTTTCAAATACAATTATAAGAGATGGGATAGAAGTTTTATATAAAAGAAAATTCCTAGATTTAAATTGAGATATTGTCTCAAATTAATTAAGTCACTCCATAGTATGTTTGGTATGTTATCATACAAAGATAAGGCTTACTTTTATAATATTTAGTCTTATTTGCTTGTCCGTTGGCAAAGATACCTCATTTTATATATGTGTTTTACATTTTATTTTGCTCTACCTTTTTTTATTAATCTCATTGATATCATATTTTATCATTTTATATAACTGCTTATGCATATATCATTCATTTTTTTTTTGGCTTTTTGGTTACACCCGGCATTGCATAGGGGTTACTCCTGG
Organism: Sorex fumeus; assembly: GCF_029834395.1. Taxonomy (NCBI): domain Eukaryota; kingdom Metazoa; phylum Chordata; class Mammalia; order Eulipotyphla; family Soricidae; genus Sorex; species Sorex fumeus. The sequence continues at coordinate 57,380,428 of NW_026606065.1, forward strand.
CTAATACACTCAGGAATTACTCCTGGCAGGGCTGGCGGGACCATATGGTATGCTGGGAATTGAACCCGGGTCAGCTGCGTGCAAGGCAAACGTCCTACCCGCTGTACTATTGCTCCAGCCTCTCTTTTTTGTTTCTTTATTTGGGGCATTATTTAAGGGAAGTAAAATGCATTGCACTATTTACATCTTTAACTTTTATTTAATGTAAATTTGAAAAATATAAACTTTGTCTTAACAGTTTCATACATATAAAGGAAATTAAAATTTATATTTCCATTAAGCGAACAGAAGTGGTAGTTCAATTTTGAAAGTTGACGTCAGAACTTTAGCACACTTTTTTTTTTCATTTTTGGTTTTAGAGCCACACCTTATATTCCTCCTGACATAGCACTCAAGAATCACTCCAGACAGTGCACGAGATTCGGGAGAAAATAAGGTGAACTGAATGCAAGATAAGTGCCTTACTGCTTGCACTATCTCATCAGCCCTCCATTGTTTATTGAGAAATCGCTCTACTATTTTCCTGAAAGATGGGACCAGACAACATTTCCACCATCAGTCAATAAGGGTTCCTTTATTATCAGTTCACAAAATGTCAACACTGTTTGTTCCTGCTATTTTTGATATATGCCATTTTCACTGATGTGAGACAATATCTGTATTTTGACTTGAATTTTTGGGATAATAAGTGAGGGTGAACATCTTTCATATTTCTTCTGGCTGTGCACATATCTTCTCTGGAAAAGTGTGTCTGTTCATATCCTTTACATTATTTATTTATTTTTATTAAATTTTTTTAATAGTGAGACATCATGAGGTACAGTTGCAGACTTACACATTTTTGTGCTTGGGTTTGAATTATACAATGATCAAATACCCATCCCTCCACCAGTGCTCATTTCCCACCACCACGGATCCCAGTATCCCTCCCACCCCCTATCCCCCCAGTCCCACCCTGTCTCTGTGGGAGGGTATTCCCTTTTGTTCTCTCTCTCTTATTGGGTGTTGTGGTTTGCAAAAGAGGCAATGGGTGACAATCATGTTTAGTCTATAGTCTACTTTCCGCATGCTTCTCCCATCCTGGGAGAATCCTCCCAACACCTTTATTTGGTGTTCCCTTCTTTATCTGAGCTCCCTTTTCCCCTAGTATGTGTGGTTGGCCTCCAAGCCATGGAGTAAAGTTCCTGGTACTAATCTCGGCCATTCTTGGGTGTTAGTCTCCTATTTTGTTACTTTATGTTTCCCAGAGGAATGCAATCTTTCTATGTCTATCCCTTTCTTTCTGAGTCGTTTCGCTTAACATGATACTTTTCATGTAGTACCACTTGTATGTAAATTTTGTGACATCATCTTTTCTAACAGCTACATGGTACTCCATTGTGTAAATGTATCAAAGTTTCTTTAACCAGTCATCTGTTCTCAGGCACTCAGGTTTTTTCCAGATTTTGGCTATTGTAAAGAGTGTTGCAATGAACAGATAATTGCAGATGTCACTTCGACTATACATTTTGCCTCTCTGGGATATATTCCCAGGAGTGGTATTGCTGGATCAAATGGGAGCTCAATTTCTAATTTTTTGAGAACCGTCCATACTGTTTTCCAAAAGGGCTGAACCAGTCGGCATTCCCACCAAGAGTGAAGGAGTGTCCCTTACTCACCACATCCTTGCCAGCACCTGTTGCTTTTGTTCTTGTGGATGTGGGCCAGGCTCTGTGGTATGAAATGATATCTCATTGTGGTTTTGATCTGCATCTCCCTGATGATTAATTATGTGGAGCATTTTCTCATGTGCCTTTTAGCCATTCGGATTTCTTCTTTGTGGAAGTTTCTATTCATTTCATCTCCCCATTTTTTGAAGGGGTTGAATGTTTTCTTTTTATGTTGAACCAGTTTGAGTTTGAGTTTGAGTTCAACCAGTACTTTGTATATCCTTGACATTAACCCCTTATCAGATGTGTATTTGGCGAATATCCTTTCCCATTCTGTAGACTGTCTTTGTATTTTGGTCACTGTTTCTTTATTTTTTTTCCCCTTTATTTTATTTTATTTTTTTTAAAGTTGTAGATTTACAATTTTTTGTGCTTTGGTTTCAATTATACAATGATCAGATACCCATCCCTCCACCAGTGCCCATTTTCCACCACCATGGATAATATCCCTCCCACCCCCATCCCCCCATCCCCCCTGTCTCTGTGGCAGGGCAATCCCCTGTGTTCTCTCTCTCCTTTTGGGTGTTGTGGTCTGCAAAAGAGGCATTGAGTGGCAAACATGTTCAGTCCATAGTCTACTTTCGACATGCATCTCCCCTCCTGGGAGGATCCTCCAAACATCCTTTATTTGGTGCTCCCTTCTCTATCTGAACTGCCCTTTCCTCTAGGATACCCGGCTGGCCTCTAAGTTATGGAGTAATCCTCCTGGTGCTGATCTCAGCTATTCTTGGGTATTAATCTCATACTTTGTTACTTTATATCCCCCAGATGAATGCAATCTTTCTATGTCTATCCCTCTCTTTCTGACTCATTTCGCTTAGCATGATACTTTCCATATTGTACCACTTGTATGTAAATTTCATGACTTCATCTTTTCTAAGAGCTACATAGTACTCCATTGTGTAGATGTACCAAAGTTTCTTTAACCAGTCATCTGTTCTTGGGCATTCAGGTTTCTTCCAGTTTCTGGCTATTGTAAAGAGTGCTGCAATGAACAAACAAGTGCAGATGTCACTTCGACTATACATTTTTGCCTCTCTGGGATATATTCCCAGGAGTGGTATTGCTGGGTCAAATGGGAGCTCCATTTCTAATTTTTTGATAATCGTCCATACTGTTTTCCAGAAGGGCTGAACCAGTGGACATTCCCACCAACAGTGAAGGAGTGTCCCTTTCTCGCCACATCCACGCCAGCATCGGTTGCTTTTGTTCTTTTGAATGTGGGCCAGTCTCTGAGGTGTGAGATGGTATCTCATTGTGGTTTTGATCTGCGTCTCCCTGATGATTAATGATGTAGAGCATTTTCTCATGTGCTTTTTTGCCATTCGGATTTCTTCTTTGAGAAAGTTTCTGTTCATTTCATTGCCCCATTTTTGGATGGGGTTGGATGTTTTCTTCTTGTGGAGTTCAACCAGTATTTTGTATATCCTGGATATCAACCCCTTGTCAGATGTGTGTTCGGCGAATATCCTTTCCCATTCTGTAGACTGTCTTTGTATTTTGGTCACTGTTTCTTTTGAGGTGCAGAAGCTTCTTAGTTTAAGATAGTCCCATTTATCTATCTCTGTTTTCACTTGCTCGGCCAGTGGCGTGGCATCTTTGAAGATACCATTAGCTTCAATGTCTCACTGTTTCTTTTGAGGTGCAGAAGCTTCTTAGTTTAAGATAGTCCCATTTGTCTATCTCTGTTTTCACTTGCTTGGCCAGAGGTGTGACATCTTTGAAGACACCATTAGCTTCTACGTCATGGAGGGTTTTGCCAACTTTTTCCTCAATGTACCTTATAGATTCCGGTCTGATGTTGAGGTCTTTAATCCACTTAGACCTTACTTTTGTACATGGTGTTAGGCAGAGATCTGATCCCATTTTTTTGCATGTAGCTGTCCAGTTTTGCCAGCACAATTTGGTAAAGAGGCTTTCCCTGCTCCACTTCACTTTTCTTGTCCCCTTATCGAAGATTAGATGCTCGTATACTTGGGGGGAGATGTCAGTACATTCTACTTCAGGAAATAAAAGAGGATACGAGGAAATGGAAAAATATCCCCTGTTCATGGATCGGGAGAATTAACAATGTCAAAATGGCAATACTTCCCAAAGCACTGTATAAATTCAACACAATCCCTATTAGGATACCCATGACATTCTTCAAAGAAGTGGAGCAAACACTCCTGAAATTTATATGGAACAATAAGCCCCCAGGAATAGCTAAAGCAATTCTTGGGAAAAAGAAAATGGGAGGAATCAACCTCCCTAACATCAAACTCTACTACAAGGCAGTAATAATTAAAACAGCATGGTACTGGAACAAAGGCAGAGCTGTAGACCAATCTTTTACATTTTTAAAAATGGGATTACTGCATTTTTAAAACTTTTGACCTTTTGAATACTACACATGTCTTTAATATTAACATTTATCTGATGTATGGCATGCAGATTTTTTTCCATTAATAGGGTATCTTTTTATTTTGGCCCATGTTTATTTTATAACACAATTATGCCAAAAAATTAAGGTCAATAGAGTCACATTTGTCTATTTTTAAAGTAATCTTTGCCAGTGAATCAAATAATTTAAGACTCCTCTGAATCTCATATCCTAGAGAACTTTGTTAGTGTTTTCCTTGATGTATTTTATGAATTCTGAAATAACTTAAAATACATTTCACTGAGTTTGCTAACCTCATTTGAAGTAAGTAGCCTCACAGATGAACATGATTACACATTTTCTTTCATACTTTTAAAGTAATTTTTCTTGAATAGGACTTCTATTTCCTCTGCTGTCCAAATGTGTTGAAAACATATAAACAAATTGGACTACATCAAACTAAAAAGCTTCTGCATTGGGATATAAATGAAGTCTAAAATAAAAAGACATCCATTGATTGGAAAAATTACATATCACAAATCAAGGGGCTAATATCTAAAATAGTACTCTCAAAGCTCAACAGTCATCAAAAATATTAAAAATTGAGAAAGATTATCAAACTCTCCCCCAAAGAAGTCATAAAGATGGTCAATAAGCACTTGAAAAATTTTTATCAGCGACCATCAGGGAAATACAAATCAAAATGACAATGAAATATTACCTCATATTGGCAAGAATGGTCTGCATCAAAAAGGTGGAAATGGTAAATTCTTGATTCTTTGTAGGTTATGTGAGTGAAAAAAGTAATTCTAGTTCATTACTGGTGGGAACATTTCTTGGTTTTGCCTTTCTTAAAAAATGGTTTTGAGACTTGTTAAAAATTAAGACTAGATATCTATGTAGCTCTCAGTTCCATTCTTGGGATCAAGACCAAGAACACAAAAATATTAAATCAAAAAGATACATGAACCCTTATACTCAGCACAGAATTGATTTGCAATAGCCAAGATCTGGAAACTATCCAGTGGCCTAAAGTAAATGAGTTTTTAAAGAAAAGTTGGTATACATGCACTATAGAATACTACTCAGTTATGATAAAGATGAAATGTAGCAGTTTGCTACAGTGTGAATGAATTTGGAGAAAGTCATCCTAAATTAAGTTGAAAATAAAAACACAAAATACCAGAGGATCTCATTCACCAGTGAAATATTCACAACCAAAACACAAAATTAGACAAGATTCAATGAAAATAACACTGTGCTTCAGTCAATTGAACTGTAATCTGAGAATGCTAAAGTGGGGTAGGACCTTGGGATAATGGTGGAGAGAGGTTATCTCTTGGCTGATGGGCATGGTGTGACAACACTGCAAGTATAGACTAATAATACTGGGATAGTACATAGGAGCAGGCTCTAATCTTGCATGAAACTGTTGTGAGTTCCATCACTGGCACCATGTATGGTCCATGGACCCCACTAAGAGTGATTTCTAAGCTGTGACTTAGGAGTAATCCCAGAGAACATTTTTTCCAACCAAAACAAAGCAATAATTATATAGTAACTTTACTAAATAAAAATAATATATATTTTTAAATAAAATTGAATACATTTTAGTGATGATTTTGTAAATAATTTCTGCTTTTTTCTTATTATAGACAAATGTGATATTCATTACATATTTTTAATATTTTATTATTGAGTCTATATATCCATTATTTTCCCATCTCTATAACTATTTTGATATTGGGAATAATTGCTTGTACTGAATTTCTTATAATACATTACATTCATGCACATTAATATCCATTTATTTTAACCAAAGGTCACTTAATCAATGTGCTCTATATAGTACTTCCAGCTATAATCCATTCAGTTTACTACTGAAGATTAATTTTCATGAGTGTTTAAGTCATCTATTCCTTTCTTCAAAACTTGGAAATCAACTTTTGTAGCCAGAAAATTGGAAATTAAAGGTTTTCCATGGCATTTCTGAGTCCTTAATGAAAACAGAATGTTGAGCAAATAGGAAAATACAAAGAGCTAAATGTTAGATTGGCTCTGATGAGCCTGTGTCATTTTTTTTTTCAATGATTCTGGCTAATTATATTCCCAGATGGCTATGCTTGGTCAGATTTTTGTCTGTATTATCAACTTATTACATTTAATTTTTCCAAACTTTATGACTATTTTCTCATTAACATGTCTTTCGTTATACTTTTGTTTCATATTGTGAGAAATATCTTTCATCTGTAGTCTAACTTTTCTTATCATAATAGGAGCTATGTAATTTTTCTATTTACTCAGTTTTTCAATTTCATTAAGGCACTCAGATATTCAATGGAAAACCTCTAATTTACAATTTCTGGTCACATAAGATAAATAAAGGACATTCTATATTTGGATGAAGGAGTTGGCTTGAACTCTGGGCATGATTAACTCATGAATCAAGTTACTTTGGGAAAGGGGTATCTCTCTAGATGCATTTGGAAGCCTACAAAGCACTTCTTGACATACTTGGTCTTTAATAGTTAGAAGCTTCAGTGCTTGGCAAGTAGAAACAAAGATGAGCAAATGGAATTCCATTAAACTAAGAAGCTTTTGCACTTCAAGGGAAACAATGGGCAAAAGACAAAGACATTCCACAGACCAAGAGAAGTTACTTGCTCACTGCTCATCAGATAAAAGGGTTTATATCCGAGATATAAACCCTTTTAAAAAATATTAGTGAAACACCATGAGGTACAGCTGTAGACTTACAAATTTTTGTGCTTGGGTTTCAGTTATACAATGATCAGGTACCCATCCCTCCACCAGTGCCCATTAAACCCCTTTTATGGCAGAATTTTACAAGAAAATACGTCCAACTTCATCAAAAAATGGACAGAAGAGGAACACAACTTCCTCAAGCAAGAAATATAAATGGCCAAGAGACACATGGAAATACGCTATGTGTCACTAATCATCAGGGAAATGTGGCCAATGCAACTATGAAATATTACCTCACACCAAATAGCATGGCATATATCTAAAACAATTGGTGTGTTTGTGTGGATGTGGGAATAAAGGGGCCCTCTTTGACTACTAGTCAAAATGCCTACTGGTCCAGCCTTTGTGGGAAAACAATATGGATATTTCTCAAAAGACTAGGTATTAAGCCTCTTTACCACCCAGCAATTTCACTCCTTGGAATATACAAGGACCCTAGAAGAAAATGCAGAAAAGACACCTGCACTCCTGTGTTCATTGTAGTGCAATTTAAAGTACCTCTAATCCGGAAGCAACCCAAGTGCCCAAGTACAGATGACTGGATAAAGAAACTGTGGTACACGCACACAACGGAATACTACTCAATATAAGAAAAGATGAAGTCATGCATATTGTCGCAACACATGAAGAGGATGGATCTGAAGAGTATCAGGTTGTGTGAAAGAAGCCAGAGGGAGAGGTTCAGACACAGAATATTCTCTCTTATATAAGTCACAGAAGGAAACAAACTAGGGGAGTAACAAATACGCAAAGTCTACAGATGCACAGAGCATGAAAAGTCATATTTAGGAGGAATCTCAGCATTGTGGTGGGATGGGAGTTAAAGCTTAGGAAAGGAACACTAAGAAATGACAGAGGGAAAAAGAAACTAACATAAGGACAGGCTGGGGCTCAGGAAGAAATTAAGGACATTATTAGAGGAAAATCAGCACTAGTGCAGTTACGGGTATTGAAACACTGTATACCTGAAACTTAATCAGGAATAACTATAATGTTGTAAGTCATGTTGATTCCATTATAAATAAATAAATAAATAAATAAATAAAAGATTTAGTGTTGGGTCCAGCATGATGTGGTATTCAAGTCTGCAGGAGCTGACAGGCACCAGGGCCACAGCTGGCAGTGCTTGTGAGTCATTTGAATGGGTTAAACTCTGGATATTACCTATTCAGAGCATGCACAAAATATGTCTTCCCAGACATCAGTTCATTAATTTTGTAAAAGTTATTAATTCAGGTCCAGTTAGACATGAGCTGTATATCTTTCTTAGATTTAAGTTTATATGGAATGAAGGTGAACCAACACATGAAGTTACAGAAAAATGTGGAAGTAGAAGAAAAGGGAGGAGGAGGAAAACATAATTCTATTTACTAAAGAAAATACTTTTTTTTTTACCTGATACTGTTGAAGTTGCTTTGTATTTGAAAGCTTTAAACAAAATTAAATACAGGGGGAAATTATTCAACAAAATTAAAGCCACCTAATAAAATTAGTATAAAAATTCCTAATTCTTAGTATTATTAGCTTTCAATGTCTTAATTGTAAAAAGAAGTTCAATTTTTCAAAGTTTAAAGACTCTTATTAAGGAAGGAGTGTGAAAAGTATTTGTTTTCCTCATATTACATATATATGTATATATGTGTATATATTTATACTTATATATGTGCTTGTTATAAAATATTTTACAATATTTTGGTTTATTATTCCATTGAATCTACTATCAGTGAAAAGTTAAGTATGCATTTTGTATAATTTTGGCTACAATAATTATCTAAAATTTGCTTACACATGGCATTCGTCCTTTAAGTAACATAGATAATACTATAAAAATAATCAGAATAACAATTAAATCTAGTATGTGAGAAAAGGAAAGAGGCAATATGTTTAAACAACTTGTCCTTATTCTTTAATATTTAACTCCTCAAATAATGTATTCCTGTATTCTTATTCCTATATTTTTATGTGTTTATCATAAGACTATGTAACTATCTTTTTTTTGGATATGACTTTATCTAACTGGATTGAAAACTTTTGTTCTACTCTTTCCCTTCAAAAAATCTTCTTTGTGTAGGACAATAAAGTCCATTTTCTAATAATGCTGATATGAGTCCAGCCTTGGAGGTTTTTTGTCTTTGGATGTGTCAATCCAGACTATTAAGATGAAAAGCACATTTACATGAAAGTAGAAAATTGAGATTACAGAAAGCTGTGTTAGCTTTTGTTATCTCAGTAATATTCTAAATTTTATTTGCTCTAGTTGTCAAGAATAGACTGAGTGTAAGAGATTTTTTTCACAAAAGTCAGTTCATCTGAAAGTGAGGTCAATTTATTTAAGAGACAGTAAGAGTATAATTGATGGGAAGTATGGGCCTGCTATCTATTTTGTGGATGTGAGCATGACTTTGCAAGGATCTACCATGCATGTGGCTATTATTTAGTGTGTTTGAAATAGTAAGGGTCATGGACACATCAGAGAAGAGATTTGCAAGGAAAAAATCATTGAAAAGTTACATAATTTTCACAGTTATTAGCCCAGAACTGTTGTCAAACATTTTTCCATCTCTGTTATGTTTTGAACACATTCTGTTTTGTAATTATGAAGTGATTCTGGATTACTAGTACAAGCATGGATATTACACACACATAAATTGGACATGCATAATATGTGTTTTTATGTGTATATATGTACATATATGTGGATATATATATTTACCTCATTTCCATTTATTTCTTTTCTGCTTTGTATCTTTGTCTCTGTCTCTCTCTCCTCACTATACAGGGATATATATGCATAAATATATATTTTCTCCAATTGATAAAGTAATTTGTTTCCATTTATTAAGATTTGGTAGGTTTTTGTGCTTTTCTTTTTAGAATGAGGAGGCCTGACAACAAGACAATTACCATTAATTTATTTAGGGACATTTTAAAGGGTAATTTCCAGACCCTCAAAATACACTACCAAATAATATAAATCAGAATTTGAATGCTGGTGGAAATCTGTATCTGTTTACTCCAAAAGTAAAAGCAGAACGTGGTGTTTGGTTTAGAGTGAATCATTACAGAAGCAGCAATATCAGTGTTGACAGCTGTGTTACCAAAACTGCAGTTAAAGCTTCGTATACACAAAATCTGATGCAATTTATGATAAATATCAATCATTGACATAGAGAACAATTCCTAAATATCAATGTGGAAGATCTGGAAACACTCCACTTCATAATTGGTAATCTCTCCCATGATGGTCCTAATGGGATAACAGTCTTTGATGAGAAATGGTGTTTGCAGAAAATTGTGTCCTGAAGTTTTGAATGTCTAAAGGTTTTTAACCAACAGCAATAGCTATGGCTACAGTGACTGGCCAGGGCAATTGGTTTTTAGAAATGGAAGATGCCAAAGAGGTTTTGGCATTCTATGAGCAAGAATTGAGAGAAGAAATAATATAATTCCAAGAGGAAAGGATACAAACCCGAATTGACTATGGTTAGTGAATGACAAATGACATGAACAAAAAGATGTTCAGGAACTAAACATGAGGCATTTGGGTGATTTTGACTTGATTGGCAACAGTACCATGATTACAGAGAAGTAAAACTTTAATTTCAAAAGAACACTTAAGTTGAGAGCAGGTTTGCTGAATGTTTTGAGGGCTTATGAAGAGTTAGTTGAGAGGAAAATGCAAGAGGCTAAAAAGGCAGACAGGCACTCAATTGTATTTTGATGTCCATACAAGCAAAATTTTAATGAGTTGGTCTAAATATAGTCCTAGTACCATCTCTCAGTCTTTTGGTTTGTTAGCTAACTTTCTTACTCTGGCAAGTCAAATTCTTTGTATTTTAGTTCTAATTTATATATATGCTGCATTAACAATAGGATATAAAATCATTCATTCTTCATTGAACCTTAGTTTTGTTTAGATTTTAAGTGTAATTTGTCATGATTTGATAGGATACTTAAGAGGATCTTAAGTTTTTATATAAAGTAAGGGCTTTTGCCTCTCAATTGTGAAAGCTTTCATAGGACAAAATGCATATATGTTTCTATGTGAATGGGCACATTTCAGACATGTAAATATGCACTGAATATATCCATCTCTTTTTTAATGAAAATAAACACTGTATACACTATTAAATTTCCTCAAGAAAAATTTAAAAAGTAGTACTTGATTGTTTTCTTTTATTATTATAAAATTGATATAGCAAAGACCTAGGATTCTAAATCAGTTTCACATGATGTTTTTACTCTACGCTATCCTGCACTGTCCTCCCATTGTTCATCGATTTGCTTGTGAGACTTGCTGCTGTCACTGTTTTTGGCATATCGAGTACATCACAGGTAGCTTGCCAGATTTTGCTGTGTGAGTGAGATATTCTCAGTAGCTTGCCAGGCTCGCCAAGAGGGATGGAGGAATTGAACCAGGTTGACCAAGTACAAGGCAAATACCCTACTTGCTGTGCTATCGTTCCAGCCTGTTTTTACTTTAAATCATGAAATCATTGTTACTTCTCCAAGACACTGGTTTAAAAGAGTTTAGAGTACTGTTTGGATAAAGTGGAACAGAAGTGTGATTGGTGCTCAAAATTTGAGAGATCTATAACTCTGAAATAAATGCTTTTTTATATATTTAAAATATTTAATACCCATGACCTTCAATTATACATTCATTTTCAACCTTAGTCCTTCTATTCTATGCAATTCATATGGCTAAATCATCATGCTTGACTCCCCAACTTGTGATTCACCTTTCATATTAATGTACAAACATCTAAGTGTATGTTTAGATAGGCAGTTTCTACCTTCCTAAAATTCAAGTTATCAATCAACACTGTTGTCCTATCTTTGACTGTATCTCTTTGAATTAAATTTTGTCATTTTCTTTTCAAATATTTATCAACAATATCTACTCTCTTATATCTCACTTTCCTATTCCAGGACACATACCATTATTATGGTAGAATATTGTCATTTACATTTTAACTCTAATTTCATTGTTACTCAACATACTTCTCAGGTCACTATCTAGACTTTATAAAGCGAAGTGATATGTCATCTTTGATAGACCTCTCTCTGTTTCCTAAAATGAAATTCTTTGATTCTCACACAAAACAGTATAGTCATATCCCAACCCCCTTTCATCCTCATTTCAATTTCTTTCTTTGCTCTTATTGTCACCTTAAATACGCTATGGTATTTGTCATTCTGAATTTTGGTTGTTTGCCTATTTCTCTACAATTTGTTATTTATTCATTTAAATGCATATATTAAATATCTTCCCTGCTTAAGGAATAATATGAAAAATTAGAATGCATATATTCACTTTTCCCTCAAAAATGCTTATTTTGTCATCATCACTTCACAAAGAAAGCTCTTTTGATTCTTTATAAAATAAAGTATATGACCATTCCCTATGTCCCCTTGGTACATTAAAAATCATTTTCTTAGTGTAACTGGCATTTTATGTCAGATGATCCTAAATATGATATGAACAAAACATGTATTAAAATGCTTTATTTTTTAAAATAGATGATCCTAAATATGATATGAACAAAACATATATTAAAATGCTTTATTTTTTAAAATAGATGATTCTTAGCATTCATATGACACTTAGTAACTTAGAAATATTATTTCTTATCAGAAAAGTATAATTTTCCAATAATTTAATATAAACTTTACTTTTGATTGTCACCTCTAAGATAATGAGCAATTTATTTGAACTCAAACACTTGCACTTCTTATTCCTAAAAGTCAATGAAAGATGTCACCTTGCCAGACGTTGTAGACATAAATATTTGTGACAGATGTTTGAGTGTTGTTTCAAATTTAATGTTATCTAAACTGTTAGCATAGTCTTTGCATTCCATCATATTCACCTATCAAATATGATGACATATACAGTACTTGTAGCACACATAGTACCTTTTAACATAATGAATACAAATTATTTTTCCCATTATAAAACATTACAGAAAAATATTGTCAAATGTTTTAATAATGCAGCTGTAGTTATAGTGATATTATTGGTTTCCTATTCAGATCCCCTGCTGACAGTGAATCAGACCTTGCAGCTCAGTGTTGGCTATTGGTAGTGACTGCCTTGCCTGCCCAGGACACCTTCACATTGGCATACAGCTGAACAAGAATGGCTTCTACTGGGAGTTTAGACAGCACACAATAAGTGATGGAAAGAGGTATAGACATCATCTTCTCCTTGCCGCCAAATATAACTATGAACTATAATTTGTATGTCAAATAAGATTCTATCTTTTCTCAGTCCATTCATTTGTTCTATCCTGATTTTTTCCAATTTTCTGAGCCCTTATTATTAATATACAACAGGTTCCTTACATTTTATTTCAGGGTCTACATTCAGGGGGTCCCAACTAAAAACAGTTCTTTATGTAAATTAGGACCCCTAATCTTATGTTGTATCCTTGACCCCTTAGTCTAACTGTTAAATGTTTAGACAATTTTAAACCTTGTGAAAAGTAATTTGAAAAAAATCAACAATTTTGGTTAATATTTCAAGGTTCAACATTCCAAGACTGTTTCAAAAGTAAAACTACATATGAATAAAGGAATGTATGCAGAGAATTTATATATTTTCTAATTTATAAAGAATAAACAACTGGTAGATTTGGGACTTTAAAAACATTATTGTTAAAATTGTACAATTAAATGAAAACTTTAGTTCCTCTTATACTTCTAATATTGACAAGTTCTTTTAATTCAAATAATCTCAAAAAATGTTTGAGTATGTGAGAGAAAGATAAAACTCTTTCTCAATCTGCTTGTATTACTTTTTATTTATTTTGGAAATTTTTAGATAAGAATGACTACAAATAACTCTAACCTACTAAAATGTTTTAATCTTAAATTTTTCATAGTTATGAAACAGAAAAAAATAGTAATAGTTATGAGAGATAGAATATGAATATATAAAAGTATTCTTTCATTTCATAATTCAAAATATTTAAATGATTCTCAGTAATAGCAAACTACTAATCCCATTATCATAATTTATTAACCAGTTCTTTTGTTCTATGTGGTAATACACTTAGTTTCCATGCTGTGTGTTTTTTATCCAGTGACCTAATTTGCTTAAAAGGAAACTCTTAAAACTCCCTTGTTGTAATGAATAAAATGTTAATGAAGAACTACAGAGAAATCCCCTTTGCATTAGTTCCATATTCCCAGGAACATCATCATAAATTTGTTTGCCTGGTTCTGACAATGGTAGTGATGTTCAAGCTGCGCAGAAGCATAGTAATGCTAAATGGTTCTGATGGAAAAGTGAAAGATGTTCAAGGCTCTGTCATCGGGGATGGACTATAGGACGTTTTTTTGGAGAAAATATTTGATAGATTTGGCTTTTATCCAATTTTTTAACATTTATTTTTAGCATTGATGACTATGTTACTATGAGCTTTTTCAGAAACTTTTAAGTAGAAGCTATTCAAGCATGTATTTCTGTAGCAGAAGATGTGAGATTTTTGAATTGGTGCTTCAAATAATAGTACTTACTAACGTCCTAATCATGCTGATATAAATATAAAATTGAATGAATCAAAACCACCAGTACACGTTAACTCATGTTACCTAATGCAGTTTTACAAACTCTACAGCCAGTGTGTGGGCTGGAGTGATAGCACAGCAGGGAGAGTGTTTGCCTTGCATGTGGCCTATCTGGGTTCGATTCCTTCATCCCTCTTGGAGAGCTTGGCAACCTACCGAGAGTATCTCAACCGCATGGCACAGCCTGGTAAGCTCCCTGTGGCATATTCATTATGCCAAAAACAGTAACAAGTCTCACAATGGAGGCATTACTGGTGCCCACTTGAGCAAATTGATGAACAACAGGATAACAATGCTACAGTGCTACACCCAGTATATTTGTATTACCTAATAATTCCACAATGCTTTATAAAATTATAAAACATTATAATAAATAATATTAATTTTATGGCCCTTAGTGGTACACAGTCATAAATCTTATAGTACTTCAAAAACGTGAAGTCATAATGTTCCAAACTTTTCAGGTTTTATGTATTTCAACTTCTGTATTAATGGGATGTAAAAATTAACAGCGATACAAAAAGTAAATACATGTGTAAGCAGTTTATTGATTTCTTCATATGTGATAATAAAAATATAGAATTTTTTCCAGTGTCTCTGAAATTTTGAGTATCCATACATGTGTATACACATTTATATTTTATGTTCATGTATCTGGCTACACACACACTCTCTCTCTCTCTCTCTCTCTCTCTCTCTCTCTCTCAAAGACACACACACACAGTTACACATATACATGAGCATGCATGCATAAATGTGTAAATAAGCACAGCTATTGGCTTTTGAAGGATAGTCACAGTAGTACTCTACTGGGTTTGTTTGGAGTTCAGTGTGTGACCAGATGCTTTAATGTTAGGTTGGCAGTTCTTGGGGGACCAATGAAAATCCAGGATCAAACTAGGGGCCTCATATATGCCAGACATGCACTACTTTGAGAAATATCTCTGACCCTTATTTTTTAATTAATGGTTGCATATGAAAATAACCTACGTAAAGTTTTAAAATGAAAGCTCTAAGAATTTCTATCCATTGCTCACTTAATTTTCAAATGTCCTTTTTATCCTCTTCATTTATTCAGATGTTCTAAATTAATATATTTATTTATTACCATTGTTTCTGTGTAGTATATATACATTCCTAAAGGGGAATGAATCACAATCCTTCCTCTCAAAAAATCTATGCACCTCATAACGTTTTTGAAGAATGAGGTCATCTTCATCCATGTATTTGAATATGTTTATAGAATTAGAGGAAATAGTGAGCATGATTTCTAAATTGTTAATCCAGTACCTTCACTTGAACTGAATTAAGAAAATAATACTTCTCTGAAGGTTTATGGTGATAAATAAGACATTTAAAGCAAAGGTATTAGTATATAGCAATGTATTTATAATATTAGAGTTCTCTCATAAGATTTGATTTTTGAAAATAATTCTCTAAGGATGTAAGGAATTTTTTTAATGTCTTCTGTGACTTCCTCCAGTGTCTACATCAGTGCAGCTAATGGGAGCATGGGGAGGCATACTCCTGGCTATCTTAAAACAAAGGGATACGTAGAAGAAAAATAAAATAAATCATTGTCCATATTCTATTTCTAAAAAATATACTATCTATTCACTAATGAAGGTTGCTTTCAAGATCAATATAAATGGGTGCGCATATACTTCAATTAGAAATTGAGAGTATGTTTATATTGAAGGTTTTGGGGATGTGATTCAGTTATAAAATGTATGTCAAGTATGTGTGAGATTGTGTACTCAACTATTGTATGACAAAAAAAATCTAAATAATGTTTGTATTGAACATGTACTATGATTCAGATCTTGTTATTATAGTAGTTTCATTTACACATTTCTATTCACCTTTCTACTTATCTATCTAAATGTGAATCTATGAGTCAATAGATAAATAATTCTATGTATATCATACATATATAATTTCAACCATATAGAACTTCTATTACTGAGGTATTAAATGTGCTATGATAAAGGAAACAGTGCTATGATAACACATAAGAATATCAGATTCCATTTTTAAAATAAGGTAAAAAGGTAAAGGCCCTCCCGTTGATCGTCGATTTGCTCGAGCGGGCCCAGTAACGTCTCCATCGGAGACTTTGTTGTTACTGTGTCTGGCATATCGAATACTCTCGGTAGCTTGCCGGGGCTGGAGCGATAGCACAGCGGTAGGGCATTCGCCTTACAAGCAGCCAACATGGCCCACCCGAGTTCGATTCCTCCGCCCCTCTCGGAGAGCCCGGCAAGCTACCGAGAGTATTGGATATGCCAGACACAGTAACAACAAAGTCTCCAATGGAGACGTTACTTTTAAAATAAATCTTTACAAAATTCCAAGCTGTGAATTTTGTTTGGAATATCTTTCAGCATTAAAAAAATAATAAAATTTAGCCTGCCAAATAATATACTAAATCCACTATACGCAGGCCAATAAAACACTATTGGTGTCCTATAAATAACACACTATCATTTCAGGGGTATTTTCATGGAAATGCACCTTCTTTTTGAGACTATAAAAGATGTGATATTTAGCAGCTTAAAATATAATGAATTATAAATATGTAACCATGACTAGGATGAAGATGAAAAGAGGAGTCATGATAAGGATATTAGTGGTGATAATGTAGTTGACACAACATATCTTAAAATATTTATATTTGACACTAATATGATCTCTTTATTTTAAAGATTGTTTAAATTAAAATGTGATTATTCCAAAATTTTAGTCTTATTTACTCTTAAAACTGTTGTTTTCAATGTAAAAGTAACTAAAAAGAGGTATTATCTGACTTAAAAAAAATTGTGGATTGTTTTCCTTAAAAGAAAAATTAAGATATGTTTGTGACCTTGATTTCAAGTTGCAGCCAAAGGCTAAAGAAATAAGAAAATAAGTGAGTAACTCTTCTTAATTTAACCTTAAAATGGATGAATAATATGTTACAACCTCTTTGACATACGTTGAGTTTTGTAGGAAGTTTGGCATAACCGGTTCACTTAATAAACACCTGATTAGCATTGTTTAACAGCCTTGGAGCCATTGAAAACAGTCAAATAGCAACATTCTGTCTAGTTAATTCCTCATTAGCAGACTCATAGTCACTGCATTTGACAGACTGTATACCAGTCTTGACACAAGGTGACCTCTTACTTGGACCTGTTCATCACCTTCAGTCTATCATAAATGAAGTCAGTATAAATGTCAGAGTAAATGCAACATCACCAGAGATTTCATTTGATGCCTTAAGTTTATTTCCCCAATATTGTTATTATACAGTGAAACTCTATACAGCAACAAATAAATGAATGATTAACCAAGCATGTGTGTGTGTGTGTGTGTGTGTTTGTTTAAAAGATTTGAAAGACTTAAATTAATATACTATTGTCATAATGTGTGCTGGAGAGATAGCACAGTGGTAGGGCGTTTGCCTTGCACATGGTTGGCCCGGCCGAGCCGGGTTTGATTCCTCCGCCCCTCTCGGAGAGCCCGGCAAGCTACCAAGAGTATCTCGCCCGCACAGCAAAGCCTGTCAAGCTACCCATGACGTGTTTGATATGCCAAACACAGTAACAACAAGTCTCACAATGGGGATGTTACTGGGCCCACTCGAGCAAATCGATGAGCAACGGGAGGACAGTGCTACAGTGTCATAATGTACATTACCCATAAGCTAAACTCAGCAATGCCAACTTATTTTCATAAGATACATATATTTTTGTTATGTTAAACTTTTGTCTGGGGAACACACCAATAGATGCTCAGGGTCTACTACCTGTTCAGTGCTCAGATGTGCTATTGGAGTTGCTCAGAGCACCATGTGGCAGCAGGAATCAAATTCAGGACTCCTATACACAAAACAGGTGTTCCAGCCCATTGAGTTCCTTCCTGAAAAGATCAGTGTAGGATAAAATTGGTTTGTCCTTTCTGCCTTTCCACAAGGAGTTTAGGGTTATGGATTACTCCCATCACAGTGTTCCCATTCCTGTTTTAATTTGTGATCTCTTTCATTGTGCTCTGCTTCCCCAACAGTCAATCACCTTTAACTCCTAATCAGACTCTGTTAACTTGTAAATATTGCATTTCTCCTCTCCTTAAGTCCTTTGCATAGTTAATTCAGAGCAAAGTCCTTTTTGTATAGACACAAGAAGTCAGTTAATGCTATGCTTTTGTAACTTGGGAGTTAATTGACTCTGAATACTATTCACCCCAGGGCATCTGTTCTCTGGATTTAAGCCTCAGTTGCCCTTACTTCCTAGCACCCAGGTCCTGATGAGGGACTGGATGGACCTAGGGAAAGCTATGAGCTACCCTGGCATTGAAATGGGCCAGGTCAAAGTGCCATAATACTTAATTATAAGTTAAGAGCACGGTAATGGGCAAATTCTTTTATGAACCAAAAAGTAACAACTAGATTAGGACCCTGCTAGGGTTAGGAAAGATTAGTCTGGTCTGAGTACTGTAGTCTGAGATCTACAGCAAGATGTTCCCAGAAGAGGCACCGTACAGTTTTAACATATCTCTTACTGTGTCCATACAAAATAATTAATATTAAGAAGTAGAATTAAGATATTAAATTATTGGACTAAGGAAAGGAGAAAAACCTTTAGGTGATATTTTGCCCTTGAGTTTGATTGGCAATCAGGAAGGGCTTTGTTATGTTGATTTGCTACCCCCAATGGGGGGGGGGGTAGTAGGAGAGAGACTAGAGAGACCAAGACCCTGAGTGAGTCGAAGCTCAGAGAGACTTGCAAGGGGGACCGGAGGAGAAGGGAATGAGAGGCTTAGTGAGACTGGAACCGGTGTGTGGGGAGAATGGAATAAACATTAACTGATCACCAGCCAGCTTGGCCCTTGTTTCCTCTTTCGTCTGCCTGTGGCATCAGCCGTCCGGGGTGAGGACCAATCACACACAGGCATTGAGATAGAGTCCCTTGGCGATTACACAGACCAGGACGGAATATACTTTACGTGAAGAATATCTAAGTTCTGGGCTGCAGCAATAGCACAGCAGTTAGGGCATTTGTCTTGCATGCAGCCAACATGGCTGACACAAGTTCAATTTCTCCCCCCCTCTCGGAGAGCCCGGCCAGCTACCGAGAGTATCTCACATGCAAGGCAAAGACTGGCAAGCTCCCTGTGGCAGATTCAATATGCCAAAAACAGTAACAAGTCTCACAGTGGAGACATTTCTGGTGCCCGCTCGAGCAAATCGATGAATAATAGGAGGACCGTGCTAAAAGACAGTGCTACAGTGCTATAACTGTTTTTCACAATGAGTCCACAAATTCCTAAAACTTAAAATATATATCCCAAATCATTATATGCATATTAAAAAGGGAAAAAATAATGAAAGTCAATTTTAATGCATGCCAGTGATTATAAAGTGCTATTAGGTTAAAGAGACAGTGGCTAAGCTGTTACATGTGATTTAGCTGGGTTTAAACTCAAGCCCCAGATATCGTTCCTTGAGCACTACCAAAAATAAACCCTGAACACAGTCAGAAATAAGCCATGAACAGTGCTCAGGGTGTTACAAAAGCAACATTATTCTACTACGCTACTACTACTGCTACTACTACTGCTACTATTACTGTAGCACTGTAGCACTGTCCCCCCATTGTTCATTGATTTGCTCAAGCGGGCACCAGTAACATCTTCATTGTGAGACTGGTTGTTACTGTTTTTGGGATATAGAATACGCCATGGGGAACTTGCCAGGCTCTGCCGTGCAGGCGAGATACTCTCGGTAGCTTGCCGGGCTCTCTGAGAGGGGGGAGGAATTGAATTCGGGTCAGCTGCATGTAATAATATAATAATAAAATAAAAGTAGACAGATATTATTCCTTGAATGGAAATTTTTTATTGTCAAGAAAAATAATTAATTTGAAAGTCTACAACTGTACCTCATGGTGTTTCACTAATAAAAATTTTTAAAAAATAAAAATAAAAATTAATTTTCAGTATAAGAAATAAGTTTTAAGATAGAGACATATGTAACATTTTGAAGAGACTATTTTTATTAAATTTTCTATAAAAGATCTTCAGAAGTTTTGATCTTTTCTAGTTTCAATTTAAATTAATTTTATAATAACTACAGTTATTTAGCTAATATGGCTAAGATATTACTGAGATACCTTCTGCACTCCCTTTTACTATGTATGCATTATTTAATCTAAGATAGTTTATTTTCAGAAGAACTAATTTTGGTGAGATCTTTTTACAAAGTAGTCATAAAAAGATAAGACAATCCCAAAAACGCAGAGTCTGCTTAATGCTTGAATTGACTAGTTTGTGATTTATTCAGTGATAATACTTGGCTGACTGAGGACATTTTTAGATTTACTATCAACGTTTACTACTTGATGCTTTTTTGCAGAAGAATGACAGATCTTGATGTGCTTAACAAAAGAATGAACAAAAAACTCAAGGGAAGTAGGTGTGCAGTTTGATCAAAGTCCTAGATCTAGGAACTAACTAGCTAGGAATTCTCAATTGAATATTGTTATTCCATAGGACCTGAGCGCAAGGCACTATTGACACCATCTTTCCTTTTACAACTGCAAAGCACTATTTTTATATTCATAGCTCATTTTATGCTGCATACTCTTTCCTCTTCGTTGTTTGTATTTTTCTGTAAGTATTAGTCCTTCCTTAATTGCCTCCTTGTTACAGAACAATTCTTTATATGCCTCATAAATGGAGTTGTTTTCTTGGTTTTATATGTTTATCTCATTTATAATTTATGAATATCTTTCAGTGAATCAACATCTTTCATTGTCATCATTAATTAGGTACGGTCCGTTTTCCTTTTGCCCCCAAACTAATTGCAACTGATTCAATATACTTGTGCACAATTTTCTTAATAAACTATGATATATCACATCAGGGGCAGCTGATCTATAAATACTCATTTTTTCAAGTACAATATTCCCTTATCTGCCTTTGTCAAATGTCATTCTTGAATGCTTTTCATTATTTTCTAATTGTCCAAATGTATTTTATTCATTTTTATTGTCAAAGGTTTACCTGAGGAAAGGAGTTAAAGATATGAGGTAATTCAGATTCATTAATTTTATGCACCAGCTTCATTAATTTTATTGTCATCATACTAGTTATTTTATAGAACTGAGGAGAAATTGATCAATACAATTTGTTTTCAAATGTTTCTCTAAATCTTTTGGAATATTTAATACAATTAAGCAAATTATTCATAATAAATTAACTAGCTTCCCTGATGGTATCTCAGAAATTAACAGGAAAGATATCAAGGAAACTGTCCTATATTGTATACATTTTTAAGGCTAACTTTTATTATTTGTTTATTATAACTATGTTCATTGTTATTCAACTAAATTTGGATATAAATATTTATGGAATAAGCACAAATCTTTATGAAAAAATTACTGCTTGCTTTTTTTACTTTTAGGGGAAACTTGAAAGTCTTACTTTCTTACCTAGAGAAAATGAACAATCCAAGTATCTAACTGCAAATAAGCTCATGTGATTGTATTTATTGCACTCTTTAAAAGTTATACATACCTCCAGAATAAGTTTTAAAAAAAACCCTAACGTCTATTTTAATTTACATATTTTCCCTTTATGCTTGGTCTCACTGATCAATATTTCTTGCATACTGATCAAATATACATAGTAATTTTATGACATCTTAGTAAATTCACAGTCTCCCTCCTCATTTTTCTTTCCTATCTCTGCTTTCATTTTTCTTTCTTTTCTTTCTATGAATATTTTTCTTTGTTATAAAATCAAGAATTATTGTATAATTTAGAGACTATTATTTGTTAAGTTTTAGGTTACTGATTATAACTAAAACTATTGTTGCTTTATTCACTAAATTGATCTTTCAGAATGTTTACCTTTATGTATTAGATCTATTTTCTTCATAGTGTTACTTGATAAGAAATAGAGGTTTGTATATCTTCAATTTATGGGCTGACTACAATTCCATTACTAGATTTCTGTTTGCTAGAAAATTAATGTAGGTCTTGAGAAGTTGCTCCAGAAAGTTTTACTAAACACTTGTGAAATTTTGATGACTTGTGTGCTTTAAAAATGCTATGTTGTCAAAAAATAATATTGGCAGATAAGTATGTGGAAAGGTCTTTGAAGAGTTGAACCATTTCTGAATCTTATGATTGTCAGTACAGACTGAGCCTTTTCATGGCAGGATGTGTATAATACATTGTGAGTATCATGAAATATTACTCATTTCTAATTCATTACAAAAATACTTTCCTAATCTTGCATTGTGATGGATGGCAAGAATCCAGGTATTCACATCTAATTATAAGGGTTTTTCTTTGAGCTAAAATGGACTCTATTTATCTATCATGCAATCAATCCCTGCATTTTTCTTTGTCTGTCACCGTACTACCTAAGCACTTAGCAAAGATATTAAATTAGCTAAAAAGTGTGGAGTGGGATGTTTTCCTTGTCTTTACTACATTTATCTAAGCCAACCTAAAGCTAAGCAGACTGTGACTAATATTGGAAGCCTTATTCTTATCGCAGACAGAGTTGTTTTCATTCTTGTTATTATTAATTGGTTGAATGCCAACAATATATTCAGCACAGGACATAATTGCACAATATGTTCTTTTTCCTACAACCTGGAAAGGGATATACTTGCTTTCATCAACTAACATTGATGCCAGAGTGATGAATGTCACTTCATAACTCCCTATTTCCTCTCCTGCCTCCTTTCCTTTATCAACTTCCCACACCACTTTTCTTTAGAAAAAGAAATCCATTAATAGTCATTTCTTAATTTTAGAAAATGACTTAAAGAAAAAATCAGTGATTGCCTTCTATTTCTCAAATGTTTAGGCATAAAAATAAGAAATGCCTTCCTCTCAGGATCATACTGAAAGTACGTGTAGGATTTCTACCAAAAGATCTGAAAAACATACATATATAGATCTATGTTAAACTAAAAATTACGCTTATTGTATATGATAAAAATATTTAGATGACTATAGACTAGATGTTATAGACATAACTTGCATTCATAATATTTCTTACATAATTCACAGGAGACAGATCCACACAGTTCCTTGAGCTAAAAATAATTATTTTACTTTCTCCATATCCCATACTATTTGACTCTAAAAGCACCATTTAGGGTGGGAGGCCACGACCCAGTAGTATACAGGTTCTTCTTCCAGGTATGATCAAAGGTGACCCCCAGTGGTATCCAGATGCTGGCGATCTAAATTGGGCAGTCTTTTGAGCTATGTCTCTAATCCCCATAAGCCTTTTTAAGAAAGAAGAAGCTACATCTCTTTCTTCCTGTGATTTCCTAGAAAGTGTTTATTTTCCTTGTAAAATCTATATGAATCTCTGATATGAACAGAGATTTCATCTAATATCATATTTCTTAATGTAAGAAAATGTATTCATGATTCTTGCATATCATTTACATATACATTTATTATTTTAAATAGTTTTCTCTTGATTATTAATGGTCCTACCCCTTAGTGAATTGAAGTAAACTCTCATTCTCCATAAAACATTTGGCCAAGTGGAAGTTCAAACAGAACAGATCCACAGGGAGTCAGTGGCTGCCAAATCTAAGAAATGAAAACTATGAATAGTAACAGGAATGCAAACTTTACATTAGATAGAAAAGCCAGGAGGTGAATCATGCTGATAACTTTGGAACAGACACTGTTCTACAGAAATCCCTGTGATTTGGACTGCCACAATATTCTCCAAAATTCAACTTCTGTCATATTTTGGTACAATGCAGAGCGTGAAAGAGACATTGTACAGATGTAAATGTAGAGTAACACATATTATTTCATGGAGCAAAATCATTCCTAATGTTACTATGTTACAGCTCCTAGAGATATAAACTAAAAAGCTATTTATAAAAGTAATCATAATATATGACCAAGATTATAAAATGATATAAAATTACAATTTGTCATATACATTAAGAAGAATATAAATCTCTTAGCTGGCATAATCATAGAATTCATTTATTTAAACATATGATATAAGAGGACATGCATTTTAGTGAGTAACGATCTTTTTAACATTCTATATATATAATAAAATCAGTTGTTAGGTAATTTTCACAAAATTGTAAAGGTGCTATACTGAAACTTGTTCGGAGCATTATGGGCGATTCTGAACTCAGGCTTCCAAGTCACAATATTAAGTGTGTTAGGTAGCTCTGATCAGCCAGACCTTGAAGCCATATGCAGCACCTGACTTCACATTTTTTAAGGCAGAAGTAAGTCACCTTCCACATTGATGTTTCAAGAAAAACAGAGAAGTATGTTTAGTTGATTGCTCAAGTTAAAAAGAATACAGACTTTGGTAACAGTAAGTGTTTTCTATTAAAGGATATACTTGAGTTTACTAAACAAACAATTACGTCCAATTTTCCCAAAATAATGTATTTTGTGGGAATCAATCCAAAGTAAATTACCCAATAATTTTATACAGGTCAATGTCCATAATCTACCATTGGTTTAAAGATGTATAAGCTAGAACATTGTTTATCTGCCTCCACTTTCCTACTAGTAGAGAGAGTAAGTGAAGTAAAGTAAAGGCCCTCCCGTTGATCATCGATTTGCTCGAGCGGGCCCAGTAATGTCTCCATTGGAGACTTTGTTGTTACTGTGTTTATGGCATATCGAATCCGTCATGGGGAACTTGCCAGGCTCTGCCGTGCGGGCGAGATACTCTTGGTAGCTTCCCGGGCTCTCCAAGAGGGGCGGAGGAATCGAACTCGAGTCGGCCATGTTGGCTGCGTGCAAGGCAAATGCCCTACTGCTGTGCTATCGCTCTAGCCCAGTAGAGAGAGAGAGAAAGAAAAACACCCAAAAAGGGGCCATAGTGATTATACAATGGTTATGTTTGCTAGATCATAGATATCTATTCATACTTAATTATCAACGAGTCTGGAAATTAAGTTTAATTTTGATCTCTGGTGGACCTAAAAATTACATAAACTCACATAATTGGTAAATTAAAATTAGAATAATAGCCTATCAATAAATTATTTCATAATTTTTCTCGGAATTAGTGTGTAAATAAACAAAAGAGGACAGAGGTATTGTTCCACCACTGCCTTGAGTATTTTAGGTCCTTGGTTCTCACCCGCAGAAAAATTTATAACTTAGAAACAATAGAAAATGTCTAACTTCTGTTACACCACATTGGGTACTAATATACTAAACAGTGCATAGAACTGTACAAAAATTATTAATATTTTACAAGGTAACGTTATAAAAGTAGTAGCAGCAAGATTATCACCTTCATCAACATATAAAACGTCATTAACAAAGACACAAAGATATATTGCATTAACTATCCTGAGGCCTATAGAACTTCATTTTATTTTTTAAATAATTACAGTTCATTAAAATAATGCATTGGTTTTCTGCTCAAGCATAATCATCAACTTTTGAGCACATCTATATTTCCTGTGAAAAATCCTTCCTTCTAATCCTTAGTTAGGATAAACTGGAGAAATTATCCCTTAGTATGAAGTCTTTTATTAGAGAATGTTACAAATAATTTTAACTCAGTAGAATAGATTGCAATTTCAATTTATATATTAGAGGAAAACCTTCATTATAGCGATGAACTCTCATTCTGTTGGTATAAAGGATGTTCCTGACAAATTATACTTTTTGTTCCATTAAAAATGATACTGAAAACTTTGAGACTGTTAGAAAGTACCATTCAGTTGAAGCTGATATGAAGTGGGCTTTTTAAGTGCCATTTTTTCTGCTTAACAAAATCAATAGTCTTTATTATATTCAATAAGCATAACCTGCTGCCATTTCCCAGATCAATAAAATCTCTTTTTCCTTTTTGATATTCAAGTACTTTTGAGACAATATAGCTATTTGAATATTAATTCTGTTAGTGGATCCTTTGTCTTTATTAACGCATAAGTCAGCAATATATGTCTTAATTTTATACTATTTTCCCTTCAATAAAATTTATTTGGAAATTGGTTATCTTATAAAACTTAAACGTTTGCCATCTTTACGCTATTAAAATACAGATTATTTTTCTGATATTGTTACAGAGGTCCCACTTGTTGTTGATCAAAAATAGTATGCCCATTGTTTACTTTTGACATGACAAGCAACTACCCTTCATTTAGATTTACTAAATGTGGCATTCTGGATTCATTACCATTTCCTCTTGAATACAATTTCTTAATTACAATGTATGTCACTGTCACTGTGGAGAATGCACCTTTGACAGTGTCAAATCAGTTCAAAACGGGACGTGAGGGCGATCTGGCTGCGGCATCAGTCACCCCTTTCATGGCCAGGGTTGATTCTGCTGTCTGACTTTCCTTCCTTATGTGCTTCTCACCCAGAGCTGCGTGCTTGGTGAAAGAGGATGAGAACTGCCTTCCCCAATAGAGTCAGACTGGTCTTGGTCAGAGTGGGTATGTAGCTGTGATCCCCTGACAGATACCTCCCTTCAGGTCAGAGAGCTATTTCAGCTTCTTGTTCACCTATTTTTTGTTTCTCAAAGTTAAACTTGATATTTACATATCTAGAATTTAGACAGCAGGAATTAGAGTAAAAGTTAATATGTTTTAGCAAAATATTATGGGACTTAACTTTTATGTGTTTTCAATCACAGAAAACATTTGATCATTGCCTCACTTATAAGTTCTTCAAGCTTGTATCCTGAAGCAGTTCTCTATTAGTTTTATAGTGAGAATTTGTTTTATGTATTCACTATTTTAAAATCAAATGGTTGGCTGGATGGGATTTTAAATTAATTACACTTATTTTTGTGAAAATTAAATTTGATAAGCAGTTTAGTAAAGTCAAAGTGAATAAAGTATGGTACAGAGAACAAGTGACTAATTTAAGAACTAGAAAATAGTTCTTTTGCACTTATATACTTTATATGCCATGACCTCCATTTTTATTAAGTGGAAAAGTATTAAACCAGTGAAATATAATCTTACTCATAGGTAATGTATTATTGAGTTTTTTCCCCCCTAAAAGTTCAGAACGTTCTGACAGTTGGACACAGAGAATAGATTTATGTATGTAAATTTATTAGAATTATCGTTAGCAAATCTAAGTTAGATGTCATGTTCTTAAGTGTATTTAAAAATATTTCTTAATAATATATTCTGCCTCTGGGGCTGGAGAGATAGCACAGCAGGTAGGGCATTTGCCTTGCACGCTGCCGATCCTGGTTCAATTCCCAGCATCTCATATGGTTGCCTGAGCACTGCCAGGAGTAACTCCTGAGTGCAAAGCCAGGAGTAACCCCTGTGCATCGCCAGGTGTGACCCCAAAACAAACAAACAAACAAAAAAAATATATATACATATACTGCCCCGAAATCTTTTCTTACTAGTATATGGTACATTTGACATACATAATATTCATTTTATATAGAATCAAAGGAACTGATAAGGTGTCAGCTGAGGTATCATAGGACTTTTGGTGAAGGGGAATTTAATGTCACAAACACTCAGGAATGCTAACATTAATGCCCAAGATTCAAAAAAGATAAAAGACTTCCAGTGTATGTGTGTCACTCTCATACAGAAAGAAAACACTGAGAGGCAATCTGAGGAAAAAACAGGTTTCTTTTGCAAGTACACAGTGTTTAGTGCCTCTGAAGATCTACCCTTAATGGGTTTCTTCACCCAAGGACACCTTTCAGGGGAAGCATTTCTTATCCTCTGTTCTGCAACATGTTCAACTAAAATCACAGTGGGGGCATGAACTGCATTTAGTGTGCCTGCTTCTATCCACAAAATCAGCCATTAATGCATCCACACCTGAAAATGTGGATTAAAAATGTTGAACCTCCATTTCCTGCACAGAAAAAAAAGTGTATATAACACTTTGTGGTGTTCAGAATTTTGGAACCAAGCTTTGTGGTGCTTGAGACTATACCTCCTGGCTCCATATTCAAGAGGTCACTCCCAGTGGTGCTCAAGGTACTATGCTGTGCTGGCAATCAAAACTGGACATTCCACATGCAGAGCATGTGCTCAATCGTTTGAATTCTCCCCGGTTACACGTAACTTTTTTTTTTGCTTTTTTGGGTCACACCCGATGCACAGGGGTTACTCCTGGCTCTGTGCTCAGGAATTACCCCTGGCGGTGCTCAGGGGACCATATGGGATGCTGGGAATTGAACCGGGTCGGCCAAGTGCAAGGCAAATGCCCTACCCGCTGTGCTATTGCTCCAGCCCCTACACAGAACTTTTGATGCCCTGAAATATTTACTACTAATAGGCCGCTAGAAGCATCGCTGATAATATATACAGTACCTTAGTGTGTATTTTTGTAGGTCATATGTATTATATGCTATATTCTTATAATAAAACTAAAAAGTTTTTATTCTGTTGAAAAACCTGTAGTATTTTCCTTTAGGTTCATGATTTCTCATTATTAAATGAAGCTTTTATTTTTGTTTGGGGGTTGCATTTGAGCATTGAGGGTTGACACCTGATTTTATGCTCTGGGATTACTCCTGGTGGTAATCAGGGAATCAGTATACAGTTCCAGAGATTGAATAAGGTTGGCTTCATGAAAAACTTTAATCCTTATACTATCTCTTGGTTCCAAAAGACATTTTTCTTTAGGTTTTTTGGGGGCCACACCTAGGGGTGTTGTTTAGGGTTTCTGATTCAGTTTAGGAATCACACCTGACAGGGCATCAGGTCCCAGTGTCTTTGCAAGGCAAGTGTCCAATCCACTGTTTATTTCTCCTATCATTTCTCATCATTATAATTGATGTTGACCTAATGTATGGGTTGACCACATTTTTTTCTGTGATAAATATAGTTATTTTATTTGTGTTTTGCTTCTTTAAAAAACATGACTTTTAGTTTGATAAATTAAAAATTCCTTTTATTGCATTCCCTTACTAACCATAGGGCTGGAGCGATAGCACAGCGGTAGAGCGTTTGCCTTGCACGCAGCCAACATGGCCGACCCAGGTTCGATTTCTCCGCCCCTCTCGGAGAGCCCGGCTAGCTACCGAGAGTATCTCGCCCGCACAGCAGAGCCTGGTAAGCTCCCCGCGACGTATTCGGTATGCCAGACACAGTAACAACAAAGTCTCCAATGGAGACGATACTGGGCCCGCTCGACCAAATCGACGAACAACGGGAGGGCCTTTACGTTTACCTTTTACTTTTATGTAATAAATAGATAACAAATTGTGAGACGTTGATAATAATATAACGCTTTTCAGAAAAATAATCTTGAAAGACATTGTAGATGATTTGAATAGTTATGTCCTCTTAATTGTTTTTCTTTTTCACATATATTATAAATATATACATACAAATATATGTATATATAAACTTTCTATACACCTAACACAGTGAATTATTTAAATATCTTTACATCTACTCTAAATATGTATTTCAACTATACACCATGTCTTACTCTAACACTGAAAAAATGATAAGAACATATCGAAGGGTCAGTAAAAGTTAAAAGACACATTATTATCACTATTACTTGATCCCCATACACCTTTTTCATCATTATTTTCTCAAGGTCTCTCTGGACATTGTAAACTCTTTTACCCTTACTTCCAAGCTCCTTGCTCTTAGAAAAGTTGGATCTCAAGTTGAATGCTATTCTGCTATTTTTACATATCTTTATCCTGTATCACTGTTAATACTTGTTCCTTACACTTGACTTAAAAGTAACCTCAGCAGAGACCTTTTCTCTGTCTACTTTTGGTCATAAATCTTCTGCTTTCAAATGTGTTTACATTAATTTTGCCATGTAAAAATATGAATAATATTAGACTTGAATTACTATAATTAAATTCTCTGAAAATCAGATGGGCTGGTCACGTAATGAGATTTATAGACGACCACTGGACTAGACCTGTTACCGACTGGATTCCACGGGATGTCAAAAGACCGCGTGGCCGCGCACCTTCCAGATGGTCAGACTTCTTCGTCAAGATCATGAACGATAGGTTTGAGGCCCTTCATGTTCCCGGAGCGAACAGATGCCATTTGGGCTACACTAGCACGCAACAGGGACAAATGGAGACGTTACTGGCGCCTGTTCGAGCAAATCGACGACTAACTGGAAGTTAAGTGATTAAGTGATTAAGTGAAATTCTCTGAAAAATCTTACTTTATGCTTAGTACCATGAAATCATTGAAATATAAAATGTATCACAATCTCCATTTTTAATTAAGCTGTTTAATAAACTGTGTTTTTTTTAATGTAACTGGAGTTTACAATCATTTTTTAAAGATTTTTACTTATTAGACCAGGGACTTTATATTATTTTCTAATGGTTTCACCTTAAATTTGAAAATCAAGCCTCAAACCCATCAACATTATAATCCTAATGTATAGTAAAGTACCTATAGTTTTTTTCTACTTTGTGTTCAAAATGCATATTCATCTAAGATCTCTGAATTTTATATAGGTGTCATATTATTAACGCTTTTGTTACTCCCATAGACAAAAAGATTATTTTATTTCCAATAAATTTTCCATTGATAATTTCTCAGATTTTTGGCTAAGAGTAAATGCAAATTTTCCATTTGAACATTGTATTTTAACTTACTAAAATGTGCTGTAAAACTTATTAGTATTATAGAACTTAATATTATATAAATAGAGGGGAGAATTATAGCTACTTGTATGAGAAGTAAACAATAGCTATTATACAAAACAAAAAAATTAGCTATCATATTTACTATCAAAAGGGGAAAAATATCTATTATCCTAGTTTGTCTGCACTTTGAAGATGTTGTTAGCCTGAATATGTTCATTCTTAAAGTGATCTTACAAAACAGCATAATGCTTTTAGGCAGATCCCTAAGCTGTGCTGTGGGTTCCTGGCTATACTCAGTCAACTGGGTCACTGGGTCAATGTTCAGTGTCAGCCAACAGGTCCAGTTGTTTCTAAAGAAATAGTGCTCTTGGGCCATGCAGTGCCAAGAACCATGAGCGCCACTGTGGCAGTGCTTGAGAACCTCTAGAACCACACTCAGTAATGCTCAGGGAGCTCTAGTTGTGTGGTTCCAAGGATAATTATGGTTCAGGCTCATGCAAGAAATGCATCCTAACCTTTCTTTCCTACTCTGTACTATCCTCCTGCACCAAAAGGGTGTCATTCCTTACTCTGCAAACACACCAATATGTCTATTTTGAATACTTGGTTAAGGTATCAATATTCTAGAGCAGAACTATAGTGTTTAAATGTAATTGCAGAATTTAAATGAGATTCTAATCAAATAGTCAAACTCCAAGGTCTACCTTTACGATTACAAGGCCTTGGAAATAGCTTTTTAATACATGTATATATAGAATTCTTTGCTCGAGGTAAAGGTAAAGGCCCTCCCGTTGATCGTCGATTTGCTCGAGCGGGCCCAGTAACGTCTCCACTGGAGACTTTGTTGTTACTGTGTCTGGCATATCGAATACTCTCGGTAGCTTGCCGGGCTCTCCGAGAGGGGCGGAGGAATCGAACTCGGGTCGGCCATGTTGGCCGCGTGTAAGGCGAACGCCCTACCCGCTGTGCTATCGCTCCAGTAATTACCAGATATTGGGCATACTTGGGGAATCATTCAGTATATGAATCGTATAGCAAATACATCTAACAAGATTATGCTTTTTATAGGCTTAATAATCTCCAAACCAATAAATTCAGTATAAATTCAGAGTGGTTATCTGTTGGACGTTAGTTATCTGACTGTTGGATATTAATTTATAAAATAATCTTGGTTAGTTTGATTTAAACAAATAAACACAAAATAAGTGGTTATGTTTATAAAATATTACAGATAGTAATATTAATTCAATTCTAATTCACAAAAGTACCTGAGTGACTCAAAGAAAAAGTTTTCTACATGGTATAAGATTTTTGTCCTGGATTACCTAGATAATTATTTTTAAATTAAATTTTCACTTGAGAGGGAGAAAATATTTGTTTCCTTAAATTAAAATTAATCATTATTATTTTAGTAAGCACGTTTTAATTGTCTCGATATGAATGGTTCTGATATTGTATTATAATATTAAATTTAAGTTTTAAGCTAGAAACTTTTTTTTAGAAGTCCCTGGTCATCCATCTTGAACTCCAAGCATGTAGGAAGACATAGGTAGAAGTATATTAAATCTGACAAATGACCTCCCATGTGCAAAGGAGGAAATAAAGATTCATTCTCCGTGTTTGTGAGATCATTTTGATGAAGGAAAGGCTAATTGAGGATGACATACATTCTAAATCTAATTCAAATCAGCATTTTTACATGAAGACTCATCACATTTCCAATGGTACACGCTTCCATAAAACAGCTTAGTAAAGACATTTTGAATTTGATTCTTAGAATTTTTTTAAATGCTTCATCAGAACTGACATTTTGGGGGGTAATGAGTTTCCAATCTTAGTATTACTTCAAACTGGATACCTGTGGTCTTTTACTCTTTTTATTTAAAAAGAAGCATTTTTCTTTAGCATAATTAAGGCTTATGTTGCAGAGAAAATTGCAACTAATATGCGATTATGCCCAGGAAACTTGTGGGGAAAGTGCCAACACAGGGTTTCTCACAGTAAAAGCAAATCACCTTGAAATGATTAAAATGTTAAATTATGAAGAACTCATCCTCTGGCATTCAAAAAATAATCATATTCCAAGACCAAGTAGCACTACTGTTGTTTTAAAAGTGAAAAGGTAATTGCTAACTCTTTTCTTTTGAAATGCTCCAAAATTAGCGTTAATATTATCTCATTAACACACAGTAACAGATTAACTCTGTCAAAAAAAAAAATAGACCAATGGACAGTTGTGTTAACTAGCAAATTTCTTAATACATATGTCATTTGTTAAAAGTCAGGGTCATTTATATTTTATAGCTAGATAAAATTGTATCCTGACTGTATTTACACAAAGACAACTCAAAATGTGGAGTTTAGCCACTTATTAAGATGTTAGACAGAAATAATATTCAGAAGAGGTTACCTTTAGACTATATATTCTACATCAGTCATTCTAATTAAATTTGGAAATAAACATTAGTATGCAAGTAAGTAATTGTAAATATGTCATATAATAAGATAACCAGCATAATCTGCTTATGGTATTCTATTTTGTTATATATCATGGCCTTTGGCTCTCTTCAAAAAGTGATACGAAACATAATGCCTCCATATCTCATTGTGGATTCAAGAATACAGTGCTTTTCTCATAGTTGAATTTATTTATAAGAAAACCATTTGTTTATTACTTTCTAATGTTATTATTTTCCAGTAATTTTTTCCTCAACAATGGACTACTGGACTTGCTTCTGTTTTGTATATATACAAGGTATCTTAGGTATTTCAGAAGTCAGATTAAGCACTCGAGTTTAAGTATTGCTTCTTTTTTTTTTCAGAATAACTTAATATAAATTTATCTTCTTATTTACAAAATAAATCCCTTAGAAATTTTCTACTTGCATCTTAAAATTAATAAGGAAACTAAGATCTTCATTCAAATACTTTCCATTGAAAATATACAGTCAGAAGCACAAGGACTTAGCGCAGAAAACCAGCCGTTTGGAGCAGAAAAGCGAATGGACTATGTGTTAAACTGCGCCATCATGCCTGCCCGGAGGGGAAAGGGTGTTGCCCCAGTCGCACTCTCCTCTCTGGAAAGAAAGATGGCGGCCGCCAGGGAGCCTCGTGGATAGCAGGTTTGAGCCGGGAGTGGGGGCGGCAGGGACCTCATGGGAAGGGGGGCGTTCCAGTTCGTCCTACACGTACTACCGAGGTCACCAGTTGCCCCCCACGAGCAGCTCTCCGGCACGGCCACGACTCCAGAGCACAGAAACCAATCTCTTAACTATCTAACTTTTAATAGAAATACTTCCAGGGTTAATAAGTAAAATAGCAGAAATCCAAAACATCATTTAACTCTTAAACCCAGCTGTAGAAAGCAAACCATTTCACAACGCTTTTTCAGCATGTCTGATGGGGGGGGGTCGTAAACTCTAAATAATAATGGTGCATCCTTTATCGAAACAATGAATCTAGTCAAAGTAGATAGAGTATTAACTAGAACTCATCTGCCTCACAGGAATTGGGAGGGGTGGGAGGTGGGGTTCTATTGGGGTTCGCGGTTAAAAATAAGTATTGGTAAAGGGAAATGTGTTTGATATTTACATGACTGAGACCTAAACCTGAAAGCTCTGTAACTTTTCCCACAGTGATTCAATAAATAAATAAATTATATATAAAAAAAGAAAATATACAGTTAATTGTTTGCTGGCCTCTAATCTCAAAAATTCAAGAACTAGAATCTTAAGACTATATACTCTCTTTAACTTTAATGTTTTAAAAATGCAAATACAACAGTATTCTAGTAAAAGAGTCACATATATCCCAAATGCATTATAATAAGATTTATTTAACATATATTCATTGGATTATTTTCCAGGATATTATAACTAAAATTATACAAGACCTAACTCCAACACTACCTCCTTTAAAAAAAATGTTGAATCACTGTGAGATAGACCACTGCAAAGCTGTTGATGTTCGAGGTTCAGTCATACAATGTTCCCACACCCATCCATCCACAGTGCACATTACTGAACACCAGTGTCCCCAGGTTCCCTCACACTCCACCCCGACTTCCCTTCTCCCACCCTGCCTCTATGGCGAGCACTTTTCTCCTCTCTGTCTCTGTCTGTCTGTCTCTCTCCTTTTCTCTCCCTCTTTCTCAGTTCTTTTTTTTTTGTTTTGTTTTTTGGGTCACACCTGGCAATGCACAGGGGTTACTCCTGGCTCTGCACTCAGGAATTACCACTGGCGGTGCTCAGGGGACCATATGGGATGCTGGGAATCGAACCCGGGTCAGCCACGTGCAAGGCAAATGCCCTACCCGCTGTGCTATCGCTCCAGCCCCCTCAGTTCCTTTTAATGGCACAAAATTCTTGAACTCCTTCTGCAGTACTTGAAATTTTTATTTATTCTGAAATATACAAAGTATATTACATGATTATAGAAAATAACTGTAGGCAGAATCATTTTTTTATGGATAGCACTGATGAAATAGAAGTATTTCCTCTGAAATCAGGTAAAAGGTAGATTCAGAATAACAGTACTTTTAACATCTTGCTGGTAAAAGTATTAGAACATAGAAAGAATAATAATGACATTTATGCATAATAGTATGTCTTTATTCTATACTGTATAATAAAATATAAAAATTATAAAACACTCACAGTTATACTTTATAGTCTGCATATAAAGTATCATATTAAGAATGAATAAATTGGCAAGAGTAAAACAGTGAATGGCAGAGATTTTGTTTGCTTACAATTACTCTGGCTCTAGGACTCTTATTCTAATAAGGGGGATAAGAAACTGCCATTAAAGGAAGACTACTGATATGAGAAAACTTAGTCATAGAAAGTATATTATAGGATTTCCAAGGGCTCAGCAGTAGAACTAGAAAGTCTGAAGCCATGCATGCTGATACTTGGGGATGCCAGGATGACCGCTAATGGTGTACAAGGACCATAAAGTACTGAGGAGTACACTCAGGATACCAGACTCTGTGGGAAATCAAACCCAAGTTTCTCCCACACAGTCCAGCTTGCAATCTCTCTGGCCACAGCCTTTGAATGCTTAAGCTATTTTACTATCTGTCCTTCTGGTTCCTGAAAAAGGAATTTAACTTCAGGCAGTCCACTGATTGACAACTTCCAATGTTTTTCAGCCTTACCAAGATTTTCCCATTGATGTATCTTTCCTTAAATATTGTCCCCAAATACTTCAAACTGTATTCCTGCTCAGAAATCTCCTCTGAACACAATAGTATACCTATAGACAAAATTTGGTATCGAATTTTTTGCTTGTTTGGGGGCCATATTTGACTCTACTGAGGTCTTACTCCTTGGCTTTGTGCTCAGGGATTACTCTGAGCAGTGCTCTGGGGAACATATGTGGTACTGATCAGTCTGTTATGTACAAAGCAAACACCTTATCTACTGTACTATCTCTCTGACCTCTATCCAGTTTCTAAGGATAAACATATATATATGAGAGAAAAAGTATATTACATATTCTCTCTATATATATCCTTTATATGTACATATATATAATATATAATTTTTTAAATTTTACTATCAGAGTATCTGAAGATCATGTTCCTTCCCCGAACCTGATAAGGTTCTGTAGTCTCTGAGATGGATTGTTAGATATTCAATGGCACAAATCACTATGCTGGAATTAACAATTTGTGCCTCTTTCTAATTCACCTTCCCCATTTCTAATATATTACCAAGCCTAATTTTCTTTACTACCACCATACATCTTTTGTCCAGATACTGCTATCTTGATCTTGGATGATGAAAAAGTTCTTAGCTACATTTTTATAATCACTCTTGCACATATATGCACTCCTCACAATTGCTTCTGTGCATTTTTCAATCTGATAATTTCATATATAAAACATGAAGTTTTTTTTTCCATTTCTCTAAAAAATCAAGAATCTATATTAAGATACTTGCTAAGCCTCAAATATTTGGGCAGGGCATATTTACATAACAACTCATAAAACATTTATTTTTTCTTTACTTCCTTTCCATCTCTTCTTCGTCATTATTCCTCCTGCTTTCTGAGTCAATGGCTGACTTCTTGGTACTCATTAAAATGATCCACACGGAACTTTGCCTAAATTTACTCCTGATTGTCCTTCCATATCAATTCAAAGACATTTTCCTTGAAAAGTATTGACAACGACATCTAAAAAACAGTTTAGGAATCCCATATTTTCACATACTTAGAGTTCTTATGTTTTTTCTATCATGCATAGCTAAATTTATATACACTTTTAATTTTTTAAATATTTATTTTATATCACAAACAGGAAACATTATGTTGTCAAGATTCCCAGTGTTTTTTTTGTTTGTTTAATATGCACATGTATTAATAAAAGTAAATCCAGGTGCCAGAACAATAGTATAGAGAATAGGGTGTTAGTCTTGCATGTGTGAACGTGCATTGGATCGTTGGCACCACATCGGTCCCAAAATTTCATTAGGAGTGACCCCTACACTCAGATTTCTCAGGAGTTAGTCCTGAGAACAGACAGATGTCTCACACATACACAAAAAACATAATTGGGGATTTTCTCAAAAAATGTAATTTTGTAAACTATATTATTGTAGCACTTTCTGCCTTTGTTCATTGATTTGCTCAAGTGGGCTCAGTAACGTCTCCATTGTAAGACTTGTTGTTACTGTGTGTGGAATATCGAATACGCCACAGGTAGCTTGCTAGTCTTTGACTTGCAGGCGAGATACTCTCGGCAGCTTGCCAGGTTCTCCAAGAGGGGTGGAGGAATCAAACCCATGTTGTCAGGGTTGGCCGCTCCCAAGGCAAATGCCCTACCGTTGTGCTATCGCTACATATTGCCCATAATATAAAAATTGCATTTATATTTTATTGTCTAATATCTGGGCTGGAGCGATAGCACAGCGGTAGGGTATTTGCCTTGCACGCAGCCAACATGGCCCACCCGAGTTCGATTCCTCCACCCCTCTCGGAGAGCCCGGCTAGCTACCGAGAGTATCTCACCTGCACGGCAGAGCCTGGCAAGCTCCCCGTGACGTATTCGATATGCCAGACACAGTAACAACAAAGTCTCCAATGGAGACGTTACTGGGCCTGCTTGAGCAAATCGATGAACAATGGGAGGACAGTGACAGTCTAATATCTACATATAGTGTATGACTAAAAACTTATAATATATATTTATATTATACACATACTTAAGCAACAATATATAAATAACATGCATTAAAGATTCAGAAATTTTGGTATCTTCCCTGTTTTAATTTATGAGTTCACCAGGGTACTGGAGAAATGTTGGCTAAGGTTGAGCACCTGTTATGAACCCCTCAGACTACATGGTCACGAGCATCACTCTTGAGCATAAAGTCAGGTATAACAACTAAAAACTGACTGCCAGATCCCAAAGAAAGAAAATCCAAAATCTAAAATTAATTTATAAAACTTAATAAAGTACCATCAAGCCTGATTAACTTATTGTTTCTGAATTAATGTTATAAGTAAAGTGTCAGGCATTACTGGGTTATGCACTTAAAACAAGTAATTGTTTTTCATGTATTTGAATGAACAACTGTGATTTTTTCCCCATTCAATATGCCAAATACAAGGGAGCAATATATAAATATACTTTGTAGACAAGGAATTCTAAGGAATAAATGGCTTAAAGAAATTATTTTATTAATACAAAATACATATTATGGTAGGAAAAATATAGGTTTTACTCCACTTATATTTTATTTTACCCTTATTTCCTGGACATAATTTCACTCCAATTGATCAATTTACCTGCAGATACTATTTTTACTATATCTCATTGAGGAGCAAGAGTGCATTATAAGAGTTGCCCATGGATAGCTCAAGTGTTTGGATATATGCTTTTTTTTTGCCTGAAAGTGCATGTTTTCTTTAAGAATATTCAATTTATATCAACCTAGAAAAGAGTAGCAGTAAAAGGCCCAGCACTAAATATATATATATATATATATATATATATATATATATATATATCTTAAGATTCTCTACTTGTAATGATTGCATTGTTCTTTTAAGGCTTCATTTATTCTTGACAGAAACAATTATGTGAAGTAATTATATCTAAAGTCAGGCAGTGTGCAATGTTCAATTTGGAAGGTAAAGAGCATTGTTTGACTGTTGTTACCAGACACATTTCTGATAGAGAACAAATGCTTACATCAATAGGAATCATGCACTTCGTAATTTATTCTTTTATTCACATATGCTGTTATCATAATAAGTGCCAGGTTAACCATCTTAAGCACAGGGACAAAATTACCCGAATAACATTAATGAAGGTATGTAATATAGAAGCTGTTCATTGGTATTTTACTTGTATGGCTTGTTATTTCATAGGACTCTTTTTCCTTGCAAGAACATTTGTTCTGTAATTGACTGGACAGAATTATTTCATAGGGAATCTGGGAAAAATTGAAAGGCAACAACTTTGGTGAAAACACTAGAAAATGTGTAGAAATTAAAATAATTTGATGAGACTCTGCAAATTAAACAAGATGTTTCTTAGATGTGTTTATTCATTTTCTTAGAAACAAATTATCTCACTTTTATAAGTACCAGGAGGTTTACTCCATGGCTTGGAGGCCAGCCACACATGCTAGGGGAAAGGGCAGCTCAGAGAGAGAAGGGAGCACCAAATAAAGGGTGTTGGGAGGATTCTCCCAGGATGGGAGAAGCATGCTGAAAGTGAACTATAGACTGAACATGATTGCCTCTCAATGATTGTTTTGCAAACCACAGAACCCAAAAGGAGAGAGAGAACAAAAGGGAATGTCCTGCCACAGAGGCAGGATGGGATGGGGTAGATAGGGGATGGGAAGGATACTGGGGTCCGTGGTGGTGGAAAATGGGCACTGGTGGAGGGATGGGTACTGGATCATTGTATAATTGAAACCCAAGCACAAAAATTTGTAAGTCTACAGCTGTACCTCATGGTGTTTCACTAATAAACATTTTTAAAAAAAGAAACAAATTATCTCACTTTTAAAGATATATGATTGGATACAGATTGTTTCTTACATTAATGCATAGTTCCCTCATAGTTAAAAGAGTTCAGAAATTCATTAAAGTTGCCTAAACTCCAACCTGCCAAATTGACATATTGATTATTTGCTTACATTTAATATAGGTAGTGATCCAAATTTAATAATTAATAGTAATGGAGAAAATGTAACTACAACTGCATTTATTTCTGAATCTGTCTTAGTTTCATCATGGCTTACTTGATTAAGTTATTACATATTACCAAATTAAGTATCTCATCTTCAGTTCAAGAGGAAATAAAAAAAATACTTTGAATCTGAAAGGAATGTCTATACTTCAAGATAACCTATGTTTATTTAGATTTTTTTCTGTTATGGAAATTAACAGCTCCACATAATATCAAAATGTCAAAATTTAGGTTAGCAGCTATCACCTGATTCGGGAAAGATGTACAGATTTGTGCCAGTTTGGAAATGATTGTGTTTATTACTGGGTCTGTGCTAAAAGGTACTACTAGGATGTCCACATGTGGCAACGGCACCTTATAGGAGTTGGCCACAGACAAGACGTATGAATTTCCCTGTGTACTATCTTTTTGGTCCCTAGAAGTAATTTCCTAAATATTACTTTAAAATAACACATTACCTCATGAAACATATAATTATTTTTCTTGGATCAAATATATAAACTCTGCATCTGTGAAGTTTATGCATCATTTAACTCCATATATGTAATAATGTCACATGACAACAAAAGAAATCGACTAAGATAGCTTTGAATATATAACTTCATTTTGCCTCCTGAAAAGGTACATTTTAGTCTTGGCAGATTCCTGTACATATGTAACTAAATTTGAGATTTTTTTTTCTAGAAATTGTTTTGGTGCTACATTGATTAGTTGGCAAACTATAGAACCAGAGAAATAAAGTAAAATATTTTCTTCTTCACAATACTATGCTTTTTCATGGTTCAGAGTAAGAAATTTTGGACATATTCTCAAAGAGACATACAAAGTAAATATTTACATTTTTATTTATTTTAACTTGTTATTTGAAAACAAGTAATTTTATGTTTTCATACACAGTTAAGAATTCTAATATCACTTGGAAATGATTAAAATATTTCCAAAGTGATATTAGGGAGAGAACTTGAAACAGTGCTTTTGTAGGCATTAAACTGTATCTCTTGGTGAGAGAATGCAAAGTATCTGTGAAGAATTTGACAGTGTATAAGGTTGACCTGTGAGCAATACAGATTTGAGCTATTCACGTTCACCTACATATAGATTTTCTAACTGTGAGTTCTATTTAAAGACACTCTGAATTCATGGTTCAACCAATCACTAATATCAATGATTATGATATGAATTGCGTGGGTTGGTAAAGTAACCAGAAAACTGTGATTCTATTAAAGCTGTACGATAAATCAAATGAGAAAGA
Organism: Sorex fumeus; assembly: GCF_029834395.1. Classification (NCBI taxonomy): domain Eukaryota; kingdom Metazoa; phylum Chordata; class Mammalia; order Eulipotyphla; family Soricidae; genus Sorex; species Sorex fumeus. Next base: position 57,421,890 of record NW_026606065.1, read on the forward strand.
GATATACTGGGGACAAGTGGACAGGTTGGAAGATGGCAAACCCATGAACTCAAAGCAACTAACTATCTTTCCCATATGGTCAAGAGAAAATTTTTACTTAGATAAAGCACGCTGGGCAGGCAGGGGTGGGGAATGTGTTATAAACCAGAGGGAGCTAGAAAGAAAAATGAAATCTTCTTGTCTGATCCACTGAATCACACACAATCTTATCTGCAAACCTAACCAATGAAAGGTTAGGCTTTGGAAGGGAGTGTAAACTGAGGTGAATCCTTATCTTTGGACTGTGGAATAAAGATAGTCATCCTTGTCTAGTGTTTTCTTTAGTCCTGGTTTAATATTGCCACACGAAGAAATGACATTTAAGAACTCAATAAATTCCTATTCTTGAGTAAAACCAATTGGTAGAAAAATCTATAGTGGTGAAAAAAATAAAGCCTTTTTTTTTTTAAATTTAGAAGCAGATGGTAATAGCCAATCTGAGATTACTTTTACATTGAGGAGTTTGTTCAATTAAGTTTCTTGAAGGAGTAAGGTCAAATAAAGGAGCTTGAAAGACAACAGCTGTGGAGATAAAACTAAAAATACATTAGACAAGTGAAGGATGAAACATCTCTCCAGCAGATAATATTTACAAATTTATGATTATACATTATGGAAATATTAAATTCAAAGTTCACAGAAACTTTTTGTCTTAAAGAAAGAACTTGAAACACTGGGTCAAAAGCATATTCTGCCACTCTTGCATCTTTTGCATCTTTTGCACTATTGCACTATTGCATATTCTGCCACTATTGAAATCTGATTTCTCAGACATAGCTTAGTGAATTCAGAGTATTTCAAATAAAAGAATTCTCCACGTGTCCAGGAATAGGATACAAGAAAAAGCATAATGTGATGTAGGGAAGATACAAGGAATCCTGGGCATTATAAGAAAATACAACATAATCAAAACACATTTTTCTCAGTTCCTACACTAACTTTCTGGTTAATCCAAGTTCAATAAGTAAAGGCTTCTGGTTGGGTCATTTACTACAATTTCTCCCTTCACTCAGAAGAAAAATTTATTTACCATTGTCAACTTACTATGAAGGGAATTTAATAAGAGGTAGATCGAAAGATTCATAGAGTAAGGGTTTCAAAGGTCTAGAGCATGGAGTTTTTTTTATTGTTTGGAGGCCACACTCAGCAATGCTCAGGGCTTACTCCTGGCCACGTGCTCAGGCATCAATTTTGGCAGGGCTCACAGGATATTCTGGGGTGCCTGGGATAAAATCCAGGTGGGATGCAGGCAAAACAAGAGCCCTACCCACTTTTTATATTTCTTCAGCCCCTTGTGAACCAAGCTCTTGTCACTTTTTAGTCTGTGGTGGTTACCTTCTGGATACGTGGATCCATTCTTATTTATCAGAATAAGATTCAGTTTTCTAAAAAACAGACTTCCATATAATGCCCAGGATTCCTTGTATCTTCCCTATATCACATTATGCTTTTTCTTTTATTCTATTCCTGGACACGTGGAGAATTCTTTTATTTGGAATGCCCCGAATTCACTAAACTATGTATGAGAGGTTCGACTTTTGTAATTCAAACCAATCGCATATAATCACAATGTAATTTTACTGAGGAAAGTTCATATTAAAACATAAGCTTGTAATTAAGCTGGTAGTAAAAGGGAATAAGGATATAATCCTCTTGGCAAAGCTCTGGAGATTGGCACATGGGCAAGCTTGGATATGGACTGTTTCTGGCTGAATCCTTCATGGGAAGAGAAAGGCCACTTCCTCTGGCAGCCTATGCTGAAACCTGGGCAAAACTTTTATACCAGAAGGACGAAGGCAGAAGTATGTCTGTTTTGTTTGTTTTAGTGCCTTCACTAAAATACTTCTGTAGGTATATTATCAAACTGAAGTCAGTGGCCCCCCATATGTGGCTTATGTGAGGCGGGGAGGACAGAGACAGTCACTTTCTCCCAGTCCACCTCTGCCACCCGGGGAGTAACTGAGAAGTCTAAGGTTAGTAAAGTCTACCATGAGCCCAGAGTCTGACAAGTCCTATGAGGTCGCAGGCAAGCCACACCTGTTGTCCGCTTGATGTTATAGGCACGGGAGTTGAGTCCCACTACCCCATCTCTCAGGGAGCAGCAGACTCAGGTTAGATAGAGGAATCACTCTTTGCGGGAATGGAAAGTCAGTCCACGGCCTTATCCTGGGTTTCTGGGTGCTTGTCTTTCTCACAAAAAGGAATTTCAGGAGTAGATGAGCACTGGAGTAAAACCAGATTTTATTTGGAGGCTTTTAGGAAGGAAGAGGAGGAAGGGGAAGTGAAAGAGAGAGAGAGAGAGAGAGAGAGAGAGAGAGAGAGAGAGAGAGCAAGAGCAAGAGCAAGATAAAGTGCGTGTGTGTGTGAGAGGCGGGAGGAGAGAGAGAGAGAGAGAGAGAGAGAGAGAGAGAGAGAAGTGGGTTCAAGAAAGAATTTGGGCTTCTCCAAAGGCGAGATAGAACCCACTTCACACCTCAATAGGGGAGATGTGGGTGATATGTGTGCTTGGTCACATATCACCCACTTCTGTTTGTTTGGCCAAGTGGGCACAAGCAGTGCATGGGCTTGGGCAACATATATGTGCCCTTCCTTTGTTTGGGGTAGCTTTTATAGGGTTTCTCCAACCTGCCGCATGTGGGGCTTTCTAACTAGGTAAGAGTCCATTGCTAGGGGATTTGCCAAGGGGATAGAGCTTGAAGTGGTCCACAGTCCTCTTTGAAATTCCTCTCCTGGCCTTTTTTCTGCAGTAGCTTCTCTGAGAGGGGTAGGTCTAACCCTATCTGGATCTATTAGCTCCAAGAAGGTCTTATCAGACCTTAATTCCTGTACTCATAGGTGGGCTTTTGCAACTTCTAAGACCATTATTTCTATTATTTCCCAGGAATTCCTTTGCTCATTGTGTGTGTGTGTTTGTGTGTGTGAGGGGTGTGTGTGCGTGTGTCTGTGTGCATGCGTGTGTGTGTGGGGGGGGGGGCAAGCAGAGGGAGGGATCGCTTTCTTACCTACCTGTCTGCTTACATCAAAATCATCTGTTAATTTCCATTTATCTGGACTTCTGGACATAATTTTGCTTAAATCTGTTTGAATTTGTCTATTTATTTATTTATTTATTTGGGCTGGAGTGATAGCACAGTGGACAGGGCGTTTGCCTTGCACGTGGCCAAACTGGCCAACCCGAGTTCGATTCATTCGCCCCTCTCAGAGAGCCTGGCAACCTACTGAGAGTAACTCGTCTGCACGGCACAGCCTGGAAAGCTACCCATGATGTATTCAATTTGCCAGACACAGTAACAACAAAATCTTACAATGGAGATATTACTGGGCCCACTTGAGCAAATCAATGAACAATGGGAGGATAGTGCTACTGCTAGTACTATTTATTTATTTATTTATTTATTGCTTTTTGGTTCATACCCAGTGATGCTCAGTGGTTACACCTGGCTTTGCACTCAGGAATTATTCCTGGTGGTGCTTGGGGGACCATATGGGCAAATGTCCTACCCGCTGACCTATTTCTCTGACCCGTAATTATTTATTTCTTAACTTAATTGCCTAATAACAAACAAGTAACTGCCTTAATTATTCCCAACTCTTGTATAGTCAGTCATTGCAGAGGCAATACCTACAAATCTCAGAATCATTTATTTCTATTTCCATTTCTTTATATGATAGATAGATAGATAGATAGATAGATAGATAGATAGATAGAATAATTACCAATCAGAAAACTTTTCAATTCTTGAACTTTTTAAGATTTTTATGGCAGTGCAATTCCTTAGTAATACTGGAACAAATATTGGCCCTGTGGAATTGATTCATTCACAGATATCTCTTTCCTCCCCAAGGTCAGGGGAGTTCACACTGAAAGCTCCAACACTCTAGTGGATCCTAAGGCTGTTCCCCTTAGGAAAAAGTTGCTACACTGGGTTATCTTAAGCCTCCAAAGTTATCTTATTAACACAAACTCTTGTGATATTTGATTGGGTCTTGCTTTGAATAACAACAAAAAAAATCTTCCTTCACCTTTACAGTTCTAGAGTTATTTCAGAAATAGAAATTTAATCTTCAATATCAGAGACGAAACACTTTTAAGAAAAAAAAACCTACCATAGTTCTTACCAATTAGAAGGGTGTAAAAGCTCTGTGGAAGATGCAGCATTAAAAAAGAATATTTTCTTATTATACAGAATACTGTCACACATGCAAACTGGCAATGATTTGACAGAAAAAGAAACCACTAGAAAATGTAAAAAATATATCCCTCATATATCACGAAAAGTTCACAGTTATAGAGCCATTATTTACACTGTGCCAGCAGGATACTGCAGAAACCATATACTACCTGTGTCCTTTGAATTAGGTCAAAGAAAAGTGAACTGGGTAAAGAACTTGGAAATGAACCAAAACAATGGTTTCATGAAATCATGAAGCAAAGAATTGTTTAAAGTTATCCTTATCATGAGAATTGATGATTATGTGCTTTTAGCCAGAGAAGAAAATCAGTCAACTCCTCCCCATCTGCATTCTCCTTTATATTTTGTAGTCAGTTAGTTATAAACAAGAATTATTTCAGCTTATTACCTCTAATCAACATATTTTGTTTTATTCCAACCACTTTCTTCTTTCACTTCATATGTATGTGTACAAACATATCTATGAAGTGAAAGAGAAAAATATACATGTACATATATATAAAAGATAAAAATATATGTGTATAACATACACACATGTTCACACACATACACACATCACATTTAAGCACATTCTAAGTTTTTAATCTGAATATTTGTACCCAAATAGTTTCCCAATTCAACATACTTTGCCTTTTAATTTTCTCCTATTGTTTTAGGCTGAAAATTCTTAAGAAAAATATTATTAAATGAAATTTAGTAGTACTTTTAATAAAACTTAGTGACACCCTTAAACGCATGATTGAAATATTTAAGCATTTGACTAATAAGTGTTTCCTGATAAAAATAAATAGCACAAAATTTAACAATTATCAAACATGCATGCCAAATTAACACCATGAAGGGCAACAGAACTAATTGTTCTTTTGGTTATATAAATTCACAAAAATATAAAATACATGTAAAACATGCAAATTCCTAAGTATGTCATATTAAAAATAATGTAATGAGTTTAGAGATATAATTTGCTTTATTAAAATGTTTGGCTAGAGTCCACTTAATATAGAAGTTTCAGTTAATGTTCCCATGAAATAGAAGACTTCTATAGCAAGAAAATGGTAGAAAAAGTTTTTTAGCACATGACAAAGTTTGTTTCAGACAGTTTATACTTCCTTAGGGGAAGAACACAAACTAATTGCCATCACTGACCAAAAGTGACCAAGACAGCATTACAGGAGGTAATGAAGCTGCAATTAAATTAGATGTCCAATCTCGGTTTAAAGTTTTGGATTTCGTCATATGACTTCATTCTGGCCTTTTATTTTATTTTTTAAACAGTTATTGTAGATTTATAGTGCACAAATTTTCTAGCACTTCATAAAAACAAAATTATTGAATATGTAGTCAGTTTATTTTTTCCAGTTAGTACAGTTGTTTTAAGATTCATTCATTCCACCTCATGTGTGATTTCACTGCATGTTCATTCTATCTACTTAAATTAAACCAATTAAACCACATGCCTCTATTTCACTTATAAATGAACATGTGGCCTGGCATTTTTTTCTTGGTGTTATTATGGGTTTTGAAACTAACTTTTAAAATGTCAAACAAGAGTTTGAACAGCAGGTAGGGTACTAATCTGGTCAATGTCCTACCTGGGTTCTATCCAGAGGCACTACATATGGTTCCTGGAGCACCACCAGGAGAGATCCCTGAGTGCAGATCCAGGACAAACCCTGAGCTGTGTGCCATCCCCAACACCCCACACCATAAAGAAAATAAAAGCAAAAACAAAAAACGGCAAACAAAATGAATATATGCTGATCCTGTTTGTAATTTACAATGTTAAGGGTAGTTAAGATGCTCTGAGAGATTGTGGGTGGGTATGGAATAAGTGAAAAAGAGGAGGAAAGGATTGTAGAGGGCAGCAAAGAAACTGAGAGGAAATGGATAGGGTCAATACCTTTATTGTGCCAATGGTTTCATGCATGCATAATATGTCAAAATATGCAATTGTACAATTTTAGAAATGCACAGAACTCAATAATGTTTAAAAAAAGAGAAAAATCTAATTCTTCTACTTACACTTGTCTTCTCAAATACCACTAAAATACATTTTTATTGATGAGGATGCCTGGAATTATTCTCTTTTATGTCTTCTCTCTAGATAATTTCACCACCTTAGAGACATCTGCCAAAATTTCTAATGTCTATAAGTTTAGGTCTGATGACCGAGTCTTCTAAATCTTGAAAGTAATGGTTAAATAAATTAAAGCCCATGATTTGGTAATAAATTGATTTTAACTCAATTAATTATAAGTTAAAAGAAACTAAGCCTCATTGATTTTCATATATTTTTGTATTTTCCTGTTACAGAATGCTTTGTGTTCTTTTATTTTTTTAAAGTCTGTGATGCATATTGTTAATAATGCAGATTCAACGTATATCATCTTTTCATCTTTTCTATTGAGTTAGATAATGTCTTCATGTTGATGTTCATTTAATATTAACTCTTTAATGTGTACAGTTATGTTTATTTTACAGATAAAGAAAAGCAGTTAAGTGTTTATCATCCTTACAGTTAAACCACTGTTCTTGTGATAAATGGTAAGAATTTGAAACATCGTTTTCTTCTCACATAGAATTGTACCTACATAGTCATTAGGAGTAGCAAGTGGATTAATCAATACTCTACATACATGTGGGAGAAATAAATGATGCTTCCCCAATTCTGTCTATGAATTTTTACTCTTTTCTTGTTTATTTTTATAGACAATGCTCTAAGGGTGCCTAGAGCTTTGAGTCACTCCCGGAAGTTCAGGCCTGACAGTTTGGTGTAGGCGTCTAGGACTAATGTTCAAACCCTGTGAGGTAACGCTGCTTGGGGCCAGGGGTACTGGAGGTCCCTAGCCTAGTGTCAGGGGACCAAGCAGTGCTGGGTATCACATCCAGGATCACATCCCTTTCAGATATCTCTGCAGCCCACTATATCATTTACCATATATATATATATATGTATATATATATATATATATGTGTGTGTGTGTGTTTGTGTGTGTGTGTTTTCAGTGACTCCAATAGAAAAGAAAGTGAGAGAGAGAAAGAGAGAGAGATGGGGGAGGGAGGGAGGAAGTGAAGAAAGAATAGAGAAAGTATGGGGGAAATTGTCTGCCACGTAGGCAGGGGAAGTGTATATGAGCGACATTGTTGGTGGAGAATGTGCACTGGTGAAGGGATGAGTCTTTGATCATTGCATGCTTGAAACTCAAACATTAAAACTTGTAACTGTATCTGACAGTGATTCTGTCACTGTCACTGTCCTCCCATTATTCATCGATTTGCTCGAGTGTGCCCAGTAACATCTCCATTGTGAGCCTTGTTGTTACTGTGTTTGGCATATCAAATACGTCACAGCTAGCTTGGTGGGCTTTGCTGCGTGGGCGAGATACTCTTGGTAGCTTGCCAGGCTCTCCGAGAGGGGTGGAGGAATCAAAACCCGGTCTGCAAGGTAGGCCGTGTGCAAAGCAAACACCCTACCCGCTGTGCTATCTCTCCAGCCCATAATGAAAAATAAAAAATAAATTAAAAAAGAATCTTCCATGGTTTATATTTCTCACAGGTCTAATTATATTAGCGTCTATGAAATAAAATATCTAACATTGAATTAGCAACCTCTATCTTTTTTAGCATCTTGAAATTTTATAAAACCCTAAGACCTCAATAACATTTCTGTTTTATCTCTAAATTATATTTTTTGATTACCATTATTTCCCCTTTAACTTTCCTTTGTGATTTTTGGTTGTTTTGATGACATTGGTGTGATGCAAATGCCTTTGGTTGTGGCACTTGCTGGGATTCCCACGGGGGTGGTTGTACTCAGTTTTCCTTTTCTTTGGTTGTGGTTCTGTGCAGATATTTCATAGGTGTGATGCTAAAAATCCCAGAGACGGTTGCTCAGTGATCAATCTTGGCATATTGGACAGAGCTGCATAGAGAACTCAAGTCCGTCGGCCTGAATGCAGGTGCTCTGCCACTGAGACACATCTGTGAGTCTCTCCAGCTTATAGTTAACCAAGTGTAGTTGACATTTTGTTCCACTACCTCCCTAATCTTTCTCTTTAAGTTTGAGGGAATATAAATATATGTCTTGTTTTGGACTTTATTTGCTGTGAAGTATGCACTCTAAGGGAAAACCAAACAAGTCCGCCATGATTTTCCAAAGCTTTCTCATCAGTTCTACAGTCAATTCCTTTACTGTTTAGTTTGCTTTCTTTCCCATACGCTAACATATGTTTTGTGCAGTTTTTCTATTTTTCAACTTGTCCTGCTTAAGATATCACCTTACTCTTGTTCTCAGTGAATGGCTTCCACATACACAGGGCTTCAAAACTGATGGACCACACAGGCAAAAGATTCTGTAATTTATTCTCAAAGCTATCTCTATTTAATGCCAATCTCATGATTTTTTTCCATATCTATCTTTGCTTCTCTCCCTTTATCATTTCCTGCATTCTTATTCTCCTCTTTAAACTGTTTAATTACCTGCATCACCTAAAACACATTTCTTTATTAAAATCTGATCCCTTATTTACCAAGCTGAAAACTACACTCTCTTCAGATCTTTTTTAAATCTCAAACTACAATTTCTTGTTTCCATTACTCAGTAGAAACATTTTTATTAAAATTCTCACAAACAATCATGACATTAATTTTTACATTTCAGTCTCATCACTCTTAGTCTCTGGACACCCTGTTTATATGGTTCTATTATTTTTATATCTTCTCCTATAATACCCTGATATACAAAATGCTTGCTTTTTTTACTTCCACTCCTCTAGTTTCTGCTTGATTACCTTTTATAAATTTATCATCACCCACTTTAATATTTATCGAGATTTCTCAGTATTATAATCCTGCCCATTCACTAACAGCTTCCCCAAACATGACATACCAAGATTAATATTATCAAGTACAGTTCTCAATATATCTATAAGCTCCTGACACCATAATCTGACTTAGAGCACTTTCCTCTATCTTGAATCAATCTATATGCTATTTACTATATAATATATATTATATACCTATTGAACTTCATGTTTGTGCAACTAAAATTATATGAATTAAATATTCACTATTTCCTCCACTGTCATTTTCAACAATAAGAATTATACATTGCGACTTCAGCCTGGAATTAATTCAGTTATGATTTTATTTTCTATCCCTTCATCCTAGTTTTCAAGTTCAACTGCAAGTTCTATTAGATTTCTAGGAAATCAAATATTCCTACCTCACATTAATTCCTTGTATTTATGTTTCAAAAATGTCTCCGTCAAAAATTCTAGAATTGCTACAGAATTGCAAGATAGTCTTGTTGCTTATGTCAATTTGTGAACACATCATAGTTCACTTCTCTGCAACTAAAATGGTGTGTCAAAAATGATTTTATAACAATAATGAACTTATAATTAGGGGAATCTTTTGGCAACTTCAATAGCCAAAATGATGACTGGCATGCCCAAGTGGAGATAATGGATATAATAATAAAAATTCGATGAATCTCAGAATAATATTACACAGGATAAGGCATTTGCCTCCCATGCAGCTAATGTGGGTTAGATCTTCGGCATCCTAAGTGATCCCCTGAATCTCAATAACGTCCATCCATCCCTGAGCACGGAGCCAAAACAAGTCTAGAACTCTTTGGGAATGGGTCAAACCCATGCACCAAATAAAGAAATCCATGGATTAATAGGAAGATTTAAACCACTTAAATCTATAATAGTGAAGGTTTATCAACTTTAGCACTATTGACATGTTGAATCAGATTTATTGTGAGGTGCTGTTCTTTATATTTCAGTATGTTAAGTAGCAACCAAAATTCTAGACACTGAATATCTGTTTGAATATTTGTAGCTCTTTACTAGCTGTGGACATCTAAAATAACTTCCATTTTTAAATATTTCTTGAAAACAAATTTGCCCTTGGTGGTGGTGGGGCGAGGAAACAAGGAGGTAATCCAATCAACCTGTATTTGATTTCCCACAGTAGGCAGCCTTCCAGAATATTTATGAACATGGGTATGGCCCTAGAGTCTGACATCCATGACTGAGGGGGTCCTGGTGCTTCCTGGCAAATCAGATTTCAAGAGGAACCAAAATCATATGGCCATAGCAATGAACCTCCGGCCTGATTGGATGAATATTTCTAGGAGTTTCCCCCAAATCCTTGAGTAAGACTGGTAATGCCCCTTCAAAATATTGCTCTCTGTTGATGTCCACTGTTATTGGATAAGGAGCATGCATTTTTAAAAAGCAAAACAAAACTAGAACTGAGTTTAAAACAAAGATGGTGAGTCAAAAGAACAGGATGACATGTTCTGATTTACATTTTACAAAGATCACATTGTGCAGGTTGGAGAAGCTGCACGCATAAACATCAGACCCTTCAAGATCGGTAATAAGATGTGATGATTTACAATGAAGCAGGTGCCATATCCTCAATTAATAAAGAGGCTATCAGGAAAGGTGCCTTGAATTTAATAGACAGCAGCATAAAGATAAAGTAAAAAGCACTGTGGTATTTGATATGAGGTTCTAAAGGAATATATTTTTAAATAAAACTTAGGTTAATGGGGGATGATGGAGAATATCATCCTTGCTCTCTGTGGTTATGTCAAAAGATATAAAATCATACATTTAGAGAAGGCTAACAATGACACCTTATCTAAGTGAATGAATTTATGTCTAACTTGAAAGTTACAATGTTAAGGGATGACCATGAAGAGCTTGTTTGGCTTAAATGTAATTGCTGAGGCTATAGTGGGGGGGGGGGGGGTGGAATCTTAAAAAAATTAATAGAAATAGAAGAAGAAGAGTTAGGGGTAATGAAATATTTATATATGCATATTTCATCATATTCTTCCAAGAAATCCTTTTGTGACTTTTATGATTCATAGGAAAATGTGCAGGTTTGTATATCCAGACTATATTTAGCCTATATTTTCTCTTTAGCTTTCAAATACATTATGAAAGTTTGAGAAGAAAGGCTCCAGATAATCAAGACCTCCAACTGGTCATTTTACAAACCTTATCTGCTTAATGGCATATGTGATCAAGTTAGTCAGAACTGGCACAATAAATAAATGTTTCCAGAACCAGGGCACATTTTCAGTTTCCTTAAGATTTATTTGGTTTTGTCTTCTGATGATTTTCTCTTCACTTTCATGATTTTACCATTTTCAATTTCCTGTAAATATTAAGCAAAGAAGGGCTAGAGACATAGTACAGGGTTAATTCTCTGGACATGCTTGTAACCAATCCTAGTTTGATCCCCAGAACCACATATGGCAGGAACCCTGAGCTCTCACAGGAGTGATCGCTGAGCACAAAGTCAGGAGTAAACCCTGAACACTGCAGAGAGTTGCTCCCCAAAAGCAGAAGAAACAACACAAAACAAAACAGAAACTGGATTCAAAGAGTAGAAGAAAACATATGAATTACAAAATGTTTTTCTTTTATTATCTTAGATTCTTTACCATTTTCTGTTTGAAATTGCAACCACATCTCTAGCCTTCTTATATTGATTCAAATGTATTTATTCAATATTTAGTATGTTACAGTATGTTCTAAGTAGTCTTTGGTAGTTAGGATGGCACAACAAAATGAACATTAGAATCCCTCTGGAGTTTGCAGCTTATTTCAGAAGTCATGTTAAACTAAAATGTAAACAATATGAATAGTAAGACCTCAAAAAAGGGAAGGTGGTTATTTATGAGTGCCAGGTTTCTTTATTTGTTTTCTAATCCCTTCTTCTTTCCTTTTTTTTTTCTCATGCAGCAGTGTTCATAGGTTACACTTGGGTCTTTGCTCAGAAATCACTACTGACTTAGAGGACCATCTGGGATTCTGGGGACCAAACCCAGTCAGCCATGTGCAAGGCAAGTGCCCTGCACACTATACTCTCTCTCTGGTCAGATTTTTATTTTAATTTAAATTATTAGAGAAAATGCAATTGCTGTCACATTTGACAGTAGAAATATGAAGCTATCTGCCTTCATGGTACTAGTAACTGAGTCTTGGAACAATATTTTGTGAACTATTAGCAGTGGGAAAATATATGTTTTGGTAAAATATTTTGTTTTAATCACGAGCTTAAAGACAGAATTTACGTAGTAAATTTCAGATTTAAAAGAAGCTTTAATTAGCACTTACCTCCCCTCCCCTTTTAATAGTCTTTACTACAAGTTGAAAACTTTGAGTGTTTTGATTTGTTTGATTTTCTATTTGTTTCCTCTAGTAAGCCACATCCCCATTAGCTCAGGACTTTACCTAATTATTACATTGCTAGTACCCAGCAGGGTACTTGAAATTAAGCAGGTTCTTCACTAAAATTTGTTACTTAATATACTGAATAAAAGCACTTGTGGTAATAGGAATGTCTTTAATTAACTAAAATAACTCATTAAAAAATACCAATGAGGAAGCACAGAGATAACTCAAAAGGCCTGGAGAACACACTTTGCATTCAGAAGGCCGAGGTTCAATCTTCAAAATCTCATGGTGCTTTGAGCACCACTGAAAATCACCCTCATACAGAGTCACGAGTCACCCCGTAGCACCACTAGGTATGACTCATAACTACTCACCTCCCAAAATATACCATTAAAAGTGTTATTATGATTTATACATTTAAAATACAATACTTGTGAAACTTCAGAAGGTATTCTATATTTTTATTTCTTTCATTTGGGGTTCTACTCAACAACCCTTAGGTTTTACTCATGACTTTGCATTCAGAAATTAACCCTGGTGGTGCTTGGAGCACCATATAGGATGCTGAGGATGGAATCTGGCTCAGCTATGCACAAACCAAACAGCCTACCCGAAGTACTATCTCTCCAGCCCCCATGTAATTATTTATATGCATTTTATGTCATTTTTATATATAATTAATTATTGATTTTTCTATACTTAGAATAACAGAAGGATAAAAATTTAAGCAAAGTCACTTACCTTCAATTTTACACTCATGCCATTATATCTCATGTCTTTCAATCTGGAAAGGAGTTACAGTCTTAAAGTCACAATAGAATTGATCATTATAGTATACATATTACATATTCTTTCCATGTAATTTATTTCAGAAACTCTTGAGCTTTCTTGGAATCTTTTAAAAGCTCAGTGGTACATTAGAATTAAAGGTAAACTTATAAGCAAAGAAAAATCCTGGTTAGTAAATCATAGGCACACTTGAATATGACTTTAAGAATGCTTAATAAAATTATAGGTCTTTATAGACTTCACTTATTAATCAGGAATTGTTTATATTGTTCTTCTTTCTTCTCCTTGCTAGGTTTTTTAAAATTCTATTTGGAATTAATATTGATAACCTGTCATAATTTTCACTTGAAAAATCATCTTTTTTATTGTTCTTGATTTTATTGCCTTTGGACTTAACATTTCCTCTCTGCATATCTGGTCCATTATTTTATTAAGTATTGATGTCATTCTTTCAAATTATTTGAGATCATACTTTTTTAACTCTTAAAAATAATCAATATGGCATTTTTTCCCCCTCCAGTCTTCCTTGTCTCCCTAGATCCCAGGATTTTAAAAAAAATATTTTAAGTGGTTTAGTAAGTAGTAGCTGATACTTTTAAAAACATAATATATAATCCATCCATCACTTATATTTACTGTGCATGACACCCTTCATGCAAATATCTCAGAATGCTTTCCTGTTATTACTATGTAAGAGAATATACAATTAAATGGCAAGTTGCAATCAATAAGTCTAGACTTGATTTAAACTTAGCCAACTCTTTGTATCAATAAAAATCAAAGAGGAATGCTAAAAAATAGCAAAAGCAAAGGTAAGCAAACACCATCATCATCCAAAACTAGAGACTAGGTTTTGGATCTAGCAAAAATTGATTTTGTATATTATTTCTCAATATAATTCAAAAATCCCATGAGAATAGTTATCATTCCTCTTTTGATCCATTAGGAAAAAGTGAAAACATTTTGTTTCATGTAGTGAATCATTGAAAACCTGAAACTCCTAAAATATGTAGATTTCAGATCACTGTCTTATTCAAGGATATAAAAGTACTACGTTTTTTTGAGATCAGAGAAGATAATTGTCATCTCCTACATTTCTTTTTGAAATAAATTAGAATTTTTAATGCTCCATTATATTTATTCAATTATAGAAAACTCAAGAAATTTAAAGATGCAAGTATTTAAAGAAGTATAAATTACACTTTGAAAGTAGACCAACTTAAAGCCAGTAAAAGTTCAAACTTTTTTCCTAAATGGTTTATTAGGTAGAAAAAGAGAAATTCTAAAACAGGCCCTGTATTGTTTTTTTCCTTTTTAGCCTTTAAATTGATTAACCATTCTTTTTTTCCCCTTGTCAATAGTAAGTAAACCCAACAAAATGCATTACTTGGAAAAAGAACCATAAAAAATATTTAACTTTCCATATGTTTTTTTTTTCTTGAAAGGTAATAAGTCTGACTTCTTTGATCCCTTAAAATATACGTTAAAAATAAGATTCATCATTTGTGGTACTTCAGGCATCAAAAATAAAAACACTTCTAAAGTAATTTGTTATTGACCACAAATTCAAGTACACTAGGGAACAAAACCTGGAAAATAGGACTTTCATATTATACCAAATTTCAGGGTATACCTATTTTAATAACTCATTATGTTATTTGACAATATTTAGTGATACATAACTGTCAGGTAAGGAAGTATAAAAATCCTTATTAGTTCTAAAATCCTCTCCTCCGATTTGTCTGTTTGTCCTCTAAACACATCATATATTTTTTCTTCATAGTTCCTTCTTATGGATTTACCTTTACATTTTTTCTTTCTTTCTTTTTAATTTTATTTCTATGCTGGTTTGAGGCCCACATACAACAAGGCTTAGTGTTTATTCCTGGCTCTGGGTATTGAGGGATCACTCCGGGTGGAGCTTGGAGGACTATGTAGGTTATTAAGGATTAAATGAACATGAGTGAGCTAGTGTGCAATCCAAGTGTCCTACCTGTTGTACTCTTGTTCCAGCTCCCATCTTTTATAATTTATTTTTGGGTCACACCCAGTGATGCTCAGGGATTACTTCTTGTTCTGTATTCAGAAATTACTCCTGGCGGTGTTCAGAGGGCCATATGGGATGCAGGGCATCAAATCTGGGTCAGCTGAGTTTAAAGCAAACACCTTACCTGTTTTACCATTGCCCCTCTTTTCTAATCTTGGATTCGTTGATATACTGGTGCTGACTTTTCAAATATGTCCAGCTTTTTCTTTGGTATTTTTTGTCTTAGAATGTATATTAATGTTTGTATTATTTCATTATTAATTCTATATACAACTTAAAAATCAATAGATAAAACAAATATGTTTTAGTCAAAAAAACTAGGGTTTAGAAAAATGGCTTGTATATAGGAATTTCTCAATAATTACTTGGGGAATGGTTATTTTTTCAGGTGAGTCATTTTAATTTTCAGGCTGGATTAATGGAATATGCCATTTGTAATTCCCTTTGTTCTGTTGAAATACAGCACCATTTCCTTCTTTGTTTTGACATATTTTTAATCTCTTTCTTTATGTAAAGTATATGATACCAAGAATTAGAAGTTGTAGAGAGAAAAATGAGAATTTGCTGCTATTTTTCTCTCTAGAAGATTTTTTTTTAATCTGCTAGAGAATTTCAGAGAATAAGAAGAAAACCACATTGCAGATATGGGGCTACTAACTCAAATTGTCTTAGGGCTATTATTGCGACAAGTTGGATACTAATGACAGACTTTTCTACTACTGACTTTACTACTGACTTTAAAACTGGATGTCTATTAAGGGATGAAAAAACAAAGTGAATAATTAAATAAATAAACATATACATAGACACACACCAAGTAATTTTTCTCATTTCTATTTAGGTAATGAAATTCATAACACCATTAATGATCATTTCATGCATGTATTATTCCAACATTGGAACATACTTTCCACCAGAGTGACAGATTCTATCCACCTGTATTCCTAGGACTACTCCTACCTACCTTGCTCCCAAATAATCTCAGTTCTGAAGAGCAGCTCTCCAGGTTTATGACCTTTGGTCATGTGTATTCCTTACTAGGTTTTATTTTTATTTTTATAACCCACATGTGAGAAAGATTATTCTATATTTGTAACTCTCCTTCTGCCTAGCTTCACTCCGCATTCTACCTTATATATTTATAATGTACTGGTAATTTTCATTATTTTTTCTTTTCTTATAGCTGAACAGTATTTCATATGTGTGTGTGTATGTATGTATGTGTGTCACACACGCACACATCACAGTTTCCTTTTAGAGATTGGACATATGGTTATTTCTACATTTTGCCTACTGTGAAGAATGCTGCAATGAACATAGAGACCCAGATACCCTATAGAAATAGTGTTTGGGGGTCTTCAGGTAAATTCTAAAAAGTGGAATTGCCGGATTGTAAAAAAACTCAATTCTTTGTTTTTTGAGAAACATCCATACTGTTTTCCAAGTATTTATCATACAGACATGTTTTTCTTGAATGCACACTGGAATTTATAAACACTCATCTCTGTATCAAAGAATTTAAATGGTTTTAATTGTAAATGTGATCACACATACTCTATATGACCTGTTTTATTTTGTAACCTTTTTATCACTGCCATTTTTATGTTCTTATAATTATTTTTCCTTCACTTTTACAATTTTATTTTAGTGGCCAGATATATAGCATAATAGTTAAGGCACTAGACTTACGTGAAGGTAACCCAACATCTCATTTAGTCCCCTGAGCACAGAGGAAGGAATAGCCCCTGAATACTGGCAGATGTTACTCTCACATAGTGAAAACAATTAAAATAAGATAAACTCTATACATACAAGTTGTTATATTATCATAGTCTAATTAGTACTGTAGCACTGTAGCACTGTCCTCCCATTGTTCATCAATTTGCTCGAGCGGGCCCAGTAACGTCTTCATTGTTAGACTTCTTGTTACTGTGTTTGTCATATCAAATACAGCACGGGTAGCTTGCCAGGCTTTGCCATGTGGGTGAGCTGCTCTCGGTAGCTTGCTGGGCTCTCTGAGAGGGGTGGAGGAATCAAACTCAGGTTGCTCACTTCAGCTATAGTCTAAATATACACATAATCCAACTACTGTTCATAGGACAAAATGTGCGAATAAAATAAGCTTCAAAACTTATAGGTGAAATGTATTTAATAAAAACATTAAAATGTCTTCACATTATAGTCATCTTTCGTATAGTAAAGGAAAATAACTAGAACTTACTAATTATTGTATATATTCAATTAGATAAGGACTTTGAGAAATTAAAACCAAATAACATTTTTTCATGAATGACATTGAGATAGTTACTTATATGATATAGAATACACATAATAATATCTAGTGTCTATAGATTTATAGCTTCCTCAATTCAGTAGTCTATGCTGTGGCATTTTTTTCCCCAATTTAACAGTGCAGTTCACAAAGCTTTCTTAAGAGCATGATATAGCAAAGGGTCTATGAACTTTCTATTTTTTCTTCCCCTCTTTTACGTTACTTTACAGACAATTATAAATGTGATTGCTTTCAATTATTTGAAAATAAGTTGTATGTAAAATTTGAGAAATATAGAATAAGGATTTATAAAAACTAAAACAACTCATAATTTCATGATTATCTAGAATATTTAGATTTAATTATACCACGATTTTATTTTTAGGACTCTTTTATTTGTGTTAGATTTTGTTTTGCTACTTGACTATGTGATTGCTATTACAAAGCAGGACTGACTTTTTTAATATGTTGATATTAAAAGCATAAGATCATAAAGTCGTTTATGTATTTAATTTTGGCTCCTCAAGTAGTATCTGAGAGTGTAAGGGACTGTGGAGTCCCAGAAATCAAACCTGGATGAGCTTTTCTCCACAATTTAAAAACTGTGGTACTTATTATTTAAAAGAAATATGGTAAGTTTAATATATATTTTTCTATTATTATCTTCCTTATGTCCATTTGCCTATGTCTCTGAAATTTTTTAATGATATAGATGAAAAATCATTGAAGTAGAAAGCTACCTAAAAGGGTAAAAATATATGTAACATGTTTTGAATTAATTTGATGTAATAGGGCATTGTGACATTTGTATAAAAGTTCAAAGAGAAATGTAGGCTGTGACTTCATGAAGAATTTATTTTTAAGACTCTTAGATAGTTCACCAGAGAATTCAGACCAGGAATTTAAAGGGCAGAATAAGACCTATTAAGCGATTCAGTCCATTTTATAAAACCAGAGAGAAAGCATATGAAGATGTGATCATTCATTTTCTGAAAGCTGAGATGTAAGAATCAACTTAAGAATGGCTGGGATATTAGTTGCAGAGAGCAAGATTCAATGGCTGCGTTAAGTTGACAGCAATTGTCTGGCTTCTGCTATAAACCAAGGTTACTAAACAAAGTTATGCTTACTCGGAGAAATCATAACCAACATTATTAAAATTGAAAACTACAATGCAATTTATTTTTTGCATTAAGGTAATACTGCACTAAGAACTCTGTGGTACATTATTTTTCTGTCATTAACTTTCATCTATAAGTTGATTTAGGTTGATGATGAACTCCATTATATCATCATTTTTTCAACACTGAAAAAAAAGAACAAGCAAAGAAGATAAAACTTACACAAGTTAATGGATATCTAACGCTAATTTTTATTTCTGCATATGAAGGCATATAGTACTGCAAACATGGTTTTATTTAAAAGTATTTCATCATCTAATAAATAATTTCACAGGAAAAAATGTGAACATATCCTAGATGATGGTTTCTAAGATGAAGAAATTAGATGCAAAATTTAGGGAAAATTTTAAAAGATAAAATTTAAATATGTTTAAAGCTGTACCCTTAAATTTTTGTTATTGCAAATAAATGTTGTATATTTTAGGCTCATAATCCTTTCTGTAAATTTAGTAGCATTTAATTATTATTAAAATATAGAAATATGATAATACAATAAAGTAAGATTCTAAGTGCTTGAAAAATATTTATAGTTAATGATTTTGTATTTCAGTATGTGGGCTGTATGGTGTTCAAAAAAGTAACAAGTGATGAAAGAGCAAGTATATGGGCTAAAACTTGGATAATATACTGAATAACAGAATAAAAGGATAAGTTAACATGTTTTGAATAGTGCATATTCACTTTTTTATGAGAAATCATAAAGTGACATGTACTTGGTGAATTAAAATAGTCTCTATCGGGGCTGGAGAGATAGCACAGTAGGTAGGGTGTTTGCCTTGCACGCGGCCGACCCGGGTTTGATTCCCAGCACCCCATATGGTCCCCTGAGCACCGCCAGGAGTAACTCCTGAGTGCAGAACCAGGAGTAACCCCTGTGCATCGCCAGAGGTGACCCAAAAAGCAAATAAATAAATAAATAAATAAATAATAAAATAGTCTCTACTTAGGTTTTAGTATACTTCAGCAAATGTTAATATTCATTAGTTGCACGAATACAGTTAACACTTTTATCTTGAGCATAGAATGACAAATGTAGTATAACATATTTGACAGTAAAAATTAATAAGTGTGGTGGCTGGAGAGATAGCACAGCGGGTAGGGCATTTGCCTTGCACGCGACTGACCCGGGTTCAATTCCCAGCATCTCAGATGATCCCCTGAGCACCGCCGGGAGTAAGTCCTGAGTGCAGAGCCAGGAGAAGCTCCTGTGAATCACCGGGTGTGGCCCAAAGAGCAAAAAGAAAAAAAAATTAATGTCTTCCTTTGATGTGTAAAAGTAACTGACCTAGCTAGGCTGAATTTACAACCTAGCAAGTCATAATTCCTTTAACTTTTATATATTTACAGTGAGACATGCCAACCCGAGTTCGATTCCTTTGCCCCTCTTGGAGAGCCCGGCAAGCTACCGAGAGTATCTCGCCCGCACGGCAGAGCCTGGCAAGCTCCCCGTGACGTATTCGATATGCCAGAAACAGTAACAACAAAGTCTCCAATGGAGACGTTACTGGGCCCGCTCGAGCAAATCGATGATCAACGGGAGGGCCTTTACCTTTACCTTTACCTTTACAGTGAGACATATAGTTATATAATTTTCAATAATTTCAAATAAGTCAGTCTTTATCATGTTTATGTTTTTCCTAATTAAACTTAATTAAACTCAATTTACTTGATCATTTTCAAACATTAAGGTATAATCATACACTTCACTTTTATCCCAAAGAAGAAATGTAAACTTACATAAGGTGACTTTCAATCATATAAATTATTATAAATATATAAATATATCTATTAGGAAAAAATACTTTGCTAATAAATATATTTCTAATAATTTATATCAAGTTATTCATATGCTTATATACTAATTTTATAAATAATATATTTTATATCTACCTAGTTCTATAAAAAATAAACTAAGATATATATTTGAGTTTATAAATTTAGAATGTCATAGGTTGAATATCAGAGAATATTTTAATTATCCTATTTTACAACTTTGCTTAGCATAATGATATACAGTGCTTATTTTTCTAATGGCACAATATAGCTATAGGAAATGACAAAATTTCTTTGCAACAAAACTTGTAACATCTACTGAATGCATCCATTCCCTATATATAATACTTTTATCACAAGTTCTTTCGCTATTTTATTCAGAAAACCAATTATGTAACTTCACAAATATGTTTTTGCCGAGATGTTAATATAGAAAGAGACTCTGTGTTAAGAGCAGCATTATTTGTAATAATAAAATCCTGAAAATTATTAAAGTTATTATTAAAGATTGTGTTATCTAAGTTATGGTATATACAGATAATGATTTATAATGATAACTTGATGTGTAAAGATATTTAGATATGTTGATAAAGCAAATAAAACATGTAGACAGTTTACTATTTAATTTTATGTAAATACTATGACATTTTGTACAAATAACAAAATCTTGTGTATAGGTAGAAACTCTTTTCTAGCTTATAATTGTATATGAAATTACAATTGTATATGAAATTATGTCTATATCCAATGCTTTTAGAAAAACATTGATCAGGAAAACAAATACTGTTAGATATGTGTAAGATTTGCTCAGGACCAAATGGAGACCAGCTGATGAGATAATCTGTTTACCAAGGCTTGGAAGTACCATTGTTTAAGAGTTTCAGTGTGGTGTGGTGAAAGACTGGAGATGTTTATGTTGTTGATGTACAACATTGTAAGTATATTTAATAACTGAATTCTATACTTAAAATGCATAAGAATGTCAGTGTCATATGCATTTTGTAAAATTAAAAGTACTTTTTTCTTTTATTATTCCTTTCTAAAATGGAAGCAGTTGTGTCAAAATTGCATGCAATTTAGTTTCAAAAGAATTTGCAATTTTTAGCTAAACTTAACTTTAGAACACACTCACTTGCATAATGGCAAATCAACATTTTCTTTTTTAACATATGCTGGTTAGATTTATTGTAGACTGGATGAATGATTTTGGCAGTGTTTTACCTGAGGCAGTTGTATGGACTATGCACCTCTAACATTTCTTTAGCCTATAATAAATGTTGCACAAATCAATCTTTTTGATATGGTATTATGAACAGTAATGTTTTTATTTTTAATGAATTTCCTTGCCCATTTGGCCACAATCCAAAGAAAAATTAATTCTAAGTCACCGATTAAAAAAAATGAATAGAAAGCATAGTTTGAAACAATCTGAATTTTCATGAGAGTAAAGTCTTCATTATTCTAGTTTTACCAATTCTAAATTAAAGACACCTTATTAAATAAAAACTTTGTTTCAGAGCTGAACAAGGGCCCACTGCCTTTTCATCCAAACATGTAAGTCTGGGTTCTGCAAGTGTAGAACAATTTTCCTTGCAATTTGAGAGCAATGAAGCAGGGGAGCAATGCTCAAATCTCCCTGGTTTCAGGCATCAATTTGCTCTAGGCAATGGAGGAACCTGAAACCTCTATGTTGTCTGTTTCTTGAAAAGCAAGACATGGGGAAAAAAATCTGGTGAGGGCTTTGAGGAAGGATAAAAAGTAACAGAATAAGAATATATATACAGAAACATATAGACAGACATATGTAGCACTGTAGCACTGTCCTCCCTTTATTCATTGATTTGCTTGAGTGGTCACCAGTAACTTCTCCATTGTGAGACTTGTTGTTACTGTTTTTGCATATGAAATAGGTCACGAGTATCTTGCCAGGCTTTGCTGTGCTGGTGGAATACTCTCAGTAGCTTGCTTAGCTCTCTGTGAGGGACGGAAGAATCGAACCCGGGTCGGCTGTGTGCAAGGCAAACGCATTACCTGCTATGCTGGTGGCAGCTAGTAGGTGTGACGCCTACTTACTGGAAGATGGGGGGTCTGGGTGGAGAAGGCCCAGTCCCAATCCGAGTAGCCTTGGAAACCTCAGCCCCAGGACCCGCATGCCTGGGTTCCTCTGCCAGTTCTTTCATACATGAGGCCCGTCTGGAAGTGTGGAGAGTGGTCCCAGCATGGCCGTGGCTGGCTGCGGAGTTCCTCAGCTGCTGGGGCTCTGCTTGGGGCGGGAGGAGGGGAGAGAAACTCAACCCTCCCCCTCCAAGGGACCCAGGTGAGGACAGCCAGGCACAGGGGCAGGAGACTCTATAATATAATATAAAATTTAAATCTGGAGAACCTGGCAGACTACCAAAAGTATCCTGCGCACATGGCAGAGTCTGACACACTCCCTGTGGTGTATTCAATATGACAAAAATCAGTAACAATGATGGTTCTCATTTTCCTGACCCTGAAAGAGCCTCGAATGTGGCACTTTTTAAAATCTCAGGGGTAGGACAAAGGAGAAGTTACTGGGGCCTGCTCGAGGCAATTGACAAACAACAGGATGACAATGATACAGTGATAAAATTCTGGAATCCCTACCATTTAGGAGAACATGCAGAAGGAAAGAGTTTTGCTGCATATCTATGGTAAAGATTGAGCAGGTGAGCAATGTCCTGCCTCGCTTCTTTTTTTTGTTAGCTCATTTGGGGGCGACATGGGTCCCTACATGCACCTTATTCCTGACTTGACACTCAGGGATCACTGCAGTCCATGTTTGGGGACCATATTGAGTGCTGGTTATGGAACTGGGGTCAGCCCTGTGCAAGTGAACAACCTAATGCTGTGCTATAGCTCTGCCTTGGCTTTTGATTTTTGAATGCCAACACATATTTGGCTTTTCATTGGCCTTTCTTTATCGTCATTATTACCTGTGACCCCTGTAGTGCACCAGCACCTCCTCTTGTCAACCATAGCTTACAAAGACAAGACTATGCTGAGTTTCTCAGTGATAATAATGCCCCCCTACCAACATGGGCTGGAGCAATAGCACAGCAGGTAGGGTGTTTGTCTTGCATGTGGCCAATCTGGGTTTGATTCCTCCGTCTCTCTCGGAAAGCCCGGCAAGCTAATGAGAGTATCCCACCTGCATGCAGAGCCTGGCAAGCTACCCATGGTGTATTTGATATGCCAAAAACAGTAACAAGTCTCACAATGGAGACCTTACTGGTGCCCGCTCTAGCAAATTGATGAACAATGGAAGGACAGTGCTACAGAACAGTGTTACCAACATATTGCTATAGCTTTAGCAAACTCTATGTTATCTAGAAACTCTACTGAAGCCAAAGTAACTTATTGAGCTTTCCAGTCTTGCCTAAAATACACTCCAAATGATCACTTTTCTAGTAATCTTCTTTAAATTAATAATCACTTAAAACCAGTTCTACTGACAACTAAAGTGGAATTTTTACCTTGGCGAATGTGGAGTGTCACTCTATAATTTTAACATCCATAGTGCTCATTGTCATAACATTTTAGGTTCTCAAAAGGGTTCGATTCAGAATTATCTGTAAACTCAAGATTTGGAGGTATGTCAAATCAGACCATATTACTTAGGATCCTATTCTTTGCTAACCTAGACTTCCCTTGAAGTAGTAATAGGTCATTCTATAATGAGATTTTTAACTTCTTTGAAGTTGATCACTTGATCACTTGACTTCCCGTTAATCATCGATTTGTTCGAGCAGGTGCCAGTAACATCTCCATTTGTACCTGTCACGTGCTAATGTAGCCCAATGGCATCTGTTCGTTCTAGGAACACAAAGGGCCTCAAACTGATCGTTCAGGCTCTTAATGAAGAATCTAACCATCTGGTAGATGGGCAGCCACACAGTCTTTGACGTCCCGTGGAATTGTGTTGGTAATGGCTCTAGTCCAGCGGTTGTCTGTAAACCTCATTACGTGTCCAGCCCACCTGATTTTAGATGCCTTGGCAAATGAGACAGCGTCCCTGATTCTGGATTGTCGATGGAGGTAGAAACTCCAGATTCTTTCTCTCATTTGAGTGAAACGTGATACTCCAAGCATAGCTCTTTCAATTCCTATTTGGGAGACCTGAATGGCGTTCACATCCTTTTTTCATAGGGCCCAGATCTCTGAGGCATATGTTAATGCAGGAAGAACAGTGGAATCAAAGAGCTGTGCCCGGAGCCGGAGGTTCTTCATCCTCTTAGCTAATTCTTTGATGCTCTTGAAGGCGTTCCAAGCCACTCTCTTCCTTCTGCGCAACTCAGGCACCAGGTCATTCATCATGTTCACTACTTGACCTAGGTACACATAACTGTTGCATTCGGAGATGGTCGTTCTATTGAGAGCAGATGGTGCATCAGGAACGAGGCTGTTTCTCATAAACATTGTCTTCGTTAAAGATTCAGCTGTAGTCCGACCTTTCCACACTCATGGTTGAAGTCAGCCAGCATTTGTGCTGCTTGGCTAATGTTTGGTGTTATTAGAATGATGTCATCAGCAAAGTGCAGGTGGTGTAGTTTCCGACCATCTATCTTCACTCCCATTCCTTCCATTTCCAGTCATCGCATGATGTTCTCGAGGGTGGCACTGAAGAGTTTCGGTGATATGGTATCACCCTGCCGAACCTCTCTCTTGACATCGATGACCGCTTCTTTGTAGAATTGTGAGATCCTCGTAGTGAATCTGTAATACAGCTCACAAAGGATCCTGATGTATTGAGTTTGAATGTCCTGATTGGCTAGGGCTTCAATGACCACTTCCATGTCAACAGAATCAAAGGCCTTCTTTAAATCAATGAACGTTAGACAGAGTGGCATCTTGAACTCCTGAGAAACATCAATGAGCTTGGTTATCTTGTGGATATGGTCGATGGTGCTGAATCCTTTGCGGAACCCGGCTTGCTCACATGGTTGTCCTTCCTCTAGTGTTCTGCCAATTCTATTCAGGATGACTCAAGTGAACAGCTTGTAGATGACGGAAAATAGGCACATTGGGCGATAGTTGCAATGTTGTGGATGTCTCCCTTCTTGTACATTAGTACAGTCCTGCTAGTTTTCCACTGGAACTAAACCTTGCATTCAGACAGGTAGTGTGTGAAGAGCCGAGCCAGCATATTAATGAGTATTGATTCAGGTTCTTCAGGTGTTCAAGTCTGACCTTGTCTGGGCCGGGTGCTGTTCGTTTCTTTACCGAAGAAATGATGTGTCAGATTTTGGAAGGGAGAACATTGGGAGTGGCATATTTATCCTGTGGAATTTGGTATGTTGGCAGGTGGACATGGCTATCAAAGAGATCTGAGTAGAAGTCATGGATAATCTTCTCCATTGCCCTTCTAGAAGATGTAATAGATCTATCAGGACATAGGAGGGCAGTCATCTTGGTTTTGTAGTTGGCAAAGGACAGGTGGTTGTTACGAATGCTTTTCCCAGCTTCTGCCGCATCTACAAGCACTTCTGCTCCTCTCTTTGAGGTCTTCCTTTATCGTATCTCTGCACTGCTTTGTGAGCTCAGACTTTCACTTGTGGTTGCCTGAGGCATGTGCCAAACCACATTCATCAATAAGCTCAAAAGTTTTCGAAGACAGGCTTTTTTGTGTGTGTGGCTATCTCTCTCTTGGCATTCCTCGCACAATCATGGAGGTGCTGAACCAGTCGATCATATTCCTCATCAAAGTTGTCAACAATGGCATCTTCCCATGTTGCCGCAATAGTTCCAAAGAGCTCCCAGTTGGTGATCATTCTGGGAGTTCTCTTCTTAAACTTTGCAGCCTTTCTCTCCACTCTGTGAAGTAGAATTTTGCATGAAGGTGATGGTGGTCTGATCCCGTTTGGAATTTTGGGACAACAGCGACATCAGTCAGGCAAAACTGTCGATTGAGTATGATGTGGTCTATTTCCTTGTGGAACTGTCCACCGGGAGACTCCCATGTCCAGCGTTTAGATTCAGCCTTCTGGAACTGTGAGTTACCATGGATGGTCTTGGTTGACATGATGAACTCAGACATTCTCTCACCATGTTTGTTCCATTCTAGGCCATGGGTCCCGATGTGGAGTTCTTCCTATGCTAGCGTACATGTATTGAAAGTACAGACAATCATTTTTGTCTTCCTTCATTTTGGCAGCCTAGTTCAGCCTTGAGATTATTGAAGTTATCTAGACAGTTATCTATCTTTGAAGTTATCTAGACAGAATCCAATGTTGGGCTTCAATTTATTCTTTCCTTGATTTCAGGCAATGAACACTTGTTAGAAGCACTTATTTGTAACCACTAGATACAACTTACACTGATCTTTCAACTGACAATTCATCACTTGAACTTTTCATTATCTTTTTCTAAATCTTCAATGACTGAGACTATCTGATTTAAAGTTTGTTCCTTATAAATCAAATATCTCCTTTGCTAAGAGCAAAGACCACATAGATTGTCTTCATTAACACATTTTTCCCTCAAACAGTTACTCGATCCTATTTTTGTTTTTGTTCTGAGGACCACATCTGGTAGTGTACAGGGCTTGTTCTTGTCTCTGTGGTCAGGAATCACTACTGATGGTGATCAAGGGATGATACTTGTTGCTGGACATTGATTCAGGGTTGGCTGTGTGCAAAGCAAACATCTTAACTCCAGTGCTATCTCTCTGGCCCTATTTTTCTGATTCACCACACTGAAAGTTGCATAGTGCCTTTACAATATTGTTATAAGGGAAACACCCCACTCTTATAATTATGAGCAAAGTCTTCAATTACCAGGTGTCTGACAGATGATAAGCTGCAGAATTTCATCTCATTACCTGCTCCTTCAAACAACTCTTAGAAGCAGTCCTTCCAGGAAAAGAGTCCTCCCTGGAAAAGAGGCCATAGGGAAAGATTGATATGTAGGTAGTTTTTGAGGTTATTTATTGCATCCTTCAGGTAGACTCTGGATTTAGCAACAGGGGACTGAGTTTGCACATGTTTGTAATTTCTATTCTGGGGTGGAATTTGTCCCCTGAGAAGGAATATGACATTGGGAGAAACTCCTATCTCTAAACAGGATTCCAGAAGGCTGAGAGCTGAGAACTTTCAACTCTCTCATTTCAAGGTTGGTGATGTGTCATACTTTAACATATTTCATTCTCCAACCAGTTACTGTGCTTACCTAAAGAATAGTCATACTACTGCTCTTTTAGTGTAGAATACAAATTAAAGAGTTCTCCTGTCTGCAGGACAATGTGTGTTTAAAGAGAAATTTCCATTAGTTATTGCAAGAGGGTTATTCATATACTTGCAATGAAGGTGTTGGTTGCCGTTAATCCGGCCCTTCATATGGGGGTATATGCAGGTTGATTTAAATTCAGAAACTAAAAAAAAAAGATTACTTTCAGGAATGAAAGTATAATGTGCATAAGCACAGAGTTTTGTTACAATATCTCAAAACATATATTTTGTACAAATTATAGTGCATAGTGGATAAGCCATTGAATCTTGGTTGTAAGCCTTTCCTTACACAATATCAAAAAATAAAGAGATAATAGTAAAAAAGGATTTCTCAGTATTTCTTTTGGAATATACTATATGCTTGGATGAAAACCAAATTCTTATAGTTACATAAAGATTTCAATAACTCAGTTTGTATAAGTATGTATATATAAAATATATATTCTAAATTCATGTATTTGCGTAAATGTTTATACAAATTTACCTCATGTGCCATTTTGTAACGATAGCACTGTAGCACTGTCCTCCCATTGTTCATCGATTTGCTCCAGCAGGCACCAGTAACATCTCACAACAAATTGTAAGACTTGTCGTTACTCTTTTTGGCATATCGAATATGTGACGGGGAACTTGCCAGTCTTTCCTGTGTGATTGAGATGCGGGTAGCTTGCCTGGCTTTCCGAGTGGGGCGGAGGAATCGAACTCAGGTCGGCTGCATCCAAGGCAAACACCTTACCCACTGTGTTATTGCTCCAGTCTGTGTAAGATTAAAATTTACTGATATACATAATTTATACAGTTATTGGTCTTTGAGATTATAAATTATATTAGCATCAGTTTTATCTCCAGAAAATAAAAGTTTATTTCCGACCTACGAAGTGATTAAAAGTAAAACCTGAAGGTTATATGAAAATTTTCCTTTGCAGCTTGTTTATGACATTTCTTTCCTTGGGGATTCTATTTCTCTGAAGACATGAATTTGATTAACATTGAATTACTATAGAAGCCAAACACAATTATTTTTCAGGATTATTTATTTTATTATTCTATTATTATAGTTCCTTATAACATATATAAATGCTGTCATTGTATTAATTTCTGAACTTCAAAGGAAAACTGTCTGTTTCTTTTAAAACAGACAGAAGTTTGTTGTAAGCAGGATGGCATATAACATATTTTAGAATATAAAAGAATACTTTGAGAGGCTGAAGTGACAGCACAGTGGCCCACTTTTCCTGCATGCAGCAGACCCTGTTTCAATGCCCAGAAAAGCATATGATCTTTGAGCACCACAAGTGACCCCTAAGCTGAGAGTCAAGTAGCTCTCAAACACTAGCACATATTGTCTAAAAAATAATGTAAAATATAATACTTTGGGTGTAACATTAATAATTATTTTAAGAGACAACTAAACTGATAGATAATACAAGCACAATTATTTGGAGAGTTTTTTATACTGATTATTGTTTTGTTGGGTTGTGTTGGATTATTTTGCTTTATGTTTTCTTTTGTTGTGTACCATTTGCTTGTCAGCTTCGTATGCTTTCTGTGTAAGTGATACATAGCTAGTAAGCTTAGACTGCAAAAAAAAAAAAAGGTGAGGTTTTTCATGCAGAATGTATTTCCAATACATTTCTAGAAAGACAGCAGGGCTGGATTTGAGTCAAACATTCCTATTGTTTCTGGGAAAGCTTTTATTTGTGTGTACAAAGAATCTTTGCACACATAAGATATGTGAACTCTTTAAAATCTTTTTAAGAAGAAGTTTTTTCAGTATAAGTCCACTACACATTAACTTTATGTACTTAAAACTTCAATATATGTATATAAAATGATGAGTATCCTGTTATTTCAGGCTTTGGTCAGGAGTAAAGGGAGATGTGGCCTTCAAGATAGAGATGGTGCTTATGACCTGTATTATCATGGTTAAGTGTGACATGCAGATGGAAGCAAGTCAGAAGTAAGTTTGAAGCAAATCATTATGTAACATCTCTCTGTCACAGGCAGTAAAAAAAATTGGCAAAGAGGTCTGCCTATAACCTACTTATGTACAGAATTAGAACTTGAGATCAAAAGAAAGAAGATACCAGAAAGCAGGGAGAAATGTGTTCTGAATAGATAATTATATATATATATATAGTTAAAAAACACTTTTATACATTTTATCAATTGGGATTTATTCCAGTTGCAAGTTTTGGTCAACAAACAAAATTATAAAATTATTCATCATGGTCTTTTACAGAGTAAAATATTTGGGGAATTAATTAGAACAGGCTATTGTTCACCTGTAGGGTAGATTGGGCAAGTGTATGGACACATGACACATGTGCTTATGGGTTCATGCACGCGCCCCCACATCCCACAGACACATACTATATATTCCAAGATAATGTATTATCTCTTCCACACCCACAGACACTGGTCATGTGAGCATCTAATAGAGAGTACTTTGCATAATGGATTCAAAATACTATTTTTTTCTTTTTATTTATTTATTTTTTGCCTCTGACCACTGCCACCGATGTTAATATCTACAGTAGATCAGTCTTGCACTAAAGAGATTGACTATTGCATATACCAAAGGAAAACTGTCACTGCTTGTTATGATTTAAATCATGTATGACAGAACTGTTTTATTCTTCTCCCAATTCTTAAGCCTGTCTGTGTTCAACCAAGAAATGCTTCTGTGCAAATTGGCTTCCTTATGCTCCTGCTCACTACAGCCATTATTCCTGCTCCTGGAACACAGGGAGATCCTGCTGCCCTGGATGGAATGATGCCATCAACTTCTCATTGGGTAATGTTTTCTTGAACCTCCTTATCAGATTAATTTTTATGTCTAATATCTGCTTTATTTAAAAATGTATGTAATTAGCACAGCAGTAGGGCGTTTGCCTTGCACGCAACCAACATGGCCGACCCGAGTTCGATTACTCCGTCCCTCTCGGAGAGCCCGGCAAGCTACCGAGAGTATCTCGCCCGCACGGCAGAGCCTGGCAAACTCCCCATGACGTATTCGAGATGCCAAACACAGTAACAACAAGTCTCATGATGGAGACGCTACTGGGCCCGCTCGAGCAAATCGATGAACAACAGGAGGACCGTGACCATGATGTAATTTGTCAATATGTATTAATTTTGTTTTGTGAAAGAATTCAGAAATTAGCCATGTGTCTGAGAAAGTCAAAGTGATGTCGATGGACCCCACCGATGACTTATGTAAAGCAGGAAGTAGAAGTACCATCATTTTCTCCCCATTTCTCTCTGCCACCCAGGACCCAGGGTTACTGGGTTCTTGTCTTGCCTCGCAGAAAAGAATTTCAGGAGTAGACAAGCAGTGAAGTAAAACAGATTTTATTTGGAGGTTTTGAATGGAAAGAGGAAGAGAAAGTGGGAGAGGAGAGTATTGGCCTCAAGAGAGAACCTGGGCTTCCCCAAGGGTAGAGAGAGCCCCTGCACACATCCCAGCTTTAGGCATGAAAGCATGGAAGTACCCATCTCAAGAGGGGAGATGCAAGAGACACAAGTGATCAGACGCCACATGTGCTCTGTCACGTGGGCACCAGCAGCACCATGGGCTCAAGCAGCATATGCACACCCTTCCTTTGTTCAAGGTGGCCTTTATAGGGTTTCTCCAACCTGCCCCCTGTGGGGCATCTACCTAGTGAAAGTCCATTGCTAAGGAGGTTGGGGTGGGATGTGGGGGTGGGAGTGGTGATGGTTTCCTTGAAACTTCTTTCCTGTCCTTTTGTTTCTGCAGGAGCTTCTCTGGGTCTGTTGCTATAGATAGGTGAGGGTCTTATCAGGCCTTAGTTCCTGTTTTTTCCTGTTTTCTGCAAGCTTGCATTTTGCCATTGCCTTGGGAGGGGGCCTTCCCTATCTTGCCTACATCAAACAGAACAAAGAAGTTCTAAAAATCTGCTATTCAGATTAATTCAGCTTCCTCATCAAGGTATTCTGTCATTCATTGATCACCTGTCTTCCAATACATAATGTGTTGGAAATATCTTTCAAGTCTCTCTATTTTGAAAGAATTGCTGACTTTTACATTAGCTCATTTTCTAGTGCAATTTGGACTAATCATATCTTATGCGGAAGTTAAATTTATTGAAGCACGTCTATAAGACAGGAATTCTTTCCTGTGATGTCTTCAGTACTTCTGTAGAATTTCAATGTCTATTAAAGGCTTAGGGGGGCTGGAGAATAATGGCTAAGGAACTTATCTTGCATGTATCTGACCCAGGTTCGATCATTGACGTCAAGGGAGCTCGTACAGGGTTGCCAAGCTCAAACCTGGTTTTGATTCCTTGAAGTGTATGGTCCCTTGAGCTGGTTCTGGACTCACTTGGAAAACCCTGTGTGTCTCCATTGTCCTCTTTTAGTACACTACAAGGCTGATGATGAGCAGAACCACATTTAAGACCCTTGTGCTGAAACATAGACCAAATTGACTGGGAGAAGAAAACTATTCCCCAGAACTCTTTTTGGCAGTTGCTTCCCAAACCCATTGCCACTCTTAAAAAGGCAAAACAAAACAAAAACAAAAACCTCTACTGATACCAGTGCCATTGATGTCAGTGAGCCCCACAGGTGACTTATGTGAAGCGGAGAGGAGAAAGACAGTCACTTTCCCCCCAAACGCCCCTGCCACCCGGGACCCAGGGTACTGGGTTCTTGTCTCGCCTCACAGAAAGAAATTTCAGGAGTAGACAAGCAGTGAAATAAATAGATTTCATTTGGAGGATTTTTTTTTTTCAAGTTTTAAAAACACTATATTTTTGTCTGGCCTCTGAATATTAAAGCTTGCATCTAATATTTTATTTTGGTTTATTTTTTATTTACAATTTTTGAAGTAGGGAATATGCTTACATAACTATAATGCACAGTGGTATAATGTAACATTTTCTTTGAAAGCTACTGTTATCAGCCCCAATTTCTTGTTACCAACAAGTAACAATATTATTAGTCATGAATATCCATCCAGAATTTCTTTTTTTTTTTTTTTTTTTTAATAATTTATTTATTTATTGAATCACTGTGGGAAAAGTTACAGAGCTTTCGGGTTTAGGTCTCAGTCATGTAGATACCAAACACATTTCCCTTTACCAATACTCATTCTTAACCCCGAACCCCAATAGACCCCCACCTCCCACCCCTCCCAATTCCACAGAGAACCAGCCGCTTGGAGCAGAAAAGCAAATGGACTTGTGTTGATCTGGAGGATTTTTAAGGTGTGGAGCGGGAGAGAGGGAGAGAGAGTAACGTACTCAAGAGAGAACACGGGCTTTCCAAGGGCAGAGAGAGAGAGCCCCTACACACATCCTAGCATTAGACACAGAAGCTTGAAAGTACACATCTCAAGAGGGGAGATGAGGGTGACACATGTGCTCGGGTACCACAAGTGCTCGGCCACGTGGGCGCAAGCAGCACATGGGCTCAGGCAGCATATGCCTGCGCTTCCTTTGTTCAAGGTGGGTTTCTCCAGCCTGCCCCCATGTGAAGCTTCTTCCTAGGTAAAAGTCCATTGATAAGGAGGTTACCAGAGAGGTTGGGAGCAAAGGGGAGGTCCAAAGAGAGGAACTTCATGCAAAGGAGGCCTATATCCTCAGGGTCTGTAGATGGTCTTATCAGGTCTTTGTTTTCTGCATCTACAAGGTGGGTCATTCCTAGAAACTTTGAAGGTTTGAAGAATGAAGAAGTTCATTCCTTCTTCCATTAAACGTTGTTTCATTGCAAAGGGCCTTTCCCTATCTACCTGCACACATCACCATGATTTTCTTATCTTTCTAAAATTACTTTATTAATTAAAAACATATTATGTCTGATCTGTGCAAAACTATAAAAAGTATAAAAAGAGAACAATACCAGAGTACTTAATGACTTGTACTTGTTTATAATAAAGAAGGAAAAAGACAACCAGGCAAGAATATTTGCAAGTGATTTCTTTTGGAGTGCTTCTGAGTGCTGCTCAGGATGACTAGGAATTTTTCCCAAATAATTTTTTTTCCCAAATAATTGTCTGCAAGTGACTTTTGCTGTTCAAACAGGTCAAGGTATGCTGCCTAAAATATGGATATTAAATCTGAGTCTGGGAGGATGGGAGCATTGAAAGAAAAGAGGGTACTTGGAAGACATACTCCCAAAGGTGTCTGGCAATCAAGCTAATTAAGAAACTAACAGTTTTAAAGAATGAGAGAGCCAGAAATGTTGATGCCAATTTATCGTGTGTATACGTTTATATAATTTCTGTGCTACATTGCAAGGTGCATGAGTATTCAATATACATGAAAAAGCATATGAGTAACTGATAATTGAAATGCAAAACCAAATATGGTCCAGAATAACCCATGAAAACTGCAAGTACTAGCCAAATTCAAAAGAACAGAGCAATCTTTTTTTTTTGTTTTACAATGAGCTGATTTTAGCTTCATCAAATTTATTAATTTTTCTATATTCCCTGTTTGAAATAAATTATTTTCTATTTTATATCTTCAGTAAATATATTCCAACATAATAAAATAAATTTTCTTAAATAAATTTTCTTCAAACAAATAACCTGAATGAAATACAACCTAATCTTTCAATTAGCATTTGAATTCCAGTGATTCTTTGGATAAGTTTCTGTAGAAATAAAACTCAAATGGGATAAGGTGCTAGTTTTCTTGCAGGACTGCAATCTGATCAAGGTTCCAGTTCTGGTATCCTATACAGTTCCCTTACATGTATCAGGAGTGATTCCTGAACATAGAGCAAGAAATAAGCACTGAGCATAGAAGGATGTAACCACAAAACAAAAATAAATAAAAGGATTGAAACTTTTACTTTTTTTAATATCAAGAGACTATAATTGTGCCTCCTTTAGTCAAGTATTTCATTTGGTTTAATATCACCTATTTTTTTTTGTGGGCTAGGTTGTTCCCAAGGAGTACTCAAGTATCAGAAGGACCATTCCCAATGCTAGTTGTGCTGATGGAATTTGAGAATTTGAGATTAGATCAATTTTAGACAATGATGATCATCTTAAAAAAGAATTATATCCCACGTGAAATAATTAACCTTATTCTCCATTTATTTAGATCTTCCATGCCTTCTATCAATAGTGTTTTAGTGTTTCCAAATATATATAATGCATTCCTATTAAATTTATTTCTGAGTACTTGATGTTTTTGAAAAGTTTTCTTAATTTTATGATCAGATTATATAGACTTTTCATACAAAGATATAGAAGTAGCTAATAAGCACAAGAAAAATGTTCAACACTGTTGCTCATTAGGGAAATGCAAATTACAACCACAGTGAGATACCATTACACACCTAATAAAATGCCTATAATTGAGAACTGACGGTACCAGGTGTTGTCAAATATTAAAAAAAACAGGTGGGAATACAAAATAGTGTGGCCACTGTGAAAAAGAGTTTGGCCTTTTTTGAAAATGTTAAACATATTTCATAGTGGTAAAATATCCAATAATAAGTCTATTTGATATCCATTTATGAGAAATAATACTTGACCACATACATTGTTGATTAATCCCCCCCATTTCATTATAATATAAACCAGGCATAATTTAAATATCGAACAGCTAGTAAAAAGATAAATATAGTTGCCTTGTAATATCACTGTCACTGTCATTGTCCTCCTGTTGTTCATCAATTTGCTCAAGCATCCCCAGTTATGTCTCCATGTGACAATTGTTACTGTGTTTGGCATATCGAATACATCACGGGTAGCTTGCCAGATTTTGCCGTGCGGGCAAGATACTCTCGGTAGCTTGCCCGGCTCTCCAAGAGGGGTGGAGAAACTGAACTCGGGTAGTCCATATTGGCCGCTTGCAAGGCAAAGGCCCTGCCCACTGTGCTATAGCTCCCGCCCATGTAATATCATCATATGAATAAAACTTTAAGATATTCCAAATAGTGTATTAAAAAATCATACAATGAATAAACCTATGCATGCAAAAATTATAAAGATGCAAAAATTATAAGAAATTAAATCACACTATTTCTAGTTAGCAAATGGCAGAGAGAACATTTTGTTTTGATAAAGAAGTAGAATGAATTAACAGTAGATTTTTGATACTTGTGTAAAACAAATTTACCAGAGATTATTGAGATAGCCACTTTTGGGAAAATTATATGGTTTTATAAACATATTAATTTAAATTTAAATAATAATTTAAACAGAATCTCTAATGTTTCTTTGAACACATATCCAATATAAGTCCTGAAGTCAGTTCAATCATATCTGGTGGTTGAACTATAACAATGCTAGGAGTATCAGGCCAAAGAGCAGCAGATACAAGTCTGGATTGGTTAAATTTTTCAATTATAGACCCTTCTCTGATGTTTTATTATCATTTTCCTGGAGTCTTCCTCCCCACCATTCTTTGCCCACAAGGCGTCTTTATGTGTTTTATTTGTTTGTGGTACCAGGCACTCAACATAAGACAAGTGCTATGCCACTGAACTGTATTGCCGGCCTTTAGGAATTCTAATTTGTTTTCCTTCTTCACTTTTTAAAAGTTTTTTTTTGGGGGGGAGGGGGGACTTGGGAGCAGTGGTGTTTGAATCACACTCAGTGGTAATTAGGGACTATTTCTGGCTCAGTGCTTGGAACACTATGTCTTTACAGGGATCAAGTCTGAGTCTCCATGAAAAGCATTGAACCAGCACTTTGATCTGTCTCTGGCCCTCTCAAAAGAGTTCCACTGGGGAGTTGGACTAAGTTTGCACTCAAATTGACTCTTTTTTGAGTCTTGCCTGCCTGCCTGCCTGCCTGCCTGCCTGCCTGCCTGCCTGCCTGCCTTCCCTCCCTCCCTCCCTCCCTCCCTCTTCCTCCCTCCCTCCCTCTTCCTTCCTTCCTTCCTTCCTTCCTTCCTTCCTTCCTTCCTTCCTTCCTTCCTTCCTTCCTTCCTTCCTTCCTTCCTTCCTTCCTTCTTTCCTTCCTTCCTTCTTTCCTTCCTTCCTTCCTTCCCTCCCTCCCTCCCTCCCTCCCTCCCTTCCTTCCATCCTTCTTTCCTTCCTTCCATCCTTCCTCCTCCCCTTCCTCCTCCTCTTCCTTCTTGTTTTTTAAAAATTCCATTCCTCTTATATCCTAAAGGTTCTTAATGATACTGATTCAGAATTCTGTCTTCTGCTACCTAGATCTAATAAGACTGTAGCTTTTCATAAGATATGAAAGTAACTCCAGATATAAAAAGCCCTGTCTCATTCTTTGAGAAGGAATATTGGTGCTGCCTGCTTAAAAAATTCTGGAATTTTCAGCTAATTATTTTTTTAAATATTTTTTTACAATTTTTTAGGGGCCAAAGTGGTTCCATCCCTAGTACCCATAGGGAAACCCTGCAATGAGTGATACCTAAGCATAGAGTCAGGACTAAGCCTAAGCACAGCTGGGCGTGGCCCCCCCCAAACAAAACAAACATTTTGTTTTCAAAGGAAAGCTCTTTGTTTTCTCTAACTTGATAAAATCTCTTCAGAACTTTGTCTTGAAAAAATAACAATGTTTATATTTTATACCTTAGGAATTCAAAACATAGATACAGGGCTGGAAAGTTCATACAGCAGATAGGGTGCTTGCTTGCACAGGGCCCACTACGGTTATAAATCCTCAGCATCCTATACAGTCCCCAAAGCATGTCCAGGAGTAATTTCAGAGTGCAGTCAGGGATAACCTCTGAACATCACCAGGTGTCCTTTACCTCCTCCCCATTTATTTTTATTTAAAAGTGAGTAGTAAATACAGAAAAAACAATCACTTGAAATTGTGTGATTATGGTCGGGTTCCATCCCTGGTATCACATATAATACCAAACTACCATCAGTAGTGAAGTTCAAGCAAAGAGCCACGAGTAAGCTCTGAGCACAGCTGTGTGTGCTCCCAAAACAGATTTTTAAAAAAGGTATGAAAAAAGCAAGTGAAAAATACTTTGTTTCTAGTTTAAGTGAGTTTAGGTAGTAGAGAAAAAAGTTTATATCTATGCAATATTGGTAATACGGTATTTGAGAATATTTCAATTTCTTATCTCTGTGTTTTTCATTAGTCAAAACATTAAGACTTTTTAAAAAAAGTGTTATTAACTATAAAATAACACAACAAATGAACAAATTTATGTGAAAGAAATTTATTGCAGAATAAATATCACATAGAATAGCTTTAAGGGAATGCTAAAGCAGATTTGAATTTGACAAGCACCTAGACAGCCTCCAACAGGGCTAAGAAGGAGGTGGAAATAGTTGATCAGTTTTCACTGCTGGTGCATGCTCTGGGTGAATGAATCACAGCTGTTTGGATTCTCCTTCGTCTTTCATTGAAAATTCAAGTGCTAAATATCCAACTGTCCAAGCTCAGGTCATATGCCAAATCTTGGTTTTACTGAGAATTGATATTAGGAATATATTTAAATTACTTTAAATATCACAGAATATGTATTCTTGAATTTTCCTCAGTCCACACAGAGGCATAAAAAAGGAATGTGTGATTCCATAAGAAAATATATACATAAATATATCATATATATGCATATATAGATATACTCATATATATATACACATATAAAGGTTTTATATTCTTTTTCTACTATCACAATTTAGTCATAAACTCTATCTTGTTCAACCTCCCAATTTCAATACAATAGACAATGCTTGATATTTAGTAATTATTTAATTGACTTACTGATTATTTAATTTATTTAATTGACTTTCTGATAGTAAAATTAAACACCCCTAAAATTAAATAAGAAGCTTTTCATTAATTAATTTTTTAAAGTCAAAGAATGATTTTTATCTTGTTCACATTTTGGTTTAATATGACTAAATGATCAAAATATCAGTATTATAGACATTTTAAAGTTAATTTTAACATTTCAATAACTGAGAAGAAAAATAACATAAATTGACTGGAAAAGCAGAAATGAACTCAGGCATGTCTGTAACAGATGGTGAAAACAAACTCATCATTGTTACCATTTTATCATTTCTCATCAAATTCATTATTGACTCTAACACTTGTATTTTCATCATGTTTGTCA
This sequence comes from Sorex fumeus, assembly GCF_029834395.1. Classification (NCBI taxonomy): domain Eukaryota; kingdom Metazoa; phylum Chordata; class Mammalia; order Eulipotyphla; family Soricidae; genus Sorex; species Sorex fumeus. The sequence goes on from NW_026606065.1 coordinate 57,460,668, forward strand.
AAATAGTGGGGGAAGTGTTTTGTTCATTACTCAAGGGAAAGAAAAATAAATGCTTTTGATGATCTTCGCATTCAAAGTATGGGATCTGATTACTTATAAAGAAAATTTCTATTTATATACATAGTACAAACAGTATATAATGTTGTAAATAGGCTTAGAAATGTGTTAATAATATATAAAGGGGAGTGTGTTTTTTTCTCAATGGCATAATACATGTGCCATGTATATGAGGACCTGGGTCTAAATTCCTTGTCTCTAAAAATTAATTATAGTCAGTACACACACACACACACACACACACACACACACACACACACACTCCAGTATGCCCTCGCTCATGCACTCGCACACATGTGCACACACACACGCACACACACACTCACACACACACACACAAACACACATCCATACACACACGTGAATCAAAATGTAGTTTTCATGCCAGTCCCCCCGCCTAAACTTAATATCCATATACTTATAGTATCAAATTATTTGAAAGTATGAGCTTGAAACAATGATCTTAAACCAATCAATTTAGAGTTTCCTGAAAATAATCAGTGAAAAAATAATCCTCAGAAGACTCCCTTCATTTCATAAGCAACATTAATCAATAAAGGAATTTTATGAATTTCTTCCCCATATTTGTTCTAATTAACAGGGAAGGTCACCCATGAGATTCTCAAATGTCCAAGAAGTCACTCCCTGTGTCACTATACAAATGAGGCCAGTGGTTCTATTACTGATCAGGTTCTTTGGTGTGGACATCACCAATATTACCTGCCTGTGGTACTCAAGGACACTTCCAGGGCCATAATTGGTGGTGCTGGGAATCAAACCCAAGTCATTTGCATACAAGTTATGTACCCTAACTTGTGCACTATCTCCTGGGTCCTAAAAGTTTAATAGCAGCAGGCTATCTGAGATAATAGGAAATCTTCGCTTGTGTATAATATTCTAGTTTTTGTGTCTAAATAAAATGTTTCATAAGATGCAATAAATGTTTTTCATTGGCAGTGTCATATTTCTCAAAACACCTTTTTTTTGGAAGATGTTTTAAAAATCATTTTGTATATCTCTTTGACTTGTTGCAGTATGCTAAATGCTTGGTATTAAGAGGTAATTTTAGTCTGGCTGGTTCCATGCTGATCTCCAAAGCCAAACATCTTACAGATTAAGCAAAGTTTTCCCATACCATTATGATTATTAGAGGCAAATCCTTACAAAAAATTATTTAACATATTGTCTTTTTCTTGTCATTTTAAGTACTACAATTTGGTAGTGCAGATTTTGTCACATTGTCAGCAGTATTTTATTGCTTCTGTCTAGATTTAGTCACTTACACATAACTGAATTTTTTTTCTAAACTATAAATAGGACCAGAGCGATAGTACGCTGGATAAGGTGCCATCCTTGCATGGGGCTGATTGAGGCTAGATACTCGGTACTCCAGATTGCTCCACAAGTCTCCAGGAACTCTCCCTGAATGCAGAGTCAGGAGTAAGCCCTGAGTAAATCAAAACTAATGAAAATAAATGTGTATTGCTAATAGTGTATATTGCTAATAATTTTCCAAATAAATGCTAGCTATATTTTCTAAAATTACATTAATTTGGACTTAATTAGAAAAGATGGTGGTCAGAAGTAAACATCAGCAGTTATTGTAAAGGGATACTAAAGAATTTTGTCTTGCTGAAGTTAGTCATGTTTCTGTAAAAGGGAGATGGCAGAAATTTTAAAAATCAAAGAGTCTAAAAACCTCATGGGAAGGGGGGCATTTCGGTCTGCCCTTCACGCCCTACCGAGGCCACCAGTTGCCCCCCACGAGTGGCTCTCCAGCACGGCCACGACTCCAGAGCACAGAAACCAATTTCTTAACTATCTGACTTTCAGTAGAAATACTTCCAGGGTCAATAAGTAAAATAACAGAAATCCAAAACCAACATTTAATTCTTGAACCCAGCTGTAGAAAGCAAATCACTTCACAATGCTTTTTCAGCATGTCTGATTTGGGGGGGGTGGGTAAACTCTAAATAATAGTGTTGAATCTTTTATTGAAACAATGAATCTAATCAAAGCAGATAGAGTGTTAACTAGAATTCATCTGCCTCACTGGGACTGGGAGGGGTGGGGGGTGGGGTTTTATTGGGGTTCTTCATGGTAAAAAATAAGTATTGGTAAAGGGAAATGTGTTTGATATTTGCATGACTGATACCTAAACCTGAAAGGTTTGTAACCTTTCCCACAGTGATTCAATAAATAAATTAAAAAAAAAAGAAGCGCTTAAAGTCAAAAAAAAAAAAATCAAAGTCTAACAAAACACAATCCAAAGATATAGTGATATAGTAGTGTAATACATGCTGAGGAATGAATGTAGGAAAATATTGAAAGTCTTTATTTTCCTTATGTAATTAAACTATGATGATTATGTAAGAGTAGATTATTCTATGTATAGTAAAAACACTGCAATTCAAATTGTACTATAATCTTTAATCCGTGGTCAAATGTTTCTAGCCGCATTTATTGTTGACAGCATTTGAAGTGACAGAGTGCACAGCGCAAATGAAGTGTCTCTTGTGTCATACTCAGGATTGCAGTGAAGTCCTGTCAGAATCACCTGGATCTGCACATTTGATTTTGGATGAAGTTTTGCTCATTGTGCCTTTAGAAACTTTTTACTGTTGTCAGCTCTTTTGCAACCCTGTGTTCAGATGACTAAATGTTAAAAGGGACTTTACTTAAAGTAACCATGTCTTTTGCTAATCACCTTGTACCAACCTCTATTTGCAACAGAAACATTCTTCTTGTAGCTTCTTCAACTTACTTGGTAGACTGCTAGAGTGTTCCTATAATAATAATAATAATAAATATACCTTTAAATTTCTGACTTTTGCTCTGACAGAAGACATAGTAGAAGTACAAGTAAAAAGCAGTAGGTAGAAATAGATAAATGTATCCCTCATCTACTGAGTACAGAGGAGTTAGACTAATGTTGTTTTTCTTGATAGAGAAACATGAAGTTTGCATCCATTTTTACTAAAATTTCCCACACTAATAGAAAGTAAGAATCATTCACATTCTAAAAGCATTCTGAATTGCCTTCTATGACTCTCTTAAGAAATCTAGTAATCTATTAATTTATGAAGTCTTGTGCCAACTAAGAATTACTATATGTGTACCAATGCCATTTAAAATTAGTCAATTTCCTTTCTGAGTTTGCTATAACTTAATTCATTTTGTGCTGACATATCCTCCGGGTCATTCTTTGCCAATGTGAATAAGAAATCCACATTTGAGCCATGTTGTCAGTAACTTACCTAAAATGAGTTCCTACTTTAAACTGCCACTGTGAAATACTTAATAACAACCATCCAAGCTCATGTTAATCATGTAATATGATCATTGACAAAACATGACAATGGTTCTATGATAATTGCTCTATTCTTTACACACAATTTCTCTTGCGAATTCACACTGCCCATTTTCTGAGTGTTTTTACTGATTTTTTTTAAACAAAAGAAGGTGAAGACAATATTTTATTAAAAAAAAAACTTTCAGTTCTAGAGACATACCTCAATGGATTGAGCACATGTTTAACGTTTAAGATGCTTGAGTCAATCTCTAGCACTGTGCATTCCTTCAACACAGCCAGTCAAAACTACCATAAACTACATAAGCTGTTTATGAGGCTTGCTTTATCTATAAAGACACACATTTCAAAGGTAGATAGACAAATAATTTACAGGTACACCATGATTCAAACAACTTTAAGTGACTATCATATGTCAAAATAGACTTAATAGTTAGTCTATCGGATAGATTATTTCACAAAGATAAATTTATCATTAGGTGTACCTAATTCAATTGAATTCATCAAGAGTTGTATCAGTCCTCAGTCAGCAATAGCACCTAATAACAAATAGTTTAAAAACACATGAAGTAAAATGAAAAGTTACAATGCTTAAGATAAATTTATGCATTTCATATGCCTATATTTTAAAAATAAGTACTGAATTGAATAATCTAGTTACTGAACTTAATGTATTTTACTCTTATTAAAATTTTAGAAATGCTATTTTAATTAATATATTTGACATACTGAAATGTCTGAAATAAAAGTTAACTCATAAAGAAATATATTATAAATGTTTACATTTAGGTTGTTAAAAATATTGTCCTAATATATATTTCTAATTATTCCATGTCAATGGAAAATTTTTGCATGCATTTTTTACCATATATCTTTGGTTTGTTTTATCTAAAATTCATGCTTGAAAAAACTGCATTTGATACAAACATTCCTCTTCATATCAGGTTTCCATCTAAATTTTCCTATTGTGAAATTTAGAATGACTTTGTTAGTATGCCAATATACTTTCTTTAATGTAATGTGGTCTTGAAATTTTTAATTGTAAATATGTGCTTAAATTAATAACTTTAACTTGTATATTTTAAATGATAGTGCTCTAATTAGTATACAAGACAGATGGTCATTTGGCAGTATATTGAGGTTATTATTCAAAAACTCTGAACATCCTACTTTGATTCCTTTCGGTTATATCCTTCTTCTGATTGAAGATCAGAACATGTCATGAAGTGCTTGATAAATCTGGGCATATGGTATATATCTGTCCATTTTAAATGAAGTCCAAGAGTTCAATAGTTGTGTTTGAATGTTTCATTTAATACTAAATTTAACTGCCATAATATTCATTTTTGTATTTCATGATTATGAAGTTATTTTAGACACTGACCTTTTCAATTAATTTCCAATAAAACTCTTCTATTCTTGAGGAATGGTAAAAATTGTTTTATTTAATCTTTATGATAGTAAAGTAAAATATTTTGGGTTCATAGACTGTTTTTGTAACTTATTTGTTGTTTGAATTTTTGGTTGTAGCTTAGTAAGTCATTTTATAATAAGTCCTAGAATTATGTTAGTGATTAAAATAATAAATTTCCATTATTAAGTGAATTGATAAAAAATTATTATATCATAATTATCGTTAATACATTATTCTGTATGATTATTGTTAATAAATTATTCTGTTAACTGTTTTAAAATTATCCCAGAATACAATGATTTTAATTAATTTTTAGTTAGTAAAAATATATATTTTACATTTATATGGGCAACACTCTTAGTTTTTCCGTGTTTTCAACGTTTTGGACAGTTATCCTAAATTAAGGTGATCACTTGATCACTTGATCACTTGATACCCCGTTACTCATCGATTTACTCGAGCGGGTGCCAGTAACGTCTCCACTCCTCCCTGTTGCGTGCTAGCATAGCCCAATGGCATCTGCTCATTCTAGGAATACGCAGAGCCTCAAACCAATCATTCAGGGTCTTAACGAAGAAGTCTGACCATCTTGTAGGTGGGCGTCCACGCGATCTTTTGACCTCCCGTGGAATCCAGTCAGTAATGGCTGTAGTCCAGCGGTCGTCTCTAAACCTCGTTACGTGTCCAGCCCATCTGATTTTTGATGCCTTGGCAAATGAGACAGCGTCCCTGATTCTTGAACGTTGATGGAGATTGGAACTCCAGATTCCATCTCTCATTTGAGTGAAGCGTGATACTCCAAGCATAGCTCTTTCGATTCCTCTTTGAGAGACCCGAATAATGTTCTCATCCTGTTTTCCTAGGGCCCACGTCTCTGAGGCATATGTTAATGCAGGAAGAACAGTGGAACCAAAGAGATGTGCTCGGAGCTGGAGGTTCTTTGTCCTCTTAGTTATTTCTTCAAGGCTCTTGAAGGCATTCCAAGCCGCTCTCTTCCTCCTGCATAACGCAGGTGCCGGGTCATTCATCATGGTGATTTCTCGACCTAGGTATATATAACTGTTGCTTTCAGAGATGGTGGTTCCATTGAGAGTGAATGGAACATCTGGAACAAGACTGTTTCTCATGAACATTGTCTTTGTGAGATTCAGTTGTAATCCGACCTTACAACACTCACGGTCGAAGTCAGCATTTGTGCCGCTTGGCTGATGTTTGGTGTTATTAGAACGATGTCATCAGCAAAGTGGAGATGGTGTAGTTGCGGACCATCTATCTTCACTCCCATTCCTTCCCATTCCAGTCGTCGCATGATGTTCTCGAGGGTGGCACTGAACAGTTTCAGTGAAATGGTATCACCCTGCCAAACCCCTCTCTTGACATCAATGATTACTTCTTTGTAGAATGGTGAGATCCTGGTAGTGAATCCATAATACAGCTCACGGAGGATCCTGATGTATTGAGTTTGTACACCCTGATTGGCTAGGGTTTCTGTGACCGCTTCCATCTCAACAGAATCAAACGCCTTCTTTAAATCAATGAACGTTAAACAGAGCAGCATCTTGAACTCCTGAGAAACCTCAATGAGCTTGGTTATCATGTGGATATGGTCGATGGTGCTGAATCCTTTGCAGAACCTGGATTATTCACATGGTTGTCCTTCATCTAGTGTTCTGCCAATCCTATTTAGGATGACTCTAGTGAACAATTTGTAGATGACAGACAATAGGCAGATTGGGCGATAGTTGCCAATGTCGTGGATGATTGATGCCAAATAATCTTTGGTTTTTCTAATGATTGTATAGCACTAAGCATCAGTGACTATGAAACTCTGACGGGTTTGTCATATTTATATACATATTCAATCCATCAGAAGACTAATTCACCAAGTAGCTTAGGTTGTTTATTAAATAGTCAAATGAACAAGATCAACTGGATGTCAGTGTTCTGTGCCACCAGAGGACGCTTCTAAGCCACAGAAGCCATGTAGTTGTTTCATGGTAGTGGGTTTCTCAGCTTGTGTTCTCTCATAAGCATGCTAATTCTATGGCTACAGTGATGTTATCTGACAATGGAGAAAAGCCATATTTACTGCTAATCTTGACACATTTCATGAAGAATTAAGGGCATTTATTGAGTCCTGGATGATAGTGCACTTCTTTTTTGGTGAATGCTGCAAGGGCACCACTGATTATTTGCTTCATTCCTGATGACAATAAAGTCAACCATCTTGGATTCATAGACTATGCTTGTGACATTACCTATTTGAACCTGTGGCCATTTACCTACACTTACAGACACATTTTTTGGTATAAAATCAAGAAAATATTTAGAATATTATTTTCTATTGTTATCTTATTTGTGTTACAGGTTACTTTATCTCCACTATCATCATCATCACCAACATTGTCATCAGGAACTTCATCATTATCTTTATCTCTAAAATCTTTGTAGCATTCGGTTCCAACAAGCACACATATTGATACTGTTTAACCATCACATCATTACTTTGGTGGTAAGTATGTCTAATATGAGTAGTCTATAGGTGAGAAGCAGTAAGTCTTGAATATGAATGTTAATAGTCTTTGTTTTCAGAAAATAATTATACAACTCCTTAAATTTTATGATCTGTCAAACCCACCTTAGATAACCTCACTTAGTAGCTATTGCTACTAATTGCAATCATACATATTAGCTAATGTGGTATAAATCACAATTTTCTTCTCTGTGGTCTAGGAAACAAAATCAGATAGAGGTCAGCCTGAAAGGTACCCATCCTATTTTTACTTTTGTTATGTTTATGTTATTTTTTAAATGTTGCTTTTGTCAAATTATGCTCAATCTTTATCCTATTGACAAAGTGGAAATATTAAAATAAAATAAAAACACTTTGTGGAGTCAGAGCAATAGTACAGGTTGCTGATTTGGATCATAGCAGACCCAGGTTCAATTCCTGGAACCTCTTATGGTACCCTGAGTCTGTCAAAAGTGATCACGGAGTGATGAGCCAGGAGTAACCCCTGAGCACCACCAGGTATGGACCCCAAATTCACTAACCAACCAAACAAAAAATACATTTTGTTATAATTATGAAAGTTGCTGAGATATTAACTACACTGTTTTATTATATTCACATAAATATTCATGCAAAATTTTTGTTTCTTAACCCTTTCTCCTGTTTTTAGCAATATCTCATTTCACTTTCCAGTAAGTTTAAATTAAAAGGCTTTCCATGTCTTTTGAAGAAAGTTTTTTTTTTTCTCAGTTTTGGGGATTAACTAATATCTGGAGCGATAGCACAGCAATAGGGAGTTTGTCTTGTGCGCAGCCAGCCCAGACGAGCCAGGTTTGATTCCTCTGCCCTTCAAGGAGAGCCTGGCAAGCAAGCTACCAAGAGTATCTCGCCCACAGGCAAATCCTGGCAAGCTACCCATGACATATTCAATATGCCAAACACAGTAACAGCAAGCCTCAAAATGGAGATGTTACTGGGTCCACTCGAGCAAAATCAATGAACAACGGATGGACAGTGTAGATTGTCGATTGTCTTAGTAAAGAAGTGAAACTAATATACCTTACCATTTTCCTCCATGGGCTGGAGTGTCAGCACAGCGGTAGAGCATTTGTCTTGCGTGCAGCCAGCCCGGTCGAGCCGGGTTCGATTCCTCCTTCCCTCTCGGAGATCCTGGCAAGCTACCGAGAGTATTCAATATGCCAAACACAGTAACAAGAAGTCTCACAATAGAGATGTTACTGGGCCCGCTAGAGCAAATCGATGAGCAACGGGAGTACAGTGTTTGTTTTGTTTATTTTCCTCCATGCTTTAAAACACTTTAGTATGTGATAGGATAAACTGTACCATAGATTGTATTGAAAAGAAATATTCTAAATTATTTTTATATTGTAATCATATTCTGAAATAAGTAATCATTATTAGGCCAATTGAATTATTTTAAACATTTTCAATGCACAGCACAAGTTCACAAAATCAGCCTCAGGCACTGAAAAACTTAAAAGCCAATCTGATAGTGTTTCTTACAAATATTCTTTCAATTTTATGACTTGTCTCCCACATGAGGCGTAATAGTTTCAATGTTCTAATTAGTACTTGTGTATATTGCTATTACTTTGTCTCTTTAATCACATTATTAAGACTGTTATGGAGATTCCTTATAGAATCACACTTTATAATAGTGTTTCTAATTTGAATATGTCCTTTTTTATGTTGTCTGATTCTGAAACATCATAAACTCTTTTTATGGGTCCTTTGATAGTAGTCACTTTCCTTCTTTATGCTTGATTAGACCATACAGTACTATGTAATAAAAAAATTTCCTGAAGCTTTATAGTTCTAGGATGAGGAAAAAAAAACAGTGAAAAATTCTTTTCCTTTGTGAGTTTTATACTGTGACAAAACCAAGTATTTTTGTAGACTAGTACTGAACATTGATTTGCTTTACAGGGATTTATTGAGGTATTCTGCAGCATTAATATTTCTTTATTTTAATAAACATACTTGAGTCTTTGCAATCTCATAATACTTTTCTCAAATATTAAAATTATGTAAGCCACATAAATCTTCTAAAATCCTATAATATATTGATAGGCAAGTAACATAATAGGGAGGATGAATGTATATCTTTCTAAAGGTTCCAGAAATGATTCTTAATAATTGCATCAAGTTGTCTATATCTGACTTCTTGACCATCATTTTCTTTGCTTAATGCACCTTTCCCAATATAAAGAGTTAGTCTTCATTTCAAACTTCTGAAAAATCAGCCAGTCAGTAAAATAGGCTATATATCACTTAATCACTTAATCACTTAACTTCCCGTTAGTCGTCGATTTGCTCGAGCGGGCGCCAGTAACGTCTCCATTTGTCCCTGTCGCGTGCTAGTGTAGCCCAATGGCATCTGTTCGCTCCGGGAACATGAAGGGCCTCAAACCGATCGTTCATGATCTTCAGGAAGAAGTCTGACCATCAGGTAGGTGGGCGGCCACGCGGTCTCTTGACATCCCGTGGAATCCAATCAGTAACAGCTCTAGTCCAATGGTCGTCTTTAAATCTCATTACGTGACCAGCCCATCTGATTTTCGACACCTTGGCAAATGAGAAAGCGTCCCTGATCCTTGATCGTCGACGGATGTCAGAACTCCGGATTCTTTCTCTCAATTGAGTGAAACGTGATATTCCAAGCATAGCTCTTTCTATTCTTCTTTGGGAGACCTGAATGGCGTTCTCATCTTGTTTGCGTAGGGCCCAGGTCTCTGAGGCATATGTTAATGCAGGAAGAACAGTGGAATCAAAGAGATGTGCCCAGAGCCGGAGGTTCTTTGTCCTCTTAGCTATTTCTTCGACGTTCTTGAAGGCATTCCAAGCCGCTCTCTTCCTCCTGCGCAGCTCGGGTGCCAGGTCATTTGTCATGTTGACCTCTCGACCTAGGTACACATAGCTGTTGCATTCGGAGATGGTCGTTCCATTGAGAGCGAATGGGGCGTCAGGAACAAGGCTGTTTCTCATAAACATTGTCTTCGTAAGATTCAGCTGTAGTCCTACCTTTCCACACTCACGGTCAAAGTCGGCCAGCATTTGTGCCGCTTGGCTGATGTTTGGTGTTATTAAAACAATATCATCAGCAATAGGAGGTGGTGTAATTGCCTACCATCTATCTTCACTCCCATTCCTTCCCATTCCAGTCGTCGCATGATGTTCTCGAGGGTGGCACTGAAGAGTTTCGGTGAAATGGTATCACCCTGCCGCACCCCTCTCTTGACATCAACGATCACTTCTTTGTAGAATGGTGAGATCCTGGTAGTGAATCCGCAATACATATATATATATATATATATATATTTGGGGGTCACACCAGTGATTCTCAGGGGTTACTCCTGGCTCTGCTCTCAGGAATTACTCCTATTACTCCTGGCAGTGGTTGGGGGACTATATGGGATGCTGGGGATTGAACCTGGGTTTGCCGTGTGCAGGACAAATGCCCTACCTGCCATACTATAGCTTGGTCCCAGGCCTCATATATTTGGACAGAAACTCCGTCTAATACATACATGAAGAGATTTAGGCTTACTTTTAAAGTTAATTTTTCTTAATTTACTCTCCTTAAAGATTTATAAAAATCTTTCTCTGCTGTTTATTCATCCTTGTTTCAATTTTTTCAAATGCTTATTAAAGTAACTTCAGCCATAATCATGTAACTCTTAAAAACCAGAGACACATATGAAAAGCCCATCAATATTACAGTCACAGTAAACATTGCTGAGCTTTAAAGATACAAGGATAGAACTTAGCTCCTTTTTCTTTCTCTTTTGTTGCATTTTTTTGAATATGCCTTGGCACAGAGTCACCATATTTAGCAAATAAAAATGTAGAATACCAGGTTACATTTGGATTTATGATAAGAAGCAGATATTCTAGTTCTTTCCTTTGAAATACTTATGACACACACACCAAATTTTATATTTGTTGTTTCTATGAAATATGGATTTAATTAGACACATAGTAATCCTAGTTAGGCACAGAAAGAGCATAAAGCTACTTTGCTACTTATACTCTGAAAGTGGAGTCATGAAAGTAGAATAAAACTGGGAGGGATGCTGGGAGCATTGGAGTGGGTAATGGGCACTGGTGGAGGGATGTGTACTCAATCATTGTATAACTTAAACCCAAACACAAAAAATTATAAGTCTAAAACTGAACCTCATGGTGTTTCACTAATAATTTTTTTAAAAAGTAATAAATAAAATAAAATAAGATACATTGACACAGAATTATTTTTAAATTTATGGTAGGGATGATATGATAATTATTACAATAATCAAGTGCAAAATAAAATTAAAATGTAATGCAATATATTTTGATGACAAAGTCAAAAGCTTAGTTATATAAATGAGAATAGACAGTATAATTTGTTGTATTCACGTTCACAGTCATAGTCATCCTGTTGTTCATTGATTTGCTCGAGCAGGCCCAGTAACGTCTCCATCGTAAGACTTATTGTTACTGTGTTTGGCATATTGAATATGTCGTGAGGGGCTTGCCAGGTTTTGCCGTGCAGGCGAGATACTCTCGGTAGCTTGCCGGGCTCTCCAAGAGGGTGGGAAGAATAGAACCTGGCTCGGCTGGGCCGGCTGCGCACTTCAGCTGTGCTATCGCTCCAGGCCTATTTGTTATATTAAATGACTTTAATTTATTTACATTGGTTAAAATCATATAGAAATTGATCATTTTATTGATTTATTTTCTAATAATTCCATCTGCCATTTCTTTAGTTTTATTGGAGCAACTAATATGAAATAAGTTTGTTGTATGGGTGACAATGGGGCAGGCTGGGGGATGGAAGGTATCCTGGGGACATTGGTGAAGGGAAGGGCACACTGGTGATGGGATTGATATTGAAACACTGTATTTCTAAAACAACTCTATTATGAACAACTCTGTTAATCATAGTCTTAATAAAAATTAAAAGAAAAAAACAAACTGCTGTGTAAGTGCTTTCTTGTATGCAAAGATAGAAAATCCTATTTTCCACTCTATTTCCACTTACCAAACATAATTTAGAATATGGGCAAAACTGCTTTGGTCTAAAAAAATATCAAAATAGAAGCTTGGAAATCTAAGGCGATAACTTTTCATTACTTCTACTTAAAGATGAGAAAAATACTATAACTTGGATGCATCAGAAAAAGTTCTGAATCTCTACTAGACTTGCTGAGCTTTAGCTGAATAGGCATCTTTCAACTTACATAGATAGTAGAAGAGTAAGAGAGCAAGGACAGCTGATGTAGCACCCAGTTCCTAGGAGTTAAAATGCAACACATTAGCACTGGTGATATACTACAGGAATTAAGATGCTTCCCTTGCCTGGGGCTGCAGGCATCTCTCTGCTTGTTCAAATCTCAGGCACCATATATGGTCTCCTGAGCACTTCTACAGGTTTCTCCTGAGCACAGAACCAGGATTCAGCCCTGAGCACTTCTGGGTGTGCCCTGAAAACTTAGGGAGAAAAAAAAGAAAATACATTTCGGGTCTGGAAAGATAGCACAGCAGACAGGTCACTTGTCTTGCACATGACCTATTCAGATTCTATCTGGGTCACTCGGTATGGACCCTGAACCTGCCAGGAGCAGTCCCAGAGCACAGAGCTGGGCTAAGCCCTGGGCATCACTGGGTGAGACCAAAAAGCAAAACTAAAGAAACACTTTTCATTGAAGAAGGAGAAGGTAACTAGCTAACAAAGAATAACAAATGCTCAAAAGCAACGGAAAATGTTCTTCAACAGGAAGTTTACCACAGAGAAGGAGGAGCGGGGAGAGACATTGCGTCAATGGTGGAGGAAAGGAACATTCTGGTGGAGGAGAAAAGAAAAGATGAAGGGCTGTGGTTTCTAAGTGTGATTTTATGTCCATTTTCAAAGGAGGAAAGCGGCTGTGGAATTAAAACAGGTGGATACAAGAGTGCAGTAGTTAAAGTAACAGATTTCATAAGTCTTATTTTAATGGAGCGTTTTTTTATGATTATAAAAAGGCAGCTGTAATTTTTTAGAACACCAAAAAAAATGCAGCCGTAAAATTATGGTTGAAATCTTTGAAATGCTTAGACTATCTTTCCAGTAGAATAATTGTTCTATACTGTGCCACCTCACTATTTAAAATTTTTTAATTTAATTTTAATATTGAGTTCCTTCTAAATGCATAGAATATCAATGTTTATTATGTATGAACAGTTTGATTATTTAAAACATTATTTCCCTTCTTCTGTAATTTCATGAAGAACTTAATTTGTGTTGAGCCTGGATCTTTTTCATTATATTCTCTTAAGATTCACAAAAGCAAGATCTTATGAATTTTATCATATTCTCTATCAAAAGCTTTTTTTTGCAACTTTTTCCCTTTTTTCAGTGGAACAAAAATAAAAATGAGGAATAGAAAAGAAAGAAAGAAAGGAAGGAAGGAAGGAAGGAAGGAAGGAAGGAAGGAAGAAGGAAGGAGAGAGAAAGAAAGAAAGAAAGAAAGAAAGAAAGAAAGAAAGAAAGAAAGGAAGGAAGGAAGGAAGGAAGGAAGGAAGGAAGGAAGGAAAGAAAGAAAGAAAGAAAGAAAGAAAGAAAGAAAGAAAGAAAGAAAGAAAGAAAGAAAGAAAGGAGGGAGGGAGGGAGGGAGGGAGGGAGGAAGGAAGGAAGAAGGAAGGAGAGAGAAAGAAAGAAAGAAAGAAAGAAAGAAAGAAAGAAAGAAAGAAAGAAAGAGAGAGAGAGAGAGAGAGAGAAGGAAGGAAGGAAGGAAGGAAGGAAGGAAGGAAGGAAGGAAGGAAGGAAGGAAGGAAGGAAGTGAAGGAAGGAAGGAAGGAAAGAAAGAAAGAAAGAAAGGAGGGAGGGAGGGAGGAAGGAAGGTATCTTTCCTAGTATAAGTTTTTCATGTCAATAAGGTCAATAAAACCTTTCTTTTCTATTCAGTTATCCAAATGTTTTGTCAGATGAAGTTCCCACTGGAACTTTAACAATGACAGGTAAATTTTATCTTGACTAGTTAGAGGGTTTTACATTTCTGGCCATTTCTTTGTACTTACTTTGGTAATTTGGTCATTTGTAAGTAAGTATGGTAAATAATACTATTCTCAAAACATAGACAATATTAAATATCATTTAAGTTCCTTGCAAATGTAATTTTTAAGCATAGGGGGTTGTGGATGAATCCATTTACATTGTAGATTTCTGAAGTTTTAAAAGATTGCATTCTAGCATATTTAAATATTTTCTGTCATTTCATATGTATTATTATAAAATGGTCTTTCAGATAAAATTTTTCTGTACAATCCAGCAAATAAACTTGAATTTAATTTATAATTTATCCAAAGTTTAAAATAAATATTTAACAATAATACACCTGAAAAGAGCAATTGGCCCTTGAGAATAGTGACAAATTTCCTAATTTGAAAAATAAGCCATAGTTGATAGTTTGAGTCTTGCAACTAAATAATTTATTACTTTTGTAGCAGTGTTGGCCATGCACCATATAATGCTTCATTTTGGAGAGTTTCAAGTCTATAAAAGTATGATTTCTAATTTTCAATAAGAACACAGTGTTGAAATTAGCTTGACCATAGTATTCATCTCCCTGTGCCAAGCCACACTTAGAACTACCTATTCAGAGTTCCTATAATGAACACTCTTTGGTTGTGAATTAATGATGATTTTTTCGAATGTCTATCATGTGCTAGATACTTTTTAAATTTTTTTTTATAAATATTGGGGACATGGCATTAAGCAGATAAGACATGCTTTCCTCCACTAGTACATTTTTATTCTAGCGAGAAAGGCAGATATTTTTGCAACCAACAAAAAAGTAAATGAGTAAATGGCATAGTACTATAATAAGGAAGCTCAAAGTATTCAGAGAGCATAGTGTGTGGAAATGTACTACAGTTTGTAGCAAAAGGAAGTGTGCACAGTTTCAAGTCAGATAAAAAAAAAACTGAAGAGATTAAAAGTATCAAATGTAATATTTAACATTGCTTGTGTGCAGACCTAAATATAGGGAAGCACTTGACTTTTATGTTTCTGAATGGAAGTCTAAAGAAAGGGATGTATTTTTGAGCGATCAGTAAGAAATCAGAAAAATATGAAGATTCCCTGGAGTTCTTAGCAATATAGATCCACTTTCACAGAGCTCTTGAGTTATTTAAGCTAGTGAATAATATAATCTAATTTGAATTACATAAGATCCTGTGTATTAGAGAGTTAAAAGAAAAGAGACAGAGGCTGGAGCAATAGCACAGTGGGTAGGGCGTTTGCCTTGCACGCAGCCGACCCGGGTTTGATTCCCAGCATCCCATATGATCCCCTGAGCACCGCCTGGAGTAACTCCTGAGTGCAGAGCCAGGAGTAATCGCCAGGTGTGACCCAAAAAGCAAAAAAAAAAAAAAAGAAAAAAAAGAAAAAAAAAAGAACAAAAAAAAGAGACAAATTGAAAGTAGGTGAATGATAGGAGAGAATTATCGTATAGAGGGGATACAATTATATCCGTGGAGATCAAGGTAAGTGGGGGAAAAACTGATTTATTTGAAATTATAAAGCATAAATTTAGAAATTGTAATTAAGTAAAATAAAGAAGTTAAATAAATTAGATGGACTGGAAAGATTGTATTGAGGATAGGAAACTTGACTTGCACAAACCCAACTCAGGCTCCCTGCCCAGAATCACATGTAGTCCCTTGATACCTCCAAAGTCAGTGTAAGCCCTGAGGACTGCCAGTTGTTTCTCCTCAAAAACAAACAAACAGAAAATTTGTAGCTTGAAGCTTGATCACGTGAACATATGGCATAGTTGCTTAATATAACAAGACTGTAGAAGGTAGAAAAGATGAAAAAGAACAATAAATATTCCAATTTTGGAAAAATAAGTATAGAGTTGGGTAAGATGTAAATATAGAAATATTGATTAAATATTGAGTAAATATTATTTACTTATATAGTAAATATGTTCTTAGACTACAATGCCAGAACTTCTTAAATTCCTAAATGATATGGAAAGTCATGAGGAAAGACTAAATTTTCTCCTGAGAGGAAAGTAAGAGTAGTACTGATCCTAAAGAAACTTTAATTTTTTTAAAAAGATGAAGGAAAAGGAATCCCAGAAGACTAGGAAGGAATAGGTATAAATGCAAAAAAAAAAACCAAAAAACAAAGAACATGATGTGGAAAGTGCCCATAGCAAATTAAAACCAGATCTTACAAATTATTTAGATGTACCTATATTAATCTTCAGTAAACTATAGAGATTATGTAGTGAAAATTACACAAATGGACACCATGTTCAAGAAACTATACTAAATACATGAAAGGAGAAAATAAAATAAGCAAATGAGAAAGGTTAGATAATAAAGTTGTGCTCTTGTTTAAAGTTGTGAAGGAGATTATACATATTTTAATAATTAACTAAAATAATTTCACATAGATGGTTTCTTAAATGTAGAGATGATGGAAATGACATTGAAAATGAATGAAAATCTAATACACACATAGGGTATTAATATTTGAAAGGAACTGTTTCTTCATATCCTAAAACTGGAATGGAATGTGTGGGATAAAAAAGATAGCAAAATTGCTTATACTGTTAGTAGGAAAAAAAAAGGTAACTCCTAAGACTATGTTTATAAAAATATACATATATTTTTATCTGAATATTAATTTAGCTGGGAGGTATGTGTGTGTAGGTTAAGGAGAGTATTTGGTTCAGGAGGTAGAAACAAAGAATATAATATAATATAATATGATATGATATGATATGATATAATATAATATAATATAATATAATATTTGGTGCACTTATTGAGTGAGAGAGGAAGCACACAAGAGTATTTCTTTACCATTTAGGAAAATATTGAATGTCTATGTAAGTACAGGGATAATGAAAATACAAAAATTTCAAAATTTTATAGTCTGACTTTCTTCATCCAGCAATGAGAAAAAAAAAGTTTAGTTTAATCTGAGATTAGAATACTGCAGACAGATGTGTGGTAAGTAGAGAGAAACAGGGATTAAAGCTCTACATATGGGAACTGATTAAAATAAAGATCTGTATTAGTTTTGATGCCATTTTAGCTGCTGTAAATAATGGACAAAATGTCAGTGGCTTAATTAAGACAGATTTTTTTTCTGAACAGTTTAAAAGTATCAATCCAGAGTTTACATAACAATCCTCTGGTGGTAGAAACCAAAATATTCAATCTTTGCTACATCTATTTCAATTTCTGCTTCAGTATCATGTTCTAAAGGGCAGGTACCAACTTCCCACATCACATCTACATTTGCCAGAAGGGAGAAAACAAAGGATCAAGCTGCTGTTCTCCAATTAAGGATTCAAGTCAGATCTTGAGCTTAGAATTTCTGTCTATATCCCATTGGACTGAAACATATTTTTGTGTCCATTCCTATATGCAGGTAAGCTCAGAATGCATAATATTTTTTCTGATTCTTTATGGTCCTAAATATACCTATTGCTAAAGAAGAAAGGAGAATTAGTGTTTCTTGCCAAGAAGCACTATGGAGTGTTAAAGAAAGAAGAAGAGAAAGGATACTGCTTACTTATTAGTGCCCTCTTATATCAGTCTCACCTATCTTTGAGAAAAATGGTTAGCAAAACAACTGTAGCACTGTAGCACTGTCCTCCCATTGTTCATAGATTTGCTTGAACGGACACCAGTAATGTCTCTATTATGAGGCTTGTTGTTACTGTTCTTGGCATATTGAATATGTCACGGGTATCTTGCCAGGCTCTGCCATGCAGGCAACATACTCTTGGTAGCTTGCCAGGCTCTCCGCGAGGGACGGAGGAATCGAACCCAGTTTGGCGGCATGCAAGGCAAATGCCCTATCTGCTGTGCTATCGCTCCAGCCCAGCAAACCATGAACAGAAATACTAAATAGAATGAAATAGTTGGTCTGGTATATTCAAACCCTGAACATTTTGAAGAAATAAAACGTTTTGAAGAAAAGAAACATTAATTTGAAAAATGAAAAGTTAATGTTGATTAAATAAATAAGGCTTGTTTTAGAACCAAAGGTGATCTAAAAAATTTAAAATACATACCAAATTTTATATATGGAGTTTTCTGAAACATGAAGTTTTGACTTTTCTCTCCCTGAAAATTGTATTTATGTTCTTTGACCCTCTTTCTGTTTACACCTTATTTAACAATAGAACTGTGGATTAGTCAATAATGGTATTAAATTATTAGAACATGATATACCTCAAAGGTTAATGAAAATATAATTAGTATTGCTTGTGCTACATGTTGTTGAAAAGAATCATAAATCCTATTAATCCTTCTTAGTTCAGAAATTATTGACCTAATATGCAATAATCTCTTAACTTTATTATGTCAGTTTAGCTAACGTTTGAAGATTGTCTTGAGTTAAAAATTCTTCTCTCATTATTCCAGTGATTTAAAAAAAATAATTTTTGAATGAAAAAACAGATAAAAGAAAGAAAGCCTGACATAAATAAGCATTTGTTTATGTACATGTGTAAAACATAGGCAGCATATTTTTATGTATAAATCTAAAGCTCGTATGTTATATTAAATTATTTCTGGGGATCCTGAGTACACTGGTTAGGGCACTTGTTTTGTATTTGGCAACCAGTTTAGTTCCCAACCATTACCAGGAGCAATCCCTGAGCACAGAGCAAGGAGTAATATCTGAGCACTGTTGGGTGTGGTCCTGAATAAACAAACACCTGCTATTTTATTTATTTATTTATTTATTTATTTATATTCTTTTTGGGTTACACCCGGCGATGCACAGGGGTTACTCCTGGCTCTGTGCTCAGGAATTATCCCTGGTGGTGCTCAGGGGACCATATGGGATGCTGGGAATTGAACCTGGGTCGGCCGCGTGCAAGGCATATGCCCTACTCGCTGTGCTATTGCTCCAGCCCCACACCTGCTATTTTTAAAAGAATAATAGATATTTCTTTTTTTTTAAAAAAAATACGGTATTGGTATATATAATATTTAAAGGTTGTATTCAGTTATCTTGAAAGAAGTTTCAATGTGTTCTTTGGTTTTTCTTTAGTTAGATACCCAGAAAGCAATAAGAGCCTACAAATCATAGCCAATTTAGTACAAATGTGGGTAAAAATGTTGGGTTTATAGCCTAGGACTTTTTATTACCAGTCATAATTTTTCTCTTACTTTAAAAATGAAAAAACTTCCAACTTCTTATTAATAAAATTAGCATTGGAGTGATATGCATTTGTGGTGTGTGGGGGGGAAGTATGGGGGAACTGGTTTACTGGTATCAGATTGTCAATGAATACTGAGTTTGAATCTATTGAATGAAAATTTCCCTCTCTTTCTGGAATTTCCACTTTAGAGTTTGTCTCATATTGATAATCCAAATGTTCTCAGCATATATCATGATGCAATTTTTTATTAAATATCATAATCTCCTGTTGGGTTCTGTGTTTTAAAAGACATTCAGCAATTTGCAAATTCATACATATTATAAAATTATCAATACTCGTCAGATTCATTTCTGTACATAGCCTTGAAAGCAATATTTATGTAACTTGATTTGTCATTAGCTGTTACAGTGGAAACTTGACTCCACAATCTTATTGAGGAATAGCACAATGTTCGGTAGTTTAATCTGATAATAATAATAAACACACATCTTATATTTTTAAAATATTGAGCCTACTAAAGACTATGATGATATGCATTTGCCTTATAATGATCAACAATAATAAAATTATATGTTAACACTAATATAAAATATCCTTATACCACACGCATATGCTTTTATTAATTTTAATTAAGAAAATGGAATTCTCTTAGGAATAAATTATAGAAATCCAGCTCACTTACACTTAGTTGAAGAATGCATGATTAGAATCATACAACTGAAATGTTCACAGTTATCACTACTGCTAAGTGTAAATATCAGAGCGTTTTAAGTAGTCTATTCCCTAAGTCTTAACAAAAATGGGTTGCTTTATCAGCCAGGTTTAGACTATGTCTTGTCCCCTGTGATTCTATTTGCTATGTAAGATATATAAATAATAAGACAAAACTACACTCTCAGTTGAATTCATGGAGAAATATAAATGCATCCTCCTCTGGAGAAATTGCATGTCCTGCAATATTTTGCTGACAGAATATAAACTGCATTATTTTCTTTGCTTTATAAAATTGGAAGCTTTATTCTTTAGTAACCAGAATGATAGGCTTTCATATAATTACTGTATGCAATTTTTGTAGCTGCAATAACATATTTAGCATCGTGCCATGCTTTAAAAAGCAGAAATTCATTTTCTCATTTTTTTTTAAAAATCAGAAATCTGATATGATGTGACTGATTTCACAGCTTTGGTACTTATAAAAAGCAAAATCAATGTTTTTGTTAGGGCTGTGTTCCTCATATGAGACTCAGGGTATTCTTATTAAATCACTTTTCTGAGTTAGATCTTAACTGTAGAAGTTATTTCCCATATTGTTATTTGCATTACTATTATTTGGAACCATAATATTCTATTTAAAATAGTATAGATTATTATGTTTAATTACAGTCTACTGTTTGCCTGTCCGTTCTAATTTCACTATGAGTATGTGAATTGAATAGTTACTTTTTACTTTTATTATTAAGTGGGATAAGAAATTTTTAATCCTACATTAAACTAGAAATATATTTAGTGGTATTGTCTCCAACTGTGGCATACTGTTAAAATGTTAGTCAAGAAATGAATAAAAAGTGAATTTTAAAAGAGAAGGACAGAGTTGAACTGAAGCTTTATGTAAGAAAGAAGTTATCACAGCATTTTTATTGAGTTATAGGAATAGAATGCAATAAACTTTTTAAAAATACTATTTGCTATCACTTTAAGTGTCCTGAATGCATATAATACATTAAAAAATTACCATAATAAAAAATTCTTTGTCCTGGGTTCATTTGAGCAGTAAATGGTTTCTACTATGTTTATAGCATAATTTTTGAATTTTTCTCTAATGAGCTTTCCTAATTAAAGATGTTATTTTAACTTTTTTGTATGTGCATGAAATACACTCAGTTGTTTATGTATAGACCAGTATGAAACTAATTGACAATATTTCTGTCACAGATGATTCAAAACATCTCTGAAATGAATCTTTTGGGTAATCTAACGAATAAATTCTTAATAAAACAAAAATAACTGAATTTATAAGACAAATATTAAGTAACTCAATACAGGTGAGGCTATGAGACAGTGAAAAATTATTAAATGAATGTAAAAGAGCAAATTTAGGAAACAAAAATATGAGTAGATTCAATTACTAGTATTTTAATTCTTTCCTTCTTAAGGAATATTTAAAATTCTAAATTATTTGTTACCTCTAAAATAAATATATAATAAACAAGGGCTGGAGCGATAGCACAGCAGGTAGGGTATTTGCCCTGCACGTGGCCAACCCGGGTTCAATTCCTCTGCCCCACTCAGAGAACCCAACAAGCGAACAAGAGTATCCCACCTGCACGGCAGAGCCTGGCAAGTTACCCAAAGCCTATTCGATATGCCAATATCAGTAACAACAAGTCTCACAATGGAGACATTACTGGTGCCTGCTTGAGCAAATCAATGAACAACGGGATGACAATGCTACAGTGCTACATAATAAACAAATGAATAGAAAATATAAAATGAAGGCTAGAATTATAAAAAAAAAATGCTTAATGAAAATTATTTTTTTAAGAAATGAAATAATATATTTAATGAAGATTATAGGTTTCCTATAATCTATTATAAAAATCTTATAGATTTTCTATAATCTATTATAGAAAATCTTCTAAAATCTATTTTCAAATAGATTTTCAGTTTTATATAGGATAAAATGATTTATTCAATTTAATAACATTTTATATTTAATTAACTCACGTACTCATTAAAAAAGAGGGACAGAAAGGCAGTACAAAATAAACATGATAATACATACTGGTTTTGGATAGACTATTAATTATGGTTACAAACAAGAGCAATACAAATAATTATATGATAAATAACTTATACAGTGAAGACCTGATTCAGTAAACTGTCCACATACCTCATTTCTGCTTACCAAGGATGAGTGTGGAATAAACATTTTTTATTTAAAAATCATATACATCTAAATCATTCCTTTTCTAAGTACTAATACAATTCTACTAATAGCCAAAAGGAAGCCTAGTGCATTTATGTTAAGATACTAATATTGATCATCTGAATATTCCATGGTGTCAAAAATTCATACCTACACACATGTTTTTTTAAAATGGTATATGTCTGAAAAGTCAACTGAGTAATTCACTTCTCTTATGAGAAACGGTGAGCTTAGCACTCTTATGTATTTCAAGGCTTTCAGGGAGACTTGCTCTATGACTAGTCAGGTCTAGAGTTCGCCTATTGTGTTTATTCATTGTTCTTTTATTTTGAAGATTTTTCAAAAATGAAGACTATGTCTGATTGCTAAATAGCGCAAATTTTAAAAAGAATTGCAAAATAGAAATTTAGGCAGTAATATAAGTAAAGACCACAAAACAATGTATAATTTAAAAGCTTTTGAGTGAGCCTGGGCTGGAGCGATAGCAAAGCAGGTAAGGAGTTTGCCTTGCATGCATCTGACCCTGCCAACCCAGGTTCGATTTTTCCACCCCTCTTGGAGTGCCTGGCAAGCTACCGAGAGTATTTCCCCCCAAAGGCAAAGCCTGGCAAGCTACCTGTATTCGGTATGCCAAACACAGTGACAAGTTTCATAATGGAGACGTTACTGGGCCCGCTCAATGCACAATGGTAGGACAGTGACAGTGACGGTGAGCGAACCTATTTGTAAGTAGATGAAGTTCAGATTAAGAGGGTTCTCTGGAGGATAGTAAAAAGAGAAAATGAATATGTTTACTTGCAAATTTTCTGCATATATGTAAATTATTAAACACAAAATCTAAGTAATGCATCAATTTGTAAAACAAAACAATAAAAGCACACAATATAAAGCAGCATAAAGTTTTAAAATGTTGAAATGCTTTTTAATGGCCATACGGACATTAACTTCTACAGTTAAGATCTTACTAAGTAAACTGGCCACATAGGTAATTTCTATTTACCAAGGATTGAGTGTGGATTAAACATTTTTTTATTTTTAAGTGACATCTGCACTTGTTTGTTCATTGCAGCACTCTTTACAATAGCCAGAAACTGGAAGAAACCTGAATGCCCAAGAACAGATGACTGGTTAAAGAAACTTTGGTACATCTACACAATGGAGTACTATGTAGCTCTTAGAAAAGATGAAGTCATGAAATTTACATACAAGTGGTACAATATGGAAAGTATCATGCTAAGCGAAATGAGTCAGAAAGAGAGGGATAGACATAGAAAGATTGCATTCATCTGGGGGATATAAAGTAACAAAGTATGAGATTAATACCCAAGAATAGCTGAGATCAGCACCAGGAGGATTACTCCATAACTTAGAGGCCAGCCGGGTATCCTAGAGGAAAGGGCAGTTCAGATAGAGAAGGGAGCACCAAATAAAGGATGTTTGGAGGATCCTCCCAGGAGGGGAGATGCATGTCGAAAGTAGACTATGGACTGAACATGTTTGCCACTCAATGCCTCTTTTGCAGACCACAACACCCAAAAGGAGAGAGAGAACACAGGGGATTGCCCTGCCACAGAGACAGGGGGGATGGGGGGATGGGGGTGGGAGGGATATTATCCATGGTGGTGGAAAATGGGCACTGGTGGAGGGATGGGTATCTGATCATTGTATAATTGAAACCAAAGCACAAAAAATTGTAAATCTACAACTTTAAAAAAAATAAAATAAAATAAAGGGAAAAAAAAGAAAAAAATTATTTTTATAGTCTTTATATTTTCTGGAATATTTTTATTTTTATATTTTATATTTTTATATACTTTATATTTTATATTTATATTTTATATATTTTATTTTTATGTTTACTTTATATTTTAAATTTACTTTATATTTACTTTATATTTTATTTTTATATTTTATATTTTTATATACTTTATATTTTCTGGATTCGGGTCTCCCAAAGAGGAATTGAAAGAGCTATGCTTGGAATATCACGTTTCACTCAAATGAGAGAAAGAATCCAGAGTTCCGACATCCGCCGATGATCAAGAATCAGGGACGCTGTCTCATTTGCCAAGGTGTCAAAAATCAGATGGGCTGGTCACGTAATGAGATTTGGAGACGACCGCTGGACTAGAGCTGTTACTGACTGGATTCCACGGGATGTCAAAAGACCGTGTGGCCGCCCACCTACCAGATGGTCAGACTTCTCCGTCAAGATCATGAACGATCGGTTTGAGGCTCTTCATGTTTCCAGAGTGAACAGATGCCATTGGGCTACACTAGCATGCGACAGGGTCAAATGGAGACATTACTGGCGCCCGCTTGAGAAAATCGACGACTAACGGGATGTTAAGTGAGTGATTAAGTGATTTTCTGGAATACAAAAAAGCAGAAAAATAAAGACACAAAATGCATTTTAACTGTGAACCTATATTTTTTATTGCAATAAATTATCATATACAAAACAATTCAACTAAAAGTCAGAGACTTACATAATAAATAAAAATTCAATTTTTAACTATGTTCTTTATAAAAAATGACATGTAAAATAAAAAGCTACAAATAATTTGAAAATGAAATAAAAAAAAGATATACTATGTGTACTTTAAGTTTAAGTATGAGCCTGGATTTTCTGGTAATAAGGTATGGCTTATATAGCAAAACAAAGACTATAAAGAGAGAACAAGACACTTCTTGATAATAAATAAGTCAATTAATCAGAAAGACATAACAATTGTATATGTCCAGGTGACTAATTAAGAAATTTCAATATGCATACAAAAATATTAACAGAATTAAGAGGGAAAATAGGTAATATCATAATCAATCATTTTTTAGTATTATAAATCCATCTGTCAGTAATTGAGGGAACAGAAATAGTCACAAAACAAATAAATAATTCAGCACACACTGAATACAAAGTATGTATAAAAACCAATTATTGGGGCTGGAGCAATAGCACAGCAGTAGGGCATTTGCCTTGCACGTGGCCTGCCCAGGTTCGATTCCTGCTTCCCATATGGTCCCCTGAGCACTGCCAGGAGTGATTCCTGAGTGCAAAGCCAGGAGTAACCCCTGTGCTTCACCGGGTGTGACCCAAAAAAACAAAAAAACAAAGAAACAAACAAACAACAAAAAACAATTATTACACAATAGTTCTTATTTTTTGATACAAATTATCGGCAATATAACACTAATATGACATAAAACAAATCTAGTTTTATGTAATGACTGCAAATCATTCAAAGTATGAAAAGAGAGTATTATGAAATTATTTATATCATATTAATATAAAAATATTCCAAGGCCATTTTAAATGCAAACCAAATTAACTTGAAACTATTGATGCCACATTATATGCAAAATATAATCATGAGAAAAAATATATTTATATCACATATATATTATTATCTAAGTTTGAAGTAAGCTGTACTAGTAAAAAAGTAACCTTTTATAGCCTTTAACATGTATACAATATTATATACATATTATTGGCTGGATTATATGCATAATATGGATTATATATAATATGGGCTGGAATATATACATAATATGGATTATTTACATAATATGGTCTGAAGTGATAGCATAGCAAGTAGGGTGTTTGCCTTGCAAGTGGCTGATCCAGGTTCGATTCCTCCGTCCCTATTGGAGAGCCCGCAAGCTACTGAGAGTATACCGTACTCATGGCAGAGCCTGGCAAGCTCCCCCCCCCCCCCCATGATGTATTCGATATGCCAAAAACAGTAACAAAAAGTCTCACAGTGGAGACATTACTGGTGTCTGCTCCAGCAAATTGATGAACAATGGGAAGACAGTGCTACAGTGCTACAATATGTATACAATTGTTATCAAGTACTTAAGACATGAAACAATTTATACATTATGATTACAACTGAAGATTATAAAATTATTTTAGTACTTAATAGATTAATACAAAAAGTAGAAAGGAGAGGTAGAGGTAAAATACAGTGGGCAGGTGATTTCCTTTCACTGTGTAAACCAAGGTTCAATTCTCAGCAGCATACATCATTCCTGGGGGCCTGCGAAAAGTGGTATTTTATTGCAGAGCCTAAAGCCCTGAACACTACTGACTATGACCAACAAAACCAAAAATATGAAAAAAAGGTAGAAAGCAAATTATTTTTTTAATGTCAATAAACTAAAATTAATTGACATTATAGATCAATAGGCACACCAGTGTGATATACATTTTTCAAAACTTAATGAAAAATATATTAAACACTGAACTATGGACGGATCTTGAAAATTATTGAGAAATTATATAGATGCCATATTGGATTATGAAACTAAAAATATATCTGAAAATTCCGTTATTGCCATTATATATGCATAGTTTATATATAATAAATGTGTGTTTACATATATATAAAATATGTATATTTATATACAAAATAGCACTGTAGCACTATCTTCCCGTTGTTCATCGATTTGCTCAAGCAGGCACCAGTAACGTCAAATTGTGAAACTTGTTACTGTTTTTGGCATACTGAATACGTCACGGGTAGCCTGCCAGGCTTTGCCGTGTGGGTGACATACTCTCAGTAGCTTGCCAGGCTCTCTGAGACGGGTGGAGGAATCGAACCAGGGTCTGTAGTGTGCAAGACAAATGCGCTGTGCTATCACTCCAGCCCATATACAATATATGCATATATAATTCTGATAGCATTGCATATAGAAAATATGTATATCACGAATCATGAATCACGACCATCCTGTTATTTGTCGATTGCTCGAGCAGGCCCCAGTAACGTCTCCTTCATCCTAGCCCTGAGATTATATTCAAGGCTCTTTAGGAGAATGAGACCCATCATTGTTACTGGTTTTTGGCATATTGGGTACGCCACGGGGAGTTTGCCAGACTCTGCCGTGTGGGCAGGCTACATTTGGTAGCCTGCCAGTTTGTCCAAAGTAGGAATGAGATAATAAGATGTCATAATAAGATGTCGTAATAAGGGAGCTGGTTTTTATAGTCTCTGAGTCTTGGCCATTGATGGGATTACACGGCACCAGGGGGCCAGTTGGTGGGTGTGACCCCCGCCTACTGGAATTTGGAGGATCTGGGTGGAGGATGTTTGGCCCAAATCCGAGTAGGATTGGAGATCTCGGCCCCGGAACCCGCGTGATTTTGTCCCTCTGCCAGTACTTTCATGTGTGTGGAGAGTGGTCTCAGCATGGTGGTGGCTGGTCCTGGAGGTCTTCGGCTGCCGGAGCCCTGGTCGGGGCGGGGAGGAGAAAATATGTATATATAATTCTGAAAACAGAATGCAAATGTCACAAAATAAAATTTGTGGAGTTAAAAAATTATTTTATATATTTATTGAGGAGATATTTATTTATATATTTCCTTATTTTTATATTTTGAGCTATAGCCGATGATAAAGTGCTTATTCCTGACTCTGCATTCAGGAATTATTCCTGGTGGTGCTCAGGGGACTACCTGAAATGATGGTGATCGAATCTGGCATATGCAAGGCCTTACCCACTGTACTATCATTCTGGGGCCTATGAGGAGATATTTATAATCAATCCATCATCTGTATTCAACGTTTTCGAACAAGATAAGTTGAACACGATGTAATGCAGAATTAAAGAAACAAAAATTTGGGCTGGATATGGAGGTTCAGTCGTAGAGCACTTGTCTTGCAAATAAGAGACCCTGGGTTCAATTCCTGTGACTGGAAAATGTAAATAAATAATAAAATGGAATTTTTGTAAAGTTGACGGGATGAACACCCTTTGAAATTCAAATTCAGAGACATATCTCTTTGTGTGGAAAGCAAATTCTAGTCCCATCAAGATAAAATAAAATTTTCACTTAGAATCTAAAATAATATCAAGTATACTCTCTTTGTTTTCAGGGTCACATCAAATGGTCTCAGGACTTGCTCCTGATACAATGCCCAGGCATAACCCTGCCAGTGCTTGGTGCTGTGGACTCCATATGTATTGCCAGGGAAAGAAGCCAGGTAAACTGTCTGCCTTATCCCTTGTACTAACTTTCATGCCCAATTATACTCTTTTAAAATACACTATGGGTTTGGTTCTAGATATTCAGGTTTGGCTTAAGTTCTTTTAATAGTGAGTCTCTTTTATAAGGATCCCTCTCAGACCGGTGGGTAGGAGACAAAAGGGACTGGAAGATGGACAGAAGAAGACACTGGTGCAGGGGTATTTGTTGAAATGCTGTATGCCAGAAACCCAATTGTAAATAACTTGGAAATTTTATGGTGAATAAATAAATTTTCAAAATTATATCTCTTCTAAAAGACAAGGATCTTTTCTTATCTCTTACATGATTCTTCCATTCTTCTATCCTCTCAAGAGATACCCATTAACCGGGTACCCAAAGACACATTAATAGAAGTAAGGTTAAATATCTTGTCAATGTCTGATCCTACCTTCCAAAGGACCAAACTGACTTCGAGAGCTAGTTAAGGGTTTGAGGGAGATAATAAATCAACATCTGGGTCTGTTCATCGGTTAGGGCACTAACCGATGAATTTGGCTCATTTTTGCCAAATTCTGCTGATTCTATATCAAGTGTCATGCTACAGCTTTATGGAGGGTGGGATGCTAAAACTCTGAGGGATTTGGATCATGGGTCTTAACTTATTCTCTCTCTTTACCATTTTTGGGGCTGCTGGTGCTTTCCAGGATTTTCTGGTCTGGGAGTTGAAATAGCTGAAGGAGAGACCAGCTATAGTGATGAATGCAACTTTTTATTAAATTGCAGTCTAGTGCATCTAAATTCTCATTGACAGCAGCTTTTTTACTCTTGAGTAGATTGGGGGCTTCCCCAGCTTTTTCAGAAATTAGGGACAGCTCACGACTAAGGGCTCACCCAAGGCTCTCAGGAGTCCTACATGTACCAGTGGTCATAAGTGATTGCAAATGTGGCCATTTCCCACCATCTGTTTAGGAACTTCTCTTTCTGTTATCAGTGGTCTTGGCAGCTTGATTTCCATCTTTTACCTGCAGGGCACTTCTTTCTTTCACCATCAACCACCACATAACGCCTGCTCCTCTCATCTCTCTGCTCCCATCTCTCTTAGGGGTCATTGCTCTTCTTTCTGGCCACAGACCATGGAGCAGCATGTCAGCAGTTCTATGCTGACTTTGCACTGCTAGTTCTCTTCTCTCTCTCTCTCTCTCTCTCTCTCTCTCTCTCTCTCTCTCTCTCTCTCTCGTTCCACTACAGTCTCAACACTTTTCTATAAGGAAGGAGGAAAAAAACAGCCCAAAACTCTGTCCCTAAAAAGCTAAAAAGGAACAAACTGTCTTTTTTGTATTATAATAAATGATAATATTTAATGGAACATTAGATCAAACTCAAGCTCTCTAATGGCTCTAATGAACTAGAAGACACATCTGAAGACTGTACCCAGAATACAGGAAACAGAAGGGATTAGAAAACAAGGTTTGAGGAATTACCTCCAACATCATGTAAGTTTTCACACCAGCCATGATTCAGACTCATAAATTAATCTAGAAAAGGACCGACAAGTTGCAGAAATTCTTCTGGAACCCAGGCAAGGCTGAGTTATTGGGAATACCCCAGAGGGCATGGTGAGCCCAGCATCAGTACAAACAGAGCCCTGTACATTCCACAATCACTGCTATGCTCCTGGCTGAAATCCACTACTCAGGATGAGCCTCAACAAGAAATTAATCTGCTGAGAAACTGAATTATGCAGGTTTTGTGACTGAAATCTCCAGACTTACACAGATTCGGGATTGGCTACCTCCCCCCACCATCCCCTTGTACTTGAAAGGCTGGGCAGTCATGCACATGTCCCAAAATGCCATCCAGTTAAGAATTTAACTTCAGCTGTATCACTGCATTAAAATTTTGGACTTCCTGGAGTGATATTTCAAATTCCACACACTGATAAACCAGGGGTTACTCCAAGAGTAGCACACCAGATTTGATAGGATGTAATGGTGAAGGCATGGGATCTTAATTAACAATATCTTAGTAATCTCTTATACATGGACTTAATAGCTCCATGGTGAAACACAAAATCTTTATTAACTTTCTTCTGAAGAAATAATTTTTGATCATTCTTTTAGCAAATTATAAACAAGCAGTATAAAATAAACTATTTTTCTTTTAATATAGGAGTGTTGCTATTTATTCAGCCATTGATTAAGCTGATTGAATTGGGCAGGAATTCCACATTACTTTTTATTATTCAGAATGTTTTTATTTTATTTATTTTATTTTTTTAATTGAATCACTATGATATATAATTACAATGCTTTACCGTTTGAGTTTCAGTCATACAATGACCAAACACCCAACCCTCCACCAGTGCACATCTTCCACCACCAATGTCCCCAGTACCCCCCACTTTCTTCCCCTCCCTCTGCCTCTATGGCAGACAATTTCCCCCAAACTCTCTTTTATATTGCTTGTTATGAATAGCATAAGAAGTCACGAGGCCACAAAAGCAGCCATGTGCTCCTGGAATTCTAAAAAAAAAATTTTGGGGGGGGTCACACCTGGCGATGCACAGGGGTTACTCCTGGCTCATGCACTCAGGAATTACTCTTGGAGGTGCTCAGGGGACCATATGGGATGCTGGGAATTGAACCCGGGTAGGCCGCACAAGGTAAATGCCCTACCCACTGTACTATCACTCCAGCCTGGAATTCTAAAATTTTACATTTTTAGGGTCTGGAGAAATCTCCGCAGTGAGTTGCTCAGTTAGGAAATTCTTTTGTGTGTCTCTGGATCATGGCCCTTAAACAACTTAAGTATTGCCTAGAGGCAGTTTCTGGGCGTGACCTCCAGGGTCTCAAGGGGATTGGGGTGGGGAATGAGAGGGACAGGCCCATCCCCTATCCTTTGAGGCCTGGAGTTGTCACTGAACCCGCATACCTGCACTTCTCATTGGTTTCTGGAAGTTGGTGGATGCAGTTTTCAGAGGGCAAGTGGGCTCAAACAGTCTTGCACTCAAGGGCTTAACGACTTATTTTGCCTGAATCCCATTTCCAGAGTCTTCTCTGTCTTCAAGATTTTGCTCCAAACCATGAAATCCCGGTCCTGAGCCACAGTTATTTCTTTAGGCCAAAGGTCAAACTATGTTAGCAGGAGAGAAAAAACAAATTCTTCTAAACAAAAACTACAGTCATTGTCTTTCACCCACATTGTAATATTTGGCCAGTGACTCATAAACATGTCAATAACATTTATCTCTTCTCATTTAAATTCCTTTGAGTTTCAGATGCTGATCCAGATGTATCCCAAGTAGTCATTCCATGTAGGTTTTATAGAGAGTCCCAGGACTGACCCCTATACAAGGGACCCTGCCCACAACCCGTATCTTTTACTCACTTTCAGAAGGAAATGGAGAAAATTTAAGAAACAGTCTCCCTGTAATGCCTTCACAAAGGCGATTTACTGGTTCGTTTTTTCCCCTCCAAAATACCCTGCCTGAGATTTACCCGTTTGGGTTCCTAGGGTTCTTAGTCTTATTTTCTTCAACTCCAGAGTGCTCAATATTTGTATCTCAGGGCTAGGGTCTTTATATCTTTAGGCAGTGGTCTAAAGATATAATGACTAATAGCTCAGTAATTTCTTGAAGTCCTGGTTGGTTACTATTTCTTCTTGAAAAATCATCACCATGTGCCCTGCACTAGTTCGGCAAGAGACTCCAACCTCTGCTGGAAGAATGAGGTGATTTGTTTGGCTAACAAAACCCCTAGTTGGGCAGTCTGGAAAAAAATCTTATCATAAAATTATCACCTTAACAAAGGCATTCCAGGAAGTTCATTTCTCTAAGAAATTCACTCACATCTCTACTTAAAATGTGTATACTCTCTCTCTCTCTCTCTCTCTCTCTCTCTCTCTCTCTCTCTCTCTCTCTCTCTCCTCTCATTTCTCTTTTTTGCACTCTCTTTCCCTCTTTCTCTTCTCCATCTCTCCCCATATCTCCCCAAATCCTATAAAAATGTTTTACTTTAAATAAAGTTGGACTCACGATCAGAAGAAAGAAAGCTTTAAAAGTTAAGTAATAAATTGGTATCTGAAATCATGAAATCATTCATAAAAACAAGTCATAAAAATGATGAGAAATATTAAATAAAATTTTCAGTATTAAAAATGAGTAAAGGAACAATAATGTTGACTATAGCCACTAAGAGTATGGTCAAGAATTTTTACAAAAGTTTTTAAACTTCATTATAGTATTGTGTACATATGGCTAAATGGCAAGACAAACACTTCAATTTCTATAATCTTTTTCCCAATCTATCTATTTTTACTTTTTAATAGAATAGGGATTTCAACATGAATTTCTATAGTGGCTTCTAGCAAAATTTTAAAAATTTTTTTAAACGAATAATACCTCACTTATCATTTAATCACTTAACTTCCCGTTAGTCGTCGATTTGCTTGAGCGGGCGCCAGTAACGTCTCCATTTGTCCCTGTCACGTGCTAGTGTAGCCCAACGGCATCTGTTCGCTCTGGGAACATGAAGAGCCTCAAACCAATCGTTCATGATCTTGACGAAGACGTCTGACCATCTGGTAGGTGGGCGGCTACACGGTCTTTTGACATGGCGTGGAATCCAGTCGGTAACAGCTCTAGTCCAGCGGTCGTCTTTAAATCTCATTACGTGACCAGCCCATCTGATTTTTGACACCTTGGCAAATGAGACAGCGTCCCTGATTCTTGATCTTCGTCGGATGTCGGAACTCCGGATTCTTTCTCTCATTTGAGTGAAATGTGATATTCCAAGCATAACTCTTTCTATTCTTCTTTGGGAGACCTGAATAGCATTCTCACACTGTTTGCGTAGGGCCCAGGTCTCTGAGGCATATGTTAATGCAGGAAGAACAGTGGAATCAAAGAGATGTGCCGGAGCCGGAGGTTCTTCGTCCTCTTAGCTATTTCTTCGACGTTCTTGAAGGCATTCCAAGCCGCTCTCTTCCTCCTGCGCAGCTCGGGTGCCAGGTCATTTGTCATGTTGACCTCTCGACCTAGGTACACATAGCTGTTGCATTCGGAGATGGTCGTTCCATTGAGAGTGAATAGAGCGTCAGGAACAAGGCTGTTTCTCATAAACATTGTCTTCGTAAGATTCAGCTGTAGTCCAACCTTTCCACACTCACGGTCAAAGTCGGCCAGCATTTGTGCCGCTTTGCTGATGTGTGGTGTTATTAAAACAATGTCATCAGCAAAGCGGAGGTGGTGTAGTTGCCGACCATCTATCTTCACTCCCATTCTTCCCATTCCAGTCGTTGCATGATGTTCTCGAGGGTGGCACTGAAGAGTTTCGGTGAAATGGTATCACCCTGCCGCACCCCTCTCTTGACATCAACGATCACTTCTTTGTAGAATGGTGAGATCCTGGTAGTGAATCCGCAATACAGCTCACGGAGGATCCTGATGTATTGGGCTTGAATGCCCTGATTGGCTAGAGCTTCAATGACCGCTTCTGTCTCAACAGAATCAAAGGCCTTCTTTAAATCAATGAACGTTAGACAGAGCGGCATCTTGAACTCCCGAGAAACCGCAATAATACCTCAAAGAAGACTTATTCCCTAAGTGCTTTTTATTTTTATTCCTTTTTTCCCCTTTGTTTAGAAAATGTTTTCTGTTGCCACATTTAGCTAAGTTCTAGGCTTTCTGCTGGCTTTGTGCTCAGGGATAACTCCTCCATGGTGACCAGTATTGAAGTTGGGTTAACTGCATATAAGGTAAACAGCTTTTCTGCTCTACTATCTCTCTAGCAAAAGTGCTCTACATTTTTAAGTAAAAAAAAAATGAGATACAAGGTACCAATAACTCTTTAATCTGAAATTTTAATTATTCAATACAGCACTAACCTGCTTCTTACCAACTACTAGCAAAGTAATCTTTAGACAAAAAAACAACTGGAACTTTTTATGGTATGCAGGATATATACTATAAGATCACACAATTGAAGGTTCAAACAACTTAGATATCACCTATATCTATAAGAAATAAAAAGAAACTTCCCTCATGCCCATGACCTTTGACCTATTATGCCTTCAACTTTCAAACAATTTTCTTATGCCTGAGGCTTCTTATTTGTCAATTATCCCTTTCTTATGGAATATATGACTATCTCTGGCCCCATTTCCTCAAGAAATAAATAAAATTTTAATAAAATACTTGATATTTCACTGCTTAGAAGACTTAATTGTTTACATACAAAATTAAAGTTAAAGGAGAATTTCATATTAATGTTAATCAAAGTTATTTGGTTCTTTTACATGTTCAAAAACTTATTGA
The DNA here is from genome assembly GCF_029834395.1 of Sorex fumeus. Taxonomy (NCBI): domain Eukaryota; kingdom Metazoa; phylum Chordata; class Mammalia; order Eulipotyphla; family Soricidae; genus Sorex; species Sorex fumeus. Next base: position 57,495,350 of record NW_026606065.1, read on the forward strand.
AGGTTCTTGGATTTGAGGTAAAAAAGTAGGTCAGAAAAATTTAGAATTGGAGAAATAAAAAAAATCAGCATTGAAAAATAATGGCTCACATTATCTAGGCAAGTTTAAATACATCTGTATAAGAAAATTAGGAAAAAAAATAAGTTTAAAAACATTTGTATAAGGAAATTAAGGATAAAATAAACTATTGGGGTTTGAAAACAATATTTCAAAACATTCTGCCTCCATTCCACTCAAAAGCTGGTGTCAAATAAAAAATTATTTTCATAATACCGATTTAAGAGTTACATTTCCAAAACAATGGCTGATGTTATTGTTTTAGGAGGGACATTTTAAACAGAAAAAAATGGGAATGAGGCACTAAAACATTGCTACTACACGAATTCACTACATTTTATATCCATGTGTAAAAATTAAAATATTAATAATAAAACAAATCAATCCAATATCATTCCTATAAATTGAGACTCCAATTGTGAAAAATTTATACTTGCTTCTATACAAAATCTTTTCCTTTCGTTAGAACTGGGCACTTGTTTCTTTATTTATATTTCCTCTCCTTCATACACACAACAAATTCAGTTTGTAGTGTAGTTGTAGTCTACTGAATTCCACACTTTTAATATATACCAATATGAAAAAAATCAAAGACTTCTTTATAGTTCATTTGATGCCAATTTCCAATATATATTAGTGAATGATACCAATTTCTACTTAAATTCATTTGTATCTTTTTTGAAGATGAAGACATAGATTTACTCATTTGTAATTATTCAGTTTTCAAAGGTTAATATTAGAAAAAAAATCAACCACATTGACCCAAAAATGTGGAAAAATTAAAGCCAACATTTAACTCCAAATCTCAAACAATAGACTCTTATGCACTAAAGAGGATCAAGTAAAAAGGATGATTGAAAAGAGAAGCCATATTTTAAGACTCTTTTCCACAAATACTTTAAATTGACTTCACATCTCTTTCTCAATAGAAGCTGAAAATTTACTGGCGGTTCATATAGAGGGAATCATAAAATGCACATTTCATCTCTGATTTCATTACACCTTTCTAACAAAGACTGTATCTTTCAATTATGAAATCCAATGTAATAGTCAAAAAAGGGGAATATTTTAAGAAGATAGAGTATTGAGGAAATATAAATTAGGTTATCTCATAATATGTTTATTTTAACTTTGCATGTATGACCTAATTGCGATTGTATGTGCATAAATATGCAGGATTAATTTTTTTATTTTTACATCAGAAGATGTCAGTGAATTATCTGAGGTAATTGTTTTAAGCATCACTGCAAGTTAATTGGTAATTATGTACTTGGCTAATAAAATTTAAAAAAATAATTAAAGACCTAATTTTCAAATTATATGTGTGTATATCTATAAAAGTGTTCCGTAATTTACCTTATTTTCAGCAAAATCACTTATTATGGCATTTTAATCAAGGTTTCCACATAATTTGTGTTCTATTGACTTAAATGACAAACTTAATACACTGTTTTGATTTGTGCGATTTTGCCCTGGTGATGCAGCAGAATTGGAAATAGTTTTTAACAATTTTAAAACAGTATTTCACTATCACTATCACTATCACTATCCTCCCGTTGTTCATTGATTTGCTTGAGCGGGCCCAGTAACCTCTCCATTGTGACAATTGTTACTGTGTTTGGCATATCGAATACATCACAGGTAGCTTGCCAGGCTTTGCTGTCCTGGCGAGATGTTCTCGGTAGCTTGCTGGGCTCTCGGAAAGGGGTGAAGAAATCGAACTCGAATTGGCCATGTTGGCTGTGTGCAAGGCAAATGCCCTACCTCCTATGCTATCGCTGCAGCCCAAAACAGTATTTACATTCAAAAATAAATTGTGAGTTTTGTAGACTATTTAAACATTATGGATTGGTAGTTTATTGTTAATTATTAATGAATACACTTGCAAAATAGTTCTAATGCTATATAATTTTTATATTTTTCTTATCTTTAAAACAGCAACTAGATCTATGAAGAAAATATTAAATGTGTGTTTTCCATATTTTACTATTCTGTGATATGAAGGTCAATTGAATAAAAAGAGATTTTATGTACAAGTATAATTCAAGGTGGCCATGTTGATGATAGTAACGTTTGATTTTTTTACTATATAAATTATCTTTCCTGTTCATTGTTCTCTGTAATTTGAAACTTGCAATAATACTTTGAAGCATTGAAGGTGATTAGTTACCACAAAATTTTTTTTACAAATAAGAATTTAATTGGTTGATAAAAATAAATGTTGTGAAAACAGTAAGCTGAGAAGTTAGTAGAAATGATTCAAATTATGAATTCTCTACTTATGGATTGTGTGTCCTTGGAAAACTAAACATAATTTCTTTGAATCTCCTTTAAAATCTCGATTGAGAATAGTAATTGCTAACATTTTTTAAGGATAAAGCGATACAAGATTTTAGATTAAATCATGAAACAATGTATTACACGGTCAGAGAGATCATGTAGGTGTTAAAATGTATATGTGTGATATGCAGTTAATCCTGGTCCCCAGAGCATTATTGTATTCAGCCTTGGGGATACCTGAGTACAGCTGGGCTGGCACTGAGTGTCCCCAACAGAGCTGGACAAGCACTGGACTGGACTATTTACACAGTTGACTCACTAGCAGGGGTGTTTAGTCCTTCTGCACAACTCTTGGGAGATCAATGTCCTCTAAATAAGAAATCTTAAAATAATGATAGATATCTAATAAATTGTAATGATCTATAGATTTTAGGATCGTTTGCATTGTGACGTGATCACAGTATTTACTGATTTTTTAATCAATTGTTCTTATATTAGTTCATTCATTCTTTCATTCAGTCTCAGTCAGTTTATCTTAGGTCCTTTCTTTAATTTATACACTGCACTTATGTGCCCACACAGAGAATCAAACTTAAATTTACTAATGGGTTTGATATTTTATTAGGTTTTTGAAGGTAATCCATTACAAAATGAAAGTAGCTCCAAATATTTCTCAAGAACTATTTTAAAAGAAAGATAAAGGGACAAAAGTTATAAAACAAGTTCTAGGAACAGAGGGTAGGGATTAAGGCACTTGTCCTGCTTGCCAACTGATTCAACTCCTAAAAAGTTCCCTAGAGTGATCCCTGAGCACAGAGCCAGGAGTAACACCAAAGAACAGCCATGTGTGGGCAAGCTCCCTAAAGCTGTAAACTTTTAAGTAAATTAAAATAAGTTTTTTCGACTAAAGATTTTACTTTTCTTTCGTTCTTTTTTTTAAAAAAATGTTACTTCATTTTCCTTGATCTTAATTTCAGCACCTGTAAAAATGTGTGGAGATTAAGTACCAGTATTGCCTCCTTAACGGGTTGTGGAGATGATCAGATGAGATAATTAATGCATAACTGTGAACTTCAAATATGTTGCACGGTATTATGAGAATGAACCACGCTGAGCAGTTACAGGAACAAAGCTAATAACCAACACAACAAATACTTAGAAAACTTCTTTGATAGAAAGTATAGTTAGGTGTACATCTGGTAGCCAGATGAGACATAAGTAGAATTAAGAACACTGAGCGTGTTATTAATTTTGTTTTGTTTTGTTTTAAGTATCAGGAATATTGGAGACAGTATAGTAGGCAGAGCCTGCTGCTAACATTGTGGTTTGTGCCAAATGCAGCAGTTTGTCTGGCAGAAAAAGTTACTAAGCTTTAAAGTCTAGTTCCCTCTGGTGGTGATTCAGAAAAGGTCATTTAAATAGAAATTTTAGCTAATAAATATAGGCATTTTGACTATGAACATCAAAGCACTTATCTTTTCAAAGTCAGTAGTCAGAAAATATGGATGATGATTTTTGAGGGAGAAGTAAATTAGTTACATATATCTTTTTTACATATATACATATATATGTGTTCTTTTCTTTTGACAGTTTATGAAATACACACATTTCCCTGTAAAATTACTGTATTATAAAGAAATACTACACTACTATAATTGATTACAAGGTAACTATTGACAGCATTACTGAAAAATAATTACATATTTGACACAATGCTATAATATAATTCACTTTGTCTTTATCCCAGTCATATTTAGAAAACAACTTACACAAACAGGTCAGAAGGCTGAAAAAATTCCCAATACATAACCAAATATTAATATTTAGTCATATACAACTATATAGAACTGAATTTATGAAGGTCATTCTACTGTATACCATAACATGAAAATAAGCATATTAGTACATTCAAAGTATTTGTAGAGAAAACTGCTTAAATTTTTCTTTATTTATTGTGCTTCTTTTCAAACATACAGACTTTTGAAATTCAGAAATACTTATGCCACTATACATCCTATTGAAAATAATAAAATTAACTTTATTAAATTCCATTAAAAATAATCTTCTTCGCCATAGAATTAAAGATTAAGAGAATAATCATTGTTGAGTTTTCATTGTGGTTTCAGATGGTTACAATGTTTATACTTAGTTTTTTTGTTACAATATTTGGTAATAAAGACTCTTCTGATAAGTATAATACAGAAAATAAGATATTTTAGAATAGTTATGTGCAAGACATGCAATGTTTGATTTATCTCTGAGATCCAAGATTTGATTGATGAAGAGGAAAAAAAAAATCTGGGCTAAGCACGTGAGTGAAGAAAACAGAAATTGTCTGATGTAAGGCGAGCAGTAAAGGCACTTGCCTTGAATTCAGCCAACCTGGATTTGATTCCTGCTTTTCTGAACCCCGCCAGGAGTGTTCCCTGAGCGCAAGCCAGGATTAAGCCCTGAACACCAACGCGTGCCCCCCCACCCCCAAATTTAAATGTGTAGTAATCATGTAGCAAGTTTTGCTCTCTGTATTCCATTTTAGGATTGTAATACCCAATGCTGATTTCTCCCTATTGTCTAATACTTCACAGAATAAAAGCAAAGCTAATTTCTAAATGTCTAAATTTAAGGATTTAATAACTCACTTCATGTGTGGCATTCTCACCAGGAGAATAATAGAGACAAGTGTTGATATTCTACAAGGATTTATGCCATAAGAATAAATGATATAAACTACAATTAAGTACTTATTTCACTGCAGTATATCACTGTCATCCATTGTTCTTCGATTTCCTTGAGCAGGCACCAGTAATGTCTCCATTCATCCTAGCCCTGAGATTTTAGCAAGTGCCTTATGGGAGTCTCTTTCAGAGTCAGGGGAATAAGACTCATCATTGTTACTGGGTTTTAGCATATTGAATACAGCACGGGGAGCTTGCCAGACTCTGCCATGCGGTTAGGATACTCTCAGTAGCCTGCCAGGTTCTCTGAGAATGAGAACTAAACAATAAGAGATTTCGTGGCTGCGAATGCAGAGGCGATTTTCCGGGAGCTTGGTTTTATACTGTCTGGGTCTTGGCAGTTGGTGGGATTACACAACACTGGGGGCAGTTGGTGGGTGTAACTAGCTACTGGAAATTGGGGGATCTGGTTGGAGGAGGCCCAGTCCCAATCCGAGCAGGCTTGGAGATCTCAGCCCCAGATCCCGCACACCTGAGTTCCTCTGCCAGTTCCTTCATGTGTGACTCTCCTTCCACTACACCTGGCTGTCCTCACAAGGGTCCCTTGGAGAGGGGTGGATTGAGTTTCCCTCTCTTCTCTGAGCTGAGCCCTGGCAGCTGAAGATCTCCGGAATCAGCCACAACCATGCCTAAGTAATTATTTAGGTAAATTAAATGACTATATGTTGAACTTGCTAATCTCTTTTAACAATCAGAATAAAATATAAGATTGTTTATATGATTTCCATTTTGTTGTTAGGTTGACTAAGCTTCTAAAGCACAGATACAAACTTCAGTCGAGAAAAAGTTGCAACTGGTGGTTAAATGATTCCTCTATCATATTCTCTTTGTCTCCATTGAAGTTAAAAACAGCCAAGTGCCTACTCAGTCACACAATCTTTAAATAGAGCTGATAAAACTTACTTCACTTTATTTCACCATGTATTTTCATTTATTGCATGAATATTTAAGCGTGTTATTGTACAAGGCAATTTTTCATGAATATCATGAATTTCTATTTAATTTAATGAAGCAAAATATGAACTGTTGTCATAGACTATCCTTTTGAAAATATTTGTAAAATAAACATGTTTAAGTGATGGAGATATTAAAATTCAAGTAAAATGACTGTTCAATCTAATTAATAAAATGCCTCCTTTGGGGAAAAGTGCATGGACACCTATAGACCATTATAAAGATCTGAGTTTCTAAAGTTTTAGACTGCAATGTAACTCATGATGTATAAAGATATTAATCTTGACCGTTTGTGTTTGAACTTGGGAATAAAGGTAGTTGATACCAATAAACTAATACCATGCTATTGTCTCTTAAATAATGAGTCTCTTATTAGTGGGAAAATTTTTGCTATAAGTGAATAATCAAGAAACTGGGGCAGATAGCCTTACAAGTAAGGTAACATAAGATAACTTATACATAATGTAGTATATGAGATTTCTTACAGTTCTTGGAAAATAAAGCAAAGAATTCTAGCTAGAAAGATTGATAAAATGCAAGTTATTATAATTCTTGGGAAGCTACCCATGAATTATTGATTATTAGGTTACAGAAGCGAGTAATAGCACAGCAGTAGGGCGTTTGCCTTGCACGCAGCCAGCCTGGCCAAGCCGGGTTCGATTCCTCTGCCCCTCTCGAGAGCCCAGCAAGCTACCGAGAGTATCTCACCCACACGGCAAAGCCTGGTAAGCTCCCCATGACATATTTAATATGCCAAACACAGTAACAACAAGTCTCATGATGGAGATGTTACTGGGCTCGCTCAAGCAAATCGGTGAACAACAGGAGGTCTGTGATCATGACCGTGATCGTAGGTTACAGTAATAGTTTTTATCTCCATTGGCTCCAAAGAGAATGTTATGCAATATGTGCTTTATATGTATCATGTATGATACTCATTCTTGTACTGAATGCATTTACAATCCTTTAAAAAACATAATGGGCTAAGTAGTACCACAGGTAGCAAGTTTGCCTTGCAGATGGCAAAACCATATTTTATCCCTGGAACACTGTGTGGTTACCAGACCTCTCCCAGTAATAATCACAGAGCAGATTTAGGAGGAAACCCTGAAGACAGCTGGCTGTAGCCCAAATATCCTACAAATTTTTCTAAACCCTGATAAGGACTTATAGTAATATTTTTCTAATAGAGTTCTGATAATTACATATTATATGATACTATATAAATAATGTGACTATATGACTTATGTTGATATTGCAGTCTCCTTAAATTTATGAAACAAACACCACTGGTCATGCATGACTATGTTTTAAATAAGTATATGGTCTTTGTGAATATTTTCTACATAAATATTACTAATTAGAGAAATATAATTTTTAAACAAAAATATTTTATTGATTATATTATTTAATAAGTATTTCGAAAAGTTTTCTATTGCATTTTATTCAATAAAAGTTTTCTATGACTGTGCCTAGTTAAATCATTCCATTTATCTTATCTTTAAGTTTTGAAGATAATTCCCCAGTGAAAACATCTGTGTTCAGTGCTGTTTTGGTGAGAAAGGGATTGGAAAAGGTTATCTATAAAATTTTTTCCCACTTATTTTCCCTTGAGAAATATATTGAACTGCATTTTATAGCTATTCTGAAGTCACCTTTGATGAATAATATCTTCCTATAAAGCTGCATAATTCATATATGTATCTAATTGTTGTATGACGTTTAGTAAAAATGTATCTTATTTTTAGTTTTTTTATATTTACAAATAATTTCTTTAAATTTTTTTGTGTTTTTGAGAGAACACAAAAAGTTTTTTTTCTTAGGGTAGTTACTGACTTATCTATACACAAGTTTTAAAATGCTTCTTTAAAAATCACTATTAGCTATAATATCTCCACTTAACTATTTTTTCCTCTGTAATATTTCTTTTTCTAATTTGATTTGTATTATAGTTTTACTAAATTTACTTAATATTTTATATTGATATAAACTTAAAAGCTATGAATACAATCAGAAATTCAGTGAACATAGTTGTCACACGTAAGATCATTGCAGAATATATTTAGAAAATGACTGTATAAAAGAGATTAAGATGAAAGAAAATATCTTTATACTTTGTATCACTATTATATACAAATACTATTTTCTGTAAATTTAAAATTCATTTTAGTGTTTCATATTGCTGTATGCATTTACTATTGCTACTCATTCTGTGCCTGTAGTATTTTCAATCAAACTTTCTTATTTCATTTTATTATTTTATGTCTGAAATACATTTCATATTGATGGTCATGGTACCATCACCAACAGTGTGTTTCATACTTATTCATTTTTAGTTTAAGTGACTGGAACAAAACTTCCTTCACATTTGTTTTCCTTGATAATTCTGTATATGTTAGTCTAAACTGAGAATAAAATTTTGCTGTAGAAATAACGTATTTTCATCATTTAACTGAGTCACTCATTTTTTGTTTTGGAGATACAACTGGCACAGCTCAGGGCTTATTCTTGGCTATGCTCAGGGAATACTTCTGCCAGAGATAAGAAGACCATATTGGGTGCCAGGGACCAAATCCTGTTTAGACACCTGCAAGGCAAGTGCTTCACCTGCTGAACTAACAGTCTGTTCCCTAATTTTGTCATTTATTTTTTCTCAATCACTTCAAGTTAGTTTACCACGATTTTCAAATATATTTACTTACATCTTACATACTTTCAATCGTTTGATATACATTTTCAAGTTTTATTTTCTCACTTGATTCCTGATTTTTTTGAGATCTTAGATTACATCTATGAGATCTAAAAATGAATGCTTTGTAAAGTGATTACTGTTTTGAATTTTCTTATTTATTATTTAAACTTGTTTATCAATTTCTTCTTATGTAATTTTCTTCAGATTGTTTTCTCAAAATTATTCTTTGCATAAATATCAAGTATATTTTTTAATAATTCATTATTGGAAGATCTAGGTATCTGTAGTTATTTTCATTAGTTTGCATTGGTGTTAGTTTGTGTTAAGGTTAAGACAGAAGAGAACATCACTCTAAATATTTAGACTTTTCCTATTTCTAATTATTTAGCATATTTTCTTATGATTTTTCTCTTGCCTGACTGATGGAGATAGAGAATATGTTTCCTTATTTTTTATGTATTCCCATTTCCTTTATGATTAAGGAAAATGGACTACTTCCACGTGGATACTGCTTATAATGATATTCTTGCTTATCCCTGGGTGACAGATTTGATTTTGAAGAATCCAATACACTATCCATCTCATTATCCATTCTCTTGTATGATACTCTAATCTTTAATTTAGGTTGACCTTGATTTTAACAAGGGGAAAGACTATTAGAGGTAAGACTGTGACAATTTCAAAGTTAAAACCTATGTAGGCTTACCAGTTTCTACCTTCAATTTTTGGACATCTAGACCTATGTCCCCGATATTGCTATCCTAAATTCAGCATTTTCAGGAACGTTTAAAAGATGCAGAAAGAGATTCAATGGAACTCTAGCTATGAAAACATGAATTCTGAGTCATAAAGCCATTTTGTCCACGGGCCACACCTAGCAGTGCCTATGACTTACTCCTCTCTCTGTGCTCAGGGATCAAAGAACTGTAAGCAGTGTAGGGCATGGAAATGGGGATCCACTGTGGGCAAGACAAATGCCTTTTTTTTCCCTTTTTTTGGGTAACATTTGGCAATGCTCAGGGCTTAGTCCTGGCTCTGCACTCCTGGTGGTGCTTGGAGGATCACATGGGATGCTGAGGAAGAAACCTAGATCACTTAGTACAAAGCAAATACTCCGCCCACTATACTCTGGCCCCCTTAAAGCCATTTTGAATCTCGAGCATTCCATCCTCTCAACTGACACCGCCTAAACAACATAAGTCAATTGATCCCGCACGATCATAGAAATAAAGTGTTTGAGATATTGTTTTTGAGTGACTTATTATATGGTAATAAGGAAATGGAATGACAAATGGAATAGTATAGCTATTGCCACTTGTGTACTTGAAGTAATCACTGTCACTGTCCTCCCATAGTTCATCGATTTGTTCGAGAGGGCCGAGTAACATTGTGAGACTTGTTACTGTGATTGGCATATCAAATACATCACAGGTAGCTTGCCAGGCTTTGCCCTGTGGGCGAGATACTCTCAGAAGCTTGCCACGCTCTCTGAGAGGGGCGGAGGAATCGCACTCAGGTTGACCATACCAGCCAAGTGCAAGGCAAATGCCCTTCCCACTGTGCTATTGCTCCAGCCCAACTTGATGTAATACATAATTCAATGGCTGGGCCTTAGTATTAAAATACGATTCTGTAAAGTATAAGTTTTACATTCTGTAGATCAACAGTAGCTCTTTCAATTTTAATCTCTTTCTTGGTGGATAATCGTATTTGCCAATCCTTCCCATTACAATCCTATTGTATTTCTCCTCATTTTAGTAGCCATTACAATCGAAACCCAAGATTTTAAGGAAAACAAATTTAGGCTGGTGCAATAGCACAGTCGGTAGGGCATTTACCTTGCACACGGCCGACCTGGTTCTATTCTTCCATCCCTCTCGGAGAGCCCAGCAAGCTACCAAGAGTATCACTCCTGCACAGCAGAGCCTGGCAAGCTCCCTGTGGCATATTCAATATGCCAAAAACAGTAATATTAAGTCTCACAATGGAGACGTTACTGGTGCCCATTTGAACAAATCGATGAACAATGGGAGGACAGTGCTACAGTGCTATTAATTATTTTATATACTTTTCAAGAGAAGAATAATGTAATCTGTTGTCACTGATTAAGCTAGAAACAATAGTCTGGTAACAGGTCTTTTAGGATTAAGGTTAAATAATTTATCAATTTTAAAATACAACATACATTTATTCCATGTTAATCTGCTCAAAATAAGTTTAATGTCTTATATTTAATAGGAATTTGAGGTTTTGTCCAATTGGCAAATATTAGGAAGTATTGGGAATATTTCTGCCTAGCAGAGAGAGTTGTTCAAATTCTGTAATTAATTTTATACTCTTCTCCCCCATTCTCTCTAAAATAACATTTCATTTTATTCAGTAACCTAAAGATAGATGAGAGCCAGGATCTAAGTTGTATTTTAGTTAGTATGTGAGTGAACCTGACATTTTTTGCTTCAGAGTTTCCTACTTAGTATGTGAATAAGAGTAAAATAAGGAAGTCAAGAGCCTGAGGAGAGGGGCTGTAGCAATAGCACAGTGGGTAGTGCATTTGCCTTGCATGCAGTGGACCCAGGTTCGATTCCCAGCATCCCATATGTTCCTCCAAGCACAACCAGGAGTAATTCCTGAGTGCATGAGCCAGGAGTAACCTCTGTGCAACCCAGGGTGTGACCCCAAAAAGGAAAATAAATAAATAAATAAATAAATAAATAAATAAGAAACTGAGGGGAGAAGTAAAGAGAGGCAGAAGGCATGTGATAGGAGTAGGAGGTCTTGAAGTCATTGGCTGTGTGGAGCTGTAGTACATCTATATATCTGAACTATAAGAGTAAATGATACTGAAAGCAGTAGATCCAAACGACAACAACCAAACTTAAGAAGGAGACAGCAGGGTGGGGGTTGAGGACAGTGAGGAAATGGGACATCAATGGAGGGAAACTGACTGTGTTTTAGGATTGATTTGAGAACAGATTTTACAGATGCCTTCACCGAAATTTATGTATAAAACCACAAGAGTATTAACAGGATTAGGAAGTTACGTAAAGACAGATTGAGAGGACATGCCTAGGCCTCAATACTAAAAGGACAAATTAGAGGAAAATGTTAAGACAACTGCCAGTTATAAAAACATAGGATAAAATGCTTTTAAAAATGTTCAGACATTCCATTTACAAAAGTCTAATGAATCATAACAGATGCATAAACCTGACATATGTTCGCTTTCAAAAATTGCTTAGGATCTTTGCTTTGTCATCGTCTTTATGAATAATAGTGATATTGCAGCCAGGATAAAACATTACAAAAGTTTTTTTGACACTAAACAGTTGGTAAAAAAGTTTTAATAAATAGAGTGAAAAGACTAATTCTTTTATCAAGCTTCTTTTTTAATCAAATAACACAAAAAGCTCACAAAAGCTCTGCTTGGTTGGCAGAACTGCCTCAGCATCTGCAGTCTAGGTAAGAGAGACTTGATGAGTAAGGTGAAAATACTGCATGTTTAATAAACCTAGTTTCTTCCTAATTGAGCCCTATATGTAATATAGATCTAGCATATATTTATAAAATTGATCAGGAAATAATACACATATCTTTGCAATCTACATTTTTTTAACCAAGAGAAAATACACTATATGCAGCAAAATTAAAGGAATACCTTCCAAGGGTATACATCAAAGTAGAAGCAATACAAAGGGAAAATTAAATCATACAACCACTTTATAACAGTAACTTTTGTATTTCTATGTTAGTTCACTTTTACATGCTGAATGCTTTATTGAAATATCACTTGATCACTTGATCACTTGACATCCCATTAACTCATAGATTTACTTGAGTGGGCGCCAGTAATATCTCCATCCATCCCTGTCACATGCTAGTGTAGCCCATTGGCATCTGCTTTCTGTACGAACATGAAGAGCCTCAAACTGATCGTTCAGGGTCTTGGCGAAGAAATCTGACCATCTCATAGGTGGGCGGCCACGTGATCATTTGATTTCTCGTGAAATCCAGTCATTAATGGTTCTAGTCAGGCAGTCGTCTCCAAATCACATTACGTGTCCAGCCGATCTGATTTTCGATGCCTCGGCAAACAAGCTAGCGTCCCTGATTCTTGATCGTCGACGGAGGTTGGAACTTCGGATTCTTTCTCTCACTTGAGTGAAGCGTGATACTCCAAGCATAGCTCTTTCAATTCCTCTTTGGGAGACCTGAATAGCATTCTCATCCTGTTGTCGTAGGGCCCATGTCTCCGAGGCATATATTAATGCCGGAAGAACAATGGAATCAAAGAGATGTACCCGGAGCCAGAGCTTCTTCATCCTCTTACCTATTTCTTCTACAAGCTTGAAGGCATTCCAAGCCGCTCTCTTCCTCCTGTGCAACTCAGGTGCCAGGTCATTCCTCATGTTGAGTTCTCGATCTAGGTACACATAACTGTTGCATTAGGAGATGTTTGTTCCATTGAGAGTGAATGAAACGTCAGGAATGACTGTTTCTCATAAACACTGTCTTCATGAGATTCAGCTGTGGTCCGACCTTTCCACACTCATGGTCGAAGTCAGCCAGCATTTGTGCCGCTTGGCTAATGTTTGGTGTTATTAGAATGATGTCATCAGTGAAGTGGAGGTGTTGTAGTTGCTGACCGTCTATCTTCACTTCCATTCCTTCCCATTTCAGACGTAGCATGCCATTCTTGAGAGTGGCGCTGAAGAGCTCCAGTAAAAAGGCTTTTCGGTTCCTGCCAAACCCTTCTCTTGACATGGATGATCACTTCCTTGTAGAATGGTGAGATCCTGGTACTGAATCCGTAATACAGCTCACGAAGGGTCCTGATGTAATGAGTTTGAACACCCTGTTTGACTAGGGCTTTGATGACCACTTCAGTCTCAACACATTCAAAGGTCTTCTTTAAAGCAATAAACATTAGACAGAGTGGCATCTTGAACTATATGGGAAGATTTTTTTGGGGGGTGAAATAATATGATGGTTAAATTTCTCACTATATGTCATCTTAATTACACAGGCTATTTCTTACATAGCAAACCTCTGAGTACCACAATAATAGCTAGTTTGTGCCTGATTGAGCCATAGAACTTAAAAAATTTACTAAGACAGCCATTTTATTTGATTATTGCAATTTAGTAGATAAGGAAAAATGAAATACTCTTCTTTCTAAAGTCACAGATATTCAAAAAATGATAAGTGTGCAATATAAAATTTATTTTCTTTTTCCAGGAGTGTAAGCCTTGGTTGGGAAAAGCATATACTTACAGTAGCAAGTAATTAAATAGCCAGCCAGTAATAACAAGTAATTAAATAGATAACCACGTTATATTTTAAATCTGGTTAAAACACATTAAATACTATTACAGAGTGCAATTAAAAGTATTAAAACACCAATTTCTTCAAAAAGGAAGATTGGTAAGGAAAGGATGATATTCTAGTAAGCCTAGACACATTACCTGCAAAACAATATATAAGAAGTCACATTTGAAGGATAGGATGGGGCTACTTCTCTCATTCATTCTTTCTTTCCTTACTCTTAGAGATATTTAAAAAAATCCAATTACTTTGCGATACTAAAATTAGAATTGTATCCAAAATTCCACAGAAGTATGGAGGGTTGTGAGGGAAGTGATCGAAAGTGTACACGATGTTGAGGTCTTTAATCCATTTTGATCTTACTTTTGTACATGGTGTTAGGCAGAGTTCTGAGCCTATTTTTTTGCATGTAGCCGTCCAGTGATGCCAACACAATTTATTAAAGAGGCTTTCCTTACTCCACTTCACATTACTTGCACCTTTATCAAAGATTAGATGAGCATATGATTGAGGAGAGATGTCAGTGTATTCAACCCTGTTCCATTGGTCTGCAGTTCTGCCTTTGTTCCAGTACCATGCTGTTTTAATTATTACTGCTTTGTAGTACAGTTTGAAGTTCGGGAGGTTGATTCCTCCCATTTTCTTTTTCCCAAGAATTGCTTTAGCTATTCGTGGGGGCTTATTGTTCCATATAAATTTCAAGAGTGTTTGCTCCATTTCTTTGAAGAATGTCATGGGTATCCTTATAGGGATTGCATTGAATTTATACAATGCTTTCGGTAGTATTGCCATTTTGACAATGTTAAGTCTCCCGACCCATGAGCAGGGGATATCTTTCCATTTCCTCATGTCCTCTTTTATTTCCTGAAGTAGCGTTTTGTAGTTTTCTTTGTACAGGTCCTTTACTTCCTACATTGAAGATAAAGTTGGCAAAACCCTCCATGACATTGAAGCTAATGGTATCTTCAAAGATGCCACGCCACTGGCCGAGCAAGTGAAAACAGAGATAGATAAATGGGACTATCTTAAACTAAGAAGCTTCTGCACCTCCAAAGAAACAGTGACCAAAATACAAAGACAGTCTACAGAATGGGAAAGGATATTCACCGAATACACATCTGACAAGGGGTTGATATCCAGGATATACAAAATACTGGTTAAACTCCACAAGAAGAAAACATCCAACCCCATCCAAAAATGGGGCAATGAAATGAACAGAAACTTTCTCAAAGAAGAAATCCGAATGGCAAAAAAGCACATGAGAAAATGCTCTACATCATTAATCATCAGGGAGATGCAGATCAAAACCACAATGAGATACCATCTCACACCTCAGAGACTGGCCCACATTCAAAAGAACAAAAGCAACCGATGCTGGCGTGGATGTGGCGAGAAAGGGACACTCCTTCACTGTTGGTGGGAATGTCCACTGGTTCAGCCCTTCTGGAAAACAGTATGGACGATTCTCAAAAAATTAGAAATTGAGCTCCCATTTGACCCAGCAATACCACTCCTGGGAATATATCCCAGAGAGGCAAAAATGTATAGTCGAAGTGACATCTGCACTTGTTTGTTCATTGCAGCCCTCTTTACAATAGCCAGAAACTGGAAGAAACCTGAATGCCCAAGAACAGATGACTGGTTAAAGAAACTTTGGTACATCTACACAATGGAGTACTATGTAGCTGTTAGAAAAGATGAAGTCATGAAATTTACATACAAGTGGTACAATATGGAAAGTATCATGCTAAGCGAAATGAGTCAGAAAGAGAGGGATAGACATAGAAAGATTGCATTCATCTGGGGGATATAAAGTAACAAAGTATGAGATTAATACCCAAGAATAGCTGAGATCAGCACCAGGAGGATTACTCCATAACTTAGAGGCCAGCCGGGTATCCTAGAGGAAAGGGCTATTCAGATAGAGAAGGGAGCACCAAATAAAGGATGTTTGGAGGATCCTCCCAGGAGGGGAGATGCATGTCGAAAGTAGACTATGGACTGAACATGTTTGCCACTCAATGCCTCTTTTGCAGACCACAACACCCAAAAGGAGAGAGAGAACACAGGGGATTGCCCTGCCACAGAGACAGGGGGGATGGGGGGATGGGGGTGGGAGGGATATTATCCATGGTGGTGGAAAATGGGCACTGGTGGAGGGATGGGTATCTGATCATTATATAATTGAAACCAAAGCACAAAAAATTGTAAATCTACAACTTTAAAAAAAATAAAATAAAATAAAGGGGAAAAAAAAAAAAAAAAAAAAAAAAGAAAGTGTACACGAACTGCACACTCAGTATAGTGAATTCATTTGAGTTTGGAACGTTTATAGACAACTATAATTTTAATTTTATTAGTGTAAATAGGCATATTCCTTCATTTCCCCAGTGACATTTATGCTTGATTAAAAAAAAAGTCTTTTTAACAAATCCCAAAACCCTTCATCTCACCCCAGCTGTTAGGTGACTAGGGAACCAGAAATGCAGCCATTTGTTTGTACACACTAGCATAATTGTGTGCTAGCTTTATTTGCATGCTTCCTATAATAGTACAGTCCTAATGTATTTTACTTGATAAATTTTTATGCAGATCTTACAGCACATTTTTCGACCACATGTTGGAACATTTGTGCACAAAAATTCCCATCTTTATGTTTGAAATTTATGGGAACACAATTAAAATGGAGGGGTCCAAAGGTATCAAGATAATTACATTTTTCTAATCTTACTAAACAAGATAAATTACCTGCAGGCCCTCTTATAAAAGATGAAATCTTCATAATAAGTGAATTAATCAAGCAGCAGCTTGCTACTGCACTTGCATTTATAACAGAAATGATTCAAAGACTTATTTTATGGGGAAATTAATGGAAACAGGCTTTTCATTCTTCTGCACCAATTGAAAACCTCAGCAACCAGCTGCCCACTTGTCAAGAAAACAGAAAGAAGCTGGAAACAAAGATAAATAAAAACACCTTTTTCCTGGCACTTTTGAAGAGAAAAAGGAGCTCTCATTTACAGCAGCCATCTGTTTGTTATTTAATATGGGTGAATTACATGCTGTAATGAGTTTGTTTCTGCATCACTCAGTGCAATGGAACACAAGTTCACTCTCATAATGTGCAGCAGTTTTTAAAAGCTAATCATTTAATTGGACACAATCGTCAATGACAAATGGAGATGTAAAAACTCAGCCAGCTGTAGAGTGAATATGTAATCATTGTGAAATCATATTATTTTACACGCTTGAAGACTTCTTAATAGTATCTGATGTTGGTCATCACCGCAGACAGAAGAATTGGAGAAACATGGTGAAAAACAGCTTTTCAAATTGGCTTTCTATAATTGGGCCATATTAATGCTGATGTTAGTACCATCATTTCACTTAGGTATGTAAAGTCTCTCCAAGTATTTATTACTACCCTCATTTCAGCTTGATTTTTTTAAAATATGTTATTCAAATCTTCATTGGGTTAGTAGGCAAGGGTTTCTGTAGAGGAGCTGCTCGTAGTTCTGTTTTTTACTTTCTCTTAAAAAATCCGTGTCAGTAGTGGTATCCTTTACTTTGTAGCTTTTGCACGTGGCATCATATACAGATATCAACATGGAAACATCAGAAATTGCACACCAAACTTTTTTTTATTACTCACAACATACCTTAAAAATTCCACAAGAAAGCTTTACTTTAGGAAAACCAACCTGACTTCTATACCTCCTGCATTAAAGAGGCAGGATTTATACAATGAAGCCATAGCCTTTAACAGAAGAATTAAACAACAAGAACAACAAAACACCCTGAATTAAAAAGCACTATTTCACTGGATTCTCAACAAAGGCACTAAGTACCCTTATCAGCAAATTTCTATAGCAAGCATCATCTTACAGTTCACAGTGAAACAAAAACAAAGGTGAATTTATTGTATAGGTTTGTATAATTTATTGTTCATTTCATGGGTATTTTTCTTCATGCTGATGTTAGAGATATGTGACATACATTGCATCTTCACTGTGTTTCAAGATTGTGAGGCATTGAGAGCCAGTAGAGTAGGTAGGGTCTTTGCCTTGCAAGGGCCTACCTGGGTTTGAATCCTTCCAGCATCCACATGCTCTCCTGAGGCCTAAGAGGAGTGATCTCTGAATGCAGAGGCAGGAGTAGTCCTGATCCATCTCTATTGAGTTGTGGCTTCATCCACGATTTAAAAAAATAAAATAAAGAAGGGTTTGATTTCATTGAAAGTCTTAAGTTCGCAGAAAATGTATGGGATGTGTTAGTATAAAATCATCTTGAATGAAAGATTTGTTGGACTCACTTTGTGTTTTATTTAACCTTAAAAATGTTGAATATTCTAGAACGTGATTTGTTAAAGGCATCTAATATTTCAATACCAATCCCATGACCACTTTCCCCTCCCCTTCACCATTGTCTCTGTTTTCCCAACCATCTCTCAAGCCTGTTCCTGTAGCAGGCCCATAATGATTATTTTAAATTGCTGGTTACCACAAAAAGGCAAACAGAATGATCAAAAAATATTTAAGTAAAGGATAATTTGTGAAAATTGTTATATCTCACCATAGGAACATTTTGTCGTTGGCTGAGGCTTTGCTAAACTGTTGTTGCAAGTTGAGACTTCTATGTTAGTATTTTGTTAGTTGAGATTCCTTGGCTTCTTTCTGTGTTACATTCCAATCCAATTTCCTGTGCTGTATTGGTTGTCAATATTGCAGAGTTTTTGGAAATGTGACTCCAGAAAATCAGAATATTTAACTGGGAAGTTGGGCTGGAGGCATGAAATGGCTGTTTGAATGTGAATGAAGTTGCCAGGGGCTTGGTAGCTGGGAACATGGACCATCCCCACCCTAGACTTGCCCTGTAAGTTTCAGCTAAAACCTGGTATGGAGAACTTTTTGAAGCTAGTTGATCTCTTTTGGGTTCTATGTATGAGTCTCTTGAGACTCATGAGGAGAGATTACTGGCACCCGCTCGAGCAAATCGAAGATTAACGGGAAGTCAAGTGATCAAGTGATCAAGTATGAGTCTCTGGAACAAAGCTGGTAGAAGAGCTTACATGGATGAGTGGTGGAACATTGGCTTGGCTTTGATTGTTTCAAAGCTGAATAACTTGAAAAGTAAAACTATGACTTTAGCTTAAATTTATGCTCATATAGGTGACATTAACAAGATAATCGTTTCAGGAGAATATCATATAATCACAATGTTTGGGTTCCATTCATTTGAACAAACCCATTCTAATGACAAATCATATTGTTTTTTTTTTCCAGAGTGAGTGGTACTGCATCTGGGAGTGTATGCTAGTGTATTCTGGAATACCCAGAGTGGTGGTAGTATCTTGGGGTACAATGGGGGACTCTTTCGATTTGTTCTCTTAAAGAAAGTTGATTTCCATTGCAGCCTTGAGTGAATTTTGTTTTGTTTTCTGAACAGAGATGGTATGCCAAATGAGTTTGGAAACATGCTCCAGAGATAAAACTCTTTAGAGCAAAAACCATTAAACATCAACAGCACTTATGTTCAAAGGTAAACTACCAATAAAAGACAGAGCCTAATATTTTGCTTTTTTTTTGCATTAATTAGAACTACCAGAAAAAGTGAAAATAGACGAGTTGATAAGAACATAGTGGTTTATAGAGGCAAAAAGGGGGCAGAGAAAATGCTCAAAGGGTGGAATACATGCACACCATATGCAAGTTCAGAGCTCAGTCCCTGATGTCACATGACTCCCACCCCAGCACTACTGAATGGGGTCTTGTTGGCCTTCAGTACCTCAGGATCAGGAAACAAAGCATCTGCTGAGTCTAAGTGCAGTACCATGAGGCCCGTTCCATCTGGCAAAATATCTCTAAGAATAACTTTAGAGTGGAGCATTTCTGGAAAAAGTTCTTTATCCTCAAAAGAGAAATAGCAGTAAAATTTAAAGTCTCATTGCATAGAAGGGAGAATTTCTCCTTCTATGCAGTGAGAAAGACTTTCTCTGCTGAAAAACGTTCAGTTGCTCTAAGAAACTTCTAGTAGCTTCCCATGATAATTCAAGGTACTTTAGTTTATAAAGTCCTTGAATAATAAAATCCTTCCTACATCCCAAGTCACTGTTCTTATTTGGGTTTTGTTTTGGGGCCACACCCATTGTTGCCTAGTTACTATTCTGGAATTCAGTGGCTATCACTGGTTATGCTTAGAAATGATCCCTGGCTGTGCTCAGGGGACCTTCTGTGGTGCCTGGGATTCAAACAGACATCAGTGGATGTAAGGCCAAAGAGTTCCTGCTTCCTATATTATCTGCTCAGTCTCTCAAATACTATTGTTTTTAGAAATGTTTTAGGCAATGTAGAATCCATTGCAAGCATACATGATATTTTTTCTAAAATTTTATTTTATTAAGGCACCATGAATTACAGTCACTTTGAGTTGAATTTTGGAATACAATGTTCCATCACTGAATCTGCCACCAGTTTCAACTTCCCTAACTAATATTCCTAAAAAAATCTTGATGTTTAATTAATCCATTATTCCTAATATTGAGAGGCACAGTTAGAGTACATTTTTATCTAGTGGTCAGGTTGAAAGTCAGATTTTTCTTGACTTTCTTTTTGCCGCAGGTTCTACTTAAGAGCCAGAAAGATGGATTGGTGGATAAAGCACTTGCCTTGCTAGCTGCTGGTTCAGGTTCTGTCCTAGTACCACAAACAGCAGCCAAGCAACCCTAAGAATGAGTCCTAAGGGCAGAGCCAGTAATAAGCTCTGGGCATAGCCACGTGTGAGCCTAAAACAAACAAATAATAAAATATTTATTTGTTTTGTTAAATCTCTGTCACTATGTAAGGATAGTAAGCTTAATCAAACTCATATACATACAGAAACTCTTAGGAAATTTTGTTATATAAAGAAGTGATTAAGTTTAGGGGATCTAAGGCAGATGCTTGTAATAATATTTTATATTTCTAGCATAAAGTATAGAATCCAGCTTATAGCAGATATTCAATAATATTTGCTGATTGGATGTTGAATGGCTAGTTAGATAGAAGATGAATTATATGCGGATGTCACAAATATGAACAAGAAACATCAAACATGCATTTATTTTTTTTTTATCTAAATGCAATTTGAATTCTGGGAATCTACAGGAAATCTACTCAATATTGCTCATTTTATACCTGAGAAAATAGTGTATCTACATTATTTGATCCTGAAACATTCATTTCAAAGGTCTCTACAAAAGGTTTCCATTTATCTAAACTGAGGAAATTTAGAAAGATAAATTAAGCCTTAATAGGCAAAATTCCTTAAATCTAATAACATTTCTCTAAATACCAAAACAAAAAAAAGCAAAGATTAAGGTACTATACCAAGTCCTGTATAATAGATGTTGTTCTCAAAAATAAAATACATAGATACAAATTATATTAAAATCAATGACTGACCACAATAAGAATTGCATACAAGTTTTAACTAGTTGGCAATTCTTTCATATTGAACAATGAACTTGAATGCAAGCACTAATTCACACTCTATATGCACTTATGTAAAACAAACAGAAGTTTAAGTCAATTTTCTTGTTCAGACATCGACCTAGTGATAATAGTTCATTTTCTAAACTTTGGAAATAATTAGGATTTCAGTTCAATAGCTCATTGACTTTAAATATATATCTAAAAGAGATTTTACCCTAACTTAGTAATTATAAAATAACAAAATGTTTGGAATATGTTATATGAAGCTAATATAAAAGGAGGAATTGAATATTTAAATACAAAAAAATGACATTGATAAAGAAACTGGTGCTAAAACATTAAGTTTCTATAATACAATAATAAATAATTTTGTAATTCATAGTCACAATAAAATTCTTCTAAATAATGGAAATCATAATTATTAAATATTGCTCATTTATACAAAGTTTTTCATATGGTGATATCCTTATCTTGGCTTATAATTTTTCCCACATTTTTATATATTGCCAAAAGAAATATGCTATTTTATAAATCATTGAGTATAGGGGATAATGATATTGACATAAGTAACAAGAAAGTGATGATTTTGGCAGCACTAATACTCTTTTGAGGAACACCAATAATATGTTCTGCATTGGGAAATTCTGGAGCTATTTAGAACAAACCACTGATATTTACTAGTATATTTAATGTAAGTGATATCATAATGATTCCCTTTCTGACTTATGGACAACTTTGAAAAAACACTGCCAAAAAATATACTTCATTACAACAAAATAGAATGCATTTACCTATTGATTATTATAAATTTTGAAACAAGGCATGACTTGTTTCAAATATTACTTTCTTTTAAATATGATATTTAAGAGCACTACCGATTTTGAATAATTTTTAGTGGTATATTAGGAAGGTAAGTAAATACAAATTTGTAAACAGAATTTTCTTCTCAGCTAGGATCAGAAGGAAGTTCTTTAAAGATTGAAATCTTTCAGATATATTTGTTCATTCTTTAAGGTTAATTACTCAAGATATCTTAGGAAAACCAGTAACTACAGAATAAGGCATTTTGTCATGGTATTGAAGACAATAAGTTTTAAAAAAATCCGGTATATTGCAAGAATATTTTTAGCCCTTTGAGGAGAACTAAAGTGTTTAGATAAGATATTTTCTTGGCATTTGCAACTCAGGCTGTCTTAATCTTCTGTATGAAACAAAGGATAACTTCTGTTTCAAAGCAGTCCTTAAATATCTTTATATAGTTTACTCTATACTAAGTCAAGAAAGTCTTTTATTATCTAATATTATCCTTGAATAAATAGAAGCCAGGTTTTCATAGTTCAAGCAAAGTGAAAATATCCAGGTTATGCTTAGACAATCTATGTTTTATGTAGCTGTAATAAGCATAAATGATATTTTCAAATGATGTACAGTTTCTTTTCACCTGAACAATTCATTGCATTATAAATGAAGTCCTAACAACTGCATGCCATTTAGAATTCTCTTATTGTTTCACATTTATAAAGAAATTTACATCTGTCAATCAGTAGGCTGAAGATCTATGGAAAGTAAGGTAATTGACCATACTTCTCACTTAAATTCAAACAACCCTTGGGTAATAAGGATATTGTTCAGAGGGTAAATTATTTCTTTTAACTGAGGAATTATAAAAGCACTTATCATAATGTCCAGATATTTTTCTTACCGATATTGTAAGTCATCCATTTAACTGTCATGGGAGCCCTGGCATCCAAGTTCCTAACGTAAGTGAATAGAAGTAACCTCGTGGCTATCATCTCAGAGTTAAAACAAAAGAGAAAGTGAACACTAAATATAACTTGTTTTCTGCAGACAATAAATGTTAAATGATTTTAGGACAGCACACTTTGTGAGAGCATGTATGTTTTTGCTAATTTTCTTTTTCAGTTTACTTTTGTATACGTCACCTGGACACTGGAGAAATTTGTTCACACTAGTTCAAAATATGATTACAATGAAAGCCTATTACTACTAGTCAAAAATTATCATTCTCTCTGTAGATTACAAAACAGATGGATGCTGTTATTATACATCAATTTTTCTATCAATGATTCTCCATCTTTTTTTTATTTATTTCTAAAATTCAGCACAGATACTGACAATTACTCTGCTTCTCAAAGTTCTAAAGAGAAAAACATCAGAAGAAATAACATATAAATCTTTATGTTATTTGTCGTGATTGTATAGTTTTTGCTTCTATTCCAGTTAGTTATTTTTCCCAAATTATTCTGAGAAATTGACTCAGAACTATCAGATATTTGTAGCAGTATTTGTTGTCAAACATAAGCCATTCCACCTGTTAAATAGTATCTAGACACTTTTACTGTTACTGACAGGTATCTACCGGAACCCATGACTGTCACTGTGGTAACAGTGCTCAGCAAGCATCAGAGGAGAATTGCACCTGAGTTGCTATAACTCTGACAGTCATGCCTCAGTATCTTCTGGCGGATGCTCTTTCTGCAAGTGTGGAGTGGCAGACTACTCCAGAGTTGACCTGGAATTTTCATTTAAGATATTTTTAGTTGTCAAAAAAAGAGATTTTAATTCTCCAAAATTGACAATGAAAATTACAATTGGTATAAAATACTGCTAACTGGAGGATTGCTATAGCTTTCTATATAATAATAAAGTTCTACAAATTACACTAAAATAAACCACAAAAGGTTATGAGATGAAAACTGTGATTTGACATGTACGACACTGGGCAAGTCATTCATATGCTAACTGTGCCAGTACTATACTGCAATACTCTATTGTCAGATGTGTAAAAACATAATGTTTACAACTTAATCCCTGAATAGATTATAACCTAAAACTGTGGAATGAGCATAGTGCAATGGAGAAGAACACACAGTCATATTGTGTGTATCAATATTTGTGTATGTAAAATACACCAGAATTTGTAATATGCACATCATTTATGTTATATAATTAAATTATTCCTATATAAAAATGTGGGACTGGAGCTATAGCACAGTGGGTAGGGCATTTGGCTTGCACGTGGCCAACCCATGTTTGATTCCCAACATCCCATATGGTCCCCCGAGCACCGCCAGGAGTAATTCCTGAGTACAGAGCCAAGAGTAACCCCTGAGCACTGCTGGATATGACCCAAAAACCAAAAAAAAAAAGTGAATATATTTTATGTGTTTTGATTTGGCAGCAAAGAATGTATCTTTTTATGCAATTGTTATTTTAAAATTTTCTTTATTTAATTTTCTCATTCTTGCTTACAAACTTTCAATTAAATATAGACTATAAATACTTTGAACTGCAGATTAAGATAGAAACAGTAATGTGATTCCATTTTAATCATTTTTTTAGGGAATTGCTAGAATATTTTCTAGTATATAGTTATCCAAACTATATTTTTGAATTTATAGATTAATAAATGTTAAATTTTATCTCAATAATAGATACAAATAATTTTCTGTCGTGATAAATAATTACTAATTGAGTATGTACTGTGTACTTTATTTTGAGTCAGAAGATGAAAATACATATATAAATTACATATTAGCTTCCATAAGAAACTTATGACTAGTCTGAGAAGATCGTACAGCAAGTAGAGTGCTTGCCTTTCATACCCCAATCACAGGTTTTGTCTCTGGCTCCCATAATGGTCTTAGAGCAGCACCAGAACCCCTGAGCACACAGCCAGAAATAACCTGGAGCACCACCAGGTGTGACCCTCTCACCAACACCCCCAATGAAAGAAACCTACGGTCTAGTGATGAGAATGAGTGAGAATCACATTCACTATGTAAAAAACTATTAATAGATATGCTATGGGAGATAGTTGAAGAATATTTAGATGAAGATAATTAAAATACTAGAAATCATATGAAGGAGCTGATGCCAGCTTTGATATTGCAAAAGAATAAAGGGGTTTTTCAAAGAAAGCTTGTAGGGAGGGGAAATTTCCAGAGACAGAGTAGCATGTTTATTGGCAATGATATTTGAGGGAGTATGAATAAACATAGTTCAATGCATATAACTTGTTAGTAATGGGACACATTTCAAAATGGTTGACTCTTAAGTCATGTGATAAAAACTTTTACTAATTTATATGAATGGTAATATCTGAGTGCATTTGTATAACAAAGATCATAGATTGCATTGACCTTTTGTTATACAAGGAGCAAAAAGGATTTATTTTCACTCTATTGAAGAGTTGGGAGAGCAAGATCATGACACTTGTGAATTCAGCATCTGATAGAAGCCTGCTTTGTGGGGGGAGGGTTGAAGCCTTTTCACAGTGTTCATGACAGAAGGAGCAGGAATTCTTGAGCTTTTTATACATATAAGGGCATTAATCCCATTCTTGATGAGTCTGTATAGATGATCTGATCATTTCCCCAATGCCCCACATATTATTCGGTCAAATTTGAGGTTTAAGGTTTCAAAATAAGAATTTAAGAGCAATACAAGCTTTTAGTCCATAGCAGAAAGTAAAAAAAAATCAAAGTATAGTTTAGTTTGGTGTGTGTGTGTGTGTGTGTGTGTGTGTGTGTGTGTGTGTGTTGCCACTACCTACCTCATGCTGTGAGCAGAGTACCCTAGTAGATGTTGTTATTGCTAATAAATTTAAAAAAATAAGGACTTTTAAAAATTTATCAAAGAAGAAAAAATACCATGTAAAACAATTGCCACGAGTTGCTCTCCGGCACAACCAAAACACCAGATGCACAGAAACCAATCTCGTAATTATCTGAATCTTTGCAGAAATCCAACATCATTATATGACATTATATGATTCTCATACCAGCTATAGAAAACAAAGTATTTGACAATGCCTTTTCAGCAATTCTGATTGTTGGGGGGAAATTCTAAACAATAATGGTGCATCTTTTGTTGAAATAATGAATGTAATCAATCTAGAGAAGAGTTAAGTAGAAATCATCTGCCTCACAGGCATTGGGAGGGGTGGGGGGGTATATTGGGGTTCTTAGTGTTGAAAAATGAGTACTGGTGAGGGGAAAGGTGTTTGATCATTATATGACCAAGACTTAAACCTGAAAGCTTTGTAACTTTTACCACAGTGATTCAATAAATAAATATAAGAAGAAAAAATAAATAAAATTATGAAAAAAATTGCTAGAAATGATGTTCTGTTTATTATTAAATAAACAGAACATTCCAGCCAATATCTTCTTCAGTAGTGTATTATTTAAAAAAGTAAAAGAAATAAGATAAATTTAAATGTGTTGACTACATAAAATTCATCTTATTAATTTCTGCATGATCAAAATTCTTCATGTATGAGTGATTGTGTGTATCAATATCTTATAGTACTGTATTGTACAGAATAAAATTACAAAGGGTGTGCCCATAACTTGCAAAGAAACAGAGTAGATGTTATTATGAGATCTTACATACTTTAGCTGCTGTTTTTATTAAATACCAGAATTTAAATTAGATGAACTTCTTCATTATCCATAGCTGCACATAAACATTTCTTAGAATAGTAGCTGGGTGAGTTTAAATGATAAGATTAGGCTTCATTTTGCCCAGAGAATTACAATGTGGAGTTTTGCTATTTGATTAAGAATTGTAATGATCTCTCTTATTTTCCCACTTCTATTTCTAAACGTTTGTGACACTATCTTGATCCTGGCTAAATTAATGAAACAAGGTACAAATAGCACTCTGTGCTGCATTATTTGGCCGTGAAGATTAGAAATAGTAAATTAAAGGTAACCAGAGATTTTCAGTATCTGTCAGTTTAGTATCCTGTCCTCTTGGATTTGGCAATTAGTGTGATTGTACAGAGTCCACCCAAGACACCTGTGAAGTTGCAGAGGCCGCAGTGAACATTATGTCAAGACAACAGGTTTAAACTAAGGCTTTTTAAGGCAAAATTGACTGCTTGTTTCTATACTTAATTTCATATTAGAATATTTTTCATTATAAAATATTGAAATAAACATGATTATTTTGAGAAATTAAAAGTAAAAAGTGATATTTTAGTCAACAATTATGACATGAACTATCTAGTCATTACCATAGAGAAATAATTATGCATGATTGATGAAGTAAATCCATGAGGAGCCATCACAGGCATTACTTCTATTTGGAAAGCTTTCTATTACAATAGGGCTCGCAATTTTGTTTTGGTTTCTCTGAGGCTCTTGATTATCATAGCATCTTGAAACCCAAAACCTGTCCTCACATGGCTTACTCCCTCTGATACCTGTTCTTTTCATTCCATGCCTCCATCACAACCAGGCATTAGGAGATCTGATTTGTCTTCTAACCCACACACCTTCCTCCTTTATCTAATCCTCATGCATTATGGCGTAGTGTGGACAAAAATGTTTATGAGTTCAGATTGTTTGTTTGATTTTTGTGGAGTTACTCTGGTCTGTGCTTTTGACTTATTCCTGGCTCTGTGATCTGGCTTTATTCCTGGCTCTGATCAGAGAGAACTCCTCGTGGTTCTCAGGGGACTGTATGGAGTTCTAGAGATTAAGTCTGAGTGTGCTGCATTTAAGGCAAGCATTCTGCCAGCCACACTAAATCTTCTGCCCCTAGTTTTGTTCTTTGAATGAAAAGAATGATCTTCTGTTTTCTCTCGAGTGACAAGATATGGACTCTGAGTCTAGTTTCTCATCATTTTGTTAAAATAAGGAACGCCTCTTCTAAAGAATGGGACAGAAAATTAGATGCCACATTTTATTTAATACTATTGTCTAATTACAATGAAACGAGTTGAAAGGGTTTTTATGATGTTATCAAGAAATAATTTTTTGATCCTATCCAGTAATCATTTTTAAAGGAGTTTCCTGGAGAAGCAGTTTGAGCTCACCTTATTTTGCTTTAGAGCAATATTTTCCCAAAGCTATTACGACAGCCTGAAGGAGTCCATTCTCGTGGAGTCAGAGTCATTGAGAAATTTGTCTATTATATTAAACCTTAGTACCTAAAATATATTGCTATTTTAAATCTATAATATTATGATTAAATGGTTTCATAGATTCACACATATTATTTAATGGTTTATTCCTTCAAAAAGTCTTGCTTCCATAGTTACATTTCACAGACAACAACTGTAACGTATGTTAGAATTTTGCTTTCTTAATTCGTGTCATCTTTAACCAGAGTATTGGACTATGGGTAGTTTTAATTAAACTTCTGAATACTGAGGAGTTTTAGTAAGAAAAACAATTTTCTCCATGTAGTTTTTCTTTTAGAATAAAATTGATCTGATTAATAAACCTTAAAATGCATATTGTACATTTGAATAACATACCAATGTTTTTATAATTTTATTCATTCCTTTTTTATTTGGGGGCCACACCTGGTGTAGCCCCACCACCTTCCAGAGGGGCTGATGGGACTATCTGGGGAGTCATAATCAAACCCCAGTCAACCGCATGCACAGTAAGTGTCCTAGGCACTGTACTAACTTTTGACCCTTTTCCCACCAATTTTAAATTTTGTAACTTGTCCTTGTTATCATTATGATTCATAAACTATAATTTTGCTTTATATATATAAATTTTACCTCTGTTACCTTTTTCTTATCTATTCAGATTCAGATTAAGACCTATAAATTAGAAATTGATGATATTCTGTTGTCATTTTGATATTTTAAAGGTTTAGGAGCTGCAAACATAAATACTTCAGAGGTGAGCAACACAGGATACTTTCTGAAATGATGAATATGATTGATTTTTACTATTTCATTTTTTATGTTCCTCATTAATCAAAATACTCAGATTTTTATACCTTTATTAAAACAGTGCATTATTTTCTCATATCTCTTGATTTGTCACTATACATTATGATATGAGTATGGATTTTGAATTTATCTCCACTCTCTGCCTTAGGACTAATGTAATACATTTACTGGATAAAGGAAGAAAGTTTTCACCTAAGATTTTTGACTGACTAATATAATTACTCTTGAGAGGCGAGCACAGCGGAAAGCTAGTTTATTTTGATAGTTGCCAGCATACCTAAAATGCCAACATGGAAAGAACTAGGAAGAAAAATGCTGGAATGTTTCAGATGTTAAAGGAAAGTAGGATAACAAAAAGCACAAAAAAGACAGCAAAATCAATAGATGTGCTGATCTATTTACTTTTATTACTGAACTTCAGGGTTTTGAGCTGAGTTTCAGCTATTTCCCATGTCCCTAGATATAATGAAGGGATGATATAGACTTCAGTAAGTTATGGGGTTTATCTCATACATGTGAGTGCCTCATAACTTATTAGTGCCTGAAGCTATAATGAGTTATGTTACAGTTCTTACACACAGTTTCCAAAACTTGTAACTCACTAAAACCTTGGGCAATTTCATTTATTTAATGCCTTTTTAGTATTGGAGCTCTAATCCAGAATTTGTTAATTTTTTTTCTTAGTTCCTGGGTAGTGTCCCATGTGGTATGTTAAATTCAAAAGGTCATAATTCCCCATATATTTTGCTGAAGTGAACATTCTCTGCCACCACATCTAAAGAATAATATTTGGGGGTGGCATACTAATACATCATGTCAAGCTGACATTTATATCATGAAGTTTACTGTTTTCTGGTGATATTGTTCATAATGTAAGCCTTTGACTTGTTTGCAATCACAAGTTGGTAGGATATAGTGTTCTGTTAAGCATCTCTGGTGGTGGTTTGCAATGAATATGTGACTGATCTACAAATTTTCAGAGATATTTTGCCCTTTCATTTTGGTAGGAGTATAGAACAGATGATAAAAGGCTCTATTCATCAAATATTGTTTCTGTGGGAGTATCTTCACATTTTCCTGGATTCTCTTTTCAGGTGACCAGATGTGTATATATGTGGTACATCATTCTGAACAATAGCCCTGAGAAAATTGCATTTGTTGTAACTGATTCCAAAAACAAAGTTATATCAAAAGCATTTTTTTAGCACACTAAAACAAGATTGCTTTTGGTTGAATTTGCCTTTCCACTAGTTTATGGATTGAAGGAAACTTTCTATAGAATGCAGAACACCAACAATAAAGGATTGATTCATTATGTGTTAAAATGCATTTTTCTTGAAAATGAATTGCAAATTCATTCTTATTAGAAGTCAGAATTATTTTGTTTCATAAATAAAAATAAACATGTAAAAATTAAGTATTTTAAAACTTATAATTCTATCATAAAATCAGCATTTTGAGATATGAAAACAATAACATTAGATGGCTGTAGATTTTTAAGTTCTATAATTAATGCTTATCTATCTGGAGGTGAATACATCTGGGATTCTAGTTATAGTGTTCATTATTGTTTTATTTATCTTTGCTATATAGATAGTGGATTACTGTTCCTCTAACTATATATTCAACAAATACAATTTTAACTGAAATAAAGTATGATTAAAATGGATATTTGCCAGTAAACTACCATTATGTACTTCACTTCAAAAGTAGATACTTTATATATAAATAAATATATATGTAAATGCATACACATTTAATAGGTACATATACATACATATATAGATGTATAGCTTTTCTTTATCCCGTGAGCAATCAGAAATGACAAAGTTTGTATCTTACATTCAAAAATAATTTACATTTGCTAATTTCAAAAGCAAGAGTCCATTAAAAAAAGACCTAATTAAATAAAGTACATGAAATCTCTGGAGAAAACTGGTTTTTCCCCGAAGAGCTAGGTTTTAATCAAGGGAGGCAAGTAAACACCCATGTCATGGAACTTGACAGACCTAAAATCGAGTTTCTTTAAAGAATATTTTTATAATGGATAGTATGTTTGTAAAGAAGCTGAAAGTCTCAGAACATTATTTACCTTTCATATGTGCTTTCCCTATCTCCACAATTTTTGTTTCAATTCTCTGCTGTTCCTAAATTTTGAACTATTTATGTTAAGGGGCAATTTGTTATATTATACACTTAATATAATACTAAATAAATTAGTGAGATTCTGACAAGATCTAAATAGAGATACAGGAAAACATTATAAAGGCAAATGAACAAGGCTACTCTCCAGTAAATGCTAATTGCAGAGAATTGAGTTGTTTTCCAAAAAAAAAAAAAAAAGTGCCCAGCTTTTTGTTGTTTTCCAAACTTTTTTCTCAATATTTTAAATTTAAAGCAGATATATGCTGCTGAAGCCGGACTTGAAACATCAATTTATTTTGCTTTTTTAAATAGAAAAACAGAACAAATTAAAATATAATAGTATTAACTATTATTCACGTGATTGCAAGAGTATTATTTTTTGTTTTGTTTTGTTCTTTTATTGTTTATTAGTTTTTAGGGTCACATCCAGTTATGCTCAGGGCTAGCTCTTGATTCTATGCTCATGGATTACTTCTGGTTCTGCACAAGGACCATATCAGGTGAGAGGGGTTGAACCTCGGTCAGTTGTATGCAAAACAAAGGCCCTACCAATGAACTATAGATGTAGGGTACTTGTGTTATCGTTTGTGCTTTTATTGAACAAAATCAACTGCACCTTTTCTATCAAACACTGTCAAACAAACACTGTCCTCCCATTGTTCACCCATTTGCTAGAGCGGGCCCAGAAACATCTCCATTTTGAGACATGTTGTTACTGTGTTTGGCATACCGAATAAGTCACGGGAAGCTTGCCAGGCTTTGCCGTGTGGGCGAAATACTCTCTGTAGCTTGCCGGGCTCCCCAAGAGGCGCGAAGGAATCAAACTCGGCTAGGCCGGGCTGGCTGCACAAACCTCTACCGCTGTACTATCGCTCTATCACCAAATGCCAAAAGCTTTCCTCTCCTAGAAGTATGTCAAAGAGTACAAATTTAGTTATTCAACTCATTTTGTAGTCTGAGTTCTGTACTTAGAATTTTATGTATCTAGATCCAGATATGTTCGGAAATCTGGAAATGTATCAGTTTGTACATGGATGGCCTAAGTATAATAGGCATATTTAGTCTTTAGAGAGCAAAACAGGAAAGTATTAAGAGTAATATCGATTTTAACTATCTTCTAATTCTTAGATATAACAATTAAAATTTACTTTCAGAATTATCTCTAATTTGAAACATTTACTAGTAAAAATTAAAGTTTTAGAATGTACAGAGAATAAGCTTAAAATAAGAATACTTAATGAAATATATTTGCATTCCTTAAACTTTTTTTTCTTTTTGGGTCACATTTACTGTGCTAAGGGGCTTACTCCTGGAGTAAAGCTCAGGAATCACTCCTGGTGGTACTAAATCCATCCATAGGAATCTACATTTATGACCTAAGAACTTCCCACATTCTAATATTATCACATTGGCCATTAGGTACCAACATAAGTTATATTTTTTTGGTGAGAGACATAAACATTTAGCTCATAGCTGCTAAGAAATGGAGACCTTTAGATTTGATCCCTTTATATTCTTCTGATCCTGTTTAGGTAATATATAGATAAACAATTATTCATGAAAACATACATCTAGCAAAAGAGAGTGTTGAATTATAACCTGTTTCACTTTGAGAACAATTTTAATCCAGAACAAAACTTAAAGGAAGGCACAGAGAATTTTTATATTTTCCTGCTACTACATGTTTAAAGACTGACCCATTGTTAAAATTCTCTAGCAGCGTGCAACATTTGTCACAAGTAAATCTACATTGAGAGATAAAAATGATCCAAGCCCATAGTTAACATTAGTGTTCACTGTTGTTGTACATTACATAGGTTCAGCACATATATGTGCATATATACACCATCGTAGAATTGTGCAGGGTAGTTTTGTTACCCTAACAATTTTTTGTGCCTAAGGTCTTCACCCCTCTTCCTTCTCATCCCTGACAAATATTGATCTTTGGTACTATCTACAGTTTTCTTCTCTGTAATATTATGTATTTGGAATTATACAGTGTCTAATTTTCATTTTAAGCTCCAAGATGTACTTTTCATGACTTACTAGGTAGTTTGTTTATTTTAGCAAATAATACTGATATAAAATACTGTACTTTATTTACTAATGCACCTAATTTTTGAAATATCCTAGTTTTTTCAATTATAAATGGCAATCAAGAATCAGGGAGACGCTGTCTCGTTTGCAAGGTGTCGAAAATCAGATGGGCCTGACACATAATACGATTAGAGATGATCGCTGAACTAGAGCTGTTACAGACTGGATTTCATGGGACGTCAAAAGAACGCCTGGCCGCCCACCTATGAGATAGTCAGACTTCTTTTTCAAGACCCTGAGCGAACAGTTTGAGGCTTTTCGTGTTCCTGGAAAAAGCAGATGCCATTGGGCTACACTAGCACATGACAGGGATGAATGGAGATGTTACTGGCACC
Organism: Sorex fumeus; assembly: GCF_029834395.1. NCBI lineage: Eukaryota > Metazoa > Chordata > Mammalia > Eulipotyphla > Soricidae > Sorex > Sorex fumeus. The sequence goes on from NW_026606065.1 coordinate 57,529,159, forward strand.
CACTCAAGCATATCTATGAGCAACAGGATGACAAGTGACAAGTGACATGAATAACACTATTATAGGCATTTCTTTGAATTTCTTTCCTATGTGTGAACGTTTTCAACTCTTTTGAGAAAATGCCAGAAAGATTTCTAGATCATGTGATTACATTGTTTAAACTTGAGAGAAATTGTCAAAGTACTTATACCATTTTGGATCACCTGTATCCCAATTCGGGGTGTGTAGTTACTTTATACACTTCCTGCTTGACACATTACAGTCTCTCTCTCTCAGTATCTCTCTCTCTCATGCTACATAAATAAAACTATTTTACTTAAAACAGCGATGACAACAAGGACTAGGGAGATAACAAAAGGGTTAGGCTCATATGCTTTCCTAGCACCTAAATCCATTTTAATCATTAGCACTGCAAGATCTTTCTAAAATCACCAGCAGGTGTGGCTTTGGAAGCTCACGAGCACCTCTGAGTAGGCCCTGATAGCCTTCAAGTGCCATCACTCCAGACCGAATATTGCTGCATTTTGTTCCTAGATCTTGGGCATCACTCAAAAGTATCTCCCAAAACATAAAAAAAAAATAAAAATCTAAGTGTTGTACCATTTTTCATTTTGTAAACAAAATAAGAGTCTTGTTTATCTGTGTCCTCACCAATATTTAGTGTTGGTGTTCCAGACTTTAGCCTTCTAATAAGAGTATAGGATTTTTTCAATGGTAAATTATAATGAATAATATATTTTCTATGCTTTTTTGTTCCTGTACATCCTCTGAGTAACTATTAATCTGTTTTTCCCATTTTAAAATAAGGATGATTATTTTCCCATTGTTGAGGTTTGAGTTATTCATATATCTTAGATTAAGTTTAAAATAAGTACCTGAAGTTTTTTTTGGGGGGGGGTCACACCCGGCAATGCTCATGGGTTACTCCTTGCTTATGAACTCAGGAATTACTCCTGGCAGTGCTCGGGTAACCATATGGAATGCTGGGAATCAAACCTGGGTCGGTTGCATGCAAGGCAAGCACCCTACCTGCTGTGCTATTGTGGAATTTTGATTGAAATTATATTAGATCTATAGATCAAGTTTGAAAACTAATGTCATGACAATTTAAGTCTGAATATTTAAAAATATAAATTATCCCTCCAATAATTTTGTTTTTATGTTTTATATAAACTGAAATGTATTTTAACTTTATATTTTAAAGGCTATTCTAAAAGATTGCAATTAATATTCATTTATAGTTGCTGTCATTCTCTCTGCACTGTAACACTGTCCTCCCATTGTTCATCAATTTGCTCGAGCTGGATCCAGTAACATCTGTACTGTGAAACTGGTTGTTACTGTTTTTGGCATATCGAATATGCCTCGGGGAGCTTGCCAGACTCTGCCATGAGGGTAGGATACTCTTGCTAGCTTCCTGGGTTCTCTTTCTCTCTCTCTCTCTCTCTCTCTCTATATATATATATATATATATATATATATATACACATATGTGCTATTATATATAACGATAATTGATAATTAGTTCCAAGAGAGATCCTTTTTTTTTATCTTTTTTTTAATTGAATCACCATGAAACATGCAGTTACAAAGTTTCCATGATTAGGTTTTAGTCATACAATGTTCCGAAATCACTGATCCCTTCAGCATTGTACATTTCTCACCATCAGTGTCCCCAGTTTCACTGCTGCCCCTGCCCAAATCTGCCTCTGTGCCAGGCATTTCCGTCACACACACCTCTCTCTCTCTACCCCCCTTCTCTCTACTTTAGCCATGATTATATCATGAGTTCATAAAGTATTCATTCCTAATCTGCATACTTTTCTTTTACTTGTATTATTTCATTATAACTTTTAGTATGATATTGAATACTGTAGCAAGAAACAACATCTTTATCTTATTTCTGATCTTAGTGGGGAAAGGTTGAAATCTCATCAAGTTTGATATTTATAGGATGCTTGGCATTTTTTTTTATCAAGACAAAGTAGTTGTCTCACAAGTTTTGGGATTACTGAGAGCTTCTTCACAAGAATGGATTTAACATTTCCCGCTGCATTTCTTGACATTATCATGTGATTTTTCTACTTTGGCATATTGATGGGATTAACGGATTTTCAAATATGTGACTAAACTTACATATTGACATAAATCTTAGCTTGTTTTCCTACTCTTAAATTATTTAACAACTCATAAATATGATGTTATGTGGGAGTATAAAGTACATGGAAAAGCTACTGCTAAATTGTAACAATAGGAACCCAAAGAGAGTAAGCAAGTCAGATTTCATTGCACGTGACCAATCCAGGTTTGATTTTTAGGAACAGATAAGATCTCCTGTAGACCAGAAGAAGTAAACCCTGAGCACCACCAGGGTCCCTGACAAGTTTGACAGTATCTTGTATGTGTTCAGTTTTCTGTACAAGGGACAAGTTGGAGAATGGAATGGAGAGAGGGAGAGGGAAATGAAAGAGAGAAGTTGACACAGGAAGGGAGGGAGAGAGAGAAAATTAAAAAAATGTGAAAGTGGGATTTTAACATTCTGTCACTGTCACTGTCCTCCTGTTGTTCATTGATTTGCTCGAGCAGACCCAGTAACGTCTTCATTGGAGACTTTGTTGTTACTGTGTCTGGCATATCGAATACGTCACGGGGAGCTTGCCAGGCTCTGCTGTGCGGGCGAGATACTCTCGGTAGCTTGCCGGGCTCTCCGAGAGGGGCGGAGGAATCGAACTCAGGTCGGCCATGTTGGCTGCGTGCCAGGCAAACGCCCTACCGCTGTGCTATCGCTCCAGCCCATTGTTATTTATGAATTTATAATATTCTCAGCGGTAGGGATTTATGCAAAACCTCCAGATGCTCCACCATACTGTCTGTTCTGTTTCCCTCAACCATTGTCTCGGGTTCCCATTTACCTTTGCCCAGCCTCACTATTGCTACCCCATTCCTCATTTCTCACTGTCCTAGTTGGTTCTGGTCTGTGGAGCAATTCTTAGATTTTGTTGGGTTTGGCCAGTTATTATTCCCTTACTGTTTTTATTTTTTTGTTTCACATATGAGTGAGATCAGTATGATGCCCCCTCCCCAGTTTCATCAATACAAATTGCATGATTTTTATCTTTTAGCCCAGTTTTAATCCATCGAGTATGTAAAGCATAGCTTCTTTATTTAATCATTTTCTTTCTTGGAAATCGGAGTTATCTTATTTTTGAGAAGGCTATGTGTACAAAGATCCAAGATATTATCTCCAGACAGAAGCCATCTGATTTTAAATCCCATTTCTATTATTCTTTATGTGACATGACGCAGTGAGCCTCTTTACATACTTGTTTTCTCATTCACAGAAGTGACCAAGAAAATGATAGTTTTTTTCTTCCCCATATTTCCATTATTTTTCTTGTAATTGAAGAGTTAATAGAGGTAAGAGATATAATATCTCACCTAACATTTAATGGTCTACCTTAAGAGTGCATGCTTACAGATAAAAAAAATCAATAGAATGCATTTAGTTTATCAAGATATGTGTGTGCAATGAATGGAACATGTATGAGAAGTGACAAGTTAAAAAACAAGCCTTTGTTTAAGGACTCAGTTTTCTTATTTGCTGTAACATATTGAAATTAAATTCCTTAAATCAGAGTATGCCATAGACATTTTTATTTGCATTCTATGTTCAGCCAGATTTCATTGACTTTTCCATTATTAGTTTTGATATTGTTGTTAATCCCAGAATTCTAATCCTTTCAAAGTGTGTTTTTTTACTAACTGGCAAATTATCTCCCAAATATTATATAGAAAAATCAAGGTGCACATCCATAAACAGCGTGGAACTTTAAAATATATTACTACCAATATTTGTCACAAAACATTTTTCTTGGCCTTTAAGATAGTCATAATGGAAATATTACATAATGGCAGTGATCATCATAATGGAAGACTCTAGTTTAAAAAATTAATTTAAGAGGGATTTGAGGTAGAATTTATATTTGTTTAATTACTATTGAAATGAAATATTATTCTGGCATAACAAAATTCTACAAATCTCGTCTCTCACTTCTTCATAACAACCCTCAAGTGACGTATTGGAAATGTCACAAGTAACTTTCTACTGAGCCATATTTCAGACATTTTACAAATAAAGAAAGTTTAACCACAGGGTCTCAGCTGAACCATTACTTTTTTCTTTGAGGGAGGATGTTCTTTGTTTCCCTTTTTTTCACAATGTCTATTTTAATGATAATTCTACTGACAAACAGGCATGCAGCAGCATTTAAGTACATTTAAAATTTTTAAAAATGTCATATTTTCTAGCATCAGCGTTTTCTTGACTTGTTCTTCAAGCCCATTTCATGATTTGAATTCACACCTTCCTTATTTGTTTCTGTGATTCTTTGTTTGCCTATTTTCACTGTGGATAAGTGCATGTTCTCTCTTGAACACACACTTCTTATTTCTCTTCTTTTACATGTTTCTAAATGAGTTTCAATAAAATATATCCTATTTCTCTCTCTCATACACACACCCAAATTTTAAATACCATAGGTTGTTCTGTCTTTACTTCTTTTTCATAAAACTAAGATAACTGTCAAGACCCAAGAATCTGGACTTTAGTACTCTGTAGATAATTGCAACACAATTGACAGTAGAATTTTTTCTTCCCCTATTTGGCATATAAATGTGATATCAGTGAACCTGCTTCAAAAAGGATACTTCATATAATGCTATTTTACTATTATATTCTTAATGTATTCCAAGTACTTTGTTGTTTACTGTTGTGAGTATTAAAATACAGCTATATATTTAGAGCAATGGACATTACATGTGAGTAGAGTAGATATTTGGACATCTTCCTTTGCTTAAGTTTGCCTTTTTTCTTCTTTGTCTTATGATTGGTGCCATAATTCTTTGTTTTTTGAAGTTCAAGTGACAGTTGCACAAACTATAAACATTCATTTTATTTCACTTCTAAGTAATTTCTACTATAAATTGCTTCTAAATCTTTTCTTACCCACCTTAAATCCAATATTTATTTTAACCTTGAGTTGCTTAAGACCTTTAATAGGAAGCTTCAAAGCATTTTAAAAATCATATCCTTTTTAAATCTTTCTCATTTGAATGCAAGTGTCTTGAAAGCTCAAACAGTGTTGGTTGTTCTTATTGAAGTTTATAATGCTTTAGATATTCAAATAAGCACTATGTCTTCCATTTGTTATGCAAATTTTTAAACTTTATATACTGCATGGTTTATCTACATTAATACAGATTTCACTAACAGGTCTTACTAGAGCAGACATAGACTCTAAAGGTTCACATTTGTAGTTCCTTTGAATTACCATAAAATCATAAAAATAGTGTGTATTGCTTTGCTCTAATCAGACTCAGTTTTATGTGGTGGTTGAAAGCCCTTTTACATTCCATTCTGTGTCTGGAGGTCTGTGTATAAAACTGATTCAGAAAAAGCAAAGTGAAGACACCTGCTGGCTTATAGCACAAATACTAAAATATCTTAGAGCCTGCTGAAAGGAGAATTGGAACAATATGTCATTACTGAAGGCTCACTTGCAAGTTCTAATGTATTATAATGAAAACAGTATGACAAACCTAATGAGACAGTGAAGATTTGGGTAATTGTTCCTACAATGTATGGTAACTTTTCCAGCCGTTATTGGCAAACATAAAACCTAATGAGATTTTATTAATTTAAATGCAGTACATCTGCAAAACATTTCCTTCCTTGCATTCTCCTCTGATAGTCTTCCTTTCCTCATGGACTTGATCCTTTTAAGTTAATTGTTCTGTATAGTACACTTTCCAAACAAAACACTTGACATAAATTTGAATCAAACTTTTTTTCCATTTATTTTGTATACCTTGTCCTGAAGCATAATATTACATTCAAGCTTATGAAGACAATCAGTTCAACATTTAATAGCATAATATTTGCATTTATAATGAAACTGTTTTGCTAGAGTTTTTGAATCTACCTTTAAAGCTCTAGAAATGTCACCTTTTTTCTTTACTTGTGAAGGGAAGACATTAATTTCCTGTTAATTTCAACCATCTGTTTTAAATTTGTCCAAGACCAAAAACAAAACATAAAAACAACAACAAAAAGGAATAATCAATAGTGTTTGCCCATTGACTGCCTCTTACTCAATCAGTTCTTTGTTGATTCTCAAAGAATTAAAAATGGTTGATATTCTCAGTCTACTTTTCATAAAATCTCGATCTGAATATTTGTTCATACCTTTTAATCTGGAGCATACTCGATTTCTACTTAAAATTATAAAAATTAATCAGAAAGGACTTTTTAAATAGCACTGCAAAATAGAATAAAGATAATTCTAATTTGCTTATCTTAATTATCATTTCTTATCAATTTCCAGACAAATTCACTTTGTTCTGTGTATCTTTCAAGCTATAGTGCCGTAAACATATGATAGGTGAAACCTTGACTTTGCAGTGTTAGGTGAAAAATTATTTCTTGATAAAGGTACCAGTAACACATTGCCAGTACATGGTAGAGAAAGCAATAGAGCTGTCAGGAAGTTCAAAAATTATATTGTCTCTGCTAGACTAACTCGAAAGAGATCATATTCAATTTCCCCCTGAGTTTTGCAGGTCGTTTTGGATTTACAGTACAACATTTTATTACAGTTTGTAAACTTTATAGAAAAACCTATTTGTCTAGTTTACTGTTATCAAGCAAGTTTCCATGCAAGCAGATATAATTGAATCCAGGTATATGAAATCATTATAGGATATTTCTCTAAATTCTGATTATGGAAAATAATTTAGTCAGGGCTCTTATGTCTTCTTTTAATGCTCAGACCTAAGATGAAAATATTTTTCATATTATAAAGGGAAATGAAATTATAGACTAATTTGAATATTAAAGTATTCAATATTTTACTAAATATATACATTTCTTTTTGATATTTTGGAGGGCCACATGTAATTTTGCTCAAGGGCTTACTTTTGACTGCTCTCAGGGAGTCAAGGTGTGTGGTGGGTGCACGGATTGGGCCTCTGTCAGTTACATGCAAGGCAAGCGCCCTATCCTTTTTCTTATTGCTATTGCCCTTCCAATGAGATTGAGTCATTAAAAGAGAAAATGATTAAATTTACACTAAAACCAAACATTTTTATAATGCGAAAAATATTCTTAAAATTGATGTGTGCCATGTATACATGGCTTATTTAATATCTATTATAAAATAAGTATCACATAGGGAGAAGAACTTTCTGGAAGAAACTAGAAAAAATCTTCTACCAAATAAAATATGCAAATAGAATTCTTTTACTTAGTTGTGTGGGACACTAATATGAAATTAATCAGGGTGCTTTGGAGTCAAAGATTTTAATAAATTGATTTCATTTTCAGTTAGATAATATGAAACCTCACTGTTATTTCCTATAACTTGCTTTGACACTCCCACATTCTATTGTACTTTAGAGTATGATGCATACTATTATACTATACTATTTAGAAAATTATATTTTATTTCAAGTTTGAACAAAGAACTCTAAATGATCAAATACCTATGTATTTCCATTTTCTTTCTTTCTTTCTTTCTTTCTTTCTTTCTTTCTTTCTTTCTCTCTCTCTCTCTCTTTCTTTCTCTCTTTCGTTCTTTTTTTTTCTTTCTCTCTTTCTTTCTTTTGGTTTTTGGACCACATATTGTGATGCTCAAGGTTCACTCCTGGCCCTATGTTCCATTGACCAATTCTGATGAAGCTCAAGGGACCATAATTAGTTCAGGAATGAAACTCAAGTCTGACTCATGGAAGCCTGAGCCACTGTACTATCTCACTGGTCACTACCACCTATATTTTTTATTTTAAAATTCCTGATAGATATATTATTAAAAAATTCAATAGGGTGTTTACCTTGTGTGCTGGCAGCCCAACAGAGCCAGGTTCGATTCCTCTGCACCTCTCGGAGAGCCCGGCAAGCTACTGAGAGTATTTTGCCTGCACAGCAAAGACTGGCAAGCTACCCGTGACGTATTGGATATGCCAAACACAGTAACAAGTCTCACAACGGAGACATAACTGGACCCACATGAGCAGATTGATGAACAACGGGAGGACAGTGCTACAGTGCTACATCAAACAATTTATGTTGTTATCTGTTGGTGATGTTTACTGTGCAATGATTTCTTAAATATATACATTGCATGATAACACTTCTTCAATGTAAATTTTCTTATTCTAAAACAAAACAAAAACAGGCGTTATGGGAATAGGCATGTGGAGTATTAAATTTAAAATGGGAAGCATTATAAAATATGCAGATATCTGTGGTCTAAAGACTATATAATCACTTAATCACTTAATCCCCGTTATTCATCGATTTATTCGAGCGGGTGCCAGTAACGTCTCCATTCATCCCGGTTGCGTGCTAGCGTAGCCCAATGGTATCTGTTCATTTTAGGAACATGTAGAGCCTCAAACCGATCATTTAGGGTCTTGACGAAGAAGTCTGACCATCTTATAGGTGGGCGTCCACGTGATCTTTTGATGTCTCGTGGAACCAATCAGTAATGGCTCTAGTCCAGCGGTTGTCTGTAAACCTCATTACGTGTCCAGCCCATCTGATTTTTGATGTCTTGGCAAATGAGACAGCGTCCCTGATTCTTGAGCGTTGACGAAGATCAGAACTCCGGATTCTATCTCTCATTTGAGTGAATCGTGATATTCCAAGCATAGTTCTTTCGATTCCTCTTTGAGAGACCCGAATAGTGTTCTCATCCTGTTTTCGTAGGGTCCAGGTCTCTGAGGCATATGTTAATGCAGGAAGAATAGTGGAATCAAAGAGATGTGCTCGTAGCTGGAGGTTCTTTGTCCTTTTAGTTATTTCTTCAATGCTCTTGAAGGCATTCCAAGCCGCTCTCTTCCTCCTGCGTAACTCAGGTGCCAGGTCATTCATCATGTTGATTTCTCGACCTAAGTATATATAACTGTTGCATTCGGAGATGGTGGTTCTGTTGAGAGCGAATGGAGCGTCAGGAACAAGGCTGTTTCTCATAAACATTGTCTTCGTAAGATTCAGCTGTAGTCCGACCTTTCCACACTCACGGTCAAAGTCCGCCAGCATTTGTGCCGCTTGGCTGATGTTTGGTGTTATTAGAACGATGTCATCAGCAAAGCGGAGGTGGTGTAGTTGCCGACCATCTATCTTCACTCCCATGTTTTCCCATTCTAGTCGTCGCATGATGTTCTCGAGGGTGGCACTGAAGAGTTTCGGTGAAATGGTATCACCCTGCCGAACCCCTCTCTTGATATGGATGATTACTTCTTTGTAGAATGGTGAGAACTTGGTAGTGAATCCGCAAAAGAGCTCACGAAGGATCCTGATGTATTGAGTTTGTACGCCCTGATTGGCAAGGGCTTCCATGACCGCTTCCGTCTCAACAGAATCAAAGGCCTTCTTTAAATCAATGAACGTTAGACAGAGCGGCATCTTGAACTCCCGAGAAACCTCAATGAGCTTGGTTATTGTGTGGATATGGTCAATGGTACTGAATCCTTTTCGGAATCCAGCTTGTTCACATGGTTGTCCTTCATCTAGTGTTCTGCTAATCCTATTCAGGATGACTCGAGTGAATAGTTTGTAGATGACAGACAATAGGCAGATTGGGCGATAGTTGCCAATGTCGTGGATGTCTCCTTTCTTGTATAGTAGTACATATATAACTATATAACCAAAAATAAATGGTCATGTCTAACCTTGTATTTTCATTGCCATTTAAAAGTATATTTCACTATTTTTAACAATAGAATATGAATATGATTGAGTAATTTTTATTCAAATTTCGAATAAAAATCATAAATACATTTATATACACATGCTCTGTACTTTATTAGGATGAATCTTTGTTTCTGTAGTGATATTCATAAAAAATAAACCTCTTAAAATAGCATTAAACAGTTAAGACTTATTGAGAAATTATGTGAAATAATTTATGTGATATCTCTCGACTTACTGCCAATCTTAGCATGTAATAAGTCTAAATGAATGCTACCCTATTTTATCATTTTAAATAGTGGCTTATTTAAAAACTTTTATTTAATATAAGTAAAACAATTTTCTGTTATTTTCTTTACATAAGAAATACACAGTGACAATATGCAACTTTCTCAACACTTTGATAGTTTGTGCATTTTATTTGCAGAATTTAATGTAGCACTGTAGTCCTCTCCTTGTTCATTGATTTGCTTGAGCAGGCACCAGTAATGTCTCCATTGTGAGACTTGTTACTGTTTTTGGTATATCAAATATGCCACTGAGAGCTTACCAGGCTCTTCCTTGTGGGAGGAATACTCTCAGCAGCTTGCAGGGCTCTCTGATAGGGATAGAGAAATCGAACCCGGATCGGCCACGTGCAAGGCAAATGCCCTACCTGCTGTGCTATCACTCCAGCCCAACAGAATGTAATGTATTTAATGAAAATGTACTTGTTGTGAACATAACACTCATAGGTTCATTGAAAGCTTATTTTTATGCTGTAAGTCCTTAACTGCCATGCAGATCTTGCTTTTGGTTTTCTAATCTAGAAACAAAACTCTATGCTAATTTCACAAGAGTGAAGTGGGAAGTTACTAATGGAACCTATCCTGCTTACCTAAAATTTTAATAGAAGTATAAAACAAGTAAGTTTTAATAAAAATACAAATGGTTTCTGAGAAAGGATATTTCTTTTAGATATTTAAAAATAAAAAGTCAGAGGAAGGTAGTTGTGTACCAAGAGTGGGAGAAAACTATGTTTCCTGGTATAGGCAATAAGGTTGTATTGTCCTTAGGATAATATTAAAAGCATCATAGAACTGACAAAGTAGACATTTTATTACGATCACAACTAGCATTTAGAGATAATTTTAGTGGTAAAGTTGGTCAATCTGTGCATGTTTCATGCACTAAAGCATGAAATGTCACAGCATTAAAGATGGATACAACTTGATGATCTCAAAATATGGATGCAGAAAATATTTCTGAAACTTATTTCAAGCAATCACTATTCCCTGTGATTTTAAGAGTGCTACTGGAGGGGCTGGAGCAATAGCACAGCGGGTAGGGCGTTTGTCTTGCACATGGCCGACCCGGGTTCAATTCCCAGCATCCCATATGGTCCCCTGAGCACTGCCAGGGGTGATTCCTGAGCACAGAGCCAGGAGTAACCCCTGTGCATCACCAGGTATGACCCAAAAAGCAAAAAAAAAAAAAAAAAAAAAAAGAAAAGAAAAGTGCTACTGGGATACTAGCTAGGTTCACTTATCCGTACAAAATGTTCTCAATCCCACATTGCATATATTAAAGTGAAAAATAGTGCATAAGATATTTTGAAAGAATCATGAGACTCATATTACTATAATGTATTTAACTTACTTTTCTCAGAACATCTAATTTACTTCTCAGTTTAACTAATATGTCTCTCCTTGGTAGCAAAGTAGACATCTCAATTTAATAGGTAATCAAATTAAACTACCTTCTTCAAGAACAACAAATATATAATTTGATGATGACTTCAGTGAAGGTGTGGAGAAAGAGCTTGATTTTTTTGTCCACTTATATTGAGACACCACTTTAATATATATGCCATTTTATAGAAGAAAAATGTGTAATAAATTCACAGATTAAATACCACTCTGACTAAGAATAATCAGTCAAAAATGACAGCTGATTGATTTCTTTTGTAAATGAGAATATACTTATTGTTTAATTGATTTCAATATGCTCAAAAGGTGATTTGAAAGTCATATATTCAAAAAGAATACTGCTGCTGTTTTACTAAGAATTTTAGAAGTTAAAAAATGTGACTCGTTGACTGACTTGAGATCTTTTTTCTCTGTCAAGACAGGGAAAAATTTATGACCTAGTCATTCAAAATGAACTAACTGTGAATGCAGATATTGAGAAAAAAAATGATAAGAAAAGGAAAAAACACCTAAACTTACAGAGACTATACTTTTAATTCCGTCACCAGTTTCTTCCCAGTTACTTTGGGGTTTGAGTCAAACTGTTCTGAATAATAGTAGAATGTGTCATATAGCATGAAGAAAAATTATGATCTCCCCTGAGTCCTATGATTACAGAACTTAGTTACCATGACAGGCAAGAAACAGATGGTTCCACAATACAAGAGCATTTTAAGATAAACATTAATAAAAGTTAGAATAAAATTCTTATTAGAAAGAATGCTGTTTTAATCACATTAACTGTTGTTGACTTTGCTGCTTAAATCTATTTCACAAGCCCTAGAAAGAGGGGGGGAAAACGCAATTAGTACAGAATATGATGAAGGCAAGACAGTAACTGTACTATTTATAATAAAGTAATCTTCCAGAAAAATAGTTGAATTTTCCTTTCACAAGAGATTGTCTTTAAATATTTTAATTGCTTTCATGGTACTTAAGTAGGCTTATTACATACGTCTACTGAATTTCTCATTCTGAAATACATTTGTTAGTTTATATGGTAGCCTCATGCCTAAGGGTTTGCAATAAAGTTCTTTCCTCAGGTTTAATAATTCCAAGTGTTAAACAGTGTTTACAAGCATGAATTGCCTTTTTTTGTGACCTAAAACATAATATTTATATGTATATTCACACATAAATAATTTTATTAGAAATGTTCATCTCAGAGAAATTTTTCTTAGTGTTAACATACTATACACAAACCAAAAAAGACATTAACTGTGCTCCTACACACTGTTTAAGGGTTCTTATTGCAAGTTACATATGTTAATCTTGCAAGATCTGTAGTAGTGTAGCACTGTCCTCCCATTGTTCATCGATTTGCTCGAGCGGACCCAGTAACATTATGAGACTTGTTACTGTGTTTGGCATATCGAATATGTCACGGGTAGCTTGCCAGGCTTTGCCGTGCAGGCGATATATTCTGATATTCACATATTATTACATTTTTATGATTATTTAGCATACAATTGCAGGACAGAATGTGTGTTTTGAATGTCTCTCCCTCTTCAGTTTCAGTATAGTCTACAGAATAGAGACAATAAAGTAAGATACATTTTAAAAATCTAACCCTATACTTCATTTATATGTACTCTGGCAATGTTAAGTTAATATTGTAAAAGTCATAAGTTTAACTTTTATACTTGGCCCGCTTCCATAATGATGGAATAGTACTTCTTATGTATTTTGGCCCCATTTTGTGAAAAGTATATGAATGTTAAATGTGTAAATGCATGATATGTCTAATGTTCAGCTTTTGAATTTTGAATACTTCCTTATTTCTTAACATTTTATTTTCTACAATAAAATTATAATGCAATTTTAAAACTTAGAAAACTGGGGAGATAGCTAAAGGGACTGAGCGTGTTCTTTTTCTGTGGAAGACCTAGTTTGATCCAAAAGAGCACCAGAGGTGATCTGAAGCACAGACTTAAGAGTAGTCTCCAGGCAACCCCAGGTGTAGTCCAGAGATTAAATCAAACAAAAATTTAAAAATACATATAACATAGCAAAATAAGTTTTAACTAATCAGAATAGTAAAACTTACTTTTCTTCTCTTTGACACACTTCCAACTCTTCTCTCATTTCTATTGCTTTGAATTTTATCCAGAGTATGATAATGTTCTAGGATCACTTATCACTTAATCACTTAATCCCCGTTATTCATTGATTTATTTGAGCGGGTGCCAGTAACGTCTCCATTCATCCTGGTTGCGTGCTAGCGTAGCCCAATGGTATCTTTTCGTTTTAGGAACATGCAGAGCCTCAAACCGATCATTTAGGGTCTTGACAAAGAAGTCTGACCATCTTGTAGGTGGGCGTCCACGTGATCTTTTGATGTCCCGTGGAATCCAATCAGTGATGGCTCTAGTCCAGCCATTGTCTGTAAACCTCATTACATGTCCAGCCCATCTGATTTTTGATGTCTTGGCAAATGAGACAGCGTCCCTGATTCTTGAGCATTGATGAAGATCAGAACTCCGGATTCTATCTCATTTGAGTGAATCGTGATATTCCAAAAAAAAAAAAAACATTTACTTTCTCTAAATGTTCTAGGATATACATAAAAATTGTGGTATGGACCTTTGTCTGAGTCCTATGTTCTGATAACTAATGCAATCATTTGTGAACATACTAAATATAATTTTGAATACAAATTTTAAAAATAAGGCAAACATGAGTTATTTTGTTTCTTATAAAGTAAATGAACTATGGTCATTTTCCTAAGTCATGCAACTATGGTAGTGCAAATCTAATTCAGGCCAGTGTTTCTGTTATGTTTGACATAAAATATGGGAGCCAATAATACAATTTTTCCACTAATATGCTAAAATTTGAGAAAATTCTACAAAGAAAACTAGGCAGACAGTTAAGATTTTGCAATCTAAGTCACATATAATAATGCTTTGCTTGAAATACAGAAGTACCAGTTATTATTTAAATAATGTTCCTTCTATTATGAAGGAGAGTCTCGCTGGGTAAAGTATTTTTGGAGAGGCATTTATTTCATTGAGTTTTTTCACTATGTCCCACCACTGTTTTCGGGCCATGAGGGTTTCATCAGAAAAATCAGCTGTGAATTTTAAGGATGCTCCTTTGTAAGAGATTTCTTTCTTCGATCTTGAGGCTTTCAGAATTTTGTCTCTGCCTAAGTTTTTGGTCATTTTGATCAGGATGTGTCTTGGGGTATTTTTATTCGGATTTCTTCTAGCTGGTACACTTCGGGCCTCCTGAATGTGGTCACAAGTTTTCTTCAGCTCTGGAAACATTGTAGCAATGATGTCTTTGACAGTTTCTTCTTCATCAAGGTTTTCTTCCTGTCCCTCTAGGACTCCAATAATTCTTATGTTAGCCCTCTTGGCTTCATCACGATCTTCTCTTGCCATCTGTTCCCGAATAGTGAGTCTCTTTTCCATTTTCTGCTCTTTCCTGGAGAGTTTCTGAACTTCATCTTCGAGCTCACTGATTCTGTTCTCAGCGGCTGTTACTCTGCTTCTGAGGCCTTCCACTGAGTTTTTCAATTCGCCTACCAGGTTTTTCAGGTCTGACATTTCCGATTGCGTTTTCCTCATTTCTGCCTTCAAATCCTCTTTTATTAGCATTGCTTTCCATTGTTTCTTTTAGTTCCCTAAGCATCCTAAGTAGCTCCCTTCTGAATTCCTTGTCAGAGAGGTTGTCTAACACTACAGTACTGTTGATGTCTTCTGGGCTAGCCTCTTCAATAAGAAAGTTTGGTGGGCGTTGCTTTACCATTGTGACAGGTGTGGTTTAATCCTTCACGTTCACTGTTACTATTCTGCTTGATATGCAGTGTGAGTTGAGATAGGCTTATGAGTTATTGGCTACTGAGTTTCTAGTGGCTGAGCTAAAATAGAGAAGATTCCATCTAAGAAGGTAGCTTATGGTTCCTAGGGCATATGTAGTGGGAGAATATTTTGCGGCAGCGTTAACGGCTGCGGCTCTGGAAAGGGTCCCTGCGCTGGTCCCACGCAGATCAGGGGAAAAAAACGGCTGTCCTATGAGATCAAGCTAGCTGCGCGTGCCCAGAGAAAGTCCCAGGCCTTGGGGGTGGGCTGTACCTGAATGGAAGGGGAGAGAGTTTGCAGAGACCTTCAGCTTTGTTGCTGGGAGGTGGGCTTGGTTTCCGACCCGCCTAGATGAAAAATTTTAATGAATTATGTAAATAATGATAACTTGAATTATAAAAGATGATGCTAATTTATATTTATGCTTTCACTTGGTTAATTTACTACTCTGTTGTTAAGTATTCCTCTACCAGCAGTCATTCTTGAAAGCCAGTTGTTAGTTACAAACTTCATTTAATAATATTTTTTAATTTGCAAAGGAAATTATATGTAGTATATCATTTTACAAAGAAATAAAGTAGAATTTAGATAACTTACACTTAAGTATTATTCCTATTTTCTGTGATGCTTTCAAAATGTGGGTTTTAATGTCAATAGTAATAGGCAGAAAACCTTGTTTTCAGACTTTAAAATTGCTGCATTTTCAAAATTACATGACAGGGTACTTGTGAAATGTTTCTGAAATGATGTAGGAATCCTATCACTGATTAACTCTGCAGAAAATGAATTAAAAATTGTTTTTAAAATGTATTTAGAAAAACATAGGGATTTATTTATTATTTACTAAGTTTGCTGCTGCTGTTATTATTTTAAGCCCTAATTTACTATGTAGCTAACATAATTGAATTTCTAGGCATCCTAACACATTATAATCTACACTCTTATAAAAATTAACTGTTGGTTTTAGTTGCTCAAACAATAATTAAATTTTTGATGCAGTGATATCATGAAAAAAAAGAAATATAACTATATCCAATGGTGTGCAAAATTATTTGTCCAAATTTGTACTGTCTGTACTAAATGTATGATCTAGTATTTTTGTTAAAAGTTGCCAGTTGATGGATTATCTGCATTTTTCTCAATACCTCTGTCACCCTTAAATACATTCCAGTAGATTTTTTTGTCAGACCCAATAATAAAGGATGTTGATTATAACTGTTAAAAGTAGAAAGTAATGATAATTAATTAATTACTTTTTGTACATGCTGTTTTTAATCTCTCGTTCTTCTGAATTCTGTTTGTCTCTCAATTAGCCCTCCACATTATACATTTTCTTCCTAGAGCTTCAGTTCCACTCTTTGCTGTCTTTGTTTTTTGTGTGTGTCATTTTATTTTTTACAAAATTGCTTATGCTGAGTTGTTACCAACATTCAGTATTACAAAACCAATGCCACCACCATTTCACCTTCTCACCACCATTACTTCCAATTTTCCCACCCACCCCTTAAGTGTATCCACATAGCAGGCCCTCAATAACTTATTTTATTGCTTATTTTAAATAATTTACTTAAAGAGTGATAAGAAAGTCTCCATACAAGAAAAGAAGCGAAAATTGTTGTATCTCTTCACAGAGCCACTAAGCCCTTGTACAAGAGATTACTAATATATTCTTTTTCCCCCCCACTGGATCTATTTTTTTTTAAATTTTTATTAGTGAAACATCATGTGGTGCAGTTGTAGACTTACAAATTTTTGTGCTTGGGTTTCAATTATACAATGATCAAATACTCATCCCTCCACCAGTGCCCATTTCCCACCACCACGGATCCCAGTATCCCTCCCACCCCTCATTCCCCCCAATCCCACCCTGCCTCTGTGGCAGGGCATTTCCTTTTGTTTTCTCTCTCTTATTGGGTGTTGTGGTTTGCAAAAGAGGCAATGGGTGACAATCATGTTTCGTCTATAGTCTACTTTCAGCATGCTTCAGGAGGAGATTACTAATATATTCTTACAGGTTAAGTCTTTTGTATTTCTATTTTGTTAAGCGAAACTGGTTCCATTACAAAATAGATGCCTTACAATCTTGTGTGCTACTCCTGGTTTAGAGAGTACTATAGGGTTTGAGCTGTCTCTCCAGAAAGTCCAAAATTTTTAATGTGTGATACAGCTGGAGTTAATTTTTACAGGGTGATAGCTTTGGGGTGTTGCCAGGGTTTTCGAAAGTACAGGGAGATAGTGAGAAGTAGCCCTACCTGATTCTGTGAAAGTTTGGAGATTTCAGTCACTAAATCCACATATCTGAATTTTTCAACAGATTAATTTTTCGATGAGGCTTGTCCAGAGCAGTGGAGTCCAGCTGGGAGCACGGTGGCGATTTTGGAGTGTGGAGATTTTAGGTAATGATTAATTTAATCCACGTAAGTATATTCGTTTTTGACTGAATTATCCAATATAACTAAGTACCTTTATTAAGCTAGCCAAAGAAATTTACTATCTGTTGGTATATTTTCTTTTATATAACAACATTTTAAGTTTCATTTCCATGTATGCAGACCTAAGTGATACTTACAAATATGAGTACTTAGAGTCATAAAGAAATTAATGAGCAGACCACCTCAGTGTTTGATCCATAGTTAACTCCACAAAGTCAACGTTTGAGGGAATATGAGACATAATTGATGTAATGATAATGTAAAGAAATCCATTTTTATATTGAAACAACTCAAATGAGTTTATAATTATCTTGCATACAAAGTAAGAGCAATAGCACAGCGGGTAGAGCATTTGCCTTGCACGCGGCTGACCCGGGTTCTATTTCTCCATCCCTCTCGGAAAGCTTGGCAAGCTACCGAGAGTATACCGCCCACATGGCAGAGCCTGGCAAGCTCACCGTGGCGTATTGGCTATGTCAAAAATAGTAACAACAAATCTCACAATAGAAACGTTACTCAAATGATGCCCACTTGAGCAAACTGATGAACAATGGGAGGACAGTGCTACAGTGCTTCAGCTAAAATTGCTATCAGCAATTTTTAGCTCATTCTCTATGCAACTCATAAATAGCCTATAATAACACGTGTAAAAGACAGCAATTTTTTTCTTTCTGAAAATAAATTGTCAATGACAAATATATTAATGTTATCTTTTCGTATTTTTTCCAAAGAGCTTTAATCTCCAAACTTTTATCTAACAAAAGTGCTGCAAAGTAGTAGATGCTAATGTTTTAACTTTTGTTGTTTTTCTGTTTTAAGTAACGCAGATAGAAAATTGCACTTTATCATTCATATTCCATGTCTTTCAATCTAAAAGGATAAGCTAGTTTATGAAATAATACTTTGGTTCTTATAAAATCTCTGGCTTAAATATTTCCAATTAAAAGTTTTATAATAAATTTATTAAAGATACTTTATTATTCTATCATACCTTTTTTGCAGACAGAAAAGATTTTTTATATAAAACTGGGTAAATTAGAACTCTCTTTTAGAAATGGTTTGGAAATAACTTACTGCTTGGAAGCACAGCATGACAGATTACATAGTGAAGATACTAGATAGATGTAATGAAAGCAGCATTGTCCTCCCGTTGTTCATTGATTTTACTCAAGTGGGCACCAGTAACGTCTGCATTGTGAGACTTATAGTGAAAGTAGAGACTTAATATACCTCTTTCACTCT
The DNA here is from genome assembly GCF_029834395.1 of Sorex fumeus. Lineage (NCBI taxonomy): Eukaryota > Metazoa > Chordata > Mammalia > Eulipotyphla > Soricidae > Sorex > Sorex fumeus. The sequence continues at coordinate 57,548,114 of NW_026606065.1, forward strand.
TAAATTATTGTATTAATATTTAGGATGCTCAATCAAAACCTCATCAAAACATCAGCAATTTTTGTCTAACAAACTTTTATCTAACACAAGTCTCTGTAAAATCATCTTTGCAACTGCTACTAGATTATTAATATTTAATTGACTAGAAATACACACCGGGGGTCTTATAGATTGTTGTTTGACTTGGTTCAAACACTGGTAAACTTTCCTTTACCAATGCTTGGCATTTCCAAACCTGTGTAAGTTTTGCAAAGGATTAAAAGAAAGTATCACTTTATCACTGTATCACTGTCAACCCGTTGTTTGTCAATTTACTCGAGCGTGCGCAAGTAACATCTCTATTCATCCCAGTCCTGAGATTTCTGCAGCTTCTCCTTACTTTTCTTTCCCAACAATTGGAGGCTCTTTCAGAGTCAGAGGAATGAGAATTGTTATAGTTACTGTTTTTGGCATATCAAATATGACATGAGGAGTTTGCCAGGCTCTGCCCTTGAGGGACGGATTATCTCAGTAGCTTGCTGGGCATATATATATATATATATATATATATATATATATATATATATATTTGTTTTCTACTGTCTGAACCCCATCAAACATGGTGCGGTAACTATGGAAAATGTTTAGGAAGCACAGTTCGGAATGTCGCCTGGAGCATGGCGGCGGTAGGGTAGTGGAGGTCAGCTGTCAGAGCTGGGTCCCTTGGGGCAGGGAGGGCTCTCACCTGCCCCCCTCTGGGGTGCCCCAAGTGTAAACATTCTGGCGCAGGAGTCCGGTAGCATAGTTATGGAAGCCTCATTTTATGCTCCCTTCTGGGAGAAGCAGCTGTGAGTTCGTGGGGAACATGGTACTAAAAGAAAGTAAATCATATATTGTGTAACTCCTATATGAGTTTTTATTAATGGTCACAACATTTACAGTACCCTTAATTCTAAAATATAATTCAATTAATATTTAGCCTATAATTTTATAAAATTCTTCTGTTAATAGCTTAATACTGAATTATTCTTCCCATTCTCAATATAAACATTACAATCATGTGCTTCAATAATTAAAAAAAAAGATTTTAGGGCTGGAGCGATAGCACAGCTGGAAGGGCATTTGCCTTGCACACAGCTGGCCCCGGTTCGATTTCCAGCATCACATATGATCCCCTGAGCACCGCCAGGAGTAATTTCTGACTGTAGAGCCAGGAGTAACCCCTGAGCATCGCTGGGTGTGACCCAAAAAGAAAAAAAAAATGATTTTAGTTTTTCAGTGTCAGATAAGCGTAAAATGGAAATTAAATCTACATCTTTTAGTCCCCCAAATCTACATTTTTTATTAATAAGACATAAGAAAAATGATGTCTTATCAAAAATGAAAACAATTATTCTTGTCAAAATGCCATACATGCATTTGATCAAAGAGAGTCATATATCTCTGGCTTACAGCATTTTAAGGATATAAGAACTAGAGATAAATGGAAAAAATGGAAAATGGCATTACAGCAACTCAGTAAACAAAATCAACAATAGAATGGAAAAGCTATATTTAAAAACAAGTTCATGAAATTAAGATTATATTTGCACATTAAAACCCATACAGTGTTGTAAACTAATTCTTATATGGAGGTATCAGAAATGAACATTCCTGATTTGAAAAAGGGGGATGGAGGCAAGACGACCCAAGATCTAGTACAGCTGGTAAGGCATTTGCCTTGTTCAAGGTCAATCTAGGCTAGATCCTAGGTACCACATAAGATTTGTTGAGTACCTCCAAGAGGGATGTTTGAGTGCAGAGTCAGGAGTAAGCCCAATACAACAGGTTGCTGTCAAAATATTTTTTTAAAGTAAACAATCAGATAAATATGAAAAGCTAGAAACAGTTGATGGCATAAAGTAGATATTATAAATTTTATTACAGTATCTATGTTTAAAAAATAGAAAACATAGTACTGTATTAAAACATGTTTTAAAAATAAGTTAAATACTTCAGGGCATATATAACTCATGTTATCTTTTTTAGGTTTATTTATTTTTAAATTACTCTTATATTTTATTGAATCACAGTGAGATGTACTGTTAAAAACTGTTGTGGTTGACCTTCAGTGATACAATGTTCCAATACCCATACCTTAAAGAGTGTACATATCGCACCACCAATGTTCCTGGTTTCCCTCCCACCTCCCACCCCAACCCAGCCTGCATCTATGGCAGGCACTTTTCCTCTCACTGTCCTGCCTCTCAATTTGACATTATGGTTTGCACTACAGGTACTGAAAGGTGATCATGTTTGTCTCTTTATCTACTTTTAGCACTCTGTTCTTGTCCAGAGTAATCATTTCCAATTATACTTGCTGTAGTGGTTTCTTTTCCACCCTAACTTCCCTCACAAAAAACACTTACAGCAATCTTCCAGCCATAGACATGTGCTCCTGACACTTGTTTTCTACTGACCTTTTTTTACTAATATCCCACAAATCAGTGCAATTTTTCTGTCTGTCCTCTCTCTGACTCATTTCATTCAGCATAATACTCTCCATGTCTATCCATTTGTAAGCAAATTTCATAACATAATTTTTACTGGTGACTGAGTAGTATTCCTTTGTGTAGATGTACCAAATTTTCTTTATCCAGTTCTTTGTTCTCTGGCAAATATTGAACTCAGATCTCTCTTTAACTCTAGGCAAAAAAAGTCAGATAAGAGTGAATTAAAGTCTGCCTCATGAGCTGGGGGAGAAGGCAACTGGAATAGAGAAGGGATCTCTAAGTCAATGATTGTTGGAAGGATTGCTCGGCTGGGAGATATGTGCTGAAAATAGATAAAGGACCAAGAATTATGCCCCTCAGTATTTGTACTGCAAACCATAATGCCCAAAAGTAGAGATAGAGTAAGAAGGAAATGGTCTACAATAGAGGCCGAAGGTGGGTTCCGGGGGTTGGGGGGTTGCAGGGGTGTTGGCAGGATGGATACTGGGGACATTGGTGGTGGAAAATATACACTGGTGAAGGGATGGGTGTTTGATCAATGTATGACTGAAACTCATTTATGAAAGCTCTGTAACTGTATCTCACAGTGGTTTGATAAAGTAAGAATCAATTAAAAAAATTAAAGACCTCAATATGATACCTGAATCCATAAGGTACATTAAGGAACATGTAGGCAGAACCCTCCATGACATTGTAGCCAAAGACATCTGCAAAGATGATGCACCACTTACCAGGCAAGTGGAAACAAAGATAAACAAATGGGACTAAATTAAAGTAAGAAGCTATTTGAACCTCAAAATAAGTGACCAATACAAGTGACAAATACACAAAGACAGCCCATGGAATTGGAAAAATTACTTACCCAATATTCATCTGATAACGGTTAATATCAAAGATAAATTAGACAGACACTGGTTGAACTTTACAAGGAAATAATATCGTACCCCTTCAGAGAATGGTTATGAGAAATGAACAGAAACGTTCTCAAAGAAGAAATTCAATGGCCAAAAGGCACATGAGAAAATATTCTATATCACTAATCATCAGGAAGGAGCACATCAAAAGAACAATGAGATATCATCTTACTCATATTATCTATGAAGCGAGACAATGTTCCCCTCCCTGCATTTATTGAGAGGAATCTAAATTAAAGAGATTTATCTGTAGGTGAACTTAATGTACTCTATTTTTTAATGTTATAAAATTTTCTTAATAATCTAATGTTAAAAGATATCACTTATAGGAAAAATATGTCATCTACAGGTTTTTGAAAAGTTTATTGATGTTACGAGATAAAAGAGGAGACCATCATCTTGCTAGGAAAATAAATAATTTATTAAATAATACAATTGTTTTGGAGGCTACATTCATTTCAATTTGTTTATCACAATTATTATATTTTGATATTATATAATCAAACATTAAAGGAAGTTTTGTAACCATTCTTAAACAGTGAGGACATTTCCATTAAGAATTTTATATCAAAAGAATAAAGTAATGTTCTTTTTAGGTTTGGTGGGGGAGTAATATATTCTGTCTACATTTTCTATTATTAGAATAAATGTCAACACAGAGAAAAGGATGTTCATGCTGTCACAGGGCGTACACTAAGACTACATCTGAACATTATTTTTCAGGAAGAAATGTTCAATGATTTGATCACTTGTCAAAAGCTACTCACTGAAAGATCTTGCAAATCCTTCAGTTTTATTTTCTTTTTAACTGAAAAATAAAGAACAAAGTCTCCATTATTCAACATCGTATATTGAAATCTATACATTTTATGAAAAACAAGCGTTTAATATCACATACTCATGGAAATTATTTAACTTTTCCAAATCCTCATAAGCAATTTTGTTATAATTACCAACCATAGGCTAAATCTAATTTTTCAGAGTTGGAGAAACCAAGATGGAGTTATATTTTTGTGTGGAACACAGTTTTTAAATCTCTGCGATCAAGTTATATAGTAGATAATGTTGATGATTATGTTGTGTAGAATATTTTTAAACCGATGGTATCCACAGTGGTATAGCCACAAGTTTTTATAAAGTGTCCTTCTGTTACTGAGTAAGTCACACCGTAACTGAAAGTAAAGATTCAAAAATATTACCTCTGAAAAAGATGTCAGAGTATGGTAACCATTAAACCCTCACAGTAATGTTGGGTAAACAAATGAGATAAAATCTTGAACAGTTAGGAAGTAAGATAAAAGAAAATTGCCCATACATTTCATAGGTTATAACTTTAAATACATAAGATTGCATAAATTATTAATTATAGAATATAAAAGAAACATCATTTTCTGTAGTTACTAAATTTACTGCTGTCTGATAATTTTTAAAATATATTTATAATTAATTCCTGAACACGATTTTCTGTTTCAACTTCACATATCATTCTTTTAGCCTAACAGAATGGAGTTCATGTGGTATAATTGCATAGTTTTAGGAACTATTAGAGAAAGGATTGGAGACAGATCCAGTTTCTTCCTTTAACTCAACAACAAAAAGTTCAAATATGTATGAATTTTTTTAAGGTAATATTTGATACAGCTAAATACATCTTCTTGATTATATGCTTGGAATTTTACATGTAGTATTTGACTCATTTTGAATAAAAATAAAGATTATACAAATACATGTATTTTCAAAGTATTAACTTGTTAATGCTTGTATATATATCATATTATATCATATTATATTTGTAAATATTTCTTTAAATGAAGGCTTAAAAGAACATATTCTTATCCATGATTAAATGTTAAATGATAAAGTACCTGGGCCAGGGGAATAGTTCAGGTGATTGAGCATCTGATTTCCAACTATGTTAAAGCAAATTAATTACCAAATTTAAAAGTTATAGGCAACTTGTTATTTAGGCTCTTGAGATTAAATTCTTACATATTTACATATTGTTTCCCATAAGAATTTGAAAATTGCAAGAGAATAATGGATTCTCATTAAAATGACTAAGCAACGAATTCGCAGTATCTTCTGGGTGGGGTTAAAACAGTTATTTTTTTTAATTATGTAGACTGACTTTTGATTGTTCAGTAACATCTAAGAATTTGAAATTCAATTTGACTTGAAATTTCAAAAGAAATTTATTTTAAATTTCAAAACACATTTCCAGCCCTAAACCTAAATAATTAAATAAAATGGCAGAATTTCAAATGCAAAAAAAAAAAGGAAAATATTTCTTCTTTTAACCACTGTCACCAAAATTAATTTTTGAGTCAGGTTATGTAGAGAATTTCTCAATCAGGAAAATTTTCATGTGGCCATTCCTGTGGATCCCCAAGCTATTCAAGGGGAACACAGATGATAACTAGATAAGTGGGGGCTATGGTATAAGACTAGGGGATCAACTGATTGTCAAAGAGCAAAGGAAGGAACAGATTCAGATGAAGTTACTGTTGGGAAAAGGTTAAGAAGCACTGAGATAGAGACCTGATGATATAATATTCTTATTAGGAATTTAGAAAAATAATTCTTAGAAATAATTATCTGACATTCTTCCTGAAAATGTTTGCTTAATTTTCAAGTTTTAAACTACAATACTATTCTTCAGTGTTTGCACACTTGAATATGGAAAGTCAGTAAAACACCCATTGTTCTGCCTCTTTTCCTTTGTTATTTAAAAGACAGGAGCACATACTTAAAACTAACTGGGAAATCAAAATACCCACAGTATCCAGAATCTACATCACTTGCTTCTCAATAGACTGCACTGACAAATCCAAAAACTTTATTTTTTACTTTTTAGTGAAATTGATTTTTCCAAAGGTAGGGAACAAATGGAAAATACATAATTTATTTGAATAATTATGAAAGACAATTTTTCAAGGACAAGATCTAAGTGTTTACAGTGAACAAAAATAGGTAGATTTTAGACAGGGTTATTGGACTTTAAATAAGAACAGGAAAATCAAATCAACCAAATCCAACTAAAGAAACCAAAAACATTCTGTCAAAAGCTGAAGTCAGTCCCTAGGCAGAGGAAACTGGCATAGCCCTATTTATTGTGCAAATTAATGTTTTTCTATTTGATCCAACTAGTTCAATTTATGAAGATAAGCAAACACATAATCATTTTTATTTTTTATTTTAATATGACAACTTCTTTAATTTTTACCAGCAATGGTGACTTCTTATTGTTATGTAACCCACGGACATATGTAGCAATTTTTAAACTAGTTTAGTTTGAAAGACTATCATGACAGTATCTAATGTAATTAGCATTTTTATTTTGGTCATTTATGAATATAACCATTACCATTGCTCCATGCCATTTCTGTATAAGTAAAGACACTTGCATGATTTCTAAAGTATGAAATCAACATTCAAATAGGATTCTCTTTATTTAAATAGACTTATTAGAAATTTAAAGCAGATGAAGATGGTTTCAATGAAATGAATAAATAATTAAGGCAAATCTGTATACTTGTCAGAAACTCCATATTAAGAGTCAGGTGAGAGGAGACAGTCTTCTGACAGAGCTGTCATTTTTTTTTTTTTAGTTAAAGGTAATGTTAATTTAAAAAAAAAATCTTGATGTTCTTTTCAACTTTACTTGATCAAACTAAACTCCCTCACCCTCCAAAAAAAGAGCTGCCAGATAACTTACACAGGTAATAAACAGAACCTTTAATCACATATAAAAAGAGCTATTCTGTTCCGTGTATTGCAAAAATTATCACCTGGTCAGGAAGGCAGATTTCTGTACTTCAAGCAGTTTTAATTATTGATCAGGTTGTGAAATAAAATAACAGATTGCATTTTACAAACTGGTCACTAGCAATGCCTTGTCAGCAGACCTAGACAATAATCCCTGAGTGTTGTAGGACCTCAGCTGTTAATAACCTGGCTTGTTAGTTGAAAGCTGGCAGAGTCTCAAGCATTTAAGAGGATTACTGCTATAAACCATATTAATTTTTTTCCTTAACATTCAAGTCCATGATGATGAAGAGCTTCTGTAATAGAAATAGTGAAGTTAAAAACACAACAAAACCCTGTGTAATTCCTTTGGTTTGTGACTGATTTCAAAAGAAGAAATTAAAAGTCAGGCTTCATTGTACGAATTTGGAATATTAATAAAACAATCTGTGATTCCAATACCTAATAAATAAAAATAGACATGATATCAGAGCCTTCCAAAAGCTTCATTTCTTTTAAGACTTGTTTAGAGTTAAAAAATAATGGCCTCTCACTACTATGGAAAGAATTAGGCAAAAAGCCCAATAAAATCAAAGCTTCTAACTTTTGACCTCAAAGAAATGTATCAATCTCATGTCAAAAGCAACAAGAATATGAGTTAATGATATAGGCTTTGAGTTATATGACTTTGTTTTGAATTCTGATTTCATCCCCTTAGGGTGTCTGCAAGTTCCCATGCCAATTATATAATCTTTCTGTGTCTCTGTATCCTCATCTGTAAAAGTGAGATAATAAAATCACCACTTAGGATTTAATATTGTATGACTTAGTTATTAATTTGTCAATTAGTGGCTAGTCTATGAAAAATCTCATGTATATAAATATGTATGAGATAAAGGTAAATAATCTTTATATTAGTATTAATAGAATGCAGACTAAGGTAGAAAAGAGTTGCTCAATTAAAAGGCTATGGAAGTCAGTGTTTACTGATATAACCAAATATAATTTTAACTATATATGGCTAAAACACTGTCAATTGAAACAATTTCCATGCAGTCATTTATGTTAATTTTAACTGTTGAAATTTTTGAGAGTGTAATTAATTAATATTAAAATTTTAAATATTACATTTTAAAATCTGTATCGTTTTGCTTAACAAAACATTATTATTATTATTCATTGTTACTATTTTGGTTTTGGACCTAAATAGGACTTACCGTTTGCTCTGTGCTCAGGTATCATTTCTGTCTGGGCTTGGGGGCCTTATTAGATTCAAGTAATAAACTAAGTCAGCCATGTGCTAGGCAAGAATCTTTCCTGCTGTACAGTTGTGCTGACCCCAAGCATTAATTTTTTGAAGACTTGAACCCTTAAAGTTAAAAAATTCAGAGGACTTTCAACTTGAGATTGATTTTTAAAAAATCCCAGAAAATTATTTAAAATGCAATATTAGTGATTCTAATACAGTTCTACGTCCTTATGTCCATGACATTGCATATTACCAACTGTCTTAGAACATTTTGGACATCCTTCTTTAGATACATAGTTAGAAAAGATAAACAGTCTGCATTTCTGCTAAGAAATCATTGTCAATTTTGTCAAGTGTATATCAAGACTACAAAGTTGCTTTTCATTTATTATTTTAAATATTTTATCTTAAAATTTATTTTAAAATTTCTCGTCAAGTGAACATAGGTTTTACGACCATACATACTTTATGGATATAGTCTCACACACCTTCAGAATATATGTCACCACAATACATTTGCCAGCAAATTCTCACAGTATCCCTCCACTGCCCTCTAATCAGACACCTCCATTCAGTACTCGCTATCCACACTCCTCCTGACACCTCAGTTTTGCGGAATCCAAGAGTTGTTTCTGTTTGGTTTGGTCTGTTTCTTTAGGTTGCTTTTCAATATCCAACATGTTGTATGTGCCATTGATCATCTCTATATGACTTTTTATGGTGATGCGTTCAGTTCTTTTGTACACATACCATGTAATTTAACACAATCAATTGTATCTAATTGTCTTCTTATTTTGTCTCCTTTTCAAAGAGAGTATTTAATAGTGATTAAAGAAAAAACAGTGCAAAACATATATTATTAATTTTCCTGGCACTATAGTTTAACCTATAGTATTATCAAACTTTGTGATGAGAAAAGATCTAAGACATTTTGGGGTTAAATGTTTTATTAAGTATATGCCAAAAAAGAATCAGAACGTTCCACGCAAAGTAATGAAAATATTGCTTAATATAAACCACCTACCTTGTCATGGGCTCTGCAGTGTTGGCACAGCGGGTAGGTATTTGCCTTGCCTTGTTTGATTCTTTCGTGCCTCTCAGAGAGCCCAGCAAGCTACCGAGAGTATCCCACCCTCACAGCACAGCCTGGCAAGCTCCCCATGGCGTATTCAATATGTCAAAAACACTAACAACAAGTCTCACAATGGAGACGTTACTGGTGCCCACTCAAGCAAATCAATGAACAACAGGAGGACAGTGCTACAGTGCTATTGAAATAAAATAATTATTCGTGGCTAATGACAAAGTAGCACTATAGCACTGTCCTCCCGTTGTTCATTGATTTGCTAGAGCAGGAACCAGTAACATCTCACAACAAATTGTGAGACTTTGTTGTTACTGTGTCTGGCATATCGAATACGTCATGGGGAGCTTGCCAGGCTTTGCCGTGCGGGCGAAATACTCTTGGTAGCTTGCCGGGCTCTCCGAGAGGGGCGGAGGAATCAAAATCGGGTCAGCCATGTTGTCTGCGTGCAATGCAAATGCCCTACCCAATGTGCTATCGCTCCAGCCCTTTATTTCAATAAGGTGATAAAATTGTACCAAGAATGGTCATTTTTAAATTCATCAAATAAAATTAAAATAGTTTTCTATTTATTTGAAACTGTATACATTTATGTATAATATAATTATTGAGGTTCCTAAATATAGTACCTAAATGGAATAGAAATAAATGTTATTTAAAGAGCTGAAACTTGAGAATGAAAGAAAAATGCAAATGAACATGGACTACTATATTAATGTTTGTTCACATTAAAATTTTCAAGTTTGTGTCTATATCCTTAAGATATTATTTTACTACCGAATCTCTTTTAAACAACCGTGATTTTCCTAGAAGCTATTCTAAGCATCAATTAAATAATACGGTAATTATTATTTCTTAAATATTTCTATACTGGGTCTGACAAGGACATACCCAAGAAGAGATTAAACTATCTCACTTACCAATTTTCAAAATTATTGCACTTATTAGCATTTTGAAAATATTGCTAAATACATCAAAATAAAATTACATTTTAAGATCACATTCAGGTTTATTATAGTTAATGTCATAATTATGGCCAGTGATTAACCATACTGAGACATTTTGACGCTATAGAGACACTTAGCTTCTTTGAACACTATCTAACTCTTTGTAGTTAAATTCTGTATCATAGCCAATTCAATAAGTTTGAAAAAATTTAAATCATAATGTGGACACTTATCAGTTATTTTGTCCTGCATTGATGGGCTTGTAGTATTCCAATTAATCTTCATATCAACCTTAAGAAATATTTAATTGTTTTTATATACATATTTATCTCAGCTAACTGAACATCTGGGAGACAAAATATTCAAGGTGGTACATCAAGGTGGTACATGTCATAATTGACAGAAACTAGGTTTGAAGTCACAGGTTTTTCTTTGACAAAGGAAAAATATTCTTGTATTTCCTACAGTCCCAGACCTCTCTCACTTTTTTTTTAATTGAATCACTGTGGGAAAAGTTACAAAGCTTTCAGGTTTAAGTCTCGGTCATGCAATCATCAAACACATTTCCCTTCACCAGTATTTAATTTTCACCACCAAGAACCCTAATATACCCCCCTCCCAACCCTCCCAATTGCTGTGAGGCAGATGAATTCTAGTTAACACTCTATCTACTTTGATTAGATTCATTGTTACGACAAAAGATGCACCATTATTATTTAGAGTTTACACCCCAAAATCAGACCTGCTGAAAAGGTATTGTGAAACAACTTTTTTTCTACAGCTGGTTACAAGAATCAAATGATTGCGGCTGCACAATTTTGGAATTCTGATATTTTACTTATTAAGCCTGGAAGTATTTCTGCCGAGAGTTAGATAATTATGAGATTGGTTTCTGTGGCTCTAGAGCCATGGCCGTGCTGGAGAGCCACTCGTGGGGGGCAACCCATGACCTCGGTAGGACATGAAGGACGAGCTGGGAACGCCCACCTTCCCCTGAGGTTTCGGTTTCCCCGTCACGACTGGCTCAAACCTAGCTTTCCAAAAAGCTCTGAGGTGGCCGGCATCTTGCTTTCCAGAGGGAAAAAGGTGGAAGGGAGCAACACCCTTTCCCTTCCGGGCAGGCATGGTGGCGTGGATTATAACATTGTTGATATAATAAAATCTGTAGTTCTAGTTCTTTTTTTTTTTAATTTGGGGCCATATCCAGAGTTGCTCAGATGTTTGAGAAAATCCTGGATCTTTGCCAGTGATTACACTTGGTGGGCTCAGGGGACCATATAGGATGCCAGGAATAAATTCTGAGTCAGTCACATACAAAACAAGGGCCTTAACTGCTCTACTATCTCTCTGGTCCCAGTAAAGTGTTGTTTGTAGTTTTGTGGGCCACTCTTAACAAATAGTCAAGCCTAAGGAGTCAATGTTTGGAGTCTTCTATATATAGATGGTAGATAAGAAACAGAGATGTCAGCCTGGACATGTGACTAGTGTCTGAAGTGAGGCAGAGAAAGGGGACTGTCTTGAGGAACTGAGCTCTGATCTATTAGACTATGATGTATTTTCAGATACATAGAACCCAGATATATGGGACGGGGGGCTGAGATCTCCAAGTCTTCTCAAATTGGCATTGGGCCTCCTCCACCCAGATTCCCCATTTTCCAGTAGTTTGTCAGTCACACCACAAACTGCTCCCAGCGCCATGAAATCTCATCAATGGCCATGTTCCAGAGACTATAAAACAAAATTCTCAGAAGAGAGCAATGCAGAATCTCCTGACCCTGTGCCAGACTGCCTTCACTGGGGCCCCTCGGAGGTGGGCAGGCTGAGTTTCTGTCCCCGACCAAGCAGAACCCCAGCAGCCAAAAACTTCCAGAATCCAGCCACATCCATGTTCAAGGCCATTCTCCACATGTTCGGCTGAGCCTCATGCATAAGGAACCTGCAGAGGAACCCTGGTGTGCAGGACCCAGGCTGAGATCTCCAACCCTGCTCGGATCAGGACTGGGCCTCTGCCACCCAGATCCCCCCCACCATACCATCATGTAATCCCATCTAAGGTCAACCTCCAGAGACTATAGTTGTCACATAAGACACCTCAGTCATCTCAGACTTACTTGATGAGGAGAAACCCACTTATAAATAATAATAAAAGTTTGTGTCTATTTTTAATTAAAAACTTTCCATTTATTTTTTATTCCAAGTAAGATAACACTGTGGTGTATTGTTGTTGATAACTTTATAGTTTCCGTCATTTTACTCTTTTCTTTTTATCTTAAAACCAAGCTCCTGGAAGAGTTTCCTTCCCCGTGCCTGGCTGTCCTCACTGGGGCCCTTTAGAGAGGTGCATGTTGAATTTCCCTCTCCGCCCAGAGTAGATCCCCGGCAGCTGAAGACCTCCAGGATCCAGCCACAGCCATGCTGAGACCACTCTCCACATGCAAGGATGCGCCTCATGCATGAAGGAACCAGCAGAGGAACCCATGTGTGCAGGATCCAGCGCTGAGATATCCAAGCCTGCTCGGTTCAGGACAGGGCCTCCTCCACCCAGATCCCCCATCTTCCAGTAGCTAGACAGTTCAAACCACCAACTGCCTTGTAACTCCATCAATGGCCAGGATCGAGAGACTATAAAACCAAGCTCCTGGATGTGAATGTGACCGCGCAACCTCTTATTGTCTACGTCCCACTCTCAGAGAACCCCGCAGGCTACCGAGAGTATCCTGCCCGCACATATGCCTGACTGGAAACACCTGTAAAGGTGATTAGAGGCTGCCCCAAATGTCTCCATCCGTCTCGGAGAGCCTGGCAAGCTACAGAGCGTATCCCACCTACAGGGCAGAGCCTAGCAAACTACCCATGGCATAGTCAATATGCCAAAAACAATGACAATGATAGTCCTCATTCATTTGACCCTGACAGAGTCCCTAATATGCCATGGGGCTACACTAGCATGTGACAGGGATGAATGGAGACGTTACTGGCAACCGCTCGAGCAAATTGATGAACAATGGGGTGATAGTCACAGTGATAGTTTATTTTTACCAACCCGGTAAATGTGCTTGACAAATATGAATAAATTCTTCAAATTTATATCTACTCAGTATAACGTTAATCAATTGCAATAGGAAATTATATAAATTTTGAGGGAGTTCAATTGTTTGTATACTACTAATTATTAAAATTTCTTTTTTATGTTACTAATCTCTGCCACCTATACACAGCCTATAAATATTTTCATTTGTTTATTAAAAATAGTATAAAGACTGGCTGAATCTTTGAAAAATTACTTGCCTATAGATAAATATTTTCCATATATTAAAACCATGATGCTGGTTTTCATAATCTTTACCCTTTTTGGATAATAGTGCACGCATTTTTTCTCTCTTTAATTTCCAAATATTCTGTTTTTTCATTAAAGTATTTTAATGGAATATTTCAACTTAACCTTGACAACTAATGATATTTCTGGCCATGTATTATAATCGTGAAGTCTGAGCTTTGAAATTATCAAAGTAAGATGAAAACTTTCAGACATTTTCTTACTAGCTATCAGAGTGGAACAAGTGAATTAATTAACTGCACTCATGCTCCTTTATTTGTAAATTGCTTAATATTCAACTCAAGGAAACGTTGCTGTGAAGATTTGTCTATAATGTATGCACAATGATCTGAAATAATATTCTCATGTAGGTAATATTCATTTATTGCCTGAAGAACTCTGAAAGCAAACTTCTGTCTTTACTTATTTATTTATAATTCCAGAGAATCTGGGAAATTGTTTGATATTTGTTCTATCATTAAAAAAGCACCATAGAGATTTCTTCCCAAAATTGTGATAGAATCTGACAGTCAATTTTATAAAAATCCCCAGTTGTCCCAGTCAAATCTATAAGAACTTAATTATTGAAACCTGATATGTATACTTTTTTAACTAAAGGGAAAGAGCATAATATAGAGTATATTTTCAAGTACCATAAAATTTTAGTGTTTATTATCCTAATCTTTGAGGAAAATTTATTAACATTTGTTGAGAATGATAAACATATAAGTTTTTCACATGTCTTCATTTTCAATAATCACTGGCCTTGAACATGTTCTTAATTATATAATAATACTTTTTATATGTCCTAATTGCTCTCTTACATTTTTTCTTGTTTTCTGATAATTATGAGCATACTCATTCTGTTATTTAACTAATTCTTGAGAATAAGTAATGATTAAAAATATATTGTGCAAATCTATTCATAAATGTGCTTCTTTAGCTTCACTATATAAAATCAAAATTATCACAGTATATTTGCAAACAATGTGTAAGTCACATTGAAATGCAATTGAAATTATTTTTCTCTAGAATCTGATTTCAGATTTCATATTTATAACATGATCAAATAAAAATGCAATCATAAAAGAAAGAACAGAGGTGAGTACGATAGAAATAGCTAATCATGCAATCTTTCACTTATCAGTTGGAAGTAAAAGCTAATTCTAGGAAGTGAACATGAATATGCTATGAAATTTATTTAGAATTATAATTTTGTACTTATTAAGATAAAAACATGTGCTTTATTTTCCCTGAGAATCAGATTCATAAAATATTTTTAACTCTATGTCAATATGAATGTTTCTTTATAAATAAATCCTTGAGGAAAAAATCCTGCAATCTATAACTGTCATGACTGATTAATATGCAATAGTTAAGAAAGAGATTATCTTAAAACTGCAAGTCTGCAAATAATTAAACAATATATAGACACATTCATTTGAGGTATTCAGAGATTCAGCTGGGCCTGTGAATTAGCAATGACATGTTTACTACTAGTTTAAGTATAAGGAACCTAAATTCTCAGCCATCTGCTCTTCTGGATCTGTTTTCTAAAAATTGCTGACAAGATAGCTAATAGATTTAAAATATATTCTCAACTTATAGTAAGCCTGTATAGACAGTCTTTATATTTCATTATACAAAGTGCTTTAGAAAAAAATCACACAATTTTAGTATATATAAAATTATACCTGCTGGAAAAATTATTAAAAACACTATAATTTCTATATTTGTAAATACATTTTTTAAAGTCATCATGGTCTGGTCATGGTCCTCCCGTTGTTCATTGATTTGCTCAAGCGGGCCCAGTAACGTCTCCATTGGAGACTTTGTTGTTACTGTGTCTGGCATATCAAATACGTCACGGGGAGCTTGCCAGGCTCTGCCGTGCAGGCGAGATACTCTTGGCAACTTGCCGGGCTCTCCGAGAGGGGCAGAGGAATCCAACTCAGGTCGGCCATGTTGGCCACTTATAAGGCAAACGACTACTGCTATGCTATTGCTCCAGCCCTTTTTAAAGACATGGGATAGTAAATATAGAGGTATCATTACAGACTGGTTCTGTTGTGTTTTTGAAGTTTATATGAGTTTTTCAGTTGTTTTTTAATTAATAGAAACTGAATTTATAAAATTATCCTTACTATAGGTTATAATAGCATTCATTTTGCTTATTGTTTTTAGAGACAGTAGACATCTTTCAAATCCAGGGTCTAGGAAAAGCTTTGTATTAATGGTTCATGGAAGAAAATAAGAATTTTTGACTAGTTCTTACATAATTGATATTATGAAATAAAGTCAGTCCTCTTTATTTAGTTAAATTGAATTACCAGCCGATAGTTATCTGAAAAGACAATAGAACATGGTAACTCATAAGGGTCTCTACTTTTGCTCACTAGAGTTGAACTAAGAGAGATTGATAAGAAATTTGAACCGATCTAACTTCGACTTAAGATTTAGTTAGAATAAATAGGTAGTAGATAGATTTTGCAAGTGTTCGCAGCTCTGCAATTTTTTATTACAAAGAATTGAATAGAATTCAGCTCTCAGTAAATATTTTATAAGTGAATTAACAGCATAAGAAAAATTCATATTCTGATAGTTTGCTCAAAACTAATTTTCTTTTCTCTACTTAATATCTATTAAACTCTTTTGTAGCTATTTAAATGATAAAATTTGTTTTTTAAATATTTCCTCATTTAAATCCCGAGGGCACTATTTTGGTCAAGGAGACATTGATATAATCACTTCAAAGGTGAATTTAGGAGGTAATCAGAAGACACAGTTCTGATTCTACCACTAAAAACTATTACTCTTTCTTACTGGAATTAGCATTATAATTTTGTGCCTGTCTGCATACCTATAAAAAAAATAAAGACAAAGATCAGAGCTACTTAGCAGAAATCCTGTAAATATCAAATGACATATACAAAAGCACTTTTATAAAGTAAGCACTCACTAAATATTATCCATTAATGGTATCATTATCTACATTTACAAATAAAACTGAGGTCTATAGCCATGTATTTACTTTTAAGATTTTTTTTTTCATTTTTCTTTGGGGGGTGCTTCTTAGCAATATTTAAGGACCCCAGGGGCACACCCAACCAGGCCTATAATTTAATATGAACACTGCAAGATGCTGTGTTATTTGAGTCTGTTATTCTGGGGACCACTAGTCACCCAATGATGCTTAGAGGCTTCCAGAGCCTCATCCAGCAGTGTTAGGAGGAAGCATGTGATGCCAGGGAACAAATTGATATTGGCCATATGTAAAACATCATTGTAATTTTTGCACTATCTCTCTGGCCCCTACATTGAAGTTTCCAACACACTTTTGTAATAGTCATCATTTCATTTAATTTTTTGAACACTTATGGTGGATGTCAGCCTCCTAAGTATTCAGAAGTTCTTTATTCCTAGGGTAGGAGGCTCTAGATCAGTTCTCTAAGGTTCTGAAACTCATGAAACAAAACAGAAATATCACTCATAATTGTTACCTCCATATTTTTCTGTTGCTTGTATCATAATCGGTATTATCTACTAACAGTTTTATAACATTATAGGTTGAAAGCAAGAAAAGTTTAGGTCATATATCATTTTTTAACATCTGTAAATATATATAATCTTATTTTGTTTTTCAGCTGTGTTTAGGGGACCACTAAACACTGGGGACTGATTCCAGATCTCCACATACAATCATTCAGTCTAGACCTTTGAGTTATCATGGGATTGTTTATAGCTCTGTAACTCTGTCCTCCCATTGTTCATCGATTTGCTCCAGCAGGTACCAGTAACGTCTCTATTGTGAGACGTGCTGTTACTGTTTTTGGCATAACGAATACACCACGGGGTGCTTGCCAGGTTTGACGTGTGGGCGGAGTACTCTCGGTAACTTGCCATGCTCTTCGAGGGGGCAGAGGAATCAAACCAGAGCGGCTTCATGCAAAGCAAATGCCCTACCTGCTTGCTATCACTCCAGCCTGGAATTGTTTATAATAGCATAAAATAAGTATATTTATACAACTTTTATATTTTAGGTATATTTTCACAATATTAAAGTAAATTTATAATATAAAATTAAGAAAGAGATGAAAGATTGAAAGTACAATCAACCAAAACAACAAACTGTTAAACTGTTTCTTTGCCAATGAAACTTGCGGTAAATCTTTATCGTCTACATTCATTGAAATAAATCTAAATCAAAAAGTAAATGCATTTACAAATATTTGATTTTTTTAGTTATAATACTTAGTTTCATATAATTGATTTGATAATATTTACAGGAAAAATCTATTTTATGTACTTTATTTAATCTATTTAGTTTTGGAGGCACACTGGCTGGTGCTCAGGGTTTTCTCCTGGCACTGATCTCAGGGACCACTTCTGATGAAGTTATTGAGATGATATGATGTTCTGGGGATCGAGAATCAAAACTGTTGTCTGCTTGCAAGACAAGCATCCAGCATAATGTACTACCTTTCTGGCCCCAATCATATGTAGTTTAAAAGGGAATGCACTGATGGGACTAGAAGGTCAATGCAAGAATTTAAGCTTCTGCTTGCACATAGCTAACCACTTCCAATTCAATATCTGGCCCTGCATATGGTCCCAGAGTGATCCCTCAGAACAGTTACAAGAAGAAACCCTGAGATCCACAGGGTTTGCTTTCAAAATAAAAGAAAAAATTATAACTCTTTGAACTCAGCATAATAGCACATGATTTCTACAACTGTCAATTCACATGATAAATACAGGGTTCGTTTGTAAAGATACTTTTCTTCCCCTATTTTGTTATGACATAATATTGTAAATTAGTGCACAAAGGGACAGGGAAAAAACAAAAATCCTTTCACCCTTCTGGGTTCTTCTTTGGATGGAAAAGCAATTTAAAAAGTATCAAAATGATCCATCAAGAATCAATTAATTTCTCGATCTTTGTATGACTAAAACACAAGCATGAAAGTTTGTAAGTCTGTAACTGTACCCTCCGGTGATTCACTAATAATAAAAATAATCAATGAATTTAATATGCATAGATGAACTGAAAAGGTCCTAATTTTTCAGCAAGGAGAAAAGAAAACCCAAAGTTGAGGGGTTTGAGGTGACAAAGAAAGAAGATATGAAGACTTCATATGATCAGGAAGAACAATTTCATCATTACTCTCAGAATAAAGTTGAGGTTTCAAATATGACATGTTTATAGATGAAACTACTGACAATTACTGGAAAGTACCTTCTTCTAGGTTACAAGAAAGTTGAACAGCTATTATATATCTGGTTTGGAAAAGGGAAAAATAATACAATCTTTAGGCTTTCATAACTATGAGCTTTACTCAACCTACGTGTGAGAGCAGGCCATATTGAGTAGGCCCTGAGAATGTAAGTGTAATTGGGTTCTCAGAATTTAGGATGGTATGATTAAAATATCTTCAGAAAATGTGCAAATGTTTTAAGTTATTTAAGATAAATACCTTGGCTGACAGAGTCTTTTGTTAGCACATGAGAATAAAAGACACACCTAACTCTATAAAGAAAGCTGATCATTTTTCTAAACAAATTTAGTACACTCAGATTCAGCAAAGATATATTGTCCTGATTAACTCTTGAATATGATTCATTTTAAAACTATCACAAACATGTCTAAGTTGTGTTATGATATTTCTTCTTAGCAAAAGTAATTACTGAAAAAATATCATTGAGTTGCAATTAAATTGCTTGAAGGGAATGGGATTTGGCAGAGAAAATAATATTTCTGCTATAAGATTCTATAAAGTACAGTAACAGTTTAAATGGAGTCGGGCTGGAATAAAATTACTTAGCTTCTTAAAATATTACTTCTGTGTTTGTAAAATGAAAAACCTCTATTGAGCTGTATTGAGTCAGAGATATTGTGATGATTACACAACCAATCTTGGTTTGAGTTCCACCCGAAACATAATTTGACATAAGTGTCCTAATATAAAAATTGTCTCTAGGGCATGGAGATATACTCCAGAGATTAAGTCTCTTGCCTTGAATACTGCTGACCATGGTTCAACCCCCAGAACCATATAGTTCCCCTGAGCACTGCCAGGAGTAAACTTTGAACAAACCAGCGATAAGCAATGAGCATCTTCAAATTTGGCCCACTTACCCAAATTTATCTAGATGTAATTAAAAAAAATCTGATAGCATATATGAAGTGGCAACAGAGAGGAAGATAGTCAATGAGTCTTTCATTGTTCATAAAATATTACTGAGAGTAGCTGGAATTTGATACTATGAGCTGAACAAAATCTTAAAAGCTATTCTACCTAAAGAGTAAGGACCCATAATACTATTTGAAAAACTGAGAAATGTGACAGAGAGAGTGATGAGGAATCTCAGACAATTATTTTACATCTGAGAGTGTTCTATTCCCATAGAACACCTTTTTATTCTATGGCAAAGAAATGAAGATGAAAGTCTGGCCTTAATACTACAGAGAGTGTAGGGTATAGCTGCATATACTACCTATTCATATCACACAATAATCAATAGGATATAAGATAGTGAGAAATAAATGTTAATTTTTATATGATTTCTGAGGTTGCTTGGTCCTCTTCATTGGAAAGTAACAATAAAACATGATTGTTTTATTGAGAGCTCTATGAGGTTTTATTGATGGAAAGCATAAAAAGATCTGTCCCAGAGTTCAAATATACTAAATTATGTAATTTATATTTTACTTGTGTTGTTACTTTTGGTATTGTTTCCTTATACCAAAATATGGACTCTAGAATTAAAGAGCACTTGCCTGGGAACCTCCGTTGGTTCTATTCTCAGTGTTCAGATGACATATAGTCACCTGAACACTGCCTAGATTAACTTTTCAACAGCATCAGGAATAATTCCTGAGTACCACTGGGTGTGGCCTAAAAATGGGAAAAAATGTACATAATATATATAACTTATATGTACCTTTAGTTCTGCCTATAGCATGTCCAATAAAGTTGAGCAAATGAGATAAGAAATACTTTTGTTATTAATACATTAACATGAATAATAGTATTTAAGGAAACTACTCTTCAATGCTGAGAAGATCCAGAAGTCATTACTGATGATTTTTGGCCAACCAGGTCATTTGTTCACCATTAGGATCAGAGGACATGGTGCTACTCTGTCCCTACTTGGAATGACCTGGGCCACACTAGTTTACTTCTGAGGGGAAGAAAAATACCAGCTCTTGATTAATATGTTTACTTATGGTTTTAGACTTGGCTCCCCCCAAAAAGCTCAAAGTAAAATTTCCATAAAGCTATGATACAGGAAGTGTACTATTGAACATGTTCCCTAACGGTTATTCTTATTCCAGTACTTCTCAACAACTTTCATCTGCAAAGATGTTGAAGAGAAATTGCAGCTGGTGGCAAATATTTCAAATATTCATTTTAATTAAATATAAAATTAACTTAATGGTTATGTACTTGTTTATAATAACATAAAATTGTATATTTTTATGGATACTTTAATGGAATATGTATTTGGTGCTGGAGCAATAGCACAGCAGGTAAGGTGTTTGCCTTGCACGTAGCCAACCCAGGTTCAATTCCCAGCATCCCATATGGTTCACTGAGCACGGCCAGGGGTAATTCCTGAGTGCAGAGCCAGGAGTAAACTCGGCATCACCAGGTGATCATCTAGAATGTCAAGTTAAATATTTTATAGATTTTTTTCCCCCTGAAATAAAATACCAGGCTGAAATCTCTATTCTCATAATTTCTAATATTGATCATTTGATCACTTGACTTCCCGTTAATCATCAATTTGCTCGAGCGGGCGCCAGTAACATCTCCATTTGTCCCTGTCGTGTGCTAGTGTAGCCCAATGGCATCTGTTCTCTCTGGGACCATGAAGAGCCTCAAACCGATCGTTCATGATCTTGACGAAGAAGTCTGACCATCTGGTAGGTGGGTGGCCACGCAGTCTTTTGACATCCCGTGGAATCCAGTCGGTAACAGCTCTAGTCCAGCGGTCATCTTTAAATCACATTACGTGACCAGCCCATCTTATTTTTGACACCTTGGCAAACAAGACAGTGTCCCTGATCCTTGATCGTCGATGGAGGTCAGAACTCCGGATTCTTTCTTTCATTTCTGTGAAACATGATATTCCAAGCATAGCTCTTTCAATTCCTCTTTGGGAGACCCGGATAGCATTCTCATCCTGTTTGGGTAGGGCCCAGGTCTCTGAGGCGTATGTTAATGCAGGAAGAACAGTGGAATCAAAGAGATATGCCTGGAGCCAGAGGCTCTTCGTCCTCTTAGCTATTTCTTCGACGCTCTTGAAGGCGTTCCAAGCCGCTCTCTTCCTCCTATGCAGCTCGGGTGCCAGGTCATTTGTCATGTTGACTTCTCGACCTAGGTACACATAGTTGTTGCATTCAGAGATGGTCATTCGATTGAGAGCGAATGGGGCGTCAGGAACGAGGCTGTTTCTCATAAACATTGTCTTCATAAGATTCAGCTGTAGTCCTACCTTTCCACACTCACGGTCAAAGTCGGCCAGCATTTGTGCCGCTTGGCTGATGTTTGGTGTTATTAAAACAATGTCATCAGCAAAGTGGAGGTGGTAT
Source organism: Sorex fumeus (assembly GCF_029834395.1). Classification (NCBI taxonomy): domain Eukaryota; kingdom Metazoa; phylum Chordata; class Mammalia; order Eulipotyphla; family Soricidae; genus Sorex; species Sorex fumeus. Next base: position 57,570,435 of record NW_026606065.1, read on the forward strand.
AGTTGCCGACCATCTATCTTCACTCCCATTCTTCCCGTTCCAGTCGTCGCATGATGTTCTCGAGGGTGGCAATGAAGAGTTTTGGTGAAATGGTATCACCCTGCCGAACCCCTCTCTTGACATCAGTTATTACTTCTTCGTAGAATGGTGAGATCCTGGTAGTGAATCTGCAATACAGCTCATGGAGGATCTTGATGTATTGGGCTTGAATGCCCTGATTGGCTAGGGCTTCAATGACTGCTTCCGTCTCAACAGAATCAAAGGCCTTCTTTAAATCAATGAATTTTTCCAACACTACCTCCACTACCCAGCAGCTGCCACACTCCAGGATGCTTTCTGGACCCGTGTGGCCTCTCCGGCCAAGACTCACGCATGACTGAAGCCCCACAGAATAAGATAAGCTGAACTCTCTAAGACCTTGGACTCCAGGCTCAGGGGACCCAGGGACAGAGATTCTCTGCTTGCTCCCACCAACCACAGGTGATGAAGGGATTATAATCAGGAGCGCCACCCTACCCTGCCCTGTCTGCTTCCACCAACCACCAGAGACCTAGGGATTGGATTGCACACAGAAGACCCACCCTACCCCTACTGGGACCAGATAAATACTTCACTGGCAGACCTCCACTACCGACACTACCTCCACTACCCAACCGCCGCCACACTCCAGGACGTTTTCTGGACCCACGCGGCCACTTCGTGGCCACGCGACACATAAGACACTAACTACCCATCTTCCGGAATTGCCGTACCATGTTTGATAGGGTTCAAATATGGTAACACCTACAAGGGCGATTAGAAGTCGCCCCAAAAGCCTCTATCTCTCTCGGAAAGCCTGGCAAGCTACTGAGAGTATTCTGCCCGCACAGCAGAGCCTCACAAGCTATCCATTGTGTATTCGATAAGCCAAAACCAGTAATTTCTAATATTAAATTAAAATTTTTATTGAACACAAACACACTATTCTACAGACTAGAGAATTAAAGTCCAGAGTGAGTGGTATCACTCATTGACTAACATTGCATGGTTCATTGACTGTACAGGTGATTACCTCACTGAGTACATCACTGAGTTGCATTTGCTGATCCATTTTTTCTTCAAACTATAATTAACATATCCATTTCTTTCACCTTGGAAAAACTGTTCATTAATTTTTTAACTTAGTTTTCTTAAATATTATGTGATAATTTAAAACGTCTGATTACTTGGCCATAGTTATTATGTGCCAGGCATTCTTCAAAATGCTACATATGTGTTAAGTGCTTTATTAGTCATATTCATTATTGTACAAGGCTATTTCTCATGACAATAAAATAACATATGGAACCCTGTGGAACCCAACATGACAATTAGCACTATTGATATTATGGGAAAAAATCAATTGATCCAAAACCTAGGTTCTTGTGTTCAAATCTTGACGAAAACTTTATTATTTTCTGTGTTATTAGAAGAGCCACTTTGTTTTCATATTGTTGCTATAAGAAGAAATTACATCATCTATTTGCTTCACCATGGTATAGAAGGATTAAATACATTAATATTCTCCCAAATTTAGAAATATAGTAACATGATCATGATCACAATCATCCTGTTGTTTGTCAATTTCCTCGAGCAGGCCCCAGTAACGTCTCCTTCGTCCTAGCCCCGAGATTTTAAAAAGTGCCATATTCAAGGCTATTTCAGGGTTAGGAGAATGAGACCCAACATTGTTACTGGTATTTGGCATATTGGGTACGCCACGGGGAGTTTGCCAGACTCTGCCGTGTGGGCAGGTTACATTCGGTAGCCTGCCAGGTTGTCCAAAATAAGAATGAGATAAAAAGATGAACAGCCAGGCACAGGGACAGGAGACTCTTCGCTGTTCTCTTCCGAGAGTTGGGTTTTATAGTCTCTGGGTCTTGGCTGTTGATGGGATTACATGGTGCTGGCGGGGGGGGGGGGGGGGGAAATGGTCAGTTGGTGGGTGTGATCCCTGCCTACTGGAGTATGAAGGATCTGGGATCTGGGTGGAGGATGCTCAGTCCTGAGCAGGCTTGGAGATCTCAGCTCCAGGACCGCATGCCTTTGTTCCTCTGCCGGTATCTTTGTGCCTGTGGAGGGTGGTCTCAGCATGTTTTTGGCTGGGTCTGGAGGTCTTCGACTGCCGGAACTCTGCTCGGGGCAGGGGAGAAACTCAACCAGCCCCCTGCAAGGGGCCCCGGCGAGGACAGCCAGGCGCGGGGGCAGGAGACCCTGTGCTGTTCTCTTCCGGGAGCTGGAAGTAACATAATACATTATACATATATCAAATACTAAAAACCCAAAAACAGATATAGTATAATACCAATTATAGCAATACAATAATATATTACATTATATCTATGAAAGTTCTTTATGAACTTCAAAGTTCATGGAACATTTTTTATAAAGAACGATCTTAATTAGTGTAGATTATATGATCAACTCTGAATGAATGGTAAATTAGAATCACGGTCCTCCCATTGTTCATTGATTTGCTCAAGAGGGCCCAGTAATGTCTCCATCGTTGGACTTGTTGTTACTGTGTTTGGCATATCGACTACATCACGGGGAGCTTGCCAGGCTCTGCCGTGCGGACGAGATACTCTCAGTAGCTTGCCGGGCTCTCCGAGAGGGGCGGAGGAATCGAACTCGGGTCGGCCATGTTGGCTGCTTGTAAGGCAAATGTCCTACCACTGTGCTATCGCTCCAAATTAATTAATAATAAATTATAAAGTTATTTGATTTTTTAAGATATAATTTGGTTTCCATATAATTCAGTTACTTTCTTTTCTATGTAGTTAGCCCCAAATATAAGAGTATATATTTCAATGAATGCATTACTCTTGCAGTTATCATAGTATTATTTTACAATTGCCAACACCTGGAAACAACTTGGAAACACTATTATTGACCATCAACTGATAATACTATATGATGTACAGGTAAAGGTAAGGTAAAGGCCCTCCCGTTGATCGTCGATTTGCTCAAGCGGGCCCAGTAACGTCTCCATTGGAGACTTTTTTGTTACTGTGTCTGGCATATCGAATACTCTCGGTAGCTTGCCGGGCTCTCCGAGAGGGGCGGAGGAATCGAACTCGGGTCGGCCATGTTGGCCGCTTGTAAGGCAAACGCCCTACCCGCTGTGCTATCGCTCCAGCCCAAAAGCAAATAAATGATGTACAGAATGAAATATAATTCAGACACATGTAAAGATAAATAACTGTAATTTGAAACCACATGGATATTGTTTAGAGTATTATGCTGACATAATATATTGGTATATATTTGTATTATATACTACATTTGCAAAGATCCAGTTTAACTAACTGAGCATTTAAATATTAAAATTTACATGAATATAAAAAATAGTAGCCTTCTTTCAGACTTACGGACTGTTGATTTGCTACAAGAATATTTGCCATAAGTCCAAGTGCAATTGGGTAATTTATATAGATAATATACATAACTTGTTTCTCTGAATAAAGTGATAGGTACTTGTGCTCATAAGTAAGAGAGATTTTTAAGCTATGTAAAGGTTTATTTCTGCTCTAATATATTTAAAATCTAAGGCAGTTTTGAAAAATGATCCATAATATAATTTTTTCCTCTGCATGTTATTTGAAAAATAAAACTTTGTTAGGCTACATTCACACTCAAGATTTGGTGAAATATTTGTGGCTGCTTTTGTACTTAAATAGAAAAGTTGAATAATTGCAAAAGAGACCCACTACCCTTTAACACAAAAAATACTTATTGTCAGATTTTCTTTTACTTAAATGTAATGGTTTCTCCTCTAAAGACATAAAAACTGATGTTATGTAGATTTACAAAATACAATGCAATCATCTAACATTTCTTCAAATAAGAGTATATGGATAGGATTATTATAAAAATATTAAATTCAGTTGTGTTTTAACAAGAATTCAAATGATTTCTGATGGCAAATACTGTAATGTAATTGTAACATTTTTTTATTAACTTCAGTTCATAATTACTAATGCATTTTAATTTCTAATAAACTAATAATTTAACAAATTTAAAATGTTACTGAAATTAAAATTTCAGACTTCAAAAACATTTCTAGGAATGTGCCTTAAAATACTGCTACATTGAAAAATTTAGTAAAAAAAACAAGTGAAAAATTAGAGCATAAATGTGTGAAAATCTTTGAGCAAAAGCCATTCATCTGCATTGATTATAAGCAATTTTCATAATCACTTTGCATGGTATAATTTCATAATTTCTGAGAGTAAAAGAGTCAAACAGCTTATATCTAGAGAATAAGCCAGGCTTTCGGCTCAAGAGTATTTAGTGTGTATGTAGTAGTTGAGGTAAGTATTGATATTCAGGGGCCAGAGGGATAGTACAGCTCATAGGGTTTGCCTTTCATGCAGCCAACCTGGGTTCAATCCACAGCATCCCATATGGTCCCCCAAGCACTGCCAGGAATAATTCCTGAGCGCAGAGCCAGGAAAAACCCCTGAGCATCACTGGGTATGACCCCAAAAGCAAATAAATAAATAAATAAATCACAATCACAAATCACAAATCATCCTGTTATTCGTCGATTGCCTCGAGCAGGCCCCAGTAACATCTCTTTCATCCTAGCCCTGAGATTATATTCAAGGCTCTTTAGGAGAATGAGACCCATCATTGTTACTGGTATTTGGCATATTTGGTACGCCACGGGGAGTTTGCCAGACTCTGCCCTGTGGGCAGGCTACATTTGATAGCCTGCAAGTTTGTCCAAAGTAGGAATGAGATAATAAGATGTCATAAAAAGATGTCCTGATAAGGTTCCGGGAGCTGGATTTTATAGTCTCTGAGTCTTGGCCGTTGATGGGGTTACACGGCACCAGGGGGCCAGGTGGTGGGTGTGACCTCCGCTTACTGGAATTTGGAAGATCTGGGTGGAGGAACCTCGGCCCAAATCCGAGTAGGCTTGGAGATCTCGGCCCCATAACCCGTGTGACTTCGTCCCTCTGCTAGTACCTTCATGTGTGAGGAGAGTAGTCTCAGCATGGTGGTGGCTGGTCCTGGAGGTGCTGGAGCCCTGGTCGGGGTGGGGAGGAAAGCTCAACCCGCTCCCCTTCAAGGGGTCCTGGCGAGGACAGTCAGGCGCGGGGGCAGGAGACTGCACTGTACTCTTCCGGGAGCTGGTTTTTATAGTCTCTGAGTCTTGGACGCTGATGGGATTACACGGTGCCAGGAGGCCAGTTGGTGGGTGTGACCCCCGCCTACTGGAATTTGGAGGATCTGGGTGGAGGATGCTCGGCCCAAATCCATGTAGGCTTGGAGATCTCGGCCCCGGATAAATAAATAAATAAATAAAATAAAAAATCTTGATCTTCAATGTATATTGGCCTTCTTAATGGAGACGTTAGGAGTACCAGTGATATTAAAGTTTAGTTCTGTTCTGGAGCCAGAAAGGTACTACAGCAGGAAATGAACTTGCCTTGTCTACTATGACTGACCAATATTCTATATAGTCCCCCCAGCCTTACCAGTAATGATTCCTGAATGCAGCCAGGAGTAAGCTGTGAGCATTGTTGGGTGTATCCCTACCACCCCCATCCAAAAAGTCCTTTGTCATTGTTTTATTTTGATCTGACTACTGATTATTAGTTACTTAGAACTTACTTCCAGACAGTAAATAAGTAGAAGATGTTTTATGAAATAAGAATAAGTTACTCTGCTTTGTTTTTAACTTTTTGTATAGACACAAAGGAAAAATGCACTTAATGAAACACTTCAAAGAAGTAATAGTCGTATATATGCTGCTTCAGTTTTCATAGAGTATAAAATTAATAAGATTAACTCAAAAGCTTTAATTTAGACTGTGGTATTGAGGAATATGCATTAGATATTTTCTGTTTTAATTTCTTCAGTGTTTGTTATAAGAACAGATTTTTTTCCTTTAACATTTGTTGAAAAGTATTGAGGATCTTAATGCACCATATTGACAAAGTAATAAAAATAGCAAATTGCATTTCAGGACTTGTGCCAGTATCATTAAACTCCAAGTTATATCCCAAACAATAACAAGGGGAAAACAAAAACTGCAGTTCTTCTCTGGCTTAACTAAGGCCTTTATTAAACTCCCCGTTCAGGAGTCAGTAACTTCTAAATTCATTCTTTCCCCCCCCCCAAGTTTATATACTTAACAATAAGTGTTTATTTGTTAATATCTAGGATATTTTGACTTGACTTATTTAAAGCAGTTTGCCCATCTTTATTTCCTAATTTGCTTTCGAAAAAAAATTTCAGCAATATTAGTTCTCAGTTGACCACTGAAATTTACACTGAAACAAAGTAATTGAGTAATGCTCTTTTCTATGCTCAAGTATCCTTCCTTTGAACTTTATATATAAATAATTTAATTGTTCTATAATTAATACCTATTTTAGTTATATATAAACACCACCCCCAGTTCCACAATCTTAATTATACACTTGTCTATCATAAATTGAATAATATAATGGGAGTTTAATATACAATAAGTTTAATAAAGGGACTTTAATGTATAATAAATTTATACTATAATGTAAAAAGTAAAATATAATGTAAAAAGTGAATCTTCAGTGTGGTGTATCACACTTGAAATAAAAAATAGAAAGCCTGCATCAGAAAATTGCTATAACTTTTGTTCTAAGTGACAAAACTATTATTTTATAAAAAAAGTGTTAATTTGAATTTTATTATAGTGAAAATATATAGATAAGTGTACCTTATAACTTCATAACACTAATTCAGACTAACACTATGTTTTGTACCTGTTAATACTCCTGATGGAACAGGAAAAAATAAAATATTTATTTTTTTCCTCTTCATATTTTTTTTGATAGGAAACTTAATTGTCATCTTAATTCTAGAAAAAATTTAAAGCCATGTAAGTACCAGTTGGAGGTATTGGTGGATTATGTGAGGAGAACCAAGGCATATTTACTTGTGACAAATTTTTATCTGTTACTTTTTTGAAAATTCTTTGTAAAAGTGCTGGAATATAACTGTTCAACATTATACCACACCATATTCAATTGCTTTATACAATATTTCAGGAAATGGTCCAGCAGGTTTGCAGTGACTAAAATGAGATTCATCTCCAATATCGATTTACTCATCCCATGACAGCAGTTCCATCTTGAAAGCCCTTAGATGCTTTGAAATCCTCATTTTTGTTCAGTTGACTGTGAACTTATCTGCTTGTTCTTTGAAAATTGCAATAGGGAGGCGAGCTCTTACTAAATTTCTTCATGAACCATTTAAACTAACCTACATTTAAGGACTTCTGGAACTACAAATTCAAGATTTTTATTTACTTTATTCTCTTACAATTAGAATCAAATTAAGTATGGAACAGTTCAAATACAAAGAAAATTATTTAAAATTAGGAAATAGTCTTCATGTTCTACTTTGTGCAGGTTGGGTTACCCAAATGAAAAACTAGAATTCCATGTCAGCATGGCAAGATTATTGCACGCACCTCGATGTGTAATCATTATGACAAGATGTGGGATAGTAAGTCAATTTGTTTGTTCATTTAATTGTAATTTAGGAAGCATGTTTATATTAATACTAATACTGTTTGTGAAATACAAATTATCCCCACTATCACAACTACCAAAGTTCTGAAGATTCTGTACCATTGTCCTTGTATTACGTTAGTTCTTTTCTTCTCCCCAAACCCTCAAATCTCACCTTACACCATTTGGTACCCTCAGTTCTACCATTAAAATCCCAAAGTTTACAATCACTGAGTACTGGCCACTTTCCTTACTTTGTTTCTTTATATAACATATATAAGAGAGACTGTCAGATATTTCTCCTTCTTCCCCTGGTTTATTTTAACACAACTCCCTCTAACTGCACCCACATGGTAGCAAGGCAGATTTTAATCTTTTCTTATAGTGAGTAATGGGTTAAAGCGATAGCACAGTGGTAGGGCATTTGCCTTTCGTGCAGCCGGCCTGGCTGAGCTGGGTTCGATTCCTCTGCCCCTCTCAAAGAGCCCGGCAAACTACAGAGAGTATCTTGACAGCAGGGCAGAGCCTGGCAAGCTAACCGTGGTGTATTCATATGCCAAACACAGTAATAAGAAATCTCAAAATGGAAACGTTACTGGGCCCGCTCGAGCAAATCGATGAACAATGGTAGGACAGTTGTTGATACTGAGTAATATATTACATGAATATTACAGTGAGTAGGGCTGGAGGGATAGCACAGCGGTACGGCGTTTGCCTTGCGTCTGAGCAGTCTGGCGGGCAGTCTGGCTGAGCTGGATTCTATTCCTCCACCCCTCTAGGAGAGCCCGGCAAGCTACCAAGAGTATCTCGCCCACACGGCAAAGCCTGGCAAGCTACCCATGGTGTATTCGATATGCCAAACTCAGTAACAACAAGTCTCTCGATGGAGACATTACTGGGACCGCTCAAGCAAATCGATGAACAATGGGAGGACAGTGCTACAGTGCTACAGTGCTATGGTGAGTATGTTTATATATCTATCACAATTTCTTTATCCCTTCCTCCATTGTAGTATATTTGGGTTACTTCCAGAATTTAGCTAGTGTTAATCCCACTTAAATTTAAAAAAAGCATATACATATTGATGCTAATGAAGTATTTTGTGGACTGTTGCCACAGAGTAAAATTTCTTGGTCATATGGCAAATCTACCTTATATGTAGTATATACTGAAAAATCATTTCCATAGTTTATATTGTTCTACCCTAAGCACTGAGCCAACAATGGGCCAAAGTTTTCTTTTTATTAATCAAAAGATAATTGCACAGAGGGAAACATTATAAGAAAGACAAATAAAATCATGAAATAAAGTTATTTATTTTCTAACCACAGAAGAGAGAAATAGAAACAGCTTATGAAGACCAGGTTTAAATCACTATGTAGAGAGCTGAATGAGGTTATCTGAGGGTTTAACTTGAACTGAGAATAGAAATAGAAAACTAAGGAGACTAAAGAGATCTCTCACTTTTATTAAACTAGAATGGTTTATCTTGAAGCAGAGTTAACACTTCAGTCAAATTATTGTTAAAACTTCACCCTTTTAAAGAGCAAAGAGATAGTACATAGGATAGGGTGTTTGCCTCACCTGTAGTGACCCAGATTTGATACCTGGCACTCCAGAGTGTCCCCTGAGCCCCACCACAAGCGATCTTTGATTGAGGAGAAATACATAATACTGAATACTTCAGAGTGTGGACCCCAAAACAAACAAACCAAAACTTTCTTTGAAAATCATCTTCAGGAAACCCTGGGAAAGAGAAAATTAATTATCTGGAAGATAGGAGTAGCAGGTGAGACTGAAATCCAATGGTGAAGATGTTAAATATGTTTATATGTGTCAAATAGGCAATTTAATGGACTGTGATGATTTGAACAATAGTTAGAAGATACTTTATATGTACTCTCCCTCTCTGGCTCATTAGAATATGATAATGTATAAATAGTTACCATCAATTATAACAGTACACAACTTTTATTTTAAACTACTGCTGATTTTTCCAGGAATCCAACTCCTCTTGTGCTGCTGAAAGTAGTTCTACCTATGTTTTATTTTTCCCCTAAATATGATCACTGTATCACTGCCATTGCCATCCCGTTTTTCATCAGTTTACTCAAGTGGGTGCCAATAATGTCTCCATTCGTCCCAGCCCTGAGATTTTAGCAACCGCTCCTTACTCGTCTTTCCCAATGACTGCCATATTGGAGGCTCTTTCAGGGTCAGGGGAATGATACCTGTTATTGTTACTGTTTTTGGCATATCGAATATGCCACAGGAAGCTTGCCAGGCTCTGCCGTGAGAATTTAACTTAACCAGCGATTTAATTTTCTAGAATCTATCTCAAAATCACAAAGTCACAATTTTGAAAAGACATTTGCAGTTATATGTTTATTATGCTATAAAGTCATAATAATCTAGATATGTAAACAAATTAAGTGTCTAAAACCAGGTGAGTAGATAAACTATGATATACATACACAAACATGTGTACACATACACACACACAAACACAAAACGGAACATTACTTTGGCTTATAAGAAAAGACGAAATCATACAATTTACCAGACTGTGGATAGAACTAGAGAATAATGTTGAGTGAAGTAAGCAGAATAGATTATCCCATTGCAATATATATTCAAGGATATTTCTCCTTTATTTTATGTTTGTGACCCTTTTAAAATTTTTCTTTTGAATGCTTCCTACTTCTCAGAGGGCTTTTAATTTTTTGTCTGGTGGAATACAATCAAATAAAGAAATACTTTGGTTTTAGACGTCAAATTCTGCGTTTGCTTCGTAATTTATATATAATCTATAACTTAAGTACTTAATCTCCCCACATTTTCATTTGATGCTTTCATTATTTGATTTTATGCTAAAACATTTAGACCACTAGGAATACTTTGTTTGGTATTTGTCAATTATGTTCTACATTTTATATTTTCAAATAATTTTGATGAGCAATAGCACAGCAGTAGGGCGTTTGCCTTGCGCACTGCCGGCCTGGCCGAGCTGGGTTTGATTCCGTCGCCTCTCTCGGAGAGCCCGGCAAGCTACTGAGAGTATCTCGCATGCACAGCAAAGCCTGGCAAGTTACCTGTGATGTATTCAATATGCCAAACAGAGTAACAAAACCTCTCAGAAAAATGGAGACGTTACTGGGCCCATTCAAGCAAATCAATGGACAATGGGAGGACAGTGTTTGTTTCATTTGTTTTGATGAGGGTGAGATAAACTAGTATTCTTTTTCTTTTAATTCATTTGTTTTCAATCATATTCTAACATAAGTTGACATATCTCTAGATGTATGGATATTGGTCAGATAAATATATCTAAGACTCAGATATTTGATTTCTCTAGGGTAGCAACCAAATAGGACAAATATAAACTTTTGTAGTGGCATAAAAATGATATTATCTAATATAGTTTCTTTTCAATCAATTCTAGGTATAATTAACTGCTCTAATACTTTTTATCATAGCTATATTAATTTTTATATTATTTATAATGAGTATATTGTTGGAAATTTTTGTAATATTAAAGTATTACATGATATCTGGTAATATTTTGTGTTGTAGATTTGATGTTAGGATGTAAATTTTGTAATTATTGGTATAAAATTATTGAGTTGTATAAAGAATCAAAACACCAAAGTCAAATGTTCTTTGAGGCTAAAATGCTGTGAATCATGTATATTTTAAACATTCATTTGGAGACATTGACTGCTATATGGTTTCTTTTAAGCAATATAATATGACCTCAGCATAAATACATTTTGAGGATTGGTTTCCCAAATATTGCAATGAGGTTTCAGTTCTTTCTCTTTTTTCTAAATACATTTAGAGTAATTATCATTTAAAATTCAACTTATTGAGTTAAGGTATAGGTTATTAACCTACAAAAAGTAAATTGAGTGGAATATTGTGTAAATTACAAAGGATATCCACAGCATTAAAACATTATTGAATAGTTTCTAAGCCACAAACACCTATAACCAGTGTCAACTCAGGAAGGACTCTGTTTCAGTTTTGAATCACTCAAATGATTCAAAATAGCATATTCTACCACATCAATTTACTTTGTATGGGAGTGTCACCTTCTGACCTTTGGCCCGCTTTAGTTACTAAACATCTGCTTCCAAATGAAAAAAGATGATTTTTTCAATGGAAGACATAAAAACACCAAATATATGCCTAATTGCCCAGCTGGCTGGGTTTAGAATAAAACACTAGAAAGCTGATTGGTGAATTGATTTTGCCATTTGCTGTGGTTTTCTGCAAGCATCTAATCAATTTGATAGTGTGCTGACCCATTTTGGCGTTATTGTGCTTTCTGTAATATTTATCTTTTATATATTTCAGCCTTGTGTATTTTAATACATGTATAGAATTAATGTACTGTCCTCATGCTATTCCAGAGCTTTAGCATGGAATGTTAGAAAATGCACGAGGTATCTATGATTTTTAAAAGTAATTTTGTTTTCATAATAATAATAAGAAAAATGTTTCTATATATGACTTACTTAGTATAAAATGGTAATTAAGATAGGGACAAAATTTGAGATACAAGATTCGAATACTAAATCAATAATAAATATGATACTCCCTCCCTATGTACTTGATTCATCAATTCCAGAATTTGAAAGTAACCCTAAATGTCCTCTTTATCACCATGCCACCTAATACTGAAATTTCCTCTACAATATCTCCACCATGTGGTTATTTGGCCAAAGTCATCACTGTGATAAGAAACACAGGATGTCTGGAAGAAATTAAATCTACCCTTTTCCAACCTCATAGTCCCTCTTTATGCTGAGCTCAGACTGATCTGTCTGAAATTCCTAAAAATTGGTTTTAGTTTTGTGTACATTAGTACCTATGTCGCAGGCTCAAAATCATCCTTATTGATGATCACTTCCTATTGTAAGGCTTCCTAATATACAAATACTTATTGACTATACATTTCCAGATGTCCCCTTTCAGTGTTGCATTTATATTCTATTAAAATAAAAGGCATATATATATGTATATATAATATACTTAAACAGGTAGCTAATTTTTAAATGAAAGACAAACTATTATTTTTTTGACAACATTTTTGCCATGGTGCTTCTACCAGTGTGGCCTGAGAGGACTAATTAAACACATACTATTAACTGGTCAACAACTCTACAGCTTCAAACAAATATATCCCTTTTCAATGATTATGCAGTTGTTTTTGGCTGAGTATACCTAGTGGAAAACCTTTGCTCAGATTAACTGTGAGCTTTCAAATCTCAACTTTCATTCAAATTAAATGTTTAATGAATTTTGTTTGAAATGTCTACTTTAATATTTACCATTCTATTCGTTCAGCTAGATATAATCAATTTATTACTGAGGTATGTGCAAATTTCTAGAAGGTAAGTAATACAGCGTACTTTCAGTGGATCCCCAGTGCCACCCATGACCACATTATTAAATTCCTTTTCCACTATAGGGACATGATTTCCTTCTTCCTGGCCACCTCTGTCTCACAAGGAGCACTGACTCTCCAGATTTTACCTCCAAGTATCCTGCAACAAAAAGAAAGGCAGAAGAAGAAAAACTGAACAATTACAGCTGATTTTGGTGGGGTGATTTTATTTTTTGTCTTTTAAGTATCTTCAGACATCAGTGCAAGGAAAATATCTTATTTGTGATAATTCTTACTGTATGATAACATTGGTTTGTGCTTTCTCCTCTGCCACAAAGAGTTTAGGTTTGTCGGGCTACACCTATCACAGTGCTCCCAAGTCAACCCCATTCCTTTGTGTGCTTCTCTGTAACTGCCCTGTGCTCTCTTCCACAACCAGTTAATCACCTTTTTTTCCCTAATCAGATTCTGTTAACTCGTAAGGTCAGATCCTTCTAAAGCACTGAACTTGTATTGTTAGTTAAATATTGTCTTTCTCCCCTCCTTATGTCTTTTGCATAGTTTACTTTAAAGTAATGTCCTTTTTGTATGGATACAGGAAGACAGTTAATATTATGTTTTTGTAACTTGGGAGTTAATTGACTCCAAATAATATTCACTCTTGAGCATCTGCTTTCTTGACTTAAGCCTCAGTTGCCCTTAGTTCCTAGAACCCCAAAAGCAGGATCCAGACCAGGCACTGAATGGCCCCAGGGCAAGCTGTGATCTACCCAGGCATCAAAATGGGCCAGGCCAAAGCGCCACAATATTTAACTATAAGTTAAGAGAATGGTCATGGACAAATGCTGTCATGATCCAAAAAGTAACAACGGGGTTAAGACCCTGCTAGAGTTAGGAAAGACTAATCTAGGCTGAGCACTGTAGTCTGAGATCTATAGCAAGATGGTTCTAGGAGAGCAATCCTATAAGATTGATGTATCCCTTACTATGTCCACACCAAATGATTAATATTATGAATGTTTATATGTTTGTTGGACAAAGAGAGGAGAAACACACCCATGGAATTCTGTTCTTAGGTGTGTCATCCAGCTGAATGAGAATCTGTCCTAGAAGAAGCTTCCCCTGAGGGAGGGACTTTACCTCTGTTGATTGCATGACAGCATCTGCATGTAATTATTATCCCAACCCCTCATGATTTGGGATCTTAACTAGGCAGTAAAAGTGGGCTGGGGAGCAAGAAGATTGAAGGAGAAGGAGAATGAAGTAGAAGCAAGAGACAGAAGCAGGAGGGAGAAATAAGAAGGAATAGGACCAAAGAGGAGGATGAGGGGGATCAGGGAAGGAGTTGAGGAAGGGAATAGAGACGAGATTGGAATAAACTGCAACCGACATCAACAAGCCTGGCCCTTATTCCCTCCTTTGTCCTCCCTTCACCATGGACCTCCCTGAAGGTGGGGAAAGCACCCGAGACTACAGAACACAGGCAGCAGAGAGAGAGAGAAAGAGCCACCGAGTGGCCCCTTCATAATTTTGTTTAGTAAATACACATCTTACTAAGAAGTAAAAATAACTTTTCCAAATATGTGTTGAATATCAACAAATTTTACTCAGTGATTAGGTCATAAATAGAACCAGAATATATTTCCAAAGATTGGAAAATAACACACGCATGATAATTTTCACTCTCCAAAACATACGGTGCTTGCAATATCTAGCAGGTATTTATACTCTTGGTAGAAGTGAAATTTACTTTGATGATTTTGAAAACCATTTTTCAATTGATCTAATCGCTTTAAATATGCAAAATTTCTAATTCAAAGGTCCCAATCCTATCAGTACCTTTGATTTACTTATGCAGAAGAATGTACTAAAATGTTTGTTAAGGCATTACACTGAAAAATGATTAAATAATAATAGAAAATATATTTCTATATTCATCACATTCTGACAGATAAGCCTTAAATAATACAAAAGTCATAATAATGGGGGCAGAGTGACAGTACAGCAGGTAGGGTGCTTGCCTTGCTCTCGTATGATCTGTATTCCATTCCATGCATCTGAATAGGGTCCCCCAAGTACCGTTAGGAGATCCTCAGCGTAGACCCAAGAATAACCCCCTGATCATCTCCTGGTGTGGCCCAGAAAAACAAGCAACAACAATAAGAAGTTCCAATAGTAGACAAAGTTTATGAGACCATTTGTATAAAGAAAACACATAAAAGTAATGTTCAACATTAGAAAATACAGATTTTAAAAACATGATAAAATTGGATTTACATATTGTACACAATCTTTTTTTGTATAGAGTGCTTCAAGGAAAACATGGCAAACCATGCACAATGAAGTTATGCTCTAATTAAGGAAAACTTTTCTGAAATAGTGTGACAAAGAAAAACAAAATGACAGACATCTATCAAAATTTTTAACAAACCTAAGTAGGAATTAAATATAAAGTTGCATGGTATTTAGATTTAGCAGACTAAAGCCATTAAAATACACAATATATAGTAATGCAAAAGAGAAGTTACAAATAATAACAGTCTGAATTGAGATATAGGATTTCAATAGTAAATCAATGATAAACTTGATAAGTCCTCCCTATATACTTGATTCATTTCAAATATATCGAAAAAATAACAGATGTAATGATGCGAAGACCATTAGAATCTGAAGGAGAGGTGTTGTTTAATACTTATGCACTTATATTCCTACAGCTAAAACAGGATTTCTAATCTTATGTGTTTAAATTTACTTTTTTAATGAATGGAAGAAAAATAATAACTGAAAATTATTGCGGTATCAATTGTAGAAGTTACTATAAAATTCACGGCTCTTTAGGAGAATAAAATAACAACAGGCATTAAATAATTCAAGAGTATATATATTTGGTGCACATGTGTAAATGTTTTAAAGCGTTATTGATATATAGATCCCTTAATATTAATGTAAATTTGTTAGATAGTTTTTTAAATTTGAAATTCATATTGCCTTGATAAGTATCACTATCTCAGACTATTTTAGTCGACAGCTTTTCCTAGGTTTTTTTTTTTCACCAGCCTTTTATTTTGAACCTATATTTATCAAAACTGTTTAGATACCACTAGAATTCAAAAGATAATCTGAGTATAACACGAAAGATTTTATGCGCTGAAATGGAGAACCTACAGGGAATGGATACATTTTTGGAATCTTATAACCTTCAGACCTGAGTCAGGAGGAAGCATAAACCTGAACAAGCAATTTACTAACATGAAAATTGAAACAGTAATCAAGTCTCCCACAAATATAATCCTGGTCTCAGATGGTTTCACCAGTGAGTTCTTCTAAATCTTTAAAGAATTCCTATTTACCGTCCTTCTCAGTTTCAGACAGAAACTCAAAGAAATGAGAAATTTTCTGAACAGTTTCAGGGGGCAAAGTCTTACAAAGAAAGAGTATAAAATAAAATTGCAGACAAATATCCTTGATGTACATAGATGAAAAGACCTTTAAATAAAATATTAGTGAATATAATTCAACAATGCATTTAAAGAATTATACACCATGGTGGCATAGTACTTATTCCCAGGGCATAGGATGGTCCAGAATACACAAGTCATTCAATCTGATACTCCATACTAATTTAAGGAAAGATAAAAATCATGCCAATAGATGCAAAGAAAAAAATTCAGCAGAAACTAAGAAAAACTTTTGATAAAAGCTATCAACTAAAAGTTTAACATAGTGAAGGCTATCACAAACCTGTAACTAACATCACACTCAATAGTAAAAACCTTTAATAAGAAATTAATATCAGGAACTATATCATATTTTTGTTATGCCTCCACTGTTTCAGCAATTAAAAATGGAATATTTAAATATAAATATATGTACCACTGTCCTCCCATTGTTCATTGATTTGCTCGAGTGTGCCCAGTAACGTCTCCATCATGAGACTTGTTGTTATTGTATTTGGCATATTGAATACATCATGGGTAGCTTGCCAGGCTTTGCCGTGCGGGCAAGATACTCTAGGTAGCTTGCCGAGCTCTCCAAGAGGGGCAGAGGAATCAAACCCAGCTCAGCCGGGCCGACTGCACGCAAGGCAAACACGCTACCACTGTGCTATCATATATTAATATAAAATTCAACGTCAAACATTAATATAACTAGTCTGTTAATATGCTTTATCATATTTATATAAAATAAAATGAGATATAAGAAAAATATTATACTAAATTTTACTTAATTTTAACTGTCCTCCCGTTGTTCATTGATTTGCTCAAGTGGGCCGAGTAACATCTCCATTGTGAGACTTGTTATTAGTTTTTAGCATAACAAATATGCCATGGAGAGCTTGCAAGGCTCTGCTGTGTGGGCAGGATATTCTCGGTAACTTGCCGAGCTCTCCGAGAAAGATGGAGAAATCGAACCTGGCTCAGCCACATGCAAAGCAAATGCCGTACCCGCTGTGCTATCGCTCCGGCCCTTACTTAATATATTAAATAAAATGAGAATCTACTTCATACACTATACAGGTAAATTAACTGTTTCGAAACTAAAAGAATACATTAAAATTCACTGATATGACTGAAAATGAGGCAAAATTTAAGTATTTAGCTCTGTTATACGTGATAAAAACTGGCAATGTAGAAAGCATTTTTATATGCAAAGTAGTAACAGAAGCAATTAGTAAATGTAATATGAGTGCACAATATTTCTACACAGGAAATTATAGTGGCTGTATTAAATATATAGCATATTATTACATATAATATTAATATAAAATGCATTTTATATAATCAAAATGTGCAATTTACTATAGTAAAAGTTTGCTAGCTATTCTTATATATGTATTACACAAAAGATTATACCTTAATAAAAATTAATATATTTGAGTACATCTGACAGTGAGACTAGTTGCTGGTACAGAGAATTTTGTATGTCATGACTTACCTCTGAACAATAGCTACTCATCTAAAGCATTTTAATGAATGCATTGAGAAACAATATATTAAGAATATAGATTGTTTCTAATAGCTTATGTGTGAAAGTATTTTTTAAGGGCATTTGCCTTGCACACGGCCAACCTGGCCAACCCAGGTTCAATTCCTTCGTCCCTCTCAGAGAGCCCAGCAAACTAACAAGAGTATCTCACCCACACAGCAAAGCCTGGCAAGCTACCTGTGACGTATTCAATACGCCAAACACAGTAACAAGTGTCACAATGGAGACATTACTGGGCCCGCTTGAGCAAATTGATGAACAACGGGAGGACAGTGATAGTGATCAGCGTTTCATATGTAAAAATTACATGTGTTTTGCTCCTAGTGTTTGTCATCCTTTTTGCAACAACAAAAAAGGTAAATATCAGTTTCATAAAGTGTGGAAGATGGAACTGGAGAGATAGTGCAGCTGGTAGGGCTTTTGTCTTGCACACAGCTCACCCAGGTTGTATCCTCAGATATATGAACCATATCTGGGATATGTGGTTCACCTAACACCACAAGGAGAAATTCCTGAATGCAGAGCCAGGAGCAAACTCCAGGAAACCTCCAGGTGTGGCCCAAAGGAAATATCTAAATGAGCAAATAAAGGAAGACATTTTCTAGATTTTTCTTTCTCTCTGGTCTTTTGTTCTTATGTGAAAAATATTCCTGGAACACAAAAAAATTCAATATGCATGGATTGCATTTTAAATGAGCTATAAATTAGCCAACTATTTTTTCTCTAGAATATCATCCAGTATTCAAAAAAATGATCTGCCAACGCTTAAGTTCTATAGACTAAGAAACATCTTCATCACCAACTAATGTGGTACAGTGTTCTCTAAAGACCTGAGCAGAAACGACAGCCTTGTCTCCACATCTGTCTCCTCCAGGTGGCGGTTGTGCTTCCTTCCCCACTGTTTTCTTCATTAATGCTAATTTAGACTTTTCAGATTTGGCAACTCCTTTGCAAAATTCAAGCATTTTCCTCCCTTAGAGGGATAGATCTGAGAATTTGCAAGACTGATTAAATTTTTAAAAAATAGTTATGGAGGAAACCTCATGGCCTCAAAGATATTACTATTTTTTTCAACAGAGAGTTCTGTGCACCAGCATAATTCTCAGTATGGTAAACAAATCTGCATTCCAAGAATCCTCATTCCATGAGGAATTTGGATAAGTAGTTTGAAAAACAAACTTTGTATTTTTTTTCCACAAGTGAATGAAATCTAAAACTATCCTGCAATGCAATATTTTATTTTCTTTTACACCAAATCTTTGAAATGTGTACAAGAGGCCCTGGCAAACATCACTTGCATATTGTTTTCTGTAAAAGGAAATAACCAACTTTGTGGTAAGAAGTAGCTCTTTTAATTTAGAAAACAAAAATGATAATTTTAAGAAATTAGGAGCTGACGGCAGCGCCCATCTCAATTCCAGGTCAGAACAGCTGCCAGCTCGCGACCCTGGGACCTCCATCTTTCCCTGCAGGACCACAGGTGTCCCCCGAGATGCCTGAAGAGAAGCAGTTTTGAGCGTCTGCCCTGCCCTCTTCACTCCTGACCTGACTGCGGCGCCCATCTCATCCCAAACCCAGGGTTCTGTAGAGGCGTGGCCTCCTCAAAAGTGGGCGTGGCCTCAAAGTGGGCGTGGCTTAATTTCCTGCGGGCCAACGCTGACGTGGCCGCTGGTTGTTTTCCCACACTAAGGAACCTAGTCCCCAGGGAATCTAGTAACCCAACCTACTCAGCAATATGAAGAAACAAAGAAAATCTCCAACACAAGGGGAGAACAACGAAAACAATCTAGACCATTCTGTCAATACAGCTCACCTAAGGGACCTCTCTGACATAGAATTCAGGTACGAAGTCATCAAGATGTTCAATCAACTCAATGAAACAGTCAGACAGACAGCCAGTAACACCACAGAAAAAATCGACAAATTACGAGAAGAAATGAGGGCAGAAATGTCACGATTAAAAGATTCCATAGATGAAATGAGAAATTCAGTTTCTTCTCTTAAAAATAGAATGACCACAGCTGAAGAGAGAATCAGTGAGCTGAAGATCAGCTGCAACAAGCCAACACGCAACAACAAACAGTGGCAAGGGACCTCAAAATGGCTCTACAGAGAATCAGAGTCCTAGCAGATGACTCCAAGAGGAACAATATTAGAATCATGGGACTACCTGAACCTCAGGGAAACAATCCCAACGAAAAAAACACCGTCAAACAAATCATTGCTGAAAACTTCCCAGAGCTGCACAATGCAGCCATTCAGGTTCAAGGAGCCCGAAGGGTGCCAGCTAAAAGAGACCCCAACAAAAACACTCCAAGACATATCATACTTAGAATGATCGATACTGCCGATTGAGACACAATACTGCAAGCAGCAAGAGCAAAGAAGGAAATCACATACAAAGGAGCATCCCTTAGATTCACAGCAGACCTATCAGAGGAAACCCTACAAGCCCGAAGGCAGTGGCGAGATATAGTCAAAAAACTCACGGAAATGAATGCTTCCCCAAGAATACTCTACCCGGCTAAACTCTCCCTCAAAATCGAAGAAACAGTACACTATTTTATAGATAAACAGCAGCTCAGGAACTTCATAGACTCAAAACCAAACCTAAAGCAAGGCCTAAAGGGGCTACTATAAGAAAAGACAAACCCTACAACCACAACACACCCGCACAGAAACATGACACAAAACCCCATAACCATTCTCTCTCTCAATGTCAACGGTCTAAATTCACCAGTTAAGAGACACAGAGTGGCAAAATGGATACAGAGACAGATCCCAACATTCTGCTGCCTACAAGAAACTCACCTCAACAGCCAGAGCAAACACAGACTCAAAGTCAAAGGATGGAAAACAATCCTGCAAGCAAACAACTCCCTCAAAAAAGCTGGGGTGGCCATACTAGTATCCGACAACATTAATTTCACCTTGAAAAAGATTAGAAGGGACAGTGAAGGCTATTTTCTCTTCATCAAGGGATACGTACAACAGGAAGAAATCACACTCTTAAATGTATACGCACCTAATGAGGGAACAGCTAAATATTTAAAACAACTGCTAACAGATTTTAAGCACGACATCACTATCAACACAATAGTACTTGGAGACTTCAACATCGCCTTATCATCTCTGGATAGATCAACACGAACAAAACCCAGCAAGGAATTATTGGCTTTGAAAGAAGTAATAGAAGAGAAAGGGCTTATGGACTTATACAGGGCTTTACACCCCAAAAAGAAAGAATACACATTCTTCTCCAGTGCACACGGAACATTTTCCAAAATAGACCATGTGCTAGGACACAAAACATACCTCAACAGAATCAAGAAGATAGAAATAGTATCAGCCATCTTTTCAGACCATGATGCACTGAGGATAGAAGTGAATCACACACAGACACGGAGAACCAAATCAAACACCTGGAAATTAAACAACTCGATGCTGAACAATGAGTGGGTCAGGAACGAAGTCAAGGATGAAATCAAAAGATACCTGGAAACAAATGAGAATGAAGACACAAACTACCAGAACTTATGGGATGCAGAGAAAGCTGTATTAAGGGGAAAATTTATAGCTCTGCAAGCCTATCTTAAGTCGATAGAAATGATGCACATAAACAATTTGACCTCACAGCTCAAGACCTTAGAAAAGAATCAACAGAAAGAGCCTAAATCAGGCAGAAGGAAAGAGATCATAAAACTTAGAGCAGAAATCAACGACATGGAAAACAAAGAAACAATCCGAAAGATCAATGAAACCAAGAGCTGGTTCTTCGAGAAAATAAATAAGATAGATAAACCACTAGCAACACTCACAAAGAAACAGAGAGAGAGAACCCTAATAAATCGAATCAGAAATAAGAATGGGGATATCACAACAGAAACTAAAGAAATTCAAGAGATCATCAGAGACTACTTTGAAAGTCTCTATGCCACGAAACACGAGAACCTGGAAGAAATGGATAAATTCCTGGATTTCTACCATCTCCCAAAGCTGAATCAAGAAGATATAGAGTGCCTGAATAGACCTATTCACATCAAGGAAATTGAAACTGTAATCAAAAGTCTTCCCAAAAACAAAAGCCCAGGCCCAGACGGATTTACCAGCGAATTTTTCCAAACATTTAAAGAGGACCTATTGCCAATTCTTCTCAAGCTTTTCCAGGAAATTGAAAAAACAGAAACTCTCCCAAACAGCTTCTATGAAGCCCATATCTCTCTAATACCAAAAGGAAACAAAGACACCACAAGAAAAGAAAACTACAGGCCAATATCCCTGATGAACACGGATGCGAAGATTCTCAACAAAATACTAGCCAATAGAATACAACAACTCATCAAAAAGATCATACATCATGACCAAGTGGGATTCATCCCAGGGATGCAAGGATGGTTCAACATTCAGAAATCAATCAACATAATCCATCATATCAACAAAAGAAAAGATAAAATCATATGATCCTATTAATAGACGCAGAGAAAGATTTTGACAAGATCCAGCACCCATTCATGATGAAAACCCTTGCCAAAATGGGGATAGAGGGGACTTTCCTCAATATAGTTAAAGCCATCTACCACAAACCTACAGCAAACATCATCCTCAATGGGGAAAAACTGAGACCCTTCCCCCTAAGGTCAGGGACGAGACAAGGATGCCCACTCTCTCCACTAATGTTCAATATAGTACTGGAAGTACATGCAATAGCGATTATGCAAGAAAAAGATATTAAGGGCATCCAGATAGGGAAAGAAGAAATTAAGCTCTCACTATTCGCAGATGACATGACACTATACTTAGAGAACCCTAAAACCTCTACCAAGAAACTCCTAGAAACAATAGGCTTGTATAGTAAAGTGGCAGGCTATAAAATCAATACCCAAAAATCCATGGCATTCCTATACGCAAATAGTGAAAGAGAAGCAAGTGACATGAAGAAAACAATCCCATTCACAATTGTGCCCCAGAAAATCAAGTATCTAGGAATCAGCTTAACTAAGGAAGTAAAGGACCTGTACAAAGAAAACTACAAAACGCTACTTCAGGAAATAAAAGAGGACATGAGATAATGGAAAGATATCCCCTGCTCATGGGTCGGGAGACTTAACATTGTCAAAATGGCAACACTACCCAAAGCATTGTATAAATTCAATGCAATCCCTATAAGGATACCCATGACATTCTTCAAAGAAATGGAGCAAACACTCCTGAAATTTATATGGAACAATAAGCCCCCACGAATAGCTAAAGCAATTCTTGGGAAAAAGAAAATGGGAGGAATCAACCTCCTTAACTTCAAACTCTACTACAAGGCAGTAATAATTAAAATAGCATGGTACTGGAACAAAAGCAGAGCTGCAGACCAATGGAACAGAGTTGAATATACTGACATTTCCTCCCAAACATATAATCATCTAATTTTTGATAAGGGGGCAAGAAAAGTGAAATGGAGCAGGGAAAGCCTCTTCAACAAACTGTGCTGGCAAAATTGGACGGCTACATGCAAAAAAGTGGGCTCAGATCTCTGCCTAACACCATGCACAAAAGTAAGATCAAAATGGATTTATGACCTCA
The DNA here is from genome assembly GCF_029834395.1 of Sorex fumeus. NCBI lineage: Eukaryota > Metazoa > Chordata > Mammalia > Eulipotyphla > Soricidae > Sorex > Sorex fumeus. The sequence goes on from NW_026606065.1 coordinate 57,593,907, forward strand.
ACATCAGACCAGAATCCATAATTTTTATTGAAGACAAAGTCGGCAAAACTCTCCATGATATTGAAGCTAATGGTATCTTCAAAGATGTCATGCCACTGGCCGAGCAAGTGAAAACAGAGATAGACAAATGGGATTATCTCAAACTAAGAAGCTTCTGCACCTCAAAAGAAACATTGACCAAAATACAAAGACAGCCTACAGAATGGGAAAGGATATTCACCAAGTACACATCCGACAAGGGGTTGATATCAAGGATATACAAGGTACTGGTTAAACTCCACAAGAAGAAATCACCCAACCCCATCAAAAAATGGGGTGAGGAAATGAACAGGAACTTTCGCAAAGAAGAAATTCGAATGGCAAAAAGGCACATGAAAAAATGCTCTACATCACTAATCATCAGAGAGATGCAGATCAAAACCACAATGAGATATCATTTCACACCACAGAGACTGGCCCACATCCACAAGAACAAAAGCAACAGGTGCTGGCGCGGATGTGGCGAGAAAGGGACCCTCCTTCACTGCTGGTGGGAATGCCGGCTGGTCCAACCCTTTTGGAAAACAGTATGGACGACTCTCAAAAAATTCGAATTTGATCTGCCATTTGACCCAGCTATAGCACTCCTGGGAATATATCCCAGAGAGGCAAAAAGGTATAGTCGAAGTGACATCTGCAATTGTTTGTTCATTGCAGCACTCTTTACAATAGCCAGAATCTGGAAAAAACCTGAGTACCCAAGAACAGATGACTGGTTAAAGAAACTTTGGTACATTTACACAATGGAGTACTATGTAGCTGTTAGAAAAGATGAAGTTATGAAATCTACATACAAGTGGTACTACATGGAAAGTATCATGTTAAGCGAAATGAGTCAGAAAGAGCGGGATAGACACAGAAAGATTGCATTCATCTGGGGAACATAAAGCAACAAAAAGGGAGACTAACACCCAAGAATGGCTGAGATTAGTACCAGGAATTTTGCTCCATGAATGGAAGGCCAGCCACAGGCTCTAGGTGAAAAGGAAGCTCAGATAGAGAAGAGAGTACCAAATGAAGGGTGTTGTGAGGGCCCTCCCAGGGTGGGAGAAGCATGCTAAAAGTAGTCGATAGACCAAACATGATTGCCACTCAAAGCCTCTCTTGCAAAACACAGTACCCAAAAGAAGAGAGAGAGAACAAGGGGGAATACCCTGCCACAGAGGCAGGATGGGACGGGGGGGGTGGGCGGGGATGAGGGTTGGGGGGGGATGCTGGGACCCGTGGGGATGGATGACGGGCACTGGTGGAGGGATGGGCACTTGATCATTGTATAACTGAAACCCAAACACAAAATTTGTAAGCCTATAACTGTACCTCATGGTTTTTCACTAATAAAAAAAGAAAAAAAAACTAAAAAAAAAAGAGGTAAAATTCGGAAAGGTAACTGGATATTATTACATAGAAAATAAATCATTGATGAATTGGTTATAAAACATCATTAATTTAAGTAATATAAAAATATTTAAAGACCCAAGTTTTAATTGACCTCCACAAAGCAGTCAGTACTCATGTCTTATTTATGACTCTGCTTTCAGGGATAACTATTAGTAATGATCCGTGGACCATATGAAATGCCAAGAGTAAAACTGGGGTTTGTTGTAAGAAGGTAAACATTGTGTTAGCTTCCTGGCCCCAAAGACCAACAATTTTAAACTAGAATGTTTCCCTAATAATTTATGTCATATAAATTATAAACATTTATATTTCGGTTAATCTTGCTGTGATATATATATATATATATATATATATATATATAAATATATATCCATAGATATGAGTTGCTGTATACAAGCATATTTGTGTACATATTTATATATATTCCAATACTATCTCTGTAAAATGATAAAATTTTCGATGCAGGTAAGACAACATATTAGGTAAATCAAATATTTTACACTTGCACTAGGCTAATGCAGAAGAGAAGGAATAAGGAAATTGGGTAACAGTGTTTTTTGACTTCTAGAAAGAACCAAGACAAATTAATTGGTGACAACTGTATCAATAGTGGTATATATTGCAAATCTTGTATAGACAAGCTATAGAAATAGGCAAGCTGTAGAGTCATAAATAAAAGCTATCATTTTATTATTGTTCGGTTGATGAAAGAAGGCCTTCTGGATAAAATGCTACTGGAGCACTATTTACGTAAAAGGTAAAGGCCCTCCCGTTGATCGTCGATTTGCTCGAGCGGGCCCAGTAACGTCTCCATTGGAGACTTTGTTGTTACTGTGTCTGGCATATCGAATACTCTCGGCAGCTTGCCGGGCTCTCCGAGAGGGGCGGAGGAATCGAACTCAGGTCGGCCATGTTGGCCGCGTGTAAGGCGAACGCCCTACTCGCTGTGCTATCGCTCCAGCCCTATTTACTATAACCAAAATACAACCAAGTGTTCAAGAACAAATGACTGAAAAGGAATCTATGGTATATACAATATATACAGGAATGAGATGAAAATGTAGACCATTTACATTTTATCTGGGAAGCCTTGAACTCAGTCCCCAGCACCTTACTCTCTGTTCCCACAGCTGCATAGAGAATGAACTAAGTACCCCCGACAATATCTGGAGTAGCTATGTCTCTTCTACCCCTCTAATGCTGGGTATAGTCTCCATAATAATTGTGACAGCAGTGAACAAAACACACTGTTTTAATTTGAAAATAAATTAAGAGAAACAAAACATATTGTCCCTAATACTTATAAACAGTAGAAACAATATGCATAATAAAATGTTAACCTATAATTTTCTGTGCTATCACTTTGAAGCCTGGCAAGCTCTTCATGATGTATTCAATATGTCAAACACAGTAACAAGTCTCACAATGTTACTGGGCCCGCTCGAGCAAATTGATGAACAATGGGAGGACAGTGACAGTGACAGTGATAACTTTTAATCATACTAATTTTTTATATTTATCTTCTCTATACTTTCAATTTATTTAACATGATCGACTGGGATACTCTAAACTGAGCAAGAATAGTAATGTATAAGCTCATTTGCTTAAGTAAATCAAGCATCCCTATACCTCTTTTTTATAAGTATTGTCATTTCATGATTGAATATTTATAAAGTTTTTTTTTTACTATTCACTAAACAATTAAACACTTCTTAGAATAAAATGTGCACTTGCAGTTAAAATGAGCATGGACTCTACAGTCTGGGACATCACACCATGGGGAATGTTATTTTCTTCTCTGTTGTGTGGGGTTCTCTCCACTATCATGATATTCTAAATTATATATCAGATATCCAACATCTCCATATCACTACAAAAACTATTTTGTTTCACAATAAAATGAAATGAGTTTTATCAATATCAATATAAAATACAATGCAGTTATGTAAATAGGTAATCCCCTAGGAAATATTTATTAATTTTTTTGCTGCCAATTGGTTATGAAAATGATATTCAACTTGTAAAAATACTGAACGAGAGATTTATCTATTTTATAGCTTCTGATGAAGGTCAGTTACAGAAATAGAGAAATGTGGCATGTGAAAGAGATGTGGAGTTGGAATGATATTATATTTGAAATGATGAGGATGGTAAAATTAGCAAGTTAAAAATTCAGTGTTGATTTATTCAAAGCTGGAATTTCCAGAAATACTCAAAGAACTACTAAGGAAAGTTTTCAAGTTTAGAGTAACTGCTAGCAGAGTAATATCAAGTCAAATCAGACTACTTGGTTCCTAGTTTTATTCTAATGGAAATACATTTTTATGCAAAAGTTTGACAATTAGATAATATTATAACAATAACTATACTACTTATACTTTGAAGAATATTTGGGGGAATAAAATATAATTACATTGACAATTTTCCAAATAAAATATATTTCATTATTTTTTCAAATTATTTATAGTAAATTACTGCCTCATTTAACTAACACAATTGAATTTATAATGACCTTATAATAAATCTTATTTGGTTGAATAAGAAACCATTTTAATAGAATAATAGGTTCTTTTATGAATGTTTTTTTTCCATATTATATACTTAAAATACTCAGGTAAAATGTGTTTTATTTATTGTCTAACATAATCAGCAATTATATCATATTATAATGCTTTTTTACATTTCTATTACAGTAATTATATCATTTTTTAGCAAAATTTATAAATTTAAGATGAATTATAATATTGGTACAAATTTTCTTGTCTTTTTCTTTATGATGTTAGACTATATGACAACAATTTCTATTTCATTGAAAATAAGTTCTCAGTTTTCTCTTATTTCATTGCTTATTTTTGTTAGTAATATACTTATCATTTTTAATTAATACCATGTTTTATTTGCTAGTTGTTGCTAATTCAGTGGGAAACACTCTGAGTAGTACTTGTAAGCCACCATGGATTTATAAGGCAGTCTTTTGTGCTATGCAATACTTGAGTAATTATTATTTAGAGGAAATCATTTGCGATTTTTAAAGATAACCATAAAATTATTTTTTCTCCCCGGGACATTTATTTTTTTTTATTGATTTTTATTTTAAGGGGACCACACCTGGCAGTGGTCAGGGCTTACTCCTGACTCTGCACTCAGGTATTACTCCAAATTGAATTTGGTTTGGCCACATAAAGGCAGCTACACTACCTGATTTACTGTCTATTCAGCCTTTGTAAGACATTTGATTTATTATGAAAAAAAGAAAACACATTACCTGGTTTTAACCCTTGTAAGAAAAAAAATCTGTTAAAGGTATATCTATTTTTTCATTTTATTCTTTCTGAATCTGGGGACACACATATGCTGAAGGTTTACTCCTGTCTCTGTGCTCAAGAATCACTCCTTGTGAGGATCAGTGGAATGAATGTGGTTCCAGGTCGGCATTGCTGAAGCAAAGCACCCTATTTGCTGTGGTATTTCCCCAGCCTCCATTTTTTAAGTCATTTCTAATGATATTGCTTTGTCTATCTTTTCCTCCAAACTTGAAATATTAAAATTATTTTAAAAAATGTATTCCTGTTCTTCCACCCCCAGGTCAGTGACTCGAACCTGGAACTTGGCTTTCACCGATAATGCACTCCAGGCATCCTCTAGGACCCTGGGACGCTCACCATCCCTGAGCCTCTTACCCCACACTGACACCAGTTACCCAGAGGGAACGTGGCCTCTACAGAAGTGGGCCTGGCCTCTTTGGATATGGGCATGGCCTGATTTTGGGTTAGCCACAGATAGGTAGTTTATACATACCCAGCAATCTTGTGTAACATCTTAGTTTCCATACCTCCACACCAACATGAAGAAACAATGCAAATCCCTACCACAAGGGGAGGATGATGAAAAGAGTCCAGAGCCTCAGTAAGTGCTACTCACCTAAGGTATCTCTCTGAGAAAGAATTCAGATATGAATTAATGAAGATGTTCGATGAACTCAATGAAACAGTGAGACAGATATCCAGTAAATTAAATGAGGACATGAGAGAAACAATCGAGAAATTAAGAGAAGAAATGAGAGTAGAAATTGAAAAGCTACACACAGAAATGTCACGAATAAAAGATTCAGTAGATGAAGTAAAAAACTCAGTCTGTGCCTTTCAAAAGTAGAATGGCCACAGCTGAAGACAGAATCAGTGAGCTGGAAGATCAGCTTCACCAAGCCTTCAGACAACAAGAAACAATGGCAAAGGACCTCAAAATAGCCCTAGAGCTAATCAGAGTACTAGGAGATGATTCAAAGAGGAAAAAAATTAGGATCATTGGAGTACCAGAAGGTCAGGGAAACAATCCCAGTGGAAAAGCCGTGGTTAAACAAATCATTGCTGAAAAGTTCCCAGATATGAACAATGCTGCCATTCAGATTCAAGGAGCCCGAAGGTGCCAGCTAAAAGATACCCAAACAAAAACACTCCAAGACATATCATACTTCCAATGATGGATGCCATGAATAGAGATGCAATACCGCAAGCAGCAAGATCAAAGAAGAAAATCACATACAAAGGAGCACCCCTTAGATTCATAGCAAACCTATCAGAGGAAACTCTCCAAGCCCGAAAGCAATGGTGGGATATAGTGAAAAAACTCGATGAACTGAAAGCCTGACCAAGAATACTCTATTTGGGTAAATTCTCACTCAAATTCAAAGAAATGGTACACTGTTTTGTGGATAAACAGCAGCTCAGTAACTTCATAGACTCAAAACTAAACCTAAAAGAAAGACTAAAAGGGCTACTACAAGTACAACAAACCCTTACAGAAAGATGACACAAAACCCAAAACAAAATTTCTCTCAACATCAATGGTCTAAATTCACCAATTAAGAGACACAGAGTGGCAAAATGGATTCAGAGGCAGAACCCAACATTAAGCTGCCCGAAGAAACTCATCTGAACAGTCAGTGCAAACACAGACACAAAGTTAAAGAATGGGAAACAATCCTGCAAGCAAACGGCTCCCTCAAAAAGCTTGGGTGGCAATATTAGTATCCAACAACATAAATTTCAGGTTGAAAAAGATTAGAAGGGTCAGAAAAGGCCATTTTCTATTCATCAAGTGATACAACAGGAAGAAATCATACTCTTAAATGTATACGCACCTAATGAGGGAACAGCTAAATATTTAAAACAACTGCTAACAGATTTTAAGGAGGACATCTCTAACAACTCTAGAACTCCCAGAACGACAACCAACTGGGGGCTCTTTGGCTCTGTTGCGGCAAATGGGAAGATGCCATTATTTATTGACAACATTGATGAGGAATATGATCGACTGGTTCCTCACCTACATTATTGTGCGAGGAATGCCAAGAGAGAGATAACCACAAAAAAAACTCCTGTCTTTGAAAACTCTTGAGCTTATTCCCCAACATGGCTTGGTGCATGCCTCACTCAGGCAACCGCAAGTGAATGTCGGAGCTCTCAAAGCAATGCAGAGAAGCGATCAAGGAAGACCTCAAAGAGAGAAGAGCAGCAGTGCTGGTAGATGCGGCAGAACCCGGGAAAAGCATTCATAACACCCGCCTGTGCTTCACCAACTACAAGACCAGATGATTGTCCTCTGACATCCTGATGGATCTATCACATCTTTCAGAAGGGCAATGGAGAAGATTACTCATGACTTCTACTCAGATCTCTTTAATAGCCACGTCCATCTGACCACCTACCAAATTCCGCAGGATTTACATGTTGTTCCCAACGTTCTTCCTTCCGAAATCTGACATGCCGTCCTGTCGGTAAAGAAACAAAGAGCACTTGGCCCAGACAAGGTCAGACCTGAACACCTGAAGAACCTACCGTAAGTACACATCAATACACTGGCTTGGCTCTTCACACACTGCCTGTCTAAATGCAAGGTTCCGTCCCAGTGGAAAACCAGCAGGACTGTACTACTATAAAAGAAGGAATACATCCACAACATTGGCAACTATTGCCCAATCTGCCTATTCTCTGTCATCTACAAGCTGTTTACTTGAGTCATCCTGAATAGATTGACGGAACACTACATGAAGGACAAACATGTGAGCAAGCCAGGTTCCGAAAAGGATTCAGCACCATCGACCATATCCACATGATAACCAATCTCATTGAGGTTTCTAGGAAGATCAAGATGCCGCTCTGTCTAACGTTCATTGATTTAAAGAAGGCCTTTGATTCTGTTGAGGTGGAAGTGGTCATCGAAGCCCTAGCCAAATAGGGTGTTCAAACTCAATACCTCAGGATCCTCCGTGAGCTATACTACAGATTCATTACCAGGATCTCACCATTCTACAAAGAGATTATCGATGTCAAGAGAGTGGTTCAGCAGGGTGATACTATTTCACTGAAACACTTCAGTGCCACCCTCAAGAACATCATGCAAAGAGTGGAATAGGGAAGAATGGGAGTGAAGATAGATGGTCAGCACCTACACCACCTCCGCTTTGCTTATGACATCATTCTAAAAACACAAAACATCACCCAAGAAGCACAAATGTTGACTGACTTCGACCGTAAATGTGGAAATGTCAGATTACAGCTGAATCTCACAAAGACAATGTTCATGAGACACAGTCTTGTTTCTGACATTCCATTCAATCTCAAAGGAACCACCATCTCCGAATGCAACAGTTATGTGCATCTAGGTCGAGAAGTCAACATGACAAATGACCTGGCACCTGAGTTGCTCTGGAGGAAGAGAGTGGCTTGGAACGCCTTCAAGAGCATTGAAGAAATAACTAAGAGGTTAAAAAACCTCCAGCTCCGAGCACATCTCTTCGATTCCACTGCATTAACATATGTCTCAGAGACTTGGACCTTACGAAAACAGGATGAGAACACTATTCAGAACTCTCAAAGAGAAATCGAAAGAGCTATGCTTGGAATATCATGCTTCACTCAAATGAGAGAAAGAATCCAGAGTTCCGACCTCCATCAATGCTCAAGAATCCAAGACACTGACTGGTTTGCCAAGGCATGGAATATTAGATGGGCTGGACACGTAATGAGATTTAGGGATGATGGCTGGACTAGAGCCATTACCAACTTGATTCCAAGGGACGTCAAAAGATCACGTGGCCGCCCACCTACGAGATGGTCAGATTTCTTTGTCAAGATCCTGAACGATCGGTTTGAGGGTCTTCATGTTCCAAGAACAAGCAGATGCCACTGGGCTACGCTAGCACGCAACAGGGATGAATGGAGACATTTCTTGTGCCCACTTGAGCAAATCAATGAGTAACGGAATATCAAGTGATCAAGTGATCTCTAGCAACACAATAGTAGCCGAAGACTTCAACATCACTTTATCACTGTGGATAGATCAACAAGAACAAAACGCAGCAAGGAAACATTGGCTTTGAAGGAAGAAAGAGAAGAAATTCCTAATGGCAAAAGGTACATGACAAAATGCTCTACATCATGAATCATCAGGGAGATGCAGATCAAAACAATAATATGTTATCATCTCACACCACAGAGTCTGGCCTACATCCAAAAGAACAAAAGCAAACTGTGTTAGCGCGGATGTGGAGATAAAGGGTGTCTCCTTCACTGCCAGTTGGAATGCCAACTGGTTCAACCCTTTCGGAAACAGTATGAATGATTTTCAAAAAATTAGAAATTGAGCTCCCATTTGACCCAGCAGTACCACTCCTGGGAATATATCCCGGAGAGGCAAAAAAGTACAACCAAAATGACATCTGCACTTCTATGTTCATTTCTGCACTGTTCACAATAGCCAAAATCGAGAAAAAAAACCCGAGTGCCAAAGATCGGATGACTGGTTGAAGAAACTTTGGTACATCTACACAATGGAGTACTATGTAGCTGTTAGAAAAGATGAAGGCATGAAATTTACATACAAGTGGTACTACATGGAAGTATGAAGCTAAGTATAATGAGTCAGAAATAGAGGAACAGGCATAGAAAGATTGCATTCATCTGGGGAATATAAAGTAACAAAATAGGAGACTAACTCCCAAGAGTAGCCGAGATAATTACTAGGAGGTTCACTCCATGGCTTCGAGACCAGCTGCACATGCTAGGGGAACAGGCAGCTCAGATAGAGAAAGGAGCAACAAGTAAAGGGTGTTGGGAGGATCCGCCCAGGATGGGAGATGCATGCTGAAAGTAGACTATAGATTGAAAATAATTGCCACTCAATGCCTCTTTTGCAAACCACAGTACCCAAAAGGAGAGAGAAAACAAAAGGGAATGCCTTGCCATAGAGCCGGGGGCGGGGTATAGGGGGTGATGGGATACTGGAATCATTGGTGGTGGAGAATGGGCACTGATGGTGGGATGGGTACTCGATCATTTTATAACTGAAACCCAAGCACAAAAACTTGTAAGTCCACAACTGTACCTCATGGTGTTTCATTAATAAAAAATTGAAAAAATATTCCTTTGGTACATAATGTTAACATCTTATATATTGTATTATGGGACTGCATTACATATATTATTTTGGGCATAAGCATATTCCTAAAATGAATTCAAACTTTTGACAATTTGCATCACTGTGTAGTAATACAAATGATATATTAGATACTTCATATTTGTTGTAAATATGCTTTAGGTATAGTAAATATATTAATTTATGAGAAATTAATTAATATCACATAACTATCATGATAATACTTTAAAGTATAATTAATGTATTATATGTGGTTAATTTCTCACAAGTAGTTATTTAACTGTTACAATATACCATTGAATCTTGGTATTAAATACATCTTTCAAGCTATAGGAAAAAAAGTCTCATCCAACGCAGTGGAGTCTTGACAAGGACCCCGACTCTGAATTATAAACCATTTATATAGGGTTGGGTTACATAGCAGCATTTTTTCTAGGAACTGGCAATGTGGGTCCAATTCTGGTCCCTGTCCAGTTCTGTGACACCACTCTTCTACTTCGCTGGGCACCACTGCTCATGCCCCCTACTCTGAAAGGCTGTTGCCACAGGGCGGTTTATCTGCCCAGGGTGATATTGTTTTTTGGGAAGTCGGGACTTTCTGATGGGGGAAACCGAGACTTAGGCCTGCTGAGTTTTGGTCTTAAAGTGGAGTCTGTCATGGCTCCACTTCGGCCTCACAAAGGAAGTCTTTCTGAGCACTGATGGGTGTATCCCCTACCCACCAACTAAAAGACTCTCCTAATTTGCTAGGAAAACTAATTTTTTTAGAATTATTAAAAATTATAGTCCATGTATACTTTGTAGTTGACATTAAAAATGAATATCTTTGGTTAGTACAGTCAATAAAGAATTTCTTTCCAAAAAAAAATTCCTTTTCAAGTATGTCTTTCCATGCAAAATCATTAGGACATTGAAATAAATGGAAATCTTAGATGCAGATTTTGAATCACTATATTTCACCATATTATACCAAAATTTCAAAATTTGTCAAAACATTTCATTTTCATTTCATTTCATCATCCTGTTAATCGTCGATTGCCTCGAGCAGGCCCCAGTAACGTCTCTTTCATCCTAGCCCTGAGATTATATTCAGGGCTCTTTAGGAGAATGAGACCCATCATTGTTACTGGTATTTGGCATATTTGGTAGGCCACGGGGAGTTTGCCAGACTCTGCCCTGTGGGCAGGCTACATTCGACAGCCTGCAAGTTTGTCCAAAGTAGGAATGAGATAATAAGATGTCGCGCGGCCGCGAACGCGGCCGCGCGGTTCCGGGATCTGGATTTTATAGTCTCTGAGTCTTGGCCGCTGATGGGATTACACGGCGCCAGGGGGCCAGGTGGTGGGTGTGACCCCCGCCTACTGGAATTTGGAGGATCTGGGTGGAAGATGCTCGACTCCAATTCGAGTAGGCTTGGAGGTCTCGGCCCCGGAACCCGCGTGGCTTTGTCCCTCTGCCAGTACCTTCAGGTGTGCGGAGAGTGGTCTCAGCATGGTGGTGGCTGGTCCTGGAGGTCTCCGGCTGCCGTAGCCCTGGCCGGGGCGGGGAGGAAAGCTCAACCCGCTCCCCTCCAAGGGACTCCGGGAAGGAACACCGAGGAGCGGGGGCAGAGACTGCACTGCTCTCGTCCGGGATCTGGATTTTATAGTCTCTGAGTCTTGGCCGCTGATGGGATTACACGGCGCCAGGGGGCCAGGTGGTGGGTGTGACCCCCGCCTACTGGAATTTGGAGGATCTGGGTGGAAGATGCTCGACTCCAATTCGAGTAGGCTTGGAGGTCTCGGCCCCGGAACCCGCGTGGCTTTGTCCCTCTGCCAGTACCTTCAGGTGTGCGGAGAGTGGTCTCAGCATGGTGGTGGCTGGTCCTGGAGGTCTCCGGCTGCCGTAGCCCTGGCCGGGGCGGGGAGGAAAGCTCAACCCGCTCCCCTCCAAGGGACTCCGGGAAGGAACACCGAGGAGCGGGGGCAGAGACTGCACTGCTCTCGTCCGGGATCTGGATTTTATAGTCTCTGAGTCTTGGCCGCTGATGGGATTACACGGCGCCAGGGGGCCAGGTGGTGGGTGTGACCCCCGCCTACTGGAATTTGGAGGATCTGGGTGGAAGATGCTCGACTCCAATTCGAGTAGGCTTGGAGGTCTCGGCCCCGGAACCCGCGTGGCTTTGTCCCTCTGCCAGTACCTTCAGGTGTGCGGAGAGTGGTCTCAGCATGGTGGTGGCTGGTCCTGGAGGTCTCCGGCTGCCGTAGCCCTGGCCGGGGCGGGGAGGAAAGCTCAACCCGCTCCCCTCCAAGGGACTCCGGGAAGGAACACCGAGGAGCGGGGGCAGAGACTGCACTGCTCTCGTCCGGGATCTGGATTTTATAGTCTCTGAGTCTTGGCCGCTGATGGGATTACACGGCGCCAGGGGGCCAGGTGGTGGGTGTGACCCCCGCCTACTGGAATTTGGAGGATCTGGGTGGAAGATGCTCGACTCCAATTCGAGTAGGCTTGGAGGTCTCGGCCCCGGAACCCGCGTGGCTTTGTCCCTCTGCCAGTACCTTCAGGTGTGCGGAGAGTGGTCTCAGCATGGTGGTGGCTGGTCCTGGAGGTCTCCGGCTGCCGTAGCCCTGGCCGGGGCGGGGAGGAAAGCTCAACCCGCTCCCCTCCAAGGGACTCCGGGAAGGAACACCGAGGAGCGGGGGCAGAGACTGCCGTCAAAACATTAACCAATAACATTTCTCACTAAAAATTGATGTTTGATAGTTGGAGGAAGTCATAAAATTTTGATTTAATATTTAAAAATCTAAAGTATTTTGGTAGTCTAATCTGATTGCCATCTGCTTAAGTACTTCCATTTTGGGGGAAGCTGGGGAGGCTGTGCCTGGCTACTTCCCTGCAAACCATCTTCACCTTCAAAGACCCATATAGGGACACGCCCCAGGGACAGCTGGCCACTATGGGGGACACTCACACCAGCATCCGTGGGTAAAGCTGGAAGAAGGGGAGCTAAGGGTGCAGAGGAAGAGAAAGGCAGAGACCTGGTGTCCTCGGGATGCATTCATTCGCTGTGGTTCCCATCCCAACATTCACTCTCCCCCCTTGCTTTGGGAGTCCCTGGGGTGCAGTGTCCCTGGCTCACCATGACTCCCCGACAGTGTTGCTCTAGATTGTGGATCTAAAGACAGTCCTGGGGAAGGGGTCACTTCTAAGGGTGCGTTTCCAGGGCGACGCACAGTGTCCCATAGAGAAGGTGCCTTTGTGCTCCCCCTCCACGCCCAGACGTTGACGCACACCTCGTGTCCACGTCTGCCCCCGTCTTCACATGCTGCTTCCGGGAGCATCTGCGCCTGATTCTCCCCAGGACAGGCTCCAGGACATGGCGGGGGTGGGCTGGGACAGGGGGCTCTACGCTGTGGGCAGCGGTGACCCACCCTTTTCGGGGGAGGGTGGCACCCGATTAGTTTCCCAGGAGCTCCTGGGGACTGCGGGGAAGGCTCCCCCATCCCCCCGCCCACCCCACCCACGAGTCCACCAAGGCCGCGCAGTCATGAGTTACTGTTTTTTTTTCAACATTTTTATTTTATTTTATCTTTAATTTTGATAAATGAGACTCCAGAAGGTAGTATTTCAATCGCTCTCCTGGGAACCTGAGCAACATAAACACCGCTGCAGTCTTCTCCAGAAGCTGTCATGCCGGGGCGGCTGCCCTGCACTGGAGAGCATTGAGGGACTGCTTGGGCTCCGTCCCCGCCTGTGTCTAGCCCGAAAGGGCCACCAACGTCTCCTCCTCTGACCACGAGGCCCGTCCCGGCCACTGTGCATTGCTGTAGCACTGGCCTGCCTTTGGGCCCCCTGGGGGCGCTGGTCCTGGGGGAAGTCCCGGCTCACAGCGGGGGAGGCTGGCTGCTGCACCCCCAGGAGACTCAGAGGGAGTGTTCCCAGATCAAAGGAAGGATCGTACAGGTAGTCTTCATCCTCAGATGGGCTCTCGTCTGCGGGAGGCTCGTCAGAGCAGACAAAGAGAAAGAACATGAATGGTATATACACTGGTGGGGCCGGGGACCTGTCAGATTGCGTTGCAGGTGAATGGTCAGTGTCCTCACGGACTACAAGAGCAGCCCCGCCGTGTTCTGGGTTTGGCGACTCCTCGCCATGGAGAGAGGGCAGAGCCACAGGGAGCTGTTGCCACACTTGAAGGACCCCGATCTGGAGAGTTGCTGGGCCTCTGACACCCCACACGCCTGCCCCCCAGAGGAGCAGCACCCTGACTTCGGTCGGGGCATGGAGGCCACGGTCTGCACGGTGGTCTGGGGCCCATGGGCACAAGGACACGCCGTGGGGCCTGGCAGGACACAGGGTCCCCTGGGTGCTGTGGGCCGGGCTCTGCCTCACGCCCCCGACTCTTCGGCCGACTCCTGAGAGCTGACGTGGCAGCAGCGAGACTTCAGGCGTCAGAGGGCGGCCTAAGTGGCTGTTTCCCAGAAGGAACCTGGAGCCAGGGTGGAGCAGTCCATACAGAGAAGCCCTCTGTGTCCGAGGGGCAGTTAGAGAGGTGGATCTACTGAAGTTCAGCTGATGGGCGCCCGGGGCAGCGGGGGCCGTGAAGAGGCAGGGATGCTGTGCAGCTCGTCCCCAGAGTGCAGAAAATGGGGGCACATGGTACAGAGGCATATGCTGGCGGCGGGGTTCCTGTGGCTGGAGCCATTGTCTGCAGAGGACACAGGGCACAAGGTTGGAGCCAGGAAGAGAGAGTAGAGGCCCCTGCTGACATGGGTGGGAGACCCCCGGCACCCCCCACAGCCTGAGCCCCTCCCCCTCCGCAGGTCCATGAGGTCACAGTAGCCTCTGCCCTCTCCCAGGGCCTCCCCCCCACCCCCATTTCGAGGCTCACTGCACTGTGCCCATGGGAGCGCTCGGCCCTGAGGTGGCTGGGTAGGTGGGGGATAGTCACCTGGTTGGCCTACGGCTCTCCCGCGGTGAAGAAGGGCTCCTGCCAGGGAGGAAGGTCCATCAGGGGCAATGCACAGCTTCCAGGCCAGCCCTGCCCGAGCCCCAAGACCTGCCCAGCCCGTGTCCCAGGCTCCCTGAGGCAACTGCTCGCGGGAAAAGGGCCGACACACCAGCTCCGGGAGCCCAGAGCCCAGTGTCCTCCAGGGACCTGCCGTTCACTCTTCTGGGAAACGTGGTTTGTCCTGTGTCCCCCGCCCACCTGGAGGGCAGTTCCACTGCTTCCCACCCTGGCGTGGTTCAGTGGGACCCCCGAGGTCTCAGGCTCTGCCTGTCTCCCTCCCAACTCTCCTCCAGTGCCCTCAGGCGGCCGCTGTCCACAGGGACATCTTCAGTTTGTGGCCTGGCCTGGATGGCCAGGACAGGGAGTGTCCCCTGGCAGAGCCCGGGCGGGAAAGCCAGCCCCCTCACCTCGGTGTGTGCAGAGCCTCTCCTCCTCCAGGAAGCCTTCCAGTGCTGAGAAGAAAGGGGGAATGAGGACCTGGGCCTCTCCGAAGTTCAAGGAGCCTCCCAGGCCTGGGCTCCTGCAGGGAACTGCACGCTGGGTCTAGGCTCTCGCCTGATTCAGTTCCAGGGACGCTGACCCCATTCTCAGTCCCTGTCAGGCCGCACCCTGGTGCCAGCAGCACCCTGACCAGTCTGTGCACTGTGCTGCCTCACAGAGGCCCTGGGCGACCTCTGAGGGTCTCTCAAGTCAGCACTGTCCTGTTGGCCCCCATGGAGGCCCCTGCGTGAGTCACCCCTGCCCCGTGGGGTCACTGACCACAGGTCAGGGGGGGAAGCGTGTACTCTCCCCGGACCTGGGATCCCACAGGGACAGCCATTTCTCCCACAGTGCTGGAGGGGCTCTCCCTCACAGACTCTGACCCTGAGGTAAACTGGGTCCCCCAGAACACCTCGCCCTGTCCCTCACGTCTGCAAGAGGACTGATGCTCTCTCCTGGCCAGACGTCCCGTCTGGTTCTTACAAACACAACTGCCCTCAGTCCCCCAGAACGTCTCCAGACTCTACCTGGTGCTGTTCCTTGACCGCAAACGGGAAACAAGTCTCTTGAGCAAAATTAAAAAGAGGATTATTATAAAACCCGAGAGGTATGGGTCCTCAAGCGAGAAACCCAGCCACTCAGGCAGGGGTTGAGGGGTTATGGGAGAATAAGAGTTAGACTCCATTCGCATGAGATGAGAGAAGTAGTCGTTTGCCTGCGGCAACTGAGCCAGAAAGCAGCAGGTCCGTTTATATACACTCTGCTGACATCACAGAACCCTGAGGAGTCACAAAGGGTCCCGGGCGGGGGAGGGGACCCCATGCATGGCTGCCACCAGCCCTGCCCCACTCAGGCCTGGGTGGTCTCTCTACCTGCCTAGGCCTCAGGTTCCCCTGCCCTCCCGCCCCTTCTTTTTTAATCAAAAGACTGTGATTAAAAAAAATAAATCATTTCATTATTTTTA
Source organism: Sorex fumeus (assembly GCF_029834395.1). Lineage (NCBI taxonomy): Eukaryota > Metazoa > Chordata > Mammalia > Eulipotyphla > Soricidae > Sorex > Sorex fumeus. The sequence goes on from NW_026606065.1 coordinate 57,610,214, forward strand.
TTTTTTTTTATTTTTTTTTTATTTCTTTATTGAATCACCGTGGGAAAGGTTACAAAGCTTTCAGGTTTAGGTCTCAGTCATGCAAATATCAAACACATTTCCCTTTACCAAAACTTATTTTTTACCATGAAGAACCCCAATAAAACCCCACCCCCCACCCCTCCCAGTCCCTGTGGGGCAGATGAATTCTAGTTAACACTGTATCTGCTTTGATTAGATTCATTGTTTCAATAAAATATTCACCGCTATTATTTAGAGTTTACCCCCCCCCCCCAAATCAGACATGTTGAAAAAGCATTGTGAAGTGATTTGCTTTCTACAGCTGGGTTCAAGAATTAAATGTTGGTTTTGGATTTCTGCTATTTTACTTATTGAACCTGGAAGTATTTCTACTGAATGTCAGATAGTTAAGAAATTGGTTTCTGTGCACTGGAGACGTGGCCGTGCTGGAGAGCCGCTAGGGGGGGGGCAACTGGTGGCCTCGGTAGGGCGTGAAGGGCGGACCGAAACGCCCCCCTTCCCATGAGGTTTTAGTCGCCCCCACTACCTCGGCTCATACCTGCTGTCCACAAGGCTCCCATGCGGCTGCCATCTTCCTTTCCAGAGAGGAGAAGGCGACTGGGGCAACACCCTTTCCCCTCTGGACAGACCTGATGGCCTGGATTAACGCATAGTCCATTCACTTTTCTGCTCCAAGCTGCCGGGTTCTGCATTAAGTCCTTGTGCTTCTGGGGCCGTGGCCGTGCTGGAGAGCCGCTCGCGGGGGGCAACTGGTGACCTCGGTAAGGCGTGAAAGACGAACCGTAACGCCCCCCTTCCCATGAGGTTTTAGTCGCCCCCACATCCCCGGCTCATACCTGCTGTCCACAAGGCTCCCATGTGGCCGCCATCTTTCTTTCCAGAGGGAGGAGGGCGGAAGGGACCAACACCCTTTCCCCTCTGGGCAGACATGATGGCCTGGATTAACGCATAGTCCTTTCACTTTTCTGCTCCAAGCTGCTGGGTTCTGCATTAAGTCCTTGTGCTTCTGGGGCTGTGGCCGTGCTGGAGAGCTGCTCATAGGGGGGCAACTGGTGACCTCGGTAGGGCGTGAAGGGCGGACCGAAACGCCCCCCTTCCCATGAGGTTTTAGTCGCCCCCACACCCCCGGCTCATACCTGCTGTCCACAAGGCTCCCATGCGGCCGCCATCTTTCTTTCCAGAGAGGAGAAGGCGACTGGGGCAATACCCTTTCCCCTCCGGACAGACCTGATGGCCTGGATCAATGCATAGTCCGTTCACTTTTCTGCTCCAAGCTGTCGGGTTCTGCATTAAGTCCTTGTGTTTCTGGGGCCGTGGCCGTGCTGGAGTGCCGCTCGGGGGGGGGGGGGGGCAACTGGTGACCTCAGTAGGACGTGAAGGACGGACCGGAACGTCCCCCTTCCCATGAGGTTTTAGTCGCCCCCACTCCCCCGGCTCATACCTACTGTCCACAAGGCTCCCATGCAGCCGCCATCTTTCTTTCCAGAGAAGAGAGGGCGAATGGGGCAACACCCTTTCCCCTCCAACAGACTTGATGGCCTGGATCAACGCATAGTCCGTTCACTTTTATGCTCCAAGCTGCCGGGTTCTGCATTAAGTCCTTGTGCTTCTGGGGCTGTGGCCGTGCTGGAGAACCTCTCGTGGGGGGCAACTGGTGACATCGGTAGGGCGTGAAGGATGGACCGGAACGCCCCCCTTCCCATGAGGTTTTAGTTGCCCCCACAGCCCCGGCTCATACCTGCTGTCCACAAGGCTCCCATGTGGCTGCCATCTTTCTTTCCAGAGGGAGGAGGGTGGAAGGGACCAACACCCTTTCCCCTCCGGGCAGCCATGATGGCCTGGATTAACGCATAGTCCATTGACTTTTCTGCTCCAAGCTGCTGGGTTCTGCATTAAGTCCTTGTGCTTCTGGGGCCGTGGCCGTGCTGGAGAACCGCTCGCGGGGGGCAACTGGTTACCTCGGTAGGGCGTGAAGGACGGACCGGAACGCCCCCCTTCCCATGAGGTTTTAGTCGCCCCCACACACCCGGTTCATACCTGCTGTTCACAAGGCTCCCATGCGGCTGCAATCCTTCTTTCCAGAGAAGAGAGGGCGAATGGGGCAACCCCCTTTCCCCTCTGGCAGACTTGATGGCCTGGATTAACGCATAGTCCTTTCACTTTTCTGCTCCAAGCTGCTGGGTTCTGCATTAAGTCCTTGTGCTTCTGGGGCTGTGGCCGTGCTGGAGAGCCGCTCGGGGGGGTAACTGGTGACCTCGGTAGGGTGTGTAGGACGGACCGGAACGCACCCCTTCCCATGAGGTTTTAGTCGCCCCCACTCCCCCGGCTCATGCCTGCTGTCCACAAGGCTCCCATGTGGCCGCCATCTTTCTTTCCTGAGAGGAGAGGGCGAATGGGGCAACACCCTTTCCCCTCTGGACAGTCATGATGGCCTGGATTAACGCATAGCCCATTCACTTTTCTGCTCCAAGCTGCTGGGTTATGCATTAAGTCCTTGTGTTTCTGGGGCTGTGGCCGTGCTCCAAACTTAACTATGATTTTCAGAGAGAAACGTTGGGTGGTTTACTTTGTATATATGGATCACTTTGTATGTAGAGAGAGATTTTGAGGAAAAGTCCTAGTTCCTGCATACTCGAGCTGTGGTTGTAGAGGCTTCTGGTCACCGGGGTTCCATCTGGGGGAGGCGGGATGCGAAACCTACCCCATCTGGGGCTTCCCGATGATCTCGGCTCTTTTTGGAACCTGTTTTTTTTTTTCCTTCGGGATCTGCGGATCCCGCCGTCCATGTTGTCCTTCTCTTTGGCTGAATGCTGTAAATATGGACCATTTCATTATTTTTAAAGTGAAATTTTATGGGTTTATTTTTAAAGTAGCCTTCAAAATAATCTGATGATCACAAATCAAAGTGGAAATCAGTAAAAGCACTTTTATGGGAAGCCAGTACAATATAATCATATGTGGGTGTGAGAGTCTGATGGGTACTTGATCATTGTATAACTGAAACCCAAGCACAAAAATTTATAAGTCTATAACTGTACCTCATGGTGTTTCACTAATAATAAATTAATAAATGCTAAAATAAAAAAGTAAAAAATAAACTCTTTGGAGGACAACTACCCCCCCCCCATGGCTCTTCCCCTAGCCACCTGTGATTCAGGGTGGGCCCTGGCTGGGCGGCCTGGGCCCTGGGACAGAAGGTGGAGGAAGCTAAGCCAGTTGATTGATTAGATGCCCTTTATCCCATTCTCTCCCCACCCCATCTGCCCCAGTCTCTCGGAGCCTACCATTCTAGTCTCACTCTGCTCCTCATTCCCGACTCCTTCTGTCTCTCCTGCTCATCACTCCACGCTCCATCTCACAGCTTGGGCTCTCTCTCTCTCTCTCTCTCTCTCTCTCTCTCTCTCTCTCTCTCTCTCTCTCTTTCTGCCTGCTCCTGTATTCTTCTACATTCTACTCTCTCTGTCCCCATTGCTAGCCTCTCCTCGGTCCATCTTGCTGCCCTGCTCTCTTCTCTCTCTCCAGCTCCCTGGCTTTCCAACTCCCCTGCATTCTGGGTTGACACTGCACCCAGTCAGGTAGCAAAATCAACATAAGAAAGTCCTTCCTGAGGATTTTTTTTTTTGCTCCATGAATGGAAGGCCAGCCACAGGCTCTAGGTGAAAAGGAAGCTCAGATAGAGAAGAGAGTACCAAATGAAGGGTGTTGTGAGGGTCCTCCCAGGGTGGGAGAAGCATGCTAAAAGTAGTCTATAGACCAAACATGATTGCCACTCAAAGCCTCTCTTGCAAAACACAGTACCCAAAAGAAGAGAGAGAGAACAAGGAGGAATACCCTGCCACAGAGGCAGGATGGGACGGGGGGGGGGGGGATGAGGGGGGGGATGCTGGGACCCATGGGGATGGATGACGGGCACTGGTGGAGGGATGGGCACTTGATCATTGTATAACTGAAACCCAAGCACAAAATTTGTAAGCCTATAACTGTACCTCATGGTTTTTCACTAATAAAAAAAGAAAAAAAAAATTAGGAGACCTTTCCCCTGCCCGGACCAGACCAGCCCAGCCCACGAAGTACTCCTCTATTCCCGAATATCCATGATTCCAGAGGAACACAAACCAATCTGGGAACCCAGTGACTTCTGGCAGAAATCCCCCTGGACTTAATTACTAAAATACCAAATATCCAAAATCGCGCGGCCACTATCACAGCAGTGCGACATCATATGCTCTTCATTATCAGCAGTAGAAAAACAAATTTTCTAATGATGCCTTTTCAGCAGGAGTGATAGTTGAGGGAAAATTACAAATAATAATAGTGGGTCTTCTGTTGAAAAATTGAATGTAATCAAAGTAAAGAGAGATTAAATTGAAAATCATCTGCCACATAGGCAGGGAGAGGGATGAGATGGGGGATATACTGGGGTTCTTGGTGGTGGAACACGTGCACTGGTGAAGGGACGGGTGTCTGATCATTGTATGAGTATGACCAAGACTTAAACCTGAAAACTTTGTAACTGTTCTCACGGTGATTCAATTAAAAAAATTAAAAATTAGAAGAAACTATTTTTTCTTTCCATATTCATTCTTCACTCACTCAATAAATATTTGCTGATTTGTGGTCATGAGAGAAATCTAATCAGGTGGAGCCAACTATGGTAGAAAACCAGAAATACCGTCCCCCTTGAAGTTTATAGCATTCTGTATTTCTCTCCTCTCAAGTGTGGAATGAATGTAGTGACATGTTTCTTTCCCAAAGATTGGATGGAGCAAAGGTGGTGGTGGAATATCACTTATCCCAACACTTTTTTTAAATGAATATGATCTTTACTCAGAGGTGCTTGAATCCATCATTGCTTTGGGGCATTAGCCAAGCACAGGGGACCATGCAGTATGTGGGAATATGTGATGCCACGGGTCTAATACAGGGTCTCACATGGCTCTGCATTTAAGTAATATCCCTGGTCAAGGATAACACGTCTAAGACAGAGTAAGAGAAAAAAATAAATAAAACCCCCTCTGGCATCCATGTTGCCCATGGAACCTCTGTTCTTTTCATCTTTTAGTTGACATTTACACCTAAAATAATGCTTGTTATCTGGGGCCTGATAGAGACATCCTTGTTCACACCGAGTTAGCTTCCAGTCAAGAATCAGGCCATGAGGTATAGTGTCAACTACTTGTTGAGAAATGAATTCTTTTACTGTTCCATTGTGAGATGACTATATCCTGCCATCTCCTGGATTATAATCCTTTTGGATATTCTGATCATAGCCTTGTGAGATAACAGATGTATATTGTTTTAGGACACCATCATTTAGGAAAATTTGCAAGCAGTAACAGATAACTAATACAAAACCATAAACAGTGCAGAGAAGAAGTCAATAATTAAGTACTAGTCTTTTGCAAGCACCTATTCACTAGGTGTAAAAAAACAGCACTGTAGCATTGTCTTCCTGTTGTTCATCAATTTGCTCGAGTGGGCACCAGTAACGTCTCCATTGTTGTTGCTGGTTTTGGCATAAAGTATACACCACGGGGAGCTTGCCAGGCTGTGCCATGCAGGCGGGATAATCTCGGTAGCTTGCCGGGCTCTCCAAGAGGGATGGAGGAATAGAACCCTGGTCAGCCGCGTGCTCATTAAACTTCTTGTTTGCTAACAAAGTATCTAACAATTACATACATGTTTACATTGTGTAAATTTAATAAATTGTGTTAAGCTGTGAAATATGAAGTAAGAAGGGAGAATTGAATTTTTTTTAAAAAACCAACTTAGTCTGGGAAATAAAAGATAACTTCCTTTAATAAATCATATAGAATGCTATAAAAGTATGGCTTGGAGGACAAAAATAGGGAAAGGCATAGAAAATATTCAGCAAGTGGTATAGGAATGCAAGGGTAATGGTTCAGAAAGTTGTAAAATAAAGATTTGACATGCTGAGACTTGAAATGTTTTAGATATTTTAAAACTTTTCCTAAGAGCATTGATAAAGATGCTAATGTTTAAACAAGTACATACCAAGTAGCCATTTTGGCATTTTAGGGAGATCCTTCTCTTTACCCTGTGAAGGCATTGGTATCAGAAGGCCAGTTAGCAATTAAAAGACAATGGTGGTGTGGGACTATGTGAGTTCAAAAAGTGGGGGTGCTCGGCACATACTTCTGCCTCCCCACCAAACTGGGCCACCACATGTGGATGGATAAAGGAGGGAACGGAGTCACGAAGCTGGTTGGTGATCAGTCACCATTTATTGCAATCTCCATCGTATTCCAGTCTCACATACTGAACCGGAATCCAGTCCCTTTTTCTGCTCTGTACTCTAATCTCACACTGTCTCATATGCCTGCCCCCACTTCACCTGCCATGCCCAATCTCCCAGCCTTACTTATAGAGAAATTATCAAGGATTGTGGGTAGTAATTACACATAGGTGTGATTGTACATCAACAGATGTCAAGCCCTTCCCGCAGGGGAAGCTTCTTTTCGGACAAATTCTCATTCTGTAAAGGGATCCTCTCAAGGGTACAATATCATCTAGGGGCCATATTTCTCTTTTCCTTAGTCCATTATCTATTTAAATTATCATCTTAAATTTACTTCTTAAAATAATTTTGTCATTTTGTATGGACACAGTAAGAGATATATTAAGCTTAAAGTTTGGCTCTACCTGGGCACACCTCGCTATATATTCCAGACTACAGACCTCAGGCCAGGTTAGTCCTTGCTCACCCCACCATGGTACTTAGCTAGTTACTTCTTTTTGGGTCATGACAGAGTTTGCCCATGACCATACGCTTAAATTATAAGTTTCATGGTCTTGGCCTGTCCCTTTTTGTTACCAGAGTAGCCCACATCTTGCCCTGGGTACATCCAAGTCTCTTTGTCAGGACCCTCCTTATGGGGTGCTATGAACTAAGGGAAACTGAGACTTAAGCTTGAATAAATATGGTAGATGCCTAGGAGAAAATATTATTCAGAGTTAATTAACTCCCAATTTACAAAAGCATAGTCTTCTTGTGTCTATACAAAAAGGACATTTCTCTACATTAAACTATGCGAAGGACATTAACCTAAGAGAAAAAGCAATATTTCAGTTACATGTAAGAGCCCTCAGAAGAATTTGACTTTACAAGTTGCAGTGTCTGCTTTGGGGATATACTGATAGAGAAAGCAAAGCACAAAGGAGAAGTTAAACACAGAGGAATGGGAGTGCCTTGGGAGCACGTAATGGGTGTCACTCAATAAACCTAAGCTTCCGACTGCAGAGGAAAAAGAACAAACCAATGTTACCTCCAGGGAATGATAAAATCATTAGCTTTCTTAATGTACATACTTTTTTCTGCACCAGGTCTTATACTCATATTAGGTAAACCCTGTCTGGCAGACTCCCCGTGGTGTATTCAATATGCCAGAAACCAGTAACAATGATGGGTCTTATTCTCCTGACCCTGAAAGAGCCTTGAATGTTGCACTTTCTAAAATCTCAGAGCTAGGACGAAAGAGACGTTACTGGTGCCTGCTCGAGGAAATTGATGAACAACAGGATGACAGTGATACAGTGATAACAGTGTCTTCTTACTATGCTAAAAACCCAGAATTTGATTGTGTATTTGGTTTGCAGTGCTACTTTACAGGATCCAAATTCTGCAATCGTCTTAAAAATAGCTCTTCTTGTTTTGTCAAATGCTGGTGTTTTCCCAAGAGTCTAGTTCCCCACCGTCATTTAATGATTATTGGGTGTAATTGTTCAAGTTTCACTGATTAGCGTCTGTCACCTTGACAGCCATTTTAACCTTATTCTGATAAAGGGCAATACACAGTCTCATCATCTTTGGGTTATTACACTTGGTTCATACTCAGTGATTATTGACTCTGTTCCTCCAACTCAGATTTAAATAAAAGGCCACTTATACCATATTAGACAACCCGTGCTTTAATTTTATGAAGGTCATGCTTATGTCAGGAGCTGTTAAGCTATCAACCTAGATTCCAAACATCTGCTCAGGGTTAGCATTAAATAGGTCCCCAGAAAATCACAATAGAAATATAATGAAGTTGTACATGAAAAAAAGAACAAAAATGCTTATACTTGCTTTACTATTGTAACAAGCATTACCATAGACAACTTTTTAAAATTATATTGAGAGGATTACTATAATCACTACAGTTTAGAGTACAGTGAAATATGATTAGAAAGCATATTTATAATAATCCACTGAACAAGAGAACTCAGGACTCACTGAAAGTAAGAACAAAAGGTCATAGATGGTTCCATTCTTCCTTCAGCACCTGAAATTTCTTTTTAAAAAAAGCAAAAAGAAAATAGGAATTGTATTTTAAACACGGTTTTATAAATGTGTGATGCTAACCCACCATATTTTACCTAATTATCTTAAGACAAACAGTATGCAATTAAAAAAATAATCTGGTAATATAGTTCTGTAATGCTGCCAAAAACAGTAAGGAAATCAATCAAATATCTGCTCTCCAAAGCTTGGCGGAAGATTATACTCTGTTCTTAAAGAGAAAGTGCAACTATTTAGACTCTTTCTCTTTTACAAATTGTGTCAACTCTGAGCTGGTTCACAAAGGAATGCCCCAGTGAATGGCCAAAGGAGAAGAGAATGAAGCATATCTCTAGAACTGAGTTACCACCAAGTCACTGGTTTTGTTTGTTTTTAATTGAATTACTGTGAGATACACTTACAAAACTTTCATGGTTGAGTTTCAGTCATACAATGATCGAACACATGTCCCTCCACCAGTATACATTTTCGACCACAAAGGTTCCCAGTATCCATCGCCATTCCCCAATTCCACTCTTCCCCCTGCCTCCGTGACAGTTTCCTTCTTTCTCTCTACTTATGGTTATTATGGTTTGCAGTACAGACACTGAGAGATCAAGATGTTTGGTCCTTTATCCACATTCAGCACACATATCCCATCCCAAACAATCCCTCTAACCCTCATTGACTTACTGATCTCTTTTCTATCCCAGCCTACTTCTCCCCCAGTTCATAAGAAAGACTTCCAACCATGGAGTACAGTAAAAATGGTTTTTTTTGACTTATCAATTATAGTTTCTGTTCATTGTTGCATCTTTCTTAAAAAGTCTGTGATGGCCAATTTAATTTCATTTTTACAGGGGAAACAATCGAGAATCAAAAAGAGTAATGTAAAACTGGTGAAAATTGATTATTAAAATGAGAGAAATAAAATTTATCATTAAACTGATTTGTAAAATCAAAACAGGTTAAGTGCACCACCAAAAAAAACTTTCTAAGACTATTTACCAGTATTTAAATAACTCAGATTATATGTCAGTATTAAATAAGATGTGGTTTTTCAGTTAAATTTATGCTTTTTTTTTTTGCTTTTTGGGTCATACCTGGCAATGCACAGGTGTTACTCCTGACTCTGCACTCAGGAATTACTCCTGGGGTGCTCATGGGATCTTACGGGATGCTGGGAATCAAACTCAGGTCAGCTGCATGCAAGGCAAAACGCCCTTTTCGCTGTGCTATTGTTTCAGCCCCAAGTATATGCATATTTTTATTTTATAAAATATTGGTAAAACAAATTAATAATAGATCAATAAAATTGCTGTAATTCAAATATTTAATTTTTACATTTAATTTTTATTTTAATTTCTTGGTCTTAAAACATTGCAAAATTTTAAATACTTTAAACAAAGTTCACACAAAAAATATGTGTATGAAACCTAGATATTGGCAGTTGACATATGACTACTTCCAATTATTTAAAAATATTACAAAAAATATCTTATGTATAGCTATGATTCGTGTATGTAATTACAGGGACACAATATGTGATAAAGATAATGCGATAAAACAAAGTTAAAAACAATGACTGTTTGGGAAAATAATGGGGAGCAGAAAAATACTGAATTCTTAGCCCATATTTTACAAAGGTAAATGATTGAAAATATTAAAGACCCAATTATGCAAGATTAAAGTATAAATATAAGAAACTCCAAAATAAATGGGAACTCTGCTGAAGCTAGACAAGGTGGCACGGTTCTGTAATGTAAAACTTACATCTAATAACTTTGATATTAAGAACTCCTATTGAATTAAGGGCATTACACATAAATTTAGCAGCTGACCACCACAATAGTGACAACAGGAAATAAGACAAGTTGCTGCCCAGAATGTGATATTTTGGGGTATGAAACACTTCTCTTTCGTGGTCAAAATTCAGTGAAAGAGGGTCAGCTGTTAAATTCTACTAACTTTATCTCTGGTGCCTGGAGAGCAAGTACCGGATCTGAGATCACATGGCAATGGCCAGTGAAGTATCACACTCTGCAGTAAGCCTACCTGTGCTCTCTCCCTTTACCATACTGGCAACATAGAAGTGTATGATAGAAAAAAAAAAGTCAGAAAAATCAGCCTCAGTTCTTTCCTCCCTTAATTTCTTGCTCTCTCATGATCCCTCTTTTATTCTTTCTCTCCTCTGACTCTGCCTCCTTCTTTTCCTCCCTCCCTCCCTCCCTCCCTCCCTCCCTCCCTCCCTTCCTTCCTTCCTGCCTGCCTTCCCTCCTTCCCTCTTCCCTCCCTCCCTCCCTCTCTCCCTCCTTTCCTTCCTTCCCTTTATCCTCTCCCTTCCTCCTTCCCTCCTTCCTTCTATTTTTCTCGTTTATTCTTTCCTTTCTACCTTCCTACCTTTTCCTCACCCTTCCTCCCTAACCATCTTCCTTCCATGCCCCTTGCTCTATTATCCACCTTCCCTCATTCATGGTCTTCTAACTTGAGAATTGCTTTCCCCCTCACCTAATCAAGTTGTATTTTTGTTTGTTTTGATTTAGGGCCACATCCAGAAATTCTCAGGGGTCTCTTCTAATAGTGGTTGGAGAATTATGTGATTCTGGGAATGGAACTTCCAGCTTGACTTCATACAAAGCATATGCTTTATCTCCCATAGTATCTCTCTACCCTAATAAAATTTATTTGAAAAAATTGAGGCAGAAATTATTTTTATTATTTGAGACAGATAAAAATATCACTTTATATTTTAAAAGAGCAGAACAATACTTATTTATTCTATTCTTCTGATTACCTATCGATCTGTAAAAATTTATTATATAGTTCTATGTATGTAATAGTGTAAAAATAAGTTTCAAAAATAAGCTTCAAGTTTACATTAGTGAAAACTTTCTGTTTTGGATAAATATTTCTCCAATTTTCTTTATATAAATATGTATTTTGATATCAAGATAAAATAAATGCAATATGATGACAGCCTAATGACAGAATTCCAAGAGCTGCCAAGAGGAAATGAAATGTTAGCTACAAAGTATCCAAATCTTCTTTGTCACATCTAGTTTGTCTTGTAAGGAAGAGAAACTATCTTTAAGAGACCAATTTGTAGGCAGGGAAGTTAAAACATTTCCGTCTTTTTCCAATAAACATGAATTATGATCTTATTCAGTAGAAATCTTAAGCTCATTTCAAAAATAAACTGTTCTTAGTGGGGATTCATTCAACGAGTTTGCAAACTTCTATTACACGAGCACTGAGGACCAACTGTATTCTGGAAGACTGAAATGTGTGTGCTTTTACTCTTTTGAGTTTTATGCAATAATATGAAGAAAGCCATTTTGATGTTTTATGTTAAATTATAGTGATAAAATAAAAATGCATATTTTGATGTTTTATATTAAATTATAGCTAGGGTGAAGTTGAATAAATTATTTCCATTCTTAATTTTATATATAAGGGGCATAGTATAGATGTAACAATGAGATAGGATTACATTAAATTTATAATGTCATGTTTTTGTCTGATGTTTTAGAAATATAATGGAGGGCCTGAGAGATAGTACAGTGAATACACATTGCCTAGCATGTGCCTTGCAAGTGGATAAGGAGATTGCCTTCCAAGTTTGATCCCTGCTACCACATGATGCTCCAAGGGCCCGCAGGAGTGAACCAGGAGCACAGAGTGAGGGGCAAGTCCTGTGTATCACAGGACGTGGTTCTCAAACTAGAATATGCATATATTTATATTTTAAATGTGTATAGTAATTTACATAATGTTTTCAGATGATCAGAGTTAATAAACAACCTTCTTTAGAATAGAATAGCTAATTTTTACTTCCCTCAGATGCAAAGTTATTTGGAATATCAAATCAGAGGATAATGATCCTTATCTTATCATTCATGACTTTGATCAGTTTTTATTCCTCACTAATGATCATATTTCAAGATTTCAGGTTTAATTTCACTTATAGAAAAACTTATATTAAAAATGCCTCTAAGAATCCTTTGACATAGACATGAAAAACATTCAGATTCTGTCAGTCATTAAAAATTATCTTAGCTTTATACACATAAGCTAAAACTATCTTAGACAATTGATTTAGAATCAGTAGAAAACAAATGTTTCTAGTATGGAACTCTTAATTCAGTTTGGAGGTGAGAGATGGTTTTATCATTCCTCAAAGATTATGGACACATTTAAGAGCTAGGTGTAGGATTCCTTACAGATCAGAAATATCAGTTAAGAAAGATTTAGTTTCATTTGATTTATTTATTTATCTATGTTTTGGAAACCATCGCCAGCGCCCTTCAGGGACTACTCCCATTTGGTTCTTGGGGTTTGCTCTTTATGGTCCCAGTCAGAGAGCCAAGACTCTTGTATTCTGAGCACGCACTACACAGCCAGCTCAACTCTCTCACCAGTACTAATTTTATTAGACTCTAGCATATTTTTATTCATCATTTTCTCTCTTCTCCTTTCTTTTTCATTTTTCCTTTGTCTTGTGTCCATATTTGGAGGGATATAAGGTACTGGGGATTGAACTCAAGCTGACCATGTGCAAGGCAAGCACCATACACACTGTACGATCTTTCTGTCCCTCATCCTTCATTGTGTTTTTTACATAGAAATGGCAAGTGGTGAAAATAATCTAACAAAGTACATTTTTTGTCTCTCAGTAGAAAAATAAAACAGTTTAATCCACATTTATTGCATAGAATTACTCTCCACACTGATTGCAAAAGAAATTTTCATAAATAGTCCTGAAGTATTTCTAAATCTGTAATTAAAAAATTGTTCAAATCTTGATTATATGTTACATGTGTATATATAATAGAAAAATAATACAATGAATACTCCAAAATTTAAACCAATTTGTCTACAAAAACAAACATGAAACGCCAAAATTATCTATTTTTAAAATTCACTCTTACTTTCTTAACCACTTATGCCATTATCAGTAAATTGTCCTATTCATTAAGATATCACCATCATGGTCACAGTCCTCCCGTTGTTCATTGATTTGCTTGAGTGGGCCCGGTAACGTCTCCATCATGAGATTTGTTGTTACTGTCTTTGGCATATTGAATGCGTCATGGGTAGCTTGCCAGGCTCTGCTGTGCGGGCGAGATACTCTCTGTAGCTTGCCGGGCTCTCAAAGAGGGGCGGAGGAATCGAACTCAGGTCGGCCATGTTGGCCGCTTGTAAGGCAAACGCCCTACCGCTGTGCTATCGCTCCAGCCCCATTAAGATATAGAGTCTTTATATATTTTAAATCTATATACTTTTAGTTTGTATCATAAATTGTACCAGACAACCTTGTTGTGATGGTAAAATTATTTCTGGTAGAATTAAGATAAACAAAATCATGATTCTACTCCTTCAGTAAAGGGAACAGTACTAATGTCATTACACCTGGTATTGGCACATTTACTACTTATGAAAAACTTAACTTTCCATTATTTGTTGTGTCAGTTGTCCTACTCAAAGCCCAATAATTATCCAAAAGAGGAAAGATCAGTGTCAACTAGAAAAACTCTAGTAATTAGGATATAAGCAAATTATAAAATGAAATTATGAAGCATAGTATAATTAAAAATGTGATGGACATCTGTAGAAACTATACTGAAAGAATGAAGTTATACATTGTGCATGTTGCTTATTATCTCTGTTAAAAGTTCATTTTAAATGTTGGTTTTAATATAGGTCAGAAAGCAGACTCTGTGATAGATATGATAGAAGAGAAGTTTATTAGAGAATTCCTTGAGAATAAAACTTGTGAATAGGCAAGAAGGAAGTGAAATTTGATGAAAAAGAAATGGAGCTGGTTGCATTTTCAGTGATGAACTCAATCAAACTTGTTCAGGAAGCCTGAACATTTTATCCCTTCCCTCATTGATCTAAGTTGAAACAGGAGGGAACATGCTTTTATATTCCTGTGTTGTCAGTTATGTCATTAGATTATGAAAAGAAGTGTGACTGTAAATAAGAAAGATTTCTTTAGCTGGGGTAATCCTCGAAGTGGGCTAGCATCTGAGCACCATTTTATCTTCATCATAATTACAACTATTTCAAGCTAATGATTCATTCCTGAAAGGAGATCTGAAGTAACATATTAGAATTTACCACTTTCTCTATGTTCAGTTTTTCTTTTATAAATGATAACATAGACATATATAAATGAGAAAACATAAGCTCAAAGAAATTAATATATTATAGTTTAGAACTGGATGGGGCAGTTTGTGTTTGAGATTAATAGGAGATGCACTTAAATATATACTACGGGAAAGAAGATTTAGAGGTCTAACATCTGGAAGAGCAAACGTATTTGATTCAGACAAAAGAAAATCTCATGCTTTCATGATTTTATTACCACAACAGTGGACTGACATTGAGTTAAAAAGCAGAAAATTAGGAGAGAAATCAATCAAATTATACTAATATTAATCTAGGTATTGGTGTGTATGGGTGCTACTTGTTAATACAGATAATAGAGCAGAATTTTATGCCTATTGATATATAAGAGGAAAAAGAAAGGCAATTTAGCATAAGGTGAAGAAAAATAATTGTATTTTATTGTTATTTTATTAAAAAGAATGAAAAATTGTGTGCAATTGAAAGGACAGTAGCATTTTTAAGTAGCTCCACACATAAAAGAGGTGCTTCGTGATATTAAAAATCGCATTATCTAGTGGATATGGGAACTTTCACATATTTGGAAAAAGGAACTTTTGTACTAGTAAAATATAGATAAACTTCTCTAATCATGAGTGGTATTTTATTAAGTTGTCCATACGGTATATTTAGGAAAGAAAGCTACCTGATGGATTAACTTTAGGAGAAGTGTATCTATTTATATAGTAATAAAATATACCTTAATTATCTTGCATTTGAACTCTATTTCATATTTTATATTCAGTTCCTGAATGAATGCTAGCTGAATATACTACGGAAGAGTATATCTGCACACCCATTTCCTCTTCTCTATTATAAGACAGCTCTCTCTCTCTTTGGGCCTAAATGAGTATATGACAACAGACCCTGAAAGTAGCTGATACACAGGGAGTTTTTCAGACTCTTAATCAAACATTAGGCAGTTTTATTCTGTTACTACTATGTAACAAACTGTCAAAGCAACACTGCTCTGTGGTATCAGGAAAGTTACTCTTCATATTACAACTTATTATTTCATAGAATAAATTTAAACTTTATTTTCTATCAGTTGTTGCATGTTTAAACAAATAATAGTTTCCTTCAAATATAATTCACACAAACCTTATTTTTAAGCATTCAATTCCATCGTATTTTTAATTTACAAAGTTGTATAATATTAAAAGGTAAGGTAAAGGCCCTCCCGTTGATCGTCGATTTTGCTCGAGCGGGCCCAGTAACGTCTCCATTGGAGACTTTGTTGTTACTGTGTCTGGCATATCGAATACTCTCGGAAGCTTGCCGGGCTCTCCGAGAGGGGTGGAGGAATCGAACTCGGGTCGGCCATGTTGGCCGCTTGTAAGGCAAACGCCCTACCCGCTGTGCTATCGCTCCAGCCCCTGTATAATATTACCACTCTTATTTTAGAAGTCTTTCTTATGTCTGATAAAAACCACAGATCATTAGTGTTCATTCTCAATGCTTGCTTATACTCATCCTGGAAATATCTGAAAAAACACTCTATCTGTATAAATGAACTAACCTGCGCCTATCAAGTGAAATTTTTATACGAAATTTAAGAGCTACAAAAGAAGCATTTGAACTTAATTCAATTTTACGTTAAAATGACTAACTACCTCCCCATTCTATCATTTAAGTTTATTAGAAAATATGTCTTAATACAAATAAACTTTCAGATATCTCCTAATGCTGAGCTAATTAGTGGTCCCCAATTGACTAGGCATCAGAATATTCTCATAATTAATGGGAGAAGCTTATAAATGAAGAGAGCTATCCATGTCTCATTATATCTATTCCATATCTCTAGTGTCTGGACTACTTACCATGTCTTTTTTTCTCACAAGTACTCCTGCACCTTGGGTGGGTTCATGAATACATAGAAACTCTGTTTTTAGTCTCAATTCTTTTCTTTATGTAACACTAGGAAAGATCCGTCGGTCCTTGTTTACAGATCTTAGTAGAGTCTGTTCTTGGTAGTCTGACTCATGGAGAAACCATTTTGTTCTCTTTAGTGTTTACAGACAGGTATAGAAGTCTGAATTTCTAGGTGTGTTCAGGGACATGGGTTTGTCTGTTGCTGATGAACAGATATAATCCTTAATCTCCTACAGACTCTATTTCCTAAAGAAGGTGACACAGCTTCAGAAACACTAGATCACTGTAGCACCGTAGCACTGTCCTCCTGTTGTTCATCGATTTGCTCGAGCAGGCCCAGTAACATCTCCATTTTGAGACTTCTTGTCACTGTTTTTGGCATATCACTGTTTTTGGCATATCACATCACGGGTAGCTTGCCAGGCTTTGCCATGTGGGAGAGATACTCTCGGTAGCTTGCAGGGCTCTCCGAGAAGGGCAGAGGAATCGAACCCGGCTCGGTCGGGCTGTCTGCACGCAAGGCAAACGCCCTACCCAAAAAGAAAAAAAAATCATACCTTACCTGGAAAAAAATAATCATGGACGTACATTCTGGCACCATCCCCAAGTGGCAGTGCTCGGGGCTGTCTCAGCTCTGGGAGAAAATGCAGTCCCAGCTCCCACAGCTAAAGACAGGCAAGTCCCTGGTTTGCACAGACCAATCTTTCAGGACCCTAAATAAGAGATGTGAGATGTGTTTGAATTATTGGTTAGGCCTTTCTCAAGAAAGATCATTTGTCAATATATTTTTTAAAAGTGTTTGTTTTTGGGTCACACCCAGCAATGTTCAGAGGTTACTCCTGGGTCCTGCACTGAACAATCACCCCTGGAGGGGCCTGGGGGACCATAAGGGATGCTAGAGATCAAACCCACTGTACTATTGCTCTGGCCACAATACTAAAACAATTTAAGAGCACATACAGACCCTCTGAATCTGGAGGTGGGGGAGTCTCCCACGTAAGGCTCAGAGGGTCTCGGAGCTCCACAGGAGACTCTCAGCCAGTGGGCCCGGGGCATGATCATGATCATGATCCTCTAAAGCTTAATTTTCTAATTTATAAAATGTAGTTGTGGGTGTAGATTACCAAAAATTTGTTAATTTAACAAATTAATTAAGTTGTTAAGAAATGTGTTATTTGCATTTTTTTAAATAATTTATGTATTTCTAAAATTCATCAAAGTTTAATTTGTAAGCCCTTTTTCTTAACCTGTGTTGTGTGACTGTTTGTTCAGCCAGAGGTGCTGAGACAAGGAACTCCAGAGAAATTGAAATCACAGAGGATCACAGATTCACTCAGACCCTGTGGCCTCTTCTTATTTACAGGGATACACCTTTAAGAGAAATCAAGAAGTTACTGGAAGAACGTGGAGACATCAAGGCATACTTTTGTTATGTCAGCAAGCCAAAGGGTTACAACATTCTCTAGAAAGGAATACAAAGGCAAAGATTCTGCCTCTTGGATCACAGTTTCTCACACCTGAGAGGATATAAGAGTGTCTGCATACCAAAGACAAGCTGGGTTGGG
Organism: Sorex fumeus; assembly: GCF_029834395.1. Lineage (NCBI taxonomy): Eukaryota > Metazoa > Chordata > Mammalia > Eulipotyphla > Soricidae > Sorex > Sorex fumeus. The sequence continues at coordinate 57,628,121 of NW_026606065.1, forward strand.
ATCTGTGGAAAAAGGACTGACTCTTTTGTTATAAAGAGAATTAGGCTACTGCTAAAGGCAGCTTAAAGAAAGAGATGTTAACCCTTTCCAGACCAGTCCTCCTAACACAGGAGTCAGAAGCTCACCCAATTTCATGGGGTCTGTAGTCCTGCCTGTTTGCGGGTCAGTCTCCATGGACTCTGGGTATCAACATACCTGCACTCCTAGGATTGTGTAAAAATTTCTCCAGTGAAAAGTGGTCTCCAGTGGAAATACTTCAAATGCATGAAATAGTCCATTTCAAATAGTCCAAATTCAAAATAGTTCACCTTGAAACTTCTCAGATAAACAGGCAATAGTTCATTACTGGAAGATATTTTGGAAAATTCTTCTTTTCCTGGGACTCTCACAATCTTAAAGTAAACTGTTCTAATTTAGGCTATGTAAGGGTATTTATTAGTTGGCTTACCCCCTTCATAGAAATAAAGCATACTAATGTTGCAAAAAATGAATTATTATTATGTTCTATTTCTAAAAAGCCTAGGAAACAATATTATAGAAAGGTTTCTACCATAGTTAAGAAAGCTTAATATGACTGAGTAGTGCACTGAAATCAAGTGACTCTTAGTAATCAATATGCATTTTATGCAGTGTCATAACAAATAGATTTATTTTCAAATTCTTCAAATAAAGGAGAGAAATACAGAAATAGATTAAAATACAGAAATATGGAAAAACAAAGGTTGAACATCAAACTAAGAATGCCAAACCCTCCCCGTTATTTCTTAATATTTTGGGTAAATAGGAATAAAAGAGGACAATTGAAATGGAATACTAGCATTACAATTGTTTCAAGTTTTGAAGTTGATAGCCCAGCACACATAACACATATGTCAAAAGTGAAGCAGTTAATATTTTTCTATCCCTACAAGCAGTCTGGAGACAATGGTATATGAAAATGTATTGACTTGAAAGAAGAAATTAATTAAAAATGAGAAATTCATAAACATGGAGATGGAGTATTCTCCAGAGTCGCTGCCTTCCTGAAAAGTAGTTTCCTCAGGTTTACTCTCTGAGTGATACTCCCTCCCTGCCAACATAGTGTGACTGAAATGAATGTCTCAGCTAGCTCCGTGGCTTGCCTTCTTCTTCTTTATTTTTTTCACTACCTGTTCAGGTAATCAATCAGAGAACAATGTGAATGCTGCTTCCTATGTCGATTAAATTAGGTCAAAAGTGTAACAGCAGTGGAAAGAGAAAAAGATCAGACAGTAAAGCAAAAGCCCAAGACACTGAAACACCTTATGGTATGAGCAAACAATTCGCTACACAATATCTAGAGAGAATAAGCTCACAAACTGTTAAATACTGTTTTCCTCTGGGTACAATTTTAATTAAAAAAGCAGCATGGATGCAGATTTTGAGATCGTCACTATTCAAATAGCTGAGGAAGCTGCTTGAATTTTAAAACCTTATAGTATGTCATTTAAAATATTTTTGCATGTGTTTAAATTAAGGACTCTTGCAATAATGGCAAGATCATAATAAAGAGAACCCCTGATCGGAGTTAGCTTTTGTATGACACACTGTAATACAATGTCAGAGGTCTTTTCTCTTAGATCTTGGTGAAACTGGTGATGGCCTGTGGAATTTACAGTAATAATAAGTAAGAATTCTTAAAATTGCTATCAAATGTTTTAATCAAATATTTTGTTTCTGTAAAGCTGTTATTTAATGAAAAGAAGTTGAATGTAAGAAATCAAATAGTCTCAAGGAGACCTTAGGAAGATCTAAATAAATATACAGAGGAAGAGAAAACAAAATTAAGAAGCAATAAAAATCAACAACAAATGACTAATTGAACTGATTTATTATTAAAGAGATTATATATAGTGGAAATATTTATTAAGATGGGATTAAGGAACCAGCTATTTTTAAATGATTAAAGAAAATTTTTAAGCATTTCAAATAGTTATAATTGCTCTGATAAAGCTCTACTTTATTTTCCATTCATATCATTTTTAAAAAATATATTAACAAAACTGGAAATAATCCATATAACTGGCTAATAAAGATAAATATTATTTTTTCTGCTTTAAGAAGTTGACTATTCTGCCCAGAGCAATATTTATTATTTCAAAAAATGTAGTGCAGAAGCATTTAATTTAGTGTATATATTATAGAGTGGTCCTTGTTATTCCTTTGATATCATTACTAACAAAAGCATTTTCCACAATGGAATGTGTAGGTGGTTGAAAATTTATTTATATGAATTATACACATACATAAACTAGGCATACAGATTTATGTTTTGTGTGACCCTTTTAACTCTCTGTACTTGCTGTTAAGTTGTATATTTTTCCATGGGAGCACGTAACTCATGAGAAAATGACTAACATTGAAAACTCAGTTAAGTCTCAAAAATAGGCATTAGTTCTCAGACATGACTCTCTTTTGGGAAATCAAAGTTTTTATTGCTGAATAAATTAATGTTTCAAATGTATGAATACAGATGCTGTTTGCAAATTTGTCACAATCTGTCTTGCAGCAGAAGAATTTATACTGTATACAGTAATAGAAAACAGAAAACTGCATATTTCACTAAATTGCAGCTGTGTGTGGAAGATTTATGTGATTATTTTTTGTCAGTGAAACATGTAGTGAAACACCCATGTATTTCACTGGAGTGTTGTAAATGAACTGGGTATATTTATTTTTAAAGTTATTCCACATTTATTTCACAAAATATATAATGCCCTTATCACGTTAAAAAGAGCAAGCACATAAAATCGGCTTAAAGTAGTTTCATTACTTCAAAGATCAGTTTACATTTAAAATACTGAACAGAATTTTAACTTTCAACCATAGAAAAGTAGCTCTTATCATTTTCCATCACAATATTTTCTTACATGTTGAAAATGTATAAACATTTCCAAACAAATTATAAATATATTCAATATCATGGCTTTGATTATTATTGGTATCTAAACCTTAGTATTACAAATCTAAAGGCAATTAATTTAGATAGTAGATAAATATTATAATTTCCATTATGCAGACATACATGTACATATGTTAAACTCACAAAAAATTTTAAAAAATTTTTGCAGCTTGTGTTATTACTGAAGGAAGATGTTTAATATTATACAGTTGTCTCAGGCTTGAGGATAATTAAATAAATCTGCCTCGGTTAATATTCCAAACTGGAAGTATTTTCTTTCCAAAGAATATTGGAATTTATTCCCCTCCACCCGCTCATAATACTAACCAATAGATGAAATTAATGTTATCAGAATACCGATTCAATGATAACACTAAACCCAAGAGTCATAGAACATGCCAGTTGTATATTAAATAGTAAAGTCATTTCTAGAAAAGTCATTTCTAGAAAAGTCATTTCAGAAAGTCAGAATATAAATTTGAATTAAAATTAGACCCAAGTTTTAAATATATTATTAATTTATATTGTGGGAACACTGAACAAATTGAACCATAAATATTTCCTCTTTTGATATTTATCAGAAAAATAACAGTTGTAGATTAAGGGGAAGAGCATCATCATCACCCAAATATTGAATAGTGCGATCTCAGGTCATAAAACTTCAAAAGTAATAGCAGAAGAAAATAGAAGATGATTCAAAAGACCAGGCTCACAACTCAGAGCCCATCATATAGAATTTAAGAGTAAACAAAAGCAGAAAGCTGTCCTAATCCCGCTATATTTAGAAGCATTGGATTTTTGAGTTCACTCATTTTTTTTCTTTTCTTTTACTTTGAAGCATACGAGAAGACTTAGGTGGGGGAACTGTGAGACGGCACTAATAAAAAACGCAATGTGTCAGTGTAAATTCATTTTCATTGACAGTAGCATAAGAAACATAGTAACACTGTAGCACTGTAGCACTGTCCTCCAGTTGTTCATCGATTTGCTCAAGAGGGCACCAGTAACCATCTCCATTGTGTGACTTCTTGTTACTGTTTTTGGCATATCAAATACTCCACGGGGAGCTCGCCAGGCTCTGCCATGCAGGCAGGATACTCTCAGTAGCTTGCCAGGCTCTCAGAGAGGGGTGGAGGACTCAAACCCAGTTTGGCCCCATGCAAGGCAAACACCCTACCCACTGTGCTACTGCTCTGGCACAGGAAACATGGTATTCTTGGAAAGTCAAAAGGAATTAATTTTAAATGTCTACTTATGGACAGAAGATGCATCATGTTAGAAAAACAAATGATAATAGTCATTAATCTATTATCAATAAAAGGAAGAGCTCAAGTTCAAGGCTACTAAAGCTTGGAAAGTGACATTGGTATAAGTAAGAAGAACCAAGTCGATTCTGATCAATATATCCTCCACCTTTAGGCTTAAACAAGAAGCAGGTTATGATAGAACAACAGTATAAATAAAAGAAAAAATAAACACAAGGCAAAATTAACAAATCTGAAATAAAATTTAGGAGATAGAGTGACTACATAGAAGGAAGAAAATAATGGATGAAAATATATAACATAACAATAGTCAATTTTTAATAAATGTTGCCCAAATAGGAACTTTCTAACCAGAGTTTTATGAAGTGAATGAATGTAATAGTTTAATTCAACAGAACAAGAGTTTGAGAAATAAAAAATGCGCAATGACAGACCCATCATCTTGGATGACGAAGCTGGTTAAAAAGCAGTGGGGAAGTGAGTTGGAGGAATGAATATTGGGCCAGAGGTGACGAATGGAAAGTGGTAGAGGGTTGTGGGCACTTTGATTGTACTAGTGTGCACCACCATCACCAAAATGCAGGGCAATTTTGTACATCAATACCACATACGCAAAGCGGAAGGGCGTTCGCCTTGTACATGGCCGACCCAGGTTAGATTCCTCTGACCCTCTCGGAGAGCCCAGCAAGCTACTGAGAGTATCATGCCGGCACAGCACAGCCTGGCAAGCTCCCTGTGACGTATTCAACATGCCAATCACAGTAACAACAAGTCTCATAATGGAGACGTTACTGGGCCCACTAGAGCAAATCGATGAACAACGGGAGGAGAGTGCAATACCATATATATTAATATTATTATAATGTTGACGTTAGCACTATAGCACTGTCTTCCTGTTGTTCATTAATTTCCTGGAGCAAGCACCAGTAACGTCTCCACTGCAAGACTTGTTACTGTTTTTGGTATATCGAATAGTTCACTGGTAGCTTGCTAGGCTCTGCCATGTTGGCGGGATACTCCTGGTAGCTTGCAGGACTCTCAAGAGGGATGGAGAAATCGAACCTGGGTCGGCTGTGTGCAAGGCAAATGCCCTACCCGCTGTGCTATCACTTCAGCCCTTTAGACATAATAAAATTAAAATATTAATTACTAGGGGTGAGAACAATAGTACAGTGAACTAGGTGCTTGCCTTCAAGGTAGCCCACTGTATTTGATCCTTAATATCCCCAATGATCTCCTGCGTCCACCAGGAGTGATCTCTGAGCGCAGAGCCAGAAATAAGCTCTGAGCATTTCCAGGTATGGCCCAAAAAGCAATAAAACTTTTTTAATAAATGAAAAATGTATTTCAACAGTCAAATTATCAAGCAAAAAAAATGTTGAAGGAGAAGATTATGAAGTAAAGAAAAGGAAACTTATCAGTAAAATATAACTAGTATTGACAACAAAAAGAAAACAAATCTTAAATTACTGAAGGATTTGATATAGTAGTAAATGTTTATTAATATTTTTCAAAACTATTTCATTGAGATAATAATAGGTGATAAATAAACTCCAGCATAACGGTGAGAACGAAAAGGAAACAATGTAGTCAAAATTTTAATAGAAGACAAATTAGCTGAGATGTTAGATAATTTAATTAATAAGATGAAAAAATAGCAGCTCAGACACAGAAAATTGGGTATGGATGCCATATAATTTAAGTCACAGTGCATAAAAATTATCTTAAATCCATTTGATACTGGTATTTATAATACCAATATCAATTTAGAGATTTGTGTCAATTTAGGGAGAGAAAGAAACAAAGAGAAAAAGTGGTTAAAAAAAGAGAAAAAGTCGTAGAAGTTGCTAAATTCCTTCAAAAGTGAAATAAAAAATACATAACTTCAAAACATACTATGATGTATACATCTTATCAATAAATAATAAAATCATAGGTAACAATAAAATTGGTAGGAAGTGACACGGAGATTTATAATATCATGTTATATCTTCATAGAAATTTATGTGTTCTATAACAAAATATTTTAAAGTAAAATTTATTTTAAAAAGTTTTGCAACTTCTAATTAAAGGAAATTTTACAAAATTTTTATAAACAGATTTTATTTAAATTTCAGTACACTCTTCATCTCTTTTCAATGAGAAAATAGAGACTGATAATACTTAATCCTTAAAATATGTTATACAAAAATAATTATCTCTCTAGATTAATATATGCATCTATATATATATATATATATATAGAGAGAGAGAGAGAGAGAGAGAGAGAGAGAGACTGGAGCAATAGCACAGCGGTAGGACGTTTGCCTTGCATGCAGCCAACATGGCCGACCCAAGTTCGATTCCTCCGCCCCTCTCGGAGAGCCCGGCAAGCTACCGAGAGTATCTTGCCCGCACGGCGGAGCCTGGCAAGCTACCCGTGATGTATCCGATATGCCAAACACAGTAACAATTGTCACAATGGAAACGTTACTGGAACTGCTCGAGCAAACTGATGAACAACTGGAGGACAGTGACATATATATAAATATGTATATATATATGACATATATATGTAGTACATGTGTATGTTCATTTATGATTAATCACGGTCCAGTCATGGTCCTCCCATTGTTCATCGATTTGCTCCAGCGAGCCCAATAACATCTCCATCGTGAGACTTGTTCTTACTGTGTTTGGCATATTGAATACATCATGGGTAGCTTGCCAGGCTTTGCCATGAGGGCAAGATACTCTCGGTAGCTTGCCCGACTCTCTTAGAGGAGCGGAGGAATCGAACCCGGCTCGGCCAGGTCAACTGCACGGAAGTCAAATGCCCTACCACTGTGCTATCGCTCCAGCCCTTATGATGAATATATATTACATAATTATTTAACCTTATTTCCAAACTTTAAGTCCTAGGAATATCTCTGCTCCTTAAAGTGTCTTATGCAGCTTATATCTAGAAATATTTATCATATGCCATGTATAAAAGAGCAGCCGAAGACCTCCTGAACCCAGCCATAACCATGCTCAAGACCACTCTCCACACGTCCAGACAAGCCTCATGTATGAAGGAAACAGCAGAGGAAGCCAGGTGTGCGGGAGCCGGGGCTGAGATCTCCAAGCCTGCTTAAATTGGGATTGAGACTGGGCCTCCTCCACCCAGATCCCCCATTTTCCAGTAGCTAGGCAGTCACACCCACAAATTTTCCCCAGCACCATGTAATCCCATCAACAGTCAAGATCCCGAGACTATAAAACAGAGGTCCAGGAAGCGTGCAGTGTATCCCTTATAGACTAATTCTCTCTCTTGGAGAAGCTGACAAGCTACTTACTGAGAGTATCCTCCCCGCACGCAAGCTCCCCGTGGCATATTTGATATGCCAAAAATAGTAGCAATATATATGTCTCATTCCCCTGACCCTGAAAGAGCCTCCAACATGGCACCACTGGGAAGGACAAGTAAAGAGAGGCTGCTAAAATCTCAGGGCTAGGACAAATGAAGACGTTACAGACGCCTGCTTGAGCAAATAAATGAAAAATGGGATCACAGTGATACAGTGATATATAACCATGGTTGGCCTCATGTAAGGCAAGTATCCTACACATTCTACTACTTTTTCCAGTCCCTTCTTTACATTTTTAAAGTTCTACTTTATTCTACTATATATCATTTAATAGAACTTCAGTGGGCTGGAGTTATAGCACAGCGGGTAGGGCATTTGCCTTGCACGCAGCGAACCAGCTTCAATTCTTCTGCCCCTCTTGGTGAACCCAGCAAGCTATCTCGTCCGCATGGCAAAGCCTGGAAATCTACCCAGGACGTATTTGATATGTCAGAAACAGTAACAACAAGTCTCACAATTTGTTGTGAGATGTTTCTGGTGCCTGCTCAAGCAAATTGATGAACAACGAGAGGGCAGTGCTACAGTGCTACAGAACTTCAGCGTTTAATTTATGTGATGTGTATCTGAACATAAAATAAAATAAGAAAATCCAGTTTTAAATATAATATATATGGAAAGAGAGGAGAATAAGGACACTGATGTTACATTAAAACTCAGTAAGAAAGAGTTATTTTTGTTAAAGATTAGATACAAAGAGAAATCACATCAATTAATATCTTTTGCTGAACTGAATTCTACTGGTATATTTTGCTCAGTGTAAAGTTCTTCAGAGACTTATGTATTTTCAATAACTATGTACTGATCCTTTGCAAAATACTAGTTTTAGAGTTATATAGGTTTTGCAAAAATCAAAGCTTTCCAATATATAAATAAAAAAACCCCTAAATTTATGTAATTTTTCTTTGGTGATCCATGAGCTCTACTACTTGAGGTGTTTCAAACAAACAAAATTTTCACATGACTTGTGAAGATTTTCAAGGTTACCCAGTACATTGACAACTAAGCTGAATGTAAATCTTTTAAACCTTTGTCAATCTCTTAAATGTTAAAACACATTAAGTGATCTTATAAATTTAATAATTTTTATTTTTTATTCATGAAATATACTATCCTTAATTTATTCTTTGTATTTTGTTGTACTGGTTGAATTATTAATAGCTGACATTTAAAAAACCAAGAATATATTTCCATGTATTTATAAAGAAAGAAAATTATAATCGATTCTTAACTTTGTCTCAGAGGAAAAATAGAAAGGATAGGTTAATAATATATACATGAAAGAGGAAGGAAGTGATTTTTATACTAAATATATGAGAAATTAAATTAAGGACAGTAGAATATATACAAGAGATACAAACTAGAAAGACCTTAAAGCTTTGTTTTCTACACACCAGGGGTGACCCCAAATATATTGAGAGGAGACTAGAAACTTGTTTCAAAATTATCTTTCTGATCTTTCTGATATCACAAAATATTACTTTTTATTGGTTCATTATGATATGTACATATTTTTCATTAGAGTATGGGTCGAACAATTTCAAACAAATTTTGTTTTTATTCTTCTTCTTGAACAAAAGTTTGGAAAGAAATTATTCTAAATTTAACATTTTGATGCCCACAGTGAGCAAAATTAGGACAGATTTTCCATTATACTCTCTACACTGTTCTTTTGTCCCCACAGTTTATTTGAGCTTTCATTTGTGAATCTTTCAGATATATTCTTAAAGCAGGCTATTTGGGGGTAAAGGGACATAAAACATACACCATGAACATTGCATTAAATTACTAAATTTTTGGCCTTTGGATTCGGTATTACTCTATTGGCATAAAGCTAGCAAAGACAATATTCATTTTATTTATAGCAAATAAGAAAATAGTATAGCAAAGGTTTGAGTTATCCTTAAAATACCCATATATACATTCTTCAAAGAGATTATTTTTATATCTTATTTCAAACAGTAATCGCTTAGAGAGTATGTGAACATTTTTTTTCTGGTGTCATCCTCTTAGTTACAAATATTAAAAAATGGAAGTCACATTTTTTCAACTGTAAAGTACTGGATCCAATTACTCACAGCAGCTAAAAGCAGAGTTTATTTTAATAGGATTTGCAGTAAAACAAGGCATATAAAAATCAGATGCATAGGCAAAGACTTTTTCATCTTTAATCATTAAGCTACCAGTACAAATTGAGCCCTGAAGTTACGTTGTTCCCGAAGGAGATCAGAGATTTAAAGAATTCAAGGGGATTAAACATTTGTGTTTGAGTTAACAAGCTAAGTGTTTTTGTTCTATCATTAAAATGGTATTTTAAATATTTTATTTTAGAAGGACATATCATATTTTTTTCTAAATGATGTTTCCTAACAGAAAATTCTGTATTAAAGGCCACTAATGAGTGCTCTTTTACCAACTCTCTTAAATGTTGTCTTAAGTATATTTGAAAGTGTAAAAGATTCTTCTTTTCATGATTCTGAGTCTCTTATTATCTTGTTTACACTTTATGTATTTGTTTTTGTATGCTAGGAAAGAAAATAGGAAACTAGTGTTCCATTGCCTTCTGTAAAGTTTTGATTATATTTAGCATGTATGTATGTGATTATATTTAGTACTTAGTGTATGTGACTGTACTTGAAAAACCAACTTTCATAACGTTTCAAAGTTTGTAAGATAAAAATATTACCATGTGAAAACTTCTTAATCTATATGTATAATAAATATACATAATATATAATAAATCACCTTTTGTTTTTCTTATATATGATTGTATATATAAATTAAGCTTTTCTTTATAGAAATAATTTTAAGTCAAATGTAAGAAATCTAATAGAATTTTTTATTGCTACATATAAGGGTCAGAAAAGGAAGTGCAGTGACCTAAAATAAATGTTTTATGTTTTCATTATTTCAGATATTATTTCAACAACTAAATTATAAAATAAAAACTAGTTAAATAGCTGCAAAAATGTTATTTATGAAACAAGAGGCTGGGGAGGTTTAAAAATGAGTATGAATGGAAGGATTCTGAATTAGTCAGTTGATAGAAGCTACTTCACAATGCAGACAAAATGTGTTGACAGAAGAATTTAAAAGTCCAACCTGTTCAGCTAAAAAAAGCCATATTCTGAGCACTTTTCTAGGTGCATTATAAATCTTTTCTCATTTAATTTTACAGTTCAATATGTGAGATAAGTGCATCAGTTATTGTGTTCTTCTGCAAGTAACAGAAAACACTAAGTCAAATTGGTTTAAATATTAAAGAAATTTAATATCTTACAATAATTGGAATTTCAGAGATAAGGCAGGCTTTGGTACAATTCTGTCAGGGCCTTAACTCATATCATCAAAAACTCACATCCATTCTGCCCCTGTGCTCTGTTTTGTTAACCCTTCCTCTTACTTTAATCAAGCTTCCTTCATCATATAAGATGATGAACAATAAAAATTGAAGGACAATGGCTTCTGATTTTACTCATTAACAGAAAGGAGCACGTCAAACCATACTATAAAGTTTTCCTCTAGATTAAGATTTAGTCAGTTCATATATTCACCCATAGATAAAATCAGTTCCTAGAGAAATGTCTCAGCTTAACATAGAAAACCTATTATCTGTACCAGGATCTGAGGAATGAATGGTGCCACCTTGATCTTAGGGGTTTTGCACTGAGAGGATTGTTTGAAATAAAATATACTATTAATCTCTTTGTAAATAGTGTTTGTGGTTATGTTAAGGATAATTCAAAACCTATGCTATAATGTGTTTTTATTTGCAATAAATAAAAAGAAGATTGTCTTTGCTAACTTTCTGTCAATATAGTAGTACCAGGTTTTGATCCCTTGTATTCCATATGATCCCCTGAACTGGTTAGGAGTAATTCTGGAGCACAGAACCAGGAGTAATCCCTGAACAAAGCAAAGCAAATATATCTTTTTGAATTACTGTTCTTGTGTTCTTGGGATTAGAATTACTGGATAATACAGATTATTGTATTTAAATATTTTTAAATCTCCATATTGTTTTCCATAGACCAACCTAGAAAACATTCCCACCAAAAATAAATAAGGTTGCTTTTTCATGGCATTTCCATCAACACTGGTTGTTTCTAGTCTTATGGCCATTTTCACTGATGTGGGAACATGTCTCATTGTTTTCGTCTGCAATTCTCTGAATAAGTGGTGATGAACACACTTTTATATTACTGCTTGTTATCTGTATGAGTTCTTTTTTATTAAACATTATTATTTACAAAGTTGTCTATACATAATTGTATTAAAACATTTATAAAGTTTTTTGAACAAACAGTGTCATAGCACAAATCCCATTATCAGTGTTACCTACCCTTGACCAATGTACCACTCCTATCTACCCATCAAGCCCTTAGCAGACACAAATTTATTTCCCAATGCTTGTGACAACAAAACGGGAAATGGATTAGAAGGAAATAATAATTGAAAGTTAGTTTGTGATCATATCTCACAATGGTGTTACTAAAGTCATTGAGGATTTACTGAGCTGGTTAAGAATTTGTATACTGCTTTCTCTCATTGAGTTTGATGGGCTTTTATGCAACTTTCTCATGGAATTTGCTATGTTCCTACTGAGCTCTCAGTACTATGAAATTTAGAGGTGTTTCTGCTCCTTTTCTCTATCTAGTAACACTTCTCTGGCCATTGGTGTCTAAGAGATGCTTCTAGCAGGATTTCGAAAGACCTGAAAGGGTGAGACTTGGTGACATAACAGGAACTCAAAATATAACCAGTGTGACTTTCCTCAAAGTAATGGGACACATAGGGGTTCAGAGAGTTGTAGAAGCTCTGATTTTAATAACTCATTACATTTAATAATTATTTTCATTTTATTTTAAATTTCACTATGTGTAACAGTATGAATTAGATTCTCTTTTTTTGTTTGTGTGTTAGTAAAACACCATGTAGTACAGTTGTAGACTTACATTTTTTTGTGCTTGGGTTTCAATTATACAATGATCAAGTATCCATCCCTCCATCAGTGCCCATTCTCCACCTCCAGTGCTCCTAGTGTCCCTCCCACCCATCCATCCTCCCCATCCCACCTTACCCCTGTGGCAGGGCATTCCCTTTTGTCTTCTCTCTCCTTTTGGGTGCTGTGGTTTGCAAAAGAAGCATTGAGTGTCGATCATGTTCGGTCTATAGTCTAATTTCAGCATGCATCTCTCATCTTGGGAGGATCCTCCCAACACCCTTTATTTGGTGTTCCCTTTTCTATCTGAGTTGCCTTTTCCCCTAGCATGTATGGCTGGCCTCCAGGTCATGGAGTGAATCTCCTGGTACTTAACTATTCTTGGGTGTTAGTCTCTTATTTTGTTACTTTATATCCAGATGAACATAATCTTCCCATGTCTGTCCCTCTCTTTCTGACTCATTTCACTTAACATGATACTTTCCATGTAGTACCATTTGTATGTAAATTTCATGACTTTATCTTTTTAACAGCTGCATAGTACTCCATTGTGTAGATGTACCAAGTTTCTTTAACCAGTCATCTGTTCTCAGGCACTTAGGTTTTTCCAGATTTTGGCTATTGTGAATAGTGTAGCAATGAACATAAAAGTGCAAATGTTTTTTTGACTGTACTTTTTTGCCTTTCCAGAAGATATTCTCAGGAGTGGTATAGCTGGGTCAAATGGGAGCTCTTTCTGTTAACCTTTTACACTTGCAGACTACCACCTGACCTGCATATTGATCCACAGCAGTTATAGTCAAGGAGGTAGACTAACAGTTTTTAGCTTTTCCACATCTGTGAAATGGCAGCTGAAGACCTCAAAGAGAGAAGAGCAGAAGTGCTGGTAGATGTGGCAGAAGCCAGGAAAAGTATTTGTAACGCCCGCCTGTCCTTTGCCAACTACAAGACCAAGATGACTGCCCTCCGACGTTCTGATGGATCCATCACATCCTCCAGAACGGCAATGGAGAAGATTATCCATGACTTCTACTCAAATCTCTTCAATAGCCATGTCCACTTGCCGACATACCAAATTCCACAGGATGGATATGTTGTTCTCAATGTTCTCCCTTCCGAAATCCAACATGCCATTTTGTCAGTAAAGAATCGAACAGCACCCAGCCCAGACAAGGTCAGACCTGAACACCTGAAGAACCTGCCATCAGTACTCATCAATACGCTGGCTTGGCTATTCACACACTACCTGTCTGAATGCAAGGTTCCATCCCAGTGGAAAACCACCAGGACTGTACTACTGTATAAGAAGGGAGACATCCATGACATTGGCAACTATCACCCGATCTGCCTATTGTCTGTCATCTACAAGTTGTTCACTCTTGTCATCCTGAATAGGGTTCGCAGAACACTAGATGAAGGACAACCATGTGAGCAAGCTGGGTTCTGCAAAGGATTCAGCACCATCGACCATATCCACACAATAACCAAGCTCATTGAGGTTTCTTGGGAGTTCAAGATGCCGCTCTGTCTAATGTTCATTGATTTAAAGAAGGCCTTTGATTCTGTTGAGACAGAAGCGGTCATTGAAGCCCTAGCCAATCAGGGCATTCAAAGTCAATACATTAAATCCTCCGTGAGTTGTATTATGGATTTACTACCAGGATCTCACCATTCTACAAAGAAGTAATCATTGATGTCAAGGGAGGGGTTAGGCAGGGTGATACCATTTCGCCGAAACTCTTCAGTGCCACCCTCGAGAACATTATGCGATGACTGGAATCTGAAGGAATGGGAGTGAAGATAGATGGTTGGCAACTACACCGCCTCTGCTTTGCTGATGACAATGTTTTAATAACACCAAACATTAGCCAAGCGGCATAAATGCTGGCCAACTTCGACCGGGGCGTTATGAATGCTAAGCCGGGAAAAGCGTTCATAACGCCAACCTGTCCTTCGCCAACTACAAGACCAAGATGACTCCCCTCTGATGTCCTGATGGATTTATCTCATCTTACAGAAGGGCAAGGGAGAAGATTATCCATGACTTCTATTTAGATCTCTGATAGCCATATCTACCTGCCAACATACCAAATTTCGCAGGTTGTATATGTCATTCCCAGCATTCTCCCTTCCAGAATCCGACATGACATTTTGTCAGTAAAGAAGTGAACAGCACCCGCCCCAGACAAGGTCAGACCCAAATACCTGAAGAACCTGTCATCAGTACTCATCAATGCACTGGCCTCAGCTCTTCACATGCTACCTGTCTGAATGCAAGGTTCCGTCCCAGTGGAAAATCAGCAGGACTGTACTATTGTACAGGAAGGCAGACATCCACGATTTGGCAACTATCACCTGATCTGCCTGTTTTCTGTCGTCTTCAAGCTGTTCAATCGCATCATCCTGGCAGAACACTAGATGAAGGACAACCATGTGAGCAAGCCGGGTTCCGCAAAGGATTCAGCATGATCGACCATATGCACATGATAACCAGGCTCATTGAGGTTTCTCGGGAGTTCAAGATGCCGCTCTGTCTAATGTTCCTTGGTTTAAAGAAGGCCTTTGATTCTGTTGAGACTGAAGCAGTCATCAAAGCCCTAGCCAAACAGGGCATTCAAACTCAATATATCAGGATCTATCGTGAACTGTATTACGGATTCACTAATAGCCTTTCCCCATTCTACAAGGAAGTGATCATCGATGTCAGGAGAAGGGTTTGGCAGGGTGATACGATTTCACAGAAACTCTTCAGTGCCACCCTGGATAACTTCATGCGATGACTAGGATGGATAGGAATGGTAGTGAAGATAGATGGTTGGCAACTACCCCACCTCCACTTCGCTGATGACATTGTTCTAATAACACCAAACATTAGGCAAGCAGCACAAATGCTGGCCGACTTTGACCATGAGTTGGAAAGGGTGGATTACAGCTGCATCTGAGGAAGACAATTTTTATGAGAAATGGTCTTGTTCCTGATGTTCTATTCGCTCTCAATGGAACAAACATCCCCAAATGCAAAAATTATGTGTCCCTAGGTCGAGAAGTCAACATGACAAATGACCTGGCAGTTGAGTGTGCAGGAGGAAGAAAGCAGCTTGGAACGCCTTCAAGAGCATTGAAGAAATAGCTACTAGAATGAAGAACCTCCAGTTCTGGGCACATCTTTTTGATTCTACTGTTCTTCCTGCATTAACATATGCCTCAGAGACCTGGGCCCTACGAAGATAGGATGAGAATGTTATTTGGGACTCCCAAACAGGAATTGAAAGAGTGATGCTTAGAGTATCACGCTTCACTCAAGTGAGAGAAATAATGTGGAGTTCTGACCTCCATCAAAGATCAAGAATCAGGAATGCTTTGTCATTTGTCAAGGCATCGAAAATCAGATGGGATGGACACGTAATGCGATTTGGATAAGACTGCTCGACTAGAGCCATTACTAACTGGATTCCATAGGTCATCAGAAGATCTCATGACTGCCCACCTATGGGATGGCCATACTTCTTTGTCAAGATCCTGAATGATCGGTTTGATGCTCTTCATGTTCCTGGAGCAAGCAGACGCTATTAGGCTACACTAGCATGCGACAGGGATGAATGGAGATGTTACTGGAGCCTGTTCAATCAAATCGATGAGTAACGGGATGTCAAGTGATCAAGTGATCAAGTGATCATAGGGATTCTAGGATATCATACATGAGTACATAACCATTTGAACAAGATAATAATGTCCCCAGGAACTTTTCTCAAACTATCAAAAAACAAATTCTTTCTTTTACCAACAAATACTAATTGTGGGGTTGGGAGGGGGAGTGGGGAAGCAAAGAAAACCTGTTGTACAAAATAACTGTTGCACAAAAACTTGCCTAAGAATGAAACCAGCATGAAAGAGAACTGAGAATAGATACAGAATGAGATAGAGAATTACAGAACTTTGAAGATATATCTTGAGTGTTTTTTGAAGCCAGGCCTTCTTTTGAACATCCACATTACATTAATAAATCAATAAATTCACTTTAGTTGCTATTATTTATCTAGAGTTTTATTTATTTATTTAATTTTAACTTCCCATGAAAGCTCAGTTAAATAATCAGCTTCCGTTATAAAGTTTTCTTAAAGAAAATGTCCTCATTTTTGGACAGACAGAAACATCAAAGCTTTCTAGAGATTACATTGATTTTATCCAAGTATCCTCAGACAGAATTAGAAGCTACCTTTCTCTACTCCACTCTTTAAAGTAGAAAGGATTGATCATCTAAAATATTATTCTTCATATTACTGAACCTTATGCCACTCTATGCTATAAACGTCTAAGATAATTTTGAGACTCATATATGCTAACACTGTGGGTATAAATCTTGTGAACTCAAAACAAATACAGCAACATATCATCAGTCACTGGAAATAATGAAATGGAAAGTACTGCAGATGGAGGGTTTGTGAATTTTTTTTATGGATATTTGTGTTTTGATCTGTATAATTTCTTTGGTGGACTTGGGTATGTGGTCTATAAAGGAAGCAAGAAGGCCAGTTCTTTAGATATTTAATATTAGGCTAAACCACACTGGCCCAATAATGAGTTTTCTTCCCAGGGACTCATTATATCACATCTAAACCAACATATCTATATTCATTCTGATGTTTGATAGCAATGTCCTTCCATTGTTCATCGATTTGCTTGAGCGGGCCCAGTAACGTCTCCATCATGAGACTTGTTATAACTGTGTTTGGCATATCGAGTACGTCATGGGGAGCTTGCCAGCTTTTGCCGTGTGGATGAGATACTCTCGGTAGCTTGCCAGGCTCTCAGAGAGGGGCAGAGAAATTGAACCTCCTTGGCCGGGCTAGCTGCACACAAGGCAAATGCACTACTACTGTGCTATAATATTTGGGAAATCTTTTTTGTTCAAGAAGCCCTAATATATATAAATGGGGTAAGATTTGTGGATACTGATTTCTTCAGTTTCACAATAATCTTAGGTTTGCATCTGAGGGTATTTTAGTAGGGAGAGATTTTAAGGGATGCCAAGGGAGGGAAGAGATGTGACAAAGTTTTGAACATATGGCTGCAAAAATATTTTTGGCTAAACACAAGAAGTTCAAATCTTTCTATATAATTTTAAAGCATTGGAAAATTAGCTGCACACACTAGTTTCTGGTTGGAGTGGAACAGGCTGATAATTTGATTCATACCCTGATATTACTTTTAACATTTAATTTTTTTTTTTTTTGCTTTTAGGGTCACACCCGGCGATACTCAGGGGTTACTCTTGGCTCATGCACTCAGGAATTGCTCCTGGCGGTGCTCAGGGTACCATATGGGGTGCTGGGAATTGAACCTGCGTCGGTCATGTTGGCTGCGTGCAAGGCAAACGCCCTACCCGCTGTGCTATCACTCCAGCCCCAACATTTAATTTTTAAATACAATAGCTATCTAAAAATGTAAATATTACTTTGTGTGTAGTCTTGATCTTTTCACCCATACATTTTAATTTAAGACCTATAGAATAGTCTTATTGCTTCCTCATTTCATAGATAAGGAAATAGAAACTTGTTTAATTTGATAATAAACTACACAGAGCTAGCAAGGATGAAATACACCCCAAATATACTCATCTTGACTTGAAACGTTGTGAAGTCATTGGTCAACTGCCACTGTCCTTAGAAAAAAGGGAAGAAAATATTCCTGAATTATGAAAGTTTTGTGTTCTAGGCTTATAATATATTTCTGTCAGTTGCACATAACAAAATGAAAAATTTCCTTGGGGAGAAGGGGACCAATACCCAGCTGCATAGAGGGTTTACTTATAACTCTGAGTTGGGATTACTCTTGGTGGTGCTCAAGGGACCATAAGTGATGCCAGGGATTGAACCCAGGTTGAACACATGCAAAGTAAGGATCTACATTTCCAATCCACTAAAATTAAATGTCATGGTCCTTCCGTTGTTCATCAATTTGCTCGAGCGGGCCCAGTAACGTCTCCATCATGAGACTTGTTGTTACTGTGTTTGGCATATTGAATACATCACGGGGAGCTTGCCAGGCTCTGCTGTGCGGGCGAGATACTCTCGGTAGCTTGCCGGGCTCTCCGAGAGGAGTGGAGGAATCGAACTCAGGTCGGCCATGTTGGCCGCTTGTAAGGCGAACACCCTACCGCTGTGCTATCAGTCCAGCCTAAAATTAAATGTATAGGTCAGAATTGCTATGAGTCTTTGATCTACAAGCACAGCATTTATGATTGTGAATATTCAAGACAACATCTTACGCACTTAAATTTGATAGATCCAAGTTTAACATTAGTGGACTAATTTTAAAACATCACTTTTCTCACTGAAAATTTTCATCTAACCTTCTGCTTTTGAATTTAAAGGATCTTGCTCTTCTCTAGTGTGACTTTACACCAGTGTTACCAGTTTCCCTACTCCTCAAGTCTGTCTTCTTAGCAGGCACAAATAAATTTACTTCATATTGCTTCATATTGATTAGCACAACAAAAAGGCAAACAGAATTATCAGAAAACAGGTCAGTAAAAGTCAATTTATGATCATTGATATGAGATAATTATGTTTACTAAAGTCATTGTCTGACAATTAACCTAGTTGCTTGATACTGATTGAGCCTTTTTGTTATTGTTTTCTCTTTTTTGAGCTCAGTGGTCTTCTAAGCAACTTTCCCATGGAATGTATTTTGCTCCTACTGGACTATTGTTACCATGACATTTTTAGATTTTGTGCGACTGCATATATAGCTGTTTGTTTTAGGATTTTTTAGAGCTGGGCCATTTATATGTTGAAAGAAGTCTCGTGTAAAGGTTGTCCCACTTCTCTGGAAGGAAGAGGAATATGTCTGCCTCCATCCTAAAAAGGCCTCAGAGATTTAGCCTGGCAGTAAATCAGCCAGGTGGTTTGTTGGCATTCTCTTAGGATATTTTAATGTATTCATTTTTTTATGTTACAACTACAAACAAAAGCTTTTTAAGTTTATATAACATTTATGAAGAATATTTAGATTTTCTTAAAATCTTTTTATTTGCTTCTGTTTGTGAGTGCAATTGGTCAGAAACAACAGCAGAATGAAGCATTCATTTGGTTAATTTACATAAAATCATTAGAAAATTTCAAGATTAATTGCCAACATTTGTGTGGATCTTAAATAAGATTATTCAATCTTGAATACAAATAGTCAATGTATTTATTCATTATAAATCTTGTAAATATTTTTATTTATAATATTTCACTTGAAACATATATTTAAACTGCTTTTTGTCTTTGTAATTTTGCGTAAACTTTATTCTGCAGTAATATATGTTCAAAATTACATGTTTTGTTGAGAGTCATAGCTAGGGTACACAGGGCTTGTTCCTGTCCTGTGCTCAGACATTGTTACTGGTGAGATTTAGGGGATTGAACCTAGTAAGCTACATTGAAGGTATGCACCCTATCTGTTGTACCATTGCTCCAGACAAACTGCTTTAAAATTATTTGTTTGCTTGTTTTGTTTTCTGCTGCTTTTTTTTTTTTTGGCTTCTGGGTCACACCCAGTGATGCTCAGGGATTACTACTGGCTCTGCACTCAGGAATTACTCTTGGCTGTGGTCCAGGCACTATATGGAATTCTGGGGATCAAACCCAACTCAGCTGCATATAAGACAAATGCCCTACCTGCTGCACCATTACTCTGTTACTTGTTCTCCTCTTTTAAAATTACATCTGAAATTTAACTGAAACTTTAATAAAGAAAAAGTTTTTCTTGTATGTAGATAATACAATGATTATAGAAGCTTCTCAGAATAGAAAGAAAACAAAACAATATAAAATTATAATTTAAAGGATAGCCTGGCTGAAGACTTCTCAGGACAGCAGCAGCAACCACATCAGGAGTTTTAAGTGCCCTCAGGAACATTGAACCCTGTAATCACCATGAGGCCCTGACTCCTTATCAGGAAAGTGATCCAGGAAGGCAGCAATTGCCTCAGAAATGGGTTTCTGAGGCTTAGCCAAGAACTTGTGTGGAGATGCAGAGTCCTATGTTGACAATCATCTATATGAGACAGGGGAGGGGTTAATAGAGTGCATTGAACTACACCCACTAGTGAGAAAAGCCTAGGAGTGGTTAATGGCTACCATACTACCTGGGAGTAATGGGAAAATGAAGGAGCTCAGTCATGTTAGCAGGGTGATAAAAGTACAGGTCCTAAAATTTTGTCAGATTTTTAAAAAATATGCCTGAAGAGGATTTTAGAACAAAAATTCTATCAATTCTTGACGACCTGAAAAAGAGTTTTGCTGAGTGTGACCCCCAGGCAAACAAAATTTCTTAGATATTTTTAGCTATTTTAGCTTAAATATTTTAGCTGAGGACATTATTGGAATATTAACTGGCTCCGTTAGGGTCACTGAATGGCATCATTTAAAAATCAGAGATCAAACAGAACAAGAAACTAAATTCCTCATAGATGCCTGGAAACAAATTACTACAGATAGATAGATAGATAGATAGATATGTTTTTTTTTCCTAAATAGACAGTGAACTGAACTGCCCCATACAAAGGCACATAAAAATTGGATGGATCAGGAAAACATTACAACTTTCTATGCTTAAAGAGGCTTATTTGAACTTTCATAATAACACAGGATTAGGCTGGCAAACAATCTTATGGAATATTTACAGATTTGTTTTAAAAAGCAGCCCAAACTATATTTATGTTAGACCAACTATTATTATTCAAGCTTGAGAAAAAAGATAGAGATTAATAACACATAATGGTTAAGGGATCAATAAATTGATAGGATTTAACTCTAAGCCATATATTTGCACCAAATGAAGGAGAATAAATATTTATAAGGCTTCTGATAATACAGTTAAGGAGATACATTTATGACAGCAAAATTATTAGTGGGAGACTTCAATGTGACACTCTTTTCATTGGACAGACCAAAGGAAAATATTAACTTTTTAAAAATGAGTCCAAAATGAGGAACTGAAGAATTGGGACTAATAGATATGTTACTCTCAATAAGCCAAATGCACATTCTTCTATAGTGCACAGGGAACATTCTACAAAATAGGTCAAGTGTTAGGATACAATTCAAGTACCCATATGCCTCAGAGACCTGGAACCTACGAAAACAGGAGGAGAACGGTATTTAGGTCTTCCAAAGAGGAATTGAAAGAGCTATGCTTGGAGTATCATGCATCACTCAAGTGAGAGAAAGAATGCGGAGTTCCAACCTCCATCGAAGATCAAGAATCAGGGATGCTGTGTCAAGGCATTTGTCAAGGCATCGAAAATTAGATGGGCTGGACACGTAATGCGATTTGGAGATGATCACTCGACTAGAGATGTTACCGACTGGATTCCATGGGGCGTCAAAAGAATGCGTGACTGCCCACCCACGAGATGGACAGATTTCTTGGTCAAGACCTGAGGCTCTTCGTGTTCCTAGAATGAGCAGTTGCCACTGGGCTACACTAGCATGCAACAGGGACGAATAGAGACCTTACTGGTGCCCACTCGAGAAAATCGATCAGTAACTGGATGTCAAGTGATCAAGTGAGCAAGTGAAGTTATGTTTCCTGTTTTTCAAATTGTAAGGTAAATCATTGACTGAACTTTTTAATTGTTCCTAGTTTAAGTCTGAAGGGCTATGGTCTGCTACATACAGATTTTGCTGTGTCCCATAGATTCTTATTGTGTCTGCATTCTCATACATTTAAGGAACCATGTTATTGTTTTTACTTCCTCTTTGATACACTGTTGTTTACTACTGTGCTGTACAAGGCCTGAGTACAGGTCTTGACAAAGAAGTCTGTCCATCTCGTGGATTGGCAGCCACATGTTCTTTTGACGTCCCATGGAATCCAGTCGGTAACGTCTCTGGTTGAGCAACCTCCAAATTTGAGGTTATCTTCAAATTGCATTAAGTGTCCAGCCCATCTGATTTTCGATACCTTGATAAATGACACAGCATCCCTGATTCTTGATCTTTGACAGAGGTTGGAACTCCGCATTCTTTCTCTCACTTGAGAGAAGCGTGATACTCCAAGCATCGCTCTTTCGATTCCTCTTTGGGAGACCCAAATAGTGTTTTCATCCTGTTTTCGTAGGGTCTAGGTCTCTGAGGCATATGTTAATGTAGAAAGAACAGTGGAATAATAAAGATGTGCCCTGAGCTGGAGGCTCTTCGTCCCCTTAGCTATTTCTTCAAAGGTGTTCCAAACTGATCCTTCCTCCTGCACAACTCAGGTGCCAGGTCATTTGTCATGTTTACTTCTATACCTAGGTACACGGAACTGTTGCATTCGGAGATGCTGGTTCCATTGAGAGTGAATGGAACGTCAGGAATGAGATGTTTCTCATAAAAATTGTCTCCGTGAGATTTAGCTGCAGTCCAACATTTCCACACTCACAGTCGAAGTTGGCCAGCATTTGTGCCATTTGGCTAATGTTTGGTGTTATTAGAATGATGTCATCAGTGAAGCGGAGGCGGGGTAATTGCCGACCATCTATCTTCACTACCATTCCTTCCCATTCCAGTCATCTCATGACCTTATCGAGGGTGGCACTGAAGAGTTCCAATGAAACGGTATCACCCTGCCGAACCCCTTTCTTGACATGGATGATCACTTCCTTGTAGAATGGGCAGATCCTGGTAGTGAATTCTTAACACAGCTCACGGAAGATCCTGATGTATTGAGTTTGAACGCCCTCTTTGGATAGGGCTTCAATGACCAGTTCAGTCTCAACAGAATCAATGGCCTTCTGTAAATCAATGAACATTAGACAGAGTGGCATCTTGAACTCCCAAAAAACCTCAATGAGCTTGGTTATCATGTGGATATGGTCGATAGAGCTGAATCCTTTTGCAAACTGGGCTTGCTCACATGGTTGTCCTTCATCTAGTCTTATGCCAATCCTATACAGGATGACTCGATTGAACAGCTTGTAGATGACAGACAACAGGCAGATTGGGAGATAGTTGCCAACGTTGTGGATGTCTCCCTTCTTGTACAGTACATCCCTGCTGGTATTCCACTGGGATGTAACCTTGCATTCAGACAGGTTGCATGTGAAGAGCTGAGCCAGTGTATTGACGAGTACTGACGGCAGGTTCTTTAGGTGTTCAGGTCTGACCTTGTCTGGGCTAGGTGCTGTTCACTTATTTATGACAAAATGTTGTGTTGGATTTCAGAAGGAAGAATTTGGGGAATGACATATCCATGCTGCGGAATTTGATATGTGAGCAGGTGGATGCGGCTATTGAAGAGATCCAAGTAGAAGTCATGTATAATCTTCTCTCTTGCCCTTCTGGAAAACGAGATAGATCCATCAGGATGTAAGTGGGCAGTCATCTTGGTCTTTTAGATGGCGAAGGACAGGCTGGTGTGATGAATGCTTTTCCCAGCTTTTGCCACATCTGCCAATACTGCTGCTCTTCTCTCTTTGAGGTCTTCCTTTATCACTTCTCTGCACTGCTTTGCACGCTCAGACATTTCCTTGTGATTGCCTGAGGCTTGCCCCAAGCCACGTTGGTAAATCAGCTTAAGAGTTTTCGAAGACAGTCATCTTTCTGTGCATATCTCTCCCTCTCCGTTTTTTGTCTCCCAATCATGGAGGTGCTGAACCAGTCAATGGTATTCTTCATCAATGTTGTCAATGATGGCATCTTCCCAAGTTGCTGCAATAGTGCCAAAGAGAGCCCAGTTGATGGTTGTTCTGGGAATTCTATTCTTAAACTTTGCAGCCCTTTTCCCCATTTCCGTCAAGTAGAATTTTGCATGAAGGAGACGGTGGTCCAATCCTGTTTGGGATTTTGGGACAGTAACATTGGTCAGGTAAAAAATCATTGATTGAATATGATGTGGTCAATTTCATTGTAGAACCATTCATTGGGAGACTCCCATGTCCAAGGTTTAGATTCGGCCTTTTGGAACTGTGAGTTACCATGCATGGTCTTGATCGACATGATGAACTCAGACAGCCTTTCACCCTGTTCGTTCTATTGTAGGCCATGGGTTCCAATGTGGAGTTTTTCGTCTGATTTTCTCGGTCCTATCTTGGCATTAAAATTACCGACAATGAACTTGTAAAAGGTGTGGTCTTCTTTATAGAACTTCTCCAGCTCCATGTAGAACTTCTCAATTTCTCCTTCATCATAATTGGATCTTGGTGCATAGACAATGAAGATAGAAACTGCTTGGCAGTGAGCCACATTTATTCAAGTGTAATCGTCTGATTTGGGGTGTTAGGTATTCAAATGAATCAATGATCATTATCAAGTTCGTGTTGACAAGGACACCGACACCACCCATGCCTCTTTTGTCCCATGTTCCGAGGAACAATTCTTCTCTAGTGTCTAAAACGGTGTGATGTGATTGATGCCTTCTCATCTCGGCAGAGCAATGATGTCATACTTGATAATCCGTGCTTGTACCATCAGGTCCTCAATGGATGCATCCAATGTCAGCGTACATGCATTGAAAGTACAGATAATCATTTTTGACAGTCACTGAAAATAAAAACAGGTAGTCTACCTCCACTACCTCTGCTACCCAGCTGATGCCACACTCCATGACGCTTTCCAGATGCTGGGGCAGAGACTCATGCACAAGTCAATCCTCACAGAATCAGGTAAGTGGAACTCTGTGACTTTGGACTCCAGGCTCAACCGGATCCAGGAACAGAGATCCTCTGCTGCTCCCACCAATCTCCGGTGACCCAGGAATTAAAACCCAGAAGCCCCACCCTACCCTGCCCTATCTGCTTCCACAAATCTCTGGTGAACCAGGGATTACACACAGATGACTCACCCCATACCAGATAAATACCTCATCGGCAGACCTCCACTACCTCCACTATCTCCACTATCTCCACTACCCAGCTGCCGTCATGCTCCAGGATGCTTTCCGGACACATCATTAGACCCTTAATACCTATCTTCCAAGATTACCACACCATATTTGATGTGGTTCAAATATGGTTTGAATCATGGGAACACCTGCAAGGGTGATTAGAGGCCAGCCTTTAAGCCTCTAACCCTTTTAGAGAGCCTGGCAAGCTACTGAGAGTAACCTGCCTGCACGGCAGAGCCTGGCAAGCTATCCGTGGCGTATTTGATATGCCAAAACCAGTAAATATAACGGGTCTCCTTACCCTGACCCTGAAAGAGCCATCAATATGTCAGCGTTAAGAAGGATGAGGAAGGAGAGGCTGATCAAATCTCAAGGCTTAACTAGCTGCCAAAATGAAGAAGAAACATAACAACAAATACATTTCAGAATGATTACAAGGAAAAAGGTAATCAAAATTACAACAGAAATCAATGACAGATATGCAGAAAAAAAACATAGTGGACTGGAGAAATAGTAGAGAGGGTAGTGAATTTGCCTTGCAGACAGATGACGAGTTATGATGCCCAGCGTTACATATGGTCCCCTAAGCTCTCAAAGCAGTCATCTCTGAGTACATAACCAGAAGTAAGTCCTATGTACTGCTGTGTGTGGGCCAAAAGACAAAGCAAACACACACACACACACACACACACACAAATAATAGCAAAAGAGAAAGCAATACAGAGCGTCATGAACCAGTAGCTATTTTTTTAAATCAATATGACAAACGTTACTTAGCTAGATTCACACACACTCAAAAAAAGAAGAAAGTTGAAAAAATTGACTCATTGATTAAAAGAAGAAATTGCAAAAGACACGTGTTATAAAATACTATAAAATGTTAATATGATAAACTACTACATCTGGAGAATTAAAAAGAAACGGACTAATTCTTACAATCATACAACTTCCCAAGATTGAATTAGGAAGAAGTAGAAAATCCGAAGAGCAATCACAACTATGGAAACAGAAATTTAAAGTCGCTTCAAAAGAGAGAGGAAGCTAGTACAATGGTTAACTGGCTTATCTTACACATAGAACAGCTTAGTTCAATCCTTGACTCCACATGCAGTCTCCTGAGCACTGTTAGTATGATTCCATAGCACAAACCTGTAGTGAACAACCTGAGCACTTCAGGACTATCAAAAATCAAAAACAAAAATCTGCCCAAGAACTAGTCCAAATAGTTTTACCTGTGAGTTAAATCAATTTTCTTCCTTCCTTCCTTCCTTCCTTCCTTCCTTCCTTCCTTCCTTCCTTCCTTCCTTCCTTCCTTCCTTCCCTTCTCTTCCCTCCCTCCCTCCCTCCCTCCTTCCCTCCCTCCCTCCCTCCCTCCCTTCCTTCCTTCCTTTCTTCCTTCCTTCCTTCCTTCCTTCCTTCCTTCCTTCCTTCCTTCCCTCCCTCCCTCCTTCCTTCCTTCCTTCCTTCCTTCCCTTCTTTTTCCCTTCCATCCTTCCTTCTTTCCTTCGGTTCATGATTCCCAGGCTCCATAGTGTTCTCAAGAATGGAAATATTGAGTAAAAAAGTTTGAAGTTTGGAAATACAAAGACTTGTTGAAGAGAAGTAGAAGGGAATGGAGAAAAAAAAATTCCCAGTGCGGAAGAACATCCTACGGGACAAAATATAATTTGTGTCCGTTTATTTTTTAATTGGAAAACTGGGTCTCTGTATTATTTATTTAGTGACAGGGGTACTTATACTAAATTCAAGGATTATACAGGGTTCTCTGGCAAGCTTCATGATTATCAATTTGCCTTTGGTATTATTCATTGTCTCCTGAGCCTAAAGTTTGAGGCAGAATCACAAATTTGGAGGAATTGTTAACTCTCTCTTTATCAGAAACATCTGGTTACTTTGCATAAATGTTAAAAATAGAAGATGGGGGAGTCAAAATGGGACTGGTCACAGCAGCTAGCAAGGGAAAACTGAGGCTTCCTCTCAAATACACAGGATGGAGCACTGCAGCAAGAAAAGAGGAGATTGGGCAATTTTCTGTTACTTGAATGGATTTGGAGAGCATCATGCTGAGCATAGAATGATCTTGCTCACGGTGGAATATAGAGAAACATAGTAGGGGCATAATAAAATACCAAAAGGCTGAGATCTGGTCAGTAAGAAATTTACCACAGGCGGCTATAGGGGACGATGAGGGGAAACTACAAGAATGGTGGAGGGAAGTGGACACCTTTGGAGAAGGTGAGAGATTGTGTTATACATAAAACCTGAGAGTTGAGATTATTGTAAACCAAAGTGCCTAAAATAAAATTTAAAATAGAAAAGTATGAAAAACCAACACTAAATGTGAGGCTATGTTTTAATTTTGAACTTGTCTTTACAGGTGGTTGATAAAAGCAGAAACTTAATTTCTTTTACAGCAGACTCATCAGAATGCAAAAGAAAAGAATGGGAATTTATACTATGGTCATTACTTTTTTTGTTTCTTCAAACACTCAGCCTCTTTGGTCAGGGAAAGCTTCATTCCTCCCAGGTCTAATATTTAAAAAAAATGTATAATATCTCTGATTTTTCTCTTTCAGACTGAAGAGTTTAAAACCTAACAAACCATTGCATGGGCCCTATTAGTATTAAGAGTGAGATTTCACACCATGAAATAGGCAATGTCTGTGTTGTTCTCTTACCATAGCACTGTAGCACTGTCCTCCCATTGTTCATCAATTTTCTTGAGCAGGCATCAGTAACGTCTCCATTGTGAGACTTGTTGTTACTGTTTTTGGCATATCAAATATGCCACTGGGAGCTTGCCAGGCCTTGCCATGCAGGCAAGATACTCTCTGTAGCTTGCCGGGCTTTCCAAGAGGGGTGGAGGAATCAAACCCAGGTCGGCGCGTGCAAGGCAAATGCCCTACTTGCTATGCTATCGCTCTGGCCCTTTCTTATTATAAAAATATTAATAGAGGAGGACCTTTTTGCATGTACCCCTAAAAGATTTCTGTCACTGTCACTGTCACTATCCTCCCATTGTTCATCGATTTGCTCGAGCGGGCCCAGTAACGTCTCCATTATGAGACTTGTTTTTACTGTGTTTGGCATATTGAATATATCACAGGTAGCTTGCCAGGTTTTGCCGTGCAGGTGAAATACTCTCGGTAGTTTTCCGGGCTCTCCGAGAGGGGAGAGGAATCTAACCTGGCTCGGCCGGGCTGGCTGAGCGCAAGGCAAACACCCTATTGCTGTGCTATCACTTAAGGGGGTGAAATTTCTCAGTGGGAGGAATGTTTCAGTCAGATACATAATAAATGAGGTTTCGGGAAAAAAATGAAACTGAAAAAATTCCTCATCTCTATAATAGCACAGATTGACGTTCATATATGCAGAGAAACCCAGGCACAGGCAATTTGGAGAAATTGCATATAACCATCTTTTAAAAGACATCCCCTGCCTTTTTCACTCTGTAGAAGTTTGCATTCTTTCTCAAACATGCTTTTTCCTTTCTCCTTAAATTTTGTTTTACTAAAACAATTTAGTTTCACTTAAAAAAGTTGAGGTTGGCTTTTGGTCACTGTTTCTTTTGAGGTGCAGAGAAATTGAGTTCCCATTTGATCCAGCAATACCACTCCTGGGAATATATATGGGGGATGGGAGGGATACTGGGATCCGTGGTGGTGGGAAATGGGCACTGGTGGAGGGATGGGTATTTATCATTGTATAATCGAAACCCAAGCACAAAAATGTGTAAGTCTGCAAATGTACCTCATGATGTCTCACTATTAAAAATAAATAAATCAATAAATCAATAAATAAATAAAAGTTGAGGTTGGCTGCTTGTAAGACAAACACTTTGACCCCTGTACTATATCCATCTAGTCCATAATTTTCTTCTGAAAGTAATTTTTACATACTACTTCCTGCCTTTCTCTTTATCTTCCCTCCTCCAAATCACCCATGTAACTCTCTACCTGCAACATCTATACTTACTTAGAGATGAAAGGAAGATTTAAATTAAAAAATAAAAGTATTTTTTATAAAATAAATTTTAAGTTTTCAATGCTTTTACTAAATTTTCAAAGAATGTAGGTATACTATATATCTGAAATATTCATTTCCCGCAAATTTGATCTCACATACATTAGAGACAGCATTTTATTAACTTGCTAATGCACTATGAAATTTGCGAATTGTGTAATTTTAAATAATTTTTTTTCAGAATAAGGAAGTTTTTTGATTTGTTTTCATCCACAATTGCTTTTGCAAGCAGGAATTTCTAATATTATTACATGAAGCATTCTGATGCTATGAACTAATATAAAAAAGAAAAAATAATATGACCTACTAATATAATTACTTAAAAATTTATCTATAAGGTCACTTCTGGTGGCATTTGGTATTTCTCATAATTTTCTACATATTTATTATTCCCAGAGTAAATTATTCAGTCAGATCCTTTTCACAATTCCACGCTACTTAAAATTACTGGTTTGGGGTCGTGCGTTTACCCTAGTATTTTTCATTTCCCACATAGAAATCTACAACTGGAAAAAAATAAGTCTGTTTGTTCTTTGTCTTAGTTGTCACTACTATGCTATTGTGAATAAATGTTTAGGAGTAATTTTGCCTTTTAAGCATCATAAGCATTAACAAATGCTGTTTGATTCACCTACAAATTATATAAAAAGTACCATGAAATTTTGCTAACCTTTTCTGTAGCTCAATAAATCACACATAGACAAGAAAGTTAAACACTACTTCAGTGGAAAATCAGCAGACAGATGTAGCACACATTCCTCTCAAAATAATTCAGAACCTGTTTCAATTTATCAAATGCCTACTTTATCTGTCAAAACAACGTCCTTTCTCAAATAAAGGGCATTGTTTCTGTAGCAAGAAAAAGGTTCTGATGTATTGTTATCTGCAAATGGATGGCGGAGTAATGGAACAACAGGCAGTGTTTCAAACTAAGAGATCAAAGGCCAGAATGCATTACAAATCTTGTTAAAATAAATGAGGGTAAGAGCATAATTCCAATAAAGACATTTATGTTCTTAAACAATCTTTCTCTTTCTTAAAAAGAGATCTTTTAAAATGAACCTAAATCCTCTCACAAACACCGAAAGGTTTTTGCTGTTTCTCTCAAAGAAACTCAATATTCAAAGGCATACATAGATTTGTAGAACTTTTCTGTGTAAACTAAGTTTGAGTAGCTACTTAATGTGCTGATATTTTAGAATTTTACTTACTGCAATAATAGTCTAAATTGTTGCTTTTATCTATGCACATAAGACTCAAAGAGGAAAATATTTGTTTATAAATATCTGATTTTGAATGATTTTTTAAAACTTTTATTTTGCAATCTTGACTTACAATATTGAGAGTAGCAGGGTTTCATGAGAAAAACTTGCCAGTAGCAACCCTCCAACAGTATTTTTAAATGAAAATCCTGTATCGATATATTTATTCTGCAATAAAAGATCAAAACTGTAATCCCCTTATTGTAAGCATCTTTCTTCTAAGTAATCTTAGTCCATAGACATGTAAGATTAAAATAAAAATTTTAATTTAAGTTTGAGCTGGAATATTCCCTTCTTAAGCTATAAGAAGTAAATTCAAATTTAATTATACAAGCACTGAATGCTAATAATGTACACAGGAAGACACTCAGGTGTTATTTCTTACCCATTGTCATGCTTAAACATTTATTTGTACCTAACATGTTACATATATACACATATATAATTATATATGTATATAATGAGAAACTCTGGAGTTAAAATATGATAATCACTTGATCACTTGACATTCCGTAACTCATCGAATTACTCGAGTGGGCACCAGTCACGTCTCCACTCATCTCTCACGTGCTAATGTGACAATGTGTGACAATGCGCTTTAATATATCTGTCTTATATGTTCTTTTTTATTCTACATGTATGTTTTGTTTAATGTTGTCTTTAAATGCAACTATAAACTTTTTCAATTAAGGGGTTATCTACTTGAAACAAATCTTAAATAATCTAGTCATAAAAAGAAATTCTGTACTCAGTAATAGTCTTTGAAGTTGATAACCAGAAAATACATTAACTCATGACAAGATAATAAATATATAAATTTAATCATATATTCACACAATTCTACAGTTGCATAACTTATAAAAATCTACCAGGGAGTTATAAAAGTTATATTCATACCAGTTATCTGAGAACTCTTCCTGGAGATGAATAATCTTTAGATTCACATAAAATGATAAACATTGTCATGTTTAATATTATTTGGATTGCAAAATAGTGTTATCAAACATAACTTTATAATCTAAAGCTTAACTTTCTCATTTTATATTAAAGGTATACTAAAACTATAAATATTTACCAAAAATGTGAATAAAACAGTCAAGGAGAGACTGGCATTAAAAGTTTTTGCTATTGTAAAAATGTTGCTAAATTCACCCTCCACAAAGATCTTTAGCAAAAGAAGGGTTCAATGAACGCAATTCAAAGGAAATAATTATTAGTGTTCTTTTAGAAAATCAGCTCAAAATTATCTAGTTATCCTACAGAATTTTTAATAAATAGTTTCACTGGAAAATTGAACACACCAATCTATATTAATCCATAATCCCCGTTATTTCTGTCTATACATAGCTATGTTGGTCATCAGAAACAAAAAAGAAACTAAGATTTTATTTTGAACTCGAAGAGTGAATAAGCCCAGAGTAAAAGAAAAGCTCGAATATTTAAGACATTTTGTACACTTTCTCCTAATTATCTCCTATACATCATAGATTTTTGTATAATGTATTGAAGTTAAGACACCAGCTTTTAGAATATTGTGAAATTTACTAATACACAAGTTGGTTTTTATTTTCAGTTTTATTTGATTTCTGGAAAGAAAACTATCTAAATTTGTCTGTAGCTATGTAAATACATACTTATCTTGAATAGATGTTTATATAAATTTTATAAATAGAGTAAATGTTTAGGTATTTGTATATTTTAAGAATAGAGTATGGGTTTGTGGTTACAGAGTATAATCATATTTTATTCCTTTTATATAATAGTAATCTGCTTTTCCATCAGTCTGTCCATTCATCCAGTGTGAGTAATTAAGACTCAGAGCTGAGCAATAGCACAGTGGGTAGGGAGTTTGCCTTGCATGCCATTGATCCGTGTTTGATTCCTTCATCCTTCTTGGAGAGCCCCGCAAGCTACCGAGAGTATCCCGCCCACACAGCAGAGCCTGACAAGCTCCCCATGGTGTATTCAATATGCCAAAAACAGTAACGGGTCTTACAATAGAGACGTTACTGGTGCCCATTCAAGCAAATCGATGAAAAATGGGAAAATAGTGCTACAGTGCTACAGAGTTTTGAAAACTGATATAAATTCCAATTCTTCTTTGAGTTTTCTGTTTTAAACACTTTAGTGAATTATATTCACTTTTGATCACCTACCATTCTGTGAAAAGAAATTCTGTGAACAGTAGCAGATTTGTATGAAGAATACTGTTTTCTACTTCTTTCTTCATTTAGTAAACAATCTTTGGGTAGAGTTATTTTTCACAGGAATCTGGAAAACAGAATACTTTAATATATGAGCTAAGTGTCACCTATGATATATGCATATGAATATTCTTTCTTGATATAGTTGGGTTAATGTTATTTCTTCCCTGTGAATATTATAAATATATCTGTCTGTAAGGGACACTGACCAAGAATATCCAGAAAATGTTCTTCAGCAGAATATATTACAAAGACACTTCATAGATTTGTATATATATACATACAGAAGTATATACATATATTAACATAATCACAGGATTGAGACTTCTTTTTTTAACTTATACAGGGCCTCTATATGCTTAAAGCAAGCTAACTCAAGAAGATATGTATGTGAAAGAAAGAAACATTTAGTTGGATATTACATTGGGAACCTTAATTATATACAACCCAAATTTCTGAGTTACGTGAAGAAATTAACAGAAGGAAAGGAACAGTCATAATGCAATGGCTTTAAAAAGTAATGTCTCTATGATAATTTTTTAAAAAATACAATATACTTGACATAGAAAATTAATATGATATGTTGTTTTCACATACTATATTTTAAAACTTATATCCACAAACTATTTTAGTTTCTGCTATATTTTACATATAGAACTTTAAATTTCATATTTCACTGTTGACATATTTCAAAGAAGGAAATTGTAATCCTTGTATAGTGTTTTCATTCAATTAACTCTATCTTTCTTTTTCTAAGCAAACAAGATGGCAATTTACTCAAAGTGAACCATAATAACATATATCAGCCAGAGTTGAACAAACATACCGCTGCTCAAGCTACACCTTTTAAAATCAAACAATTTTAAATAAAAGCAAACATGAACATAAATAGTGTTACCCTTCAGAATTTGACTGTTGACAGAAAAATGATAAAAATATAAAATTGGTTTGAATTTGTAAGGAAGTTAAATAATTCAGGAAGTGTTTTATTAACTGATAGGAAAGAGAACAGGATTTTGGTCTTTGCATTATCCAGTAATAATAAAAAAAATACAGCATGTAATATATGGGTAAAAACCAAAACAACTCTTCCTAACTGCAACAAAGTTTCGTAAGGTAGTGGAAAACCACATTCTTATCAAGCACACAAAAACCACCCCCCACAAACTGTTTTTAGCTGTTCTTCTTAATGTTAGTTGCAACATTAAAACAAAATGTGTTTTTCTTAATGTTATTGCAATGTTCAAACAACATGTGTCTATACATATTTTTACTAGGAACTGGTAGTTTTATTTTCAGTATATTAAAACAGAAATTTTAATGAGGAAGAATCGAATACTCATTATATACACTTTATCCATCTTAATACCTTCTGCACAGAAATACTATTGTTATATTTGAAAGTAGGAATTGCTCATCTCCAAAATATTATTAGCAAGGCATTATATTTTATTTAATATAAGGCAAAGAATTTTATTTTATTTAGATAGAACATAAGAATTATTCAAAGAAAGGCGTTCTTATGAAAATGAAATGTTTACAAATGTTCACAATAATGTATTTAATTATAAAGAAAAAGCAAAACTCTTACATTCATCTTTTACACAAAATACAAAAGTATTTTATTTTTTTCCAAAATGTATTAAAATTTAACGGTTCCCCACCTAAATGCCTTTAGTTTAAATTGTATTTAATGTAGCAGACATGTGGTGTTTCAGGATTAGATCCTAGATATTTCATTTACAAACTCTGTGTTATTTAGCATATCATTTTGATTATCAAAGACTTACTTTATGACAATGGAAGGATGCTGCATTTTGGACATTCATACTCACACAGACCTTTTCTGAAGCAAAAAATCTGTGTGAGTATGAAGACAGTATACTCAATAGATTTTGAGAAACACATTTTATGTTGTAAATTAATTGGTGTTGTAAAACAATTGTATGTTATACCATACACATATGAAATTATAATATTATTAATGGGATTTTAATCCGATTACATAAAAATTCTGTAAGCAGGATGTCAAATAATCTTTAAAACTTTTATTCTAAAATGTTTTTGCAAGTAACTTGATATATTAATAACACAATTTAAAATGTAAAGTGATGCAAGTTATACAATTTGCTCACTAGCAGTACACATACATTCAAATATAGTTCAATTAAAAATAATTAAATGCAAATACATATGCTTCAATTTTTTAAAAAAATGTTGACCACTAATTTTATCACTGGAGCGATAGCACAGCAGGTAGGGCGTTCGCCTTACAAGCGGCCAACATGGCCGACCCGAGTTCGATTCCTCCGCCCCTCTCGGAGAGCCCGGCAAGCTACCGAGAGTATTCGATATGCCAGACACAGTAACAACAAAGTCTCCAATGGAGACGTTACTGGGCCCGCTCGAGCAAATCGACGATCAACGGGAGGGCCTTTACCTTTACCTTTCAATTGAATCGCCCTTTTTCTGACTATATTGACCAGCAATGAAACAAAGCAAAGGATAGAAAATAAAATAAAATATTATTATTGTCTGAAATAAATTTTATTAATAATTTTTATTCTTAAAAGATTTTCTTCCTCACTATTTTCTATTCTTATACATCCATTAACTGCTTCTAATCCTTATAGACTAAAATATCCTAAAAAATTAATGAAATTATTGTTTTATGTTCAATATCCCCTTAGAATGTTAAGAATGATTCCTGATCATAGAACCAGGAATAAACCCTGCTTTACAAATATTTCTCTAGAAATATTAGAAATATGCACATGAGCCGTGTGGCGATCCTCCCGGCCTTTATCTCTAGTGTCCTTAGTTATTCTTCTATTATGTTGCCTTATATTAGGAATCCCATTTTCAAGGCTTTGAGAAATAGTCCTGTATTGGGTCTATACATGAATTGCCGTCAGTATTCTTTTTTAAATTCTCTACATTAGGCATTTTCTTTGCCTTGCACGCATCCAACCTGAGTTCGATTCCTCCGCCCCTCTCGGAGAGCCCAGCAAGCTACCAAGAGTATCTGGGCTGCATGGCAGAGCCTGGCAAGCTCCCCGTGACAAATTCAATATGCCAAACACAGTAACAAGTCTCACAATGGAGACGTTACTGGTGTCTGCTAGAGCAAAACGATGAACAACGGGAGACAGTGCTACAGTGCTACGGTGATAATGACAATTAAATAATGATCAAATGAAAGTGTGACAATATTTATTAAGCCAATAATTCTAGGGGATGGTGATGAATTTATCTATAAATGGAATATAATTGTATACTAAGTTTATAAAAATATATAAGGAAGATTAATATTTTATAGTCATTTTTCGGAAGAATGAAAACTATCTCAGATTTCATAATTTCCTTTAGATTTTTAAGAAATTTAAAAAAATCCTTTAGGATTGGAGCAATAGTACAGGCATGTGCTTGCATCAGGCCAACCCGGGTTCAATTCCCAGCATTTCATATGGTCCGCCAAGCACTGCAGGGAGTTATTCCAGTGTGCAAATCCAGAAGTAACCCTTGTGCATTGCTGGGTGTGACCCAAAAGGCCAAAAAAATCCTTGATGTTATGACCTAGAAACTATAAATTGAGCTTTTAACATCACAAAATATGGTCTATCATAGAAAACATCATTCTTGCACGTCATAAATATTATAGGTAAAACTTTAATGTTAAAACTAAATGCAAATGAATAAAGGAAAAGAAAATTAGGAAGTAATTACTTTGCGCTCACTTTGGCGGCACATATACTAAAATTGGAAAGATACAGAGAAGATTAGCATGGTCCCTGCACAAGGATGACACGCAAATTCGTGGAGCGTTCCATATTTTTGTCAACGGCCTAAATGCACCAGTCAAGAGACACAGAGTGGCAAAATGGATCCAGAAACAGAAACCAACATTCTGCTTTCTACAAGAAACACATCTGAACAATCAGAGCAAAAACAGACTCAAAGTAAAAGGATGGAAAACAATCCTGCAAGCAAACAACTCCCTCAAAAAAGCTGGGGTGACCATACTAGTATCTGACAACATTAATTTCACGTTGAAAAAGATTAGAAAGGACAGCGAAGGGCACTTTCTCTTCATCAAGGGAGACGTACAAAAGGAAGAAATCACACTCTTAAATGTATGTGCACCTAATGAGGGAATAGCTAAATACTTGAAACAACTGCTAACAGACTTTAAGGAGGACATTGCTAGCAGCACAATAGTAGCTGGAGACTTCAACATCGCCCTATCACCTCTGGATAGATCAACAAGAACAAAACTCATCAAAAAAACATTGGCTCTGAAAGAAGAAATAGAAGAGAAAGGACTTATAGACCTACACGGGGCTTTACACCCCAGAAAGAAAGAATACACATTCTTCTCCAGTGTGTACAAAACATTTTCCAAAATAGACCATGTGCTAGGCCACAAAACATACCTCAGTAGAATCAGGAAGATAGAAATACTACCAACAATCTTTTCAGACCACGATGCACTGAGAATAGAAATGAATCACACACAGACACGGAGAACCAAATCTAACACCTGGAAACTAAACAACTCAATGCTGAGCAATGAATGGATCAGGAAGAAAGTCAAGAACAAAATCAAAACATACCTGGAAACAAATGAGAATGAAAACACAAGCTACCAGAACTTATGGGATGCAGCGAAAGCAGTATTAAGGGGAAACTTTATAGCTCTGCAAGCATACCTCAAGATGGAAGAAAGGATGCACGTAAACAACTTAACTTCACAGCTCAAGATCCTAAAAAAGGATCAACAGAAGGAGCCCAAAGTAGGCAGAAGGAAAGAGATCATAAGACTTAGAGCAGAAATCAATGACATGGAAAACAAAGAAACAATGCAAAAGATCAATGAAACTAAGAGTTGGTTCTTCGAGAAAATAAATGAGATAGATAAACCACTAGCAACACTCACAAAGAAACATAGAGAGAGAACCCTAATAAACCAAATAAGAAATAAGAATGGGGATATTACAACAGAAACCAAAGAAATTCAAAAGATCATCAGAGGCTACTTTGAAAGTCTGTATGCCACGAAACAAGAGAACCTAGAAGAAATGGATAAATTACTGGATTCCTGTAATCTCCCGAAGCTGAATCAAGAAGATATAGAGTACCTGAACAGACCTATTAACATCAAGGAAATTGAAACTGTAATCAAAAGTCTTCCCCAAAACAAAAGCCCAGGTCAGATGGTTTCACTAGCAAATTTTTTCAAACATTTAAAGAAGACCTATTACCAGTTCTTCTCAAGCTTTTCCTGGAAATTGAAAAAAACAGAAATCTTTTCAAACAGTTTCTATGAAGCCCATATTTCCCTAATACCAAAAGGAAACAAAGACACCACAAAAAAAGAAAACTGCAGGCCTATATCCCTGATGAACTCGGATGCAAAGATTCTCAACAAAATGCTAGCAAATAGAATTCAGCTACTCATCAAAAAGATCATACAACATGACCAAGTGGGATTCATCCCGGGGATACAAGGATGGTTTAACACTCGGAAATTAATCAACATAATCCATCATATCAACGAAAGAAAGAATAAAAATCATATGATCATATCAATAGATGCAGAGAAAGCATTTGACAAGATCCAGCACCTGTTTATGATGAAAACCCTTGCCAAATTGGGGATAGAAGGGACTTTACTCAATATAGTTAAAGCCATCTATCACAAGCCTACAGCAAGCATCATCCTCAATGGGGAAAAACTAAGAGCCTTCCCCTTAAGATCAGGGACCAGACAAGGGTGCCCACTCTCTCCACTACTGTTCAATATAATACTGGAAGTACTTGCAATAGCGATTAGACAAGAAAAAGATATTAAGGGCATCCAAGTACTAAAGGAAGAAATCAAGCTCTCACTATTCGCAGATGATATGATACTATACTTAGAGAATCCTAAAACCTCTACCAAGAAACTCCTAGATACAATAGATCTGTATAGTAAAGTTTCAGGCTATAAAATCAATACCCAAAAGTCCATGGTTTTCCTATATGCAAATAGTGAGAGAGAAGAAAACAACATGAAGAAAATAATCCCGTTCACAACTGTGCCCCAGACATTCAACTACCTAGGAATTAGTTTAACTAAAGAAGTCAAGGACCTGTACAAAGAAAACTACAAAATGCTGCTTCAGGAAATAAAAGAGGATACAACGAAATGGAAAAATATACCCTGTTCATGGAATGGGAGGATTAACATTGTCAATATGGCAATATTTCCCAAAGCACTGTACAAATTCAATGCAATCGCTATTATAATACCCATGACATTCTTCAAAGAACTGGAGCAAACACTCCTGAAATTTATATGGAACAATAAGCCCCCACAAATAGCTAAAGCAATTCTTGGGAAAAAGAAAATGGGAGGAATCAACCTCCCTAACTTCAAACTCTACTACAAAGTAGTAATAATTCAAACAGCATGGTACCGGAACAAAGGCAGAACAGCAGACCAATGGAACAGAGTTGAATATACTGACATCTCCTCCCAAACATATGATCACCTAATCTTTGATAAAGGAGCAAGAAATGTGAAGTGGAGTAAGGAAAGCCTTTTTATCAAATGGTGCTGGCAAAACTGGACAGCTACATGCAAAAAAATGGGCTCAGATCTCTGCCTAACACCATGTACAAAAGTAAGATAAAAATGGATGAAAGACCTCAACATCAGACCGGAATCCATAGCGTACATTGAAGACAAAGTTGGCAAAACCCTCCATAATATTGCAGTTAATTGTGCCTTCATAGATGTCACGCCACTGGCTAAGCAAGTGAAAACAGAGATAGACAAATGGGACTATCTTCAACTAAGAAGCTTCTGCACCTCAAAAGAAACAATGACCAAAATACAAAGAGAGCCCACAGAATGGGAAAGGATATTCACCCAATACACATCTGACAAGGGGCTGATATCAAGAATATACAAAGTTCTGGTTGAACTACACAAGAAGAAAACATCCAACACTATCAGAAAATGGGGCGACGAAATGAACAGAAACTTCATCAAAGATGAAACTCGAATGGCTAAAAGACACATGAGAAAATGCTCTACATCATTTATGATCAGGGAGATGCAGATCAAAACAACAATGAGATATCATTTCACACCACAGAGACTGGCCCACATCCAAAAGAACAAAAACAACCGGTGCTGGTGCAGATGTGGCGAGAAAGGGACCCTCTTTCACTGCTGGTGGGAATGCTGACTGGTTCAGCCCTTCTGGAAAACAGTATGGATGATTCTCAAAAAACTAGAAATTGAGCTCCCATTTGACCCAGCAATTCCACTCCTGGGAATATACCCCAGAGAGGCAAAAAAGTATAGTCGAAGCAACATCTGCAGTTGTCTGTTCATTGCAGCTCTGTTTACAATAGCTAGAATCTGGAAAAAACCTGAGTGCCCAAGAACAGATGACTGGTTAAAGAAGCTTTGGTACATCTACACAATGGAATACTACGTAGATGTCAGAAAGGATGAAGTCATGAAATTTACATACAAGTGGTACTACATGGAAAGTATCATGCTAAGTGAAATGAGTCAGAAAGAGAGGGATAGACATAGAAATATTGCATTCATCTGGGTAACATAAAGTAACAAAATAGGAGACTAACACCCAAGAATAGCCGAGATAAGTACCAGGCGGATTACTCCATGGCTTTGAGGACAACTGCACACACTAGGGGAAAAGGCAGTTCTGATAGAGAAGGGAGCACCGAAGAAAGGGTGTTGGGAGGTTCCTCTCAGGATGGGAAATGCGTGATGAGAGTAGACTATAGTCCAAACAAGATTGCCACTCAATATCTCTTTTGCAAACCACAGCACTCAAAAGGAGAGAGATAACAAAAGGGAATGCCCTACCACAGTGGTAGGGTGGGATGGGGTATGGGGGGAAGTGGGGTGGGAGGGATACTGTGACTGGTGGTGGTGGAGAATGGGCACTGGTGGAGGGATGGGTATTTGATCATTGTATAACTGAAACCCAAGCACAAAAATTTGTTAAGTCTACAACTGTACCTCATGGTGTTTCACTAATAAAAATTTAAGGAAAAAAAAGAAGTAATTATTTCCTAAAAAGTGTAGGTGTTACAGATCATTTCAATTGTCTAATAGCTCCAAACTTTGAAACAAGCTTTATGTGCAACTTATAACACATATTGATGATAGTTAAGCACAAAACATATAGTGACTTAGTAAGGTAAGAGGTTTTTGAAATTAATATAAAGACTTATGTTTCATTTAGTGGACCCTGATTTTCACCCTAAGGTTTAGAATATAGACAGTCTATGATTCTCAGAAGAAATCTGTACAGGCAAACATAAATCTATCACAGCGATACTAACCATGACACTAAGTACTGTAAGTTTTTGGAAAGATATACAGTAAAAGTGATTGCTTAATGACAACTTTAAAGTGAAAATTTTCTTGCCTAATTAAAAGACTGATAATTAATGGCATCTGTATTGAACTCTTCTGGAGTTCTTAGCTACTTGAGTTACAAATCAAAATCTAGGAATGTGCTATGCTTGTATATGTGTCTGATAATGAAAGACTGTTAAGAAAAATGATTTATTTAATTATGTCTCATCTAAAATATATGAAATTATTTTGGGAATACATGACACAGAGTTCTATGTATAATACCTGTAGCCACATTCCAATATGGCCCATGGCCCAGTTTTAAGAATTAAGTGATACTGTTATTACCTAGATAATTAAATAATGACTAGTGACACTGTGATATGATCTGTCTTGCTAAAAGAAGTGATTCTGACATTAACGCCAAAAATCCCATTGGTCTATATTTATGATCATATAGTTAACAAACCTATATATCAGAATTTGAATAAGTATATAGCATGGTTGTACTCCAATTCTACACCTACTTCTGAATAAAAATTGCTCTCATCAATAGATATTGTTTATCAAAACTTCTTTTAAAATCATCTTATAAATAAAAAAGCTGCTAGGGAATATTATACTGAGTTACTGAAAGCAAAAGAATAATGTCAGTAATCACCAGACTTAGGCATGTCCTAATACAGGTATTAATCTCCATTTATAGAAAACTTTGTTCATACACAGGATAGATGAAAGGATAAAATGCAGAACCGACAAATTGTCAACTCAAGAGGGACAAAAAAGACAGAATCCTGGGAAATGTCATTTACAAGGAAAGGTGGGAATGTGGGTGCTTAGCTGCTAATGGAGGAAGATTTTAATTAACTTGCTTGTTAGCTGTGGGCAATTGTGAGCCTGAAAGAACAGCATTTAAAAACAAAAAGGCAATGAAGTTTTGCTTTATTTATTTTTTGTTTGTTTGTTTGTTTGGGGCCATATCATAGAGTTCTCAGGTTTACTTCTGGCTTAGTTGTCTGGGATCATTCCTGGTGGGGACTGGGAGGGGATTTTCAGAGTACCAGAGTGCCCATGTAACCTGGGTTCAAGGATCAAACCTGGTCTGCAGTGTGCTCAAATATCTCTCCCGTGCCAGGGTTAATTTTAAGCTGAACAAGTCAGGGTAATGAAAAGTTTCTAATCTCTTTCAGTGATGGAGAGAATACCTTAAATTGTTTGACTCACACAATAGTAGGTCTGCTGAAAAAGCACCCCAAATTAATGCTCAACTTGCATATTTATTTGGGCAGTTTTCCATAAGGTCCTTGGATATTCCTGGTATCACTTTTTGCTACTCTCAGCCAACAGAGAGCACATATATTAGCACTATTCACTTAGGAAAAGAAAGAGATATTTGACTAAATAGGAGCACTTGGCACTATGGAACTTCAAGACTATGGAAATATAACTGTTATTTGTATGAGGCCATTGAAAACACAGGTTGAAATCTGAGAGGAAACTATGTGGCAGACAAATTGTAAAACTCTCATAAAAATAATTAAACTTCTTTACAAATTTCAGAGACCTTAAACAACCCATTACATCTTAAAACATTTATTAATATTCTTATGGTGGAGTGATAGCACAGCGGTAGGGCGTTTGCCTTGCACGCAGCCAACATGGCCGACCCGAGTTCAATTCCTCCGCCCCTCTCGGAGAGCCCGGCAAGCTACCGAGAGTATTCGATATGCCAGACACAGTAACAACAAAGTCTCCAATGGAGACGTTACTGGGCCCGCTCAAGCAAATCGATGATCAACGGGAGGGCCTTTACATTACTTTACTTTTACTTATGGTATCAATTAATACATCGCACCTCTGCTCAGGAGTACAATATGAACTTAGGTCATAAAGGCTAGGAATATTGAGAATTTCACTGTGTTTTACTTTTTTTTTAAACTGTAGGTAAAAGTTATATGAAGTAAGCAAGTCAGAATATTTTTTAACATGAATAAAAGCTTCTGTGTTTTTATTGTTTTGTATTTTTGTTTTTTGTTTTTTTGGGTTTGGTTTGGGTTTTGAACCATACAAGTAATGCTCAGTACTTCATTCCTGACTCTATGCTCAGGGATCACTCCTAGTGAGGATTAGAGGACCCTATTGGTGCCAAATATTAAACCCAGGTATTGTTATTTTAAAGGTAAATGCTCTATTTACTACATCATTATATAGTATATAATAGTAGGTATTATATACTATTACATAGTATATTTAATATGGTGTATATAATACTATCAATATAATATCATCATTCCAATTTTAGTATATCATCATTGAATTATTGTTGACTAAAAAATTAATCCAATGACTGCCCTCCGACGTCCTGATGGATCCATCACATCCTCCAGAACGGCAATGGAGAAGATTATCCATGACTTCTACTCAAATCTCTTCGATAGCCATGTCCACTTGCCAACATACCAAATTCCACAGGATGGGTATGTCGTTCCCAACGTTCTCCCTTCCGAAATCCGACACGCCATTTCGTCAGTAAAGAAGCAAACAGCCCCCGGCCCAGACAAGGTCAGACCTGAACACCTGAAGAACGTGCCGTCAGTACTCATCAATACACTGGCTCGGCTCTTCACTCGCTACCTGTCTGAATGCAAGGTTCCATCTCAATGGAAAACCAGCAGGACTGTACTACTGTTCAAGAAGGGAGACATCCATGACATTGGCAACTATCGCCCGATCTGCCTATTGTCTGTCATCTACAAGTTGTTCACTCGAGTCATCCTGAATAGGATTGGCAGAACACTAGATGAAGGACAACCATGCGAGCAAGCAGGGTTCCGCAAAGGATTCAGCACCATCGACCATATCCACATGATAACCAAACTCATTGAGGTTTCTCGGGAGTTCAAGATGCCGCTCTGCTTAACGTTCATTGA
Organism: Sorex fumeus; assembly: GCF_029834395.1. Lineage (NCBI taxonomy): Eukaryota > Metazoa > Chordata > Mammalia > Eulipotyphla > Soricidae > Sorex > Sorex fumeus. The sequence continues at coordinate 57,672,294 of NW_026606065.1, forward strand.
TTTAAAGAAGGCCTTTGATTCTGTTGAGACGGAAGCGGTCATTGAAGCCCTAGCCAATCAGGGCATTCAAGCCCAATACATCAGGATCCTCCGTGAGCTGTATTGCGGATTCACTACCAGGATCTCACCATTCTACAAAGAAGTGATCGTTGATGTCAAGAGAGGGGTGCGGCAGGGTGATACCATTTCACCAAAACTCTTCAGTGCCACCCTCGAGAACATCATGCGACGACTGGAATGGGAAGGAATGGGAGTGAAGATAGATGGTCGGCAACTACACCACCTCTGCTTTGCTGATGACATTGTTTTAATAACACCAAACATCAGCCAAGCGGCACAAATGCTGGCCGACTTTGACCGTGAGTGTGGAAAGGTAGGACTACAGCTGAATCTTACGAAGACAATGTTTATGAGAAACAGCCTTGTTCCTGACGCCCCATTCGCTCTCAATGGAACGACCATCTCCGAATGCAACAGCTATGTGTACCTAGGTCGAGAGGTCAACATGACAAATGACCTGGCACCCGAGCTGCGCAGGAGGAAGAGAGCGGCTTGGAACGCCTTCAAGAACGTCGAAGAAATAGCTAAGAGGACGAAGAACCTCCGGCTCCGAGCACATCTCTTTGATTCCACTGTTCTTCCTGCATTAACATATGCCTCAGAGACCTGGGCCCTACGCAAACAAGATGAGAACGCCATTCAGGTCTCCCAAAGAAGAATAGAAAGAGCTATGCTTGGAATATCACGTTTCACTCAAATGAGAGAACGAATCCGGAGTTCTGACATCCGTCGACGATCAAGGATCAGGGACGCTGTCTCATTTGCCTAGGTGTCGAAAATCAGATGGGCTGGTCACGTAATGAGATTTAAAGACGACCGTTGGACTAGAACTGTTACTGATTGGATTCCACGGGATGTCAAGAGACCGCATGGCCGCCCACCTACCAGATGGTCAGACTTCTTTGTCAAGGTCATGAACGATCGGTTTGAGGCCCTCCATGTTCCCGGAGCGAAGAGATGCCATTGGGCTACACTAGCACGCGACAGGGACAAATGGAGACGTTACTGGCGCCCGCTCGAGCAAATCGACGACTAACGGGAAGTTAAGTGATTAAGTGATTAAGCTTAGCTAACCATTACAAACATTTTATAGCATGCTTAATTAAACCAAGGTTCTTAAGCATGAGAGTTATAGCAGCTGGTAAGGTGCTTATCTTGCATGTGGTTTTGAACTCTTCCCCATCCCCCACCTCCACACCACTTATGGTCCCTGAATTCCACCAGGAGAGACACCTGAACATATGACAATGAATAAACCCTGAGGACAGCCAGATGTCTTCCAGCCCCGCTTCATCTGCCCCCATAAAAAAATTTAAGGTTGTACTTTTCTTACTAATTTAACTTTAGTTCAGCATTTCAAAATATATCTGAAATGAATGCAAGTGCATGTTATATACCATACCTATTATTTTTTGTTGAAAATAAGAACTTTATATTTTACATTTTTATTTCTAAGCTTACAAGTAAAATTTTCAAAAAGAAAATATATATATACTCTCAATGCCCATTGAGTTAAGTTGCTGAATATATTCATGACCTTAAATTATAAAACATACATTTTATTTAAAGTTGATAACTTTGTTTAAATGTTGAGAATTAGACTACATGTAAAGTATGAAATTATCTTTTCTCTCAAGTGTTAGGAAATAAACACTGAATAAATTATTTTTGACTTGATTAAGATGGACTTGACTCAGGCCAGCTGTAATCTACCCTGGCATGAAAAAGAGACAGGCTAAGCTCCATAAGAACAAAAGATGGTGCATGTAAGCATGTAAGCAGAAAGATTGGCTATTCTGAAAATAGTATTATAAAACATACAGACCAAAATTCTTCTTTTACTGTTAAAAAATACATTCTAGACAAGATACATTCTAAACAGGTTGTTCTAGACAGAGCCTATGTTTGAGTAGGTGAGAGCCTAGGGTTTTAGATGAAGCATTTATTACACCTTAGTATGAAATCTACAGATTCAAATAAAGAAATAGTGAATATTTGGTGGTTGTTTCTTGGAAGACTTTCCGAGGTTGCTAGGCTAAACACTGTGTTAATAAATTGTGTTGTGGCAAGGAGCTCATTACACCACACCATGGCTTTATTTCTTTCCCTGTAAGTTTGAGAACTCATGAAAGGTAAGAGCTTTTTCTACTCTGTATCCCTAATACTCCATTTTCATAATATTGATTAAAAATGTGTTAAATTAATGAATGGTGTACATTATTTAGAGTAAAAGTTGCTTAGTTATATACAACTTTCTATGCATATCGACATATTTTAAGTTTAGGATCCCTGAATCTCATAGAAAATAGTAAAAATAGAAAGTTTGACTTCTCTTTGGTTTTAAGATTGGTTTTTGTGCATTACTGGCATAGCTCAAAAAAAATTATCGGTTGTCCAGAGACATTATGCAATCATGATTTCTGCTAAATAGTGATTTCTAAGTTTTTCTTTCAAATATTTATGAGAGACAGCAATATATCTCTTATTTAATCTGAACAATAAATGCAACTGTCACTATATTTTTCTTTGCATGATGGCATAGTCATTCTTAGGAATATCCTTGAAAGAAAAAAATCTGCAAATGAGGTCTAGAAACTCTACTAAACATCTATAAAGTCCCTCACAAAATGGAAAGTGGTATAGTTATATTGATTATTTTAGCACCAGAGATGTTCCATGGTTGCAGGTTTGGCACCTTTTGAAGTTACATTTACTCTTTAAGGCTATTAAGGCACTATTTAATGAATCAATTCAGTCATTTAGTCAATAACGGTATCCTTGTCTCCTAAAAAGCTAACATACATTTTTACTACTGCTGCTTCACTTATGAAAAAGGGAATAGTTAAAATGATCAACAAATCAGTCTTCATGTTATTGAAAATACACAATTTTTAAAATCTGGATTTTCTCCTACATCATCCATATTATACATATTATTTGTGAACAAACTCATGTAGTCTCATAGGAAGGAACATTCTCTATTTAGAAATGTCATTGGAATGAAACATTGTCATAGAATAATGATTTCTTGTTTCCACAATAAATGCCTAGGGAAAACTAAGATGTTCATTTTCAAAGCTGGAAGCATTGATCCACTGGGCATGTCCTATTAAAACAACTTTATTTTATTCCATCAAATAGCTGATGCAAATTTAGTCATTTAATCTGATTGATAAAGAGTTTTCAGAGAATGACATTTGTGTGCTGCTTCACCGAGATTTTTGCTTTATTTGTCAGCAAAATAGAATTCGGTTTATTCACAAATAAGCTAAATTTTAAATAGGCAGTTTAGAAATTATATTTATTTATTCTAGTTTTCTTTTAAGTAGACCTTTTCTAGATTTTATGGTCATTAAGTTCCATTTTACTGAATTATATACATTCTGTTGAGAATTCTGTACATTTTTATATCAGAAAGCAGGGAATAAAACATATCTAAAGATTTATGGCCAATAGTTTTTGAAATGTGAATAAATAATACTATAATAGAAAAGTAAATGGAGAATTACACTAGCTTTTATAGTTTTTTAATCTATATAACAAAGATGAGTAGATGACTATAATTCTTGGGGGAAAGACAGAATAGCAGAGAGTTATTTGTTGAAATGCTATGCATATACATACATGTCTATCCTCAGATCATCTGTAGAGAGTAACATTTTGCGTTATGAATAGAGCAGTTTTTTCAGAGCAGTTTTATCTGAACTGTGTATCTTATTGTATATACCGTGGTACATGTATTATGCATTATGTACAATACATGATACATGTTGTAAGATTAATTAATGTATTCAAATAAGACTTTACATTACATAGTCTCCTCAGGATATATTGTATAATACCACTATTTATGTGGATTGGTAAATATAGTGTTTATATTTTATCATCAAGACATATGATGTTCTAGAAAAAAGTTTACAAAAACATGATTTTTGTTGAAATAAAGCTTACTTCATTAAAATGGAGTCTACATGGGGCTGGAGCAGTAGCAAAGCGGGTAGGGTATTTGCCTTGTATGCGGCCAACCCAGGTTCGATTCCCAGCATCCCATATGGTCCCCTGAGCACAGCCAGGAGTAATTCTTGAGTGCAGAGCCAGGAGTAACCCCTGTGCATCGCCGGGTATGACCCAAAAAGCAAAAAAAAAAATTAAAATTAAAATTAAAATAATAAAATGGATTCTACATGGCAATTTTAAAACAAAAGATTTTATTAGGGTAATGAAAATATATAATGTAAAAACTGTTAGAAAATATGATATGCTGGTGTATTTCAGAGTTTGATGTATTCTTTAAAGTTAATAACTTCATTCTTTTCATGCTGATATATGTTTAAAAAGTGTTGCCTGGATACTTCCGTGGTGACCATCACTCTTGTGCTAAGATTTAACTGCTATTTTCTTTTTTTCAAACTTCATATTTTCTATGCATCTCAGTCACAGTTATGCAATGTCATTAGCATCCAAATCACTACTTCACATCTATGCACTTAGATGAGTAGCTCTAAGACACACTTAAGTTATTCACAGACATATTTTGAAAGGAGCAATAATAATCTTACTTCTTTTCACCAGTGTTGACAAAAATATGGTCCATTCTTTTTTATCTTCATCTAACCATTCTAATTTTGGCATGCTATCTTTCCCCAGGAACATTCTGACTCAAACAAATACAAAACACAAATCAAAATATTCACATCTTCCCTTTCTGCCCCACTTTAAAGTGGGCTCAGAAAATTTGAAATCCAGAGATTTCTTCTATCATTAATATGTTGTTTCAGATGTTCTATTTGGTTATTTGATATAATCAATTGACCATAATTTTTTTAGGTTTTCTTTTAAAATAATAAATCAGAATCTGAAACGTATTTTTAGTATTTGACAACTTAGAATTATTCATAGAGTATTTCACATTTCTCCAATCATGTTTTCATATATTTCTCCAAGTGCTATTTTCTCCAAATTATTCTGCTATCTTAGATACATAGGGTTAGACACATTTCCTTTTAAAAAAATTAATGACTTCACAGGTATGAATCAATTAGGATATACTTAAATACTCAAATTCAGTATAAAAAATTAAAATCAGTAAGAATAACATTTGTGCAATTATATTCGAACTGAATAGTGAAAGGGAATATATATTGGCATATTTAACTGAATCAATCAATACAATTCCAAATCATTCTGCTTTACTTTAAAGTGCCTTGTTAAAAAAATCTATAGTGACTAATTTATTAACTCCTAGAACCATTTAATAACCTTTTTTAACCTTTGAAATGTTTCATAAGTTTAAAAAGCTCAATGAATGATATAATCTTATAATTACTAATTTCCTTTCAAATAGTGAAATATATAAAATAGAGCCGGATACTCTAATTTCACTGAATACACTTAATTAAATGATTACTCTTACATCTATAGTATTTCATATCAATAAGTTTATAAATCTCAGCATGTTTATGGCCCTAAAATTAAGATTTAGTTTAAAAATTTCAAATGTGGAGTCAATTAAATGTGTACACAAAAAAGAGAAAAATTTGCAATTTGTATAGAAAGAAATTTGCCTGCATGTCATGTGTTATCACCAATAGAAAGCCTATTTCCAACTACACATTAGAAAATATATGATCATAGATATTGAAGTATTAATAGCTAGGTAAATTTTTAACATCAGAGTCAATGTTTTTATTAGATATAATGATATATAATAGCACTAAGATAAATATAAATGTGACATGTAGGTCAAAAGAAAAAAGTGATATGCTATAATCCTCTCATGTGTGGGATATCATAAACATAGAAATGAAATAACAAATGGCCAAAGTCATTAGAACCTGAGAATTGCTTTGCAGAATTGAGCTTACCATGGTGGCTAATTGTCGGGAGGAGCACTGGGAGGGCTCACAGAAACAATCATGGAGGAAAGCAGAGGACATTCTGGCAGAGGGTGTATTGGAAATGTGTAAACATGAAATTCTATAATTAACAGTATTACAATACATGGTGTCCTTCGGACAGTATTGTTGGAACTGATAAGTGAAATGTCAGAGAGAGAGCGAAATACAAACATAAGAAGATTTAAAATAATACAGCTTGAATTTAAGCTCCCAAATATCCAATAATTTAGTTGCTCATATTTTTAGATATGACTTCCAATGAACAGCACTTGGCTCAATGTCATTATTTTCAGTCACTTTTTGTCGGAGATGCTGTTTTAGTCCCTAATTTCAGGGAGTAATAAAGTGATTGAGTGTTGCCCAGTGATTTTAGCTTATTTTCCCATTGTAGAAACTCTAACAGGAGCTCTTACTGTGTTGTGAGGATAAGGGTCCAGTGTTTCCAGACATTCACACTATATTAGACCTTATGCCCAGTGAGTCAGGGCAGTTGAAAAGCTTCCATCTCCGTAGAAAGAAGCTTCTTTAAGAATCTATGAGAAGAAAAAAAAAGAAAGAAAAAACATGAAACCCATGGTTCTCAACCTCTTTGAAATATTCAATATCAAATAATTTTTAAATAAGAAGAAAATAATGCCCGAAAAGTGTATTTTGTTAGCCAACATTTTCTATATCACCTTACGTTGGATATATTTTAACACCAATAAATAGATTACCATCATTTTTATTAGCACTGAAAAAAAACCCAAAAAACAAAGAATCTATGAGAAACTGAACATGGCAGCAGGCAACCAGGGATGTTCCTTACCAGAAATAGAATCATAGCTCCAGTACAGCAGATAAACAGATATAATATTTCCCTGGATTGTTTCTGTCTGAATTAGGAAAACAAATAATTTACGTGAGATGAAGCAATTTACATGGAATAAAAAACTAGTTCTGGCTCTGACAACGCAGATTTCTGCTTTTCTTATTGATTTTAGTAGGGGTTTTGGTGGGGAGTGGGCTTTGGATCATGGCAGTTTGTGCTCAGGCCTATAACTCCCAACTCTGCACCCAGAGATCACTCTTTGTTGTACTTGGGGGCCCCTAGAGGATCCTTGGGATCAAACCCAGGTCAGACATGTGCGAGGTAAATATCCTACTACCCACTAACTCCCTAGTGGATTTTCTCGAATGGATTAAACTCTAATTGCTATAAGAGTCCAGACAATTTCCAGCAATTATTCTGAAAGTTGTATCATCAACAGTTTGGTTTATCATGTTCTAAACTTTCTCAGAGAGAGGTTGTTTGTTGGGGAGTCTACTGTGTTTCTTAATCTGATGTTTCAGTAACACTGTAAGACAGTCTTCCCCGTGTTCAACAATTTGCTCTATCAGGCCCAGGAATAGCTCCATTGTGAGACTCGTTGTTACCGTGTTTGGCATATTGAATATGTCACAGGAAGATTGCCAGGTTTTGCCCTGAGGGTGAGATACTCTAGGTAGCTTTCTGAGCTTTCCTAGAGTGGCGGAGGAATCAAATCCGGGTCCAGTGCAAGGCAAACGCCCTATTCACTGTGCTATCACTTCCAGCCCGATGTTTCAGTAGATCATAGAAACTATAAGTGTGGGAACTAATTTGACATTTGCTCAAATCCTAAAAATTCTGCAATGTTCAATGAGTTAAAAAAGAAAATTGAGGGGCTGGAGTGATAGCACAGTGGGTAGGGCATTTGCCTTGCACACAGCTGACCCGGGTATGATTCACAGTATCCTATATGGCCCCCTGAGCACCACAAGAAGTAATTCCTGAGTGCATGAGCCAGGAGTAAACCCTCTACATTGTCAGGTGTGACCCAAAAAGAAAAAAAATCCTATAAAAGTGAAGTTTTTCTAAAAAATGAATTATAACACATGCCATAATAAGAAAGTCATTTTGTGTGTGTCTGTGTGGCTGAGGTCAAATACCAAGAAGTGAGTCAGTAATTTGAGGTTATAGGAGAGCAATATCAACAAAGCATAATTTTTAATAAATATGAAACTTTTGGACTGGAGCGATAGCACAGCGGTAGGCGTTTGCCTTGCGTGCAGCCAGGTTGGCTGAGCCGGGTTCCATTCCTCCGCCCTTCTAGGACAGCCCGTCAAGCTATGGACAGTATCTCACTCTCACAGCAAAGCCTGACAAGCTCCCCATGATGTATTCAATATGCCAAACACAGTAACAACAAGTCTAAACGGAGACATTACTGGACCCCCTCGAGCAAATTGATGAACAATGGGAGGACAGTGCTACAGTGCATGAAATTTTTAAAAAGCAATATATTTCTAATTTTAATTTAACATTGTTAGAATAAAAACTAATTACATGCAAAAATAGATAGATTCTTTGTAAAGTAATAGCCCATGTAATTTGTATACTATTAAGCCATTGATAGAATTCAGGGAAATCATGCTTTAAGTATCAAATTATCTTGAGATTTTCAAATGCATTTCTCATATCTTCAGAGAAATATAAACTTCCTCTGGCCTTACTCTTTGTGAATATTAAACATTGGTTTGGAATACTGCTTCGTTGATACTTTGTGTTTTCCTGAAATTTTGCCTGTAGAGAAATTCCTAATGACAACCACTCCTTTAAGCGCTTTATTTCAACTGCCTATCAATTAATTAATGAACAGAGGGGAGATATCTTTAGTGTAGCTTTTCACCTTTAGGGGGGAGGCCAAATTAAAATAATAAACTCTCCTCTCTCTAGTGTAAAATAACAATTATCTACTGTAAGTTAAATGATATCAACAAAACCAAAATTCCAGCTGCTATATTTCCATTTTCTGTCCACTTTTTTCCAGTTTCCACTAATCTCCCAAATATTAGCACCATGTTTATGCTTTGGGCCAAAATGTTTTTAATATAACTAACAAGAATTACATCACAGATATACAAGCATGTTCATTTCATCAGCATCAGAGGAAAATACAATAAATATTTCAACAAAAGAATTTTGTCTCCATTGTGAGATTGTTGTTTCTGTATTTGGCATATCGGATACATCAGGATAGCCTTTCCAGGCTTTCTCTCGGTAGCTTGCTGGGCTCTCCGAGAGGGGTGGAGAAATCGAACCCAGCTAGGCCGGGTCGGCTGCATGCAAGGCAAATGCCCTACAGCTGTGCTATCGCTCCAGAGTAGAGGAGTAAGAGATTAAAAATGGTATAAGAGCACAAATGGTGAAAGAGTGGAAATGAGAAAGGTTTATATCCTAAAATGAAATAATACTAATAATAGACCAATATAAATGGACTAACATGAAATAATATATAAAATAATGAGAAATAATTTTACTAATAGTTTTAATCTGTTTTCTGTACTTTTTAGAGTCATATTTGACAATAAATATTTGTTTGTCATAATATATTTCTTTAAAAATTATATCAGGAAATGAATTTAACTAACATACAATCTGGATAATTTATAAGCATCCTTTAGTCATGTGATGAGAAAAGCATAGATACTCTCAAATTCTTAAAAAATGGTAAAGTATTGTTGTTCTATTTAATGTATTTCACAGTGTAAATAAAATTATTTTCTCTAAAAATACTAAACATAAAACTTGTAGCGTATGTTTTAAAATCAGTAAAAGTCAAGAAAGAATACATATAGATGCTTATAATCCCCAACTTATTGTAATACACATGAACATTTTTTGTAAGACTTATTGCCTTCTTGTTCAATTTCCTAAATACATTATGTATTATGCATGCATTTTATATTCATATCTATAACAGCAATAAACTGTATCCTGTATAAAATGTACTATAAATAAAATGTCTTTATTGGGTAATATTTGTATGTAATAAGAATGCTAGAACTATTGTTAACGTTATAATATTTATTTATTTTAATTTAAGTGATTGAAAGCCAATTATGAAACAGCTGAAAAATTATAAGACATTAGAAATTATATAGTATTCTTGAATTTCTTAAGGTTTTGAGATGCTGCTTGAAGAATCAGGTTTTAAGCCATCTTTCATTCAAGTTCTTAAAAGATAATTTGTTGAACGTCACCATAATTTCAGTTATATGTTAGTATATGTGTGAAAGCAAAATTATAGGATTTGTAAATTTTTAGTTAAAAAGAATATGGCTCTTTTATTTTATTTATAATTCTATAATTAAATAACACAGCTTAGCTTTAATTTAGCAAGCTGCTTTTCTGTTTTCTCCTATTAAGATATTTGTGGGGCCACCGAAAAGAAAAGCAACCAGTGTTGGTGTGGATGTGGTGAGAAAGGGACCCTCCTTCAACGCTGGTGGGAATGCCAACTGGGTCAACCCTTTTGAAAACAGTATGGACGATTCTCAAAAAATTAGAAATTGTGCTCCCATTTGACCCAACAATACCTTTCCTTGGAATATACTCCGGAGAAGCAAAAAATTATAGTCAAAGTGACATCTGCACTTGTTTGTTCATTGCAGCACTGTTTACAATAGCTAGAATCTGGAAAAAGCTGAGTGTCCGAGAACAAATGACTGGTTAAAGAAATTTTGGTACATCTACACAATGGAGTACTATGTAGCTCTTAGGAAAAAATGAAGTTATGAAATATACATACAAGTGGTACTACATGGAAAATATCATGCTAAGCAAAATGAGTCAGAAGGAGAGGGATAGACATAAAAAGATTGCATTCATCTGGGTAACATAAAATAGCAAAATAAGAGACTAACACCCAAGAAGAGCTGTGATAAATACCAGGATGGCTTCGAGGCCAGTCACACACTCTAGGGGTAACAGCAGCTCAGATAGAGAAGGGAGCACCAAATAAAGGGTGTTGGGAAGATCCGCCCAGGATGGGAGATGCAAGCTGAAAGTAGACTATAGACCAAACATGATTGCCACCCAATGCCTCTTCTGCAAACCACAGTACCCAAAAGGAGAGAGAGAACAAAAGGGAGTGCCCTGCCCCAGAGGCAGAGTAGGATGGGGGCTGGGGGCTGGGAGGGATTCTGGGATTGGTGGGGGTGGAGAATGGGCACTGGTGGTGGGATGGGTACTCCATCATTCTATAACTGAAACCCAAGCACAATAACTTGTAAGTCTACAACTGTATCTCATGGTGTTTCACTAATTAAAAAAAAAGATGTTTTGGGGGCTAGAGAGATAGGTCAGTGGGTACCGTATTTCCCTTGCATGCAGCCAAACCAGGTTCCATTCCAGGCATCTAATATGGTCCCCATACTGCCAGAAGTAGTTCCAACTTCAGGGTCAGTAGTAACCCCTGATTATTGCAAGATGTTGCCACAAAAGAAAACAAACAAAAATAATATAATTGAAAGCAGTGGCATAAGATAGGTGTTGTTGTTTTTCTTTTTTTCTTGTCTTATTTAAACTCTTATTTTCAGAGACTAGGTGGATAGAATAGGGGGTAGCCTCGTTTCCTAGAGGGACATAACCCTGTGGGCATCACCGGCTATAACTCTGATAGCCCCTGGGCACTTCTGTCATATCCAGATCATCATTAGCACTGTAGGTCCTAAGTAACTCTATATCCTTTGATCTTCATACTGAACAAACCACTGGTCTGTTTTTCTAAGATTCATCAAGAGTAGTGCCTAGATCCTCATCACTCCTGAGAACCCCACTTCAAGATAAACATTTAGTATGACATACTTATTTCTAGTTGAGTCATATAAGAGTTCAAATTTTTATAGTGAATTCCTAAAGAAAATGCTTTTTATGTTAAGGTCTTGTAAGGTTGATACTAAGGCAAAAAATTCTAGAATCTCTATCTCCAATATTGGGCTTTGACCCACATTTTCTTGTCAATTATTTTTTATTCTGATTTGGACAATTCATATTTTAAAAAAAACCTCCTTTTTATTTTGGGAAGTATCTATGAAAATTCAGTAAAGTTTATAGTCACAAATATATGGATAAAAGCCATATTCGTACTAGTAGTAATTACTGGCAATTACCAGAAAATTTTTCTAAACATCTTGAATATTACTGTTTTATCTTTGTAAGCCTTAACATAATTTTCAACATGAAGTAACACACAGCAAAAGACATGCATTGTAAAGATGTATTTTGAATGCACAATAATACTTTTGATTTTTACTTGAAAAGTGGTATTAAGTGTATTGTTTGTAAGATCCAAAAGTTTTGCATTGAAATTAGTAGTGCTTGATCAACAAAAAATGTTCACTTTAAATAAGTGCTTTTTAGTAGAAATTTACAACTACTGGAAATAATGCCATGTGTAGTTTATAGATCACATAATTATAGAAAGGAGGGGCCTATTAGATCAATAAGTCTGGGTAGCCTGCTTAGTAAGAGTATAGTCCCCAAATAGAGGATAGAATATTTGATCCTATCCAAAAGGCCATGAACAAAAGCTATTTTAATTTATTGCAATTAAAATGAATGGGATTCAATCTAACACATTTATGAGAATGTGATAACTATCGAATCACATCCATTTCAGTGGGGTGTGTTAGTCATCCAATTCTATTCATTTCCATGGGGATCCATTATTTATCGAATCACATTTATTTAAATGGGGATTCATTAGCTAAAAAATCTAATTAGTTTCCATGTGCATGCATTAGCTATCATGTCATCATTCCTTTCAAAGACAATTCTCTAGTTATCAAATCCCATGCATTTATGTTTAGATTGGATTCTAGAGTTTGAAAAAGCTGTTACTCTTAATTAAATGGTTGCAATAAACTGCTATAGTTATTATACTGTTGCATATTTAAGAGTATTTTCTATATATCAAAAAAGTCACCCCAGTATTCAATAGGTAAATGAAATGGTCTTGCAGAAATAAAACATTTAATGCCACTATAAAATGATGGTATTACCTTTCTAGAGTACACTGCATCATTTCCCCCATGAAGCCTTGCAATTTGGTAAAGTTTTTATATATACAGAGATTTCAAAACTGAGCAGAAAAGAATAAATGTCAATGTGCTGAAAAGATAATTAGGTGCTTAGATTTATTAGTTATGTACAGTGTTTATTCTATACTCTGTGTAGTTAGAACCGTAATTGCCTGGATGCATTTGCTGTCACTTCTTGGTCACAATTATTACTCTTTGATCATTAAAATGATTCAATATATTGGATAAATCAGAATATTCAAGATTTACATAACTAAAAATTTAAATGGATTGTTAGAAATTATTCATTGTTGAGGTGGATAAGGCAACACTATAGAAACCTCACCAATCCATATACTACTCTAAACACTTTCCCCAAATGAATGCATATTATTATACATTTTCCTAAGCTTACATAATTTTTTAATTAAAACCAGACTTGATTCAGTACATAGAAATGTTCATGGATATAAAATAAACATATTTGTATCACCCCAACGCTCAAAGTGTGAATGAGAGGCCAAAGACTAATCCAGGATCAGCCACTTGCAAGGCTTGTACCTTACCTGCTATACCATCCCTTGTGAGCCCCTGTCTTAAACTATGTTAAACCAAAGACATTTTTTTGTTTGCTCTGAATTTAGTATTTCAAAGAAGTTATTGAATTGCAATTTTTCCAACCTTATTCTCACATTGCTTATTTTATAAGGTCATAAATACCTTAATTGATTTTCTTTCAATTTAGCAGGGCCATTTATGTCTGAATTGTTTTGGGAAAGTTATGACAAAAATGTAAACAGTGAATATGCAAGTCCTTACAGCAGAAATAAACTAAATAAAACCGTGTATTAGTTACTAATAATTATAAATTATTTTTAAAAGCCTTTTTTTAAGACCGGTGAATAAACTTTTTCTGTCAACTGTCACTAGATAATTATAACATTACTCACATGATATATGGTACAGTTACATATTACAGGCAAAAAGCATATGTGTCTATTCCCATCATATACAGAGCCAGATTTCACAATGTCAGAAACCTTATATGACAAGTAAGCTGGATGTTTCCCACCAACTTTAAAGCATTATCACTGTCACACTGTCCTCCCATTGTTCATCAATTTGCTCGAGCAGGCCCAGTAACATCTCCATTTTGAGACTTGTTGTTACTGTGTTTGCCATATTGAATACATCATGAGTAGCTTGCCAGATTTTGCTGTGCAGGCGAGATACTCTCGGTAGCTTGCCGGGCTCTCCGAGAGGGGCGGAGGAGTCAAGCCTGGCTCGAACGGGCTGGCTGCATGCAAGGCAAAAGCCCTACTGCTGCGCTATTGCTCCAGCCCTTAAAAGCATTTCACAATGCCCTTTCAGCAATTCTGATTATTGGGGGGGGAATTCTAAACAATAATGGTGCATCTTTTGTTAAAATGATGAAAGTAATCAATGTAGACAAGAGTCAGTGGAAATCATCTGCCTCACAGGCATTTGGAGGGGTGGGGGGGTATATTGGGGTTCTTGGTGGTGAAAAGTGAGTACTGGTGAAGGGAAAGGTGTTTGATCATTGTATGACCAAGACTTACCAAGACCAACCTGAAAGCTTAGTAACTTTTCTCACAGTGATTCAATAAATAAATATAAAAAGAAAAAAAGCATTATAGACAATAAAATTACATATTAATATTTCCTTAATGTTTAAATTTATAGAATGTATTATATGATTAATATAAAGCACTAAAGAAAATGGTATAAAATGTAAGCTTGTAATATTATGTTGAATATTCAAAATGCTCAGGATTGAATTCCACTAATGTCATATGTTATCACTGAGATCTTCATAAATTAAGACTATGCTATACCAATTTTCATTTATAATATGAGAAATAAAATCAAGTTTACTTCATCAATTTTCTTGAGAATTATGCAGTTCTTATAAACTGCTTATTTTGTCATCTCTAAATATTCACTATAATATCTGTATAAAAGTATACTGCTTCTAGGAATAGAGTATGCCAGTTCAGTCAATGCAGGTTTGCATTTTTTTATTACTACTAAATATTATAAAGGGCAAGAAAGCAATTAGTAAAAAACTGCCATCAACGGAGTTTTTATCTTTTTCTCTTTGAAAATAATTAGATAGGACAGCATATAACTGACCCCATTTTATTCCATGGGACAGCATATTGTCACCTGAGCATTGCCAAGAGTGACCACTGAGCATGGGGACAAGATTAAGTCTAAGTACTACCAGAATAGCCCTAAAATAAAGAAAAAGAAAAAGAGCAAGCAACAAAGAAGAAATAAAAAAGAAAGGGAAGAAAGAAAAAAAAGGAAGAACGAGATAAAGGAAAGATCAAATATAATTTTTAAAATCGGGTAGGGTGTTCCCTTTACAAGCGGCCAATATGGCCGACCCGAGTTCGATTCCTCCGCCCCTCTCGGAGAGCCCGGCAAGCTACCAAGAGTATTCGATATGCCAGACACAGTAACAACAAAGTCTCCAATGGAGACGTTACTGGGCCCGCTCAAGCAAATCGACGATCAACGGGAGGGCCTTTACCTTTACCAAAAGTCAGAATGAATCTTTTAATCACATTTTGTTTATGCAAACAACTTATATGTAAAATTCTTTATACAAAGTTCCTACTTATAACTGATAGTAAATAGAGATTATTGGTAAATTACATTCTGCAATTGTGTTATTTTTTTACTGTAGTATTCTTTGGGTTTCTGGGCCACATTCAGTGGTAACTTGAGGCTTCCTGCTGTTTCTGTGTTCAGGGTTTACTCTAGTGGTAAGGGACCATAAAAATGTTATTTTATTTCGTAATTTCAACATTAGTATAAAGATATTTCCTCATGGATCTGTTATTGTACACATGTAGATAATTGATTTTAAGGAACAATCCATATTAACCCTCAAAAATAACACTTACCATCTCTACCCTTATATCAATTTATACTCAGAAATTATGTTATATATAACAAAAATAGATTTTTAAACATTTTTGTGATTCTTAAACACAGTTTTTCATAACTCTAAATATCTATGCCATTGTTTAACTTATTGAATATAATAGGGATTATCTAATTTAATTAACCAAATTTCTTCTGCACCTTCATGACTGTAAGCACTAAGATCAGATCTATTATATAAAAATACAAAAATCTAATTTCACTTTCACATGTAAGAGTTGTAAAGTTAATTCTGTTATCTTATTATACCTATTTAACTTATTATATTACCTACATTATATTGGTAATTATGTGCATCAGATTTCAACTTTCATGTCACACAACCCTTCAAATCATAACATAGATGAGTACTGATAAGTAAACATTTTAGTGTGTTTTTTTCTCCAAAAGTTTCTTGGAAGTTTCAGTTTGGAGTTTTGGAAATATACAGATTATTGCCAATGTAACTAGGCTCTTAAATTATCATCTTTATGTGAATACTCACTTCATATAGCATATGAACTAAGCATGTTTCTCATTTCTTTTTTTGTTTCTTTGTTTCATACTATGTCTTCTTTCAGTTCCCCAAAGATAAAACAAGTTTAAATCTTCAACAGCATTTTCCAGGTTCTTTAGGATGTTAAATAGAAACTAAAATGTGACAACCAAGTCCAGAAAGATAGGACAGGATCTAAAATGCAAGCCTGCCTATGGCCAGTCTCAGATCCATCACTGGCACCATTGTTCCTGAACATTGCCATAGTCCTCTGGCTCCTAAGCACCACTATGTGTGGTCCTGGAGTCCATGAATTCAGCTTGAGTGGCCTGGGTAACACTCAGCATGGTAGAACCTAGGTAGTAGCACATCCTTGGACGCAGGACCTGAAGCAACACCTGCCTGTGAATTGCCAGGAGGGACCCCAAGTGTCTTGAGGGCCAATTTAACATTCTCCAGAACATAAAGTAAAAACTGAAGAAAAACGAGATATCATAAACAGAATGGACATATAGCTCTGCTCAAAACCTATCTATTGTTGAACAGTATTCTTCACTTCCTACTTCAACTACCAACATGGTTTTTGTATCTGCAGAAACCAGATCCCCTTTTCTGAAATCTAAGTGTCAGTTTTTAAGACCTGGAATTTAAAATAGCAAAATAAAAAAATAAATAAATAAAATAGCAGCAAAAACTCCCTCTACTTCAGAATTAAACCCCTCAAATATCATTTTTTAATTAAGAAAATAGTTCAAAGAGTTGGAGCGAATCCTTTGCCTGCAAGAGCCCCGGATTCAATCTATAGAACTGCTTGGTTCCCCAAGTCCCTATGGGAACAACCCCCAAGCACCACAATTCCAAGTATATCTAAGTGTGCCTCCAATACCAAATACAAAACAAAAGAAAATACCAATCTTCAATTGTATACATAATTATTTTCACAACTTTTGTATGTTCTATAATTGGGTTCATTTATCATTAAATGCTACTGAGTACAAGGCACTACACAAACCATCCAGGTTAAACTAACAATTCCAGGATAAAGTTCTTGAGTCCCCCTACCTTTCCTCCCACTTCCAAGAACAATATGCCTCAATTCTTAACTTTGCTTTGTTGGTCCTGAATGGTTTCAAACATTCCTGTTGTAGAATAATACCCTTGCTTTACGTTTTCATTATTTAAATATCCAGATAATATATTTTCCAAAAAAGGCAGGGGCCATAGTCTTCTCAATTGGGGTAGTAGTGGATGGTGTCTGAGACTTTGAGTTTTTCTAGAAAGAAGATTAGCAGTGTATGGGAGATAAGAAGATACCTCTGAACTTAGCACAGCAGTCTTTAAAGAAAATTAAAATTCAATTAGTTTGGAGTAATGATTACTTTTACCTATATTTATGGAAAAACTATGTCAAAGGTCATGTTTATATTTCTATGCCTATACTTTTACTATATGACAGAGACTAGTGAGATTTTATATTATAATTACAAATGTATAACATTATAAGATTTGAGTTTTAGCCCATGTACATTTTGGACTTTGGAAAGTAGACTACCTTTATGATTATCTTGGCATTCTCAGTTACAAATTATAGCTGTTTACAGGATAAATCCAAAATACTATATTTTAAAACTATTCCACTGTGAATTTATAAAACTTTTTGGTATATATCTGGTGACTGAACTTTTGTATTTTAGTCACTTTTAAAGTAGCATTTGACTACTCAACTTCTAGGCAGCAAGGTTCTTTAAATTACATTTATAATATATTTATCTAGTTTCATTTCTTTCAACATTCTTTCACTGTTCAAAATAATCTCTTCTTTCTGAATTTTCCATGACTATTTCAAATGCTAGGGTCTGTTCTATTTCCTACATAGAATTATCTGATTATAATTTTTGCTTGACAAAATTTCTGTATTGAAGAAACCAAACTATTCACTTTTCCTATTAATCATTCCTAAACACATGCTTCAGGAAATTAGTAGCAAATTCACTTTATTTTGATATTTCCATGAATTTTTGTTTTATAGAGGGTTTTTATGTAAAACCCGGTATAAAACAAGGTACAGGTGTGACTTTCTGAAAAACTCTACAGAATGTTCTAGGAGAAACCCAATTCCTAAATCTTGGCACTATATCTTCAAGTTATTTCTATGGATTAAATTTCTTTAAATCTTCGTGTTTTTTTATGTGAAAAGTATAAGTTCATGCGTAATATTATTTTTCTCATTAAATAATACCATGTGTAGTGGTTTTTAACATATCCAGTGGTGGTTTCAATAAACTCCTGTAACTCTCCCATAATATTTGAATTGACTCTAAACAGGCAGGAAATGTTTGCCTTATACATGATACTTGCAGTATAAACTTTCTTATCTAGCTTTTGAAGTACAGAAATACTTCTTATTTTAGTGATCACATAGTTCTTTTCTTTTTGATTTGGGGGTGGGGGTCATACCCGGCGATTCTCAGCGGTTACTCCTCGCTCTTTACTCAAATTACTCTTAGCAGTGCTCAGGGGTCCATATGGGATGCCAGAGATTGAACCTGGATTGGCCACCTGAAAGGCAAATGCCTTACCAACTGTACCATGATTCTGACCTCAATCGCATCATTCTTAATGTCAGATCCCAGTCAGCAGAAATACCGCAACTGCATTTTGCAAGAATTTTGCCGTTTAGTATATGTTTATCTCTATTTTGAACTTAGAAAAACTCCATTGTAAGCATTCTCTTTAATACATGGGAAAGAGGTAGAGTTTATGCCATTTGTTAACCAAGAAAGTGACAACCTTCACTCTGACCTGAAGTTTTTTGTTTTCTTTATGTGAAAAATTTATTTTACGATATATTTAACCCACTCCTAAAAGAAACAACACATTTCTTTTTTTTCAGCAACAAATGAATTTTTATTATAAACTATAATATTTTAAAAATCTAAGGAGTGTGGTGAATAGAGCTTGTATTATTTTATTTTTTTAATGATGATGCTGAAACATTTGTAATCACTTTTTTATTAGCGAAACAGCATGTGGTACAGTTGTTGACCTTATAAGTTTTTGTATTTGGGTTTCAGTCATACAATGACTTGGTATCCATCCCTCCACTGGTGCCCATTCTCCACCACCAATGATCCCAGTAACCCTCCCACCCCCGACCTGAAGTTTATTTTCACAAGAATCGAGTCATTAGGCAGGATTAGAATACGTAGTTGTAATAATGAAAGCAAGCTCTCCAGCAATTACATAAGAAACATCCACTCAGGAAGGATTCCATTGTGGTAAATGACTTTCACTGGAAAAAGAAAAAAAAACAGCTAACTAAACATCTATATAAATGGTTTACTATAAAATAATTAGATGAAATAATTATTTTCTCACAATAGTGAGGAAATGTTAAGAAAGACAAAGACTGAAACTTCAAATTCAAGCTATTTACTAAAGAAAATATTGAACTATAAGGTTTTTGTATAATTAATTTGCTAATAAGAGATAAGAGAAAGCCTAACCCTCTTAGTAAGATAAATTAAAATAAAGCTACTGATTTGTTGATGTTTTGATTATAAACCTGGTAACACTGAAGCATCTTGTATTTACAGAAAAGCACAGAATATTTGCAGTAGGAAAAAAGGTATCTTACATATCTGTTGACTATTTACTGCTGATAGGAAAGCATACATTTTTGGGAACAAATGCTATTCACTTTTGCATAAACATTAATTACCCACTAAATGTCATTTAATACATAGCTATAATATGGGTAGGAAGTAATAAAAATAATAAAAATATCAGGAATATGTTTTTTCATGTGGACAATATTAAAGTATAAATGCCTGAATATATATACCATAAAAAATCAACAGATGTGATATTATAACTATGTTATATGAGCATTTATATTTAAGCACATTTTTTTTAGTAGAATTGTAACACTTAGATAAACAGCAACAAATGAGAGTTAAAAATATATATCTTAATTTTAGGGTCAGCATATTCCTGAATTCTATTGGTAACTCTTAGATATTTCAAAAAGAGCCATAGTCTATATCTAAATTCTCAAAGACAAAACCATATAAACTATAATTTTATATGTTTTTAATTAGCAATTTTTAATACCTCATACTGCAGTGATGACTTTTTTATGCTAGAATACCCCCTCCTTTTATCCTCCTGAGGAAGAGAACCACATATCATATGGTGAATATTTGGCATTTTAATTTTAAACAACCTGGCTTTTGAAAAATACCCTATATACTTCACAGTTTCTGTTTTGCTAACATTGCAACAGTTTTTTTGAGACATGTAGCAGTAGACACTGTACATGATAGATTAGAATCTGTTCCCATTTTAACTTTTAATGATTCAACATTTTAGGGCCCTCATTATTTCTTTTAATGGAAAGAAGATAGTTAAACATGCATACAATCACTATATTTGTAGTCTAATCCATACCTGAGCACTAATACAAGGACATTTGGTTATATACCATGACACTTACTTTTCAGTATCCCTTTCTATTCATTAAAAAGAGAGATTATTTTTTTCTTCTTATAGGGTGATAAAAAGAAAACACTTATATTTAGGTGTTGAAATATCTAAATGCAGTCATCTCAGTCAAAATTTCCATTAGATAGCTGTGTTATTATATATATAGTGATTAAGAGTGCATTCAGAAAGCACATTTTATCATTTGAATGGTGGCTTTATTTTTAGAAGAAACTCACACCAGAGGATTATGGAACCATGTGTAATAAGAAATGTTTGAAAATAAAGTTACATTTTCATCGTTATAGCAGAAACTCACCTTTCTAATTATTTTTCAAGTGAAAGGACAGTAAAATCAAACCATTCTACTTTCTTTCACTATTCATTTTGGTAAGAATTCTGATCGGTTATTTTGTTCAAAATAAGAGACATTTTGTCAGCTCTTCTGCAACTCCAAGTAAGGTCTGTCTCTGGTTGACATCACTGGAGTGAACCCAGAATGGAAGGCAGAACCAACCCTCTGGCTAGTTTCAGCAGCCTCCACATATCACCTGAACCACAAATGGGCCCTAATCACAGCTCCTGACCTGCTCACTATCCCACACTTCCAGTTGAGACCTCCAGATGATATCACTGGTACAAATCCAGCAAGGGAGGCATGTCTCATCTCATTCCACCTGCCTAACTCCCATAAGCCTCCACACCTGACCATATAAATGGGCCAACACCTAAAAGCTCCAAAAGTGCATGACTGCTCCATTCAACAAATGACGTGCTGTCCATAGCTATTCTTCATGTTATTTGGTGAATATGGGCAGGGATTAAAGAGTGCAACCTTGGGGCTGGAGGGATAGCATAGCTGGTAGGGCGTTTTCCTTGCATACGGCCGACCTGGATTCCCAGCATCCAATATGGTCCCCCAAGCACCGCCGGGAGTAATTCCTGAGTGCATGAACCAGGAGTAACCCCTGTGCAAAACCGGGTGGGACCCAAAAAGCAAAAATAAATAAGTAAATAAAAAATAAAGAGTGAAACCTTAGTTTAATCCCTCACCATCTTCAAGAGAGTCTCATTACAAAGATACACCCCAGACACAGCAAGAACATTTAGAAAACCAAGGGGGAACACACTTACAATAAGCCCTTCAAGCTCAGTGAATAAAAACAATTAACACTGAAGACATAAACAACACTAATAAATCCTCAATGTTTTTAGTGACAATATAACGTTCAACAAGTTTAACGGAATAATAGCACAGGTAGTCAGCAAAAAACAAGTGAGTATAAATTGAAATGACAAAACCACTACAATCAGAAATATAGGATATGATAACTTATGTAACAAGTCAGTAGACGCTCAGAAGTGGAGTAACAGAAGCTGAGCAAAACCACAAGGTGCTCCAAGATGAGAAGAAGGAAACATCTAGAAAACATTAGGAGGTGGAAATAGTCTGAAAATAAATGAACAGCATTCCAGATAGGTTGATGCGATGAGTTCAAGATGAATACTTTAAGAATCATCACAGTCGCTGAAGTATAAGAAGACAAATGTGATGAAGAAAGAATAGTTAAAAAATCATAAATAAGCATTTCCCAGAGTTAAGGATTGCAGGCACCAAGATCCAAGAGTCCAGAAATGTCCCGGTGAAAATAGACTCAGTCAAGACAACTCTGAGACACATTGTAATCAAAATGACAAAATTTAAATTTGAGACAGAATACTGAAAGCAGCAATATCAAAAAAGGAACTTACATACAAAAGAAAGCCCATTTGTTATACGGAAATCTATCAAATGAAACTCTGCAAGCCAGAAGAGTATGGGGGGTCAGGGGGCGGGGTTGTATGGAGGGTAAAATATACATAGTAAACTATGTATAGTTTAAAACCTTAGCAAAATGAATACCTTATGAAAAAAAAACCTTTTCAGCTAGATTATTATTCAGATCTGAAGGAACAATACAAAGCTTCTTAGAAAGACAACAGCTTAGGGAATTCATAATCTTGAAACCAGTTTTGCAAGAAGCATTAGAAGAACATCTCTAAAGGACAGGAAAAATTGCCAATATGTGGCATTAATAGTACATATGTTTGCCCTTTACTATAACAAAATAGGTATGTTTACTCTGACCTTGCTAAGGGACCTTATACATTGTCAATAATGAATTAATGTCTTATTTATATGGTTAAAACCAATTGGCAATCAATCATTGCAAATTGACTTTTATTGATTTATTTTATGATTACTATATTTTCTATTCCATTACGTTTTGTTTGAAGCAAGTAACATGAAATGGATTTGTTAGTGTCTTCAAAGGAGATAGGAGGGGTAGGTGGGGGATTGGGAGCTGGTGAATAGTTGTAGAACTGTTGTTGAAACATTGTATGCTTGAAACAAATCTACTATAAATACCTTGTAAATAAAGCACAGGGTCTGAATAAAAATAAACAAAGAAAAACAACATAAAGAATAGTAATTAATGTTTTCTATAATCTTTCTTAAAAATAAGTTTCCTTGTGATCACATTTTCTCCTAACAATGTAATGTATGCATGTATATGTATGCATATATAAACTTCACTCTGACTCATTATAAAATATTAAATATAAATCTTATATCTTCATTCAACATGTGTAATATATAAATACACTACAATATTTTAAGGTTATACTTTTAGAAAAATAATTGGTAGTTTACTATTTACTACAACTATAACTTTTTATCATATAAATAAATTTATTTAGGCACATTTTATCCTGCATATCTAATTGCACAAAATCACTTGATCACTTGATCGCTTGAAATCCTGTTACTCATCAATTTGCTTGACTGGGCACCAGTGACATCTCCATTCGTTCCTGTCGTGTGCTAGTGTAGCCCAATGATGTCTGCTTGCTCCAGGAACATAAAGAGCCTCAAACCAAACATTCAGGGTCTTGATGAAGAAGTCTGACCATCTACTAGGTAGGCGGCCACGCGTTCTTTTACGTCCTATGGAATCCAGTCAATAATGCCTCTAGTCTAGCAGTTGATTCCAAATCTCATTACACGTCCAGCTCATCTGACTATTGACACCTTGGCAAACGACACAGCATCCCTGATTCTTGATCTTTGATGGAGGTCGGGACTCCGCATTCTTTCTCTCACTAGAGTGAAGCATGATACTCCAAGCATAGCTCCTTCGATTACTCTTTGGGAGACCTGCATAGCATTCTCGTCCTTTTTTCATAGGGCCCAAGTCTCTGAGGCATATGTTAATGCAGGAATAACAGTGGAATCAAAAAGATGTGCCCTAAGCCGAAGGTTCTTCATCCTCTTAGCTATTTCTTTGACGCTCTTGAAGGCATTCCAAGCTGCTCTCTTCCTCCTGCACAACTAAGGTGCCAGGTTATTCATTATGTTGACTTCTTGACCTACGTACACATAACTGTTGCATTCAAAGATGTTCGTTCTGTTGAGAGCGAATGGAACATCAGGAACGAGACCATTTCTCATAAAAATTGTCTTTGACAGTCTACA
The DNA here is from genome assembly GCF_029834395.1 of Sorex fumeus. Classification (NCBI taxonomy): domain Eukaryota; kingdom Metazoa; phylum Chordata; class Mammalia; order Eulipotyphla; family Soricidae; genus Sorex; species Sorex fumeus. The sequence continues at coordinate 57,696,562 of NW_026606065.1, forward strand.
GAATGGGAAAGGATATTCACCGAATACACATCTGACAAGGGGTTGATATCCAGGATATACAAAATACTGGTTAAACTCCACAAGAAGAAAACATCCAACCCCATCCAAAAATGGGGCAATGAAATGAACAGAAACTTTCTCAAAGAAGAAATCCGAATGGCAGAAAAGCACATGAGAAAATGCTCTACATCATTAATCATCAGGGAGATGCAGATCAAAACCACAATGAGATACCATCTCACACCTCAGAGACTGGCCCACATTCAAAAGAACAAAAGCAACCGATGCTGGTGTGGATGTGGCGAGAAAGGGACACTCCTTCACTGTTGGTGGGAATGTCCACTGGTTCAGCCCTTCTGGAAAACAGTATGGACGATTCTCAAAAAATTAGAAATTGAGCTCCCATTTGACCCAGCAATACCACTCCTGGGAATATATCCCAGAGAGGCAAAAATGTATAGTCGAAGTGACATCTGCACTTGTTTGTTCATTGCAGCACTCTTTACAATAGCCAGAAACTGGAAGAAACCTGAATGTCCAAGAACAGATGACTGGTTAAAGAATCATCTACACAATGGAGTACTATGTAGCTGTTAGAAAGATGAAGTCATGAAATTTACATACAAGTGGTACTACATGGAAAGTATCATGCTAAGCGAAATGAGTCAGAAAGAGAGGGATAGACATAGAAAGATTGCATTCATCTGGGGGATATAAAGTAACAAAATATGAGATTAATACCCAAGAATAGCTGAGATCAGCACCAGGAGTATTACTCCATAGCTTAGTGGCCAGTCGGGCATTCTAGAGGAAAGGGCAGCTCCGATAGAGAAGGGAACACCAAATAAAGGGTGTTTGGAGGATCCTCCCAGGAGGGGAGATGCATGTCGAAAGTAGACTATGGACTGAACATGTTTGCTACTCAATGCCTCTTTTGCAGACCACAACACCCAAAAGGAGAGAGAGAACACAGGGGATTGCCCTGCCACAGAGGCAGGGGGGGATGGGGTGATGGGGTTGGGGGGAATATTATCCATGGTGGTGGAAAATGGGCACTGGTGGAGGGATGGGTATCTGATCATTGTATAATCAAACCGAAGCACAAAAAATTGTAAATCTACAACTGTACCTCATTGTGTTTCACTAATAAAAAAAAATTTTAAAAAAAGGAAAATAGTGCATAATGATGGTTTTGAGGATAACAAGGTTTCAGATATCATGATTTAAATACACAAAAAAAATGTCTTTGTGAGATTCAGCTGCAGTCCCACCTTTCTGCACACAAGGTTGAAGTCAGCTGGTATTTGTGCCATTTGGCTAATGTTTAGTGTTATTAGAACAATGTCATCAGCATAGCGGAGTTGGTGTAGTTGCCGACCATCTATTTTCACTTCCATTCCTTCATATTCCAGTCATACTATGATGTTCTTGAGGGTGGCAGTGAAGAGTTTTGGTGAAATAGTATCACCCTGCTGAACCCCACTCTTGATGTCAATGATCAATTCCTTGTAGAAGGTTGAGATCCTGGTGGTGAATCCATAATACAGCTCATGGAGGATCCTGAGATACTGAGTTGAATGCCCTGTTTGGCTAGGGCTTTGATGACCACTTTAGTCTCAACAGAATCAGGCCTTCCTTAAATCGATGAATGTTAGACAGAGCGACCTCTTGAATCCAGAGAAACCTCAATGAACTTGGTTACCATATGGATATGGTCAATCGTGTTGAATCCTTTTGCAAACCCGGCTTGCTTGCATAGTTGTCCTTCATCTAGTGTTCTTCCAATCCTATTCAGGATGACTCGAGTGAACGACTTGAAGATGACAGACAACAGGCAGATCGGGCAATAGTTGCTGATGTTGTGGATGTCTCCCTTCTTGTACAGTAGAACACTCCTGGTGGTTTTCCATTTGGACGGAAACTTGCATTCACACAGGTAGCGTTTGAAGAGCCGAGCCAGTGTATTGATGAGTAATGACCACAGATTTTTCAGGTGTTCAGGTATGACCTTGTCTGGGCTGGGTGCTGTTCACTTCTTTACTGATTAAATAGCATATTGAGTTTCGGAAGGGAGAACTTTGGGAACGACATATCCATCTTGCAGAATTTGGTATGTGGACAATTGGATGTGGCTATCGAAGAGATCAGAGTAGAAGTCATGGATAAGTCATGGATAATCTTCCCTATTGCCCTTCTGGAAGATGTGATAGATACATCAGGATGTATATTTGCACAAAATATAAATTAAAAGGTTGGGCTGGAGTGATAGCACAGTGGTAGGGCGTTTGCCTTGCACACAGCCAGCCTGGCCGAGCCGGGTTTGATTCCTCCGCCCCTCTGGGAGAGCCTGGCAAGCTACCCAGAGTATTCAATATGCCAAACACAGTAACAAGAAGTCTCACAATGGAGACGTTACTGGGCCCCACTTGAGCAAATCAATGAACAACGGGAGGACAGACAGACAGACAGACATAAATTAAAAAAATTCAGTGTATGACTAAGAGACATTTTTTATTGATGCCAAATTTTAGCACCTTTCAAAATCTCTGATAATTTCCTTTAACATGCTAGCTTCATGGATGTCCATGTTAAAATATAATGCTTATGCTTGACTTAACTTTCTCTGAGTTGATACACTTATAAACAATTGGATCTGACAGCATAAAATCTATATTTTGCTGTATAGTCACTATGGCATTTCACCAGAGGGAGGAAAGTAGGGGAAAGAGTTAAGGAAAAGTTTCTGTCTATACTGCTGAATTGGTAAACGGACATTCTTTTAGGAAAATGTATAATAATGGCAGTTTGAAGAATGATAAGATGGAAAGTAAAGACACAAATTAGGAATTACAGCAAAAGGAAAGCAACATTTTAATTCATTTCCAACAGAGCAGAACCTAGTCTTCAAAGACTCCAAAGTCCAGCCATCAAATAATAAGGTAATTTTTATTGAGGAGACATGCAGGATATCCAATATAATTAGTTAGTAGGCCCTAGAGGATTTACAGGACTTAGAATGTTTTAGTCAAAGAGCTAAGTAAGCCAGTATTAAAAGACCTACCCTTGATATAAATAGAGCCCACATCTGTAAGTTGTTTTGAAATTTTGCTTTGAACCTTGTGAGGTGCTGTAACTCAGAGTTATTTTTCTTCTATCAGCTTCATCCACATTTAGTATTATATTGGGCAATCTCTGTTCCCTTTCTCTGTCTCTCTCTCTGTCTCTCTCTTTGTCTGTCTCTCTCTCTACTCTTTCTCCTTTTTTCTCTTCTCTCTCACACACAAATTCTCTTTTTCTCTTTCTCTGTTTCTCTGTTTCTGTCTTTGTCTCTGTCTCTCTCTCTCCCTCTCTCACTCACATACATACATAACCACAATTATTATATATTTTTTCTTCTTTAAGTACAATATTCTCTCAGTCATTTAAATTAAAATTTAAGTGCTAAAATATTTTCAATACCAAAGGATTATTTTCAGATTTAAATTTTGCATAAACTTTTCACTGTTTTTTTATTTATTAAAACTTAAAATTATTTTTATACATTTGCAAATATAGTATAGGTGTACCTTACAAACTATTCAGAACTTCATAACAAACTCATAGCTGAAAAAAGTGAACCTATATGATTCAGCATATGATATGTAATTTTATAGAAAGAAAATTCAATAGCTGACCAAATATGCTTTGGGCTGATAGGTTGTCCAAGGCATTGTTTAGATTTATTATATTTCTTTCCAGTTCAATCTCATCTGGTAGCTTTCCTTGTCTCCCCGGGGCTCATTTCTCTTGGTTTGCATTGTCTTCAGTGTCTAAATATGGAAATCTTTCTTTTTTTCCCTCCATTCTTTTCTTATAAAAGGCTTCTGTATGTAAGCGCTTTCCAGTCGTTTTAATTTTTTCAACAAATAAAAGAGAGTTGCATGCTTGTATTAATCCATTTTTAATAGCCACTATTGAAAGACAGGCATTTTAGTAGTATTGTTTACAATCACTATTATCTTAAAAGAGTCTTATTTTTATCGATATCTATTGTGACATTCAGTTAAAATGACAAAAACTCCCATGCTGGGCAAATTGAAGAAACTCTTTAGATCCATTGAATAAAGGACCAAGACATACTATGGAAGATTTCTTTTTATATTTTTATTCACTATCTATTGATGATATAGTTCCTCTTAAATAATTTTCATGTACTATTAAGAGGACATGATATGTAGTATAACACATAACTTTTTCACAGGGTCAACTATAAAGTCATGTAAAATTTGGTGCACTGCTGCCATCTATGGACAAAAATGAATACTGAAGTTCCATTAAATCTGTGACTAACTTCTCCCCATATATGCACATTACTTTAATAAAACTCTAGGTAGCAATCATCTGCTAATTAAGAAATACAAATTATATATACATATATATATATTTGTTGGAATCTTATTAAAACTATGAGAAGAATTAACTTGAGAGAGATAGATTCAGTAAACAGAATAGCCAGGATCATAGCGCTGTATGAGTGAACATTCTCAAATAAGTCGGCCAGGTTTTTTCTAATCATTCAGGATTGTGGTAGAGAAAACACAATGATATTATTCATATTTAACAGTGAGAAAACTGGTGAGCAGAGAGTGCTAGTGATTTATCCAAGTGACAGAGTGTTAGAGGAAGCATTCTTTTGAACTGAAATCTACTGATTTTACTCTTTGGATTCTCTTTTCCAATATTTTTAATGGTCTAGACTTTCAAAACATTTATTTTGAAATTTCCTTGAGAAAAAATTTCATTTTTTACTCAAACTGGCTATTATGTAGAAACAAAAGTTATTAATAAGATCTCAGCCTATATATTTATATATTCTTTCAATGACCTTTGATAACCTAGTTTGGTTTTAGATCTCTTTTAACAATCAGCAAAATGGTAGGATTACTAAATATAAGCTCTTGCCCTTGTTTTAGCTCACAATCTAAACAAAGTGATGCAACAACAATATGAACATCAGAGTCCCTGATAATCCATATCTAAATGTAAAAATGTTAAATGTACAATCAATGCTTTCAAGGAAATATTGATCTAGTTGAGAAGACAGAATAAATAATACCATCATTCTATAACAATGATTTAAATGCCAAGAAACAGTACTAAAACAATAACCACTTTCCTATGTTTATAGTTTATACAACTTAGAACTTTGGGTATATAAAATTAATGAAGTTCATTACTATCCAGAATGACCAAAACATGTTCTTTAGTGAGAATTTCAGATTCTCAAAAAACACCTAGACTTGAATTAGATTTTTGTGATATATAGTTTATTTCCAATAAATTAATCATTTTAGGGGTCACAACCTCTTATGCTCAGAGATAACTCAGTTCCTAACTCTGCTTATGGATCATGCCTGGTGGTTCTCAGGAAATCATATATGGGGTGCTAGGGATTGAACTTTCATTGGTTATCAGCAAGGCAGGCCCCTTTTACCACTATGTCTCTGATCATTGAATATATCTTTAATCAGAATTTAAATTCTTATAAGAATAAATTGCTAACTCTTAAAAAACATACGGTCACCACTATTTTAGGAGAACTCAAGTAAAAATCATTAGAAATCATATGTATTTTGTATACATACTGTTACCATATTACCATTCCTGGAACTTAAAGGCTCTATTCCAAGTTTTTAGCACTGTAGCACTGTCCTCCCATTGTTCATCCGTCTGCTCAAGTGGGCACCAGTAACGCATCCATTCTGAGACTTGTTGTTACTGTTTTTGGCATATTGAATACCCCAGGGGAGCTTGCCAGGCTCTGCTGTGCAGGTGGGATATTCTCAATAGCTTGCCAGGCTCTCCGAGAAGGGTGGAGAAATTGAACCAGGTTGGCTGCATGCAAGGCTAACACCCTGCCTGCTGTGCTATCTATCACTCCAACCCAATTCCAACAATTTAGGAATACAGTACTTGTTAATATTTTGTCTGTTTTGTTTTGGGGTTTGTTGTCATACCCAGCAATGCTCAGGGGTTACTTCTGGCACTGCTCTCAGAGATCTCTCTTGGAGGGCTTGAAAGAGGTTCACTTACCCATCCCCGGCCAGGTACAAGGCAAATGCTCTCCCAGCTATACTATTGCTCTGGCACCATTTGTCAAAATTTTGATTGCAAAAGGACTATATGCTAACTTTTTCATTTAATTTAGTTATAAAAAAGAAAACATACACTTTTGAGTCAGCAAGAAATTTTTTATTAGTTACTCACATATACCTATTAACATGCTATGTTTACAGAGTAAAGATTTATCTCTGTGCCAGCTAATTCAATCAGTTTAAATAATCTGCACTTAATCTACAATCCAAGGAAATTCTTTGGGTATGTAATTGAGTCACTGAATTGACATATTGTCAGTTTGCCTTCTTACATAATTTGGCCTCACTTGACTGTATATAAGCAATGGTACTAATTGACAGTACAAGTGCATTTTAGCTGTTATTCAGACAACACACAGTAATGAGCAGAACTTTCTAATTATATACATTTATGATGAAATGCTTTTATTATGAAGTATATCATGCAAGCTGAATTTTATATTTTGTTACAAATTATGTAGTTTGAAATTTGACTTGCACATTTTCCGAAGCATGCCATTATATTTGTACTATTCGTGCTATAAAGAAAATTTTTGGATGAGGAGGCTGTGAACTGAACCCAGGGTTTAACATATGCAAAGCATGTGCTCAACCACCAATTTCTTTCACCAACAGCTATAATGAGCATGGTTTATTTTTGTCTTTCCAATGTTTTTGTTTTGTTCTATGAACTGGATGGATTCCTTTGTATGCCTAAATTCAGACAATTGACATCTTTAATAAGAGAATTAGAATATACTGCATCTTACCAATTGAATTTACATGCTACAGTAAATAATGCTTGGCTTATCAATGAATCATGAATACTATATTCTTCTGTTCTGTTTCTAATCAAGAAAGAATATCTCCAGATACTCTGTCATTTGATCCTCCATCTAAGCATTTTTAACATATGATATCCAATATTTGTGGTTAATTAGTTTTATAACTTTCTGACTATATCTAATTTGTGCAATATTTAATCTGTTTGTAGTTTTTGTAGTTTGAAGGAGAGTGAATGAGATAGAAGTATATCTGTGCATATACATTTTTGTAAATTTCACTTAAATAAACTCTAGAGTAGGGGTAGTCAGGAGTTTATTTTAGAATGACTTTTTAATATATATGTAGAATAACAATTTTGATATAGTTATAATATGTGTCATTTTCTAAGTGTGCTATGAAGGGAGGACAGTCAATAAAAAAGTTGCATGTAATTAAATTAGAAAAATAAAAGTACCCAAAGTATCAATATATAAAGAAACAAGACAATTATACATATTAGGTGTAGATTTAGTTGCCTTTAGCCCATTATTATTTCCTTTTAATGCTTTATTATAGTCACATGTGAAAGGTATTTATATATCTGTTCCTTTACTTATAGCTGACTTCAGTCAGCATGATATCTTCCAGGTATATGGAGCAGAAAATGTCAAGACTTCACTTTTCTTGCAGTCAAGTTGTATTCCATTGTGTATATAAACCATAGTTTCTTTATTAAGGTATGTTTTTGGACACTTGTTTTGTTATCATGAATAGTAATGCAATAAACATAAAATTTTAGATGTCTTTTCACCATAGATTTTTGGGATCCTTGTTATAGATTCCCCAAATTGGGTTTGCTCAGTCATATAAAAGCTTCACTCAGATTTTAAGAAGTAACTATATTGTTTTCTAAAAAATGTTGTACCAGTTAACATTCCATCAGCAGTGGATGATTGTTCTTTTATCCCCACATTCACAGCAATACTGTTTTGTTGTTGTTGTTCATTTTGATGAGTATCAGTAATATCACTGTGTGAAGTGATATCTCATTGTTGTTTTGATTTGCATTTCCCTGATGAGAAGCAATACAAATAAGTTTTTTTTTACATATACTTATTAGCCATATGTAAATCTCCTTTGAGTAAGTTTATGTTTATCTATTCTCCCCATTTCTTGATTGGGTTGATCTTTTTTTTTTCTTACTAGGTTTAGCAAGGGCTTTATTTATATTCAATATTAACCCTTTGCTAGATGAGTGATAAACAAGTATTTTCTCTCACTTTCTGGGTTGTCTTTATTTTGGTAACCGTTGATTTTGTGGTGCAGAAACTATGTAATTTTCATTTGGATATCTTTGTTCCTATTTGCTTAGTGTCACTGGCTCATTGAAGATGTCTCTAGATTCAGTGTTATGCAGATTTCTATATTTCCCTTAACTAATTTATGGATTCTGGTTTGATATTGAAGTATTTGATCCATTGAGTTGACCTCTGTACATGGTGTGAGATAGGTGTCTGTGTTTATTTTTTTCACACTGATTAGTTTTTCCAGACCATTTGTTTGAGAGTTCTTTCTTGATTCACTTCAGACTTAAATTTTTGTCAAAAATTAGCTGACTATGTACATATACCCTTAGGGTCTGGTTTTGAACTCTCAATTCTTTTACACTGTTCTTAGAGTCTGTCATTATTCCATTACCACACTCTTTTTATTAAAAAAAAATTCTCCTATCTTCTTTTTTCCTTGATTACTTTAACTATTCAAGGGCTTTAATTTCTCCATAAAAAAAAATTCAGCAACATTTGGTTGCTGACATGATTTTTTTAAATAGGAACTTCTTTGAAAAAAAAGATATGATTTTTTTTTAAATAGGAACTTCTTTGAATTTTATAGTGTTTTATGTAGAATGTTATTTTGACAATATTAATGCTTCCCATCAGGCCCATCTATTTTCTTGTGCCTCATTACTGTTATCATTGATTTATAGTTTTCTCTATATGTCTTACACCCCCATTAATTAAGATAATTCTTAGTTTATTTTTTGAGGCAAAATTGAGAATGGGACTTTTTAGTTCTCTGTGTTTTTAAAGGAGTAGATTTGAAGGCAATATAATTCACTCAATTTTATGTATGTGAATATAAATTATTTATTGATACGAGAAATATCAAGTACTAGAACAGAAGTCCTGGGATGGAGGACAAGTGACAAAAAGAAAAGGTTATTAAAAAAGGAAAAGGTTACAGAGTTTATGATACATTTTAGATGACTAATATTTTGGAACACACCTGACAGTGCTTGGGACTTATACCTGACTTTGCAATTAGGGATCACGCCTATCTCGGTGAGACTTAGTGAACCATAATTACTGGTGGGGAATCCAACCTGGGTTGGTTAATTTCAAGGCAAACACTTTACTCACTGTACTGTCTCTCTGTCTCTTGCATTTATTGAATTAATTAACAAATATTTTGCCATATACTGTCTATGAGAGCACACTAGTGACAGGAATGGTGGTTGCTTTTAAAGAGCTTTAAGAACAGAGCAGATAGATATCCAAACACAGTTATAAAAATAGGTTGCTATAGAGCACAAACATATAAGTGTATATTTATATATATAAAGTATTTATAGGACGCTATTCAAAAAAGTTGGCAATATGTATGAGATTAGGTGAAAATATATTATGTTATAGAAAAATTAATGAGAAATAGGTTCAGGGAACATAAAATTTTCTGCTGCCTGAGGAATGGATTGGAAATGACCAGGAAATCTTTAAGATTCCCCTAGGGCTTGACTAAACTTTAGATGTGTTTCTTCCTCTCTATAGGCTCCTGACCTTTCCATAGAGCATTTACTCTGGACAAGTTGTGATTGTAAATTCCTTCTGTGCCTGGTTGAGTAATGCTTCCACTACAACCCAGGAATATCTTCTCAAGGACCTATGAATCATAATTATGTGATATAATAAAAATTATATATATCCCAATATGTGGAAGGGTAGAAGCCTTAATACAGTGTCTACTTGCAAACACAGAGAGCAATTACCTTAGACAACTTCCCTGATAACTTCCTGCAATTCCTACACAATCTTTCTTTTTGGATCAGCATTCATTCTTTCCCTTTCTCTGTGACAGCCTTTCTCTTCCACACAATATTGCTTAAATTACCCTGGTTTTATTTGGATTCATTTGTGCTAAATTGTCCTATGCAATTCATTACACACAGCTTCATCTGTCTATCTCACACTTTAATATATGAAACAGTTTCATGACCACAATGATCTTGTTTCTTTCCCTTTTGTAATGACATCAAACTATGACTTTTCTTCTTTCTGCCAGGTCCTTAACCTCTGACAACCACCAATGTATTTATTCTTTCTATATTATCATTCTAATAGTGTTGTATAAATGCCTTTATGCATTATGTTAACACTTGAGGTTGGCATTTCGCCAGTAGCCAAAAATTCTGGAGATTATCCATATTGTTGTGTATATCCACATTCCTTCCTTTTTGATCGTTGAACAGTATTCTATAATATGGTTTTGCTACAGTTTGTTTACCATTTCTACACTAAATCCATCTAGATTGCTTTCAGTTTGGAGCTATGATTGATAAAATATTCATGACAGAGTTTTGTGAGAATGTAAGTCTTCATTTTTTGGACTAAATCCCTAGGAGTATAATTGTTGGTTGGTTGGTTGGTATAATAGTTGTAGGTTTAATCCTTTGTTAACGGAAAAATTATTTCAAAAGTAGTTCTTTTAATTTACATTCCTCTCAGCAAAACCATCTCTGCATACTCCTCAGCATTTGTTGTTTTTGAAGTTTAATCTAGGTATTTTAATAAATATTTAGTGATCTCTCATTGAATTTATTGCATTTCCCTGATGATTAATAATGTTAAACAGACTTTCATGAATTTTCTTGCCATCAGATTATAATCTGGTGAAATCTTTGCTCACATTTATTGTAGAAAACTCCGGGAAACAAAGTGACCTCATTCTAGAGAAGTATGAGGGGATCAAAAAAGATAATTTTAAAAAATCTATAAAGAAACTTATTTTGAAGTAAATCATGGATATTCATAGTGAACTATATATTCAGTATATTACTTAAGGACCAAGTACAAGAAAATAGTAAACTAATCTATAGGTATTTTAAAATAAGTTTATTTTGAAGATATCTGAGCTACTTTCGGTACTTCATTCAAAAAGTATAAATGGAGTATGAATATATGATCAAGATGTTTTTGGTGGGGAGGTTATTTCACTCTACCAAAAGTAACTTGTGATAATTTAGGAATTTTTAAAGGTCTTATATGAGGGGAAGATGAAAAAATAAATGACTAAATAAACACAGAAAAATATTATATAGGGACATCTGCTTTACATTTTATGGACAAATAATAGAATTTGATAGCTACTTTTCTTCCCAGTGCAGATTCTCTATACTTACTCCATAGATTACTATAAATTGTAAAGCTTTTCTTAAACATGCACTTATAAATATAATAGCTTATAACATGTCTGCATGCAAAATAATGCAATATAGAAAAAAATGTGTAACTGGGGTAAGGCTTTTGCCTTGGTCATATTCTATCCCCAACATCATCAGTAGTAATCCCTGATAACAGAGTCTTTAGTAAATCCTGAGCACAACTAATGTAGTTTAATAAAGAAAATGTTAAAGAAATAATAACATAGAAAATTAAGAATATTTCTTCAAATTTATACTTATATATTTTAAGTAAGTGAAAACATTGCAGAAAGTTAAGCCAAATCTAAGCAACTACTGAGGATATAGTGTCATTTTCACAAAGAAATCACGGTCCTCCCGTTGTTCATCAATTTGCTCGAGTGGGCCCAGTAACATCTCCGTCGTGAGATCTATTGTTACTGTTTTTGGCATATCCAATATGTCACGGGGAGCTTGCCAGGCTCTGCCGTGCGGGCGAGATACTCTCAGTAGCTTGCCGGGCTCTCTGAGAGGGGTGAAGGAATCGAACTTGGGTTGGCCATGTTGGCCGCTTGCAAGACAAATGCCTTACCTGCTGTGCTATCCCTCCAGCCCCCACAAAGAAATAAAATATTAAATTTTTGTGTGTAGATTTGCTGTGTAAGGAGATAGAGTTTTTGTATCTTAAACCATAGGAAACTAGCTGCAGGTATTATATAATAGCCAAAATTCTAAGTAAATAAATTTATGGGTGAATGTTTCCACTACGTTTGCACAATGTCCAGTTGATGTTAAGTTGATATCAAGTAAACGATCGTGTTTTGGGGTAGCTGTATTCAGTTTAAAGTTTAATGATTGCTTACATAAATGTGTACATTGTATTTACATAGGCATCGTTTCCCTTTATTAAAAAAATAAGCCTTTTTCAATGAGACCAGCAATCTCTAGTTTCTAAATTCTATGTCTTTACCTAGGATTAAAAGGAAGACATGCTACCCTAAAGAAATGTTGATGCAACACAATCTGTATTGATTTTGGTGACATTTTACTTTATGCTTTAAACCTACTTCAGACTGTAAATAAAGTTAATGGTACCATAAAAAAATTGGATCTTGAAATCTTCAAAATATTGGCTGAATTCTAGAGATAGTCATTGAGAGTGAGGATTAAAAACCCAAGTACAGAAAAATATAGCTGTTAATATTTTTAGAGTAACCAGCACTATTTTTGTGAAAATACTAAGCATGTTTATTTAAATTTACTAACAATATGAAATGTACCAGACAAAAATCATTAAGAAAAGAAAAATACAAGTACTGTTATCTAGTCACGATAAACATCAATTACATTTGATTAAAAATTCAATTTTAGAAATCACCAGAAAAGTATTACCATTATATTGTAGCATTATATTGTACTATTTATTTTTATCTGACATCACATGTTTGGAAGATTTTTTATTTCCAAACCAATGCACAAGAAATAGGTATTTTATTAATTTTTGATAGTTGTTTCTGTTCTTATGGTTTGGTCAAGGCTTTGATTTATGGGTTTTTGTGGAAATGTTAAGCTCTTCTAGGTTTTAGTTATACAGGCCCACCCCCAAATCAGAAGTTCAACTAATGACTTTAGGAGTGGTTGTTCTTATTTGCATGAAGATATTGATATGCCAGGTATTTGTCAGATACTGATCTGTCAGTCAAATCCTTTATCTTGAATATAATATCTAACTTTCACAGTATAGAAAGCTGTCCATTTATCTAAGACAGTTCCAGGCAGGCAGGGATATGCTGTCTTGGACTACATTCTTTCCTTAATATATAACCCATGTCTCTTGAATTGTCAGGTAATTTGAAAGGAAAAGTATCACTGTACATCTTTCTCATTCAAATTACATTGTCCATCTTCCTTCCATCCCTTACCCTCCCCGTATCTTGGGAACTCTCTCAGCATATAAAATTAAGTGGGCAAAAATAGGAAAGTTATTCATCAGTTATGAAATGTGAACCTAAATTCTCATTCTAACCTTTATTACAGTCAGCCATTTTATAAAAATAAATAAGTGATTTAACCAGCCATTGTTACATATCTATCATTTCTCTATTAATAAAGCAGACTATAGAGGAAGAGAAGCTTTTGCTCTAGGTAATAAAATATCAGAGTGTCATTTAGATTGGGTAGCTTGAAACCTAGGACTTGTGTCTATAGTGCCCTATAGAAAACCTTCATATGAACTAGGTTTAAATTCTGTTATTTTAAGAAATATGCATTCATAAACAGGTTGTGGGCAAAGTTTGAGATATGTAACATTCACACATTTTAAATCATGGTTGTAACTGAAAGGGTTACTGAGAAACTGATAGTATGAATGAATCTGAAATCCATCCTGCATCTAGTTACAAATATTTAAAGTGACATTTTAATGTACCTTGAGATATAGTGCACATTGGAAAATTTAAAGTGTGGGTTTTGTTTTGGGATCACACATTGCAGTGCTCAGAATTTATTCCTAGCTATGCACTCCGGGATCACACCTGGTGAGCTAAGGGAACCATATGTGGTGTCAAAGGTCCAACCCACATCTGTCTTTTGCAATACTAATACCCTGCTACTCAGCGCTGTATCTTTCTGGTTCTAAAACAGGGATTTTCATAAGAAAGAGTGCCTTTTGCTTGTTTGTTTGCTTTTGTTTTTATTTATTTGAGCCATACCTTCCTCATTCAGGACTTACTGATTGCTCTGCCTTTGGGAACTACTTCTGGAGGCAAGGCAAGGACTTTAGCACTGCGCTAATGCTCTGACTCAGTTTTGTCTTAAGGTTAGCATAAACATGATAACTTCATAATCGCTTAAGTTAGTGAAAATAGAGACACATTAGATTTTTCTCTCTCTTCCGTCCTTCCTTCCTTCCTTCCTTCCTTCCTTCCTTCCTTCCTTCCTTCCTTCCTTCCTTTCTTCTTTCTTTCTTTCTTTTTTGGCATTTTCTTTAAGTCTTCTATTACCAAACTGAAACGAGAAGACCTTACACGTATGCATTCTGAGTTTTAATAACAATATGGAGTATCATTTCCTATGTGATTGAAAGTTGATGTTAGGTTGAAAACGGTTTCAGAGTTATCAAGAGAACAGCAAGAACATGCCATGATATATCAAATGTATGTAAGAAATAAAATTTAAAGTAAAAAATGTAAAGATTATCTATTTGCAAATCATTTTCTCATGTAATTAAAACTTCTTGTTTTCAAAAGCAAGGTGAAAGTATTGATTTATAGTGGAAAAGGAGACCCAAATTTCTTTTTCTTTAAAATAAAAAAATTTGAAATATCTTTATGGGAAAAAGGTAAAGGCCCTCCCGTTGATCGTCGATTTGCTCGAGCGGGCCCAGTAACGTCTCCATTGGAGACTTTGTTGTTACTGTGTTTGGTATATTGAATACTCTCGGTAGCTTGCCGGGCTCTCCGAGAGGGGTGGAGGAATCGAACTCAGGTTGGCCATGTTGGCCACGTGTAAGGCGAACACCCTACTGCTGTGCTATTGCTCCAGGCTGGGGACGTGGCCCATGAGGCAGAACCAAGTTCAATTCCTCCGCCCCTCTCAGAGACCCAGTCAAGCTACTAAGATCATCTTGCTCACACGGCAACGCTGTGCAAGCTACCTGTAACGTATTCAATATGCCAAAGACAGTAACGAGTCTCACGATGGAGACGTTACTGGGCCCGCTTGAGCAAATCAATGAACAACAGGAGGACAGTGCTACAGTCAAAATTATATTGACTAGACTAAATTATACTTGACAAATCTTTTAGCATTATTTCTCACTAAATAGTTCAATTTGGATAATATTTACATACAATTTAATATATTTCAAGCAATTTAATTTGTTTGAGAAATGCAATATAACATTTTCAAATACAATACTTATGTCTAACAAGCTGATCTTTTGCAAATTATTCAGGAAGGTGCTATATTGTTCAAGCATCTTGTAGAATGTATATTTTATCATGATAAATTCTTGAGATATTATTATTATCATGGGCTGGAGCAATAGCACAGCGGTAGAGCTTTTGCCTTACAAGCGGCCAACATGGCCCACCTGAGTTCAATTCCTCCGCCCCTCTCAGAGAGCCCGGCAAGCTACCGAGAGTATCTCGCCCTCATGGCAGAGCCTGGCAAGCTCCCCGTGACGTATTCGATATGCTAAACACAATAACAACAAGTCTCATGATGGAGACGTTACTGGGCCCGCTCAAGCAAATCGATGAACAACAGGAGGACCGTGACTTTGACCCTATTATTATCATGATATCATTCACTGTCACTGTCACTATCCTCCCGTTGTTCATCGATTTGCTCGAGCGGGTCCAGTAACATCTCCATCGTGAGACTTCTTGTTACTGTGTTTGGCATATTGAATACGTCAGGGGTATCTTCCAGGCTATGTCATGTGGGCGAGATACTCTTGGTAGCTTGTCGGGCTCTCCAAGAGGGGCGGAGGAATCAAACCCGGCTCGGCTGGGCAGGCTGTGCACAAGGCAAACACCCTACCACTGTGCTATTGCTCCAGCCCATTATTGCGATATTGTTATTAAAACAAATTATATTTCAAATGTGTGCTTTTATCTGAGAGATCTATACTGACTCTCAGTATGGAAAAAGATTGATAAAGAAATCCAAGCTGTGAAGCTATAGAAAGAGCAACGATGAGCTCTAGTGGCAAGATGTAATAATGTCAAGTATGGGAGAAATTCAGCAACTATACACAGTTCTTTTTATACATTCAGTAAAGATTCCTCAGTACTCAACATGAAGATTAATTGGTGGAAATAAGCATTCCTTTAAATCAGAATGTCATTAATTTTCACACAATATTAACTACATGGGTAGTATATCTATAATTCCTATACCTCATGTAATTTATCTATCATTGTTTTTACAAAACAACATCAACAAAACTACTGTATTATTATATTTTATGTTGAAATGACATAACTTTTACTGCATCTGATCAAGTCATTCTTAAGTAAGCCTGGATTTTTAAAAAGTATTGATTTATGTGTTATGCATTTGATAATATATGTGAGCCATCTCCTCCCTCTGTTCTACCATCTGCTTCTTTCTCACACACAGGCCTGATTTTAAAGCAGGAAGAATGTTTCTTTTTTAAAATCTGACAAACCTATATTTTAATTCCTTAGTTCAGAGTCATGGAAATGTATATAGCAATAATTTGCACATGCTACTCATCAGTTTGAAGGTTTTATCTTTAACTCCTTTTATAGTTTTGATCAAAGAAGATATTCATTTATTTATTATTTTGGTTATTTTATTTAATAACATTTTAATTTTCAGGTACAAAGTAAGAATAAAAAGTAAATATTTAACCTCTTGCAGTGTTTTAAAATTATTTTTTATTAAATTTTTATTTGGTAGCCAAAATATGACATGTAATATTATTATTAAATTTTCTTCAAATTATTATTATCAAAATATTTCTACAAATGCATTATTGACAATTTTCTCTAAATAATAAGATAATTATTATTACTACCATAATTAACCATATTTTTCCGAATAGAACTTGCACCTTAGTAATTTCAGATTAAATAGGAAGTTGATTCCTATCTGTACTAATGTAAACTCAAATCGTCTGTCTAAAATTTCTGACTGTACCACATCTTAGCACTGTCTTTGGTGACCTCTTTAACCTATTCTTTTGGTTGTGTGTAAGGCAGTGCTTTACAGTGAATATAAAAGTAAAAATACTATAACTTTAAAATTTATTTTATATCAAGCTTTCAATATTTTCTCAATGCTAATTTGCATCATAATAAAATAACCCCTGGATTTTGCAGATTTTATTTCAGGCTTGAGGTTTTCAATAGAAGTGTCAACTACTACTTTTATTTTTATTCTTTTCTTCTTTTGGTACATTGACTATGTTTGGAAGTACTCAAGGGTTATGCCAGTGCATTGTTTGAAGGTTTTTCAAGAACTGCTTCAGTGCAATGTTTGGAGATTGCTCTCAGAAGGTTTTAGGGACCACATGGTGTAAGGAATTGAACCCCATCCTTTCCTATGCCCAGCTTTCAGAAAAGCCTCTTAAGCTACTTCCCCAGGGCCTCCTTAAGGACCATTTGTTATAACCAAAAAATGAACAAATAAAATACATCTTTATCTGTTCTCCACAAATATAGGAAGGAAAATTAACACAAATTTAATTCAAAGGAAAATTAACACAAATTTAATTCAGAATTGGAATGTAGTTTCTCATGATTAACAAAGCTAAGGAAAAGAAGAGTGAAAAATATAAACTTAAGTAAGGCATCTTTTTTCACATTTATTTACAACACTTCCTAATGCAAGTCTAATTTAGTCAAAGATTTCTATCAGATTTAAATAGAAGGAATTCTGAATGTGGGCAGTTCTGCCATATGGGATAACAGCATGGGGCACATGACAGCCACTTCCCACTGGACAAGAGTGTAGAGAGCTGTTTAATACCTGCTAAATACATCAATTAAAAATCCTTACTACTTGTAAAATAATGCCATTAAAGAATCACATTATTTAGCAGCTGTTACATTACTTTCCCTATAGAGTTATATAACTACAAATCCCATTTCAGTCAATTCTAAAGAGATCACATGTCATATTTTAACTAGCAGGCACATTGCATCTCAAAAAAACTTCTGCATCAATTTGTATAGTAGTCTCAAGATCAAATACTTATATAACTTTAAATAATAAAATTTTGTATTAAAATACACACACCAAATAGAAAACAGTCAGACATAGAGCTCAGCAAGACTAGAAAAGTTTGATACGTTGAGTTTTCACTCGATCTTCTGAACACTAGGTATTTAAAAATCTGAGTTGACGAGGGGAAGTGGGACTGGAGAAATAAGCAGCGGGTAGGGTACTTGCCCTCCACACAGAGACTTGGGTTTGATGGTTGGAGTCCCACATATTCCCCCAAGCCTGCCAGAAGTGTATTCCGAGTTCAGAGCCAGGAGTAAGCCCTAAGGGCCACCAGTGTGCATGCCTCCTTCTATCCTCCCCTCCAAAGAACAACCTCTAAATTATTAAAATTTATTGAGAAATTATTGCCACAGTGGAGTAAGTTGACCAATATATTACCTAATGTTTGTGTGCATGCGTGTGTGTGTGTGTGTGTGTGTGTAGAATGTTTGCACTATTCTTTTAGGGCATTTCAATGATATATTATAGAATTAATTATAGTCAGAACACTGAACATATTCATTTTCTAACTACGATTATATCCTTGCTAGGCATCTCCCTCATACCTTTCAATCCCAGGTAGAATAGCAATCATATCATGCTAATTTCTATTTCTACAAGTTTACCTTTTTTCTACAAATATATATACATGTATATATATATATATATTCTCTATGTGTATATATATATATTATCCTACAGCATTTGACTCAAAGTAATATTAAGCTAAAATCACATTGTTACAATGGTAGAATTTTCTTCTTTTTAAATGAATAAATATGTTAATGGATAAACATGATAATACATTTTATTACTAAATATTGGACTGGGACATTAGCACAGTGGGTAAGGCGTTTGCCTTGCATATAGCCAACATGGCCGACCAGAGTTCGATGCCTCCGCCCCTCTCAGAGAGCCTGGCCTGCTACTGACAGTATCTCTCCCACACAACAAAGCCTGTCAAGCTCCCCGTGATGTATTCGATATGCCAAACACAGTAACAAGTCTCACAATGTTACTGGGCCTGCCTGCTCGAGCACATCAATGAACAACAGGAGGACAGTGCTACAGTGACAGATTACTAAATATTAAATGCATTTCATTATATAAGTTTTTATGTGTATGCAATTTTACATCTTAAATAATGATTTCTTTATACTTTCATTCTGTGATGCATAAGTTGTTCTCTTGTCTTGGTTATATGAATAAGGTTGAATTAAATATGGGAGTCCAGCTATAATTTAAAGTTTCTGCTTTCATTTCTTTTTTCATATATATATTATATGGATTTCTGGATTATAGGGCAGCTCACTTTTGATTATTTTGCAGAAACTCTGTACAATTACATAATGGCTTTATAAATCTTCATTCCTATAAATACTTCAAAAAGATTTTCTTCGCTCAAACAACCTATCAAAATTGTATAGGTTTTTATTTATTTATTTATTTATATTTTGGTAGCAACCAAGAGTGCTCAGGGATTAGAGATCCCTATGATTAGAGATCATGCCTGGTAGTGCCCAAGACTGAGCGAGATTTGTCGCATGTAATGCTCACACATTAATGCATTAACTATCCTCCTGGTCTCTGTTTTTTCTTTCCTGATGATAGCCAACTAAACAAGTGAAACATAATAGCTCATTCTGATTTTGATTATGATTTACAGCTAAGACTTGATATTTTGCATCTTCTCATGGTTCTGATAGTATTTCTTCTTTGAAAAATGCCTGTTCAAAGCTTTAAATTGAATCATCATGATCATTAACAAAATGACTTGTAGTAATAATAGCAAAAATACTAACGGGGTGCTATGGAGTTGTAAAAGTTTGTAAATACTTTTGAAAGTCAATCCTTTTATTTTTATATATGAATGACTGAAAAAATAGTCTGTTGAAGATGCACAAAATAGAGAAATAAATTAAACTATTATGATATAAAAGTAATTAATATGTTTAAAAGATATTAAGAGCAAAATAGTAACTATAAAGCAGTAAGAAAACAATGAAAAATGATAAAAGAAAAATTTATAATCTTTAATGAGTTTAATGTGAATAGACTAAATTTAATCTAAAGATAAACAATTGCAGAATTTTTTAATATTCTAGTAATATCTTTCTGGTTAATCATCTTGTATTTAGAGACACAGAGCTGCCTAAATCAAAAGGATGGAAATATGTGTTTGAAGCAAGTAAATTTCTATCATATATTCAGAATGATAGAATATGCAGAATATAGTTTCAAAAAGCTTTAGAACAGTTATTCTCAAAAACTAATAGAATGTTATCAGAAACAGACCACAGTTTTAGCAAACCAAAAGATTTAAATCATATTAAGCATTTTTTCTGATCACAATACCAAGAAACTAGAAATAAATATAAGGGGGAAAATTGAAGGTGCATAAGTATGTATACTTAAAAGATGCTGACGGATAATCAATAAGTTAAATCAAAGATAATATAAAATATATTTTTAAAAAAAGATAGCACACAGTGTCAAAAGTTTTGTGGCAAATGCAGTTTTAAGAGGACAGTTACTGTCACTGTCACTGTCCTCCCGTTGTTCATCAATTTGCTCGAGCGGGCCCAGTAACGTCTCCATTGGAGACTTTTGTTGTTACTGTGTTTGGGGTATTGAATACGTCACGGGGAGCTTGCCAGGCTCTGCCGTGCGGGCAAGATACTCTCGGTAGCTTGCCGGGCTCTCCGAGAGGGGCGGAGGAATCGAACTCGGGTCGGCCATGTTGGCTGCATGCAAGGCAAACGCCCTACCGTTGTGCTATTGCTCCAGCCCAAGGAAAGTTAATAGTTCTTAAAATTCTTAAGTCATCAAGAATAAAGAAAGATCTTAGATAAATAGCCTAACTATAACCTCAACTAACTAGAAAAGAAACAAAAGTTCTTCTCAGAGGTACAAAAGAAAAAAACTTAAGTTTAGAGAAGACAAAATTGAAATAATCTAGACATTTTAAGTCATGTTTTGATTTCTTTGTAAAAATACAATTGACAAATCTTTAGCTAGACTAATCAAGAAAAAAGAGAGAACATAAATGCAAATAAACTATAAATGAAGATGTTTACACTGTTTAAAAAAATTAATATGAATCATAGGAAACTACTGTGAGAAATGGTATAAAAAGTGGGCCTCTTAAAATTAAAGGATATATTCCAGTAATACATTCTATCATGATGGAAAAAGAAAAAACTGAATATTTGAAAGATCAATAACAAGTGATTGAGTTAGTATTGAAAACTTCTCAACCAGGAAAATCCTAGAATCATACTGGTAAATTTAACTACATTTTAAAGATAAAAAACAAACTCAAACAACACTCTCTTCCCATTGTTCATCGATTTGCTCGAGAGGGCCCAGTAACGTCTCCGTTGTGAGACTTCTTGTTACTGTGTTTGGCATATTGAATACTCTCGGTAGCTTGCCAGGCTCTCTGAGAGGGGCGGAGGAATCAAACCCAGCTTGGCCTGACTGGCTTCGCGCAAGGCAAACACCCTACCACTGTGCTATTAATATGATATTCAAACTCTTCAAAAAATTTATAAGGAGCAAACATGTAGAGTCTCATTTTATAGGGCTAGCATAACCTGATAAAAAAAATCAAATTATAACAGTACTAGAAAAAAAGTACAGGAAAATATACAGGATAAATACAGTTAAAATTATGAGCAACATGCCAGTCAACTTACTTCATCAATACATAAAAAGAATCAAACCCTATGATCAAGTTATATTCATACTTGGAATCAAGAATGGTCAAAATATGAAATTAATTACTTTTATAAAGAAATTAAATGTGAAATAAAATCCTACACATTTTTCTCATTAGATGTAAAAAAGCGGTAACATTCATCATTTTTTATGATAAAAAATAATCTCAACAAACTGAATGTAGAACCATGAACCTCAATATAGAAGCTACAGTCAACATAGAAAGATTATCTCCTAAGATCTGAACAAAGCAAAGATTCCCCCCTCTCAACATTCTATATCACTTCTTAGTGAATCCCTAGTCAGAGAAACCTGAAAAGATAATAAATAAAATTTTAAAGTAAGAAGTAAAATTGTCTAGTTGTAGAAAAAAATATATGTGGACAATCTTAAAGACAAAAAATGTTAACAATTAAATTCAATAATGCTGCAGAATATGAATTAAGTATAAGAAAATAACTTGTTCCTAATGCTAACAATGAAAATTTGAATAAAATTTTTAAAATTATTCTTTTAAAATATCAAACAGAATAAAATTGTTACCAATAATTAGCAGTGACATCGAAAAACCTGTGTAGTGCAAAATATAAGATTTTCATGAGAGAAACTGAAGGCACAAATGAAAAGATATTCTACTTCTACTGATAAACTTGATAATGTTAAAACTATATAATATACACAGAAGTCTACAGATTCAGTCTAATCTTTAGGAAAAGTCCAGTGGTGTTCTTAGTTAAGAAGAAAATACTATTTCTAAGAAACTACTCAAAACCCTGAGCAAAGCATTAAGGAAAAAAAGTCTCTCTAATTGTAAAAGATATCACTTAAAAATATTCCTTTGCAAAACAAATGATGACCAGATTCTTACATAGCATTAGTTGCTAACTACCAGCTTTCTTTTGCTAGAACAGTTTTAAACTGTTTTTTAAATGGCACTGCTGAGTGAAAGAGACAGTTCAATGTTCCTTCCCTTCACATTATAGAGTTCATTGAGAAACACAGACTACAGTCAATTAAATAGACACAGTGAAATATTGATGACTTGTCCATTTGGCCAAATTTAACTTTTTTTCTGTTAAAATCCTAAAGTTAGATGAAATAATAGTTACACATTATTGACCCCTAATAGTTCAATGCTTTGTTTACAGTAATTTACCTTCATACATTTCAATATGAAAATAGTCATGATTGTGCTTGAAGATAAGCATTTATAAACATGCAGAATTTTCTAGTTTTCAAGGATATGAATATCACATTTCAACACAATTATACTTTCAAAACAAGAAAATAATTGCAACATTTTCAGCAGTTTTTGACCAAGATATATTTATAGGATATATATATATATATATATAAATCTCTCAATCTCATTTTTGCTCATTCATACATTTGCTATCACAGTGTTTACCTCTCATATTAGAACATTGGATGTACCTATATCTCAGGACTCTTATGTTCATTATTTTAATTTGGCATGCTATAATTTCAATATTTTTGCATTTTATTGTTTAAAGAATTATTAATGTTATAGTTAATAAAAATAACTTTTAAAATGTATATAGTCTCATAACTTGCCCACTATGGTGATATTTCACCATTTAAAAAATTGACTCCTATTGAGACAAGTTGCTTTCTTCTAAGGCTTGTAAAAATACATTTTGCTATAAGTTTTAACCACTATATGGCTGAACATATCAGGAGAATGTCTAAAATAATGTCTTTACTTATCAAAGGAAGAAATGTATTGAAATTTCAAAGGAAAAATATATAGTTAAAATGAATATTTGTAAAATTCATTAAAATGTCTTACTATATTAAAAATAGACACTAGAGTAATTATTTTAGTAATACTATTTTAAAATACTCCCATATTAAAATAGTATTACTAGAATAATATAAAAGATCAATCACCAGGAGAGAATTTATAGTTCTATTTAAATAGCAACTAGACAATACTACAAGTGAAGTGATTGATATTCATCAATTTTTCTTTCTTTTTAACTTACCCTAAAATAAATTAATTTAGTTTTACAAAATAAAACCAGTCTTTAAAAATGTCAGTTACTATGGAGTGACCAAAATTGTTTTCTTTTTTACCACCAAATTTTAATTAGAAATAAAGTTGATTTTACTACTCTTGTACTTTGATGTATTTGTGATAGTAGAATGAGTATTCTTAGCCTTTTTTGGGGCAAATAATGGACAACTGCTTCTTTCTGGAATGCTAAGAAGCCCTTCTAAGGTATCTTCAAAGTCTATTTGATTTTAGAGACTTTATATCCATACCGAGAGATTTTTTGCAGTTGTTCACAGCAGGTTATTGACATATAATCTCTAATATCACATAAAGAACTTAGGTGTCACCTATCATTTCTACATAAAAAAACTTCTTAAAGTTGGTATCATGAACTTTTCTCCAGCACTAAGGGTATATTTCCATATGTCTTAAAACTCTAAGTCTGGATATTGTGGCAAGTATCAAGACACTGTGTTATTAATAATTCAGTAGCACTGATTGTACAAGTTGTGACATATTGAGCAATAAAAACCTGGCAGTTCATATTAAATGATATCCTCTAACAAGCTGCTCCAGGTTTTATGTAATAACTTGTACCACCTTTCAGTCAGGCTACTTGTTTGATGGCATAGAGAATTAATAGATATTTAAAATTACTTTCTATCCACATGATACAAAAGAAGATTCAATCTCAGCAAACAGAGAATATTCATATATTTAATGCTAAAAATGGACAACTAAAGAATTTTATTTTGGATTAAATCAGAATTAAACTATTTAAAGTGTTTTTTCTAAGATCATAAATGCCTTCCTTGAAAAGTGGCCTTTAAAAGTTTGATGAATGTTAAGGGTAAACTGGGTGTCTTATTGCTTCTTTTTTTATGTGCTTCTCTCTTGCTTTTTTTTTTTTTTTTGTATTTGACCCACAACAGGTTACTCCTGGTTTTCTGCTCAGAGATCACTCCTGGTTGCATTCTAGAGACCAAATTTAGACACGTCATGAAAGCTAAGTGCCTTTCCTACTTATCTACTATACTGTGTCTTTGATCTATATATTGTCCTTTTTATTTTTTTTTTAATTTTATTAGTGAAACACCATGAGGTACAGTTGTAGACTTAAAAATTTTTGTTCTTGGGTTTCAATTATACAATGATAGAGTACCTATCCCTCCACCAGTGCCCATTTTCCACCACTAGTGATCCCAGTATCCCTCCCACCCTCTATCCCCTCATCCCACGATGCCTCTGTGGCAGGGCATTCCCTTTTGTTTTCTCTCTCTCCTTTTGGGTGCTGTGGTTTGTAAAAGAGAAAGTGAGTGGCAATCATGTTCGGTCTATAGTCTACTTTCAGCATGCATCTCCCATCCTGGGAGGATCCCCCCCCCCAAACCCTTTATTTGCTGCTCCCTTCTCTAACTGAGCTCCCTTTTCCCCTAGCATGTGTTGCTGGCCTCCAAACCATGGAGCAAATTTCCCAGTACTAATCTTGCCCACTCTTGGGTGTTAGTCTCCTATTTTGTTACTTTATGTTCTCCTGATGAATGTGATCTTTCTATATCTATCCCTCTCTTTCTCACTCATTTAGCTTAACAAGATACTTTCCATGTAGAACCACTCGTATGTAAATTTCATAACTTCATCTTTTCTAACAGCTACATAGTACGCCATTGTGTAGATGTACCAAAGTTTCTTTAACCAGTCATCTGTTCTTGGGCACTTGGGTTTTTTCCAGGTTCTAGCTATTGTAAAGAGTGTTGCAATGAACAAACAAGTGCCGATGTCACTTCAACTATACTTTTTTGCCTCTCTGGGATATATTCCCATGAACAGTATTGCTGGGTCAAATGGGAGCTCAATTTCTAATTTTTTGAGAATCGTCCATACTGTTTTCCAAAAGGGCTGAACCAGTCAGCATTCCCATCAGCAGTGAAGGAGGGTCCCTTTCTCACCACATCCACACCAACAAAGGTTGCTTTTGTTTTTTTGGATGTGGGCTAGTCTCTGTGGTGTGAAATGATATCTCATTGTTGTTTTGATCTGCATCTCCCTGATGATTAATGATGTAGAGCATTGGCTCATGTGCCTTTTAGCCATACGGATTTATTCTTTGAGAAAGTTTCTGTTCAATTTTTTGCCCCATTATGTGATGGGGTTAGATGTATTTTTCTTGTGGAGTTCAACCAGTATTTTGTATATCCTTGAAATTAATCCCTTATCAGATGTGTAGTTGGCGAATATCCTTTCCCATT
The DNA here is from genome assembly GCF_029834395.1 of Sorex fumeus. NCBI lineage: Eukaryota > Metazoa > Chordata > Mammalia > Eulipotyphla > Soricidae > Sorex > Sorex fumeus. The sequence continues at coordinate 57,722,620 of NW_026606065.1, forward strand.
CTGTAGACTGTCTTTGTATTTTGGTCACTGTTTATTTTGAGGTCAGAAGCTTCTTAGTTTAAGGCAGTCCCATTTTTCTATCTCTGTTTTCACTTGCTTGGCCAGTGGTTGACATCTTTGAAGATACCTTCAATGTCATGGAGGGTTTTTCCAACTTTGTCTTCAGTGTACCTTATGGATTCAGTCTGATGTTGAGGTCTTCAATCCATTTTGATCTTTTGTACATGGTGTTAGGCAGCGATCTGGGCCCATTTTTTTGCATGTAGCTGTTGAGCATTGCCAGTACAATTTGTTAAAGAGGGTTTCCTTGCTCCACTTCATATTTATTGTTTCTGTATCAAAGATTATATGATAATATGTTTGGGGGGAGATGTCAGTATATTCCACCCTTTTCAATTGGTCTGCAGCTCTGCCTTTGTTCCCGTATCATGCTGTTTTAATTATTACTGCTTTATAGTAGAGTTTGAAGTGAGGAAGGTTGATTCCTCCCCTTTTCTTTTTACCAAGAATTGCTTTAGCTATTCATGGGTGTTTATTGTTCCATATGAATTTCAGGAGTGTTTTCTCCATTCATGGGTATCGTTATAGGGATCACATTGAATTTGTACAATGCTTTGGAAAGTTTTGCCATTTTGACAATGTTAATTCTCCCGATTCATGAGCAGGGGATATCTTTCCATTTTCTCATCTTCTCTTTTATTTCCTGAAGTAGCATTTTGTAGTTTTCTTTCTACAGGTCCTTTACTTTCTTAGTTAAACTAAGTCCTAGGTGGTTGATTTTCTGGGGCACAATTGTAAACAGAATTTTTTTTGTTTGTTTTTTCTTGTCACTTTCTTCTCTTTCACTATTTGCACATATGAAAGCCATGAACTTTTGAGTATTGATTTTATAGCCTACAACTTTACTATATGAGTCTATTGTTTCTGGGAGTTTTTTGAGAGATTTTAGGGTTCTCTAAGTATAGTATCCTATCATCTGCAAATAGTGAGAGCTTGATTTCTTGCTTTCTGACCTGAATGACCTTAAATATCTTTTTCTTGCCTAACCGCATTTGCAAGTACTTCCAGTACTATATTGAACAGCAGTGGAGAGAGTGGGCATCCTTGTCTCGTCCCTCATCTTAGAAGGAAGCTCTCAGTTTTTCCCCTTTTTAAAGAAAATGATGACAAACCTTTATTCGAAAATTCTAAAACAGGTTTGCTCTTGATATATTGAGTGCATCATGATAACCTAAGAATATCATCTGAAGGAAAATTCTGGTTTTTCAAAAACATAAAAATACTAAAAATAACTTTTGTGAATTTGTTCTCTTTCAAACCCAGAGCAAATAGTACAGCGAGCAGGGCTTTTGTCTTACACACAGCTTACCCATGTTCCATACATACACCAAATCTGGTAACTCAAACGTGCCTAAGTATTCCCTGAGTGCAGAGCAAGTTGTATGTGTAGATGCCCCCCCAAACAAACAAACAAAAAAGCAACACGTATTGTTTGCTTTTTTATTACCCTCTGTGTCAATCGATACCTTCACTCAATTTGACATATGCATTTTGACAAGTAGCCTTTTCTAAAATCACACACTGTCACCAATGTGTTCTAATAGGCCTAAAGGGGATGGATCACAGAGGACTTCTTATATAATTCCCAGGAAATATGACCCAATATAGCCTGAGATAGTCAGTGGCAGATGGCTCACAGTGTCTGTCTGAGCTATTGCTCCCTTAGGCTATAGGACAGGTGTCTGGTCATAAGTATTGAACAACAAAAATACCCACACTGCATACGTAGTACCACAATTAAGTTTTAGGACTAGAAAATAATTCTCAAACAGAATTATGATCAGTTTATGTTAGAGGTCACTGCATGTCTTGTTTTAAATAGAGACACAGGTAAATACTTGATTCTATGACTTGATGCTATCAGAATTTTCCTCCTTGAAGAACAAACATGTTTCCTGTAGCTGTCATTAGTTTTAGTTTTTAGAAGAATGCATAAATTAATGTCTTAGTGTGGCCCTAGGGAAATCTTGAAAAGAACTGAATTTGGCTGCATAAGTAAAAAAAAATTAATTTGTTTAATTTTTAACACAAATAAGTTATATATATATTTTTTTGAATTTCTTATCTGTAAGATAATACATCTTTCTGTGAGATATTTGTGGAAATATAAGAACATTTGTCAAATAACAATAACCAATCAATGTTATTGGTTTGGATTAAAAATACGATAGTTTATATTTCTAAATCTTTGAAGTTTTCAACATTAGGAAAGGAAGATTTTGTTGGTTGTTTTTGGTATTCTCTATATATTTGAGAATTATGGTTTTAATTGTATGTGTGATTTTGATAAGTAAAATTACAAGTAGGAAAAATTAGATGGGCAGCGATTACATAGTTACCTGTAATTTGTGAGTCTCTCTTCACTGGAAACGTCTTAACTTTGATGCAGATTCATTAGTTATAATAGAGAAAGAAGACAAGCCATTTTCACAAGGTGATGCATTTATAGATACAAAATACAACATGGGTTTTCAAAACACACCAGTTTTCTTAATTTTGAGAAAGTTGTTGTAATGAGTGCATTGAGGATTTCAAGGATTAAAAAGTCCTTGAAATAAAATTTGAAATAAAATTTAATAGAGATACTTTGACTATTAAACTCAGTAAACCATACATGTTATCTCTTTCAACTTTATCTTCAGAATTACAATGTATATTTTTTAACATCTATTTCTACAATCAATACAGAAAATATGCTTGTAGAATTCTTATAGCATTTTCAACCAAATAATTTATTATTGTAACGGTGTTAAGGTAAATAAAATCTCAGTTTTTTTTCCTCACCTTTCAAATCACTGTTTCATGACATTTTATAATATGCTAAGCACCTTGTGGGATCTAATGATAATAAGGTGACTCGAAAAAATACTGCTTTCATCTGTATGTTATTTAAATATTTTGTGCAGAAAGAGAAAAATAAAAAATTTAGTAAATAATGAATTTCAAATAGAATTTTCAATTAAACTGGCAGCATATCAGAGATATGAATGAAATTAAATAAGACCCACAGGGATAAAACAGAACTGGAATTATCTGTGCAGTGTGATGTTCGGTGGTTAATTTAACTATGATGTTTTTTTAAAAATTACAGTTCAGTGAAATTTGATGTCAAGCCAAATGACAAGTATAAGCAATATAGGGGAGAAACTTTCAGAGACAAAAATCCAATGTTCAAAAACTCCGAGACAGAAATGAGATCGGTATATTCAAGGTAGAAAGGAGGTCAATGTAAATAGAATGGAGCAGATGGAAGCACAGGGTAATGTGAGAAGAATTTCGAGAAATAAACAGGAGTCAGGCTGTGCAGAACCTCTTGAGCCAGTATTTAAATTCTCTTCTAAGTAGCAACATTGCCTTACTGTAGAGCTTTAAGAACAATGGTTATTTAGTTTGGTAAAAAGTATAAATTGAAAACATAAAATTTAATAGAAATACATTGACTATTAAACTCACTATTCCATACAGGTTTTCTCTTTCAGCTTTACCTTTAGAGTTAGATTGTATATTTTTTCAATTAAAATTTAGTAAACTTTTCATTTTAAGAATGTTTTCATTGCAGAAATATATATTCTATTCACAAAAGACATTTTATGTCAAGGTATAAATTGCAAAACATAAAATCAATTTCAAATATGAAATGTTTCTGTCACCATCTCTCCCAGCCCCTCACTCCCACCTTCTGCCTCTCCTCTTAATTGCCCTTCAGTCTCCATTAGTATATTGGATGCAGTGAGATGATAACAATGTATTCCCGGGTAAATTTATCATCAGAACATCATCAAGGAAACATTCATATTTATATAATTCCAACTTATCTCTGTATATAGTTTTGTATTCTGAAACTGTTGCCCAGTTATTCGTATTTGGAATAGCATTTACATGTAAACCTTGTCTTTAATTTCATGGCATTCTTTGATACAGTCTAAGTGAATAGCCTTTCCTGTAGCTATCTGGGACAACACCGTTACTTTTGACAGGCTATAATTTAAATCCACTTAAATAGAAATCCAGTTAAAGCTTCATCATCTCAAGCATTTGAAAGAAATATATATCTATTTCCTTAAGATAACTCAATACTTTACCCATCTTATGTACGTATATATGTCCTGTTGCGGAGAAAGCACAATCTATATACTAGATTTTCAGTGTTAACATATTAATATTTAAGAGTGCAGTTCTTAATAAAGGTATATTTTATAATATCCTATATGTGTATGAAGGTAGGATATTTAAATATCTTTACATCAATTGATCACTGCCTAAAAAAACTTCTGACCTTAAATCACTCTTCTGCTTTACGTATAATTAAATAATATAGGACTTCTGATTTTTTTTAAGTCCTAAAAGCCTAATTTTCCTTATTTATAACTCTCTGAATTTAACTTAAAAGTTAGCTGCATATAAGATCTTTTCATTGATAATAGCATTCTCCTAGCCTTTGTAGTCTCTACTAAAGTCTCACCTATTTTAACTATATTTTGTCATTTAGATATTTAAATGATCTCACTTTTGTCTATCTCTATCTTCATTTTCTGCTTGCAAATGTAAACAAAAAAATAGAAAAAGACATATTGTTAATTCCAAAACTGTGCTTGGATTTTAATATTTATTCAGCAAAACCTACTAAATCACTAGTATTAAAAACTAAAAATATTTTTAATAATTATTTTTAATGTTTCATTAAATTTTCTACCCAGAGGTAAAGAAAAGGCCCTGAGTGATCTTTCTCAGACACATTTAGGTCTTATAGACTGATGAGTATTTACTTCTTTAACCCAGAATGAAAGTTTCTTAGCCTATTAACTCAAGGAGCAAACTGGTTTATGTACAAATACGTTCCCGATTGCAATGCACTTAATCTACTCAAGTACTGAATTAAAGGTCATCAACCTTGCTTACCATTGGATAGACACATTTATACTGCTTCATTTTTTGTGACAGCATGTCATCCTTATTGACAGAATATTATTTTTTAGAAAGTTGGGAAAGGGCATAAAATGAACAGGCCTGCATCAAAATCCCCTGCTTACTTAACAGAAAAAATTGAACAATATTTAATGTATGCATAATTAGGGATATAATGTGATACAAAAGGTGAATATTGATAATTTCAGTCAACTAATTTCACAAATCAAAATCCAACTCAATTTATACGTCATGTCTGTGGATCATTTGAAATTAAGAAAGCTCTGTAATTTGACAGTTATGTATATGAGCTTCAGAGTCAAGATCTGCTTATACATTCCAGTTTTGCAATTTACTAGTTTGTGATTTTGGGGAAATTATTTAAAGTCCTTGAGACATTTTTCCTCATCTATAAGCATATTATGTTTTTTCCCTAAGGTTTTTCTTATTGCAAAGCAATAAGATATCATGTCTGAAAGTATCTGGTGTACTATTTGGACATAGCAAGAATATTTAATAAACAGGAGTTTGTTTAAACCATCATCATCCATAAGAGAAATATGACAATTTTAACTTTTTACTGGGGTCACTACAAAACATTTTTTTGGCCAATGTTGGTGTTTTTCTTTGGTGTATGTGTGAGGGTCGCACTTGGTGCTGTTCAGAATTTATTCTTTCCTGTCTCTACACTCAGGGATCACTCCTGGAGGACTTGGGTGACCATCTATTGTCAGGGAATGAACCTGGGTCATCCGTGTGCAAGACCTTACCACTGTACTCTCTTTCCTGGTTTCTGCTACAAGAACATTTTAAAAACCATGAAAAGATTTATTTTAAGAAGTAAAAATATTAAAATGTGTACGTTTTTTTCTAAAATTAAGGACTAGGTTTTCAGTCTAAATTTAGAAACTGCCAGACAACTGTCCTTAGAATAATTTCAACTACACAAGTGATAAATGTCAACCGCCTTGTCATTAGTAAAATATCTTACCCCAGATATATTTCTTCTTCAAGCTAAATGCCACAAATACTATTTCTCCATATTGCTTATGGCAAATACAGTTTAATACTTGCATATAACTACTGACTGATTTTTAAAAATATGAAAAGTTAATTTATTTTAATACAATTTTGGTCATAAAACTTAAGAAAGGAAGATGCAATTCAATAAAATACAAATGAAATTGTATTTTAAAAATTGCATGAAGTAGACTGCCTAAAACAGAGTTCTTATTTTGTAGTAAAACAAAATTTAGAAATAATCTACAGTTCTTGCCCTTCTAATCTTAATTTGAAATGTAGCCTGTGCTTGTTTCATGTTTTTTTTTTGATGGGGTTGGGGTGAGGAGAGTCGCTGAGGTAAGGTTTAAGCAGTTCTCAGGAGGCTAGGAAGTCCTGCACCCTCACAATTCTCTGTCAGCGTAGCTCCGGTTCAGTGTGCTGCCCAAGATTGTACTGCTCAAGTCTCATGGTTATCAGCATTATCAGGTCTAACCTGATGGGCTGAGGTCCTCTGCTGTCACACCAGGCAGAATTTCCATGGCCTCAAGACTGCAATGAGCAATGCTTAGAAAAACCAAAATGTGCCAGGGATTGAACCAGTATTGGCCACATGCAAGGCAAGACACTTTGCCTCCATACTATTCATCAAACATTTATTTAATTGTTCTTTAAACACCTCTTTAGCATAAGAAATACACAACATAAATAGAAACAATAAGAATCTAAAATTTAACTAATTAATTTCTCCAGTTTTGCCTATCTTTCCATATAAATGGATTAAATAATGCAATCAATAGAGAGCCATACTATTTGATCAATTGTAGCCCATCAAGTTGATACTTTTCTTCTGGAGGTAATGTCTGAGAGATATTTTTTTTTTATGTTTTAAAGTTGTTTTGTTAAAATGACCCTTGATAGTTGTGTTTGAAAGTTGTTTATATTTTTAATGATAATAATTTCTTTCTTTCTTTCTTTCTTTCTTTCTTTCTTTCTTTCTTTCTTTCTTTCTTTCTTTCTTTCTTTCTTTCTTTCTTTCCCATACCCAGAAAGGCACAGGGGCTACTTCTGGCTCTGTGCTCAGGAATAATACCTGGAGGTGTTCCAGGCCATTTGAGATATCAGAAGTTAAACCCTGGTTGACATCAAGGTAGGCAAAGAGACTTACTTACCAGCTGAATTATCTCTCTGATCATAATAATGGTTTAGTTAATAACTGAACACATATTCTCTGATGAGCTGTAAAAGATTATTAGAAATATTTAGTTCAATTATTTTTATATTTAATATTATCTATAATTTAAGATACATTTCTGATTGTGTTATGCTGGAATGAGCAGGTAGGCACCTAAAAATTATCATTTGGTTGAAATGTTTCATGAGCGTTAATTATTTTTCTAATATTTTGTTCAGTGACCTTCTTTGCGATATCAAGATGCTTCACAGTGGGTTTTACAATTATGTTAATTAATAAAACCCCTAGTAGCAACAAGAGTGTCACTGCTTTATTATGCTACATAAATGTAATTAGAGAGTGGGCAGTTGCTTATCCATGTATCCTTTTGGCTCATAGGTAGAACATTGGTCTTCCTTTGCTCTGTTTATTAATTTTAGAAGAAGTGATTCTTCAGAGCTTTCATCTCTGTAACTAGAAAAAAAAGCATTAAACAATCTGCTACAGTGTTGACTCCATTAAGATAGAGAACAACATGATCTAGTTTCAGGAACTACTTTTAAACTCCCACTGCAAACACTTTGTCATTTTTATACTGATCATCTTAGCAGAAAAAATAAAATATAGCTCTCTAGGCAGAAATCCTCTTACAAAGTGCATAGACCTTGTGTACCCAGTGACAACATAGATGATAAATATAGAACAGGCCCAGGAGAAAAATCCTCTAGCTTCCCTGAACCCGTGTATCCATTATACTGGCATATAAAAAGGGCCATGTGCTCTGGAAAATGAAATCTAAATGATCCATTCTTCATCTAACTCTCCATCTTTCATAGGTCATATGGACATTATTCTACCAGAAAATGGGGAGTTCTAAATGTACATTTAAAATTTCTATTTGAACAGCATTTTTAAAGCACACACTACATAAAAAGAACAATGTTTGGATGAAGGGCTGTAGAGATGAAAACATGTGTTTTTTAAATTCATGTACTGAAAAATTATCAAACTAGAAATAAACAGAGGAGCTGTGGTTTGTTTTAATCAGGAAATACACAAACAGGAGACTTAATAAGGTCTAGAATTCTGGGCATTGAAAAATAAACGTTTTTATTCTATTCAGTTCTTTACATGAAGATATTAGTTAGCATACTCACATTAACTTATATATGCTTTCTAAGTCAGAAATTTAAATATTTCTAAGAACTCTATTAATTTTTTTCTGCTGAAAAATAATGTTGATATTCTGCTTCTAAACTTGTATCTTTGCAATAATGCAAACACAAAACTGCAATCCTTCAAAATGCATTATAGTATCAATTTCTATTTTCAAGTAAAAGTAGCACCCCTTTTAAAGAACATAAATCTTTGCTGCTGTATTTTATTTTATCTAAATAGAGGAAAGCTTTAAGTTAAAAAGATGTTCACAAATTATTTTATGTAACATGACAAAACTACTCTATTCAAATAGCATATGATATTCTATATTGCCAAAAGCATGTAACCCAGGAATGCATTTGATATATGGTATGCTATTTTATCAGAAAGTGATTTTATAGGGTCTTTATTTTTCATTGTTTAGTTAACACAGACTGCTTTTACCTTGCTGTTGCAAATTTGTCAGAAACTATAATTTCTTACAATTTCAAGATCATATATGCTGACACTGAAAAACTTCTATCAAAGCTTTTCTTAACTTTATTAGGTCAAATTGATATAAATAGTACAGTAGTAGGAGAATGAAAGTCAATATCCTTTAAAACATGGTCAGGCGATATGCTGCCTGAGCTCATGTGCTGCTTGCGCCCATGTGGCCGAGCACATGTGGGCTGAGCACATGTGCCGCCCGCATCTCCCCTCTTGAGATGTGTACTTTTATGCTTTTGTGTTTAATGCTAGGATGTGTGTAGGGGCTCCTTCTCCATCCTTGAAGAAGCCCGTGTTCTCTCTTGAGCACGTTATTCTCTCTCTCTCTCTCTCCCTCCACACCTTAAAATCCTCCAAATAAAATCTATTTATTTCAAAAAAAATGGCCAAACATTATTTTCATAATAATGTATGATAAAATAGTTAGCAAATTATGCAATCTCTGTTGAGTACATATTCCCATTCATAAAAACTGCAAATGCATGTAAGAGGTCTTGTTATAAATTTAACTGGTGAAATATAACTTAATTCTTTCTCTCAGGGCTGGAGAGATAGCAAAGCGGGCAGGGTGTTTGCCTTGCACGCGGCCGACCCGGGTTCGATTCCAAGCATCCCATATGGTCCCCTGAGCACCTCCAGGAGTAACTCCTGAGTGCATAACCAGGAGTAACCCCTGTGCATCGCCAGGTGTGACCCAAAAAAGCAAAATTAAAGAAATAAATAAATAAAAATTAAAAAATCTTTCTTATTTTCTTCTCCAGCTTATCATGCTCAACCCCATCCTTATCTTTATCTTTATTCTATTATATAAAAGTGTTCATGGGACTGGGGGTGGAGTGCAGTGCAGGAGCATATATTCTTGTATATGTAGATAAAACCCCAGATTTTAACGCTTGCACCAATCAAATAAATAATGCTTTTCGGATGAGCAAAAAATGTAATTTTAAAACACAACTTTTGAGTTAAATTTAAAAAAATTCTCTGTGAATGCATATGTGCAAGTAAAGCATTTTTCTACAAACCAACTTCAAATGACTTTATGAGCAAAAATCATTGGCATGATAATTTGTAGTTGACTTACTCTATTTTTCACGGAGAAACTTTTAAAAAGATTCATTTATTCTTTTACATAGTTATTTGATGAATATTTGTCAAATATTACTGTCATTTCAAAGAAAATGATCTTTTTAATGATAAAGTTTATTTTGCTAAGTGGTAGAGCAATTGATTTGTATGTATGAGATCTTGAATATTATCTCTAATGCACACAGAAAAATCAAACTTTCCAGGAAATACATAATTTCTGTAAAAAACAAAAAACAATTTCCTTTTCAACTTCCATGTTAGCTTGTCATCTCAGGACTGAGAGATTCTTTTCATGATATGTTATTAATACAAACATCTATAATTATTAACAAATATGATTTTCATAAAATTTATGTGTATTTTGTGTGTTAATATTAGTATGATGGACTACCAATTATTTTATACAAATTTGCATATTATTTCAAAATTTTGACACATTTTGAAATAGAATTTAAGTAAAAGATATTTTCAAAGTAAAGATACAAAATAAATATACATTCAAATTAGATAAAGGATCTGACTTAAAGACTTAAAGACTTCAGGGTCAGAGATAAAGATATGTTGACACTTGGTGGTGGGTGCCTTGCAGTAAAATTGTACCCTTAAAACATATTTACATATATACTCTGGAAACCAACATTACATCTATAAAATTAATTTTTATAATAAATAAAAGTATAAACATAGGATTTAATTATAGCAAGACACTAATGAGCATTAATGTAATTTAATATTTTTACAAAACATTTGATATATGGAGCTAATTCTTACCTATTTAGTGGAATTTTAAAAAATATCTATAATTATCTTAGATAACTATTAAATTTTCTCATTCTCAAATCAATCTTCACAGTAAGTCATATTTTCTCTATGTATTAAAAATAAGTATTATAACATTTAATATAAAAGCAAACAATAAAACCTAATTGCCTTTAAAAAAGTCAAATAATAAAGAAATTTTAAAAATAAATGTTATAAGTCATTTTAATACTCTGAGCTTGACTATTTTGATTAAACCTATTGTTTTTATAAACAAAATCTGATTGAATAAATGTTTATAAATGAATGAAATATGTTTTTGTAATTTCAGTTTTAACTTCTAAGTCAATGATAATATATAACTTACCCCCCAAAAAATACCAAAATATTTGGGACTTTAATCTTTTTAAGTAAAAGTACCCTAAAACTAAAAATTTTAATCTACACTGCTTCCAAGGAATATATTCCTTTTATTTACCTTGTCTTCTACTGTGTGACCTCTATAAAGATGACATTGACACTAAATAATATCTATCACAAGAAAATGAATCAGTGAAATTTTAGGGTAAAATAAAAACAAAGGATATATTCCATTTTGGAAAAATTAGCATTTCATACAATAGTAATCAACATGACATGTAGTATAGGACAACTGTTCCAGAAAAGAAAAGAATCTAACATCTTCATCAAAGTGTGTCTAAATATATCATAGTTGTAGCTTATGTTAGTATATCTTCAAACAAAAAAAAGAGCAAAACTCTCTCAAGTCTATGAATTGCTATCTCTACTTAGTTATGTACATACACTTTTCCAGAAATTCCAACTACTTTTTAAAAGGAGAAATTAAACTTTGCATCATTTCCCCTCTTATAAAAAGGGAAACTGAAACAAAATAATTTAGATTAAGTTGTTTTCTCTGCATTATGCAATAAATAAATGATGGATTTAGAATTTCTCATAGTTTGGCTCCAGTCCTGGTTTGTAATAACCAAATTGTTCAGTCAGGAACATTCTGCCTCAGACAGAGATTTCACAGTGAACCACATAAACTTTCCTTCACAATAATTTTATTTGGAGCGATAGCACCCTGGTAGGGTGTTTACCTTGCACACAGCCTACATGGCCAACCCGAGTTCTATTCCTCCGCCCCTCTCGGAGAGCCCAGCAAGCTACTGAGAATATCTCGCCCACACGGCAAAGCCTGGAAAGTTACCCATGATGTATTCAATATGCCAAAACACAGTAACAACAAGTCTCATGATGGAAACGTTACTGGGCCCTCTGGAGCAAATAGATGAACAGGAGGACAGTGACAGTAACACCTATGATTCTTAGCTACCTGATAATTGACCACTTGATTATTTAAAAGCTACTTATCTTAATTCAGTTTAGGAAGCTGTCAATGAAATGTGAGAGTGTTCTTTGTCTTTTAAAGTTAATGACCTTACTTCACTTAACATGATACTTTGCATGTAGTACTGCTTGTATGTAAATTTCATGACTTCACCTTTTCTAACAGCTACATAGTACTCCATTGTGTAAATGTACCAAAGTTTCTTTAACCAGTCATCAGTACTTGGGCACTCAGGTTTTTTGCAGATTCTGGCTATTGTAAAGAGTGCTGCAATGAACAAACAAGTGCAGATGTCACTTCAACTAATCTTTTTTGCCTCTCTGGGATATATTCCCAGGAGTGGTATTGTCGGGTCAAATGGGAACCAATTTCTAATTTTTGGAGAATCGTCCATACTGTTTTCCAAAAGGGCTGAACCAGTTGGCATTCCCACCAGCAGAGAATGAGGGTCCCTTTCTCGCCACATCTGCGCCAGCACCAGTAGAAAGATTGCATTCATCTGGGGAAAATAAAGTAACAAAATAGGAGACTAACACCCAAGAATGGCCGAGATTAGTACCAGAAATTTTACTCCATGGCTTGCAGGCCAGCCACACATGCTAGGGGAAAAGGGAGTTCAGATAGAGAGGGGAGCACCAAATAAAGGGTGTTGGGAGGATCCTCCCAGGATGGGAGAAACATGCTGAAAGTTGACTATAGACCAAACATGATTGCCACTCATTGCCTCTTTTGCAAACCACAACACCCAAAAGGAGAGAGAGAACAAAAGGGAATGCCTTGCCACAGAGGCAGGGTGGGGTGGGGTGGGAGGGATACTGGGATCCGTGGTGGTTTGAAATGGGCACTGGTGGAGGGATGGGTATTTGATCATTGTATAATTGAAACCCAAGCACAAAAATTTGTAAGTCTACAACTGTACCTCATGGTGTCTCACTGATAAAAATTAAAAAAAAAAGTGAATGACCTAGCCTGAGGAATATTTTGGGAAGACCTTGAAAAAATGACCTTAGGACCAGAGTCCTCTTACACTCTTTTCAAGGATGTCAATACTCTGCCATCCACTAGCTTATATAATGCAGGGCAGGATATTTTAACCCCAACACATACCCTTTAAATCATGATAGATACTAATCTTATGAGAAACCCACTGGTGCTTCCTTAGACATAGGCAATGTTTTCTTTCTTTCTTTCTTTTTTTTTTTTTTGGCGGGGGGTAGAGGGGTTGATTACAACCAGCCTATAGTTCTCAAGGCTTACTCTAGAGTCTGTGTTCACCACTCCTGGCAGTTCTCAGGAAAAAAAAAAAAACAAACATATAGATTTCAGTATATTAACCCCAAGCTGGCCATGTGCAAAGCAATGCTCTACCCACTGTCTCCAGTAATTTCTAAGAAGGTATCAGAAATCACAGAAATGGTCCTACTTGGGAATATAATTTTTTTCATCTTTGTCATTAAAAATTCCATTTTCTGAGGCTGGGGATGAATATGCTATTAGTGTATATTAAGACCCAGGTTCCTTTTCTGACACAATATGGTCCCCTGATACCCCTCCGTGCACATCAGAGATTTAGAACACAAGGTGTGGCTTTGAAAGCCCCCAGCTTGGTCACACCAAGTAGCTCAGCACCCATGAACCCCTGTAGTGAGCCACATCCCATTTCGCATGGAGACTCTCTGGTGGGGCCTTGACTGTCTGAGCACCACTTGGAGACTCCTCCTAAATCCCCACCCCCTCAATCAAAAGAAAATTCTGTTTTCTCCATGCTGTACTTCCACTAATAACTAGTTTCAGGACTCTGCTTATCTATTTCACATAGAACCATCAAGCCTGCATCTGGTGAATTCATTTTAGGATCTATTACCTCTATAATAATAATAATAATGAATTACCAACTACTGTTGGTAATATAAAGTAAATACTGATGCAAAGTTCTATGGAAGTTTGTCTTTTTGAAAAATATCCAAAAAACTATAGCCTCTTTGGGTATACTTTGCTAGGTATCTTAGCAGTGTAGACAGTGACCATATGGGTGAGTGGATCGAACCCCAGTGGCTTCTTGTAAGGCAAACACCTTCACATCTGTGTGATGTATTTATCTCTCTGGTGATCCTATGTGTGTATTTTTTTCTTTTCTTCTTTCTTCAGCGGGTAGGGTGTTCGCCTTACAAGCGGCCAACATGGCCGACCCGAGTTCGATTCCTCCGCCCCTCTCGGAGAGCCCGGCAAGCTACTGAGAGTATTCGATATGCCAGACACAGTAACAACAAAATCTCCAATGGAGACGTTACTGGGCCCACTCGAGCAAATCGACGATCAACGGGAGGGCCTTTACCTTTACCTTTACCTTTACCTTCTTTCTTCTATTTTCTTGCTTCAACATACTCAGGGGAGCATACCAGTGCTCTAGATCTAGCTGCATTGCCATTGGGCAAGGCAAATCCCTTAATCTCTTTACTATCTCTACTGTCCCTCAGTGTGACTATTCTAAGGCACTAAGGCTGCTTGATTTTCACCTTCCACAAAATGATTTTTTTTCAGTTTTATAAATCTTTTGCATGTATTTTTGTTGTTTTATATGTGCGTTTGTATCTTGCAAGTATACAAACCTATACATACGCACACATCTAAACATGAATATGACCTTATGTAAACTTTTCATGTTCTTACTAAATGGTCATTACTCCAGAACACTCTCTAAAATAATTCTTGTTGCTGTTATATATTGATAGAGCTTCTTTTCTGCAAAGAAGCTTTGCTACTTCCCTTTCACCTTATAATAATGAATTTTAGTCCTGGAGATTTATAAAGAAGCAGAATTCCACAGAATGTAGAGGTAAAAACATAAAACCGCTTTAAACTTGTTGAATAGCTCCTTGCTGCAAAGTGAAAGGCATTTCACCTTCAATATCTCTCTCAGAACAGAAGCCTTGGCTCTCCCCCCTGCACCCAATGTGCTCAATGCTAACCATAGTAATGATAAACAGAAAAAAAATAACTTTACCTAGCAGCTCATTGATATTTTAATCTATATTATTGATAAAGTAAATGAAAGTCTCATGATTTTACAAAGGTGCTCTTATGAATAGATTACAATGCTAAAATAGAAGGGAAAAGTAAGGTTTTGAATTGTATTATTTTAAGGCAGACATCCTTGGATTGCAAATAAATAGCAATTTTTTTAATCGTGGTACTTTTTTAGATTTTTCCTTGTGTTGATTTTCTTACATTTCTTTTAGAACATTTAACAATGAGCTATTCATTTATCCATTGTTTAAGAGGTAAAATTCGGGCTCTTCACTCCTGACCTGACGGCGGCGCCCATCTCATCTTAATTCCAGGATCCCAGGTGTCCCACGAGATGCCTGAAGAGAAGCAGTTTTGAGCGTCTGCCCTGCCCTCTTCACTCCTGACCTGACGGCAGCGCCCATCTCATCCCAAACCCAGGGTTCTGTAGAGGCGTGGCCTCCTCAAAAGGGGGCGTGGCCTCAAAAGTGGGCGTGGCCTCAAAGTGGGCGTGGTTTGATTTCTGGCGGGCCAACGCTGACGCGGCTGCAGGTTGTTTTCCCATACTAAGGAACCTAGTCCCCACGGAATCTAGTAACCCAACCTACTCAGCAATATGAAGAAACAAAGAAAATCTCCAACACAAGGGGAGAACAACGAAAACAATCTAGACCATTCTGTCAATACAGCTCACCTAAGGGACCTCTCTGACATAGAATTCAGGTACGAAGTCATCAAGATGTTCAATCAACTCAATGAAACAGTCAGACAGACAGCCAGTAACACCACAGAAAAAACCGACAAATTACGAGAAGAAATGAGGGCAGAAATGTCACGATTAAAAGATTCCATAGATGAAATGAGAAACTCAGTTTCTTCTCTTAAAAATAGAATGACCACAGCTGAAGAGAGAATCAGTGAGCTGAAGATCAGCTGCAACAAGCCAACACGCAACAACAAACAGTGGCAAGGGACCTCAAAATGGCTCTACAGAGAATCAGAGTCCTAGCAGATGACTCCAAGAGGAACGATATTAGAATCATGGGACTACCTGAACCTCAGGGAAACAATCCCAACGAAAAAAACACCGTCAAACAAATCATTTCTGAAAACTTCCCAGAGCTGCACAATGCAGCCATTCAGGTTCAAGGAGCCCGAAGGGTGCCTGCTAAAAGAGACCCCAACAAAAACACTCCAAGACATATCATACTTAGAATGATCGATACTGCCGATAGAGACACAATACTGCAAGCAGCAAGAGCAAAGAAGGAAATCACATACAAAGGAGCATCCCTTAGATTCACAGCAGACCTATCAGAGGAAACCCTACAAGCCCGAAGGCAGTGGCGAGATATAGTCAAAAAACTCACGGAAATGAATGCTTCCCCAAGAATACTCTACCCGGCTAAACTCTCCCTCAAAATCGAATGAACAGTACACTATTTTATAGATAAACAGCAGCTCAGGAACTTCATAGACTCAAAACCAAACCTAAAGCAAGGCCTAAAGGGGCTACTATAAGAAAAGACAAACCCTACAACCACAAGACACCCGCACAGAAAGATGACACAAAACCCCATAACCATTCTCTCTCTCAATGTCAACGGTCTAAATTCACCAGTTAAGAGACACAGAGTGGCAAAATGGATACAGAGACAGAATCCAACATTCTGCTGCCTACAAGAAACTCACCTCAACAGCCAGAGCAAACACAGACTCAAAGTCAAAGGATGGAAAACAATCCTGCAAGCACACAACTCCCTCAAAAAAGCTGGGATGGCCATACTAGTATCCGACAACATTAATTTCACCTTGAAAAAGATTAGAAGGGACAGTGAAAGCTATTTTCTCTTCATCAAGGGATACGTGCAACAGGAAGAAATCACACTCTTAAATGTATACGCACCTAATGAGGGAACAGCTAAATATTTAAACAACTGCTAACAGATTTTAAGGAGGACATCACTACCAGCACAATAGTACTTGGAGACTTCAACATCGCCTTATCACCTCTGGATAGATCAACACGAACAAAACCCAGCAAGGAATTATTGGCTTTGAAAGAAGTAACAGAAGAGAAAGGGCTTATGAACTTATACAGGGCTTTACACCCCAAAAAGAAAGAATAGACATTCTTCTCCAGCGCGCACGGAACATTTTCCAAAATAGACCATGTGCTAGGACACAAAACATACCTCAACAGAATCAAGAAGATAGAAATAGTATCAGCCATCTTTTCAGACCATGATGCACTGAGGATAGAAGTGAATCACACACAGACACGGAGAACCAAATCAAACACCTGGAAATTAAACAACTCAATGCTGAACAATGAGTGGGTCAGGAATGAAATCAAGGATGACATCAAAAGATACCTGGAAACAAATGAGAATGAAGACACAAACTACCAGAACTTATGGGATGCAGCGAAAGCTGTATTAAGGGGAAAATTTATAGCTCTGCAAGCCTATCTTAAGTCGATAGAAACGATGCACATAAACAATTTGACCTCACAGCTCAAGACCTTAGAAAAGGATCAACAGAAAGAGCCTAAATCAGGCAGAAGGAAAGAGATCATAAAACTTAGAGCAGAAATCAACGACATGGAAAACAAACAATCCGAAAGATCAATGAAACCAAGAGCTGGTTCTTCGAGAAAATAAATAAGATAGATAAACCACTAGCAACACTCACAAAGAAACAGAGAGAGAGAACCCTAATAAATCGAATCAGAAATAAGAATGGGGATATCACAACAGAAACTAAAGAAATTCAAGAGATCATCAGAGACTACTTTGAAAGTCTCTATGCCACAAAACACGAGAACCTGGAAGAAATGGATAAATTCCTGGATTCCTACCATCTCCCAAAGCTGAATCAAGAAGATATAGAGTACCTGAATAGACCTATTCACATCAAGGAAATTGAAACTGTAATCAAAAGTCTTCCCAAAAACAAAAGCCCAGGCCCAGAAGGATTTACTAGCGAATTTTTCCAAACATTTAAAGAGGACCTATTGCCAATTCTTCTCAAGCTTTTCCAGGAAATTGAAAAAACAGAAACTCTCCCAAACAGCTTCTATGAAGCCCATATCTCTCTAATACCAAAAGGAAACAAAGACACCACAAAAAAAGAAAACTACAGGCCAATATCCCTGATGAACACGGATGCGAAGATTCTCAACAAAATACTAGCCAATAGAATACAACAACTCATCAAAAAGATCATACATCATGACCAAGTGGGATTCATCCCAGGGATGCAAGGATGGTTCAACATTCAGAAATCAATCAACATAATCCATCATATCAACAAAAGAAAAGATAAAAATCATATGATCATATCAATAGATGCAGAGAAAGCTTTTGACAAGATCCAGCACCCATTCATGATGAAAACCCTTGCCAAAATGGGGATATAGGGGACTTTCCTCAATATAGTTAAAGCCATCTACCACAAACCTACAGCAAACATCATCCTCAATGGGGAAAAACTGAGACCCTTCCCTCTAAGGTCAGGGACGAGACAAGGATGCCCACTCTCTCCACTACTATTCAATATAGTACTGGAAGTACTTGCAATAGCGATTAGGCAAGAAAAAGATATTAAGGGCATCCAGATAGGGAAAGAAGAAATTAAGCTCTCACTATTCGCAGATGACATGATACTATCCTTAGAGAACCCTAAAACCTCTACCAAGAAACTCCTAGAAACAATAGGCTTGTATAGTAAAGTGGCAGGCTATAAAATCAATACCCAAAAATCCATGGCATTCCTATACGCAAATAGTGAAAGAGAAGCAAGTGACATCAAGAAAACAATCCCATTCACAATTGTGCCCCAGAAAATCAAGTATCTAGGAATCAGCTTAACTAAGGAAGTAAAGGACCTGTACAAAGAAAACTACAAAATGCTACTTCAGGAAATAAAAGAGGACATGAGGAAATGGAAAAATATCCTCTGTTCATGGATGGGGAGAATCAACATCATCAAAATGGCAATACTTCCCAAAGCACTGTACAAATTCAATGCAATCCCTATAAGGATACCCATGACATTCTTCAAAGAAATGGAGCAAACACTCCTGAAATTTATATGGAACAATAAGCCCCCACGAATAGCTAAAGCAATTCTTGGGAAAAAGAAAATGGGAGGAATCAACCTCCCTAACTTCAAACTCTACTACAAGGCAGTAATAATTAAAACAGCATGGTACTGGAACAAAAGCAGAGCTGCAGACCAATGGAACAGAGTTGAATATACTGACATTTCCTCCCAAACATAAAATCATCTAATTTTTGATAAGGGGGCAAGAAAATTGAAATGGAGCAGGGAAAGCCTCTTCAATAAACTGTGCTGGCAAAATTGGACGACTACATGCAAAAAAGTGGGCTCAGATCTCTGCCTAACACCATGCACAAAAGTAAGATCAAAATGGATTTATAACCTCAACATCAGACCAGAATCCATAATTTTTATTGAAGACAAAGTCGGCAAAACTCTCCATGATATTGAAGCTAATGGTATCTTCAAAGATGTCACGCCACTGGCCGAGCAAGTGAAAACAGAGATAGACAAATGGGACTATCTTAAACTAAGAAGCTTCTGCACCTCAAAAGTAACATTGACCAAAATACAAAGACAGCCTACAGAATGGGAAAGGATATTCACCAAGTACACATCCGACAAGGGGTTGATATCAAGGATATACAAGGTACTGGTTAAACTCCACAAGAAGAAATCACCCAACCCCATCAAAAAATGGGGTGAGGAAATGAACAGAAACTTTTGCAAAGAAGAAATTCGAATGGCAAAAAGGCACATGAGAAAATGCTCTACATCACTAATCATCAGAGAGATGCAGATCAAAACCACAATGAGATATCATTTCACACCACAGAGACTGGCCCACATCCACAAGAACAAAAGCAACAGGTGCTGGCGCGGATGTGGCGAGAAAGGGACCCTCCTTCACTGCTGGTGGGAATGCCGGCTGGTCCAACCCTTTTGGAAAACAGTATGGACGACTCTCAAAAAATTCGAATTTGATCTGCCATTTGACCCAGCTATAGCACTCCTGGGAATATATCCCAGAGAGGCAAAAAGGTATAGTCGAAGTGACATCTGCAATTGTTTGTTCATTGCAGCACTCTTTACAATAGCCAGAATCTGGAAAAAACCTGAGTGCCCAAGAACAGATGACTGGTTAAAGAAACTTTGGTACATTTACACAATGGAGTACTATGTAGCTGTTAGAAAAGATGAAGTTATGAAATCTACATACAAGTGGTACTACATGGAAAGTATCATGTTAAGCGAAATGAGTCAGAAAGAGCGGGATAGACACAGAAAGATTGCATTCATCTGGGGAACATAAAGCAACAAAAAGGGAGACTAACACCCAAGAATGGCTGAGATTAGTACCAGGAATTTTGCTCCATGAATGGAAGGCCAGCCACAGGCTCTAGGTGAAAAGGAAGCTCAGATAGAGAAGAGAGTACCAAATGAAGGGTGTTGTGAGGGCCCTCCCAGGGTGGGAGAAGCATGCTAAAAGTAGTCGATAGACCAAACATGATTGCCACTCAAAGCCTCTCTTGCAAAACACAGTACCCAAAAGAAGAGAGAGAGAACAAGGGGGAATACCCTGCCACAGAGGCAGGATGGGACGGGGGGGGGGGTGGGCGGGGATGAGGGTTGGGGGGGGATGCTGGGACCCGTGGGGATGGATGACGGGCACTGGTGGAGGGATGGGCACTTGATCATTGTATAACTGAAACCCAAGCACAAAATTTGTAAGCCTATAACTGTACCTCATGGTTTTTCACTAATAAAAAAAGAAAAAAAAAAAACTAAAAAAAAAAGAGGTAAAATTCGGAAAGGTAACTGGATATTATTACATAGAAAATAAATCATTGATGAATTGGTTATAAAACATCATTAATTTAAGTAATATAAAAATATTTAAAGACCCAAGTTTTAATTGACCTCCACAAAGCAGTCAGTACTCATGTCTTATTTATGACTCTGCTTTCAGGGATAACTATTAGTAATGATCCGTGGACCATATGAAATGCCAAGAGTAAAACTGGGGTTTGTTGTAAGAAGGTAAACATTGTGTTAGCTTCCTGGCCCCAAAGACCAACAATTTTAAACTAGAATGTTTCCCTAATAATTTAACACTTAACACTTAACACTTAACTTCCCGTTAGTCGTCGATTTGCTCGAGCGGGCACCAGTAATGTCTCCATTTGTCCCTGTCGCGTGCTAGTGTAGCCCAATGGCATCTCTTCGCTCCGGGAACATGGAGGGCCTCAAACCGATCGTTCATGACCTTGACAAAGAAGTCTGACCATCTGGTAGGTGGGCGGCCACGCGGTCTCTTGACATCCCGTGGAATCCAATCAGTAACAGCTCTAGTCCAACGGTCGTCTTTAAATCTCATTACGTGACCAGCCCATCTGATTTTCGACACCTTGGCATATGATACAGCGTCCCTGATCCTTGATCGTCGACGGATGTCAGAACTCCGGATTCGTTCTCTCATTTGAGTGAAACGTGTTATTCCAAGCATAGCTCTTTCTATTCTTCTTTGGGAGACCTGAATGGCGTTCTCATCTTGTTTGCGTAGGGCCCAGGTCTCTGAGGCATATGTTAATGCAGGAAGAACAGTGGAATCAAAGAGATGTGCCCGGAGCCGGAGGTTCTTCGTCCTCTTAGCTATTTCTTCGACGTTCTTGAAGGCGTTCCAAGCCGCTCTCTTCCTCCTGCGCAGCTCGGGTGCCAGGTCATTTCTCATGTTGACCTCTCGACCTAGGTACACATAGCTGTTGCATTCGGAGATGGTCGTTCCATTGAGAGCGAATGGGGCGTCAGGAACAAGGCTGTTTCTCATAAACATTGTCTTCGTAAGATTCAGCTGTAGTCCTACCTTTCCACACTCATGCTCAAAGTCGGCCAGCATTTGTGCCGCTTGGCTGATGTTTGGTGTTATTAAAACAATGTCATCAGCAAAGCGGAGGTGGTGTAGTTGCCGACCATCTATCTTCACTCCCATTCCTTCCCATTCCAGTCGTCGCATGATGTTCTCGAGGGTGGCACTGAAGAGTTTTGGTGAAATGGTATCACCCTGCCGCACCCCTCTCTTGACATCAACGATCACTTCTTTGTAGAATGGTGAGATCCTGGTAGTGAATCCGCAATACAGCTCACGGAGGATCCTGATGTATTGGGCTTGAATGCCCTGATTGGCTAGGGCTTCAATGACCGCTTCCGTCTCAACAGAATCAAAGGCCTTCTTTAAATCAATGAACGTTAAGCAGAGCGGCATCTTGAACTCCCGAGAAACCTCAATGAGCTTGGTTACCGTGTGGATATGGTCGATGGTGCTGAATCCTTTGCGGAACCCTGCTTGCTCACATGGTTGTCCTTCATCTAGTGTTCTGCCAATCCTATTCAGGATGACTCGAGTGAACAGCTTGTAGATGACAGACAATAGGCAGATCGGGCGATAGTTGCCAATGTCATGGATGTCTCCCTTCTTGAACAGTAGTACGGTCCTGCTGGTTTTCCATTGGGACGGAACCTTGCATTCAGACAGGTAGCGAGTGAAGAGCCGAGCCAGTGTATTGATGAGTACTGACGGCAGGTTCTTCAGGTGTTCAGGTCTGACCTTGTCTGGGCCGGGTGCTGTTTGCTTCTTTACCAACGAAATGGCGTGTCGGATTTCGGAAGGGAGAACGTTAGGAACGACATACCCGTCCTGTGGAATTTGGTATGTCGGCAAGTGGACATGGCTATCGAAGAGATTTGAGTAGAAGTCATGGATAATCTTCTCCATTGCCGTTCTGGAGGATGTGATGGATCCATCAGGACGTCGGAGGGCAGTCATCTTGGTCTTATAGTTGGCGAAGGACAGGCGGGCGTTACGAATACTTTTCCCGGCTTCTGCCGCATCTATCAGTACTTCTGCTCTTCTCTCTTTGAGGTCTTCCTTGATCGCATCTCTGCACTGCTTTGCAAGCTCGGATGTTAGCTTGCGGTTGCCTGAGGCATGCGCCAAACCACGCTGGCGAATTAGCTCAAGAGTTTTCGA
The DNA here is from genome assembly GCF_029834395.1 of Sorex fumeus. Lineage (NCBI taxonomy): Eukaryota > Metazoa > Chordata > Mammalia > Eulipotyphla > Soricidae > Sorex > Sorex fumeus. Next base: position 57,745,702 of record NW_026606065.1, read on the forward strand.
AGATAGGCGACTTTTTGTGGCTATCTCTCTCTTGGCGTTCCTCGCACATTCATGGAGGTGCTGAACCAGTCGATCGTATTCCTCGTCAATGTTGTCAACAATGGCATATTCCCATGTTGCCGCAATAGTACCAAAGAGTTCCCAGTTGGTGGTCATTCTGGGAGTTCTCTTTTTGAACTTTGCAGCCCTTTCTCCCCGCTCTGTGAAGTAGAATTTTGCACGAAGGAGACGGTGGTCCGATCCCGTTCGAAATTTTGGGACAACAGCGACATCAGTCAGGCAAAACCGTCGATTGAATATGATGTGGTCTATTTCGTTGTGGAATTGTCCACCGGGAGACTCCCATGTCCATCATTTAGATTCTGCCTTCTGGAACTGTGAGTTACCATGAATGGTCTTGGTCGACATGATGAACTCAGACAGTCTCTCACCCTGTTCGTTCCATTCTAGGCCATGGGTCCCGATGTGAAGTTCTTCAGCTGATCTTCTCGGTCCTATCTTGGCATTAAAATCACCCACAATGATCTTGTAGAAGGTGTGGTCTTCTTTATAGAACTTCTCTAGCTCCATGTAGAACTTCTTGATTTCTCTTTCATCATAATGAGATGTTGGTGCGTAGACAACGAAGATAGAAACTGCAGGCAGTGAGCCACATCTATTCAAATGTAAACGTCCGATTCGGGTTGTTAGGCATTCGAATGAATCAATGCTCTTGGCCAAGTTTGTGTTGACAAGGACACCGACGCCTCCAACACCTCTTTTATCGCATGTTCCGAGGATCAATTCTTCTCCGGTGTCGAAAACAGCATGGTGAGATTCGTGCCTTCTTGTCTCGGTCAGACCAATGATGTCTTACTTGATCATTCGCGCTTGTACCATCAGGTCCTCGATGGATGCATCTGATGCTAGCGTACGTGCATTGAAAGTACAGACGATCATTTTTGTCTTCCTTCGTTGTGGCAGCCTAGGTCGGCCTTGAGATTTTGTCGGCCTCTCCTTTCTCATCCTTCTCAGTGCTGCCATGTCGGTGAAGCCTTCAGGGTCAGGTGAATGAGACCAGTTGTAGTTACTGGTTTTGGCATATCGAATACACAGCGGATAGCTTGCCAGGCTCTTCCGTGCGGGCGGAATACTCTCGGTAGCTTGCCAGTCTTTCCGCGAGGTATAGAGGCTTTTGGGGTGGCCTCTAATCACCCTTGTAGGTGTTACCATATTTGAACCCTATCAAATATGGAACGACAATTCCAGAAGATGGGTATTTAGTGTCTTATGATGTGTCGCGCGGCCGCTTGCGGGTCCGGAAAGCATCCTGGAGTGTGGCGACGGCTGGGTAGTGGAAGTAGTGTCGAGAGTGGAAATCTGCCAGTGGGGTATTTATCTGGGTAGGGTGGGTCTCTTGTGCACAATTCGATCCCTGGGTGGTTGATGGAAGCAGACAGGGCAGGGTAGGGTGGGGCTCCTGATTAGAATCCCTTTGTCACCTGTGGTGGTGGGAGCAAGCAGAGAAGCTCTGTCCCTGGGTCCGCCGAGCCTGGAGTCCAAGGTCTCAGAGAGTTCCACTTACCTTGTTCTGTGGGTCTTCAGTTGTGCGTGGGTCTCGGCCGGAGCTGCCGCGTGGGTCCGGAAAGCGTCCTGGAGTGTGGCGACGGCTGGGTAGTGGAAGTAGTGTCATTGGAAACCTCAACACAGCTGTGGTCAAGAAGTCGGATGTGGAAACCATCTTTGCCAAGTATGGCCGCGTGGCCGGCTGTTCTGTGCACAAGGGCTATGCCTTTGTCCAGTATGCCAATGAACGCCATGCCCGGGCTGCTGTGCTGGGAGAGAATGGGCGGGTGCTGGCCGGGCAGACCCTGGACATCAACATGGCTGGAGAGCCCAAGCCCAACAGACCCTAATAATTTATGTCATATAAATTATAAACATTTATATTTAGGTTAATCTTGCTGTGATATATATATATATATAAATATATATCCATAGATATGAGTTGCTGTATACAAGCATATTTGTGTACATATTTATATATATTCCAATACTATCTCTGTAAAATGATAAAATTTTCGATGCAGGTAAGACAACATATTAGGTAAATCAAATATTTTACACTTGCACTAGGCTAATGCAGAAGAGAAGGAATAAGGAAATTGGGTAACAGTGTTTTTTGACTTCTAGAAAGAACCAAGACAAATTAATTGGTGACAACTGTATCAATAGTGGTATATATTGCAAATCTTGTATAGACAAGCTATAGAAATAGGCAAGCTGTAGAGTCATAAATAAAAGCTATCATTTTATTATTGTTCCGTTGATGAAAGAAGGCCTTCTGGATAAAATGCTACTGGAGCACTATTTAGGTAAAAGGTAAAGGCCCTCCCGTTGATCGTCGATTTGCTCGAGCGGGCCCAGTAACGTCTCCATTGGAGACTTTGTTGTTACTGTGTCTGGCATATCGAATACTCTCGGCAGCTTGCCGGGCTCTCCGAGAGGGGCGGAGGAATCGAACTCGGGTCGGCCATGTTGGCCGCGTGTAAGGCGAACGCCCTACTCGCTGTGCTATCGCTCCAGCCCTATTTACTATAACCAAAATACAACCAAGTGTTCAAGAACAAATGACTGAAAAGGAATCTATGGTATATACAATATATACAGGAATGGGATGAAAATGTAGACCATTTACATTTTATCTGGGAAGCCTTGAACTCAGTCCCCAGCACCTTACTCTCTGTTCCCACAGCTGCATAGAGAATGAACTAAGTACCCCCGACAATATCTGGAGTAGCTATGTCTCTTCTACCCCTCTAATGCTGGGTATGGTCTCCATAATAATTGTGACAGCAGTGAACAAAACACACTGTTTTAATTTGAAAATAAATTAAGAGAAACAAAACATATTGTCCCTAATACTTATAAACAGTAGAAACAATATGCATAATAAAATGTTAACCTATAATTTTCTGTGCTATCACTTTGAAGCCTGGCAAGCTCTTCATGATGTATTCAATATGTCAAACACAGTAACAAGTCTCACAATGTTACTGGGCCCGCTCGAGCAAATTGATGAACAATGGGAGGACAGTGACAGTGACAGTGATAACTTTTAATCATACTAATTTTTTATATTTATCTTCTCTATACTTTCAATTTATTTAACATGATCGACTGGGATACTCTAAACTGAGCAAGAATAGTAATGTATAAGCTCATTTGCTTAAGTAAATCAAGCATCCCTATACCTCTTTTTTATAATTATTGTCATTTCATGATTGAATATTTATAAAGTTTTTTTTTTACTATTCACTAAACAATTAAACACTTCTTAGAATAAAATGTGCACTTGCAGTTAAAATGAGCATGGACTCTACAGTCTGGGACATCACACCATGGGGAATGTTATTTTCTTCTCTGTTGTGTGGGGTTCTCTCCACTATCATGATATTCTAAATTATATATCAGATATCCAACATCTCCATATCACTACAAAAACTATTTTGTTTCACAATAAAATGAAATGAGTTTTATCAATATCAATATAAAATACAATGCAGTTATGTAAATAGGTAATCCCCTAGGAAATATTTATTAATTTTTTTGCTGCCAATTGGTTATGAAAATGATATTCAACTTGTAAAAATACTGAACGAGAGATTTATCTATTTTATAGCTTCTGATGAAGGTCAGTAACAGAAATAGAGAAATGTGGCATGTGAAAGAGATGTGGAGTTGGAATGATATTATATTTGAAATGATGAGGATGGTAAAATTAGCAAGTTAAAAATTCAGTGTTGATTTATTCAAAGCTGGAATTTCCAGAAATACTCAAAGAACTACTAAGGAAAGTTTTCAAGTTTAGAGTAACTGCTAGCACAGTAATATCAAGTCAAATCAGACTACTTGGTTCCTAGTTTTATTCTAATGGAAATACATTTTTATGCAAAAGTTTGACAATTAGATAATATTATAACAATAACTATACTACTTATACTTTGAAGAATATTTGGGGGAATAAAATATAATTACATTGACAATTTTCCAAATAAAATATATTTCATTATTTTTTCAAATTATTTATAGTAAATTACTGCCTCATTTAACTAACACAATTGAATTTATAATGACCTTATAATAAATCTTATTTGGTTGAATAAGAAACCATTTTAATAGAATAATAGGTTCTTTTATGAATGTTTTTTTTCCATATTATATACTTAAAATACTCAGGTAAAATGTGTTTTATTTATTGTCTAACATAATCAGCAATTATATCATATTATAATGCTTTTTTACATTTCTATTACAGTAATTATATCATTTTTTAGCAAAATTTATAAATTTAAGATGAATTATAATATTGGTACAAATTTTCTTGTCTTTTTCTTTATGATGTTAGACTATATGACAACAATTTCTATTTCATTGAAAATAAGTTCTCAGTTTTCTCTTATTTCATTGCTTATTTTTGTTAGTAATATACTTATCATTTTTAATTAATACCATGTTTTATTTGCTAGTTGTTGCTAATTCAGTGGGAAACACTCTGAGTAGTACTTGTAAGCCACCATGGATTTATAAGGCAGTCTTTTGTGCTATGCAATACTTGAGTAATTATTATTTAGAGGAAATCATTTGTGATTTTTAAAGATAACCATAAAATTATTTTTTCTCCCGGGGACATTTATTTTTTTTTATTGATTTTTATTTTAAGGGGACCACACCTGGCAGTGGTCAGGGCTTACTCCTGACTCTGCACTCAGGTATTACTCCAAATTGAATTTGGTTTGGCCACATAAAGGCAGCTACACTACCTGATTTACTGTCTATTCAGCCTTTGTAAGACATTTGATTTATTATGAAAAATAAAAAGAAAACACATTACCTGGTTTTAACCCTTGTAAGTAAAAAAATCTGTTAAAGGTATATCTATTTTTTCATTTTATTCTTTCTGAATCTGGGGACACACATATGCTGAAGGTTTACTCCTGTCTCTGTGCTCAAGAATCACTCCTTGTGAGGATCAGTGGAATGAATGTGGTTCCAGGTCGGCATTGCTGAAGCAAAGCACCCTATTTGCTGTGGTATTTCCCCAGCCTCCATTTTTTAAGTCATTTCTAATGATATTGCTTTGTCTATCTTTTCCTCCAAACTTGAAATATTAAAATTATTTTAAAAAATGTATTCCTGTTCTTCCACCCCCAGGTCAGTGACTCGAACCTGGAACTTGGCTTTCACCGATAATGCACTCCAGGCATCCTCTAGGACCCTGGGACGCTCACCATCCCTGAGCCTCTTACCCCACACTGACACCAGTTACCCAGAGGGAACGTGGCCTCTACAGAAGTGGGCCTGGCCTCTTTGGATATGGGCATGGCCTGATTTTGGGTTAGCCACAGATAGGTAGTTTATACATACCCAGCAATCTTGTGTAACATCTTAGTTTCCATACCTCCACACCAACATGAAGAAACAATGCAAATCCCTACCACAAGGGGAGGATGATGAAAAGAGTCCAGAGCCTCAGTAAGTGCTACTCACCTAAGGTATCTCTCTGAGAAAGAATTCAGATATGAATTAATGAAGATGTTCGATGAACTCAATGAAACAGTGAGACAGATATCCAGTAAATTAAATGAGGACATGAGAGAAACAATCGAGAAATTAAGAGAAGAAATGAGAGTAGAAATTGAAAAGCTACACACAGAAATGTCACGAATAAAAGATTCAGTAGATGAAGTAAAAAACTCAGTCTGTGCCTTTCAAAAGTAGAATGGCCACAGCTGAAGATAGAATCAGTGAGCTGGAAGATCAGCTTCACCAAGCCTTCAGACAACAAGAAACAATGGCAAAGGACCTCAAAATAGCCCTAGAGCTAATCAGAGTACTAGGAGATGATTCAAAGAGGAAAAAAATTAGGATCATTGGAGTACCAGAAGGTCAGGGAAACAATCCCAGTGGAAAAGCCGTGGTTAAACAAATCATTGCTGAAAAGTTCCCAGATATGAACAATGCTGCCATTCAGATTCAAGGAGCCCGAAGGTGCCAGCTAAAAGATACCCAAACAAAAACACTCCAAGACATATCATACTTCCAATGATGGATGCCATGAATAGAGATGCAATACCGCAAGCAGCAAGATCAAAGAAGAAAATCACATACAAAGGAGCACCCCTTAGATTCATAGCAAACCTATCAGAGGAAACTCTCCAAGCCCGAAAGCAATGGTGGGATATAGTGAAAAAACTCGATGAACTGAAAGCCTGACCAAGAATACTCTATTTGGGTAAATTCTCACTCAAATTCAAAGAAATGGTACACTGTTTTGTGGATAAACAGCAGCTCAGTAACTTCATAGACTCAAAACTAAACCTAAAAGAAAGACTAAAAGGGCTACTACAAGTACAACAAACCCTTACAGAAAGATGACACAAAACCCAAAACAAAATTTCTCTCAACATCAATGGTCTAAATTCACCAATTAAGAGACACAGAGTGGCAAAATGGATTCAGAGGCAGAACCCAACATTAAGCTGCCCGAAGAAACTCATCTGAACAGTCAGTGCAAACACAGACACAAAGTTAAAGAATGGGAAACAATCCTGCAAGCAAACGGCTCCCTCAAAAAGCTTGGGTGGCAATATTAGTATCCAACAACATAAATTTCAGGTTGAAAAAGATTAGAAGGGTCAGAAAAGGCCATTTTCTATTCATCAAGTGATACAACAGGAAGAAATCATACTCTTAAATGTATACGCACCTAATGAGGGAACAGCTAAATATTTAAAACAACTGCTAACAGATTTTAAGGAGGACATCTCTAACAACTCTAGAACTCCCAGAACGACAACCAACTGGGGGCTCTTTGGCTCTGTTGCGGCAAATGGGAAGATGCCATTATTTATTGACAACATTGATGAGGAATATGATCGACTGGTTCAGCACCTACATTATTGTGCGAGGAATGCCAAGAGAGAGATAACCACAAAAAAACTCCTGTCTTTGAAAACTCTTGAGCTTATTCCCCAACATGGCTTGGTGCATGCCTCACTCAGGCAACCGCAAGTGAATGTCGGAGCTCTCAAAGCAATGCAGAGAAGCGATCAAGGAAGACCTCAAAGAGAGAAGAGCAGCAGTGCTGGTAGATGCGGCAGAACCCGGGAAAAGCATTCATAACACCCGCCTGTGCTTCACCAACTACAAGACCAGATGACTGTCCTCTGACATCCTGATGGATCTATCACATCTTTCAGAAGGGCAATGGAGAAGATTACTCATGACTTCTACTCAGATCTCTTTAATAGCCACGTCCAACTGACCACCTACCAAATTCCGCAGGATTTACATGTTGTTCCCAACGTTCTTCCTTCCGAAATCTGACATGCCATCCTGTCGGTAAAGAAACAAAGAGCACTTGGCCCAGACAAGGTCAGACCTGAACACCTGAAGAACCTACCGTAAGTACACATCAATACACTGGCTTGGCTCTTCACACACTGCCTGTCTAAATGCAAGGTTCCGTCCCAGTGGAAAACCAGCAGGACTGTACTACTATACAAGAAGGAATACATCCACAACATTGGCAACTATTGCCCAATCTGCCTATTCTCTGTCATCTACAAGCTGTTTACTTGAGTCATCCTGAATAGATTGACGGAACACTACATGAAGGACAAACATGTGAGCAAGCCAGGTTCCGAAAAGGATTCAGCACCATCGACCATATCCACATGATAACCAATCTCATTGAGGTTTCTAGGAAGATCAAGATGCCGCTCTGTCTAACGTTCATTGATTTAAAGAAGCCCTTTGATTCTGTTGAGGTGGAAGTGGTCATCGAAGCCCTAGCCAAATAGGGTGTTCAAACTCAATACCTCAGGATCCTCCGTGAGCTATACTACAGATTCATTACCAGGATCTCACCATTCTACAAAGAGATTATCGATGTCAAGAGAGTGGTTCAGCAGGGTGATACTATTTCACTGAAACACATCAGTGCCACCCTCAAGAACATCATGCAAAGAGTGGAATAGGGAAGAATGGGAGTGAAGATAGATGGTCAGCACCTACACCACCTCCGCTTTGCTTATGACATCATTCTAAAAACACAAAACATCACCCAAGAAGCACAAATGTTGACTGACTTCGACCGTAAATGTGGAAATGTCAGATTACAGCTGAATCTCACAAAGACAATGTTCATGAGACACAGTCTTGTTTCTGACATTCCATTCAATCTCAAAGGAACCACCATCTCCGAATGCAACAGTTATGTGCATCTAGGTCGAGAAGTCAACATGACAAATGACCTGGCACCTGAGTTGCTCTGGAGGAAGAGAGTGGCTTGGAACGCCTTCAAGAGCATTGAAGAAATAACTAAGAGGTTAAAAAACCTCCAGCTCCGAGCACATCTCTTCGATTCCACTGCATTAACATATGTCTCAGAGACTTCGACCTTACGAAAACAGGATGAGAACACTATTCAGAACTCTCAAAGAGAAATCGAAAGAGCTATGCTTGGAATATCATGCTTCACTCAAATGAGAGAAAGAATCCAGAGTTCCGACCTCCATCAATGCTCAAGAATCCAAGACACTGACTGGTTTGCCAAGGCATGGAATATTAGATGGGCTGGACACGTAATGAGATTTAGGGATGATGGCTGGACTAGAGCCATTACCAACTTGATTCCAAGGGACGTCAAAAGATCACGTGGCCGCCCACCTACGAGATGGTCAGATTTCTTTGTCAAGATCCTGAACGATCGGTTTGAGGGTCTTCATGTTCCAAGAACAAGCAGATGCCACTGGGCTACGCTAGAACGCAACAGGGATGAATGGAGACATTGCTTGTGCCCACTTGAGCAAATCAATGAGTAACGGAATATCAAGTGATCAAGTGATCTCTAGCAACACAATAGTAGCCGAAGACTTCAACACCACTTTATCACTGTGGATAGATCAACAAGAACAAAACGCAGCAAGGAAACATTGGCTTTGAAGGAAGAAAGAGAAGAAATTCCTAATGGCAAAAGGTACATGACAAAATGCTCTACATCATGAATCATCAGGGAGATGCAGATCAAAACAATAATATGTTATCATCTCACACCACAGAGTCTGGCCTACATCCAAAAGAACAAAAGCAAACTGTGTTAGCGCGGATGTGGAGATAAAGGGTGTCTCCTTCACTGCCAGTTGGAATGCCGACTGGTTCAACCCTTTCGGAAACAGTATGAATGATTTTCAAAAAATTAGAAATTGAGCTCCCATTTGACCCAGCAGTACCACTCCTGGGAATATATCCCGGAGAGGCAAAAAAGTACAACCAAAATGACATCTGCACTTCTATGTTCATTTCTGCACTGTTCACAATAGCCAAAATCGAGAAAAAAACCCGAGTGCCAAAGATCGGATGACTGGTTGAAGAAACTTTGGTACATCTACACAATGGAGTACTATGTAGCTGTTAGAAAAGATGAAGGCATGAAATTTACATACAAGTGGTACTACATGGAAGTATGAAGCTAAGTATAATGAGTCAGAAATAGAGGAACAGGCATAGAAAGATTGCATTCATCTGGGGAATATAAAGTAACAAAATAGGAGACTAACTCCCAAGAGTAGCCGAGATAATTACTAGGAGGTTCACTCCATGGCTTCGAGACCAGCTGCACATGCTAGGGGAACAGGCAGCTCAGATAGAGAAAGGAGCAACAAGTAAAGGGTGTTGGGAGGATCCGCCCAGGATGGGAGATGCATGCTGAAAGTAGACTATAGATTGAAAATAATTGCCACTCAATGCCTCTTTTGCAAACCACAGTACCCAAAAGGAGAGAGAAAACAAAAGGGAATGCCTTGCCATAGAGCCGGGGGCGGGGTATAGGGGGTGATGGGATACTGGAATCATTGGTGGTGGAGAATGGGCACTGATGGTGGGATGGGTACTCGATCATTTTATAACTGAAACCCAAGCACAAAAACTTGTAAGTCCACAACTGTACCTCATGGTGTTTCATTAATAAAAAATTGAAAAAATATTCCTTTGGTACATAATGTTAACATCTTATATATTGTATTATGGGACTGCATTACATATATTATTTTGGGCATAAGCATATTCCTAAAATGAATTCAAACTTTTGACAATTTGCATCACTGTGTAGTAATTCAAATGATATATTAGATACTTCATATTTGTTGTAAATATGCTTTAGGTATAGTAAATATATTAATTTATGAGAAATTAATTAATATCACATAACTATCATGATAATACTTTAAAGTATAATTAATGTATTATATGTGGTTGATTTCTCACAAGTAGTTATTTAACTGTTACAATATACCATTGAATCTTGGTATTAAATACATCTTTCAAGCTATAGGAAAAAAAGTCTCATCCAACACAGTGGAGTCTTGACAAGGACCCCGACTCCGAATTATAAACCATTTATATAGGGTTGGGTTACATAGCAGCATTTTTTCTAGGAACTGGCAATGTGGGTCCAATTCTGGTCCCTGTCCAGTCCTGTGACACCACTCTTCTACTTCGCTGGGCACCACTGCTCATGCCCCCTACTCTGAAAGGCTGTTGCCACAGGGCGGTTTATCTGCCCAGGGTGATATTGTTTTTTGGGAAGTCGGGACTTTCTGATGGGGGAAACCGAGACTTAGGCCTGCTGAGGTTTGGTCTTAAAGTGGAGTCTGTCATGGCTCCACTTCGGCCTCACAAAGGAAGTCTTTCTGAGCACTGCTGGGTGTATCCCCTACCCACCAACTAAAAGACTCTCCTAATTTGCTAGGAAAACTAATTTTTTTAGAATTATTAAAAATTATAGTCCATGTATACTTTGTAGTTGACATTAAAAATGAATATCTTTGGTTAGTACAGTCAATAAAGAATTTCTTTCCAAAAAAAAATTCCTTTTCAAGTATGTCTTTCCATGCAAAATCATTAGGACATTGAAATAAATGGAAATCTTAGATGCAGATTTTGAATCACTATATTTCACCATATTATACCAAAATTTCAAAATTTGTCAAAACATTAACCAATAACATTTCTCACTAAAAATTGATGTTTGATAGTTGGAGGAAGTCATAAAATTTTGATTTAATATTTAAAAATCTAAAGTATTTTGGTAGTCTAATCTGATTGCCATCTGCTTAAGTACTTCCATTTTGGGGGAAGCTGGGGAGGCTGTGCCTGGCTACTTCCCTGCAAACCATCTTCACCTTCAAAGACCCATATAGGGACACGCCCCAGGGACAGCTGGCCACTATGGGGGACACTCACACCAGCATCCGTGGGTAAAGCTGGAAGAAGGGGAGCTAAGGGTGCAGAGGAAGAGAAAGGCAGAGACCTGGTGTCCTCGGGATGCATTCATTCGCTGTGGTTCCCATCCCAACATTCACTCTCCCCCCTTGCTTTGGGAGTCCCTGGGGTGCAGTGTCCCTGGCTCACCATGACTCCCCGACAGTGTTGCTCTAGATTGTGGATCTAAAGACAGTCCTGGGGAAGGGGTCACTTCTAAGGGTGCGTTTCCAGGGCGACGCACAGTGTCCCATAGAGAAGGTGCCTTTGTGCTCCCCCTCCACGCCCAGACGTTGACGCACACCTCGTGTCCACGTCTGCCCCCGTCTTCACATGCTGCTTCCGGGAGCATCTGCGCCTGATTCTCCCCAGGACAGGCTCCAGGACATGGCGGGGGTGGGCTGGGACAGGGGGCTCTACGCTGTGGGCAGCGGTGACCCACCCTTTTCGGGGGAGGGTGGCACCCGATTAGTTTCCCAGGAGCTCCTGGGGACTGCGGGGAAGGCTCCCCCATCCCCCCGCCCACCCCACCCACGAGTCCACCAAGGCCGCGCAGTCATGAGTTACTGTTTTTTTTTCAACATTTTTATTTTATTTTATCTTTAATTTTGATAAATGAGACTCCAGAAGGTAGTATTTCAATCGCTCTCCTGGGAACCTGAGCAACATAAACACCGCTGCAGTCTTCTCCAGAAGCTGTCATGCCGGGGCGGCTGCCCTGCACTGGAGAGCATTGAGGGACTGCTTGGGCTCCGTCCCCGCCTGTGTCTAGCCCGAAAGGGCCACCAACGTCTCCTCCTCTGACCACGAGGCCCGTCCCGGCCACTGTGCATTGCTGTAGCACTGGCCTGCCTTTGGGCCCCCTGGGGGCGCTGGTCCTGGGGGAAGTCCCGGCTCACAGCGGGGGAGGCTGGCTGCTGCACCCCCGGGAGACTCAGAGGGAGTGTTCCCAGATCAAAGGAAGGATCGTACAGGTAGTCTTCATCCTCAGATGGGCTCTCGTCTGCGGGAGGCTCGTCAGAGCAGACAAAGAGAAAGAACATGAATGGTATATACACTGGTGGGGCCGGGGGCCTGTCAGATTGCGTTGCAGGTGAATGGTCAGTGTCCTCACGGACTACAAGAGCAGCCCCGCCATGTTCTGGGTTTGGCGACTCCTCGCCATGGAGAGAGGGCAGAGACTCAGGGAGCTGTTGCCACAATTGAAGGACCCCGATCTGGAGAGTTGCTGGGCCTCTGACACCCCACACGCCTGCCCCCCAGAGGAGCAGCACCCTGACTTCGGTCGGGGCATGGAGGCCACGGTCTGCACGGTGGTCTGGGGCCCATGGGCACAAGGACACGCCGTGGGGCCTGGCAGGACACAGGGTCCCCTGGGTGCTGTGGGCCGGGCTCTGCCTCACGCCCCCGACTCTTTGGCCGACTCCTGAGAGCTGACGTGGCAGCAGCGAGACTTCAGGCGTCAGAGGGCGGCCTAAGTGGCTGTTTCCCAGAAGGAACCTGGAGCCAGGGTGGAGCAGTCCATACAGAGAAGCCCTCTGTGTCCGAGGGGCAGTTAGAGAGGTGGATCTACTGAAGTTCAGCTGATGGGCGCCCGGGGCAGCGGGGGCCGTGAAGAGGCAGGGATGCTGTGCAGCTCGTCCCCAGAGTGCAGAAAATGGGGGCACATGGTACAGAGGCATATGCTGGCGGCGGGGGTCCTGTGGCTGGAGCCATTGTCTGCAGAGGACACAGGGCACAAGGTTGGAGCCAGGAAGAGAGAGTAGAGGCCCCTGCTGACATGGGTGGGAGACCCCCGGCACCCCCCACAGCCTGAGCCCCTCCCCCTCCGCAGGTCCATGAGGTCACAGTAGCCTCTGCCCTCTCCCAGGGCCTCCCCCCACCCCCATTTCGAGGCTCACTGCACTGTGCCCATGGGAGCGCTCGGCCCTGAGGTGGCTGGGTAGGTGGGGGATAGTCACCTGGTTGGCCTACGGCTCTCCCGCGGTGAAGAAGGGCTCCTGCCAGGGAGGAAGGTCCATCAGGGGCAATGCACAGCTTCCAGGCCAGCCCTGTCCGAGCCCCAAGACCTGCCCAGCCCGTGTCCCAGGCTCCCTGAGGCAACTGCTCGCGGGAAAAGGCCCGACACACCAGCTCCGGGAGCCCAGAGCCCAGTGTCCTCCAGGGACCTGCCGTTCACTCTTCTGGGAAACGTGGTTTGTCCTGTGTCCCCCACCCACCTGGAGGGCAGTTCCACTGCTTCCCACCCTGGCGTGGTTCGTGGGACCCCCGAGGTCTCAGGCTCTGCCTGTCTCCCTCCCAACTCTCCTCCAGTGCCCTCAGGCGGCCGCTGTCCACAGGGACATCTTCAGTTTGTGGCCTGGCCTGGATGGCCAGGACAGGGAGTGTCCCCTGGCAGAGCCCGGGCGGGAAAGCCAGCCCCCTCACCTCGGTGTGTGCAGAGCCTCTCCTCCTCCAGGAAGCCTTCCAGTGCTGAGAAGAAAGGGGGAATGAGGACCTGGGCCTCTCCGAAGTTCAAGGAGCCTCCCAGGCCTGGGCTCCTGCAGGGAACTGCACGCTGGGGCTAGGCTCTCGCCTGATTCAGTTCCAGGGACGCTGACCCCATTCTCAGTCCCTGTCAGGCCGCACCCTGGTGCCAGCAGCACCCTGACCAGTCTGTGCACTGTGCTGCCTCACAGAGGCCCTGGGCGACCTCTGAGGGTCTCTCAAGTCACCACTGTCCTGTTGGCCCCCATGGAGGCCCCTGCGTGAGTCACCCCTGCCCCGTGGGGTCACTGACCACAGGTCAGGGGGGGAAGCGTGTACTCTCCCCGGACCTGGGATCCCACAGGGACAGCCATTTCTCCCACAGTGCTGGAGGGGCTCTCCCTCACAGACTCTGACCCTGAGGTAAACTGGGTCCCCCAGAACACCTCGCCCTGTCCCTCACGTCTGCAAGAGGACTGATGCTCTCTCCTGGCCAGACGTCCCGTCTGGTTCTTACAAACACAACTGCCCTCAGTCCCCCAGAACGTCTCCAGACTCTACCTGGTGCTGTTCCTTGACCGCAAACGGGAAACAAGTCTCTTGAGCAAAATTAAAAAGAGGATTATTATAAAACCCGAGAGGTATGGGTCCTCAAGCGAGAAACCCAGCCACTCAGGCAGGGGTTGAGGGGTTATGGGAGAATAAGAGTTAGACTCCATTCGCATGAGATGAGAGAAGTAGTCGCTTGCTTGCGGCAACTGAGCCAGAAAGCAGCAGGTCCGTTTATATACACTCTGCTGACATCACAGAACCCTGAGGAGTCACAAAGGGTCCCGGGCGGGGGAGGGGACCCCATGCATGGCTGCCACCAGCCCTGCCCCACTCAGGCCTGGGTGGTCTCTCTACCTGCCTAGGCCTCAGGTTCCCCTGCCCTCCCGCCCCTTCTATTTTAATCAAAAGACTGTGATTAAAAAAAATAAATCATTTCATTATTTTTATTTTTTTTATTTTTTTTTTATTTCTTTATTGAATCACCGTGGGAAAGGTTACAAAGCTTTCAGGTTTAGGTCTCAGTCATGCAAATATCAAACACATTTCCCTTTACCAAAACTTATTTTTTACCATGAAGAACCCCAATAAAACCCCGCCCCCCACCCCTCCCAGTCCCTGTGGGGTAGATGAATTCTAGTTAACACTCTATCTGCTTTGATTAGATTCATTGTTTCAATAAAAGATTCACCGCTATTATTTAGAGTTTACCCCCCCCCCCAAATCAGACATGCTGAAAAAGCATTGTGAAGTGATTTGCTTTCTACAGCTGGGTTCAAGAATTAAATGTTGGTTTTGGATTTCTGCTATTTTACTTATTGAACCTGGAAGTATTTCTACTGAAAGTCAGATAGTTAAGAAATTGGTTTCTGTGCACTGGAGACGTGGCCGTGCTGGAGAGCCGCTAGTGGGGGGCAACTGGTGGCCTCGGTAGGGCGTGAAGGGCGGACCGAAACGCCCCCCTTCCCATGAGGTTTTAGTCGCCCCCACACCCCCAGCTCATACCTGCTGTCCACAAGGCTCCCATGCGGCCGCCATCTTCCTTTCCAGAGAGGAGAAGGCGACTGGGGCAACACCCTTTCCCCTCTGGACAGACCTGATGGCCTGGATTAACGCATAGTCCATTCACTTTTCTGCTCCAAGCTGCCGGGTTCTGCATTAAGTCCTTGTGCTTCTGGGGCCGTGGCTGTGCTGGAGAGCCGCTTGCGGGGGGCAACTGGTGACCTCGGTAGGGCGTGAAAGACGGACCGGAACGCCCCCCTTCCCATGAGGTTTTAGTCGCCCCCACATCCCCGGCTCATACCTGCTGTCCACAAGGTTCCCATGTGGCCGCCATCTTTCTTTCCAGAGGGAGGAGGGCGGAAGGGACCAACACCCTTTCCCCTCTGGGCAGACATGATGGCCTGGATTAACGCATAGTCCTTTCACTTTTCTGCTCCAAGCTGCTGGGTTCTGCATTAAGTCCTTGTGCTTCTGGGGCTGTGGCCGTGCTGGAGAGCTGCTCATAGGGGGGCAACTGGTGACCTCGGTAGGGCGTGAAGGGCGGACCGAAACGCCCCCCTTCCCATGAGGTTTTAGTCGCCCCCACACCCCCGGCTCATACCTGCTGTCCACAAGGCTCCCATGCGGCCGCCATCTTTCTTTCCAGAGAGGAGAAGGCGACTGGGGCAACACCCTTTCCCCTCCGGACAGACCTGATGGCCTGGATCAACGCATAGTCCATTCACTTTTCTGCTCCAAGCTGCCGGGTTCTGCATTAAGTCCTTGTGCTTATGGGGCTGTGGCCATGCTGGAGAGCTGCTCGCGGGGGGCAACTGGTGACCTCAGTAGGACGTGAAGGATGGACCGGAACGTCCCCCTTCCCATGAGGTTTTAGTCGCCCCCACTCCCCCGGCTCATGCCTGCTGTCCACAAGGCTCCCATGTGGCCGCCATCTTTCTTTCCAGAGAGGAGAGGGCGAATGGGGCAACACCCTCTCCCCTCCGGACAGACCTGATGGCCTGGATCAACACATAGTCCGTTCACTTTTCTGCTCCAAGCTGTCGGGTTCTGCATTAAGTCCTTGTGTTTCTGGGGCCGTGGCCGTGCTGGAGTGCCGCTCGGGGGGGGGGGGGGGGGCAACTGGTGACCTCAGTAGGACGTGAAGGACGGACCGGAACGTCCCCCTTCCCATGAGGTTTTAGTCGCCCCCACTCCCCCGGCTCATACCTACTGTCCACAAGGCTCCCAGGCAGCCGCCATCTTTCTTTCCAGAGAAGAGAGGGCGAATGGGGCAACACCCTTTCCCCTCCGACAGACTTGATGGCCTGGATCAACGCATAGTCCGTTCACTTTTATGCTCCAAGCTGCCGGGTTCTGCATTAAGTCCTTGTGCTTCTGGGGCTGTGGCCGTGCTGGAGAACCTCTCGTGGGGGGCAACTGGTGACCTCGGTAGGGCGTGAAGGACGGACTGGAACGCCCCCCTTCCCATGAGGTTTTAGTTGCCCCCACAGCCCCGGCTCATACCTGCTGTCCACAAGGCTCCCATGTGGCCGCCATCTTTCTTTCCAGAGGGAGGAGGGTGGAAGGGACCAACACCCTTTCCCCTCCGGGCAGCCATGATGGCCTGGATTAACGCATAGTCCATTCACTTTTCTGCTCCAAGCTGCTGGGTTCTGCATTAAGTCCTTGTGCTTCTGGGGCCGTGGCCGTGCTGGAGAACCGCTCGCGGGGGGCAACTGGTTACCTCGGTAGGGCATGAAGGACGGACCAGAACGCCCCCCTTCCCATGAGGTTTTAGTCGCCCCCACACCCCCGGTTCATACCTGCTGTTCACAAGGCTCCCATGCGGCTGCCATCCTTCTTTCCAGAGAAGAGAGGGCGAATGGGGCAACCCCCTTTCCCCTCTGGCAGACTTGATGGCCTGGATTAACGCATAGTCCTTTCACTTTTCTGCTCCAAGCTGCTGGGTTCTGCATTAAGTCCTTGTGCTTCTGGGGCTGTGGCCGTGCTGGAGAGCCGCTCGGGGGGGCAACTGGTGACCTCGGTAGGGTGTGAAGGACCGACCGGAACGCCCCCCTTCCCATGAGGTTTTAGTCGCCCCCACTCCCCCGGCTCATGCCTGCTGTCCACAAGGCTCCCATGTGGCCGCCATCTTTCTTTCCTGAGAGGAGAGGGCGAATGGGGCAACACCCTTTCCCCTCTGGACAGTCATGATGGCCTGGATTAACGCATAGCCCATTCACTTTTCTGCTCCAAGCTGCTGGGTTATGCATTAAGTCCTTGTGTTTCTGGGGCTGTGGCCGTGCTCCAAACTTAACTATGATTTTCAGAGAGAAACGTTGGGTGGTTTACTTTGTATATATGGATCACTTTGTATGTAGAGAGAGATTTTGAGGAAAAGTCCTAGTTCCTGCATACTCGAGCTGTGGTTGTAGAGGCTTCTGGTCACCGGGGTTCCATCTGGGGGAGGCGGGATGCGAAACCTACCCCATCTGGGGCTTCCCGATGATCTCGGCTCTTTTTGGAACCTGTTTTTTTTTTTTCCTTCGGGATCTGCGGATCCCACCCTCCATGTTGTCCTTCTCTTTGGCTGAATGCTGTAAATATGGCCCATTTCATTATTTTTAAAGTGAAATTTTATGGGTTTATTTTTAAAGTAGCCTTCAAAATAATCTGATGATCACAAATCAAAGTGGAAATCAGTAAAAGCACTTTTATGGGAAGCCAGTACAATATAATCATATGTGGGTGTGAGAGTCTGATGGGTACTTGATCATTGTATAACTGAAACCCAAGCACAAAAATTTATAAGTCTATAACTGTACCTCATGTTGTTTCACTAATAATAAATTAATAAATGCTAAAATAAAAAAGTAAAAAATAAACTCTTTGGAGGACAACTACCCCCCCCCCCCATGGCTCTTCCCTTAGCCACCTGTGATTCAGGGTGGGCCCTGGCTGGGTGGCCTGGGCCCTGGGACAGAAGGTGGAGGAAGCTAAGCCAGTTGATTGATTAGATGCCCTTTATCCCATTCTCTCCCCACCCCATCTGCCCCAGTCTCTCGGAGCCTACCATTCTAGTCTCACTCTGCTCCTCATTCCCGACTCCTTCTGTCTCTCCTGCTCATCACTCCGCGCTCCATCTCACAGCTTGGGCTCTCTCTCTCTCTCTCTCTCTCTCTCTCTCTCTCTCTCTCTCTCTCTCTCTCTCTCTCTCTCTTTCTGCCTGCTCCTGTATTCTTCTACATTCTACTCTCTCTGTCCCCATTGCTAGCCTCTCCTCGGTCCATCTTGCTGCCCTGCTCTCTTCTCTCTCTCCAGCTCCCTGGCTTTCCAACTCCCCTGCATTCTGGGTTGACACTGCACCCAGTCAGGTAGCAAAATCAACATAAGAAAGTCCTTCCTGAGGAACCATCAAGTTCAAAGGGAACACCACCTAAAAGGCATTCAAAAGCCCTTCCTGACTGTCCAAGGGCAAAATACCTCCTAAGGTGTTTTTCTCCTTTCCTCAATCCAATAACTATCAACATATCAATACTAGCTATTTTTGTATGCACACAGTAAGAGATAACATTGAGACTTGTAGGGCAGCTCTCCTGGGAACATCTTGCCACAGACTCAGACTACAGCGCTCAGGCCACATTAATCATTCCTAACCCTAGCAGGGTCCAAATCTAGTTATTACTTTTGGATCATGACCGCATTTGTCCATGACCAAGCTCTTAATTTATAGTTAAGCATTATGGCACTTTGGCCAGCCCATCTCAATGCCAGGGTAGCACATAGCTTACCGCTTGCTCTGGTTCCATCCATTCCCTTTTCGGGACCCTGCTTTTGGGGGTGCTAGGAGTTTACTAAGCAGCTGAAGTTTAGGTGAGCGAACAGATGCCCAGGAGGGAAAATATCACCAAGAGTCACTTTACAAAAGCGTGTCTTCTTGTGTCCATACAAAAAAGGAGATTGCTCTGGATAGACTATGCAAAGGACTTTGGGAGAAGAAAAAAAAGAAAACAATATTTACAAGTCAACAGAGCACAAAGAGAGAAGTTACAAATAAACACAGAGGAATGGGAGCACTGTGATGGGAGCACCCCAATAAATCTATACTACCTGAGGCTATGCAGGAAGGACAAAACCATGGTATCCTACACAGACTCTAAGAGAATATTCCCATCAGAGCTGCCAGAAATTTAAAATACAAAATAAAAATGACACTTGTGGCAGGCCATAAAACTGAAAAAAATTGTTTCCCAGTATCAGTAAGAACCTGGTTCTTCAAAATCACCCCACCAGGTAATGTTGCTAGAGAGTATCTCAAGTCAAATTAAGGGCCTTGCAGAAGGGCATAAATGATTCATTGTCAAAGAACACTGACACTAATGAGCTAGAGTGTGCCACCTTTGAAATTAATGAAATGCACAAAGATTATAGGAAAAACTTGAACCAAGTATGTTATAGAGAATTTCTTATCACCCCTTGCTAGACTGTGATGAGTTAGCCAGGATACTGTGATTGCTACAATGTTTTACTTCACTGTTACACTGTCCTCCCTAGTTCATAGATTTGCTTGAGCAGGCACCAGTAATGTCTCCATTGTGAGGTTGGCTGTTACTGTTTTTGGCATATCGTACACCATGGGGAGCTTGCCAGGCTCTGCCACGTGGGCGGGATACTCTTGGTAGCTTGCCAGGCTCTCCGAGAGGGACGGAGGAATCAATCCTGGGTCAGCCGCTTACAAGGCAATCACCCTACCAGCTGTGCTCTGACTCCAGTCCACGATGTTTTGCTGTTTCTCTAAATTAATCTTCTTCTAAAATGTTCACTCCCCCTTTAGGAGACACTGCTACAGAAGATATTAACGATAAATATGCAGAATATAAAAAGACTTAGGTTAAAAAATACTCAAATATCTGTATCAAAGCATATACATTAGCATTACTTTTTCTGTTGTTTTGGTTGAAAAATACATTTACCTGTATAACATATGCTGCACTTCAATAGTAAACTACCCCCTTCTTTGGACTTGGATCAAAGTTTCTTACTCACAGTAAATGTACTATTGGGCCATCTATAATCTTTTTTATTTATTTTTAGGAGTAGGGGTTTGTGCATACATGTTCAACAGGGGCTGCTTATTGGTTGATGTTGGAGTGTATAGGAGTCCTTGTGGTGCTGAGATTCAAACCCAGACCTCCTACCTTCAAAAGATGTGCTCATAACTTTGAATTTTCTCTCTAGACCTCCACACCATTTTCACTCTGGCTGAATCAGGCTGACTCAGAATCCAGGTTGACTTCTATGATAGCTTTGGCAAGAAGAAAATTATTGCAGGCATACACTTAGCTCAAGCTATCCAACTGACTTTATCAGAATAACCTGCTCAATTTTCTAGGATTAACAATAGAAATTGAAATTTTGTCTCATTTCTAATACTCTTTAGGACAAGACATTGCAAATTATTTGTTTCTAACCCGTTGCCATGCACAAATATAAATGATCCAATACCTATGCCTATTGTACAAATTCTGATTTAATGTTTTATTTCAATAGTTTTCTTCATGATTTGTTTATAAATTTGTAACATTTTTATACTAAAAAGAAAATCTGAGTATTGAAAAAATAAGGTGAACATAGTTACTTCATTTAGACAATATGCTTGTAATATTTTCTTGATTATAAGCGATTGCCAGGCAGAGTCTGGCAAACTCCCTGTGTCGTACCCAATATGCCAAATACCAGTAACAATGATGGGTCTCATTCTCCTAAATAGCCTTGAATATAATCTCAGGGCTAGGATGAAGGAGACGTTACTGGGGCCTGCTCGAGGCAATCTACGATTAACAGGATGATTTGTGATCTTGTGATAAGTGATTCAGAATTTTTTCTAATCTTGGGTATTACATGTATTTATATTTTTTATATTTCATTTTGTATAGTGTATTAAATGTATTTATATACTTGTATTTCCTTTTAAGAGGAATATATGCCTAAATATAAGTACATAACCATTTATTGCTTTTATAACTGACTTTACACCAACTAATGTCCTTTTCTATTCCATGAAAAGAATTGCATTAATTTATTGCTGGCGTTTTAGTGATATATTTTCATGTTATTAAAACTTTCTTTCTAATGTTTTTATAATACATTTTCCTAATACTTTTTGACAGTCCTTATTTTGTCATTCATTGCTTGTCTTTATTTTACCATTTCATGTAAATTTTGCAAAAACAAATTCTTAATGTACCTACTTTATGCCTTGGTATTTATTAATTTCATCTGATATTGAGGAATCTGTAGATATGAGTAAAGTATCAAGTATACATCTTGCATTAGCCATGTTGTATTTCTCTTTCATTTTTCTGCAGTTTGACCCTGATTAATAGTTATAGAAAAAGATTATATTCTTTGTGTAAGAAGGAATTAAAAAAAAACAATGATGCTATTGATTTTGTCCTAATCTTAAACAGTTTTAATAGAATGAGTGGTTTACTTAATAACCAGAAAAAGTCATGTACTCAAATAAATTGATTTATTTACATCAGCGTAGTTTTGTCATAATGCAATTACTCAAAGTTTAATTCATGCATAAATCAAATTAATTAATACCATAAAAATACCTGCAGTGATTTTAATTTTTTCAACAATCTTAATCAATAACATAAAAATGAAAGATTAAGTGAAAGCACAAAGCAGACAGACTTTGTCAAAAATAAGCACAAGTCATCCAGAAAATTCAATTTTCATATAAACGTGAGTTATTTAGTAGGTGACATTTTATTATTAGATTGTTTAACAACATAAAATTAATAATAATGGTAAGCATAATAATTATGAATAAAGATGTAACTATATCAGATAAATTCAGTTTTTACATTTTTCAAGGAAAGGGAAAAATGTAAAACAAAAAGAATCAGATAAATCAAAGATGAAAAAAGGGAGGAAGATGAGTGAAGTAAGGAAATGAAGAAGGAAGAAAGTTTACTTATAAATTTAGCTAAATTTCGAATGGATTATTAAAAATAAAGCTGTTTCTAGTCCACCTTTAAAAAAAATTTATGATTCTCAAAAACGATGAAATACAATGTCATTTTTAAACATAGTTGCTTTTATTGAAACTTATCTGAACTACCAAAGCAAAAACCAGAAATACCAAAATTAAGAACATATTTGAATTCTAACCAAGTAGGTCCATTTAGTTTTATTTATATTTCTGTTTTTCTGGGCATGAACTCATGAACATTTAACTAAATTATCTTGGTTTTAAACTTATGTGATTTCATATTTATCTCCAAATTATAGAAAAGTCATCTATATAAATTGTTACTAAATAGATATCAAAGTTTTTCCATTTTAATGAGTCAATAATGCTGAAATAAATGCTGC
Source organism: Sorex fumeus (assembly GCF_029834395.1). Taxonomy (NCBI): domain Eukaryota; kingdom Metazoa; phylum Chordata; class Mammalia; order Eulipotyphla; family Soricidae; genus Sorex; species Sorex fumeus. Next base: position 57,768,388 of record NW_026606065.1, read on the forward strand.
TTTACCTTAATAAAGTTATTAATAATGAAAAGAAAACACAATTAGTGGGATATTTGTTTGATTTAATTTAGATTACGTGAAAAAATATTTGACTTAAATATGTGAAAAATATTCTAAAGTTAGAAAAAATAAACAATTAAGTATTAAAGTTGAAAAAACAGTAACAATGTAATTGATATGAGAGGAAGCACTATATTTTAAAGTGAGTTTATATTTTTATGAAAGGTTCAGAATGAATTAAATTTGTTCAGAAATGTTCTGGAAGATTTGAAATATTATATTGATGAGTTTTATGATACTAGCATACTTTAAGTTTCCTATGAGAACAATTAGGAAATAATAAAATATTTAAATGTGATGTCTATGTGAAAAGTGATATGAGACTTAAAAGGGGGATTTATCCTTGTGATTCAAAGACAAGCTGGTTACATGAAACGAGAGTTACATATTTATAAATTTATATCATTAAATTTCTGATTTCAAGCAAGTTTATTTATTCCATGCATGTACTAACTAGGTCTAACCCTTCTCAGTTTCAGTTCAGAATGGTATGACGGTAGGCACAGGCAAGGTTATTTTGAAAAAGAAAAGTAATAAAAAGCAAAGTCATTAATCTGCGTCACAGATGTCACAGATGTTTCAGTAGCATGACCTTCCAATTTGTGCTGAGGAGGATGGCTTCACTCACATAGAATGTTGGCCAATTAGGTTTGCAATTCAATGCAAGGAAGACTCTTCGATACCAGGGTTACCCAGGGACTCCTGTGGTAACCTGGGTCTTCAGTGGTGCTCCAACCCTCACCTCTCTCTCTTTCCTTTGGTGCTTTATGGCTTTTCGAAGCCCTCTTTAAAATATATATGTCTAGGGGTTGGAGCGATAGCACAACGGGTAGGGCATTTGCCTTGCCTGTGGCCAAACTGGGTTCGATTCCCAGCATCCCATAGGGTGCCCTGAGCACCACCAGGACTGATTCCTGAGTGCAGAGACAGGAGAAACCCCGACCATCACTGGGTATGACCCAAAAAGCAAAAATGAATAAATACATTATATATATATATATATATATATATATATATATGTCTAGTTGCTCTCTTACATAAGAACATTGAAGTTCTTTCAAGATTTTTATGATAACGCATAAATCAAGAGCTTTTATATGAACCTAAATCTTGTTTTCTCTACAATGTATGAAAGTATGTAATTACTGGATCATATGACAGTTGCACAATAGTTGTCTAAACAAATGTCAGTGTTTCAAAATGACTTTACATTCTGTGTTTTGCGTTCCCATCAACAACCCAACAACATAAATTATCCAGATGCTTTGTACTGTCAACACTACTAGTCATACTGATATAGCATTTATCTTTTATTATAACTGTTTTTGGGCTGGACTGAAAGTACAACGGGTAGGGCATTTACCTTGCATGTGGCGGACTCAGACTCTGCCCCTCTTGGAGAGCACGGGAAGCTACTGAGAGTATCCTGCCCCCCACAGCAGTCTGGCAAGCTCCCAGTGACATATTCGATATGTCAAAACAGTAACAACAAGTCTCACACTGGGCATGTTACTGGTGCCCACTTGAGCAAATCGATGAACAGCAGAAGGACAGTACTAGAGTGCTATAACTGCCCTTAAAACGTAATTTATTATTATTTTAAAATATTTTGATCTAATGACAAATGCTGTTAATGATAGCTTTCTGACCTTTTGTGTCATATGTCAAACTTTTCAGTGAACTATGTCTTCATGTCTTGACTCATTTTGTAAGTGTATATTTTCCTTTTTCCAAAAGTGAATTTTTAGCATTTTGGGGGGTATGTTCTAGTTATTAGCTGTTTGTTGTGTATGAAATACACAATTATTTTACTAGACTACAAGATCTTTTGCAGTACACTATTTTATTATAAAAGAGGTCAATTTTATAATTTTTCTTTTACTTTTTTAACAAATGATTTTATAAGATATCTAAGATTTTTTTCTCCGAGACTTAGATTCTAGAGTTCTTCCTGTAATTTTTCTAAGTAATCATTTTAAATGTATAACTAATAATAATACATTTTGTACCTAATTAGCATGATCCTTTGCTAGTTAACTTTTGCATAAAAGCTGAAACTTAGAATTTCTTCTATTATTTGCCAGAAATATTTGTTAAATGGCTGTCTTTTCTCCATTAAATTTATGCTACTTTTTTGTCAAAAATTAACTTCAAGAATGAGTTGTACAATAGTAGAGTACATATGTCCTACGTTATCCCCAAATGATTTTTTGGCACCAAAAAGCATTTAAAGTAAGTATAAATACATAAACTCTTTAGGGTATATATGTAGATACTAGTTCCAGTTGTGTCCCATTGTCTATGCATCTCCATCTTACAACAAGGCACTTGAATTTTATAAAAAAAATTATCTGTAAATGCTTAAATTTTGATAGGAACTGTTTAAACATTATCAAATGATAGCAGGGAAGCTGCTATCATTAATTTTTAATTTTATTAACTTATTTTTTAATTCACTCACAGTGAGATAAACAATTAAAAAGCTATTAATCATTGGGTTACAGTCATACAACGTTCCAACAACCATCCCTCCACTAATGTACATTTCTCACCACCAATGACCCCAGTTTCACTCCCAACTCCCCACCCCCAGACTACCTCAATGACAGTTACTTTTATTCCTCTCCTCCTCACCCCCCCACCTCCTGCCAACTGGCATCACTATTAGTTTTAAATTTGTAATGGCTTTCCATTTGTTTAGGCCATATTTGACTTCTTTTATCACTTTTGTATGGTGTTTAGCATACAGTTCCTATACAAACTTTTTTGTTATATTTGTATCTACATATAGCATTTATTGAGTGATTACAAAAGACTCTTCATTGAAATTATTTTTAATTGATTCACTGTGAGACACACAGTTACAAAGTACTTCATAATTTGGGTTCATTCATACAATATCCCAACACCCATCCTTCAACAGTATACTACATCTCAAAATAATTGGTGACCAAGATAAAGACAGTCCATGGAATGGAAAAAATATATTTACTCAATACACAACTGATAAAAGTTTAATATCCAAGATGCATAAGTCACTGGTAAAACTTTACAAGAAAAAATTCTAACCCCATCAAAAAAATGGGAGGAGACCAGAAACTTTCTCAAAGAGGAATGGACAAAATGGACAAAAGGACAAAAGGCACATAAAAAATAGCAATTTTTTCATTGCTAATCATCAAGGACATGCAAATCAAAACATCATGGGATATCATCTCACACCACAGTAACTGGCATGCCTCAAAAAAAGAGACCAACAACCAGAGCTGGCACGGATGTGGGAGAAAGGAATTCTTATTCACTGTCAATGGGAATAACTGGGCCAGCCTTTTGGGAAACATTATGGGCATTCTTCAAAAAAGAAAAAAAATTGACTTTCTATATAACCCAGAAATACTACTCCTGATAATATACTCTAGGGGCCTAAACCACACTGCCAAAAGCCAGCATCATTATTCTCAATAGTCAGAAACTGGAAACAACCCCAGGATCTGAGAACAGATGACTCGATAAAGAAACTACAGAACATCTACACAATGGTATGGGGTACTGCAGGGAATGATTGGGAGACCAACTGGGGTCGAGGGTGAGCCCTTGAGCCTTGGCTCAAGTGGATAAGCAGTAGGGCTCTGTCCCGTAGAGAACCCCTTGGTTTCCTGCAAGGACTCCTTCCTCACTCCTCAGACTGCCTGATGCAATGTGGGGTCACTCTGTGACAAAATATCAGGGATAATTGAGTAAGCTAATTCCTAGCCAGTCAGGGAGAGTGAGGAACCAGAACAACCCGCTCTATTGTTTGTAGGCTTGTGCAGAAATTCCCTCCTCTCTCTCTCTCTCCCCCTGACCTCCAGAGGTATTTATCCATAGTTCCCCCTTTTCTCTTAAAATATGCATACCTAAGCCTTTTTTGCAATAAAGTGAGTATTTTATCTGCAGAGGCTCCTGTATATTTGTAGAAATATACTTTTGGCATAATGGTATGTGGAATTCTTCCTGAGATTGTCCATAGCATGGGTGATAAAGCAAATTTTAACAAATTTCTAAGGAAAAAAGTCAATGTTTATTAGCTATAAAAACTTGAATAGGAAATAGATAATAGGAAGCTAGTTAAACTTTCAACTTAAGAACAAGGGAAGAAACAAAATAAATTCAAATCATATGTAAGAAAATAAATCATTAAAAGAAAATATTTAAATTGAAAAAAGTCAGTAAAAATGTTAATGGAAGCAGAGTTTATTCCTTAAAATTACCAATAAAATTGACATGAATTATCAAAACCAAAGGAAGAGACCACAGACTCCTTCAACATGAAGAAGACTAATCAAGGAATACTATGAAAAACTCAATGCATAAACACTTCAACTAAGATAAAAGTGCAATAATTTGTGAGGCATTCAGTTTTAAAAATAACTTGATTACCTAAATAACATAGAGAAAGAGAGATAACATGGGTAAAAAGAGATAGATAATACAAGGGTAACGTAATATTATAGTTTTCAAATAATCACTGTCACTGTCACTGTCCTCCCATTGTTCATCGACTTGTTCGAGCGGGCCCAATAACTTTGTGAGACTTGTTACTTTGTTTGGTATATCAAATATGTCACAGGTAGCTTGCCAGGCTTTGCTGTGCAGGCGAAATACTCTCAATAGCTTGCCAGGCTCTCCAAAAAGGGTGGAGGAATCAAACTTGGGTCGACCATGTCGGCCCCATGCAAAGCAAACGCCCTACCCACTGTGCTATCGTTCTAGCCCAAATAAGTTAATAGTTAAGGATATTTTGAAAACATTGCTCCAGACTTAATGTACTTTACATGTAAATTATATTAAATATTTAGACATTCAATTAAGAAATAGTACCAAGTCTATTCAGTCTCTTACAGAAATCAGAAGAGGAAGAAATGTTCACAAAGACATTTTATGAGGCCAGTACTATCATGAAATCAAAATAAACTGGTTCACAAATTTCTGTTACTCTTGGATGGAACTCCAATGTTTCAGGAAAATATTTATTGAAATTGCACAGAATTGAGAAAATAGGATAAAAAATGAAAAATCACAAGAGTGAAAATTTCGTCTTGAGTAGCCAATTTTGCTGTTACAATTATCCCAGGACCACTTTGTTCTATGGCTGCTTAGTTCTTGAACTGATATTGTCTCATGAAGTGCATCTTAGTCAAGGTCAGAGAAGATCCAAAAAAACACTACAGTTGCTCTTCCTCATCGTCCCCAAGCTGTGTTGGTCTTCTCCCCAACCCAGGTCAGTTTACCCGTCGGCACTCAAACCCGGGACTTGGATTTTTCCCTGCAAGCCCCCCAAAGCTTCCTCTTGAACCTTGGGAAACAAAGCAGCCCTGAGCCTCTCCTCTTCCTCTTCGTCCCCCAAGCTGAGCTGGTCTTCTTCCCCACCCAGTCTTTACTGCCCCCACACACACCAGGTTCCCGTGGGGGTGTGGCTGTATTGGAAGCGGGCGTGGCTTCTGTAGAAGAGGGTGTGGCCTAATTTTCAGCGGGTCAACGCTCACGGAGCCGCAGATAGTTTAGTCATACCAAGAAAACTAATCCCCACACCTACACACCAACATGAAGAAACAACGTAAATCCCTACCAGAAGAGGAGGGCAATGAAAAGAGTCCAGAAGCCTCTGTAGGGGCTACTCACCTAAGGGACCTATCTGACAAATAATTCAGATATGAAGTTATAAAGATATTCAATCAACTCAATGAAACAGTTAGACATATCCAGTAACATGACAGAAAAAAATCGACAAATTACGGGAAGAAATGAGAGCAGAAATTGGAAAGCTACGCACAGAAATGTCACTAATTAAAGATTCCGTAGACAAACTAAAAAACTCAATATGTGCTCTCAAAAGTAGAATAACCACAGCTGAGGAAAGAATCAGTGGGCTGGAAGGTCAGCTGCACCAAGCTAATAGGCAACGACAAACAATGGCAAGGGAACTCAAAATAGCTCTAAAGCAAATCAGAGTCCTAGGAGACGATTCCAAGAGGAACATCATTAAAATCATTGGACTACCAGAAGCTCAGGGAAACAATCCCAATGAAAAAGCCAAGGTTAAACAAATCATCGCTGAAAAATTCCCAGAGCTTGACATTACAGCCATTCAGATTCAAGGAGGCCGATGAGTGCCAGCTAAAATAGACCCTAACAAAAACACTCCAAGACACATCAGAGTTAGAATAATCAATGATGCCGATAGAGACACAATACTGCAAGCAGCAAGTTCAAGAAGGAAATCACATACAAAGAGCACCCTTGAGATTCATAGCAGACCTTTCAGAGTAAACCCTCCAAGCCTGAAGTTAGTGGTGAGATATAGTGAAAAAAATACCAGGAATTTTACTCCATGGCATGGAGGCCAACCACACATGCTCGGGGAAAAGGAAGCTCACATAGAGAAGGGAACACCCAATAAAGGGTGGGTGTTGGGAGGATCCTTCCAGGATGGGAGAAGCATGCTGAAAGTAGACTATAGACCAAACATGATTGTCACTCATTGCCTCTTTTGCAAACTACAAGACCCAATAAAAGAGAGAGAACAAAAGGGAATGCCCTGCCACAGAGGCAGTGTGGGATGGGGGGAATGGGGGTGGGAGGGATACTGGGATCCGTGATGGTGGGAAATGGGCACTGGTGGAGGGATGGGTATTTGATCATTGTACAATTGAAAACCAAGCACAAAAATTTGTAAGTCTACAGCTATACCTCATGATGTCTCACTAATAAAAATAAAAGAAAAACTCACTGAAATGAATGCTTCACCAAGAATACTCTATCTGGCTAAACTCGAACTCAAAATCGAAAGAACGGTACACTATTTTCTAGATAAACAGCAGCTCAGGAACTTCATAGGCTCAAAACCAAACCTAAAACAAGGGCTAAAGGGGCTAGTATAAGACAAGACAACCAAAACAGACCCTTAGAGAAAGATGACACAAAACCCCATAGCAGTAATCTCTTTCAACGTCAACAGTCTAAATTCATAAATTAAGAGACACAGAGTGGAAAAATGAATTCAGAGGCAGAACCCAACTTTCTGCTGCCTACAAGAAACCCATCTCAACAGTCAGAAAAAACAAAGACTCAAAGTGAAAGGATGGAAAACAATCCTGCAAGCAAAGAGCTCCCTCAAAAAAACTGGGGTGGCCATACTAGTATCCAACAACATTAATTTCAGGTTGAAAAAGATTAGAAGGGACAACAAAGGATATTTTCTCTTCATCAAGGGATATGTACAACAGGAAGAAATCACACTCTTAAATGTATACACACCTAATGAGGGAACAGCCAAATATTTAAAATAACTTCTAACAGATTTTAAGGAGGACATTGCTAGCAACACAATAGTAGTTGGAGACTTCAACATCGCCTTATTACCTCTGTATAGATCAATAAGAAAACACTCAGCAAGGAATCATTGGCTTTGAAAGAAGAAATAGAAGAGAAAGGGTTTATAGACCTACACAGACTTTGTACCCCCAAAAGAAAGAATACATATTCTTCTCCAGTGTACATGAAAGATTTTCCAAAATAGACCATGTCCTAGGCCACAAAACATACCTCAATAGGATCAGGAAGATAAAAATAGTATCAACCATCTTTTCAGACTACAATGCACTGAGGATAGAAGTGAATCACACACAGAACGGAGAACCAAATCAAACACCTGGAAATTAAACAACTCAATGCTGAACAACGAGTGGGTCAGGAAGGAAGTCAAGGACGAAATCAAAAGATACCTGGAAACAAATGAGAATGAAGACAGTAGCTACCAGAACTTATGGGATACAGTTAAAGCCATATTAAGGGGAAAAATTATAGCTCTGCAATCATTTCTCAGGACGGAAGAATGGATACACATAAACAACTTGACTTCACAGCTCAAGACCTTAGAAAAGGACCAACAGAAAGAATCCAAATCTGGCAGAAGGAAAGAGATCATAAAACTTAGAGCAGAAATCAATGACATGGAAACGAAAGAAACAATCCGAAAGATTAATGAAATCAAAAGCTGGTTCTTCAAGAAAATAAACAAGATAGATAAACCACTACCAACACTCACAAAGAAACAGAGAGAGAGAGAGAACTCTAATAAACCGAGCCAAAAATGAGAAGGGGGGTATCACAACAGAAAACAAAGTAATTCAAATGATCATCAGAGACTGCTTTGAAAGTCTGTATGCCTCGTAACAAGAGAACCTAGAAGAAATGGATAAATTCCTGGGTTCTTATCATCTCCCAAAGCCGAATAAAGAAGATGTAGAGTACCTGAATAGACTTATTTACATCAAGAAAATTGAAACTGTAATCAAAAATCTTCTCAAAAACAAAAGCCCAGGTCCAGATGGATTCACGAGCGAATTTTTCCAAACATATAAAAAGAGGACCTACTGCCAGTTCTTCTCAAGCTTTTCCAGGAAATTGAAAAAACAGAAACTCTCCCAAACAGTTTCTATGAAGCCCATTTCTCTCTAATACCAAAATGAAACAAAGATACCACAAGAAAAGAAAACTACAGGCTGATATCCCAGATGAACATGGATGCGAAGATTCTCAACAAAATACTAGTAAATAGAATTCAACTATTTATGAAAAAGATCATATACACCATGATCAAATGTGATTCATCCTGGGATGCAAGGATGGTTTAACACTCAGAAATCAATCAACATAATGCATCACATCAACAAAAGAAAAGATAAAAATAATTTGATAATATAAATAGATGCAGAGAAAGCATTTGACAAGATCCAGCACCCATTTATGATAAAAATGCTTGCCAAAATGGGGATTGAGGGGACTTTCCTCAATATAGTTAAAGCCATCTGCCACAAACCTACAGCAAGCATCATCCTCAATGGGGAAAAACTGAGAGTCTTCCCACTAAGATCAGGGACTAGACAAGGATGCCCACTCTCTCCACTGCTGTTCAATATAGTACTGGAAGTACTTGCAATAGCTATTAGGTAAGAAAAAAGATATTAAGGGCATCCAGGTAGGAAAGGAAGAAATCAAGCTCTCACTATTCGCTGATGATATGATACTATACTTAGAGAACCCTAAAACCTCTACCAAGAAAGTCCTAGAAACAATAGACTTGTATAGTAAAGTTGCAGGCTATAAAATCAATGCTCAAAAGTTCATAGCTTTCCTATACGCAAATAGTGAGAGAGAAGAAAGTGACATGATGAAAATAATCTCGATCAAAATTGTGCCCCAGAAAATCAAGTACTTAGGAATCAGCTTAACTAAGGAAGTAAAGGACCTGTACAAAGAAAACTACAAAACTCTATTTCAGGAAATAAAGGAGTACTTGAGGAAATGGAAAAATATCCCCTGTTCATGGACCGGGAGAATTAACTTTGTCAAAATGGCAAAACTTTCTAAAGCACTATACAAATTCAATGTGATCCCTGTTACGATACCCATGGCATTCTTCAAAGAAATGGAGCAAACACTGCTGAAATTTATATAGAATAATAAGCCCCCACGAACAGCTAAAGCAATTCTTGGGAAAAAGAAAATGGGAGGAATCATCCTCCCTAACTTCAAACTCTAGTACAAAGCAATAATAATTAAAACAGCATGGTACTGGAACAAAGGAAGAGCTGTAGACCAATGGAACAGGGTTGAATATACTGACATCTCCCCCAAGCATATGATCATCTAATCTTTGATAAGGGGGCAAGAAAAGTGAACTGGAGCAAGGAAAGCCTCTTTGACAAATTGTGCTGGCAATACTGGATGGCCACATGCAAAAAGGTGGGCTCAGATCTCTGCCTAATGCCATGTACAATAGTAAGATCAAAGTGGATTAAAGACCTCAACATCAGTCCGGAATCCATAAGTGTCATTGAATACAAAGTTGGAAAAACCCTCCATGACATTGAAGCTAATGGTATCTTCAAGGATGTCATGCCATTGGCCAAGCAAGTGAAAACAGAGATAGACAAGTGGGACTATATTAAACTAAAAGCTTCTGCACCTCAAAAGAAACAGTGACCAAAATACAAAGACAGTCTACAGAATGGGAAAGGATATTCGCCAAATACACACCTGACAAGGGTTGATATCAAGGATATACAAAGTACTGGTTGAACCCCACAAGAAGAAAACATCCAACCCCATAAAAAATGGAGCGATGAAATGAACAGAAAATTTCTCAAAGAAGAAATCCAAATGGCTTAAAAGGAACGTGAGAAAATTCTCCATATCATTAATCATCAGGGAGATGCAGATCAAAACAACCATGAGATATCATTTCACACCACAGAGACTGGCCCACATCCAAAAGAACAAAAGCAACCGATGCAGGCACGGATGTGGCGAGAAAGGGACACTCCTTCAACTGCTGGTGGGAATGTCGACTGTTTCAGCCCTTTTGGAAAACAGTATGGATGATTCTCAAAAAATTAGAAATTGAGCTCCCATTTGACCCAGCAATACCACTCCTGGGAATATAATCCAGAGAGGCAAAAATGTATAGTCGAAGTGACATCTGCACTTGTTTGTTCATTGCAACACACTTTACAATAGCCAGAATCTGGAAAAAACCTGAGTGCCCGAGAACCGATGACTGGTTAAAGAAACTTTGGCACATCTACACAATGGAGTACTATGTAGCTGTTAGAAAAGATGAAGTCATGAAATTTTCATAGAAGTGGCACTACATGGAAAGTATCATGCTAAGTGAAATGAGTAAGAAAGAGAGGGATAGACATAGAAAGATTGCATTTATCTGGGGAACATAAAGTAACAAAGTAGGAGACTAACACCCAAGAATGGCCGGGATTATTACCAGGCGGTTTGCTCCATGGCTTGGAGGCCAGCTGCACATGCTGAGGGTGAAGGCAGCTCAGATAGAGAGGGGAGCACCAAAAAAAGGGTGTTGGGAGGACCCTCCCAGAATGAGAGATGCATGCTGAAAATAGACTATACACCAGATGATAGCCACTCAATGCCTCTTTTGCAAATTCCAGCAGCCAAAAGGAGAGAGATAACAAAAGGGAATGCCCCACCACAGAGGCAGGGTGGGATGAGGGGATGGGGGGTGGGAGGGATACTGGGATCTGTGATGGTGGGAAATGGGCATTGGTGGAGGAATGAGTATTTGATCATTGTATAATTGAAACCCAAGCATAAAAATTTGTAAGTCTGCAACTGTACCTCATGGTGTCTCACTAATAACAATTTTTAAAAAATTTTAAAACATTAATGAAGTAAATCTTATAAAAAACCAAAAAACTGCAGTAAAAGGGGAGTTATCTATGTTTCTGTTCATATGAGCCTACATATATTTAGTCCTGAAGTTATGTTTCGTTATGTTTCGTTGGGAATCTGAGCAGTGAGTGCAGATCTATTGAAGGCAAAAAAAAAAAAAACTCAACTTGAAGCTTATACTGAAATCCTTGTAATCTCAGTTTGAATATGTTTCCATAGAATTATGAAGAATAAATAAATACCATTCTAATATTATCAAATTCCTACACTATTTATTATCTTGTTGTTATAAACTTTCTAACACCAGGTAAATGTCAGAACTAAATGCAATTTCTAATGGTTAAATTACATTATAAATAATATACATTTAACTGATAGTTAATTTATTGGTTTTACAGGATATAATATTAAAATAATAAAACCTGCTTTTTTAATTTAAACTTTTTTAAAAGACAGGATTATGAATGTATACGATATTGTAAAATTTTGAACAATGTGAACAAAATTATGTTCAACATATTTTGATCACCCTTATCTTAAAGATGCTGTGGTAGAAATTGTCAATAAAATAAATATGCTTTCCAATTTTCTATATATTGAAGACAACAATTATAAATATTTTGTGAACTGAAATATTTTCTCACAGTATCAAAAGTTTAACTGAGTAATACCAGAAATCACCACCAGATGGTGATATAAGATTAACTAATCTTAACTATTTTTTGTACGTTCTATACTGATTGGCAATATTTTCTCTACATATTTTTCTTGTGTTTTATATTAAACTACTTATATTTTTAGAATTCTGTACAATTACATATGTATTCTAATTACAGGACCGAGGCTATTGGAACCTTAAATTTATCAGAATTATAAAATAATACATGATGGAAAAATTCTCAGTCATTATTTTCCCCTTAAGGAAGTTTTAAAACTAGTCAATCATTTGTTCTATCTATTTCTTACATAGGTTTGTAAGGCCTATCAGAATTTTCCAGGAAAATTGACTATGCTTTTGTGCTTATGTATATTCTGTATATGCTTTATGTTATTTACACAGCATGCATAAAATTATTGTCTATAATGAGAACAAAAAAAATCTGTAGAAGTGAAAAGAAATTGTAAAAATTAGAATTAATTTTGATATTTCATCTATTACTTGATAATTAAATCTAATTATAAAGTCTATTACTTTCCAACACATATACTAGCTTGTTTTATTTTTAATTAGAGATAGCACATGCATGTGGCTTTCTTTGGTAGCCAAGGAAGAACCCTGAGGCAAAAGGAAATAAATGGGTGTTAAACTACCATGGTTGGTCATTGTCTCAATGGCATATTAAGTTCAAATCGTTTAGACCTACTTCTCTTTTTGTTATTTCCACTCTATTAATCTATTTAATTTAAATTTTGCTTATAACCCACTAAAGATCCTTAGAATTGTTGTATAGTACAAAACCTGAAATTCTTCAGAAGTATTTTGCATTTTCCAATAAAAATTCCTTCAAATATATATTGAAATTATCCTAAAAATTAGAAAAAAAACTATTGCAAAAAGACTTTTAAAAGATCTATTAAATTCTAGAGCAAGTGGTTTTGCTCATCTTTTTAATTTTTATTTATTTCACTCCACTCTCTCAACAAATATTAAATTATCAATATTTTAAAAATAATTTTCTGCTCTATGTGGGTAAACATATTTACAAAAATCTATTAACTTCAATAAATGTTTGCATAACAGAAAACTTTGCATGGTATAATGAAAATTCAAGCATGTTTTCAGAGTTTAGCACTCAGTCTTATAATTTATGAGTAGTTTCTGTATTAATCATTTTATACTTTTAAGTTTTTTTATTTCAATAGGTTTTTATTTTATTTCAAGATGCCAAATGTAAAAAAAAATTATCATTAACATACAGAGCATTTTATTATTAACATACTTACATTGCTCTACATTTCTTATAAATCTTCCAAGAAACATAATATATTGTAAAATACACAATTCTATTTCAAATGTTTTAATAGCTAGCTCACAGAAAACTTTAGTGAAATATTATGCACAATGACCTACTAAAAATAAGAAGGGTTTACATGCAAGTCAAATTTTATCTCATAAATGTAAAATAATAATATTTAAAATTTTGGCAATACCCTTCCTTGACACGAATTATCCTTTATTTTTCTTTATTTTCATTGTCTTTCTCATATTTCCATCTCAGATAGTTGTAAAACAGAATAACATTTTAGTCCCATGTTTTAGTTACTGTAACGATGTTACACTGTAACATTATGCTGTAACATTTCAACATTTAAATTATTGTTATAATTTATTTATAATTTATTTATAAGTTGTTGTTATAATTCTGATTATTGTCTTTTTAAAGCTCGAGCGGGCCCAGTAACGTCTCCATTGGAGACTTTGTTGTTACTGTGTTTGGCATATCGAATACTCTCGGTAGCTTGCCGGGCTTTATTTTAGCCCTCCTTGCAAATGCTACAAATAGAATTACTTTAAAATGCACTTATTTTTTAAATTTTAAATTATCTACAAAATTCTGTGATTGGTTACTACTGTGCAACTTAGAACCAAGGGGGAACTAACTAGTTAGAAGATGTGTCCAGCTTCTCAAACCTTCTACAACTAACCTTGAATTCCTGAAAAGAGCCTTAAGTGGTGTCAGTCAGATATCATAACTAGCACATTAGTGCTCTTACTCTCCTATCAGTGATGATTTCTTGCTCTGTTCTTTAACCTTTCTCTAAAGTGTAAAAAATGAAAGTAAAACAAGAAAACACAATAGTAATAAATATAAGAGAGCTCATTACTTTGTGCAATGAGCTAGTTTGTGTGATTAGCTAGTTCAGAGCATATAAAACAATCTTTTGGTCCCCTAGAGGAACAAAACAGAAATCTGCGACCTCTATTTTAAAAGAAAAACCAACATGTGTGATCATCATTTAAGACTTGTCTGTTCTAGAAAATGTGTGCCTATATTTTCATTTTCAAAAATAGAACTTGTAAAATCAATTCAGAATTGTTTCTTGAAAACTCAGGGTATATAAAAATACTTCTCCCCGTCTCTGGGAATGTGTGCACTCTCTGACATACTGTTTTCTCCTTCATATTCCTCATATTTTTCATATTTTTGTACAAGTATTTAAATCCTTTTTTTCAAAATGAATTCCAATTTGCTTTCTAGAATTTTTTTGTTTGTTGTTGTGCTACATTCAGTTGTTTTCAGGGCTCCCTCCTGCCTCTCTATGCAGGGATCCTTCCTTATGGTCTCCGAGGAACTTCTGTATCCACAGGGATTGAGCACAGGTAGTCTGTGGGCAAGGTCAGTACTCAAATCACTTTATTATCTCTCTAATTCCTTCAACATGCTTTCTAAATGGATATCTTTGAAGAAGATTTTAGGCAGGTAAACTGCCCTTAAAATAAGAAAAAGAAAAATAACTCATGATTCAATATAATCACAAACACCTTAGAGTAACATATGAAATTCTCATAGTACTACTGGTTTGTCACTTGTAATTCCAAGAGTCGATGTGCTTATGCAATGGTAGCTACTCATAAACTATTAAATTATCTCATCATGTCACGTACAATGACATTGCCAAGAACTTTGTTCTCTGTCTATTGTCACCAGAAATACAAAATTTTTATCTTTCCAAAACTTTTCAGTTTCTGTGCCCCAAAAATGTGTTATCTCTCCTATATGCTTGTGAAAGTCTTTGCCTAATTTTATGCATTATAACTTTATGCTAGGTTTCTGTTTCACATGTATCCTATAATTTTCAAACATTGAATGTATTGTATGGGGTATGATGGCACTTAATAAATGACTGCTGTGTTAAAAGGTAAATAATTTATATCAGTACTATAATTTATATCAGAGTTCACTGAGTTGTGGATTGGACTACAAGGCAATCAGGATATCGGGATAGTAGTAGCCTTGGATGCAGTCAGGGTTGGGGGGTACATTTTATTTGTTCACTTAAATGCATAGATTTTCATGTGGGCACCGTGTCTTTGTTTTTCCTCTGAAAAGTTGGTGGTAGGTAAAATAAATTTGGGAACTTCTGATACAGATTCAAAATAAATCTGAGAAAAAGCAAATAATATATAGGTTTAAAGTCCAGATTCTCAAAATTTTCTGATCTTATTAGAAATTCTCTATCGACACTCCCTCCACTACCCAGCCGTCGCTACACTCTAGGACGCTTTCCGGACCCGCGCAGCCGCAAAGCGGCCATGCGACACATCATAGGACACTAAATACCCATCTTCCGGAATTGTCGCACCATATTTGATAGGGTTCAAATATGGTAACACCTACAAGGGTGATTAGAGGTCACCCCAAAAGCCTCTATCCCTCTCGGAAAGACTGGCAAGCTACCGAGAGTATTCCGCCCGCACGGAAGAGCCTGGCAAGCTATCCGTTGTGTATTCAATATGCCAAAACCAGTAACTACAACTGGTCTCATTCACCTGACCCTGAAGGCTCCACCGACATGGCAGCACTGAGAAGGATGAGAAAGGAGAGGCCAACAAAATCTCAAGGCCGACCTAGCCTGCCACAACGAAGGAAGACAAAAATGATCATCTGTACTTTCAATGCACGTACGCTAGCATCAGATGCATCCATCGAGGACCTGATGGTACAAGCGCGAATGATCAAGTAAGACATCATTGGTCTGACCGAGACAAGAAGGCACGATCTCACCATGCTGTCTTCGACACTGGAGAAGAATTTTTCCTTGAAACATGCGATAAAAGAGGTGTTGGAGGCGTCGGTGTCCTTGTCAACACAAACTTGTCCAAGAGCATTGATTCATTCGAATGCCTAACAACCCGAATCGGACATTTACATTTGAATAGATGTGGCTCACTGCCTGCAGTTTCTATCTTCGTTGTCTACTCACCAACATTCAATTATGATGAAGGAGAAATTGAGAAGTTCTACATGGAGCTGGAGAAGTTCTATAAAGAAGATAACACCTTCTACAAGATCATTGTGGGTGATTTTAATGCCAAGATAGGACCGAGAAGATCAGCTGAAGAACTACGCATCAGGACCCATGGCCTAGAATGGAACGAACAGGGTGAGAGACTGTCTGAGTTCATCATGTCGACCAAGACCATCCATGGTAACTCATAGTTCCAGAAGGCAGAATCTAAATGATGGACATGGGAATCTCCTGGTGGACGATTCCACAACGAAATAGACCACATCATATTCAATTGACAGTTTTGCCTGAAAGATGTCGCTGTTGTCCCAAAATTTCGAACGGGATCGGACCACTGTATCCTTCGTGCAAAATTCTACTTCACAGAGCGGGGAGAAAGGGCTGTAAAGTTCAAAAAGAGAACTCCCAGAACGACCACCAACTGGGAACTCTTTGGCACTATTGTGGCAACATGGGAAGATGCCATTGTTGACAACATTGACGAGGAATACGATCGACTGGTTCAGCACCTCCATGAATGTGCGAGGAACGCCAAGAGAGAGATAGCCACAAAAAATCGCCTATCTTCGAAAACTCTTGAGCTAATTCGCCAGCATGGTTTGGCGCATGCTGCAGGCAACCGCAAGCTAACGTCCGAGCTCGCAAAGCAGTGCAGAGATGCGATCAAGGAAGACCTCAAAGAGAGAAGAGCAGAAGTACTGGTAGATGTGGCAGAAGCCAGGAAAAGTATTCATAACGCTTGCCTGTCCTTCACCAACTACAAGACCAAGATGACTGCCCTCCGACGTCCTGATGGATCCATCACATCCTCCAGAACGGCAATGGAGAAGATTATCCATGACTTCTACTCAAATCTCTTCGATAGCCATGCCACTTGCCGACATACCAAATTCCACAGGATGGATATGTCGTTCCCAACGTTCTCCCTTCCGAAATCTGACACGCCATTTCGTCGGTAAAGAAACAGCACCTGGCCCAGATAAGGTCAGACCTGAACACCTGAAAAACCTGCCATCAGTACTCATCAATACACTGGCTCGGCTCTTCACTCGCTCCCTGTCTGAATGCAAGGTTCCATCCCAATGGAAAACCAGCAGGACCGTACTACGGTTCAAGAAGGGAGACATCCATGACATTGGCAACTATCGCCCGATCTGCCTATTGTCTGTCATCTATAAGTTGTTCAATCGAGTCATCCTAAATAGGATTGGCAGAACACTAGATGAAGGACAACCATGCGAGCAAGCCGGGTTCCGCAAAGGATTCAGCACCATCGACCATATCCACATGATAACCAAGCTCATTGAGGTTTCTCGGGAGTTCAAGATGCCTCTCTGTTTAACGTTCATTGATTTAAAGAAGGCCTTTGATTCTGTTGAGATGGAAGTGGTCATTGAAGCCCTAGCCAATCAGAGCATTCAAGCCCAATACACCAGGATCCTCTGTGAGCTATATTGCGGATTCACTACCAGGATCTCACCATTCTACAAAGAAGTGATCGTTGATGTCCAGAGAGAGGTGCAGCAGGGTGATACCATTTCACTGAAACTCTTCAGTGCCACTCTCGAGAACATCATGCGATGACTGGAATGGGAAGGAATGGGAGTGAAGATAGGTGGTCGGCAACTACACCACCTCCGCTTTGCTGATGACAATGTTTTAATAACACCAAATATCAGCCAAGCGGCACAAATGCTGGCAGACTTTGACCGTGAGTGTGGAAAGGTAGGACTACAGCTGAATCTTACGAAGACAGTGTTCATGAGAAACAGCCTCGTTCCTTAAGCCCCATTCGCTCTCAACGGAACGACCATCTCCGAATGCAACCGCTATGTGTACCTAGGTCGAGAAGTCAACATGACAAATGACCTGGCGCCTGAGCTGCACAGGAGGAAGAGAGGGGCTAGGAATGCCTTCAAGAACGTCGAAGAAATAGCTAAGAGGAAGAAGAACCTCCGGCTCCGGGCACATCTCTTTGATTCCACTGTTCTTCCTGCATTAATATATGCCTCAGAGACCTGGGCCCTACGCAAACAAGATGAGAACGCCATTCAGGTCTCCCAAAGAAGAATAGAAAGAGCTATGCTTGGAATATCACGTTTCACTCAAATGAGAGAAAGAATCCGGAGTTCTGACATCTGTTGATGATCAAGAATCAGGGACGCTGTCTCGTTTGCCAAGGTGTCAAAAATCAGATGGGCTGGGTCATGTAATGAGATTTAAAGACGACCGCTGGACTAGAGCTGTTACTGATTGGATTCCACGGGATGTCAAGAGACTGCGTGGCCGCCCACCTACCAGATGGTCAGACTTCTTCGTGAAGATCATGAACGATCGGTTTGAGGCTCTTCATTTTCCCAGAGCGAACTGATGCCATTGGGCTACACTAGCACGCGACAGGGACAAATGGATACGTTACTGGCGCCCACTTGAGGAAATCGATGACTAACGGGAAGTTAAGTGATTAAGTGAAGTGAATAGAAATTCAGTGTTCAGCAGAGAAGCAGCAGCGAGTACTGGAAGAGAGAAATGCGCTGGAGATCTCTCCAGACCTCATACTCCCTACCCAGCCAGTACTCCCTACCTCAGATGGAACAGTTGTGCCCTTTCCACTCGCTTCAGATGAAATCTCAGGGACCATGAGCTCCCAGAAGCAAGGCCTGTGCATGCGGGTTCCAGAACTAAGATTCCAAGCCTCATGGGGTCACAGCAGAGGAGACGGGTCATCCCTCCCAGTCTCCCTGCCCACTTGGAGTCCTGACTGTCATTACACCAATAATCTGCCTCCAGGCACCTTCTCAGTACACCAATGGACCTGGTCCAGAGAAGCAGTAGTGACTCTCAAATGAATTCCAAAATGGATTAATGCCCTATAGAGATATCTCTGTACTCCAGACAGTTTACAATTTTAGAATTTCAGAAGTGTGTGGCTGCTTTTGCAGCTGTGTGACCTCTCATAATATTCAAAGTAAGAAATAGAAAATAAATTATCTAATGTCTGTCCCTGGCAGACAGGCTTGAAAGGTGGTGGGAAAATTTGAACAGACTATAATGCCCAAAAGTAGAGAGAGAGTATGGGGGAAATTGTCTGCTATAGAGGAAGGGGGAAGGTTGGGATGGGGGAAATATTGGGGACATTGGTGGTGGAAAATGCGCACTGGTGGAGGGATGGGTGTTCAATCATTGTCTGAGTGAAGCTCAAACATAAAAGTGTTGTAACTGTATATCACAGTAATTCAATTAAAAAAAAAGAAATTCAGTTTTCAGAGATGACTTTCTTTAAAATGCTATTCACTTTGGAGATTAATCTGAATCAAATACTTTTTTGTTTTGTAGAGCATCAGGCATCATGGGGGTGGTGTGGTGGCTAGAGAGTTTTCAGTGAGTGAGGCACACCACAAAGCTCACACTACAGTTGCTAGTTTGATACCAGGGACCTAATCCAGCTGAGCAGGTGTTCTGCCACTTAACCCATATCTCTCACTCCACAATCAGTGTTAGGTTAAGTAATGCCTGTCTGGCAGTCAGAGAAGTCATAGTACAAAGGAGAAAAGAAGTAAAATATCAATTTGAAAATTTCTGGGATGGCTGAGGAAGCTTGTGACAGTGAAAAAAATAAAACAATTCAAGGAATTAAATTTAAAAGTCAAAAAAAGAATACCTGAATATTTTATTTGGAGATGTTTGTTCCGTTGGGAGTGAATGGAACATCAGGAATGAGACCGTTTCTCATAAATATTGTCTTCAATACATTCAGCTGTAGTCCAACCTTTCCACACTCACGGTCGAAGTCAGCCAGCATTTTTGCTGCTTGGATAATGTTTGATGTTATTGGAATGATGTCTTCAGTGAAGCGGAGGTGGTGTAGTTGCCGACTGTCTATCTTCACTACTATTCCTTCCTATTCCAGTAGTCACATGACATTCTCGAGGGTGGCACTGAAGAGTTTTGGTGAAATGTTCTCACCCTGATGAACCCCTCTCTTGACATGGATGATCTCTTCCTTGTAGAATGGGCAGATCCTGGTAGTGAATCCCTAATAGAGCTCATGGACGATCCTGATGTATTGAGTTTGAATGCCCTGATTGGCTAGGGCTTCGATTGCCTCTTCTGTCTCAAGAGAATCAAAGACCTTTAAATCAATGAATGTTAGACAGAGAGGCATCTTGAACTCCTGAGAAACCTCAATGAGCTTGGTTATCATGTGGATATGGTCGTTTGTGCTGAACTCTTTTTGGAACCCGGTTTGCTTGTCCTTGTTTGACAAGATAGTCCTTCGTCTAATGTTCTGCTAATCTTATTCAGGACAACTCGAGTGAACAGTTTGTAGATGACAGACAACAGGCAGATTGAGCAATAGTTGCCAATGTCGTAGATGTCTCCCTTCTTGTACAGTAGTACAGTCCTGCTTGTTTTCCGTTGGGACATAACTTTGCATTCAGACAGGTAGCATGTGGAGAGCCAAGCCAGTGTATTGATGAGAACTGACGAAAGGTTCTTCAGTTTTCGGGCCTGACCTTTTCTGGGCCGGGTGCTATTCGCTTTTATATCGATGAAATGGTGTGTCGGATTTCGGAAGATAGAACGTTGGGAATGACATATCCATCCTGCTGAATCTGGTATGTGGTCAAGTGGACGTAGCTATCAAAGAGATCTGAGTAGAAGTCATGGATAATCTTCTCCATTGCCCTTCTGGAAGGTGTGATAGATACATCAGGATGTCAGAGGGCAGTCAGTCATCTTGGTCTTGTAGTTGGCGAAGGACAGGCTGCCATTGTGAATGCTTTTTCTGGCTTCTGCTGCAACTGCCAGCATTGCTGCTCTTCTTTCTTTGAGGTCTTCCTTTATCGCTTCTCTACACTGCTTTGCAAGCTCAGACATTCACTTGTGATTGCCTGAGGTTTGTGCCAAGCCACTTTGGTGAATGAGCTCAAGATTTTTCAAACACAGGCATCTTTTTGTGGATATCTCTCTCTCGGCGTTCCTCGCACAATCATGGAGGTGTTGATCCAGTTAATCGTATTCATCATCAATGTCAATGATAGCATCTTCCTATTTTGCTGTGCCAAAGAGCTCCCAGTTGGTGGTCGTTCTGGCAGCCATTTCTCCCTACTTTGCATGAAGGAGACAGTGGACTGATCCTCTTTGGAATTTTGGGACAAGAGAAACATAGGTCAGGCAAAACTGTCAATTGAATATTATGTGAATGTAATTTCTTTGTGGAACTGTCTATACTGGAAGACTCCCATCTCCACGTTTAGATTTGGCCTAAACAAACATTTCCAAATATACAGTTATGTGTACCTAGGTTGAGAAGTCAACATGAGGAATGACCTGGCACCTGAGTTGTGCAGGAGGAAGAGAGTGGCTTGGAACACCTTCAAGAGGGTTGAAGAAATAGATAAGAGGACTAAGAGGATTAAAAATCTCTGGCTCTGGGCACATATTTTTAAATCCAATGTTCTTCCTGCACTAACATACGCCTCAGAGACCTGGGCCCTAGGAAAACAGGATGAGAACACTATTCGGGTCTCCAAAGAGGAATCAAAAGAGCTATGCTTGGAGTATTATGCTTCACTCAAGTGAGCGAAAGAATCCGGAGTTCTCTCCTCCATCGACGATCAAGAATCAGGGACACTGTGTCATTTGCCAAGGTGTTAAAAATCAGATGGGCTGGACACGTAATATGATTTGGAGATGACCGCTGGACTAGAGGCATTACTGACTGGATCCCATGGAACATCAAAAGATTGTGGACTGCCCACCTACGAGATGGTCAGACACCTTCGTCAAGACACTGAACAATCGATTTGAGGCTCTTCATATTCCTGGAGCGAGGAGACGCCATTGCTTTACACTAGCACATGACAGGGATGAATGGAGACCTTATTGGCACCTGCTCAAGTAAATCGATGAGTAACAGGATGTCAAGTGATCAAGTGATCAAGTGATTTTATTATTGTACTGGCTACAATTGCAAACAAATGCTACTAGCTAGAAAAAGAAAAAAGCAACAACACCTGTTTTTTTTGGTCCCTCAAAACCCATAAGTACAGCCTAATTTATCTTCTCAGGTTGGCACACTGACTTTCTTCAATATACACTTGAACTTTTGCCCCTTAACTTACTATATATCATCGGTCTAAGTTCTTTAGGATAGTATTTCCTATAAAACAAGTCTGAGAGTTGGAAACATAGCCCACCAGCTAAGGTACATGACACTGCGTATGACAGACTTGGATTTGATCCAGGGCATACCATATGGTAACTCAAGCAGCACTGGAAGTGATCCCTGAGCACAGAGCCAGAAGAAAATTCTAAGTACTGCTGGGTTTGGCCTAGAAAATGAATAGGAAAAAAAAAAAGAAAACCTGCTGGGAGGAAAGCCCCTTTTGTTCTGCTTTGAAGTGCCACACTGGGGCCCTTCAAAGGCACTTCTGCTGGTGCCCAGGCAGATATTCCCAAATCACTCAGGAAGCCTGTTGCAATGCATACTTAGTGCAGATAAATGCAATCATGGGACAGGGCATTTCTGGCAGATGTGCAGTGACTGTTTAACCATTGTAATCACACAGGAAAGGTGTGACCCTATCTATAGAAAACACATTTGTTCTGACCACTGTGAATACATGACAGATTGCATTTCTCCCCTGTGTGCCCAAGCATGTTTAAGCCAGGCTGATTTCTTAATAAAGCTGGGACTGCTTGACAGGACCCCCACTGTGCTTGTGTGCTCAATCCTCCGTGGTGGAGGCAGTGGCATAGGTAGTTACTCTTTCCCCCAAACCCCTCTCTTTACATGAAGGGTAGATCGGCCCAGTCTTAGGGCCCTGAGTGGTGATAGCCTCTTGCTGAACGAGGGATCATGCCGAACAGAACCTAACAGAGGCCAGGAAAGAGCCCAACAAAAACCCAAACAAAACAAAACAAAAGTGCACCCAAAAACGTCACAAAAAAACAGATCTGAGGGTTTTAATAATATCCGCAAGGATCTAAAAAAAAGGTGAGGATTGCTGCTGTGGGACATTAAATAGAAACCATTATCTTGCATGTATGCTATTACCAAAGGATTACCATTCAAGATTTCAGGTTGCCTCTTATATGCATTTTATAAAGAGTCAATATTTCATTAGAAATTTTTGCTTCCACATATACGTACATACATATATATGTCACAGTCACGGTCCTTCCCTTGTTCATCGATTTGCTTGAGCTGACCCAGTAACGTCTCTATTGTGAGATTTGTTGTTACTGTGTTTGGCATATTGAATATGTCACGGGTAGCTTGCTAGGCTTTGTCGTGCGGGCAAGATACTCTCGGTAGCTTGTCGGTCTCTCTGTATACACACATATATATCACAGGCTAGAATTATTTTGTGCATGCTTTTTATTGAAATGTTATAAGTATATTCTCCCAACTTTAGGTTGTTTCCAAATGATTTCTTCTTTTTGAGGGTGATGATCTCTTTGGGTTTTATCTATAAAAGACTAAAGGGGTTTGAATGCTGAATTAGAGTCAGTATTTCTGAAATTAATTCCAAGAAGTAAATAGCTTTTATTTATTGATATTAACGGGCTGGAGCGATAGCACAGCGGGTAGGGCGTTCGCCTTACAAGCGGCCAACATGGCCGACCCGAGTTCGATTCCTCTGCCCCTCTCGGAGAGCCTGGCAAGCTACCGAGAGTATTCGATATGCCAGACACAGTAACAACAAAGTCTCCAATGGAGACGTTACTGGGCCCGCTCGAGCAAATCGATGATCAACGGGAGGGCCTTTACTTTTACTTTACTATTGATATTAAATATTAAAGCTTTTATTTCTAAGCATTAAAATTGAACAAGATCATGGAATTTCAGGTAAGGTTCTTTGAGTTTGATATTTTTAGAGAAATACTTATTGAAGAGGTATACTTCAGAAAACCTGCTTCTCCTCATCATTTATTTATTCAATAAATGCAGTATTTTCTGAGTCATTTCTTGGAATTTTATAGGAATTTTTTTATAACTAAAATATATAATAAATGCTAAAATGCAGTTTCTGTACATTCATCCTCAGAGAAAATATGATCAAAATCCTTAAAGAACCATAGAAGCAAAATTAACATTGTGCATTCTCTATGATCAATCACACCCAGAGTCAATTCTAGTAGCCTAAAAAGAAACAAATAAAGAATGAGCAGATTATATTTTATAAGATATTCCAGAAGCATGCTATACTAGGCATAGCTATACTGTTAATCTTAAGATGGACAATACAAATTTGAGTACATGTACATATCATGTTCCAAAATAAATGATGTACTTAATTTCAGGAAGTCTTATTTGATTTATTGAATCACAATAAATCATTGCAACAAATTGTCGTTTTTTTCTTCTAAATAATTATTTTTGCTATCCTTATAAAATTGAAGAATGAGTATTTAATAAATTGATTTTGGGGAAAGTTTTCTTATTTTTTGCATTGCTTAAGTTATACTGTTCTCCCTTTTCTTTTCTTTCATTTTTTTGTGGGTTGTGGGGGGAACCACAGCCAGAAATGCTTAGGATTAACTCCTGACTCACACCCTGGAATCATTCCTGACAGTGTGAGGGGACCATATGAGATGCAGGGGATTGAACCCAGTTTGGCCATTTGCATGGCAAATGCCCTACCCACCATACTATCATTCCAGTCCCTTACGTCTTGTCTTTTTAAGTAAATATATTAAAGTCAAAAATAGGTTTGAATGCATTTCAAGCTATAATAATAAATAAGCAATATTTTCTTGTACAGTCATTTAGTTCCTTTTCCATTCGATCTCCAATTAATTAATTCACTCAACACCTGCATCTATATCCAGTTGACCACTTGTGCCAGAAATTATAGCTAACTCTTAGAAGACACAAAATACTATACTGTCACTGTACTGCTTTATTCATGCAGCTTCTGACTTAAAAGAGAGTAGGGACTGGAAAGATAGTACAGCAGGTAATACTCTTTCCTTTGATGGAACCTATTTTGTCTTGATCCATGGCACCCCATATTGGTCCTCTGAGCTCTGCCATGAGTGATCCCTGAGATCACAGTCATGAGAAAGTCCAAAGAAATTCCAGGTGTGATACCCAAATTCTCAAAATTTTAAACTACATTTAAAAGTGAAAGTAAATGTCATATAAGTGACTCACAGCAAAACATGTACAATCATGTATAGCACATGCATACACACGCACATATATATGTGCATGTGTATGTCTGTGTATATACTCATACTGATATATAGTATATGCATATATATGTGTGTGTGTTATATATGTATGTATGGAGCATTTCATAGAAGCACATACATTTATAAAGGGAAAAAATGTCATCTCATAGTCACAGAGTGACTATAGTGAGTAACATGCTCCCTGGCACTATATATGATCTTCTGAGCACTGTTAGAAGTGATCCTTAAGCTGAAATCAGGAGTATTCCCTGAGCAATATCTGGAGTGTCCCAAAAACAATAAAAAATGCTACAATTTAAAATGTTTATTTGGTTTAGGGGCTAAAAATTATAGTTTTTAAAATGTATTCATAACGATATATCTGTGCAAATGACAGTCTGGAATTTACATTCATAAAGTCATCTTTATGGGTTTAAAAAATTTTCACATTGTAACTTACAGATTTCTATTGGATTTCTGTCAGACATTTTTGGTTTCTTCTAAGGCTGATTTTAACCTCTGTTTTCAAGTCTACTGGAATTAGACAATTAACACCATTAGTATGGTTGATGGTCTTGTCTCTCTAGTACTGGTAATAGGCTTCAGAAGATTAATAGCTCAAGTAGTGGTTTATAATGGAACATCTGCAGAATAGCCATTAAGCATATTTGTCATGGGTAATTTTATTTGTGGTTCCTCCAATGTAATTCTTAGTAACCAGCTAATACTTTGTACTGACCAAATATGTGTTTGAAGACCTGGTTCCCTCATGGTTATGTGCTAGAGAGTAAAGGCATTTGTTATTTGAGCTATGAATAATTCAAGCAGAATATTATTGACTATTATAGTAGTTATATTACAATTTTTCAATTCACCTGTAATGTGCATTGAGTTGAATATTTAACAGAAATGAATAAAATTGACTGGCTAATTAATGCAATCTATCAGTAAAAGTTATATAAACACACTGATTCATTATAAATTTTGGCCAATGTAGTCTGTTATTGATGACTTTAGCAAAGAAAGTAGGTGTGCAACATGAATAATAATTTTCTTCATTTTAAGTCAGTGGTACAGGTAATAGTCACATTAATTATAAAACTAGGTGCAGATCATAAAATCACTTCAAGCTAAGTAGAGTACAATAATACATGTTCAAACAATGAAAAGTATAAAAGTCTCCATTTCTCTGTGTCCCAAGTAATCTCTAACAAACTTATAGCAACGTCCATTTTACAAATGAAATGCCAGCTTTTACTAGTCTATTGTGTATATATGTTTCTGAGTGCATAAAACTATATATGAACAAAAATTCTTGTCATTTGCTCATATTTTGTCTTGAGTTCATATTTGAATTTTCTCCAGTAAGGATATAGTCTGCTTTCTCAAATCTCAATGTTTCACAGGATTACACAGTTATCTTTAAGGACATATTTGAACTGAGTCAGACTATGCAAAGATTTGTTTCGGGAGTTCCAGGAATTTTAGTGTGTCCAGGTGATTTTGTGAATGGCAAACTCGAAATAAAAAAAGAAGTTGGTCTGAGTTTATGACAGAGAGTGAGCAAAGTTTAGATTATGAACATTTTTATTTATCACGTGAGTGATGTTAGATATTTTAATATGATATAATGGAAATGATTATAAGATAGTGTATTAACCTTTTTTGAGTCTATATGAAAAAAAAAGCATAAATGGGAAATTGTTAGTAGCAAGAAATGTTAATAGGTTATGATTCTGATCATAGTTCTGAGAGTCTAGGAAAATCAAAACCAACTAATCGTATGCAAATAAATAGCAATACAATATTCTTAATATCTTGCTTAGTTACATTAGACATAATTTGATTATGGATAGTGGGAAATAGCAGTAAAGCGATGGAGAATTAAAAATGTTTTGGTTTTCTCAAGCTAGTATAAAATCACCACAGTATGAGGGTAACTGAAAATACACACTGAAAAAAAAAAGCTAAACTGAAAGAAAACTGAGAGTTTTTTTTTAGTTTTTACTTTGAAGACCCTGTATAGGACATCAAACTAAGTTGGAAACTACATGACAATGAAATTTGTAATAAATATTGGAATCTCTAGTAACTTATCACAATAATGAAAATAAAAAATATCTTTCAGAGATAGAGAGAACCTATAATGAAAACATTGTGGAAAATTTTATTTCAAAAGGTAAGAAGATGGAGAAATAGACGGAGAAGCCATCTTCTGGTCATCTTTAATGACCAGAAATATTAAAGATATCAAGGCACATTATAAACAACAGAATAAGAAAAAAGATTTCCAGAAAGGTTATTAAGTATTTCTGGATATTGTTAATGCTTTTAGGAAAACTAAGGTAAAGATTAACTATTGTCTACAGCAATTAATTGACAACTGACAACACTATTTAGAAACTCTTGGTAAGTTATAATAAGAAATATAATATTTGCGTGATATATTAACTTCACTCTTTCAAATAAAATATTTGAAAACATTCTTCAGAATTCAAAATACTTTTTTATTCAAAACAGACATATGGCTTATGTAAATTGAAGTACTGGACATAGTTTTTATAAATACTTGAATAATTTTCTATAAATACTTGAATAATTTTTGATCCAGAAAGACTTTTTAATTTACATTTATATATCAATATGCTAGAATAAAATTTATTTTCATATTATTGAAATAACAATTCAACCATTTGTGCATCAGAGTTGAGTTAATATTTATAGAATCAGAAAGAACAGTTATAAATAGGGCATTTCCCTTAAGCCCATAAAATTAGAGACAAGTTATATCAATAAGCATTATACTTTGTTTAACCTTAGAAAAATTATTTTACAAACCATTAAACTAGTAGCTGAATAGATCTAAACAAAAACAAGATTTGATAAAACCACAGAGTGTTGGGGCTGGGGCAATAGCTTAGAGGGTAGGACGTTTGCCTTGCACGTGGCCAACCTGGGTTCTATTCTCAGCATTCCATATGGTCCCCTGAGCACTGCCAGGGGTAATTCCTGAGTGTAGAGCCGAGATTAACCCCTGTGCATTGCCAGGTGTGACCCAAAAAGAAAAAAAAATACAGAGTGTTAGGAAATAAAACTACAAAATCAGCCTTCAATAAAAATAGACCCATAAGTTGTAATCTTTTTAATAAATGGAATATATTATTATAGTCAAAACTATTGCCAAAATTTCTACTCTTCTCATGGTCTATTCTTTTTAAATAAATTATCCAAACTTTGTGGTTTGATCAGGTGTTCAATGCAATGTAAATATTAACATCATTTTCCTTTCTATATTCACAAATAGGAGAAGTCCATTTAATACCTTAGGGTTTCAAAGGACTATTATAATTGACATTAGGGCTGGAGCGATAGCACAGCAGTAGGGCGTTTGCCTTGCACGCAGCCAACATCGCCGACCCGAGTTCGATTCCTCCGCCCCTCTCAGAGAGCCCGGCAAGCTACTGAGAGTATCTCTCCCGCATGGCAGAGCCTGGCAAGCTCCCCGTGATGTATTCAATATGCCAAACACAGTAACAACAAAGTCTCCAATGGAGACGTTACTGGGCCCGCTCGAGCAAATTGATGATCAACGGGAGGGCCTTTACTTTACTTTAGACTTTCCCATCCCTAGTAACTTCTGATATAAAAATAACTAATTATTATATATATTTTTATGATTTGAATAAATTCGTATGTTAACATGTTATTATAAACCCATATGCATTTTAGTTCTGCCTGAGGATAAAGTATAGAAGTAATAATTGTCCAGAACAGTCCACATCCACATTTTGATTTTCAATAAAAGTGATTAGAACTCTGCTCTTAGGATCAGATAGGGGGTAGAATCCACCTGAAAACTATATCTTAAGATTTTTACTGAAAAATATAGGAACTGAAAATAATAGTAGATAAACTATCTCATTTACACTTAAAAGCATTGATTCTGGATACTTTGTTGGAAATATTTTCTAAGGAACACAAAGTGGACAATTATTTCATGAATATCACTGTAGCACTGTAGCACTGTCCTCCCGTTGTTCATCGATTTTCTCAGGCAGACACCAGTAACATCTCCATTGTGAGACTTGTTGTTACTATTTTTGACTTATCAAATACGTCATAGGTAGCTTGCTAGGCTTTGCTGTGTGGGCAGAATACTCTCGGTAGCTTTTTGGGCTCTCCGAGAGGGGTGGGGGAATCAAACCCAGGTCGGCCACGTGCAAGGCAAATGCCCTATACTGAGTATGTGTGAGAAAGAAAGATCTGAACCATAATTTCAATGATTTAAAAAAAAAACTGTACTATTAGTGTACATTTTCAAATAGTGTTAGAGAAGATCCCAATCATTTAAAAAATAATAAGCATTTTTCTATTAGGTATTGTTTTTGATTTAATTTCTTACAGATATTAAATCATGGATAATTAGAACCAAAGTAAAGTAATATACTTCCGTAATGCATTAAGAAAGTATAATACATTAAGATAAAGAAGTTTAATGGAAAACAAAATTTGAGACTTACTTTTTTTTAACTGGGCCCGCTCGAGCAAATCGACGATCAATGGGAGGGCCTTTACTTTAAATGAGACAAATTCAGAAAATCATGTCTGAAATGCTGCTTTGCAAACTTATCACTCTGTTTAGTTATTTTCTAAGTGCTTTAATTTTTTCTTCCCTGACACTGTTATGCATTTCAAATTCACTCTAAGATTTGTATCCTGTTACTATTTCAAGTTCATAAAACATATCTAAAACCAAATTAATGTTTTATCCACATTTTGTTATACTATCAGATATTTATAAATTAAGACATCCTTACTTTTCTATCAGTCTACCAATTCACTGAAAAGTGTTACTTAAGTCTGATACTACAGATTATCTATTAAATGAGACACCCAAATTTCATTTTTGATTTCACTGTAAAATTCTAAATGCCACTCAAAGTGACAGATCAAGTCTGCTCTCTTTGCTCACAGACATATGCAAAACTTCCATGTTTTGAAATAATCCTCTGAGACAAAGGCTCACTGTGGTAAAGTTGGCTGTTTACTGGCCCTTTCAATGCAGCAGCTGTCTCACAACCTTTCACAGTCGTCTAGAATATAATCTGTCTCCTAGATGAAATAGCAGATTGATGAATGAATCCTGTGATTTCCAGTAGAATAAGAAATTTCAACTCCTATGTGTCAATCAAGATTTGACAACCTGGACATCTAAGGCATTTGGTGTTTCTGTTAGAGCAAGCCTCTGTAATTCAATCAAACACAGGTCAAATTGTGATCTTGTTGTTTATGGTTTGACATGGGTCCCACTTTCCCCAAGTGAGTAATGAAGAGAAAAGTACCATACAAAATTGTTGTACTGATTAAATAAGCTCAAAATTTTCCTCAGCATCTGAGACGTATTAGTGCCAAACAAAAAGAACTCACTTTTTAAAAAATTAGTTTTCACTCTAGTGACTGGGTTTGCATTTGTTTGTTCATTGTTTTGCCTTTGATACCACAGTTGAGTCTGTTCAGGGCTGACTTCGGGTTCTGATGTCAGGAATAATTTCCAGTGGTGGTCAAGAGACAATACATGGTGCTAGGGATCAAACCCAGGTCTGCCATATGCGAGGCAAGCACACTACCATCTATAATATGTCCCAGCCCTTGTTTTTCTGTATAAAAATGTCATTTAGTCTGGCAAACAAAGCCCAAACAATGTCTGAGAAAATAGGAAACAGACCAGATAAAAAATAACTAATAAATAAATTCCATCTTGAGACAAGAAGATGGTGTCAGAGGTAATGCACATACCTAGCATGTTCAACCCATAATGCCTCACTGCTGTTTTGATCTGCATCTTTCTAAGAAGAAAGGATAGCAAGTCTTGACTTCGAGGCTGTAATTGTTCTATGCATGTTTGTTATCCTCCATATTATACCCAATGTTTACTTGGGAATTCTTCTTGGTTTGGTTGACATTCATTTGGACCATGCAGTTAAGTCCTCTTGAGTAGGACTCTGACACAGGACTGGATGAACTTCTCTCTTTCTCTACGAGACCACTCTTTAGTGCTAAAAGCTAGCTGCCGGTGGAATTCTCAGGAATGTGAACACAGGATCACAAGACCATTAAGTTAATATAATAGAAATACATTTTTAATAATAGACACACATTAAAAACTTGAAGTAATCGCTTTCTGGCACAGAGAGTTCAAGGATAGCATAAGGGAACAAGACAGAACTCTTAAGGAATGTAGCTAAGCATTGGAATCTCATGCATGTTAGGATTCCTGTGTACCTATAATTCAGTTTTATCCTGTGTTATATAATATGATTTTTAGCAGGAAGTTTTACTAACATGCCAGTTCAGATGAAAAACATTTTTTTATTCAAATGACAAGCAAACATCAAATTAAAGTCACTCTATTTAGATAAACAGCCAACCTTTCATATGATAATTAAGGAAAAACAGACAAAATTCTACCAACATGACAGGGAAAGGTTGAAGTTCCTGACAGGGACTATAATCAAAATAAATTATTTTAGTAGTTAAGGAAAAAGGAGAGAATAAACGCTGGAAGCATCTGATTAATAAGGACAATGCTTATCCGTGGAACAAGGTATATCTGCATTATAAATTACATATGGAGAAAGAAGTAGTATATGATGTATTTAGGGTGTTAATGTTTTTTTTTGGAAATAAAGCAAAATAAGGTGGTCAGTGATTAAAAGGGAATCAGAAAATGTTTGAAAGTGTGAGTGATCATTTCTGGAAAATATTGTTAATTCCTTGAAATGAAATGTGAAATTTATGAACAAAAGATTTGTCTAATTCTATTACTTCAAATGTAATTTTTTTCTGTTGAAAGTTAAACAAGAGCAAATAGTATAAACCCAGGTTTGCATTCAGTGGATAAAAAGGAGGCTCAACATATTCAGCTACTGTTATTGGACCAAATAAATTAATAAATGAATTCAATATTAGAAAACAGAATACTTATTTGGGCAAGAATGTTTAAAATGTCCAGCATAACCCTTATTTTTTGGTCTTAAAAATGGTCTTCCACGGCATCTTTTTCTACACAAACCACCTCTTAGGACCACGCACACAAGATGGCTCCTTGGGAGTCTGAAATCACCAAAATCTAACCTTTTGCTTCATTGACACCAAAGCTCTTTCTTGACCTATCACTATGTCTATCAGCTGACCGGACCCTGAGTAGCAGGGGATCAGAATTTTGCAGTTACACTATCTTCTTACTCTGATCAACCCTAATTTTTAAAAGTTTTTTTTAAATTTTTTTTATTTTATAAAGTAGTTCACAATATTTGATTGCATTTATTATTCAAACACCAATCCCACCATCATTACACCTTCGCACCACCATATTTCGGGTGTTTCCATCCTGAACTCGAATCCCTGCCCCAAAGCGGAAACAAAATATCATTATATTTCCCTCTAGGGTTGGTTTTCTTCTACTTTGAATCCCATCAAATGTGGTGCAGTACTCTAGGAGTACAGTTAGGATGACTGCCATTCCAGGAAAAGGTTCACAGTAGATGAGGCTTGGCCCAAGTGTGTGGAGAGCAGCCATGAGCCTGGCTGTGGTTGAGGTTGTCAGTTTCCAGGGCTGAGTCCCTTGGGGTGGGGAGGGGTCTCGCTGGCCACCCTCTGGGGTGCCCCTAATGAAATAGCCTAACAAGATTCTGGCAGCATGGTTATGGCGAGTGTCATGTTACGATCCCTTCTGGGAGAAAAGGACATGCCATCTGGAGGGTGGCTGATGAGGAGATTATCTGGTGCCAGCCAGGGGTGGCTTATGAGCACGGCTGTTGAGTTACTAGAGACAGGGGCATAGAGGCAGAGGATCTCTGTTCTTGGTCCTGTTGAACCCAGAGTTCTCAGTCACAAAGTCCCGCTCACATGGGTTTTCTGACAACCCTAAATTTTAAATCAAGGAAAATCAAGTTATCTTTTCCTCTATACAACAATGCTATTTTATTTTGATAAACAATACCCATGAATAAAATTATGAATATAATTGAAGTTAGAGGTTTCTTCAATTTACTTTAGTTGCCCTAGGTGAGATTGACAATAAATGTGTTAATGAAGCAACATGGTTACATTTCTGTCAACTATGAAATATCAATTCATGGTTGATATCAATTCAATTATAAGGAAATTAAGGTAGGTAAATATAAATTATTAATTGATTAAAGGAAGTAGTTGAACAAATTTTAAATTAATGAGCTTCCTTTTATATTATGTACCTTGGAAATAGGTGTGTGGATATTATATGGTGTCTTAGTTTCATGATAAATGGTTCCTGGAAAGCTGAGTTGCATCTCCAGCCAGTTTTTGTCATATGACTACATTAATACTGAATGCGGGAATATATTAATTCTTCTTCCACTCCTCGCAAGTGAAAATAAGAAATGTGTCATCCTCAAAACAAGTCTGTAAACAGGTCAGCATGAATTTGAAAGCATGTTCATATAAATGAGGAAGAGAAAGAAAAAAATGAGTCCCTGCAGAACTTGAAGATTTATTGTGGCAGGAGGAAAACTGAATGCAGCTAGAAAAAATAGTTGCTTATTGCCTGTTTGTACAAATAAAACATTGTTTTACAGAAAAAAATTTGTAGAGTTAATATTTGATTAGAAATTAGTTAAAGCAGGGCAGGAGCGATAGCACAGCGGGTAGGGCGTTTGCCTTGCACACAGCCAACATGGTCGAACCGAGTTCGATTCCTCCGCCCCTCTCAGAGAGCCTGGCAAGCTACTGAGAGTATCTCACCTGCACGGCAAAGCCTGGCAAGCTATCCATGCTGTATTCGATATGCCAAAAACAGTAATAACAGGTCTCACAATTTGTTGTGAGATTTTACTGGTGCCTGCTCGAGCAAATCAATGAACAACGGGAGGACAGTGCAGTGCTAGTTCAAGTAAAGGACCAAGTAAACTAGAGAATCTTTGTCTTTGCAATAAACATATTTTTTCCAGTTGAAAGCTAGGTAAATTTATTATTATTATTATTGTTGTTGTTGTTGTTGTTACTTTTGCTAGGAGTTTGGGTCACTACACCTGATGATATTCAGGGATTACTCCTGTCTTTGTGCTAAGGGGTCAAATTTAGGACTACGTATGATGTCAGGGATCAAATTCAGGTTGACTGCATACAAAACAAACACTCTACATGCTGGACTATGTCTTCAGTCTTATCTCCTAAATTTTACTGAAATATATAGTCTTAAGAACATATAGTTACAGTGCAAAAATTAAATCTGATAAAACCATGTTGTATTATATTTCTAAGCATTTTAAGAAGTAACATTGGTCTGTCCTTGATCCTTCTGTAGGAATCTTAGGTTTATAGAGTTACACCTATCACGGTGCTCACCAAATTCCAGCAGGCACTCCTAATCTTCTGTGTTTATCTTTAACCTCTCCTTTGTGCTCTTTTTCCCCTATCTGTTAATCGCTAATATTCCCAAATCAGACCCTGTGACTTGTAAAGTCAAAATCTTCAGTATTCTGGATTTTGTGTATGTAAGTGAAGTATTGCGATTTTCTTTCCTTTATGTCATTTTCATAGTTTACTTTCGAGCAATGAACTTCTTGCGTAGACACAGAGGACGGTCAATGCTATGCTTTTGTAATTTGGGAGATGACTCTGAATAATGTTTATTTCTGAGTATCATATTTACTAAACTTAAGCCTCAGTTTCCCTTAGTTCCTAACACCCCCAAAAGGGGGGTCCTGGTCAGGGACTTAGAAGGACTCTGGCAAGCTGTAAGCTACCCTGGCATTGACAAAAGACAGGCGAAGCATTGTAAGAAGCATAAGTTAAGAGCCAGTCTGTCATAACCCAAAAAGAAGTACTGAATAAAATCCCTGCTGGGGTTAGGAAAGACTAACCTGGCCCGAGGACTGTAGTCTGGTATAAATAGTGAAATTTCCCCAGGAAGAGTCACCCTTTAAGTGATATTAAGATACAAGATAGAATAGAGTGACAGAAATTTTACTAAGAAAGGAAAATAGTATATTGCCATGTATGTTTGAAGCAGGCTTACATAAGAGCAGTAGTAGCAGTCAAGTGATGTCACGCGGGTTTTGATATGACTATATTTCTCTTTTTTACCCTGTAATTTCCTGCAATCCTTATCTCTTATTGCATCCATACAAAAATGACTATAAATATTATTAAGAAATAAATTCAAGATGATTGTTTAAATGGATACTTTCTAAGTGAAGGAGAAAGCAATACATCCTTAGATAGAATTCTGCCCTTGGGCGGATCTTCTAGCATAAATCTGTAGTGCTGAGCATTTAGATGAAATTTTGTCCTTGAGTAATTATCCCAGAAGAACTTCCCTTGAAGGAAGGTCTTTACATCTGTTCACTTTTTATGATAATGTTTAACCACACCCATGTGTAATTGCTACTCCCAACCCTTCTTGATTTCTCTATAACTAACACTCTGAGACTTGAACGAAGTTGATTACCAACCAGCCTCGTGGTCCCCATTCCTTTGTTCATTTATCACTGTCAGCTGACCAGGGGGTTGGTGATCAACCCTGAATTCACAAAGGAATTTTTGGGTCACCTCGGTAGGCCAGTAATCATGCCAGAAGAGTGACAAGGACAATATTAGACAAGTGTGAAAAATGTCATTAATTTGATGGACAGATATATCAATATACTTCGGGGAAATTTTAAGAAACCTAAATGTTACTGGACGTTCATTAATAGGAAAACTGACAATATAATGTCTTAGGTATTGTCTTGCAAGAGAGAATCACTTCAGAGATCCAAGATAGTATAGAGTGACAGAAATTTTGAGAAAGGAAAATAGTACAATGCCGTGTACGTTTGAAGCAGGCTTACATAAGAGTAGCAGCAGTTGAGTGATGTTATGTGGGTTTTCATCTGACCATCTCTCTTTTGTTCCCTGTAATTGGCAATTCTCTAGGTCTCCCTCTGCTCTATTATATACATATGTCTGTTAACCAATTTTGGATTCTTCCGTGGTTATAAAAGCAAAATCCACAGAGTGTATATTTGAAGGAACAGGGTGTCAAAACTGTAATGTAGATAAGGCCAGGCTTAAAATACAGGAATTTAAGTCTTTCTTCTTAAATTCCATGAGTTGTAAATTCTAACTGTATGCAGGGTAGCTTTATATTCTTTCAGATATGTTAATCTGCAGAAATCATTAATTCTGGCAACCTTTGATCTTGAGATCCCATGTCCATAGGTATATTGATTCTAAATGGTTTTCCCTGTATAAGTATTCTGGGGAAAGGCATTCAGGTGATCTATGACAGTACATATGTTGTAGGTAGCATGTGATATTTTTGTGGAATATTTGTTCACCCAACCCATTGACAATATATTTTTATTTCTTAAAATTTCAAAGTTTCAATTTAGATAGTAAAGAGTCGGTGAAATTTATACTTAGGATTATTAGTTGCTGTATTATATTAAAAGCTCACCAATCAGAACTAAAATCATGGTCTGGTTCTATGATTTTAAATTATCACTATCACTGTCCTCCCGTTGTTCATCGATTTGCTCGAGCGGGCCCAGTAACGTCTCCACTGGAGACTTTGTTGTTACTGTGTTTGGCATATTAAATACATCACGGGTAGCTTGCCAGACTCTGCCGTGTGGGCGAGATACTCTCGGTAGCTTGCCGGGCTCTTCGAGAGGGGCAGAGGAATCGAACTCAGGTTGGCCATGTTGGCTGCATGCAAGGCAAACGCCCTACCACTGTGCTATCACTCCAGTCTATCTCCTTAAATCATTTCACTGTTTACTAGATACACTATGACCAACTGCTTTCAATTAAGGTGTTCACTATTTTAGAAAACAGAATCACCATTTTGAAAATGTCTTGCTTTGTATTCAAATCTTGCAAGCTATTTAAAAATATCTCTACCACTTCCCCATAATGAAACATATTTTATTTTAAATATCTTATTCTAGTTTATTTAATATGGCCGAATATGTTTAAATTTTTGTTCTGATGTAGAAAGTACAAAGTACATATGTACAAAGTTACTTCACCCACCACCACCAAGTTACCCCTGACTCTCCATCCTTATTCTTATGTCATCTCAGGCCCAAACTTTATTCTTCTCCTCCCCTCTGACTCTGTTGGCAAAGTTTGTGACACAAGTCTAGTTATTTTCACTGCTTGGTAATGACTGTTCAATAGATGAGTGAAATTACCAGGTATTTGATTCTCTGTCTCTCTGTTCGTCTCAATTAGTTTTCCTTCCTTCCTTCCTTCCTTCCTTCCTTCCTTCCTTCCTTCCTTCCTTCCTTCCTTCCTTTCTTCCTCTCTTTCTCTTTCCTTCTCTTTCTTTCATTTATTTTTGGACCACATCCAGTGATGTTCAGAGATTACTCCTGCCTTTGTGCTCATGAGTGACACTGAAAGTCCTCAGGGGCCATATGTGTTGATGGGATCTATCTAGAGTTGACTGTAAAGAAAACACCTTAACTCTTATAGCCTATACTATCTCTTCAGTTTTGTTAGTGTGTTTCTTAACTGTGCGTGGATTGCTTTGCCCAAAGAACTTATTCTGCTTTTCTGAGCTGACCATCACTACTATTTAGTTATTCAGTTATTTATTCATTTTTTTCCGCATTACCTGAAATCTTGTGTGAGGTTCACTCTGAGCATCTGGAAAGTGACCTGGAGCATGGTGGTGGTTGGGCAGTGGAGGTCAGCTGCCAAGGCTGGGTCAGTGCGGAGGGCTCTCATCTATCCCACAGCCTGGCGTGGAGTCTGGTGGCATGGTTCTTGGAGCCATATTTTATACTCCTCTGGTAGGAACATCATGAATTCTGGAGGATGGCAGATGAAATTATCTGGTGAATCCAGAGTCTAAAGTCACAAGGTTCTGCATTATCTGGGTCCCATGGGACTTAATGTGTGAGGCTCGGCCTGAGAGTCCAGACTCTGGACTCAGGGGGACACAGACAGAAACCCTCTGTCTGCCTTCCCCAGTCTCCGGTAACTCAGGGATCACATCCTGTTGCCACCAGATAATCTCCTCATCGGCCACTCTCCAGTACTCATGGATGCTCCTCCCAGATGGGAGTATAAAAGAAGGCTCCCAGAACCATGCCACTGGAATCTGCACCAGGCTGTGGAGTCAGTGAGAGCCTTCCCCATCCCAAGAGACCCAGCCCTGCCAGCTGACCTCCACTGCCCAACCACCGCCGCACTCCAGGATTCTTTCCAGACATTATAAGACACTTTATAAGACACATTATAAGGCACTCCCTACCCATTTATACCTCTCAGAGAGCCCAACAAGATGCCGAGAGTATCCTGCCCATATGGGCAGAGTCTGGCAAGCTCCCTATGTTGTATCCAATGTGCCAAATATAGTACCGACAATAGGTCTCATTCCCCTGACCCTGAAAGAGTCTCCAACTGTTGGGAAAAGATGAGTAAGAAGAGGCTGCTAAAATCTCAGGGCTGGGAGGAATAGAGATGTTACTAGCTCCTGCTCGAGTAATTCAATGATTAACAGGATGCCAGTGATACAGTGACTCATTTTTGAGTCACATCCAGTCATACTCAAGCTTACTCCAAGCTTACTCTTGGATTTGGGTGTCTTTGCCAAAAGAGAGCTTATTCTGTTGTTCTGAACCTATCATTGCTACTATTTATTTATTTATTCATTCAGTGTTTGAACAACACTCTGGCTGTGCTCAGGAATTACTCTTGACTTCTGGGGATCACTCCTGATGGTGCTAGTGGGACCAAGCTGGTGTTGTGCTCAAAGTCTGTCTCATGCAGAGAAAATGCACGTGCTATATATTCCCTCTATTATCTCTATCCCCAAACCATTTAAAAAGCTTTTCTCCTTTAACTATATGTCAAAAGGAGAAATAAAATCGGACTATTTACTTTTTGAGTAACATATTACAAAGTTTACTACTATTTCTGTGTATTTCTGTTTTAAGATTTTTAAAATAGTGTTTCTTCTGACTAATTCGAGTGAATTCTTTCCTTACCTTGATTATGTTTAGTTTTATGCTTCCCGCTGGCTATTTTATTCCTTGGTTGGAAATCTGATTTGTATGGCATCCTTGTTTGTGTCTCTAATGCCCTTATGTTATTAGTGATGAATGACTAGAAATAGCAAACGAATTAGAAAGATTTCTCGAGAGACCTTCAACCTTGACAAAAATAAAACAATTAAAATATTATGACAATCTATAATTAAAAATGCTAAGATGACTCAGAAAATATACTTAGTTATAAAACCAAGTTGGATTTACTTTTTCTTCCTAAGGAATTAAAAATAAAATTTTAAGAAGTCATTTCTTACTATAATAACTATGTTCACCAGTCTGGAAAAACATCACATTCCAAAGTTAATTACAGTAGAATATCTATGTGGATATGGTTATGTTAAGTTTACATCCATTATCACTTCAGAGGATACCGATATTTTCAATGAGATGTTTGTTGCAATAGCAGCAAATTTTAATTTATAATTCTCATATATAATAGTTAATTTTATCACAGATTTTTATTCTTCTTCATAAATTTGATTAAGATGAATCTTATTTAGTGAACACAGCAACAATATGAGACAGATATTATTATCAAGCTATATCTTTTCATATGGCAATTTTTTTCTCATTTAATAACCCATTAAAACTTCTCTCTCACAGTCTGGGTTAGATCACCTGCATAACATGGAGTGATCCCAAAGTGCAGAGGCAGGGGTAAGTCCAAAGCACTTCCAGGTGAAATCATATACATATATATGTATATATATATGTATATATGGTTAGATTTGGTTTGAATTTTATATATATATATACTCAGAACTTATAAATATATAAATACATTATATATAAAAGTATATATAGAGATATATAGATATACATTTGTATATTTTTTAATATACATATATCTAAAACTAGTGATTTTAAACATGCATTTCATTTTCCTCATGAACATATGGGTCAAAAGTTTGATCAAAGTTTTTTTCAGGAAAGTTTCCCATAATCAATAGAATATGCAAGCATCAGGAACTGGTAAAACCTTCCTCCAACCCTAGATGGGTTCTACATTAATATGCCTATCGCCTTTTTTTTATTTTTATTTTTTTGAGGGTTGGGGGAATGCCCAGCAGTGTTCAGACTTTATTCCTGGTTTATTTCTCAGGGATCACTCCTGGCAGGTTCAGGGGACAGTATGGGATGCCGAGGATCAAATCTGTGTCAGCACATGCAAGGCAAGTACCCTATCCACTGTGCTATCCTCTGGCACTATTCTTTTCTGCTTCTTTCTTTCTTTCTTTCTTTCTTTCTTTCTTTCTTTCTTTCTTTCTTTCTTTCTTTCTTTCTATGGCATGCCTTCCTAAAGAGCCTCCCAGTGCAGTTTGCACCTTTTAGCAACTGCATTAATAAAAGCAAGAATGAAAAGACAGTAAGTCTGCAATTACCATCAATCATAGAAGTCAGAAGAGCACCCCAAGGAATGTTTCTGATGTATCACAGCACATAGACCTTTATAACTGCCAAAGGCAGTTCTTTTTTTTCCTAATCACTGTGTTATATGGTGTCCAGATGAATAAATTTAATACAGAAATATAAAACAAAAATTTATTTTAGTACTATATAATTAAGGATGTACAAAGGCCTGATGTTATACCTTGTTTGGAATATTAATTTGCCTTTGTTTTTTTCACAGGGCTGGAGCGATAGCACAGCGGTAGGGCGTTCGCCTTACAAGCGGTCAACGTGGCCGACCCGAGTTCGATTCCTCCGCCCCTCTCGGAGAGCCCGGCAAGCTACCGAGAGTATTCGATATGCCAGACACAGTAACAACAAAGTCTCCAATGGAGACGTTACTGGGCCCGCTCGAGCAAATCGACGATCAACGGGAGGGCCTTTACCTTTACCTTTTACCTTTACAGAAATTTTTAGCAGAGCTTTATTTATAGGCTCTGTGGGGGAAGATAGAAAGGTTATAAAGTAATCGAACCCATTTTGTGTGTGTATTAATATAAGCTTAGGTAGCACTATAGCACTGTCCTCCCATTGTTCATTGATTTTCTCGAGAGGGCACCAGTAATGTCTCCATTGTGATACTTGTTGTTACTGTTTTTGGCATATAGAATATACCATGAGGAGCTTGCCAGGCTCTGTCGTGTGATGAGGAACTCTCGGTAGCTTGCTGGGCTCTCTGAGAGGGAGAGAGGACTCAAACTCGGGTCAGCCGCATGCAATGTGAACTCCCTACCCGCTCATTCCAGCCTCTGAAGTATACAACTCAAATAATCACATGTGCAGGTCAAGCTTGTATTTTAAACAATCCTCAAAAATCACATGATGGGGAAGCAAAGTTTTAGAAATACCTTTTAGTTTTCTAATCTATCTCCTATTTCCTTTAATAATCCTTGAGACAAAACTCTTCTGCCAGAATACTTTGATCTCTAAATTCCTTTTACCACAAGTACATATTTTGTTGTCTGGATGTACTTAATTCACAAGGCATTCAAAACTTTTAACTTGTATGTGTTAACTTCCTAACTTCAAAACTGAAATCAGCATATTTGCAAGTTATCACTATTTGCAGCTCTTAATTGACCTCTGCTGAGAAAAGGTGGAGGGAGGAGAAAGGGGGATTGAGGTAAGGGCCTAGGTGTGATTGATCATTTACATAGATAAACATTTGGTAAAGGAAATTCTCTTGGGGAGATCAACTCAAAAAGACAGTCTGTCTCCCAGGCACATCAATGTTGCTTTTATCTTTCCCTCTAGTTGTATGAATTATCAATACTTGCAGTTGTTTGGAGAAACACAATAAGAGACAAGGGCTGGAGCAATACAACAGCAGATAGGGAGTTTGCTTTGCATTCGGCCAAACTGGGTTCGATTCCTCCATCCCTCTCTGAGAGCCTGGCAAGCTACGGAGAGTATCTCACCCACTCGGCAAAGCCTGGCAAGCTACCCGTAATGCATCCAATATGCCAAAAACAGTAACAAGTCTCACAATGTGTTTTAAGACTTTATTGGTGCCCGCTCGAGCAAATCAATGAACAATGAATGGGAAGACAGGACAGAACAGCAAGAGATAAAGATCCCAACACTTTGTTCTCTGAGAGCAAGCAATGCTTTTACGATAAATCCTAGACTAAGTCCTCATGCCACTTCAGCCTGTCCTTCCCCATGGGGGGGGATCCTCTGTCTCTGACTCTTCCTCAGATTTCCTTGTGACTTCTAGCTGAGATCTATTTCAGCTGAACCAGGAGGATGAATTTTACTCCAGATGAGGCCATAGCAGGAACCAGACTGTATTATTAGATCTGTCATCTGTTAAAATATAAGCATAGACTTGGCTCTTACAAGGAACAAGAAGGACTGGCCAGTGAATGGCAGTTTGTATTACCAGACCATCTTGTAGTCAGATCTTTGCAGGTAACAAAAGAAATAGGATTATCAAAGCAGAGGAGTCAGGAACATGCAAGATCATATGATTAACCTAAGAAGTATGCCACTAAGGCAGCCTATCCTTATGTCATGTAATGAGAATATTAGCTTCCTGCCTCAGAACTAGTCGACCTTAAGATGGTAGGATCTGGCCCAACTTGGAAAAAGTTTTGCCAGCTCATATCAACTAAAGAGCTTTCCACACACACACACACACACACACACACACACACACACACACACACACACCACATACATACATATATATACACACATATATATACACACTACTATATATACTACTTACTTGTATATGTTTTTTTAATAAGCAGGAATATAAAGTAGTATAGTAGTGTATATATATATACATATATATATTACTTACTTGTATATGTTTTTTTAATAAGCAGGAATCTGGCTGGTTATGTTGGGAAATGGAGGGGCCAACTCCAATGTCCGACAGGACTAGCTTTGCCCTGGGAACTGACCCTTCCTTTATCAATCTATCAGTTTTCTCCCTGCCATTTTTGAAGGGTTGGATCGATCCATCAACTGCAGACGTGTTCACATGTATGCATGATGTTTTTGGCAGTCTATTGTCTGTCTGTCTGTCTGTCTGTCTGTCTCTGTGGAACACTCGAGTGTTAGAGCCAGTTTGAAGTCAGTAATTCTTAAATCTGGACAAACATAATTATCAAGAGAGGTTAGAATGATATGAAGACCAGCAATTTAAAAGGTCTAGGTATTTCTGGAGCTTGTTAGATCAGGTTTGGACAAAGATTTCTAATCAGAATATGGCACCTACAAAGAAATTGAAAATTCAATCTAAGTTTCTTAATGGAGGAACATTAATAGTTATTGATAGTTGAAATTTTAGGAAAAACTACAGAACTATAGCCAGAAACTAAAGTGAAATAAGAGTTCAGAGAATGTAAGGCTTTATCTTACAAGTCTCAGTCAATTTTAATCAAAAACAAATTAGGCCATTTTACAAACAATAGAGGTACAGAAACCATTAAAATAAAGTTTCCTCATGTTTTCATAAACAGTGGCAGTTCAAGTACTTTCTTATGCTAATACCAAAGTTTGGTAAGGACCAAGGGCCTTTTTCTGTGTCTGAAAGCACGTTTGTACTCTTGTGGAATTGTCTCATTATTGGAAATAACTAAGGCACAAGGACTATTGTTTAAAAGTGTGTATTTGTTTGTATCTGCATTGGATTAGACTATTTGGCCTATTTGGCCAAATATTAGACTATTTGGAAAAAAATCTTGAAAATTGAAATAATTGTGTACATGAAAACAGGTTCAAGGAGTAATGGTTTAGTTTAAGGAATGAGTTTCATGAATTGTAAAACTGGTTGCAAAACATCCCTCCAGTGTTTTATTTGATCTCTGAGACTTTTGGTAACTAAATTTCTAGAGCTACTCACTGTCACTATCACTGTCATCCTGTTGTTCATCAGTGCCTCCAGCAGGCCCCAGTAACATCTCCTTTTTCCTAGCCCTGAGATTTTAAAAAGTACCACATTCAAGGCTCTCTCAGGGTCAGAAGAATGATACCCATCATTATTACTGGTTTTTGGCATATTGAATATGCCACAGGGAGTTTGCTAGACTCTGCTGTGTGGGCAGGATACTTTTGGTAGCCTGCCAGGTTCTCCAGAGTAAGAAGTAGATGATAAAATATCGCACGGCCACAAATGCGGGCACTTGCTTCCAAGAACAGGGTTTTATAGTCTCTGGGTCTTGGCCGTTGATGGGATTACACAGCGTCGGAGGTAGTTGGTGGGTGTAATGCCTGAAGGGTTGGATCCTTACTGATAGATTGGGGATCTGGAGGAGGCCCCAGTACCAATCCGAGCAGGCTTGAA
The DNA here is from genome assembly GCF_029834395.1 of Sorex fumeus. Lineage (NCBI taxonomy): Eukaryota > Metazoa > Chordata > Mammalia > Eulipotyphla > Soricidae > Sorex > Sorex fumeus. Next base: position 57,813,178 of record NW_026606065.1, read on the forward strand.
GTTCTACGCCCTAGGTCTCGCATACCTGGGTTCCTCAGCCGGTTCCTTCATGTGTGAGGCTCGTCCAAACATGTGGATAGTGGTCTTAAGCATGGCTGTGGCTAGAACCAGAGGTCTTCAGCTGCCGGGACTCTGCTCGGGATTGGGAGGGAAAGAATTATAATAGGTTAATCTCAGATATAGTTTGATGTCACAACACTGTGTATTCCCAGCTCAGCTAGTTAAAGACAGAATTTCCAGACCCTCCCTAACCTCAAGAGTTAATTCTATTCACACTTCTGCCTACAAGATAAGACTTACTAATGTAGTTGATTTTCTTTTGCAGGTTTCAGGTTCTTAGAATTTTGTAAATGAGAGAGGGCTTGGGAAACAATTGAATTGATTCTTATATTTGCATTAAAAAGAAAAAAAAAGCTTAGATAGGTTTTGAAAATTCCCTGTATATCACAGTCATGGTCACGGTCCTCCCATTGTTCATTGATTTGTTCGAGCGGGCCCAGTAGAGTCTCCATAGTGAGACTTGTTACTGTGTTTGACATATTGAATACGTCACAGGGAGCTTGCCAGGCTTTGCTGTGTGGGCGAGATACTCTCAGTAGCCTGCCATGCTCTCTGAGAGGGGTGGAGGAATAGAACCCAGTTCGGCTGGGCCAGCTGTGTGCAAGGCAAATGCCCTACCGCTGTGCTATCACTCCAGCCCTTCCTGTATATGCAAAGAAAAATTTGAATTGTTCATAATCTAGGGAAAGTTGTTTAAAGTCTGTCTTTAAAACATTCTATGGCATTTACGATCTTGCAACTAAAAAGAAAAATTATACAACATCCATGGAACAATTTTTTTTAGCTATGATATTTAATGAAGTATATTATACATTCCTCTGTGATAAATATTATCCCAATGTTGCATGATAAATTTCAATCAGGAAATGTTTTCTTTGTGGATAAATTACTTTGATAGTGGTATCTTCTAGTATTTCTTCTTTGTAAATTATAAGGGAACAATCTTAAGCCTGTGGTTTAGGAGCAAAGATCTGAGTGAAAGATAACTGTAGAGACATTTTTAAGAAATTGCTAAGACCTATTTTGAGCCACCCTTTTCTAGGCATTCCTGGAGCTCCTACATACTACCAATTCTATAACAAAATTGGAAAATTATCCTTTATTTTGTTAAATTGGATTTATCATGGAAGTACAATCAGCTGGTTTTATATTCAGCTTCTGTTTAGATCTCATTAGTGATATGTTTGATACACGTAGGTTTTTGATTTCAAAAAAGCATCATTATATTCTTTGGAAAGAAAAGGAGAATGAATTTGGGAGTAGGCAACTAAAATTTTGTATTCATTAGGAGATGATTCACATGCTCATAGGAGAAATATTCATAGTGCTATAGCAGTCTGGATGCAATTGAGTGAAACGTGCAGCGGAAGAAATCTTGATAAAGTGGGAAACCTGTCATGGTCTCTGAATCTTAGGAGATATAAAAACCAAGGCAGAGTGGAGAAGGCAATGCCTCTAAGTCTGCTTAAGTGACTCGTGGGTGGTATTTCTGCAGAAGTATGTCAGCATCTGGGTTATATTCACCGATCTAGGATATTTGAATGTGACTGTAGACAGTTTCATTTGTTCCTCAGGATATCTGATATGACTCCTAGAAACGATATCATAAAAAATAGAGTCTGGAGAGGTAGACAAGTGCATAGGATTCATCCATTGCATTTATTTTATCTGGGTTCAACTCCTGGCATCCCATGTGGTATCCTAGTACTGAGCATACAAGTAGCCTTTGCAAGGCAACATGCTTTATATTATAGTTATCCAAAGGAGGTTTGTATTTCTGGAGTAGTATTAGAATATTCATTGTTTCTGTGAGGTCTGGGCCAACCAGGGATCATCCAAAGGGGACAAATATAGGCCAGTTCCCTGACAGTTGTGTCGGACTAGCCTCCCTCAGAGCATACTTTCTGCTTTCCAGCTCTGAACACACTCAAAAAAATGGTATTTTCCTGGAGGAGAAAAAAGTTGGGTATATTTGATATCTCCCAAATTTATGCTATGTTCCTTGGATCTAGTTATCAAATAAAATTAAAATGCATGGAGAAAGTATTGATAATGGGGAAATCAGTCATTAGTTGTCAACCACTGCATTCTTGAAAAGAAAACTGTAGTATACCACTACAAATTAGTTACTTGAGATAAACCTCTAACCAGTTTTTAGACATATAGTCAATGTGGATTGTTCAAGAGGAACAAAAGCAAACAAGAGTTAATTACAAATCTGGATTTCTTAGCTCCCTGTAAAATAGTTTTATTCTCTTAACTCTTAAATTATCTCCAAGTAAATGTGAGCTGATTTCCAGGTCATTTCCTTCTCATTTCTCCTACTACTTAACAGTAAAATTCAGATGAAGAAATATTAATGCGTCTTATAATGTGCAATGCTCAGTTCTGATTTTATGTGTTTCCTGTTTTGTTTGAAAGACATTCCTTTAAATTGGGTTAAGTGTAAGCCACTAAAATGATTATGCCATGGTATATTCACTATGCAAGTAGCTTGTAACATGAAATATTTCTAATGAAATAGGATTATATTTACCAATATTAGATTTAGGAAGAGTAATAACTTGGATGAATGGAAGAAAATAAAACTTTTTTTGTATAATTGATTCTGTAGATCTGCAGTGGCCTTGATCTATATGAGACTAGTTAGCAACATCAATTGTGTCAGAACTAAATAGAGGAATTACAGATTTTGTTTTCTAATGAACCAAATGTTACATTGCCCCACACAAACACATTGTTATAATGAACTGAAGAGTAGTTAGTGATATGATTCCTTGAGTTATGAAATCAAAATTAGAATTCCAAGTTGTTTTCTGGTTTTCTTGGATGAACTTGAATGTCTAAAACAATCATACAGAATAACAATGCTGTGGTGAATATCACAATCATATAGCTTAACAAAACTCTGGTATTAGATTCGTTTTTAGTTAATAATAACTAAAATTTCAAAGTTGCAAAGTCTTAAATTTTATTTCACTTTCATGCATATAAAATATACCAAGAGATATGTTTCTTAGTTCTAATGTATTCAACCCTGACATCAGAATCAGTTGCTTCCAAACTCTTTTTTGAACATTCTCAAGTCATGGCCTCATTTATAATGAATGATTCAGCTTCAGTGCAATGATCTTATCCCAGATGAGCCAGTATGATGATATAGAAGGAAAAGGACAAAACAAATTATCCAGGAATAACACACTCTACTTCATAAATTCCCCTCATTTCATAATATTCATTAATATTTCTATGCCTAGACAAGAATAACCAATGCCTTTCATCTATAAAACAAGTTCTAACTAACATACACAACTAGTTGCATAAAAACACATAGAAAAACACCTATCATAGAGGCAGGCAGGGGGTAGGGGCTGGGGTATGATATGAGGGAACCTGGGGGCACTGGTGCTGGGAAATGTACACTGGTGGAGAGATGAATGTTGGAATACTGTATGATGGAAATCCAATCATGAACATCTTTGTAATGGTCTCTCTCATAGTGATTCAATAAAAAGTTTAAGAAACCCACAGATACCATTTATTATATGAGATAGTTATAATATGTATTCTACTGCCATATTGTAATTAAGCTTTACATATGATAAACATTGATTTATGTTTTGACACCTTCCATTGTGTTTTATGCTTGTGTTTTGTTTTGAGACCACACCTGGCATTGCTTAAAACTTACTCCTACTCTGAGCTCAGGACCATTCCTGGAAATGTTTGGGGACCATATAGGATGCCAGGGATTGAACCTAAGTTAGCTGCATATAGGTAAGTTTCCTACCTGCAGCACTGTTGTTCTGGCCCCTCATTAAAAAAAACACTGCACAATATTTTACTCTAGCAAGGAGTGCACAAATTACATAATGTTTCTATTGATAGGTATAGAACTTTTTTTTATCAGGAGAAATAAAATAGTTTGGTGGTTAAGCATTTATTTATCACACCAATTGATTAAATCTGATTTTCAGAAGTGCAATTTTCTGCTCCAAATTTCTGAGAATATTGGCAAGATATATTTGATATACTTTATATTTATCATCAAGTGAATTTTGTTCACAGCATTAATGGTAGGATGAAGACAACAGCAACTCCCTTGCTACCATTGTATAATACACTATTTAAAATATTCAACATTTAAAATGCAAAAGTTTAAATACATATTTGATGGTGCCTTTCTGGGCTTGTCTGTGAATGCATTTGCTTACTAGTTGTTTTTGTTATTGCTGTTGTTTTGTTTTAAAGAAAATTTTTAAAATTTTTGTAAACCAAGCGTTAAAGGGAATTTTTGACTGTATCAGCTTGTGGACTACCTCATGACTTTTATTAAAGAAACATTAGGATCATTTCCAGTGAGGTTTTAAGCAGGGATTGCTTGTGTGTCAATCAAAGCACAGCAAATTCAATGTCAACTTTAGAGTTTCAAGTTAGAGAACAGTTTCAAAATTGCCAAAATAGTCACATCTGGGATTCCCTTGAGTGTGGTTCTGCACTTGAGTTTAGATCATATTATATACCTCATAGAAATTAGGCTGTTTCAACATATACAGATAGAGAGGTTTACCAAGACCCTAAGTTTATACCTAAGTTTAACCTAAGTTTACCAAGAACCATAGTCACTGTGAAAAATTGTTCTTGTCAATTAACCCATTTTTCCATTCTTCTCAACATGACTATTACTATCAATGTTTGTTGTTACCAAAAGCATGAGGTAAGATGGAGACATGTCCTATTTCCTGAAACATACAATAAGTTAAGAACTTTCCCAGAAAATGTATAATGGTTCAAACTATCATTTCAAGAAAGGTCAGAGTTCATGGACAATGGCATGAACACTAAACATTAGATTGTCTAGTACTTTCCACCATGAGCAAGGCATTTATTATTTCCTTATATGAGGAATGCACACAGTATGCTCCTGTAAACTGGTCAGCATTACAAGTTCCCTTTTCACATGATAGTTAAATGTGCCTCAGAGGAATAAGAAAAAAAAAAAAAGATTTGTTTTGCACTGAGATGGCCCATGTTCATGGATTCTAAAGGCTAAACTCCAGGCCCAAATAAGGGTCAGGTTTCAGTTAAATGGCAAATTCTGGTGCAGAGAATGATCTTTACTTGCAGTTGAGGAGGGGAGCAGGCAGAGTTATGCATGGTAAGGTGATACTGAGCACAGACAAGTTATGGTAATGTAGGGCCCAAATAAGGTAAAGCAGAATGAGATTCAGGTTACCCTGATGATGGTATTGAGCAAAAATCAGGGACAAGAACCAGACTTCTCTTCACAGGAATCAGGTTTTCCCTCTTAAAAATGGGTACACGGACTGGAGTGACACTACAGCAGGTAGGGTGTTTGCCTTGCCTGTGGCCAAACTGCTTTCTATCTCTAGCATTCCATATGCTTCCCTGAGCACCGCCAGAATAAATTCCTGAGTGCAGAGCCAGGAGTAACCCCTGAGTATCTTCGGGTGTGACCCAAAAAGCCAAAAGATAAATAAAATGGATGCATAACTAATAAATGGTATGGAATCATGCCATATTATCTATCTAATCTAACTGGCTATTTCTGCATGTCTCAGGTGCATTATATTTTAATACAAATCTAAATGTTGTAAGCAGTAGTCAGTGTTTGGGTATGCATGGGATATGGCATAATAGATAATGGCTTTGTCTTCAGGGAAACATCAGAAAAAATCACTACCAAGATTTTGTACCAACATGTCCTCAAATTAGGACAGTGAGGGACAGCAGCAGATTCTCATGTCTGGGAGCTGCTCTTTAACTTCTTCTAAGTCTTCTGGAAATGAGTCTAACTTATAATTGAGAGATCAACAATGCAGATGTCTAAGATAAAAATGAAAAGACATGACACTTGGATTTGTAGTCCTAAAACTTGGCTAAGAGGAGGCAGAGGGCTTAGCAATAGAAACAAAACAAACCAACCCCAAATCCCTTTGCTATTAAAATGCACTTTCTTTTTATCCCCTGTACTTTCCCAACTGCTTCCAATTCTTTAGCAACTCCCTACAGAAAGGCAAAGCTTTGACATTTTCTGGGCATCAAAGAAAAATCTTTTTGCATTCAACATGAATCAGCCAGAAAGGAAAATCCCATACAACTCAACACAGTGATAACTGTCATGTCACATAAGTTCTGAATCTGAAGTAACTTTAAAATCGCCTCACTTAATGGAACCTAATTTTTTTCCAAAGTATAAATGAAAAGACTTTTCTCTGATTACTAAAGCAAGATGTTTTTATGAAGGATACTAAAAGTTAGTGTTCTGCCAATCCTATTTAGGATGACTCGAGTGAACAACTTGTAGATGACAGACAATAGGCAGATCGGGCGATAGTTGCCAATGTCATGGATGTCTCCCTTCTTGAACGGTAGTACGGTCCTGCTGGTTTTCCATTGGGACGGAACCTTGCATTCAGACAGGTAGTGAGTGAAGAGCCGAGCCAGTGTATTGATGAGTACTGACGGCAGGTTCTTCAGGTGTTCAGGTCTGATCTTGTCTGGGCCGGGTGCTGTTTGTTTCTTTACCGACGAAATGGCATGTCGGATTTCGGAAGGGAGAACGTTGGGAAGGACATATCCATCCTGTAGAATTTGGTATGTCGGCAAGTGGACATGGCTATCGAAGAGATTTGAGTAGAAGTCATGGATAATCTTCTCCATTGCCGTTCTGGAGGATGTGATGGATCCATCAGGACTTCGGAGTGCAGTCATCTTGGTCTTGTAGTTGGCGAAGGACAGGCGGGCGTTATGAATACTTTTCCCGGCTTCTGCCGCATCTACCAGTACTTCTGCTCTTCTCTCTTTGAGGTCTTCCTTAATCTCATCTCTGCATTGCTTTGTGAGCTCGGACGTTAGCTTGCGGTTGCCTGAGGCATGCGCCAAACCACGCTGGTGAATTAGCTCAAGAGTTTTTGAAGATAGGTGATTTTTTGTGGCTATCTCTCTCTTGGCGTTCCTCGCACATTCATGGGTATGCTGAACCAGTCGATCGTATTCCTCATCAATGTTGTCAACAATGGCACCTTCCCATGTTGCCGCAATAGTACCAAAGAGTTCCCAGTTGGTGGGCATTCTGGGAGTTCTCTTTTTGAACTTTGCAGCCCTTTCTCCCCGCTCTGTGAAGTAGAATGTTGCATGAAGGAGACGGTTATCCGATCCTGTTCGGAATTTTGGGACAACAGCGACATCGGTCAGGCAAAACCATCGATCGAATATGATGTGGTCTATTTCGTTGTGGAATCGTCCACCGGGAGACTCCATGTCCATCTTTTAGATTCTTCCTTCTGGAACTGTGAGTTACCATGGATGGTCTTGGTCGACATGATGAACTCAGACAGTCTCTCACCCTGTTCGTTCCATTCTGGGCCATGGGTCCCGATGTGAAGTTCTTCAGCTGATCTTCTCGATCATCTCTTGGCATTAAAATCACCCACAATGATCTTGTAGAAGGTGTGGTCTTCTTTAAAGAACTTCTCCAGCTCCATGTAGAACTTCTCAATTTCTCTTTCATCATAATGAGATGTTGGTGCGTAGACAACGAAGATAGAAACTGCAGGCAGTGAGCCACATCTGTTCAAATGTAAATGTCCGATTCGGGTTGTTAGGCATCCGAATGAATCAATGCTCTTGGCCAAGTTTGTGTTGACAAGGACATCGACGCCTCCGACACCTATTTTATCACATGTTCTGAGGAACAGTTCTTCTCCAGTGTCGAAAACGGCATGGTGAGATTCGTGCCTTCTTGTCTCGGTCAGACCAATGATGTCGTACTTGATCATTCGCGCTTGTACCATCAGGTCCTTGATGGATGCATCTGATGCTAGCATACGTGCATTGAAAGTACAGATGATCATTTTTGTCTTCCTTCGTTGTGGCAGCCTAGGTCGGCCTTGAGATTTTGTCAGCCTCTCCTTTCTCATCCTTCTCAGTGCTGCCATGTCGGTGAAGCCTTCAGGGTCAGGTGAATGAGACCAGTTGTAGTTACTGGTTTTGGCATATCGAATACACAACGGATAGCTTGCCACTAGATGAAGGACTCTAGATGAAGGGCAACCATGCGAGCAAGCCGGGTTCTGCAAAGGATTCAGCACCATCAACCATATCCACACAATAACCAAGCTCATTGAGGTTTCTCGGGAGTTCAAGATGCCGCTCTGTTTAACATTCATTGATTTAAAGAAGGCCTTTGATTCTGTTGAGATAGAAGCGGTCATTGAAGCCCTAGCCAATCAGGGCATTCAAGCCCAATACATCAGGATCCTCCGTGAGCTGTATTGCGGATTCACTACCAGGATCTCACCATTCTACAAAGAAGTGATCGTTGATGTCAAGAGAGGGGTGCGGCAGGGTGATACCATTTCACCGAAACTCTTCAGTGCCACCCTCGAGAACATCATGCGACGACTGGAATGGGAAGGGATGGGAGTGAAGATAGGTGGTCGGCAACTGCACCACCTCCGCTTTGCTGATGACATTGTTTTAATAACACCAAACATCAGCCAAGCGGCACAAATGCTGGCCGACTTTGACCATGAGTGTGGAAAGGTAAGACTACAGCTGAATCTTATGAAGACAATGTTTATGAGAAACAGCCTTGATGCCCCATTCTCTCTCAACGGAACGACCATCTCCGAATGCAACAGCTATGTGTACCTAGGTCGAGAAGTCAACATGACAAATGACCTGGCACCCGAGCTTCGCAGGAGGAAGAGAGCGGCTTAGAACGCCTTCAAAAACGTAGAAGAAATAGCTAAGAGGACAAAGAACCTCCGGCTCTGAGCACATCTCTTTGATTCCACTGTTCTTCCTGCATTAACATATGCCTCAGAGACCTGGGCCCTATGCAAACAGGATGAGAATGCTATTCAGGTCTCCCAAAGAAGAATAGAAAGAGCTATGCTTGGAATATCACGTTTCACTCAAATGAGAGAAAGAATCCGGAGTTCCGATATACGTCGATGATCAAGAATCAGGGACGCTGTCTCATTTGCCAAGGTGTCAAAAATCAGATGGGCTGGTCATGTAATGAGATTTAAAGGTGACCGCTGGACTAGAGCTGTTACTGACTGGATTCCACGGGATGTCAAAAGACTGCATGGCCGCCCATCTACCAGATGGTCAGATTTCTTCGTGAAGATCATGAACGATCGGTTTGAGGCTCTTCATGTTCCCAGAGTGAACAGATGCCATTGGGCTACACTAGCACGTGACAGGGACAAATGGAGACGTTACTGGCGCCCGCTTGAGCAAATTGACGACTAACGGGAAGTTAAGTGATTAAGTGACTTAAAGTTATGATGAATGAACTCAAAATCATACATTTTCTGGAGATAAATATTTTGTTATGTCCAACCAACTTTCCTGACTTATCATTATATGCATAATTACATTATTTTTAGTTAGTAATATAGTATTGCAAGTTCTTTATGATTAAGAGTTATTTGTTTCTTCTTATCAAAGATGTATTCACTTTAGGTATGTTTAATAGTTTATTTAACTGGTTATCAACTAATAACAGTTGGGCAAGCATATTCTAGTGCTGTAGCATAGGTCAATAAAGGGTGTAAGTCCAGATTATTTTCTATTCCATCCATAATCAGGATGGTCTGTTACTCTATTGACTTGCTTTCCCTAGATTGCATATATGTGAACTGCACATATACAGTAGTAACATCAGTTTCTCCTATGCCTTCCACAGGTTTTTTAAAATACTTATTGCCAGTAGAGCTTGCATCTGTAACTTTGAACCTTATCCATCACTCTTACCAGAGAATGTTCATACAGAATGGGTCTATAGGCTAGAGATAGAAAGAAAACTGATTGAGCACATGCTTTGCATACAGGAGATGGGTTCGCACCCATCAGACGGGTTCCCTGAACAGTACTGCAAATAATCCTTGAGCACAAATGTGGGTGTAGCTGCTGAGCACTGTGTGGGGGGCCCAAAACAACATAGCAGCAGTAACAAAGTGTGATGCTCTAAGAAGTGGCATTCACCCTTTCACTCCCATCTCTCCTTTGCTTGCTTTCTAAAACACAGCACCCTATTTCCAACTCATAAGATCTCATTGACTTTATGTTTCAGAGAAAATAAAGGAAAATACCAAAAGGGCCTAGAAACCACATTCAATATAAAATATTCTTAGAATGTTTGGGAAGATCTTTAGCTCTTAGATTTATCCATTTTTTAAAACTAATTTTACTTTACACACTATGCTTCTATTGATTCAAATTTTGATAAATTTTCATTCTGAAATAATTTTAAATTAAGAGAAAAGATAAAAGTATTATACAGAGTTAGAAAAACATTTAAGGGCTGGAGAGATAGCACAGTGGGTAGGGCATTTGCCTTGCACACGGCTGGCCCGGGTTCGATTTCCAGCATTGCATATGGTCCGCTGAGCACCACTAGGGGTAATTCCTGAGTGCAGAGCCAGGAGGAACCCCTGTGCATCACCAAGTGTGACCCAAAAAAACAAAAAAAAAACCATTTAAAATAGTTGTAATTTTTCCTACTATTATATTATTATGATATTTATATATTAAAGTTAAGAACTAACATTTGTATATTACTATTAATTAAATTTCAAGCTACTCATATTTCACTAGTTTCTGTTAATGTCTTTTTATGATACTATTAATTCTAATTTTGCAGTATTTTATTCAGATATTATTATTTCTGGTGAGGTTGTTCACATTCACACTTTAATACACAGAAAACTTTGATTCGGTAAATTTATACTATCACTTTGATCCATTCACATATCATTGCTTTTCATACAACAGGTGCCTTTAAATAACAATTTTATCTTTATTGTAACAAGCCAACTGAGAGCCATTAAGTTGCTTAAAAATAGAATAGGATGGATTTGTAGACACTTATTTTATTTAAAATAAATTAATTACAAATTCTGTCTTATTGTGATACACACAGAAACACACACATACATTCCTCCCTGCTTTTTTAAGCTAGTCTATTGATTATCTTCTTTTCGCAGACAAATAAAAGTACATTTTCAGAGTTCTTTATTAAATTGTCTGTTGGGTCCTAAGTAGTTTAGAAATGCTACTCAGAAATATTTTAGAAAGGTATAGAAGTAGAAATCCACCTCATCTCCACAGTTTATGTGATTGATTTTGTTGTTTTTGTTTTGCTTGGTCTGTCTCAGGGTGTGCTCCCATATCTACACTGAGGAATGACTCCTGGTGTGACTCAGAGAAGGAAATACATATGATTTAGGAGTTTTCGAACTCTATACAGATGACCAATGGGTCACGGTCACGGTCACGGTCCTCCCGTTGTTCATCGATTTGCTCGAGCGGGCCCAGTAACGTTTCCATCGTGAGACTTGTTGTTACTGTGTTTGGCATATCGAATACATTACGGGGAGCTTGCCAGGCTCTGCCGTCCGGGCGAGATACTCTCGGTAGCTTGCTGGGCTCTCCGAGAGGGGCGGAGGAATCGAACTAGGTTCAGCCATGTTGGCTGCATGCAAGGCAAACGCCCTACCGCTGTGCTATCGCTCCAGCCCAATGGGAAAATAAAAAGATAATATGCATTGTTTGCTATCAGGGAATTGAAAATCAAAGGAATGAGATATTACCACATACCAGTGAGAAGAACACATAGCAAAACAAACAAAAATATAACAACATTGGTATGGATGTGTCGGATAAGGAACCTCCATCCACTGTCAGTGGCAATGTCTACTGGTTCACCTTTTTTGCAAAACAATATTGACACTTGTAAAACAACAAAACAAAACTAGGAATTAATCTTTATTATAACTCAATTTCACTTATGGGCACCAGCTCTAAGGGCCCAGATTTTTAATCAAAAAGGATATTTGTGCTCCTATGTTCATTGCAGACTATTCACAATAGCCTAGTGTTCAAGAAAACAAGCCTAGTGTCTAAGAACAGATGACTGGAAAATGAAACTATGATATAATATAGGCTGTGGAATAATACTCAGCTTTAAAAGAGTAGTGAATCATGAATTTGCCACAATGTCGTTAGAACTGGAGGTATTATGCTGAGTGACGTCAGCTAGAAGGAGAAAGACAGATATAGACTAAAGTGTATTAAGTAGAATAGTGAGAGGATAACAAATGTCCTTAAACACAGAATCTAACAACTTATCTGCAGAATGGACTTTACCATGGCACTGATATGTACAGAGGAAAACAAGGTATTGATAGAAATGTGGGGAATTTGAGGGATATCTGAGAGAGTTGTGGAAGGAAATGGATACTCTGATGGGGTGTGGTTTTAAATTACTGTATTTGTAAAATCCTATCCTTAATAAAACTGCACAATTGTAATAATGGTTACTAAGATAAAAACAAATGTTTAAAGGGAAATTAAATAAATTTTCAAATTGTAATCTCCTATAAGACAAAGTCTGGTGATAGTTAAATTACAATATTGAATGAAGATAGAGTAAGCAAAGATAATAAAACAAAATATTGTACGAGGATAAACTTTACTTATAAAGATTAGTATAACTATCAGCAAACACTTATGTCATGTAATAAATAATTGGTTGAAATATGAGTTAGTATATCTATATGTATTACATACAAAAAAGCAAAGGTGATTTTAAAAATGCAGATGACAAATCTAGGAGTTAAAATTATAACCTGCTAGTTAACAGAGGTCCCCTATAAATATGTATGGAAAATATAAAAGTTCCCAAAAGCATTTAAAAGGAAGCCAATTTTCTAAATATACAAATCTAACATTATTCTTGCATCTGTCATCAATATAGAGTAAGCAGTCATTGTTTTGGGAGAACTTTTACATTTTTATTCAGATTGGTAATATTCATGTGTTCTTTGCTTAAACTTGGTTCAGTTTTAAAGGTATATATACAGGAAGAGAAACTGCTGAGGTGAGGGTAAGGGGAAATTAACTCAGAATTTCTAATTATCAATCTAATATTTTAGGTTCTTTATTTAGGAATCCATCTCCACAAATCAGCTGCCCCTTCATACACAAGTGTGAGCAGAACTCCATAAAAATGTCAATATATTCTCATACTTGTGAACAAACCACACTCTATCCTATCCTCAGGGAACCCTACTTTTCCCAGAAGATATTATTCATTTAAATCATCTCTGACTGCACAAGGTTTTCTTCATTTGGTTGCAATTCCCTCTCTCACGAAAACCAGAGATATCTGATCTGTTTATCTCACTGGTATGGAGCAATTTCTCTTAGCCATGTTATAGAAAATAATCTATAACGCTATCCTAAAAGAAGAGAACTAATATTTAGAATTCTAAGTATCAAAATGAATTTTGGACTAAATGGACAGTAGTAAAACATTTATGGGTATAGATAGTACTGAGATAATACAATATTCATAGCAACAACAACCATAAAATCACTATCTAACCACTTAATAACTATCCAGTGAAACAGTTGGAAGGAGTCATTTGGAGATTCACTGAGAGCAGTATTTTAATATGAGATATTTTGTAGAACTAGGAGAGTATACTGAGAAATAAAAGTTATGTCCCACTTCAGTAGAAAAATCCTAGCAAGCCAGGGATTCACATTCTCAACTGTTCTATATCAGCAAAGGTATGTGGAAATGAATTTCTACAGACAGGTAGAGGAAAACACTCAAAAAGATTTTTGACAAGCAGGAGAAGATATATAAAATATTCATAAGTTTCAAAGTTTTTGCTTTCCATCTAAAGCTGGAACTCTTTTCCCTTGAAGATGACTCCAGGGAAAGCATTCTGCAATGGGTTTTCTAGAGCCTGTTCTCACTTGAACATCTCTTATGAAATTTCCTGAATTTTCATCAATGTATACCTTGTTTTAAAAGTAAAAATGTAGAGTCGTATATGCCTGACATATTTTCTTCAAATAATTTCTTATTAATAATTTGAAATGTGTCATTATTTTTTTTATTACTGATGCACAGAAATGATCAAACTCAACTAACTAATCTGTCATAAATATAATGCATGTTTTAATAAATTATCTCAGAGTTTATTAGAAGACTAATGGCAATACAATATTTTATGAGTTGGGAATATATACATTTACAAACTGCAAAGCATCCGCTTTTAGGAGCTACACTTTTTTTTTATTTTGGGACATTTTGTTTAATGATTTTCTGACATTTAATAATGCAACAGTAGTCAATGAGAAGCAAGTGAGTTGAAAAGGGGTAACACAATCATCACTGGTTTTTAGTTTTGACTACAGTGAGAAGAAATGACCAGAAAATAATGTAATTGCTTCAAATTAGAAATGACAGTTACTATACTCATATAAATTATAATAGCACTGTAGTTGATTTCAAAATAATCTCATAGCTTTTTAATGTCATCAGGCAGTAAGGTTAATAGATAATAAGTCTATAAAGCAAATAGATATGCATACCTGCATTTGATATTGGGATTCTAGATTGAGTCCAGACTAAATAATTTTTATCTCCTATAAAATAGTGCCTGAATAGATATTGGTCATATTTATGTAAACCACCTCTTCTATAATAAATTGAAAGTTGTTAATAGAAATTTAGCCATATTATAAATTCAAAATATATTTTAGTGCCCCTATGCTTTTTATAAAAATATTTTGCTCATTTATGCCTTCTGATGCATGTCATTCCCTTACATCGATTGGATGTACTATTTTTTATATATATACATATAGTCATAAGATGCAAACTTTTCCCAAATGTTTTATTACTTTAGCTGTCAATTCTGATTAAGTTATGCTAAATGTAAGCTATTGTGAGAAGAAATACAGCTTAGGGTAAGATATGAATAAGTTAGCATCTGCAAATGAAATTTAGTGATGTTTATAATTGGCATTCATTATTTATTGGCTATATGTTCTAAGTTCCCATCCCCTTATTTATCCAGATTTAGCAGTTCAATTCAGGGAGCTGAAGATTTTTTTCTCCTTCGAGAAATATAGGTCAACATTTATTCTCCTCAAGAGTGACCAGAGACCAAAAAAAAGATCAGTCTTTGTCATATACATTATTTTTCATTAGTATTCATTCAACAAATATTCATTTAGTATGAGATCTGATGTCATTGTCTTTTCAATTCATGATGAAATAACAAATGAGCCACATTATAAAATAACAAATGAATCATCAAAAATTAACAATATTAGGCGGTTTAGGAAAGTTGGTAAATAATGTGAAAATTGAAAAATTTGGTCAACATCCTATGCATTTATATTAACTGAAAAATACTAATATTATATAAGAGAACAAGTAAACTGTCACCAAAAAAAGCTATTCAACTTATATCCCAAAGAATATATAAGATAAGGTAGAAAACTAATAATCTGGCAGAGAAAACAGCATAAAATAGGAAAGGACTCTTTAAGGGATAGTATCTGGAAACAGAAAAAGGACAAAGAAAATGGAAAACGTAAGATTTCCAAGCACTTAACTCAAAGCTGGAGAGCAAACTGTGAATATTCCTCAGTAAGATGCTGAGAATTTTGAGTCCCTGACAATGTGTATGTCATCAAACAAGAAGAGGGGTATTTTGTAAGATGATATATTTTCCTCCCTGTTTCAACGTGACGTTTTCTTATTGGTAAGGTATGCAAACGTTGATTTAGTAGCTTCCGCAAATCTTTTAGGGGAAATGTTGATGTGGACCTATTCAACTGAGGAGATAAATTCAGAAACTTCTGATACTATCTTATGCTATAATCTTATAAAGCCTTCTAATAGGGTTTATGATATTTGGCCTATTGTAATAGTTCAATCATCAAATATTTGTGTAAATTAAAGCACGCCACAACATCTCTGTCCATATTATCATCCATGAATAATATTCATCCTATTCTGAAATGTATTTTTATTATAGAATATAAGTCCAAATCCACATTTTGTGATGCAAATAGGCATCTGAACAGTAAATTTCTATCACTATATCATATGTAATTATTGAATTCCATTTTATCTAAATATCTGAATATCTGAATGTATTACCAAGTAAATAAACTCTGTTAAATATAAATCTGTATGGTTCTCCAAGGATGGTTAACAATTGTTTTGCCAGGAAATATGTAATTAGACATTTCAGAAATCAGTTTAGAGAGTAGAAATAAGTCAACAAATTATTCAGCAAAAAATACTCTAATTTTCTGCATGAAAATATGCATCTATCAAAGATATTTAGCAGTAAATTCTAATACATAATCTTAAATAAACCTTTAAAGATATGTGAAAACATTTAAGCGAGAATGAAAAGTATTTTTAAAATTTATTTTGTGTTTTCACCTTAAATAGAAATAGTGATATAAAAGAAACACATGTTTGGTCCTTTGCCCATGTATGTAGATAAGCCCATTAAAATGCAAAATTGAGGAAATAAGGTACAGCATGGTTTTTACTGATGAGGTTAAAGTTTAAATGAAGTACAGATGCTATTGAAAATTGCATATTTGTATGATGGGGCTAAGAAAGGAGAATAAGGAGAACATGTGCATACCTCCCAGGACCAACAAATCTACTCCAAATTGTTAATTTGCAGAGAAATTGACTTGGAACCCAGACAAAACAGAACTCCCAAGAAAGGGATAAAATAACAGCATTCCTGTAAACAGGAAACTGTGAGGCCCTTTGTAGAGAAAGAGACCCCATCCCAGGATGACACGTTTCTAACAGAAAGATGTAGATTCCCAAGGTGTAGAATTTTACCTTGAGTAATGGAAATATGGGATGGACTCAACATTATCATCCACCTTAGTAGAAATAAACCCTGAAACCAATACATTGAGGCTCAGTGGGAAGTGAATTGATTAAAATTTTTAAAAAAGTATAGAGGACAACCATTGTTTAGCAAGCAAGTTAAGAGAGTTTTGTTCCCTGGTCCTTAACAGAGTCACATCAGTCTGCATACCCCGTTTCTAGTAAAAGATTCTAAAGATACTTAACTGCTGCAATTATGTCATTGGAAAGGAAGGCAAGAATCTTTAAGTAAGGGATAAATAACTGTCAGAACCATCAGCAGTTAACATTTTGAAAATTTCTCACAACTTGACCGATCGCATTGTTATTGTAGGTGTCGTAATGGACTAGTTCCCTATAATACAAGACACTGAGAGAAAATCTCTCTCATAATGACTAGTTGAACTAACTTGGGGGTTGAGAATCTTTACCAGCTGACCAGCAGATCTGGTCTCCCCTAGTCATTAATAAGAGAGCCTAATATCTATAGCCCTCAAGCCATCCAGTGCTCTTTAGTGTCTGACCTGCTATCCAAAGGGGCCCAAAGCTTGCTGTGCACCTCTTCAATGCTTGGTCCCCCTATCTCTGCTCACTCCTTGACAGGTTCTCTCTGTGTTCTGATTTGTTCAGAAGCCTCAATCTCCTTCCAGACAAGTATTGCCACTAGGCTCCTAATCTATGCAACCAGAATGAGCAATTAAGACCCTAAAGGTAATGAAAGGCTTAAGTATCATTGATACAGGTGCTGATCAAACTCATATTACCTTGGTTCCCAAGTTTACTTTTCAAGCCTTTGTGACAGTACTGTCAGCTAATCAAGAATATGAAGTCTAAATGCTATGCAGTCCCACTGATCCTTTTAACATAGTCACAACCGGCACTGACTGGGCATTTAGATATCTCCAAGAATTGTGCAACCATGGTCTCTCAGTAACTGTTGCTCACAGAGCACCATATGTAAGGAGGGAACTGATAAACTCATTCACTCAGATGAATCAAGACAAACGTCTTGGGTGAAATCAGAATCACCAGAGCTTTGCACACATCTTGAAAACTACAAAGTTATAATGATGTTCACTGACATGTAAACACCAACTAAAGTCTTAGACTATATGAAGAAAACATAAGCAAAATAATATATGATATTGTCCTCAGAGATGTCTTTGGGTATTCTATTTAAATGGCAATAGAAACAAATGTGAACATGACCAAATAAGAGCAAATCAAACTAAAAAGCTACTGCATAGCAAAAACTAATGTTATTAAAATAGAAATATTTCTTACCGGATATAAGAAAATATTTACATGTTATGCATATGAAAAAGGACTAGAAATCAAGTTCTGTAAGAAACTCACTAAACTGAAAATAAACAAGGTCATTACATTAAAATTGGGGAAGAGTTAAACAGACACTTCATAAAAGAAAACATATAGATGGTTGATTTGCACATGAAAAATATGCTTATCATCACTTCTTATCAGGGACAGACAAATCAAGAAAGACAAAATATCACTTCACTGAAGAGAGAATGGCATACATAAAAAGGTCAAAAATATTCTGGCAAAGTTACAGTAAAAAAAAATAAATCACTTCTGGTGGGAGTGTAATCTGGCCCTACCTCTATGAAAAACTGTATGCGCTCATTTCAAAAACATGAAATTAGAGCCACCATATAATTCAGCAGTTCTAATTTCTAGTAGCTTTTTCATAGCACAAAAGCACTGAATTGGAAAACATATGTGTGCACAAATGTATATTGTAGTGCTACCTATTATAACCAAGACACAAAAGTAACCCAAGTAGGATGAAGAAATGAGATGTGATCTATGTGTGGTGGGTGAGTGTGTACACACATAATGGGTAGTACTCAATTTTAAGAAAATATGGAATCTTGGCAATTGCAGCAAGATGCATGGAAATTAAATGGTCGAAGTATGCAAAATAATTCAGAAGGAAAAATACAACTGCTAAATTACTTCATTCATAGGTTGAATGCACAAAGAAAAAGAAGCAGAACACATGTTCAACAAATATGTTCAATCTCTGTGATATGATCACACTCGGGGTGCTCACGACTCACCTGGCTTTCATAAATTCTTTATTTTATAGTCTTTCTGTTTACTTTTGCTTGTGTCTGTCTGAAAGGCACAACTGTTGAGAAAATTAGTGTATTTTCTCAATAAAACTAGTTTACCTCAGTATGCTTTACTGAAATTGCATTCTGTGATGAAAGACAGAGAACCTATATCTGAAGAACAATGGGGATGACTCAGTCTTTCTGTAAAGAGCTCAGACTTGCCCTAGACTAAGAAGAACTGCTCCTTGAGGTTAAAGTACTAGTGATTAGCGCAGTGATGAGCAGGTTTTGTGGGTCTCAGGTAAAGTCTTTGGGTGCCTTAAGAGTAGCAGTGTCCGGAGGCCAATCAGAAGTTTGTACAAATTTTTACCAGCCCCTACCTTCTTGGGTACTCCCCCACAGACATGAGTTCTAATTGTAAGCCATGGCTGCCCTGACCTGGGGTTTAGTGAACCTTGTAACTAACATACAATTAAAATTCTAAATGAACTTTTTTCTACTTAGTATCTCAGATATGAGTCAGAGGATCACATCCAGAAAGGAGATAAGGAGATTAATCTAACTAATTAGATTAATCAATTCTCAGGAATGAGAGTCAGGACTGAGAATCAGTTAAACTTGTAAATTCTAAGATTTTGGAAGTTTAAAAAGTGTAACTATCACAGTATTTTACAACCTAGGGTTATATAGACCCTTGTGGGCCCTGGGATATTTTAAGGGGAAGCACCAGTTAAAATTGTTGCATTGGGACTACAGAGTAGAATTAGATGGTCACCTGGTGGGACATAGTCACAGGAAGAAAACAAGGTCATATGGGACTATGGTGAGTAAAAGTTGAGAAACATTATTCTAGGGGAATAAAATCTGTCAATCAAAGATATATTTCTGGCAGTAGGATTATTTCACAGGAGGGACTCTGAAAAATAAGTAGATAGTTATCCTTTTGTAAGAGACATTTATGTGTGAAAAGGAAACGTCACTGGACCCAGTAGATTCAGACTCTTTTCAATGGAGATGCTTGCAAATTAAATCTGATTAATCACAGCCTATTTTTGTGGCATATATCCTGGGTTAATCACCTCCTTCTTCCCAGCATCCTCTGTCTTCACTAAAATGGCTTTAATGTAACAATAATTTTGATTACTAACTTTACACTACCTTCCATGCATATAGGGTGTATAGCTATTGCAAACAAATTTTATCCCTTCTGCTTTCTTCCCTCTGGAAAGAAAAATGGCAGCCGCTTGTGAGCTTTGTGGAAAGCCAGGTATGAGCTGGTGATGGTGGGGTGACTAAAACCTCATGGGAAGGGGGGCGTTCCCGGCTTGTCCTTCACGCCCTACCGAGGTCACCAGTTGGCCCCCACGAGCGGCTCTCCGACACAGCCACAGCCCCAGAAGCACAAGGACTTAATGCAGAGCCCAGCAGCTTGCAGCAGATAAGTGAATGGACTATGCATTAATCCACGCTACCATGTCTGCCCAGAGGGGAAAGGGTGTTGGTCCCTTCCGACTTCTTCCCTCTGGAAAGAAAGATAGCAGCCGCTGGGGAGCTTTGTGGAAAGCCAGGTATGATCTGGTTGTGGTGGGGCGACTAAAACCTCATGGGACAGTGGGCGTTCCCGGCTCGTCCTTCACGCCCTACCGAGGTCACCAGTTGCCCCCCACGAGCGGCTCTCTGCCACGGCACAGCTCCAGAGCACAGAAACCAATCTCTTAATTATCTAAGTCTCAGCAGAAATACTTCCAGAGTTAATAAGTAAAATAGCAGAAACCCAAAACCACGTGGCTTCTATTGTGACATCATTTAATTCTTGAACCCAGCTGTAGAAAGCAAATCATTTCACAATGCTTTTTCAGCATGTCTGATTTGGGGGGGGGGGTAAACTAAATAATAATGGTGCAACTTTTATCAAAACAATAAATCTAGTCAAAGTAGATAGAGTGTTAACTATAATTCATCTGCCTCACAGCCACTGGGAGGGTTGGGGTGGTGGGGGTTTATTGGGGTTCTTCGTGGTGAAAAATAAGTATTGGTAAAGGGAAATGTGTTTGTTATTTGCATGACCGAGACCTAAACCTGAAAGCTTTGTGACTTTCCCCACAGTGATTCAATAAATAAATAAATTAAAAAAATAAGAGTCAGTTAAGATAAAAAGAATAGGAAGTTACAAGTGTAAGTCCTAAATATTTACCATTTCAAAATCTGCTCAATTCAGCCAGATTCCACTAACAGAAAAACAGTTTGTTATAATTAAATTTGTCCTACTTTGTATGGGAAGATAGGCCTGGCAAGCTCCCCGTGATGTATTCGATATGCCAAACACAGTAACAACAAAGTCTCCAATGGAGACGTCACTGGGCCTGCTCAAGCAAATCGACGATCAACGGGAGGGCCTTTACCTTTACCTTTACCTTAAAATAAAATATTTCCTTCCATACCTTTATTTCAGTCACATTAACAGATTGCTAGCATGGATAAGAAAGGAATGGAAACTAATTCCAGGCATACTTTTGAGGCCAAGGGACAGAACTTCCTAGACTTCTTTTTCTAAAATTTTTTTATAAAACTTTATTTAAATACAATGGTTTATCAAAGTCATTCATAACACAGTTGTTTCAAACATTCAATATTCCAACACCATTTCCATTACCACTGTGACCTTCTCTTCATCATTGTTCAAGTTTTCTACCCACTTCCTTGAGCCTTTCCCATTAGCAGACACAGAATAATTTATTTTATATTGCCTGTAACTTTAAAACTACCTAATATGCACTGAAACATGAGCTATTATTGCATCTTAATGTTTAAATTAATACATTTTAAAATGATAGCCTAGTGTTCCTATAATTATCAAGTTTCATATTTCCAAATTAGACCCACTTTTTCATGTTTTGTCAAAATATAAGTTTCAATTGTCATGGTGAGGTAATTGTGTGGTGCCACAATTTATTCAAAAGAACATATTAATCATTTCTGAAAATGGATCTCTCATGTTGATGTTGTTTTTAAAAATGCAAAACAAGTACAGTTTATCAAGAATAATTTACTTTTATATAATAATAGTTTAAGGGATATAACCAACTTTGAAAGAGTATATAATAGAATTTTCCTGAGAAATAAAATGTTTCCAGTGGGTACTGAAGGTGAGATTATAATTATTATAATGTATTTGGTATAGATTCTGTAATGAACAATGAAAGTCAGAGCTTTTGGTGCTTAATGCATAAGAAATAAGTGAGTGTTTGGCAATGTTTATTTCCAGATAATTACATCATAACACAGTAACCCAGTACTACAAATAAGCTTGGTAGCTCTAATTAGTTTTATTTAAATCTTTTTGTGTTTTAGTTAGAAAGAATAATTTATGTTCATGCGTAAATATTCTAAAACTAAACCAACAGGTTATTTGTCAAATTATCTAAGAAAACGTTGGTGCAAAATTAAGGAAGCAGAATTTAAATAGTCCTTTCTGGGTCCTAGTGGTGTGGAGGTAAAACAATTTCCCAGGACAGGAAGTCGGTTTAAGTGAAAGCAAATCAAGTTTATTAAAGAGAAAAAGAATACCGTTTCGGTTGACACAGTGGAGTCCTCCAGAGAAAGATGTCCCCTTAGTATTTGGGAGAAAAGCTTTTGAAGCGTATGTTCTCTGCTGTTTAGGCAGGAAGTTTCTGCTTTGTGAAGATTAATTTATTCTGGGAGGTGTCTGAGTAGATCAGAAGTCGATTCTTAGAAGGGAGTGAGTTGTCTGTAAATATTCTGACACAATCATGTGTTAACGGTGAGCTGTACATAAAATAATTTGACTCTACTGCAATGAGTACTTGGGTCGGTTTTAGCAATTTATATCACAGCAAGGTGTACTCTCTTGGTACACCTGCTCTGGGACTGGTGGGAGTATAAAAGCACTTTTTAGGAATTGGGCAGCAGAGTGAAGAAACAGTGAGACCCCTTGAGGCTTCAGACAGGGCTGATTGTATTAGCAAGTGTTGTCTCAGCACGCCAGGCATTTTAGATGCAGGAACGAAGTTAGGCATTTTCTCAGGGGGCGGATGCTAAGACACCTCACAAAATTTTTTTGTATCTAGAGGAAATAGATATAATGAAGCAGTGTTCCAGAAGGTGTGAGAATAGTGGTGGAGGTCACCCAGGAGCATTTACCTCATATCTATTTAGAATTCACCTATGTTCCTATACTAAGGACTAAAACATTCTCTTGAAATGCTTTCTTCTTTGAAGATACTGAACAAACTTTACAGTATCATTGTAAACTGATGTTTTAAGCTAAACACAATTTAATATTTGACAATCACACAAACTACATGCTTCCAAAAAACTTTACATACGAAACAAAGCATAAATATTATGCTGAGAATTTTGGTTTCTTAAACATATTGGAAATTATTTGAAATGTTACCTTCAAATAGCATTTTTGATTATTTAATATTTAAATGAACAGTGTCATGGGCTAATTGCATACAAAGAAAATATGCCATATACTCCTTGATTGGAGAGAGGTTGCTTGCTTGGAATTCAGTAATAAATTTAAATTTTTTCTGCAGAATATGTTCAGAACAACTTAGAATAACTCAAGGAACAAATATCAGGTATACATAAGTATTTCCTCATACACATTTATAGAAAAAATGAGCAATATTATATGTTTTCAAGGTGAACGTTGTAAATAGTATAAAAATGTCTTTTAAATGACTTTTAAAACTCAGTAACATAATTCTAGAACAAGTAATACAAATTTTAAGTTTCAGTATTGTTTTGTTTTTGTTTTGGGGACTACACCTGGTAGTACTCAATGTTTACCTGGCTATGTGTTCAGGAATCACTTCCAGGAGGGACCAGATGAGTTGCCTTGAATGAAACCAGGGTCAATCTCATTCATGGCAAGTGCATTGCCTTTCTGGCCCCAATATTTCAGTTTTAAAAGAATATATCATGCTGCATTTGTACTGAGAGTACATAGAAGTGGTTTTCTGGGTTCTCTAACATTTGAGTCTCAGCAAGCCTCCTGTATACATTTGGTTTATGACAAATTTTACCTGATCCAGATTTTTATGACTTATATTCTTTAAAATCCATTCAACTGTTACATAACCTAAATACGAAGATGGTAGAAAGCATTTTAAAGCATGTTCCCTCTAGCAAAACCACAGAAGACAAAGTGATCCCTTTAGACATTTTGACTTTATTAAGAACTCTCTCAGTGTACTTGTAATGATAGAAGTGGCACTTCTCGTGACAGTTATTTTGTTGAGCAATATTAGATGAATATAAATTTGTCTACTAAAACTCTCAAAGCTCTCTTTCTTAGTAACTATGCATTACACTTTTTCTCATGTTTTGTTGAGACTCTACAGTTATCAATCTAAAAGAGCAATGTAGGAGATTGAAATGGACTAGAAGAGATTTATAGGATGAGCTCACTTTAAAAGGAGTCAGGTTTATGAGTTTTCTTGAAAGATAGAGTGTTTCCTTTATTTACTCAGAGGGACAAAAACAATCAACTGTTCTGTGATACTAGACCAATGGGAAAACAGTCGCTGTAATAAAGATGCACTTTACTTCATCAAATAAAATGTCCATATATGCTGAAAAAAATTAGTCTGAGGAAATGAAATTAGTAAGCCCTAAGGGACTCAGAAATAAACACACTAGGAATTGAATATCATACTACATAGACCTTTAATTAGCCTTGTATCACAGAAAAATATCTTGCGATATGAGTTTTATTAATTGCAATAAAATTCTTTTCTAAACATGAAATGCAAAATACTGTATATCGATATAATAAAAATGTTACAGCTTTCTAGTTACAAAATTATGATTTGGTACATTTGGTACAGTACCAAATTATATTTTTGCTCTTGTGGAAAATAAGATCTATGCCTTTTCAAATAGCATAAAAATAGCAAAAGAGCTAAAAGCAACCATCATTATACATATTTTAGAGCTTTATACAAGTTAACTCTTGCCCATTGGGAAGACATATGCTGTCAATATTAGTTATAGAAACTCCCAAATATATTTTCTAGTTTTTAAATCTACCATAGATTGCTGTTTTGTTTTTCAGGTCACTGATCATTAATTTAACCTCTTAGGAAATTATTTTCCTAATCAATTAAATACTGGCCTGATTAATATAGCTGTTACATATAAAAATATATTGATGTAGAGCTTGGGAAAAGAAAAAATAATATCTACAAAATTCAGCTGTTGCTAATGTTGACAAGTAATGAATTTTATTGTTCATATATATTCATAACAATTTTTTCTTGTCTAATTCTCTTACACAACACAAACATAGCACCATAAAATAACATTAGCTGTAGTAAATTGTGAACATTGTATGCTGTGTTACAGACATTAAAAATGAAACAGATGCTGGTGACATTTATCCAGGTGATTCATATTTTAAAATAACTCTTGTATTTTTATAGTACCGTGGAATAGATGAATTTTTCACCTCAATGATCTATTTACCACCACCTGTTGCTTGTTTCTGCTTTTGTATACTGATAAGAACGAATCAATGTGCACATAGAAAATTGCTTTCATATTGCATGAACAATCAGTAACCATTTGTTTTGGAGCGATAGCACAGCGGTAGGGCGTTTGCCTTGCACACAGCCAACATGGCGGACACGAGTTCGATTCCTCTGCCTCTCTCGGAGAGCCTGGCAAGCTCCTGAGAGTATCTAGCCGGCACGGCAGAGCCTGGCAAGCTCCCCGTGATGTATTTGATATGCCAAACACAGTAACAACAAAGTCTCCAATGGAGACGTTACTGGGCCCACTCGAGCAAATCTATGAACAATGGGAGGACAGTGACAGTGACAGTGACAAAATACTCAGAATAATAGATATACCCATTCTCAAATCAATTGCACTTCTAAAATAACTCATTCTAGATCTCTTGTTTTCCTGTAATAAGTATGAGATCATGGCCTGGCTCTTCTCATTTACCTTCAGTGTTTTGTTTTCTTTATAATGATATTATTTACATGTGTTCATTATACTTTGTTTTGGGTCCACCCTCCTGGTGCTCAGGGCTGGCATGTGGGTCTGCACTCAAAGATCAACCCTGGCAGTATTCAGGAGACGATCTGGGGTGCCAGTGATCAAACTCATGTCAGCTGCATGCAAGGTAAACTCCCTACCCACTGTATTATCTCTTTGGCCCCTCATTACACAGTTTTAAAAGTATGTATACTTTGAATCTTATTTTGCAACTACAATACATTTCCAGAGTAAATATTTCCATAACAAATAGCAGCATGTATATGTTTATGTGATGCACATACTCCTTGGGATTTTTTCAGTTTGTCTAATATTTGATAATTTGCTAGAAGAGAAGTAGTATCATTTTTGCAATTTTAATATTTTGTTTCTATAGCAAGAATTAAAAAAAGAAAATTTGGAAACAGGATAATAAAATTAAATGATATAATATTGCTAAATATAATGTAATGTAAAAATGCATTTTATCAGCAAAAATTTCTACTGAGCATTTTAAAAAAATGTTTAATGATCACATTTAAGGCCCCTTGATAATCTGAGTAATATCCAGCATGCTTCACTGTCAGACTCAGTATTGCAGGGAGTGGACTTAGACCTTCTAAGGACTGCCTGCAAGATCCTCCCTCAACATGTGAGTAATATCCCAGCTTTAGGTGAAAAATCTATTTTATTGTACTATATTCATGTTAAATATTTCAATATTCATCCATATTCATATGCTTCAAAAAATTACGGTTTCAATTTTGCTATCTAGTGAAATCATTTGAGACCAATTTCATTATAACATCTTCTGAATTATAATGTTGCTTTGGAGAGATATTATATAGTTGGAATTTTGGGTCGAATCATTCAATATGGCTGAAAAGTATGTTGAATACTATGCCACATTAACCAGACTTTCTTATGACATCCAGACATAAAAGAAAGTCCCCTGTATACACTTTGGTCTTTATTACTTCAACTATATTCTCCAGGTTCTGAACTGCCTCAAAAATATATTCTATCAGTTTAAAAATTTCACCCCATTCATTCTGCTAATTCTTCATGTACACTCCTTTCTTTAAACTCACTAGAAAAATCCCCACACTCCACAATTGCCACCTGCTCACAGTTGAACTCAAGACCAGCCTAATCTAGATATTGATCTCTTAAGAAACTCAAGTATGCGGGTTTTATGACTGAAATCTCCAGTCTTTCACCGAGTTCAGGATGGGCTACCTCCCCCCATCTCCCTGTTCCTCTGAAGGCATGGCAGTCACACCCATGAACTGTCTCTAGCACCAAATAAGCTCTGTAACTGCATGGTACAGAGACTCACCAATAAGTCATGAAAGAGATCAACAAGTTGCAGAGATGATTCCGAAACCCTGGCAGTCTTTTTGCCCTCTATGTTGTTTGAGGGACCCAAATTCACCATCCAGTTAAAAAGTTACCTCAGCTGTATTCAAAATTTTTGAATTCTTGGAGCAACATCTCAAACTCTAATCCACTGATGAACCAAGAGTTTGGTAGTAGCACACTGCATTGGATGGGATGTAAAGTCCAAGACAATCTATTTCGATAAAGAAAGTATAAACACACAAATTTTAACCTGTAACATGTTAGTAATCTCTTCTACACAGGCTTAAAGGCTCCATGAGATCCAACAATATTCACACACTTTCTTCTAAGGAAACATTTTGGCTCATTTTTAGCAAATTATGAAAAAGCAGTATACAAAAAATTATTCATGGCTTGCTATAGGGGCAGGTTTGAAGGGTGTTTGGAAAAATTGGAAATAATGGTGGTGGGAAGGTGCAATGGTGGTTGGATTGGTATTGGATATATTGAATGCAATAAATCATGAACAACTTTAAAAAATAAATTAATTATTTAAAAAAATCACCAAGTATAAGCCTTGTAAATATTCTAGACATTTTCAAATAAGTTAACTATACTGACGTTCATCTGAAATATAGATGTCAAAAGATAGGCATTGGTGAATTTGGGGAAATAAACTAAATCGCTAAAAGAGTAAATTCCTTATGACTAGAGTAGAATTTAGTAATTTTAATTTAGTCTGATTAGTTTTCTATGAAACATGTTTTTAATACCTAAAGTTACCCAGTATTTTTTCAGGTGCTGATATATGGAGATCTGGTTCAGACAATCAAATCGACCAGGTCAAAATCTCAAATGGTATGTCTCTGAATATAAATACTCTCTCATCTATAAAATGACAATCAATTCCACCCTGTAGAGTTACTTTGAAGATTAAATATGATAATGTACTTAATGCTTAGCAGGTTCCCTTGGTTTATAAGGGATGCCCTACAACTATTAGGTTCAATTTGTCATTTATCACATCAGATAAAAGAGAGTCCTTCATTGTTCAGAGGTATATGAGTATATAAGGAGATTAGAAAATTCTATGTACAATCAATCATGTTCAACCTGAGTCTCTTTTATTTCAGGTTTTTGAATGAATTTAATTTTATTCTTTAAATTTTCTTTTTGTTATACAATTATGTGCTTTAAATATGAAAAATAACAAGTGCAAAATGATGACTGGATACTAATGTTAATAGGAATATAAGGTGTAATATTGATTTGAGAACATTGATTTTGAATAAATTGATGCTCACATGTCTTAATCTTTGCTTTAGTATAAAGTGTTTTTTGTTTTGTAGTAGGGGGTATTTGAGCCACACAGGTGATGCTCAGGGATTACTCATGGCTCTGTCTTTAGGAATTTCTCCTGGAGATTCTTGGGAGACCATTTGTGGTTCCCAGGATCAAACCTTGGTCAGCACATGAAAAACAAGCACCTTACCTTTCTATCTATCTCTTTGACTCTTCTGGTGTAGATTTCAAACTGTACTGTACTCTTGAAAAAATTCTGTGAATATTTATTATTGAATTTTTTTAGTCATTCATATGAAATATGTTTTGATATTATTCTAATTTGAGAGATGAGAAATCTGAAACACAGAAAGGGTACATAAATAGACTTGGGACATAGATATTTGGTATTAAGAGCTAATAGCAAATATCCTGTAAAATCCTATTACAGAGAAATAGCTGCTGTTAAAATATAGATCAATTTTAACTGTATAGTATATGCATGCACAATAGTATATAAATGTTCTGTTCTTATAATGAAGTCTTCTCTTTTATTTTCTTTCAACATCATTCCCAAAAGTAGCATTTAAATAACTATAATTATACATTTTTAGCAATTGTATAATATTCTATGATTGTTCAAACTTTACAAGTATTATTATCCAGAATGAAAGAGTAGATATATTTACTTGTATATATTAAGTATTTACTATCTTGAAGATTTTATATGCGATATATGATATTTGTTTTTTATTTGGAAACCTTTCGGTTTATTAGAGATTAAGTTGCTTATGTAGAAATTAAGTTGCAAACACGTTTTACCTTTGGCTGCCCCCATTGTTTAAGTTGTCCATACAGATGTCTTAACTTTTGTACCACAAATCAAGCAATATTTTATGCTTTCTGGATTCTGTGTTGTAACAGAAGATTTAACAGAAGACTCAAGTAAAGACATAGGATCAAAGTTGTTTCATGCTCTGTGTGTGTATGTGTGTGTGTGTGTGTGTGTGTGTGTGTGTGTGTGTGTGTGTATCTGTGGCCAGACTACAGATCTCAGGTCAGGTTAGAATTCTGACCCCAACAGAATTCTTTTCAGTTGCTTCTTTGTGGGTCATGACAGAGCTGTTCCATGACTGTGCTCTTATCCTACTATACTTATTATCGCCTTTATGTTGTGGAAGCTAACCACGTGGAAGTCTGGTTAGCTTCTGGCTTGCCCTGGGTTCATCGAAGTCCCTTAGTAGGACCGCCTGTTGGAGTATAAGGAGCTATGGTCAACGTAAGGGCACCTGAGGCTTAATTTAAGTAAATATGATGGATGTTTGGGAATTAATAGATTTCTGAGTAATTCAACTCCCATATTACAAGAGCAAAGCATTAAAAAGTGATGAAGTGAACATTTAAACTGAAGAAACAAATGCACAAAACCATGAGAAAAATCATATAAAGCTTCAGTATAATAAAGTTTTGAATCTACAAATTGTTGAGTGATTATCGGAATGGACAATCAAAAGCAGCACTTTTCATATGCTTATTTATTTGTTTTATTTTTGTCATTGTATTTTACAGTACTGTCAATGGTAGGGTTTCATGAATACAATGATCTGGCATTGCAACCTCCACCAGAGAGTCTATTTCTCTCCAGATCTTTGCAGTTTGCCTCTCACCTTTATGCTACCCTCCCCTTCCCCAACATGGTAAGCTTCCTACTAAAGACAGTTCTTAGTTTTTGTTGCCTTTTGTTATGTTTTATTCCCTTATTCCTTCGCCCTAACTGTGATAAACTGTGACTTAATGAACGTGGGATTCTTTTTTTTTTTAATAATAAAGAACCTATCTGAACTTCATTCAGTTATTTGAAAGAGAGCTCCTCTTGGAATACTCTAAATAATATCTGTAATGCATCTTTCTTGATGTTAATGGTGACATTTGGATTATACTTCAAGAGGGTGTTATTAGGAACGATTTTGCCTCTGTAATTTACCAGCAATTTCCAGAATCATCATATCAGTAAAAGCTTTGTCCCCAATAAAAAAAAAACTGGTCTTAAATAATATTTTCACATTAACATTTATAGTTAACCGTCAACTCGATTTTTACATTAAATTTTTACAAAATCATAGAGACTCAATACTTATTTTGAATTAAATAACTCATTAAACGTACTGAGCTTCAATTATTTGCTATGTCAGAGCATTTTATGTTTATGAAAATAGTTTTCTCAAGATATTGCAGTGATTGAAAGGATTTTGAAGAGTTGATGGTTGATAAGGAGGCTTGATAGTTGTCTTTTAAGAAGCCACCCAGGGACACGAGGGCATCAGTTCCACAAACACTCAGTCTGGAAAATAGGTTCAGCACAGTCACATAAGACCTCAAATAAAAAAAAAATTGTTAACACCAAACACTGCATTTAAAAAAACTAAATAAAATGCAAAATGTATATTTTAGTAAATTTATCAGGAATTAAGCTCAAGTGACATTGGTTTTTTGTTTGTTTGTTTTTGGTAAATTTGGGACTCTCCCCTGGAATAAAAATCAAGTCATAAAGATTTGTAGCAACTTTAGGCTCATGCCATGAGAGTAAAAGAATTCAAGAGAGAGAAAACTATTAGTGCAGCTTGAACTGGTCCCAAAATTGGTCAAAGAAGTCAAAGAGAATGTTTGACTTACCTGATAATTACTTTTATTTTATCATGTTTAAATCATATTTAAACTCTTCCCCCATCTTTTCCTAAAAAATACCTAATCTCTAAGAAAATACTAAAAGTAAAATATTTAACAATAAAAAAGCAAAATAAAAATCCTCATCTAGTTCAAAAGTTCTATATTACTGCAAATGAGTTTTATTACTAAAATTAAATTAATAAGTAGGGGTATATTTTGCCAATTGTCTGAAGTTAGCATTTAACTATTTTTCTACTGATTATCCCTTAAAAATTGTAAAGTATAGTTTTAAATAACTGAATGTAAAGATAAGAATATACAGATGAAGGTGAAATATCAACAAACCATTTAAAAGGAAACTGTAGGTTAGGCTTTGAAAGATAAACATTTATGATTTACAAAATAGCAAGCAAGGCTGCATGTGATTGTGCATAAAATAAAACTATTATTTTAGTACCTCTTTGGTGCTAAGAGATTGCAATATTGAACGACAGCTCTTGAAAATGAGTTCTGGAATAAATATAATTTAATATTTTTGTATTTTTTAAATACTGCCAATGTAAACAAAAGTGGATAAACTATAGCAGAATACTTCGCAATTTTCAAACCAAAATCTTTTATTTAAAATTAACACACTGCCATTTTTTTAAAAGACTCATT
This sequence comes from Sorex fumeus, assembly GCF_029834395.1. Lineage (NCBI taxonomy): Eukaryota > Metazoa > Chordata > Mammalia > Eulipotyphla > Soricidae > Sorex > Sorex fumeus. The sequence continues at coordinate 57,845,023 of NW_026606065.1, forward strand.
TCTTAAATAAAATCATAAATCTAAGTTTAATAAAATGATAAATAAGACTTTCCTGATCCACTCTCAGCCCAAATCTATTTCTAATGCAAAATGCTTTGCTTACTTTTTCAAGGTTAGCATAAATATGCATGAATTTGGAAAAGACCTTGATATTTCACAGATATTTGACCTTTTGAGTGTGTCTTATGAGTCTATTCCCACATCTTTCCATTCAGTTCTCTCTCTCATAACTTGAGCCTATATATTTTCTGACCATTTAAATTTTTTATGAATAACTCCGCAATAAGAGAGTATTTATCTTTTCTCTACGACTACCTTATCAAGGCTTTGTTTTTTTACATTAAGTTATTTGCTAGGTCTCTATACATACTTTCCTATTGAATTTTACTGAAGACACCTGGTAATGCACAGAACTCTAGTGTTTCTTAGATCCCAATATTGAAGTTGTCAGTTTATTGTTTTGTTTATATTTTATTTTGATTAGGTGTCTTTTCAAGTAATTTTGATTCAGAAAAATCAGCGTAATTTTCATTTTAACTTAATATTACATAAAAAAAATTCTGACTACTCTATTATTGTCATTACATAACATTTTGGTAAAGGATTAATAATTGGAGGTGGTAAGAAGGTCAGTATTTGATAAAGACTAGAGGAATAGCATGCTTAGTTGGTGTAGCATACAGAAATTTTAAGTTAGTGAAAGTACCTATATGGGCTGGAGCGATAGCACAGCGGGTAGGGCGTTCGCCTTACACGCGGCCAACATGGCCGACCCAAGTTCGATTCCTCCGCCCCTCTCGGAGAGCCCGGCAAGCTACCGAGAGTATTCGATATGCCAGACACAGTAACAACCAAGTCTCCAATGGAGACGTTACTGGGCCCGCTCGAGCAAATCGACGATCAACGGGAGGGCCTTTATATGAAATTGTAATCATAAATTTATTTTTAGATAGTAGTTAAGATCATTGGAAATACATAAAGAATAAAACAAATGTAAACATTGGACTTTGAATGAAAATGTCATTTAAATGCAGTTGTAACATATATCCCACTCTGGTAGGAGGAGCTGACGATTGGAGAGGCTTGCAAGTGTGGTTTTGGTATATATGAGAAGTCTCTGTAGCTTCTTCTCAAAACTTCTCTTTAAAAAATATTTTCAAATAAACTTATCAGTAACTTCCTCTGTGGTTAATCTGAAATGATCAACACAAAATAAAAGATATATGATAAACTTACTTTCATTTATGTATACATGTTCCATCTTACTCTAATTATTACCTGCATTTCTGACCATTGAACAATTCCTCATATAGACCAAGTGATTATTACATCCAGAATTTTGTTTATATGGTTCATTTTTCTTGGGTCATTAATCTCTTTATCTCTTTCTGTTTGTTCAGGTATTAATCTTTGTTATTTCTCTGAGAAAACTAGATTGTCACCATCATAGGACTCATTACAATTCATAATATATATTTAGTGCTACATTTATCATATAGTTTTATATAAATTTTAATATGAAAACAATCTAAGTGTGTATAGTGTGAAAAATACATAAATAAATTAAATATTAAATTAACTTAAAAATCTATACTAAAGTAAATAAAAGGTTAAAAAGGAATTCACAGAAATGTATTTTCCAGTACTGAACTATAAGACAATAACTGACAAAAAATGATTTAAATGTACTACTTTTTTAGTGAAGTAATTTTATTTGAACACACAAACATTTCAGGGAAATTAAATTTAATTAATTTAAATAAAATTAAATTTAAATGAAACTTAAATTTTATTTATTTATTTATTTTTCTTGGAAAATACCCTACCCGTTGTGCTATCACTCCAGCCCAAGGCCAGGTATTTCTTTTTTTTTAATTTTTATTTATTTATTTATTTTTATTAGTGAAACACCATGAGGTAAGTTATAGACTTACAAATTTTTGTGCTTGGGTTTCAGTTATACAATAATCAAGTACCCATCCTTCCACCACCAGGGGTCCCAGCATCCCACACTGCCTCTGTGGCAGGGCATTCCCTTTTGTTCTCTCTCTCTCCTTTTGGGTCCTGTGGTTTGCAAGAGAGGCATTGAGTGGCAATCATATTTGGTCTATAGTCTCCTTTCAGCATGCTTCTCCCACCCTGAAAGGATCCTCACAACACCCTTTATTTGGTGCTCTCTTCTCTTTCTGAGCTTTCTTTTCCCCTAGCACGTATGACTGGCCTCCAAATTATGGAGCAAAATTCCTGGTACTAATCTCGGCCACTCCTGGGTGTTAGTCTCCCATTTTGTTGCTTTATGTTCCCCAGATGAATGCAGTCTTTCTGTGTCTATCCCATTCTTTCTGACTCATTTCGCTTAACATGATACATTCCATGTAGTACCACTTATATGCGAATTTGATGACTTCATTTTTTCTAACAGCTACATAGTACTCCATTGTGTAAATGGACCAAAGTTTCTTTAACCAGTCATCTGTTCTCGGGCACTCAGGTTTTTTCCAGATTCTGGCTATTGTAAAGAGTGCTGCAATGAACAAACAATTGCAGATGTCACTTCAACTATACTGTTTTGTCTCTCTGGGATATATTCCCAGGAGTGGTATTGCTAGGTCAAATGGGACATCAAATACTAATTTTTTGAGAATCATCTATACTGTTTTCCAAAAGGGTTGGACCAGTCGGCATTCCCACCAGCAGTGAAGGAGGGTCCCTTTCTCACCACATTGATGCCAGCACCGGTTGCTTTTGTTCTGTTGGATGTGGGCCAGTCTCTGTGGTGTGAAATGATATCTCATTGCAGTTTTGATCTGCATCTCCCTGATAATTAGTGATGTAGAGCATTTTCTCATGTGCCTTTTAACCATTCGGTTTTCTTCTTTGCAAAAGTTTCTATTCATTTCATCTCCCCAATTTTTGATGGGGTTTTCTTTTTGTTGAGTTCAACCAGTATTTCGTATACTCTGGATATCAACCCCTTGTCGGATATGTATTTGGTGAATAACCTTTCCCATTCTGTAGACTGTCTTTGTATTTTGGTCACTGTTTCTTTTGAGGTACAGAAGCTTTTTAGTTGAAGATAGTCCCATTTGTCTAGCTCTGTTTTCACGTGCTTGGACAGTGGCATGACATCTTTGAAGATACCATTAGCTTCAATATCATGGAGGGTTTTGCCAACTTTGTCTTCTTCCGGTCTGATGTTGAGGTCATAAATCCATTTTGATCTTTCTTTTGTGCATGGCAGTAGGCAGAGATCTGAGCCCACTTTTTTGCATGTTGCCATCCAGTTTTGCCAGCACAATAAATTAAAGAGGCTTTCCCTGCTCCATTTCACTTTTCTTGCTCCCTTATCCAAGATTACATGATCATATGCTTGGGAGGAGAGTATATTCAATCCTGTTACATTGGTCTGAAGTCCTGCCTTTGTTCCAGTACCATGCTGTTTTAATTATTACTGCTTTGTAGTACAGGTTGAAGTTGGGGAAGTTGATTCCTCCCATTTTCTTTTTCCCAAGAATTGCTTTAGCTATTCTTGGGGGCTTATTGTTCCATATAAATTTCAGGAGTGTTTGCTCCATTTCTTTGAAGAATGTCATGGGTATCCTTATAGGGATTGCATTGAATTTATATAATGCTTTCGGTAGTATTGCCATTTTGACAATGTTAATTCTCCCCATCCATGAACTGGGGATATTTTTTCATTTCCTCGTGTCCTCTTTTATTTCCTGAAGTAGCGTTTTGTAGTTTTCTTTGTACAGGTTCTTTACTTCCTTAGTTAAGCTGATTCCCAGGTACTTAATTTTCTGGGGCACAATTGTGAATGGCCCTCCCGTTGATCATCGATTTGTTCAAGCGGGACCAGTAACATCTCCATTGGAGACTTTGTTGTTACTGTGTTTGGCAATGGGATTGTTTTCTTCATGTCACTTTCTTCTTTTCACTATTTGTTTATAGGAAAGCCATGGATTTTTGGGTATTGATTTTATAGCCTGTCACTTTACTATACAAGTCTAATGTTTCTAGGGATTTCTTGAGAGATTTTAGGGTTCTCTAAGTATAGTATCATATCATCTGTGAATAGTGAAAGCTTAATTGCTTCCTTCCCTACCTGGATACCCTTAATATCTTCTTCTTGCCTAATAGCTATTGCAAGTACTTCCAGTACTATATTGAACAGTATTGGAGAGAGTGGCATCCTTGTCTCATCCCTGATCTTAGGGGGAAGGCTCTCAGTTTTTCCCTATTGAGGATGATGTTTGCTGTAGGTTTGAGGTAGATGGTTTTATCTATATTGAGGAAAGTTCCCTCTATCCCCATTTTGGCGATTGTTTTTTTTTTTTTTTTCATAAATGGGTGCTGGATCTTGTCAAATGGTTTCTCTGCATCTATTGATATGATCATATGATTTTTATCTTTTCTTTCATTGATATGATGGATGATGTGGATTGATTTCCGAATGTTGAACGATCGTGCATCCCCGGGATAAATTCCATTTGGTGATGGCGTATGATCTGTTTGATGAGATGTTGAATTCTATTTGCTAGTAGTTTGTTGACAATCTTCGCATCCATGTTCAACAGGGATATCAGCCTAAAGTTTTCTTTTCTTGCGGTGTCTTTGTTTCCTTTTGGTATTAGAGAAATATGGGCTTCATAGAAACTGTTTGGGAGAGTTTCTGTTTTTTCAATTTCCTGGAAAAGCTTGAGAAGAACTGGCAATAGGTCCTCTTTAAATATTTGGAAAAATTCACTAGTGAATCCATCTGGACCTGGGTTTTTAGTTTTGGGAAGACTTTTGATTACAATTTCAATTTCCGTGATGTGAATAGGTCTATTCAGGTTCTCTATATCTTCTTGGTTCAGCTTTGGGAGATGATAGGAATCCAGGAATTTATCCATTCCTTCTAGGTTCTCTTGTTTCTTGGCATACAGACTTTCAAAGCACTCTCTGATGATCTTTTGAATTTCTTTGGTTTCTGTTGTGATATCCCCATTGTTATTTCTGATTCGATTTCTTAGGGTTTTCTCTGTTTCTTTGTGAGTGTTGCTAGTGGTTTATCTATCATATTCATTTTCTCGAAGAACCAGCTGTTGGTTTCATTGATCTTTCAGATTGTTTCATTGGTTTCCATGTCGTTGATTTCTGCTCTGAATTTTATGATCTCTTTCCTTCTTCCCAATTTGGGCTCTTTCTGTTGATCCTTTTCTACGATCTTGAGCTGTGAAGTCAAGTTGTTTATGTGCATCCTTTCTTCTGTCCTGAGATATGCTTGCAGAGCTATAAATTTTCCCCTTTAAATGTCTTTCACTGCATCCTATAAGTTCTGGTAGCTCTTGTCTTCATTCTCATTTGTTTCCAAGTATCTTTTGATTTTGTCCTGACTTTCTTCCTGATCCATTCGTTGTTAAGCACTGAGTTGTTTAATTTCCACGTGTTTGATTTGGTTCTCCGTATCTGTGTGTGATTCACTTCTATTCTCAGTGCATTATGGTCTGAAAAGATTGTTGATACTATTTCTATCTTCCTGATTCTATTTAGGTATGCTTTGTGGCCTAGGACACAGTCTATTTTGGAAAATGTTCTGTGAGCACTGGAGAAGAATATGTATTCTTTCTTTTTGGGGTGTAAATCCCTGTACAGGTCTATAAGTCCTTTATCTTCTTTTTCTTCTTTCAAATCCAGTGTTTCCTTCCTGAGTTTTGTTCTTGTTGATCTATCGAGAGGTGATAAGGCGATGGTGAAATCTCTAGCTACTATTGTTTTGCTAGCAATGTCCTCCTTAAAATCTGTTAGCAGTTGTTTTAAATATTTAGCTGTTCCCTCATTAGGTGCGTATACATTTAAGAGTGTGATTTCTTCCTGTTGTACGTATTCCTTGATGAAGAGAAAATAGCCTTCACTGTCCCTTCTAATCTTTTTCAACGTGAAATTAATGCTGTCGGATACTAGTATGGCCACCCCAGCTTTTTTGAGGGATCTGTTTGCTTGCAGCATTGTTTTCCATCCTGTGACTTTGAGTCTGTGTTTGCTCTGGCTGTTAAGATGTGTTTCTTGTAGGCAGCAGAGTGTTGGGTTCTGTCTCTGAATTCATTTTGCCACTCTGTGTCTCTTAATTGCTGAATTTATCCGTTGACATTGAGAGATATTACTGTTATGGGATGTTGTGTCATCTTTCTGTAAGGGTGTATTGTGGTTGTAGGGTTTGTCTTGTCTTATAGTAGCCCCTTTAGCCCTTATTTTAGGTTTGGTTTTGAGTCTATAAAGTTCCTGCGCTGCTCTTTTTCTAGAAAATAGTGTACTGTTCCTTTGATTTTGAGTGAGAGTTTAGCCGGATAGAGTATTCTTGGTGAAGCATTAATTTCAGTGAGTTTTTTTCACTATATCTCGCCACTGCCTTTGGGCTTGGAGGATTTCCTCTGATAGATCGGCTTGAATCTAAGGGCTGCTCCTTTGTATGTGATATCCTTCTTTGACCTTGCTGCTTGCAGTACTGTATTTCTATCGGCAGCATCACTCATTCTAATTATAATGTCTTGAAGTGTTTTTGTTAGGGTCTCTTTTAACTGGTAACCTTCGGGCTCCTTGAACCTGAATAACTGCATTGTGGAGCTCTGGGAATTTTTCAGCAATGATTCGTTTAACCGTGTTTTTTTCTGTTGAGATTGTTTCCCTGAGCTTCTGGTAGTCCAATGATTCTAATGTTGTTCCTCTTGGAATCATCTGCTAGGACTCTGATTCTCTGTAGAGCTATTTTGAGGTCCCTTGCCACTGTTTGTTTTTGCTTGTTGGCTTGGTGCAGCTGATCTTCCAGCTCACTGATTCTCTCTTCAGCTGCGGTCATTCTATTGTTGAGAAAAAGAGACTGAGTTTTTCAATTCATCTACGGAATCTTTTAATTGTGACTTTCTGCTCTCATTTCTTCACGTAATTTGTCAATTTTTTCTTTCCTGTTACTGGATGTCTGTCTGACTGTTTCATTGAGTTGATTGACCATTTTCATGACTTTGTATCTGAATTCTATGTCAGATAGGTCCCTTAGGTGAGAAGTATCGACAGAGTCTTCTGGATTCTTTTTGTTGTCCTCCCCTTGTGATGGGAATTTGTGCTGTTTCTTCATATTGTTGTGTAGGTTGGGGACTAGGTTCCTTGGAGACTAGGTTCTTTAGTATGGCTAAATTACCTGCGGCCACGTGACCGTTGGTCCAAATTTTAATTATTTTGATTAAATTTTAATTAAATAAATTTTCAAATAAAAATTTTAAAATATTTTTGATAATCAAATTAAATAAATTTAATTAAATAATTAAAACCCTTAAAATTTAATTATTTAATTATCAAATTATTTTTAAGCTATAATATCCTAAAAATACTCTCTCAATCGCTCTCTCACTCAAGAGAGAGAGAGAGCGATTGAGAGAGAGAGAGAGAGAGAGAGAGGAGAAAAGTTAAAAAAATGCCTCATGGGAGGCAGGAGTGAGACATAAAGTATGGGTAGGAGGGAAACTGGAGACATTGTTGGTAGGAAATGCATGGGGAAATCATGGGTGTTAGAACATTTGATGACTAAAACCCAATAATGAACAACTTTATAGCTGTGTACCTCACTGTGGCTCAATTTAAAAAATAATTAATTAATTAATTTTTTAATTTTTAAGTGAATAAAAATAATCCCAAGCAACAAATTTCTTCCTTTGATTTTCAAGTACCAAATTTTTGTTCTTTTCTTAAAGAAAGTTAATTGAGAGTAATGATAATGGCTAGCACTAACTAGAGAATCGTTGCTCATAAGATGATAATATGATAAATACACAAGTATTTAAAAATGATTCATACCATTGTACTGTTTTTTAGCCTTAGTATTTTGAACGGGTAAGTTTTACTCTAGATATAGCCTACCATGTTCGACTTATTTCTGAAAAACAACAATTATGAAAGTCTATTTGAATTATTATTATTGATTCAATATTAAATCTGTGTTGAAACCCAATTGATATGCGGCTAAGTAAATTTTCACCTGTATAGCAAGGTCAAAACTAGGACATTTATTTGATCAAATGTAATGCATTCTTTTTCCCAGAGTTCTCAAATTTTATTAAGATAGCTTATACTACATAGTGAGTTTTATTCACAGACTCAGTACAAAGTCAAAGATAATTCCATTAAACAGCAAACTTGAGAAATCCTTACTAGACTAGCAAATTGAATAGAGAAGATTAGATGATATCATTCATTATCTGAACAAAGCTATAAATTAAATGACTCAGCAGCTTCATTAGTCTTTGTTTTAAGGGCACAGAGGCTAATGATCTCACACTTCTCCAGGAGACAGGCAGAGAAAGAAAGAACAGTTTTTTATAATGTTGTCGCCCTGAACCAATGCATACTAACATTAAATAGTTATTTATTGACAATAAATGTTAAAACTCTAGTCTAGTTTATGTATATGCTCCAGAAGTCTGACTGATAAAAATTATTCTAACATGATGTATGATGCTCTGGAATTGGATTTCTAAATCTTGAGGTGCTTTGATTTCAAGTACATAAAAATACCAAAGTGTTTCTGATCAAAATTAAGGCATACTTTGCAGAACATTTGGCTAGAACTGGGACCGATCACAGCAGATTGAGTTTAGTTTAAATTGAATATTATGCAAGTCTTTATTAATATATAAATAAAATCACTCAGAAACAAGGAAACTGTTAATTTTATCTTCTTTTCATTATTTTATATTACTTCAGTTTTGTAATGAATGTATCAAAATGAGTAAGTCTTATAAATAACAATGTTTTTCAAAATGTGTTTGCAAACCATGGCAAAAAATAAAGACAACTTCCTATATTTCTAAATCCAAGCACAAAGAAAAATTGTTTCAGGGGCATATGTATGAAAATATTTTTTTCTGTCACTGTTGAAAAACTAAATGATTGACAATAAATTCAAATTTTGAACATATGCAAGGAAAATGTGATAACTTCATAATTAAACTATAGACAATAGCAAATTATCATATGAAAGGTGGCACATAATGTTAGAAACAGATTGTTAAAAATCATCTAACTTGACACATTTGCCATAATATCATAGAACAGGCAAAAATGGATGAAATTTTCTTTAGCTACAAGAGAAGAAGCAAAAGAAGAAAGTATTATTATTATGCAAGTGTTGATTTTTTTCACTTCTAATTAAACAATTCAGTTGCCTTTTATTTTTCATAGAAAGATAAATTATGGATGCAATTATAAATGGGAGTGAAGATAGATGGTCGGCAATTACACCACCTCCGCTTTGCCGATGACATTGTTTTAATAACACCAAACATCAGCCAAGCGGCACAAATGCTGGCCGACTTTGACCATGAGTGTGGAAAGGTCGGACTACAGCTGAATCTTACGAAGACAATGTTTATGAGAAACAGCCTCGTTCCTGACACCCCATTCGCTCTCAATGGAACGACCATCTCCGAATGCAACAGCTATGTGTACCTAGGTCGAGAAGTCAACATGACAAATGACCTGGCACCCGAGCTGCGCAGGAGGAAGAGAGCGGCTTGGAACGCCTTCAAGAACGTCGAAGAAATAGCTAAGAGGATGAAGAACCTCCGGCTCCAAGCACATCTCTTTGATTTCACTGTTCTTCCTGCATTAACATATGCCTCAGAGACCTGGGCCCTTCGCAAACAGGATGAGAACGCTATTCGTGTCTCCCAAAGAGGAATTGAAAGAGCTATGCTTGGAATATCACGTTTCACTCAAATGAGAGAAAGAATCCGGAGTTCCAACATCCGTCGACGATCAAGAATCAGGGATGCTGTCTCATTTGCCAAAGTGTCGAAAATCAGATGGGCTGGTCACGTAATGAGATTTAAAGACGACCGCTGGACTAGAGCTGTTACTGACTGGATTCCACAGGATGTCAAAGACCGCGTGGCCGCCCACCTACCAGATGGTCAGACTTCTTCGTCAAGGTCATGAACGATCGGTTTGAGGCTCTTCATGTTCCCAGAGCGAACAGATGTCACTGGGCTACACTAGCACGCGACAGGGACAAATGGAGACGTTACTAGCGCCCGCTCAAGCAAATCGACGACTAACGGGAAGTTAAGTGATTAAGTGTGAATTATCTTTATTAACAAAGTATTTCCATGAGTGGTAAATGAATTAATTTAGTAATGATCACTGAAAGGAGGTTTAACAGTAGAGTTAATAAAACCTTTACTCTCAATTCTACTATTGTCAAACCGAAGTAAATAAGTTAACTGAAATTTCTGATAACTTTTGTAGTTTTTTCATTTTCATTGAAGATGTATCAAAAATACATTGTGAGAACTAAGATATATTAAAAACTAGTTTCTTATTAACTACAGACTTATATTTCTGTTTCTACTTATACAAATAATTTAATGTAATATATATGCAATAAGATATGTTTGTGCGTGTGTGTTTGTGTGTCTGTGTGTGTGTGTGAGAGAGAGGTCCAGGGACATAGCTCAAAACATTGAGCATCTACTTTGCATGTGGGGGCACTAGATCTGATCCCAGGCACAACATAGTTTCCTTAACACATCAGTAGCAACTCCCAAGCCCCCACTGGAAGCAGCCCACCTATCACTGTGTAGTATTGTTAATAAAGATTCATTTTGAAAATAAAACAAATTTGTCCATTGCTTTTGGTCTATTTTTGTATCTAACTGGTTAAAATATCTAAAAATATAAGAACAAAACAAAACAAAATATAAACTGGAGAAATATTTCGATTTAAACATAATTTATATAAATTAAATACAAATATATATTATCTATAACTTCGAAGATCCAATTAAATAAAGTTGTTTCTTCCTCCTCATTCTCTTCTATTTTATTTCCTATTTGATTTCCTTGTAGCCTGTCCGGATGTAGTTTTACCTTGTTGAGCCTTTTTTTGGAGGGGAACAACTGAGGGTACTCAGGACTTTACTCCTGGCTCTGCATTTCTGGCAAATGGGGTGCTTGACAGATAGATCCCAGGTCAACAATGTGCAAGGTAAGTACCCTTACAAGATTTAATATCTCTCCAGCTGTGATTATTTTCTTAATGAACTTCTATAATGTAAAATCTTGGTAGAAGTAAGATTAGTTCATTAACATTTGAACTATAATATATAAAAAACATATCCAGATATGTTGATAGTTCATTTTAAACACAAAAATTTCAATTTATACTATAATTGTGCTTTGCATTTTACACTGAAACTAGAATTTTCATCAGAAATGTTATTTATTCTATACATGATAGACTCTGCTTAAAATATAACATTTTTTATGTGACAGTCTTTTGAAATGTGTGGACTATGATTTCTTAATTTAAGCATAATACAAATCACTTTAACTTAAATAATATTTGTGCAAGTAAAAAAACGTATCCAAGAAATGGGAGTGGGGAGAGAGAAACAGTGACAGAGATAGAGAGGAGACAGAGAGACAGAGACAGAGATAGAGACAGAGAGAGGAGGGAAAGATAGAGACTGAGAGAGAGAGTGTGTCTTTTTCAGAATCCAACTGAAGTCTATTTCCTGTTTATAGGCCACAAACAAATTTCTATTGATTATAGCTACCCTGATTAAACTATAATGATCTTCTTTCTTTTCCTTCTCTTCCTATTCTCCTTTGCCTTTCTCTACTTTCTCCTATTCTTCCCCTTCCTTCCTTTCTCCTTCTTTGCTCTCCAACCTCTATTAAGTCTTTTTATGTTCCTTTTATTTTTTTTTATTAGTGAAACACCATGAAGTACAGTTATAGACCTAAACATTTTTGTGCTTGGGTTTCAGTTATACAATGATCAAGTACCCATCCCTCCACCAGTGCTCATCCTCCACCACCGCGGGTCCCAGCATCCCTCCCACCCCCTGTCCCCCCATCCCACCCTGCCTTTGTGGCAGGGCATTTCCCTCTCTCTCCTTCTGGGTGTTGTTGTTTGCAAAAGAGGCATCGAGTGGCAGTCATGTTCGGTCTATAGCCTACTTTCAGCATGCTTCTCCCATCCTGGGAGGATCCTCCCAACACCCTTTATTTGGTGCTCCCTTCTCTATCTGAGCTTTCTTTTCCCCTAGCATGTGTGGCTGGTCTTTTGAGCTACGTCAGGTGGTACTCCATGCCTGGAGGAACTTATATGATGCTGGCTTTCTCGTATGCGAGTCAACTGACTTAACCCTTGTGCTGTCCTCTCTGTATTTTTCAAATCTACTTGAAATATTTATAACTTTTAGTGTGTTTACCACCTTTTCAATCTTACGCCTTTGTGCAAACACTATTATCACTATTTTACAACAGTTTACCAGCTTTGTTTCTTATATCCATCCTTGGAGCACTTTAATATCACTTGACTCAATACCACAAATCCCATTAAAGTGCAATTTTTATCATGTCTCTTTTCTGCTTTAAATAGTTGATTGAGTTCCTAATTTTTTTCCAGGTAAATTCAAAATAAGTACTAGGACTTGGGTATATAGGTCTAGAGATCAGTGTACAAGCTTTGCTTGCAAGGCAAATGTCCCATCCATTGTAATATCTCTCTAGCCTCTTTTAGCTTATGTCTCAGATCTACTAGAAATGAAATATATATAATTATAATGCTTTTATCAATATTATAATAAAAAGATTATACTAAAACAATACATTGCATTCTATTTTGCAGAAAACACAGTAAGGGGAAAACAAAACAATATCACACATACAAAAATTAATCTGGACTTTTAACTATTATCACTATGTGCTTCAATAAAATCAAGCGCCAATTTTAGGGTTTCTGTGTAGGCCTCTCTTTTTTCAACATGAATTATTAAATGCTTGTTAGGTCAACTTCATGGGGTCTACTAAATTAAAATAAACGTTGATTCTAGTGTATCTAAGGAAGCTAATTAACATAAATAAACTTTGATTTCACCATGTATAATAGAAAATATTAAGCAAAATATGAACGTAAGAAAATATTTTCTAAGGCTCAAGAGGTATTGCAGTGATAAGGTACTTATCTGCATGTAGCCAACATGGTTCTAATCCCAGAATCAGAGTTTCTGAGCACCTTCAGGAGAGATCTCTGAGAACAGAATCTAAAGTAAGTTCCGAGCACAGGTGAGTATGCCCCCTCCAAAATAAAACAGAAGAATTTCTATTTTTCATAAGTATAAAATTCCATAGAAAAATATGCTTCAAGTTACGAGGCTCTGTCCACTTCTGGCTAAAATCATTTCCTAAATCCAAGCCCATTTGTCGGTACCTTTTGAAATATATCATATCAAATAATTCTCCTTTAAAGGGAACTCATTAAATATTCATATTCCTGCTCCACAGGAATTATTTTTCTACTTGCATTAAATTAAATTACTTATTCAAGTGCAGTCCTTGTGCCAGTAATCTGAACATTTCACCTTTATTTTTTCGTTAGTCTCTATGGGGAGTTGAGAGATTTGCAGAAGCAATGCTGTTGCTTACAGAAAAAGGTATATCTCATTCCTGATCCTTTCAATAGTTTTAAATTCTTCCTGACATGCAAATCCCTGATGTTAAAATCTTATTTAAAGTTCACATTTGAGTTTATAATGGCTATGCTTCTGTACTGATTTTGATTTAATCAGAATGTGAAATCAAAAGAACACATAACCTTTTACATCTAAAACAGATTACATAATATTTGTAATTAATAAGCATCACTCTCTGGTAAATGGCATTCAGCCTGACGATTTTATAGCATCATTAATATCAATGGTAAATGTCAAAGCACAAAAATGTCATTGCATTTTCTTTATCTTACATATACTCTTTGTATAACAAATGGTGTAGCACCTGCAACTTTATATTAAAGTCTTAGACTAGGAAAGAATTCACAGGCATGTGATAAAAGAGTTAAGTCATTACCTTTATTTTTACAGAATGGAACATTTCTCTAAACTGTCCTTCATGGATGAATTTATAGCTAAGCCAGCAATGTCAAGTTACAGTCAGTTAGAATATTTGTATTTAAATATTAATTTTACCAGTCAAATAATAAGATTTACTTTCCAATTTGGGGAACATATATTCAAATCAAATTCTCAGGTTATGGCAGTTAAATAACAGTTTTGCTTCATAAGTGTTCTATGGAATAGACATAGTTAATCATTTCATTCATTTAGAAATTCATCTTTATACACTATTTTACTTCATTTCAATAAATGAAATTTGATTATTCTACCATATGTCTCTTTGTACATTTCCTAATGTAGACTATTGTGTCACCCTTTACAGATATTTCTACAAAAAAAGAATATAAATACTCTAATACTATCTAACAACCAATACCCTTTAAAATATTTATGACACAACAAAACCCAGTATCACAAGGAACTTTAGAGTTTTCCTTCCTTCCTTCCTTCCTTCCTTCCTTCCTTCCTTCCTTCCTTCCTTCCTTCCTTCCGTCCCTCCCTCCCTCCCTCCTTCCCTCCTTCCTTCCCTTCCTTCCTTCCTTCCTTCCTTCCTTCCTTCCTTCCTTCCTTCCTTCCTTCCCTAGAGCTTTTGTTTTTAAACTGTTTCTGCATATAAAGCATAATGTTGGATACCAAATGAGAATTTAAGGAGGTATAGATTCTATTTTCTAGAAGATGTTGGTGTTGATTTTTATTTATTTATTTTTTAGGCTTTTTTTTTTCTTTTTTGGGTCACACCCGGCGATGCACAGGAGTTACTCCTGGTTCATGCACTCAGAAATCTCTTCTGGCAGTGCTTGTGGGACCATATGTGATGCTGGGAATTGAACCTGGGTCTCTCGCATGCAAGGAAAACGCCCTACCTGCTGTGCTATTGCTCCAGCCCCGATTTTTATTTTTTAAAGTCATCATTTACATCTTGATGACCATTATAATCCTATCTTCCACCTTGCTTTTATTACTTGAAATCTAATAATTTCTTTTATCACTTTATTTTACTCTTATTTCACACAGTTCAGATGTTTATCCATTTATATGAAATGTTAATTCATTTATATGAACCACAATTGCATTTAACCTTTCAAACATTGCCTTAATACTCAAACTGCAGTTTTTAGAGATGTCTTTTTCATTTAAATGGTTGTCACTTTTTTATGAAACAAAGAAAATTTAATCTTTTAAGATGACATTAGTATAAGTGAAATATAACACATATAATTGTTTCTTTATCATTACATATATATGTGACAAATAGTCAAATAAGAAGAAAGCAATGGTAGGTAGTTAAGCTTATTTTTCTTATTAAGCAAAAGTTGTTAAATTTTAATGCAAAAATCTCACAGCATTTCTTTATGCATTTTAAAAACTATAATCCTATATTAAATTAGTACATTTCTAATTTTCCCAGCAAGTTCATTACATTCATTATCGTCTTATATGGTCATCATAAATTCTTCATATACCAACTACCCTAAATTGGCTTTGGAACCACAGATAGATCTTCATAGCATAGAAGTTTATTATTTATAAAATTAGTATTTATTGAAATAAATATCCTTTGAAATTATCTACTAGTGCTATTTGTAGAAGTCCCATTATATTTGTTATGCTTCTTTTTTATTTTTCCACATTTTCCTAACACAAAATTTTACCATTTGATTAAAGAAACATATGTACCTACATCCACTTACAGAAAAAAACTGGCAATATGTGTAATCTTTGCCATCTGTGTTATGCCTTTACAGTGAAATGAACTTGAAATCTAATAATATATTCATCATAGTTATTTATTGTTACCAAGCAGACAGAGTTATAATGATGGTGAGAACAATATTTGATTTTCAAATTTTTGATGTCAAATGTTCCAGCTCAGTGAACACTGGCCCTGACAGAGTGTTGAGCCTCAAAATTGCCTTTGTCCCTCTCTTAAGACCATAGAATTTTGAAATTGGTAAAAAACTCTAGGCAAATTTTTTCTGGTTATTTCTCCTCAAATCTTTCCTGCCATAGATTCATGTCTGAAAATTAAAAGCTCGTTTTATTTTGTTGCTCATCACAGTTTAACAAAAATGTTCAAAAAGGATAAGTAAGCCAACTTAGACATAAAATCCCAAGGAAGGAAATAACTGCCATTAAAATCTAGGAAATAAAAACAAGGTATTGCTATTTCAACTGGATACAATTCTTAAAAATCTGAAAATTGATTCTAAAAATTGTAAAATGCTTTCCTTGTAATGTGTGAGCCCTGAGTTTGCTCTTTATACATATAATCCCTTGAGAGCATGTTGAGAAACCTCCCAAACATAGTTGCTTTGCAGTAAATGCTCCTCACCCCCAAACACACAGACACACAAAACTAATTCAAGAAAATATGTAATAAATGAACTTGAAATAATAAATATCTAAAAGTAAAAAATGGAAAGTCCAATAAAATAATGTTTTGTTCCTTGAACCTGCAAGTATAAATAGAATATTATACCTCTTTTGCCACAAATCTTTCTTGGCAAGATTCCTTAGAAAGTTCTGTTTTTGGTTCTTGGGGAAAGAAACAACAGTTGATAGAGAGAATAGAAACTATGTTCAGACTCTGTTTTTCCCAATTGTCAAAATACATCTTTTAAGTAACCAGTATCCTTTAGTTTTGGACTCATTTTTCAATATTTACACAGCGAACAGATAAGTTTTCTGCAACTTAATAAAGATCAAGATGTTGTTTCCTTAGATGTTGTGATCCCTCACATACCTCTGTGTTGTCCCGTGGAACCTGAACGGAGTAAGGGGGATGAAGGGAACAAAGGCATTGAACGTACACATGAAGTTCATGAAACTTGCGCTGTTTAGTGTGAGTATCTTTTCTCTTCGTTCGAGTATTTTTCAGATTTCTGCCATTATCTATGGAAGGAAATCTGTCTAACCTGTTAACTTTTAGTTGGGTTCTTTAAATTGGATATGGTTTTAAACTTGTTTAGTTGGCAGGGGACAGAAATCCCTTGGGAACAGAGTACCAAGGAAAGAAACATAACTAAATTGTCTTTGGAAGCCTGGTAGAAGCACGGTGGAGCACAGTAAAAAAAACGGGGGAAAAATTAGCCCAGAATGATGACCAAGGATACACTGGACGTAGAATTTTAAACCAGGAAGATTCAAGGTCACTGAGAAGGCTATGTACACTCCTGACACCCCAGATCAGAGGGTCTCCCTAACTCTGAGGAAACCATTCTAACAACAGACTCACTCTTCCTTTGATCTATAAACAATGGATTCTGAAAACCTGTCAGAGACTTGCAAGGTCATGAATAAATCTCAGCACAGAACAAAGCAATGACATAAAACTAAGGATTAAGATAATCCAAAAAAAGGTATCTGACAAAGGTACCCATACACTGTAAATAGAATAGAATGTCTCTCCTGTATTGAAGATAATGGTAATAAAAATAAGCCTGAAAGTCAATCGTATTTCTTATTACATTATGTCCAGCCTCAGGGCAAATACAGTGATGGAGAATTCTTATCTTCCTTCCTTCCTTCCTTCCTTCCTTCCTTCCTTCCTTCCTTCCTTCCTTCCTTCCTTCCTTCCTTCCTCCCTATTTCTTTTTTTCTTTTTTTTCTTCACCACCCCTGGCTGTGTTCAGGATTTACTTCTAACCCTGTGCCCAAGGATCTTATCAAAACTCATGAAATGGGTTGAGAAATGGTACAGTGGCTAAGGTCCTTGTCTTCTCTGTGGTTGTCCGTGCTTGATCCCCTGCACTGTACATGACTCCCTTAGATGCACCATAAATGGTCCCTGAGCACGAAGCCATGAGTGAGTCCTCACTACTGTTTATTTGGCTACACACACACACACACACACACACACACACACACACACATGCAAAATCATGCAAGTAAAGAAACACAAATGTGATGGCTATAAAATACTACAAAATGATAGAAATTGCCCAACAGATTGAATGTTATGCTTTACATGAGGTAGGGTTGGATTTGGTCCCCCTTCACTATATGACTCCCAGAGCACCACTGGGAACATTTGCAAGCACAGACTTGGTGTTACCTATAGATACATTTGGTGATGAGTCACCACAGTGGACAAAAAGTGCTGTAAAAAAAAGTAAATTATATCTGTCATCCAGAAAACCTAGAAAAAAACTGTCATTTAAAACTGAGGTAGAAATCATTCTAACCTGAAACAATAAAATCCCAGAAAATTTAATTCTGCAAATGTCCAATATAAGACTGTTGCTACAAAATGTTCCAAGATGAAGTAATATAAAAAGAAGATAAATATATCAATGCAAATAAGTGAATAATTAGTACAGAAAATAAGATCTTTGTCTTGATATTGACTGACCCAGATTTTCTCTCATACAACGTTTGGTATTCTAAGTATACCAGAAGAAACACAAGAGCACATACCTTTCCCCCCCCCCCCCGCCTTTTTGGATCACACCCGTTGTTGCACAGGAGGTATTTCTGGCTCATGTACTCAGGAATTACTCCTGGCGGTGCTCTGGGACCATATGGGATGCTGGGATTCAAACCCGGGTGGACCCCAGGATTAACTTCTTGACACTGCTGGGTGTGCCCACAAACCACAAAACAATGAAATTAACAACACTAGAAATAAAATAACTTTCTAATCAGTTTAAGTATTAACTGATGAATTAAGAAAATCATCATCAGCGATAAATTGAAAATTCATAGTACTTCAAGCATAAATGTGACAGAGCTGACACAGTAAATGCAGGTACCAATTGGTAATATATTATTGTAAGATCTCTATAATGTGAGTGGCTGGAAAATTGTACAGCACTTGCCTTGCATGGATCTGACATGGGTTCAACTCTAGGTAATCCTAGCTCCTCAGGCATAATCCCTGAGGTAGAAGTAAGTATTGAATTCAGACAAGCATTGCTTAAAAACAAAAGCATCTTTATAATGTGAATTAAGGGGCAAAATATTATTTTAAGATAGACAATGATTAAATAAAGGTATATATTCTAAACTCTAGGGCAATCTTTAATTCTTTTAAGGAAAAATTGGAAGTCTGTTGAGCAATTGAAATTGAATAAACAATAATCAATTATGTACATAAAATAAATTAAGTAGATTTGTAAATAATTAGAGATATATGCAACATAGCTAAAAGTGGTGCAGTATATGCATACATTTTTCATATTTTGAATAACAAATCTTGACTTGATTACTACGTGTGACAGCTCAGAGTCTCCCAAGCATTGCTGGGCTTGGAGTGTCTCAGTGCTGACCCAAGCATTAACTCCTCAGGCCTCACTTCCTGGCTGAGAATTGGAGGACATATTGCACAACTTCCACAGTGTTGGTTGTAGGTATTATTTAAAACATTTAGAAAATGAAACTTACAAAAATAACTATTAATAATCCCATGTGGCACAAAGGTATCAGTATACATATTAAATCATATTAATATTAATACCAATTCAAATACAGAAAATTAACATGTGTGTATAGCACTGTAGCACTGTCCTCCCATTGTTCATTGATTCACTCGAGTGGGCCCAGTAACGTCTCCATCGTGAGACTTGTTGATACTGTGTTTGGCATATTGAATACATCACGGGGAGCTTGCCAGGCTTTACCGTGTGGGCGAGATACTCTCGCTAGCTTGCTAGGCTCTCCAAGAGGGGTGGAGAAATCGAATTTGGGTCAGCCGTGTTGTCTGCATGCAAGGCAAACACCCTACCTGCTGCACTATCTCTTCAGCCCACATGTGTATAGATGACCTGAAAAATACAATCGTGCCATAAACCTAATCTCTGTGTTTACAGGCATTTACAAAATGCTAATTTTACGAATTGATGTAATGTTGTTGTTATTATTATTATTATTATTTATTATGTTATTTTGATTTCTGGTCACTCCCAGCAAAGTGACATGAGTAACTCCTGGCAGTGCTCGGGGGAACCACAGGAATGCATTTGAAGGGGATCTAGTTTCAACAACACAATATTCAAAATAAAATGTTTTCTCAATAAGACATTATTAAATAATTGTAGACAACCTCAACACAAGACATCAATATCACATTGGAATTCCTAGATAAGGCTGTAAGACAATTTCATTTTTTCATTTCATCATCCTGTTATTCGTCGATTGCCTCGAGCAGGCCCCAGTAACATCTCTTTCATCCTAGCCCTGAGATTATATTCAAGGCTCTTTAGGAGAATGAGACCCATCATTGTTTCTGGTATTTGGCATATTTGGTACGCCACAGGGAGTTTGCCAGACTCTGCCCTGTGGGCAGGCTACATTCGATAGCCTGCAAGTTTGTCCAAAGTAGGAATGAGATAATAAGATGTCACAAAAAGATGTCCTGATAAGAGGACGCGCGGCCGCGGTTCCGGGAGCTGGATTTTATAGTCTCTGAGTCTTGGCCGTTGATGGGATTTCACGGCGCCAGGGGCCAGGTGGTGGGTGTGACCCCCGCCTACTGGAATTTGGAGGATCTGGGTGGAGGATGCTCAACTCCAATCCGAGTAGGCTGGGAGATCTTGACCCCGGAACCCGCGTGGCTTTGTCCCTCTGCCAGTACCTTCATGTGTGCGGAGAGTGGTCTCAGCATGGTGGTCTCAGCATGGTGGTGGCTGGTCCTCAAGGTCTTTGTCTGCCGGAGCCCTGGTCGGGGCGGGGAGGAAAGTTCAACCCGCTCCGCTCCAACGGGCCCCGGCGAGGAACAGCCCGGCGTGGGGGCAGAAGACTGATAAGGCTGTAAGACAATATAATCAAAAATTATTTTTTAAACATGGCCAAAATACATTCTTCATGGAACAGAAAAGGCAACTATTTGAGAACTTTACAAAGTTCTTAGTATTGTAATCAGCATTACGACTTCCCTAAATGAACTTTCCCCTTAAGAAAAGAAGTATGTGATTTTTTTTGTGTTTTTTTTTCTTGCTTTTCCTTTAATATTAGGCCTTCCAGCAAGTGCTCAGGCGATCCAGAGACCCTTCTTTTTGATTCTCCATCAATCAGACTGGAAGACAATTTTGCAGTGCTGTTTGGGCATTTTAATGCTGCAGATTACCTAGGCCAGTCCTATTGTGCACAGAGGTCTCCAGAGCTCTACTTGGCTGTTCTTGGGGGATCATGCTGTGCAGGGATAAAATGGGATTTGTTTGCATTCAAGACCAATACATTAATTCCTGCACTACCTCTCAGTTCATATATGGTTATCGCTTCCTTTAGTCTGAGGCTTAAAACGTGAGATAGTTTACTTTCATAATAAAAAAAAATACACAGAACAGAAACAAGAATCTGAAAATATAACTTGGAAGGCAACCTTTTAATTAAAACCTGACTTCTATTATAATCTAGCAATTAGTTTTGCTAATCATTTATAATCCAAGATTCTCAAAATTTTATGTTCATATTTTGCAAGAACTATAATAGAGGAGTGAGATATGCAGAAAGCTTTCTTGAGGAGAAATGGAGACAGAGAGACAGAGATTAAAGAGACAGAGACATAGAGGAAAATATATCATGAGCTCCTCACCAGGGCAAGCAGTGCCTACATTGCTTCTTTCCAGGGATCATCTATACTTTTTTTCCAATGATCAGCACAGAAATGATATTCCATGTGGAAAGTTAGCACAAGAATCTACTTTTTTATTTTTGAAAACCAAGTGTTATATAAGGATTGTAAATGGCCTAATCTCCATAATGTGAAGTATAATCTTTTCAGGAGTTTTGATTATCCATTAACTCCTGTGCAGTCTCATTACAGCTTCAGCAACACCTTGAAACTTTATCCACCTGGTCAGACCAAGCTGTTACAAATGAAATAGTGTCAGTTATTAAGAACTTCTCTGACACCTTTCTTAGGCTCTGAGATACTTTCTGAAGTTCGATTTGAGATATAATGAGCAAAATAGTTGTACAGTGTCAGCAATTGAAAGGTGCTATGTAAGGGATTGCTTTTCTTACATGCCCATTTTTAAAGTATATTTCTCAGAATGATTTTTAAAGTAGGTCCACATCCCTTTTATCTGATTACATTTTATTCTGTTAAAGAAGAAGTATACATCATTTGTAAAAAGGACATCACAAATTTTTCCAAAACTTTATATTTGAGAATATAAATAAAAAAAATAATTAGATTACTCAGTTTAGTGGATTATTTTTTCTTCTCTTTCAAGGTCAAGTGTACTTCATTTAAAATTAATAATATATATTCTCATTTAGTTATTATTTTAAACTAAGCTCTATTTGTTCATCAAGGTTATTTAAAGAGAACAGAAAATACCATAGGAAGATATTTAGCCTTTTTTTTCTTGAAAGCTATTTATATACAGAACACAGAAAAGAATGATTATTTTATGTTATTTCAATTATTACACAATTAAATAACTAGGGTATGATTGAGAAAGAAAAAAAGATATTGATTTTTAATTGAAGAGAAAATGTATAGAAGTCACTCAATAAAATGTTTTAAAGATGGTTTTTAAAAAAGTACAGGACTAGAAAGAACACAGAGGAAAAGGATCAAAACTCCTGTCACATTTATAACTCAATGATTTTACTGTATATTTTAAATATAGTCCAAAAAACATGGGAGAAGGATTTTTGATTTATTCTATCAAACATGCTTCAGCATCTTCCTTCTTGCCTGTCATCCTTGTGTCCTGTAACTTACAGCCTCACAGCCTCGACTGAAAATCTTTCCCCCATATTTGTACAACTTCAACACAGTTTTCTTGGAAAGAGGCATGCTCTGACTTTCTGACTTAAATCAATCCCATTTATTCCTTCTAACACTGATGACAATTGCCACTCATCTATCAATTACTTAATCATCTGTCTGAAATATCCTAGTTTTGATGAGGTCCTTGATCACTACTCAAAATATTCATATAGAAAAATCTTTCTTTGTAAAGTTCAATATATTTTACATTTGAACCCTGATGCCAATAGAACATGTTTTATAGCAAAAGATATTTGAAAATCATTATAGTCTTGTATAGGTTTGTATCAATTGCCTGTTTGACTTAACCATCAAGATTTGATGGCAATGTATCATTGGATCAAAGATACAACCTGTCCATTTTCATTTCTTTTTTAGGTAACTGCATTGTTTCTTGTATTGGCAGGAAAGAAGAATACTGATGACGTGGTATTGAATCAGACTCAAAGAAAGTCAGGTTGGATCATTAAGTTCTGTGTTAAGCAATAGCTTTATATTTGTCCAGAAAGGAGAGGCTTTTCTTTTTTACTCCCAGTGCTAAATTTCTTTAATGACTTGACAGTGATTTTTCCTTCAGTTTTTTTATACTTTTAAAACTTTAACTATGAACAGGTAATATTAATTACAGTAAATAGGGTTAGGATCAAAAGTATGATCTATAACATCTTTGCATTAACACCTTTTAAAAAGGTTTATAGCATCTGAAATATCATGTGTTTTTAATGTGGAATTTACATTATTTAATATGTCTATAAAACTACTGATGACTAAAACAGTTTCTGAGTGATACTCGTAAGACTGGGCTGGAGCCATAGCACAGTGGGTAGGACGTTTGCCTTGCATGTGGCCTATCCCGCTTTGATTCTTCTGTCCCTCTTGGAGAGCCCGGCAAGCTACTGAAATTATCCTGCCTGCATGGCAGACAGAGCCTGGCAAGTTACCGTGGCGTATTTACTATGCCAAAAGCAGTAACAGAAAGTCTCACAATGGAGACATTACTGGTACTCACTGGAGAAAATCAATGAACAACAGGAGGACAGTGCTACAGTGCTACAGTGTTACTCATAAGACTCATACCAACACTTGTATTCCCTTCAAAATTTTCTTGAGTAGGTTTATGCATTTATTTTCAATTGGAGCCAAACATATGTGAAATTTCAAGTTCATTAATTTTTAAGATGAGGAAGTTTATCTTATATCAAAAGAATCTTGGTATGTTCAGAACTACAAACGACATAATAATGCAAAACATTTGGCAAACAACACATTAATGTGTTTGGCAATGTACCAAATTACCTCCAACCTCCCTGCCAGAGTGTTAATGCTTTGTATTTCTAGTGATCTCTTTTAATTTGTCATAATGGCAGAAACAAATCTGTTAGCATGTAATGGTACTTCACTGTGTTACTAAATGTAATGTTATGATTTGTTCCATCCCTCCACTAAACCATTGATACCATGTCAACCAATTAATTGTTTTTGCTATGTTGCATTATGATGTTTTGCTGCGGAACAGAGGTTCCCAGTGATATCTTCCTTAGTGCACCTTTTCAGAAAAATAAAAACAAAGAAAAATCTTATTAAACTTTGTCCTACTCAAGCTTTACTGTTAGCTTTGCTTTCAGGGATAAAACCTGGCTATGATTAAGGCACTAACCATATGGAGTACAAGAAATTAAGCAGGGAATGAAACATAGAAAGCAAGCAATTTACCCGCTAATCCCGTTTTTCCTTTCTTCCCTCCCTCCCTCCCTCCCTCCCTCCCCCTCCCTCCCTCCCTCCCTCCCTCCCTCCCTCCCTTCCTTCCTTCCTTCCTTCCTTCCTTCCTTCCTTCCTCTTCTCTTTTCTTCCTACTTAGGGAAATCCACATATTCCTTAAGAGAAATAACAGTCAGGTTTTATCATATAATTCCTTCCTTAAGTGAACTTATTAAGTGAACTTTTAAGTTTTCCTGTGCTTTGATTTGATTTGGGGGGCACACTTGGCAGTGCTCAGGGTCACTCTTAACTCATCTCAGGAGATCATATCATACCAAAGATTGGAAGCAGATATCCTGCATGTAAGATGTGTTCAGCTGCTTGAACTATCTCTCCTACCATTGATTGAAAACATAGTTAAGAATAGATTTGATGTAGTAAATATGTTGACAGAACAAGTTTTACCATTTGCTATATTATAGAAACCATGGAAAGTTGAGTATTAGAAAATTATACTGATACATTGTTTTGTTTTGTTTACACATTATTTTTTCAGTATTTGGGCAGAATAATTTTTTTCTAGTTATGGGTGTCTTTCTTCATCAAAGAGCAATTTTTAACAAAGTTAGTGCAATAACCCAAAGATAGATTTTTTCATCCTAAACCCCCCTTTTTGAGCCAATGTGAAGGAAATCCTTTATTCAACAACAAAACTATATTTTTTTATTTCTGGTTTCTATTGCTTAATTTTATTGTTTTGTGATTCATTCAGTTTCTTTATTCATTGTGCTACTTAGTAACTCGTGGGTGTGAAGGACACATGATAAATTAAGCAGAGTCCTGACTATTTAGGCATCTATCAGAACATATTTATAAATGCACATCTAGTGACAGAATTTGACTCTTGATAATAAAATCCCATGAAAATGCTTAAGCCATTTTCTCTAAAATTTTAAACTAAGGTAGATCTTCACTTGGAATGTAAAAATCACATATACAGAGGTTGATTTATAATGATATACACCTAAAATTTATATAATTTTGTAATGAAATACTACTTCAACAAAAATGCTAACCAAAAAAGAGAAAAATCAAAAAGAATGAATCTAGAAAAAATCAGAATCTGTGAAAATGAATCTGTGAAAATCAGAACAATACAGATAAACTAAATCAAAAAGAAACCTGAGTTCTCAAAGAATTCAGAATAGTAAGTAACTCATCTTGGCAGGATGTTTCATTTAAAGCACTCTTATGAAAATATATTTAAATAACCCCAAGTGTTTTAGTCATCAGTTATAAATTAACATATAATTTTCAAAATGAAAAAGAACCACTGAAATACAAAGTAGTGAAGAGAACAGAGGATTTGCATTTATGTTCTTTTGGTTACAAAAAACTATGTTAGGTAAACTGCTTTATCTGAATGTCATTTTTTATTTTCTTTCTGTAAAAATTGACTGCTATAGCTCTTGTCTAACCAAATTACAATGCCTAAATATACAATTCTGTGGCAGAGTCTGGCAAACTCCCTGTGTCGTACCCAATATGCCAAATACCAATAACAATGATGGGTCTCATTCTCCTAAAGAGCCTTGAATATAATCTCAGGGCTAGGATGAAGGAGACGTTACTGGGGCCTGCTCGAGGCAATCAACGATTAACAGGATGATTTGTGATTGTGATTTGTGATATACAATTCTGTAGAGGACTCAATAAGCAATAAACAGATATCAGTAACAGTTGGGTGTTACACCCACTACCATTGAACAAGATGAAGTTATACAGGTTCAGATGTAGTCTATCTGGAAAAACAACAAGCATGTTTCACTGAGTCACAGTATTAAAACTTAGAGGTGGGGACTGGAGCAATAGGACAACAGGGAGGGTATTTGCCTTGCATGCGGCTGACCCAGGTTCAATCCCCTGCATCCCATATGGTTTCCTGAGAAACACCAGGTGTGATTCTTGAGGGAAGAGCCAGGAGTAACCCCTGTGCAGTGCCAGATGTGACCCAAAAAAGCCAGAAAAAAAAACTTAGACTCATAAATGTGTATGGTAAATCACAGATCTGTAAAGGACCCATTTCAAATTTATGCGTGATTAATAAAAATGTCCATATGAAGTGAAATGATTGCTTTAAGACACTTATTCAATATTATTTTCTGTTTGAAATGGTCTATTATTTTGTCATTACAAATGGTGATAGTAGACAAATAGACAGATCCTATAAGGAATACAATCTAGCAAGTATCTAAATATCATAAAAATTTTTAACATAAAATTTCAGGCATTTCATTTCATTTCATTTCATCATCCTGTTATTCGTCGATTGCCTTGAGCAGGCCCCAGTAACGTCTCTTTCATCCTAGCCCTGAGATTATATTCAAGGCTATTTAGGAGAATGAGACCCATCATTGTTACTGGTATTTGGCATATTTGGTACGCCACGGGGAGTTTGCCAGACTCTGCCCTGTGGGAAGGCTACATTCGATAGCCTGCAAGTTTGTCCAAAATAGGAATGAGACGATAAGATGTCATAAAAAAAAGTTCTGATAAGATGTCGCGGGCCGCAAATGTGGCCACGCGGTTCCGGGATCTGGATTTTATAGTCTCTGAGTCTCGGCCCCTGATGGAATTCATGTGTGCGGAGAGTGGTCTCTGCATGGTGGTGGTTGGTCCTGGAGGTCTTCGGCTGCCAGAGCCCTGGTCGGGGTGGGGAGGAAAGCTCAACCCGCTCCCCTCCAAGGGGCTCCGGGAAGGAACAACCAGGCATGGGGGCGGAAGACTGCACTGTTCTCGTCCGGGATCTGGATTTTATAGTCTCTGAGTCTTGGCCCCTGATGGGATTCATGTGTGCGAAGAGTGGTCTCTGCATGGTGGTGGTTGGTCCTGGAGGTCTTCGGCTGCCAGAGCCCTGGTCGGGGTGGGGAGGAAAGCTCAACCCGCTCCCCTCCAAGGGGCTCCGGGAAGGAACACCCAGGCGTGGGGGCAGAAGACTGCACTGTTCTCGTCCGGGATCTGGATTTTATAGTCTCTGAGTCTTGGCCGCTGATGGGATTACACGGCGCCAGGGGGCCAGGTGGTGGGTGTGACCCCCGCCTACTGGAATTTGGAGGATCTGGGTGGAAGATGCTCGACTCCAATTCGAGTAGGCTTGGAGGTCTCGGCCCCAGAACCCGCGTGGCTTTGTCCCTCTGCCAGTACCTTCATGTGTGCGGAGAGTGGTCTCAGCATGGTGGTGGCTGGTCCTGGAGGTCTTCGGCTGCCGGAGCCCTGGTCGGGGCGGGGAGGAAAGCTCAACCCGCTCCCCTCCAAGGGGCTCCGGGAAGGAACACCCAGGCGTGGGGGCAGAAGACTGTTCAGGCATAAAATAACATAAAATTTTTAACATAAAATAATTCTAGGCAAAGTTCCTTAAAAATAAAAGACTGCTTTGGACAGTCAGGGTTGGGCCCGCAGTGACAAGACACGTGGGAACTCACAGGATGGGGGTGGAGCCAGCCCTTCCCTCCCCGACCCAACGAGACTCTGAGTCGCTGCCCATGAACGGCCTCTCTGGCTCCTGATCAAGCTACTTACTGGCCATGATCCCAGAGACTCAGAAACAGATTTTTAAACCCAGCGGCTTTTGGCAGAAATGTGTCTGGACTCCGCAGTGGGTCATCGGGCCACCCCAGGGGGTAAAGGGTGCTGTCCCTTTGCCTGCTCCCCTCTGGCGGCCTAGTGGTCGCCATCCACCAGAGACCAATTGACAGTCATGTTTGGGCCCTCAGTGAAGAGACACGCAGGGACTCACGGCATGGGAGTGGAGCCAGCCCTTTTTACCCCACCCTAACGAGAACCCGAGACGTCACCCATGAATGGCCTCTCTGGCTCCTGAGCAAGCTGCTTAATGGCCATGATCCCAGAGACTCAGTAACAAATCTCAGAACACAGTAGGTTTTGGCAGAAATGCCTCCAGATTTAATTTGTTTTTTTTTTTATTTCAGAATTTCATTTACACAGCCACAACTGCAGCCGTGTGACATCATATGTTATTCATAATCAGCAATAGAAAACAAATTGTCTATGGTTGCCTTTTCGGCAGATCTGAATGTTGGGGTAAAATCACAAATAATAATGGTAGGTCTGGTGCCAAGATATTGAATGCAATCAAAGTAGCAAGAGAGTAATGTGGAAATCATCTGCCCCACAGGTAGAGGGAAGGTATAGGATGGGGGTATACTGGGGTTTTTTTGGTGGAGAATCAGCACTGGTGAAGGTACAGGTGTTTCTTTGTATGACCGAGACTTAAATCCGAAAGCTTTGTAACTGCTCTCACAATGATTCAATAAATAAAATTATAAAAATGGAAAAAATAAATAAAAGACTGCATTATGATTTTATAAGTGAATAATTAAATATTCCATATTTTCTCCACATTTATATATATATGTGTATGTGTATATATTTGTACATATATTTCTCATAACCTCAATCAATCTTCTTGGCATTTGAATTATTTGTTTCTTATTCCAAAGGGATATTTTCAGTATATGTGTGCTTAAATCTTAAAAAATAAGTAGTGACAAATAAATGAGAGAAAACTTCACCTGATTCACTTGAGAGTTATTTGAAGCTGTAAGACTCCTGAAGCAAGAGATATTAATGTTTCAAACACTTGCCAGAAACAGACAACCGTTATCAAACTATTCATGATTGGAACCAAATATGACTGGAACCCTCGTTGCTAACTATTGTCCGTTACTCCTCCCCCCCATCCACCACCATCACCACACATATACCCCAATGTTAACCTCAGTCCCCAGCCTGTGAGTAAGATGTGGTTGGGGGCAATGATTGTGCCATCTTCTCAGGTTGCTATCACATGAATAAAATTTTATATTCTAACACCAACTTACATCCTTCAAGTGCTTAACTTTGAGAAAAAATGACAATGACCTTGGATTTGGTAACTATTTAGCATCTAATAACTTATAGAGTAAGTTTTATTCTGAAAAAAAATTATAGTAAATTTTCAAAATCCTTATCTTCTTATTTAAAGTATTTGATTTAATATTCTTTTCACACTTAAAATTGCATACACTCTGAGTCTACTATTTTAAATCTCATGGAATTTAATAAACTTACCATTAACTTTTAGTAAATTAAATATTGGACCATACTTCAATTGAATAGTTAGTCTATTTCACCAATTGAACAATTTACTACCGATAAATGACACACTGAATCTGGATGAATATACTGAATGTGGGCAATGAGGTGACCACATTTGCACATCATTAATATTTTAATAGTTTGGTCAATATGAGGGTTTTTATGGCAATATAAATCTGCTCTATTGTAAAACTATGGGGACTTTCAAAAATGTTCTTACATTGATTTCTGTCCCTGGCAGAGTAATATGTGGTTAAATACACACTCAATGTTCAGACAATAATTTAAAAATATAAAAATATAAAACTGTATAATAAGATATCAGATTATTTAAAGAGAAAATGCAGTGCAAAAAAATAAAAACTCCAAAAGTTATCAGGGTGCCGTGATGGTCTCTCAGTTTCTGTATTGCACACCATAATGCTTACTTAAAGCAGGAGAGAGGGAGAAAGAGAGAGACAGAGAGAGAAAGAGAAAGAGAGAGATAAAGAGAGAAAGAGAGAGAGAGAAAGAGAGAGAGATTGAGAGAGAGAGAGAGAGAGAGAGAAGAGAAGTACTAGTCACAGAGGCAAGCTGGTAGGAAGGAGTGCTGGGGACACTGGAAATGGGATGGGTTTCACTGAAACATTGTATAACTGAAACCCAATTATGGACAGCTTTGTAACTGTATATCTGGTGATGCAATATAAAAAGAAAGAAAAATACAAAAGGTAATTTTTATGTGAAAAAATTTAAAATGTAGAAACTTAGACATTTTATTCATTATACTCTAAATATAAAATTTCACTAAATATATATTTATATATACATATACATATATGTATATATGTACACACACATACACACACACACACATATATATATATGTATGTATGTATGTTTGTGACAATCAGGATAGAGAGTTTAGGTCCTTAAAGTATTCATTACTTATGTTGTTTCCTTTTACCTCTCATGAAAATTAGAATAGTAAAGAAGAATCATGGTTTCCTTGACAAGTTGGGTCTCTAATCATTCCTACTAGTGTCACTCCATTCAATTGTGTCTCTGATGTTTCCTACTCTGATGATTCCTACTCTAATTACTCTTATTCTGATGACTCCCACTCTGTTGACTTATTCTGACGACTTCTACTTGGATCATCTCATCGTGAGAATGCCTCTGAGGCCACTAAGAGTACTTGTGAATAACTCATAGACAATTTTATATATAAAGTTTTGAATGAAATCAAAACAAGAAAAATCGATTTTAAACAATTCACATTTTAAGAAGACACTTCAAAAGTTAATGTCTTTAATTCCAAGCAAAATTTATGGGTAAGTACAAATATTTCTGATATATTGACGGCTTCCCACTAAATACAGGTGCAGAGTCCTCTCCGTTATCTACATTCTCAACAGTAGTAGATATGTCACAGTTGATCAACCTATAATGATACATCATAATAATTTACATTTTATATTTTACATTGTGGTTTATTCTTTGTTTTGGATATTCACTGGGTTTGAACAAATTATTTGAGACAAAATTTCTCAGTACTATACGAGACAGGCTCTTTTTACAGCCCTTAATATCTTCCTAGGTCTTGTTTGTCCTTTTTTCCCATCCTATGACTTTGGCAAACACTAATCTTTATGCATATTTATGATTTTTGCATTGTTTAGAACATCATATATTTGAAATTGTACAGTATATGTAGACATCATATCAGCTTCTCTTCTTTGTTAATATGCTTAAGGTTGACTTAGTATAGCAATTTTAGATACAAGACAAACCAGGTGGAAAAGTACAAGCACAAAATATTTTTAATGGATTGAATAGAATCATGGTTGTAAATCAGTTAATGCACAATTTGAACCCACATTCTCTGGTCTTCTTTGTTATACTGCTTCAGCATTATTTTTATCAGAAGATGCTGTCTATCGCTAAATCTGACCAAATTTCAGGCATCTACCATCCTCTATGCTCTTTTTAGACAAATTTTAATGTAGTTTAAAACGTAGTTTAATGTAGTTTATTTAATATTTTATGATTTTTTTCTGTTTCAAAGAACCAAATAATACCCCACCCTAAAAATGGAATATGACTCACCTTCCATCCTAGAATAGGGAGACACTCAAAGTCTGTGTATAAAATTCATAAAAACATACTTTCATCTAATGGATATTGAGCAACACAGGAAAATACTGCCTCTCAGGCAGCAAGTAACAAGGGATCCACTAATGTACAATATTGTGGCTTAGGTTGATGTAAACCATAGAGTACTCTGGGGAGCCTAAGGGAGCTACTGAGATGACAAGGTGGAACAGAGATCTCTGAGGGCAAAGTCCAGAGACGGGAACTCTACTTGACAACTCCGGCTCCTGGCAGTCTTCAGCAAGGTATTGGCCTTGATGTATGTGTGAGGAAGATGCTAGATACGTGGGAAAAATCACCCAAAATGAAA
Source organism: Sorex fumeus (assembly GCF_029834395.1). Taxonomy (NCBI): domain Eukaryota; kingdom Metazoa; phylum Chordata; class Mammalia; order Eulipotyphla; family Soricidae; genus Sorex; species Sorex fumeus. Next base: position 57,876,974 of record NW_026606065.1, read on the forward strand.
CAAAAAAGAGAAATGTTTTCATCTAAAAGTAATTGCAAACTGTGATACTACAATCAGAGCTTGAAATTAAAAAATTTATGGAGCACCAAGGGAGCTCATTTGGATGACATAATGGTCCCTGAGATTCATGCAGCCATTATAAAGCTATACATTATATAAGACAAAATTCAATAGAACTGGAGGAGAAATGCAAAAATCCATGCTTGACTTTGGAGATTCTGACAATAACTGAGAAATTAAAACATAGTGAAAATAGGAAGTGTTTAAAAATTTTAGCTGAAGTACAGATTGTCTCATCTTATTATTACTAAGAATCTTTGTATCTATATTCATGAGTACACTGATCTCTTATTTTTTGATAAGTGCAATATTTTTTATATCAACATAATATAAGATTCATGAAATCAATTAAGAAGTTTTACCCTTTTTATAATTTTTGAACACATGGTGTTCCATTAGAATTATTTATTTAAGCATTGGGTCCAACTAACCTATGAGCATATTGTGTCAAGGGGCTTATTTGGGAAAGTTTTAAAATAACGGGTTCAACTTTTTTGTTGGAAACTTATTCAAATAATCTATTTCATATTGGTAGAGTTGTCAAAAATTGATCTTTTTAAGGTTTATCTGTTTCAGTTAATTGGGCATCTTTATATAAATTGTCAGACTTGTTTTGGTTTAAAGCTGTTTCTAATATTTATTTTCTTTTGGTTTCTGCAGTCTATAATAATATTTCTTTTCCATTTCTGTATTTCTAGATAGGAATTTTGCATCATTTTTCATTCTCTGTTTAATATATATAAACACACATTATATCAGTTCTATTGTTTCTTTCAAAGGCTATTTTATCCATTACTTTATTGCTCATATATTTTAAATTTCAAGAAAAGAAGTATCTTTATTTTTTATTCTTTCTGCTTTATTGGGGAATTTACTCTTTACTTTTTCAAGCCTCTTATGATCAGGACTTATTGATTTAATATATTTCCTATTTTTACGTATGCATTTAGTGTTATTTTTTTTCTAGCATGCCTTATTTTTCTCACTTCCAATTTTTTTTTAATTTTATACATTCCTTTTCATTATTTTGGGGGGACTTTTCCAGCAGTTCAAGGTAATTCTAGTTTGGAATATTTGGGTGACAGATTAATTTACTTATTTTGTGTGGGGCTGGAAAATCAGATCTATAATACACTAGTAAGGTACTGCTCCATTCTAGTGATGTGAGTGTCACCATCCCTGCACCTAACAGAGCCCAGGAGATCATGCAGTGCTGGGAATTGAATTCTAGTTCCTAACTATGCAACACATGCTTCTCCCTGTAAACTGATTGATTTCTATGACTCCTCAATTTATTTTTTCATGGACTTTTGTTGTGCTGTTATTGATAAAAAAAATTAAAACTGTGGTGTTGGATATGAAACCCAAGTCTCAGAACCATAACCTCACTGTCTAATGGATTATTTAGGTGTATATTGTTTGTTCCTAATTTGGGAAAATTTTCATCCTTTTGGGTATTAATTTTTATCCTAATTCTATTGTTAACACAGAACACATTTTATAATTTTAATTGTTTTCAGCTCTTTTTTCTCATTTTGGGGTCAATCCAGTGGTATTTAAGGACAACTCCGATTTTGTGTTCTGGGATCAGTGACTCTCACCAGTGCTCTGGAGACTTTGTGGTGCCTGTGATTGACCCTGAGTACCCCACTTACATAAGGATGCATTTAGTCCACTGAGTTATCACTCAGGGTCCTGATTTCAATTATTTTAAATTTGTGGCTTGTTTGTTCCTTCTCTAAATTTTACTAAAATTTTACTAAATTTTACTGGTACCTATACCTATACCCACACCCACCAACTGGCCCCCTGGCACTGTGTAATTCCATCAACGGCCAAGACTCAGAGACTATAAAAACCAGCTCCCGGAAGAAGAACAGTGCAGTCTCCTGCCCCTGCGCCCGACTGTCCTCGCCGCTGGGGCCCCTTAGAGTGGAGCAGGTTGAGCTTTCCTCCCCGCCCCGACCAGGGCTCCAGCAGCCAAAGACCTCCAGGACCAGCCACCACCATGCTGAGACCACTCTCCGCACACATGAAGGTACTGGCAGAGGGACAAAGTCACGTGGGTTCCGGGGCCGAGATCTCCAAGCCTACTCGGATTTGGGCCAAGCATCCTCCACCCAGATCCTCCAAATTCCAGTAGGCGGGGGTCACACCCACCAACTGGCCCCCTGGCGCCATGCAATCCCATCAACAGCCAAGACTCAGAGACTATAAAAACCAGCTCCCAGAACCTATAATGACCTGACATCCTGTTATGACATCTTATTATCTCATTCCTACTTTGGACAAACTGGCAGGCTACTGAATGTAGCCTGCCCACACGGCAGAGTCTGGCAAACTCTCTATGGCATACACAATATGCCAAATACCAGTAACAATGATGGATCTCATTCTCCTAAAGAGCCTTGAATATAATCTCAGGGCTAGGATGAAGGAGACGTTACTGGGGACTGCTCGAGGCAATAGACGATTAACAGGATGATTTGTGATTTGTGATAAAAAGGATGTTTATTCTGCTATTTGGGGGTTGCTATAAATGCTCCTTAGATCCTGTTGGTAGTGATGTTGTGCTTGGTCATACTCTTGATGTAATGTGTAATTCTATTTTTAATTATTCAGAAAGACGTTGTAGTTAGTTATGATGACAATAGGCTTGTTTACTTCTCCATTGTGTTCTACCAGTTGTTGCCTCACTTATTTTCCCATCCGAGTTTTATAGGGTCATTTCTGAATTTCCTCAGGCTGAGCCATGCACAGCAGTCTCCAAGATCCAAGATCCCACTTGGTGCAGTTGTGATGTGTGTGATATTTCCTCATTGGCTAAAACCAATATTTTAGTTTTAATACAATGTTGTTTAGTGGAGAAATATTTAGAATTAGTCTCATTATGTTTTCTCTGTGATGGAGCCTTTATCATTATTTAATGTCACTATCTGCATATGTATGCTATATTACTGTGAATTATACTATTTGATATTAATATATGTGCTTCTGCATTCTTTGGATAATGCTTATTATATATACATGTCTATCCATTTACCAATTATCAGCATCATTATATTTGGCACACTTCTTTTATGCACCCTATAGTTGTATTATATTCTCTAATCCACCTCAAAGAAATATATCCTGAAGTCGCATATTTTTTGTCTTAGAAATGAAATGCATTTTAAAATTCCTAATTTAGGAACACATTTATTGGATTTATATTGTGATTTACTGTTTTACTATCTCTCTCGCCTTGAAGCAAACTAACTTTTTTTTTATGGTATGCATAATACGATAGCACAGCGGGTAGGGCGTTCGCCTTATAAGCGGCCAACATGGCCGACCCGAGTTCGATTCCTCTGCCCCTCTCGGAGAGCCCGGCAAGCTACCGAGAGTATTCAATATGCCAGACACAGTAACAACAAAGTCTCCAATGGAGACGTTACTGGGCCCACTCGAGCAAATCGATGATCAACGGGAGGGTCTTTACCTTTACCTTTTTATGCATAATAAACTCAACTGTGAGTTTTTCAAAACTAGCCCGATCACGATTCTTTAATAAAATCAGACTCACTCATGTTTTCTGGACAAACTGTTAAAATATTCAGATTTAATCCCTTAGCATCTATTCCAAATCTTTGTTTTTGGTGTTTCTTTGCCCTCAACACTGAAACCTCAAAATAAAATTATCCATATTTTTAGCAAAAATTTGTCCTTTAACCTCAGGTAAACCAAGAAGACAAATCCACAACAGACTTGGAAGATGGGAGATAACAGTATAGAGTTGGAAACTCTAACAAGAACTTATGTTGTAGAAATACTTGTTTCTTTTAAGGAAGTTTTAACAAAGAATTTATGTTTTCTCTTAGTTGCTCTCACGATCATGATCACGATCACGATCATCCTATTGTTTGCCGATTGCCTCAAGCAGACCCCAGTAACGTCTCCTTCGTCCTAGCCCTGAGATTTTAAAAAGTTCCATATTCAAGGCTCTTTCAGGGTTAGGAGAATGAGACCCATCATTGTTACTGGTATTTGGCATATTGGGTATGCCACGGGGAGTTTGCCAGACTCTGTCGTGTGGGCAGTTTACATTCGGTAGCCTGCCAGGATGTCCAAAGTAAGAATGAGATAATAAGATGTCGCTTCTGGGAGCTGGGTTTTATAGTCTCTGGGTCTTGGATGTTGATGGGATTACACGGCACCAGGGGGCCAGTTGGTGGGTGTGACCTCTGCCTACTGGAAGATGGAGGATCTGGTTAGAGGATGCTCAGCCCCAATCCGAGCAGGCTTGGAGATCTCAGCCCAGGGACCCGTATGCCTTTGTTCCTCTGCCAGAACCTTCATGCCTGTGGGGAGTTGTCTCAGCATGGTTGTGGCTGGTTCTGGAGGTTTTCGGCTGCTGGAATTTCCGTCCCCACACTGAGCAGAGCTTAGTTGCTCTAGGGATCAAGTATCAGACTTTAGCCAAAAGAATATTTCCAGTTGTAAGTGGACATACTTATGTCACTCTAGGTTAACTAAAGTATCATTTAAGTTTCAAGTCATGTATGTATCATGTTGTGAGTTCTTGATTAGCTGTGTGTTTATAAATCATGCTCAAAGGGAAATCTTTCTTTATTCCATCCATATCTGTTCCATGAGCTCCTTAGGTCATTCTCACTGGTAACTCTGTGACATCCAAACTCTCTTTTTCTTGTTTTCTTAACAATTGAGTGAGAGGAAAATACCCTATAATGACTTTTTTCTTTTAAAGTGATTATATTTAACTGTGCATATGTAACTACGAAACTAACAAAAAGGCTGTTTTTGACCTTTTATTTTGTGTTTAGCAAAGATATTGCAACTCAACAAAAATCTAATCTGTTTTTCATGTGTGCATTTCTTTTTCACCAACATCCTCTATTTGTATTGAAAGAAGCATTTAGGCCACAGTCTATAAAACTGGAAGGGATTTTCTTGATAACCATTTATGTACTTACAATTCAGAGAGAAAAATCATCCAATATAAACCTTGTGTCCGTACTGCATCTTATATTCTCACACATATTTTTCTGACTCGTTCTACTTTGATACCAAGCATAAAACTCTGTATCTAATAACTATTTTATCAGAAAATATTAGTAGAATGACATGAAAATCCAAAATTACTTTTATACGAAGACATACTTTCTGTATTATAAATCACGATCACGATCACAATCATCCTGTTGTTTGTCGACTTCCTCAAGCAGGCACCAGTAACATCTCCATCTTCCTAGCCCTGAGATTTTTTTTTAACCCTTTATTTTATTTTATTTTTTTTAAAGTTGTAGATTTACAATTTTTTGTGCTTTGGTTTCAATTATACAATGATCAGATACCCATCCCTCCACCAGTGCTCATTTTCCACCACCATGGATAATATCCCTCCCACCCCCATCCCCCCATCCCCCCTGTCTCTGTGGCAGGGCAATCCCCTGTGTTCTCTCTCTCCTTTTGGGTGTTGTGGTCTGCAAAAGAGGCATTGAGTGGCAAACATGTTCAGTCCATAGTCTACTTTCGACATGCATCTCCCCTCCTGGGAGGATCCTCCAAACATCCTTTATTTGGTGCTCCCTTCTCTATCTGAACAGCCCTTTCCTCTAGGATACCCGGCTGGCCTCTAAGTTATGGAGTAATCCTCCCGGTGCTGATCTCAGCTATTCTTGGGTATTAATCTCATACTTTGTTACTTTATATCCCCCAGATGAATGCAATCTTTCTATGTCTATCCCTCTCTTTCTGACTCATTTCGCTTAGCATGATACTTTCCATATTGTACCACTTGTATGTAAATTTCATGACTTCATCTTTTCTAAGAGCTACATAGTACTCCATTGTGTAGATGTACCAAAGTTTCTTTAACCAGTCATCTGTTCTTGGGCATTCAGGTTTCTTCCAGTTTCTGGCTATTGTAAAGAGTGCTGCAATGAACAAACAAGTGCAGATGTCACTTCGACTATACATTTTTGCCTCTCTGGGATATATTCCCAGGAGTGGTATTGCTGGGTCAAATGGGAGCTCAATTTCTAATTTTTTGAGAATCGTCCATACTGTTTTCCAGAAGGGCTGAACCAGTGGACATTCCCACCAACAGTGAAGGAGTGTCCCTTTCTCGCCACATCCACGCCAGCATTGGTTGCTTTTGTTAGCCCTGAGATTTTAAAAGAGACATTTCAATGCTCTTTCAGGATTAGGAGAATGAGACCCATCATTGCTACTGGTACTTGGCATATTGAGTAAGACACGGGAAGTTTACCAGACTCTGCCGTGTGAGCAGGATATTTTTGGTAGCCTACCAGGTTCTCCAAAGGAAAAATAAGATAATAAGATGTCACGAGGCTGCAAAGGTGGCCACACACTTCTGGGAGCTGGGTTTTATAGTCTCTGCATCTTGGCCGTTGATAGGACCAACCTGGCACTGGCGGCAGCTGGTGGGTGTGATGCCTACCTCCTGGAAGATGGGGGATCTGGGTGGAGAAGGCCCAGTTCCAATCTGAGTAGGCTTGGAGACCTCAGCCCCGGGACCCGCATGCCTGGGTTCCTCTGCCAGTTCTTTCATGCATGAGGCCCGTCGGGATGTGTGGAGAGTGGTCCCAGCATGGCCGTGGCTGGCTCCGGAGGTCCTTAGCTGCTGGGGCTCTGCTCGGGGCGGGGGAGGGGGGAGAGAAACTCAACTCTCCCCCCTCCAAGGGGCCCTGGTGAGGACAGCCAGGTGCAGGGGCAGGAGACTCTGTATTATAAATAAAACGATAAATTCTAGGTTATCTATTTTGGTTTTAAAACTTTTCCATTTTTAAAAGAATTGCATTTTTTAAAGAAATCCTCAGATGTGCTCATTCAGGTCTGATCAAATTTGACTATATACATGTCTATATATGTCTCTAGATATGTGTGTATATATATATGTGTGTGTGTGTGTGTGTGTGTGTGTGTGTATTTTCTAATCCCAATAAACAATAAACAATCTGCCCCCGCGCCTCGGTGTTCCTTCCCGGAGTCCCTTGGAGGGGAGCGGGTTGAGCTTTCCTCCCCGCCCCGGCCAGGGCTACGGCAGCCGGAGACCTCCAGGACCAGCCACCACCATGCTGAGACCACTCTCCGCACACCTGAAGGTACTGGCAGAGGGACAAAGCCACGCGGGTTCCGGGGCCGAGACCTCCAAGCCTACTCGAATTGGAGTCGAGCATCTTCCACCCAGATCCTCCAAATTCCAGTAGGCGGGGGTCACACCCACCACCTGGCCCCCTGGCGCCGTGTAATCCCATCAGCGGCCAAGACTCAGAGACTATAAAATCCAGATCCCGGACGAGAGCAGTGCAGTCTCTGCCCCCGCGCCTCGGTGTTCCTTCCCGGAGCCCCTTGGAGGGGAGCGGGTTGAGCTTTCCTCCCCGCCCCGGCCAGGGCTACGGCAGCCGGAGACCTCCAGGACCAGCCACCACCATGCTGAGACCACTCTCCGCACACCTGAAGGTACTGGCAGAGGGACAAAGCCACGCGGGTTCCGGGGCCGAGACCTCCAAGCCTACTCGAATTGGAGTCGAGCATCTTCCACCCAGATCCTCCAAATTCCAGTAGGCGGGGGTCACACCCACCACCTGGCCCCCTGGCGCCGTGTAATCCCATCAGCGGCCAAGACTCAGAGACTATAAAATCCAGATCCCGGAACCGCGCGGCCGCATTTGCGGCCGCGCGACATCTTATTATCTCATTCCTACTTTGGACAAACTTGCAGGCTGTCGAATGTAGCCTGCCCACAGGGCAGAGTCTGGCAAACTCCCCGTGGCCTACCAAATATGCCAAATACCAGTAACAATGATGGGTCTCATTCTCCTAAAGAGCCCTGAATATAATCTCAGGGCTAGGATGAAAGAGACGTTGCTGGGGCCTGCTCGAGGCAATCGACGATTAACAGGATGATGAAATGAAAAATGAAATGAAAATAAACAATATAATTTTAAGGATCTAGGTTAAAACCATCAAAACCAAGACACAATTTAATTGAATAGCAAATTATTTTTAGAGAAAAATCATGTTGAGGAATTAGTGCACTACTGAATAATATTTAGCAAACCAGTAAAATATTGTAAAATATTACAGACACTCCCAAATTGAGAGCCAGGCAATTTTCAGGAATTGAGTGTACCACAAACTTATGAGACATATGGGTCATGGGCAATACAGAGACAATTTGGAATCAGGTCAACAGAAAGTAAAAGGAACAATAGCATCCCACAGTGGACTGGTACAATGAGGTTGACCTTGCTTCCTCAAAAGCTGATGTTTCAGCATTTTTCCAAATGGCTCCACCCTGTGGTCCATTTACACAATATTGTCAGTTAAGGTGGACAGAAATGTTCATTGGGAGTCTGTTATGAGTCCTTAGTAAGCTTGAGATGGCTGATTTTTTTAAAATCCCCTCAAATTTATCATCAAATTTCCCCCTACCTGACTGATATCTCAAAAAAAAGTATACAAGACAAAATGAAATATTGATGAAATGAAGTCAATTCAGGAACAGAGGAAATGCCTCACATAAAAGACTGAAGCTGTAAGAAAAATCCATAAAGAACTGCTAGGTGTGAAACACAATAAATGTAATGAGCATATCCACAGAGAACATAGTACACAGGCTCAATTTTGCAGAGAAAAAATAAATAAAATTTGAAGATAAAGTTATAGCAAAGGCTCAAATAAAATAGAAGGAAGATTAGCTTTTGGGAAAAGGTATTATGAGAAGTATCTGACTCCACTGGAAATGAAAACATAAGAATAATAAAAGTGAGAGAAGATAAAGAGGGTGTGAAAAGCACAGAATCTCTTGTATCACTTGTCATTCCATTGATCATCAATTTGTTCGAGTGGGCTCCAGTAACATCTCCATTTGTCCTGGCTGCATGCTAGTGTAGGCCAGTAGCATGTACTCGCTCCAGAAAAACAAAGAGCCTCAGGGTCTTGATGAAGAAATCTCACCATCTCTTAGGTGGGCAGCCACGCAATCTTCCAATGTCCCATGGAATCCAGTTGGTAATGGCTCTAGTTCAGCGGTCATCTTCAAATCACATTACATGTCCAGCCAATCTGATTTTTGATGCCTTGACAAATGAAATAGCATCCCTGATTCTTGACTGTCGATGGACATCAACTTCAGATTCCTTCTCTCACTTGAGTGAAACAAGATATTCCAAGTATATCTCTTTCGATTCCTCTTTGGGAGACACAAATAGTGTTCTCATCCTGTTTTCATAGCGCTCAGGTCTCTGAGGCGTATGTTAGTGCAGCAAGAATGGTGGAGTCAAAAAGATGTGCCCAGAGCTGGAGTTTCTTTGTCCTCTTAAACACGTCTTTGACACTCTTAAAGGCGTTCCACGCTACTCTTTCCTCCTGCGCAGTTCAGGTTCCAGGTCTTTTGTCATGTTGAGTTCTCGACCCAGGTACACATAACTGCTACCTTCGGAGATGTTCATTCTATTGAGGGCAAATGGAACATCAGTAACTAGTCCGTTTCTCATGAACATTGTCTTCATGAGATTCAGCTGCATTTCGGCCTTTCAACACTCATGGTAAAAGTAAGCCAGCATCCATGCCACTTGGTTTATATTTGGTGTTATTAGAAAAATGTTATCAGTGAAGTGGAGGTGGTGTAGTTGCCAACTGCCTATCTTCACTCTAATTCCTTCTAATTCCAGTCATCACATAACATTCTCAAGGGTGACACTGAAGAGTTTTGGTGAAATGGTATCCCCCCATAGAACCTCTCTCTTTATGTTGATGAACTTGTAAAATGGTGAGATTCTGGTGGTCAATCCATAATACAGCTTGTGGAGGATCCTGATGTATTGAGTTTGAATGCCTCATTTGGTTATGGCTTCAATGATCGCATCAGTCTCGACAGAATCAAAGGCCTTCTTTAAATCAATGAACATTAGACAGAGAGGCATCTTGAACTCTCGTGAAACCTCAATGAGCTTGGTCACCATGTATATATGATCGATTGTGCTGAATCCCTTTTGCAATTCAGCTTGCTCACATTGTTGTCCTTCGTCTAGTGGGCTGCCAATACTATTCAGGATGACTCGAGTGAATAACGTGTAGACGACGGACAACAGGCAGATGGGGTGATATTGCCAATATCTGTGGGTGTCTCCCTTCTTGTACAACAGAATGGTCCTGGTGGTTTTCCACTGGGAGAGAACCTTGCATTCAGACAGGTAGCGTGTGAAGAGTCAAGTCAGTGTATTGGTGAGTACTGGTGGCATATTCTTCAGGTGTTCAGGTCTGACCTTGTCTGAACTGGGTTCTATACGCTTCTTTACCGATGAAATGGCATGTCAAATTTCGAAAGTGAGAACACTGGGAAGGACATATCCATCATGCGGAATCTGGTATGTGGGCAGGTGAACGTGGTTATCGAAGATATCCGAGTAGAAGTCTGGAAAATCTTCTCCATTGCCCTTCTGGAAGATGTGATAGATCCATCCGGATGTCAGATGGCTGTCATCTTGGTCTTGTAGTTGGCAAAGGACAGGTGGCTCCTGTTGCATCTACCATCACTGCTACTGTTCTCTCTTTGAGGTCTTCCTTTATTGATTCTCTGTACAGCTTTGCAAACTTGGACATTAGCTTGTGATTGACTGAGGCTCGCGCCAAACCACATTGGCGAATGAGCTCTAGAGTTTCCGAAGACAGGAGTCTGTAGTTTTCCCACTCTCAGCATTCCTCAAGCAGTAATAGAGGTGCTGAACCAGTCAATCGTATTCCTCGTCGATGTTGTTAGGACAGAATCTCCCCATGTTGCTGCAACAGTGCCAAAGAGCTCCCAGTTGATAGTCATTTTGGGTGTTCTCTTCTTAAACTTTGCAGCCCTTTCTTCCTGGTCTATGAAGTAGAAATTCACATTAAGGAGACAGTGGTCTTATCCTGTTTGGGATTTTGGGACAACAGTGACATAGGTCAGGCAAAACCATAGATTGAATATGATGTGATCATTTTCAGTGTGGAACTGTCCACCAAGAGACATCCATGTCCAACATTTAGATTCACCCTTCTGGAACTGTGAGTTACCAGGGATGGTCTTGGTCGACGAATGATGAATTCAGACAATCTCTCACCCTGTTCATTCCATTCTAGGTCCATCTGTGGAGTTTTTTGGATGATCTTCTCAGTCCTATCTTGCCATTAAAATCACTGAAGTGATGTTTTAGAATGTGTGTTCTTTATAGGACTTCTCCAGCTCCATGTAGAACTTCTCAATTTCTTCTTCACCATAGATAGTTCTTGGTGCATAGACGATGAAGATAAAAACTACCAACAATGAGCCACATCTTTTCGAACTTAAGTGTCTGATTTGGCTCATTAGGCATTCAAACGAATCATTGTTCATGGCCAAGTTTGTGTTGACGAAGATATCAACACTACCGATGCCTCTGCTGTCGCATGTTCCAAGGAACAGTTCTCAAGTGTCAAAAACAGCGTGATGTGATAGATGCCTTCTCCTCTCCAATAATCCAATAATGTCATACTTGGTCTTCTGTGCTTGTACCATCAGGCCCTCGATGGATGCTTCTGATGCCAGTATAAGTACAGATAGTCCTTTCAGTACTTCTTCATTTTGACATCCTAGTTCAGCCCTGAGATTTTAGACCCTCTTCTTGTTAGTCTTTCTCAATGCTGCTGCATTGGAGTCTCTTCCAGGGTTAGGGGAATGAAATTTATTTTTTTTCATTGTTTTTGGCATATCGAATACACCATGGGTAGCTTTCCAGGCTCTACCGTTTGGGTTTAAGTTTTAATGATCTCTGTTGGTTCACTCTTTGCTGGTTGGCACCATCGCTGTCCTCTTGCCAGGATGAGGCCGTGAACCCCTCGAGGCCGGTGGAACTTCCTATTCCTCACTTATCTACAGTAGCTAGCCCCCTCACTAATTCTCCCTTGTCCGCAGAACAATAAAAGTGAGAGAAGATTAAAAGGGTATGGAAGGCACAGAATATTTAAATAAAAATATATAATAGCTAATAATTTCTCAAATATAGAAAGAAAATTAGCTATCAGTATTTAGGAAACTGATAAAATATCACATTTTTAGTTGTAAAAAAGACCTAAACCATGAATACTATTGTAAAAAATTTAAAATAAAACAATAAAAATATTAAGTTACTAACAGAATGAAAAAGGCAACATACAGTGACATTATTTTAGGTTATCATCACATGTCTTAGCAGACATTTCCATGCTTGATGAGAGTAAAACAAGGCATTCACAATTCAGAAAGGTCAATTCTTCCAGGCAAGAAGAGTCTACACTGCAAAATTATCTTATAAATAGTCTGAAGATATTTGGAAATTAAGAGGAAACAAAATTTTTTGATGTTTACTATTACTAATTCTGCATTTTATATTTATAGAAAACTACATAATATTTCAGCCCACAACAAAAACCTCCCCAATGTCATAATATAGGTAATTTAAGATAAAAATTGATCGTTAATTTTTAAAGTAACAATTTCAATTTTAATATTTATGAGTTGGGAGTAGTTTGGTTCACAGACTACGGTGTACAGAGGCTATTACTCACTCTTCTTAGACTTTACTTCCCTTGGTTTTGAGGGACCATGTGATACTGCATATCTAATCCAAAACTCCTGCATGTAAAGAAATTGCTTAAATTTAGCCATCAAGATCTTAAGTATATAATTCTTTGTATTTTGTTTAGGAAATATTATTAATAATAATGAGATCAATTCAATAACATTTTCTACAAAGATGAAATGCTGAAGAAGATTTTTGTTTTTGTGTGAACATTAAACCTGAGTGGTATATATATCACAGGCAGTCTTCTAAGAGATTACTAGGACAGAAATAAATCTCACTTTTTTTTTAGATAATCAAGTAGATACAGTCCATTACATATACATTTTCAAGATAAATTATAACCAGCCCACAACTAAGAGGAATTGATAGCACCATTTGTCACACATAGTTTATCCTAAATTTAGCTGGTAATTAGGGTGAATGTCTCTGTTTGGATACTTTTTTTATATGGAGGAAAATCAAACTTCTCATCTCTTTATGACAGTGGATAGATTTATTACAAAACAAAACAACTATCTTCCTAGCTAACTTCCCTTATGTAGAAAGTAGGAAATTGAGATACTATTTTTGCCACACTCTGTGGTGCTCAGGGGTTATTTTTGTTCTATACTCAGTAAGGAACATTGCTGGAGGTGCCTAGGAGACCAAGGATGCTGTGGATGGAACTCAGGTTGGCTGGCTGAATGCAAGGAGAAGCCCTACATGCTCTACTATCTCTCAAATCAGAGCCTGATACACTATTACCCTAGATATTAGAATTTTGAAGAGATGGATCCAAGGTTTGAGAAATTTCTGGATTCACTGAGAAAGTCCCTGGAGTTAAGGGCTATTTCTCTTAAAAATAATAATTTATACACATTTGGAAGATATGCAAACATATTCAAGTAAACCTAAATTAAGTATTCAGAGAAAAAGAATAGGAGAAACATATTTTATATTTTCAACAAGAAATAAGCCTTTTACTTTTATGTGTTAATCCTGGGTTTTTATTTTAAAAAGGAATTTGCAAAAGAATCACTGCAGAAAAAGATATGAAATAGAGAAATCAGAGGACAAAAACCAGAATAGCTAGAGACCTAAAAAACACAAAGATAAGAAATAGGTTTATTTTTTACTGTTTGGAACAAAACAAAAAAGAGGAGTAGTTTCATTTCTTGAGAAAGACAATGATGATTGCTGCACTATTCACAATAGCCAAAATCTGGAAAAAACCTGAGTGCCTGAGAACAGATGACCGGTTAAAGAAACTTTGGTACATCTACATAATGGAGTACTATGCATCTGTTAGAAAAGATGAAGTCATGAAATTTATATACAAGTGGTACTACAAGGAAAGTATCATGCTAAGTGAAATGAATCAGAAAGAGAGGGACAGACATAGAAAGATTGCATTCATCTGGGGAATATAAAGTAACAAAATAGGAGATCAACACCCAAGAATAGCTGAGATAAGTATCAGGAGGTTCACTCCATGGCTTGGAAGTCAGCCACACATGCTAGGGGAAAAGGCAGCTCAGATAAAGAAGGGAGCACCAAGTAAATGATGTTGGGAGGATCCTCCCAGGATGAGAGATGCATTCTGAAAGCAGACTATAGACAGAACATGATTGCCTCTCAATGATTGTTTTGCAAACCACAGAATCCCAAAGGAGAGAGAGAACAAAAGGGAATGCCCTGACACAGGGGTGCGGTGGGATGGGGGGTGAGAGGGTGGGAGGGTTACTGGGAGGGAGCATTGGAGGTGGAGAATTGGCACTGGTGGAAGATGGGTACTCAATCATTGTATAACTGAAACCCAAGCACAAAAATTTGTAAGTCTACAACTGTAGCTCATGGTGTTACACTAATAAAAATTTAAAAAATAAAAATAAAAAAGACAATGCTGATTATTTAATAGGCAAAGACAAGCATAAAACTTTAATTTTAAGTTGACATTTTTCTCTAAATTACTGTTCTTTAAAAGTATAGAAGTAAACACCTGAAAGATTAGGGTACAATATGTCTTTTCAGCATTTTACCTCCAAAACCTAGGAGATTTCCAGAATCCAATAAGTGATCAAATTTTGTTGATTTATTAAATAATCAGAGTAATACCTTTCTGCAGCACATGACTACATATCATTGGAAAAATAATTCATTTGAAACATGTGATTGATAACAGTCTTGTATTTTAAACGTCTTTTAGAGAATTCTTTAAGAGTTGAATTTTAAGTGACTATCACAAAACTAAAAGAAAAAGTGGAGAAATTGTGTGGTGAGGAATGCAAATCAGATTTCTGCCACGATTACTTAACCTGTTAAGATTCAAAAAAATTATTTTACAATTCTGAAAGCATCCTGTGTGTTTCTTTGTATTTAAACTTCTCCCAGTCTCCTCAGACTCTAATGGTTTTTTTTTTACTAAATTCTCATTATCTGCTCAATATATAAATGATTTAAAAAAATCAAATCTTATACTTGATTAGCTTTTACTTCTAGCATGGCACTGACAAAAATAAATCATAATACCAGTCAACATTCAACAAGTGAAACAATGTGCGTGTTCGTGTGTGCATGTGTGCATGAGTCCTTGTGAGTGTGTGTATGTGTGTGTGTGTGTGTACATACAAATATAAAGAATGCTTCAGGATATCGATAACATTGTGAAGAAACACTGGAAGCTGGATAGACAGTTTGTAAGGATTTTATTTCTGTATCTTAGTAAGAATGTTATTTTATATGAAACTTTATTTAAACATACATGGAATCTGTTAACAAAGATAGATACAAAGCTGGAAGATAAGAGCAATGTTCAACTCTGCAGGTACAAACTGGAGAACAATAGGATAAAATGAAAGCCATTTTGGGGCTGGAGCGATAGCACAGCAGTAAGGCGTTTGCCTTGCACATGGCCAACATGGCCGACCCAAGTTCGATTCCTCTGCCCCTCTCAGAGAGCCCGGCAAGCTACCAAGAGTATCTCGCCCGCACGGCAGAGCCTGGCAAGCTCCCCGTGACGTACTCGATATGCCAGACACAGTAACGACAAAGTCTCCAATGGAGACGTTACTGGGCCCACTCGAGCAAATCGATGATCCATGGGAGGGCCTTTACTTTACTTACTTACTTTTCTTTCTGAGATGGTAATGAGAACATCTTGCAGGTGTCACAAAATAGAACTGTACATGTTTTGCTGGAGTTGCCTGGGGAGTTAGATAAATTGAAGGAGGATTCAGAGGAAGGAAGATAGACTAGACATAGGTCTGTCTATTGTTTCATAACAATTATACACTTCATAGGTAAGAAATAATGAGTCATTGATGAGAAACAATATGAGTCATAGATTAATGGGTTTCCTGGTAGAAGAGGGTCAAATGAGTTGAAGGTGGATACAGGGGAAGAAAGATAGAATAAATATAGGTTTCTTTAGTGCGTCATAGCAATAAAATGTATCATAGATGAGGCACAATGAAATTCACTGATGAGGAACAATATGAGTCATAGATTAACGACAATGTGCATGAGCTCATTCATGGCTATTCTCTACTTTAAATCTCTCAGATCTTATAAGAAATTTACTTTAGATCTACCCTAACTGAAATCATGCTACAAAGCTAAAATTTGGAAAATAGAATTAAAAAATACCACAAATGATGAAAACTGATATTAATGGTATTTTCTTTTTCTTTCTCTACCAGGTATATTTCATAGTGCAGTTGGATAAGTAGGTTTTTATAATACATTTCTGGAAAATAGCAACTCATAGCAAAAATTCTTTCAATATCTCACACACACTTTGTTTATCTACTGTCTCATATATTTCTCATGCTCTTAGAACAAATTTGTACATCATACATTCCCAATTATAAACAGCACACCTCCCAGATAAAATAAACACACTATACTAATATTTTTGAATACCTTGAAATAATTAAATCAAGTTTACAAGTTTAGCCATTAGTTTTTGCAGCAACTATGAATTAAACAATAATTTAAAATAGATTTATCAATGTAAAAAAGAAACCTCACTCTCTTTAAAAGCCTTGATACATCTGCAAAGTTATTATACAAGGTCGATCAAGGAAAGACTCTTTTGGATAACCCACAAAATAATCATTAGGTGATACAATAAAAAATGAAATGCAGGAATAAAAATGCATTTGACACACTAAATAGCCTTTATTCTTTTCCTTGAGATCTTTTCTTCCAAGTTATAACTTTCCTGAGGGAAAACGTGTCCTTGTTGCAAATTCATATTTAAATATCTCAGAAAATTATTATGGCTTCTGCTATAGACCAATTTGACTAGTTTATGCTCATGCAGATAGAACTGTGGTGTTATAAATCTAAGCTCTGCCAAATATTCTTGCATTTTACTGTGCAACTTCCCATTGTCTTCTATTATTTTTCTTTAAATATTTTATGATCTTGACAGAAATCCAATAGTGCTCGCATGGTTTGATGATGTTTTGGGTTTTCAAGGTCATTTGTGTGGTTGATAGATCATGATCTCCATAAAAACACATTTTGCAGCTTTGTATCTGGTGACCCGTCACAGTATAAAATTAGAATATGTTTTGAAGCCTGTGCAAAGAATCAGAAGTTGAATTCAATATTGGAAACCAGAAAACCCTTCTGGTTAGGTATAGTGGAAAATATTGATAGTAACTACATTGTCTTTCTAGAGGATAAGAGGCATAAAACCTTTATTAAAAATCTTTATTGGCTGTCTTATCAGAGGTGTGCTAAGGAGATTAGCCCCTGAGTGAATTTTCCCTCCCACCTTCCAACCTGTAACTCACTTTTCAAAATATGTGTGTGGCCTGGTCACTTTTTATGTAAGAATGCATTCTTTCATGACCATGCAGACAAAAAGGTTGCTTAGAGAAGAGGAATTGCTATCTTCCAACTTGCCAGCAGGTTACCAAAAACTTTTTTCTTAATCCATCCCTGTGTCTAATTTTAATTGGCCTTCAAGTGGCAGTGGAATCAGATCTTCATGACTATGTATTTTAGTGTGTCTACTATTGCAGCTACTATTCCTATAAATAGTAATTGTTGTTTATAAATTTTACTCAATTCTGGAATTTCACTGTTAAACAAATTTTTTTAAATTAGACTTATCAAATTTAGTTGTTATTAACCAAACTGTTTTAATGGGCTATAAGAATATTTGAAATATAATGAAAATACTAATATTTAATAGGATCATGATAGATATAGATATTTAGATTATGCTTTTAGTAAATGTGTAATGATTTATACAGAAAGGAATTTAATTCATGCATAAAAGCTATCAGCTTGATGTTGATTTTCTTTATAATTTTTCTGTTATAAAGCCAATATCTGATTAAATTCCTTATTTTTTGAAAGGCTTTGGCTCTTCTGTAGATATATTCATGGTTTCGAGATGATGTGTGATTCTATAAAATATATAGTAAAGAAAAAATATATATCTAAAACAAAACTCAGAAACAAGAACTATTTTTACACCTATTGACATTTGTATAAACATCAGATTCTGGAAATATTTTAAAAGATGCATGAAACATTTGTCTTATATTATTCTATGTTAAAAAAAACTATTGATACATCAGATTTACATTAAATCATGCTGTTTTAAGAAAAACATTTACATGTTGGGACAACTTTTAATTCTTAGTTACTTTCTACCATACTTGCAGTAATTAAAACATGTGTCTATGAAAACCTATATATAACAGAGGCTAACTAATGGAAGCAGGTAGAACAATTGCCTTGCATGTGGCTGACTCAGGTTCTATTCCTGATACACTGTATGCTCCCCTGAAAAACACCAGCTGAGTGCAAAGCCAAGAGTAAGCTCTGAAAATCACCAGGTGTGGCCTGAAATTATATATATATATATATATATATACACATATATACATATCACACCTATATATGTAACCAACAGTATATCTATATATAAAAATTTTATATATATACACACACACATATATATATACACCTATATATGTAACCAACAGTATTTGAAATGTGAAAATCATTTTGGGTCTGAATGATTGTACAGTGGGCAGAACATTAGCTTGTATGTGGCTGACCTGACTCTATTCCCCACCACTGCTTATGGTTTCCAGAGCTCTGCCAGAAGTGACCCCTGAGAAAAGAGCCATGAATAAGTTCTGAGCACAGCTGGGTGTGGCTCCAAATAAAATATTTTTAAGGACCATTTTCTCTTTTGAAACCAATAATTTCTTGTCATCAATAAACTAATGTGTCCAAAAGTGACCCAATGACTGAACTGGTAATTAAAGAGGGAAACACCCTATAACCAAACGTTCAACACTTAAAAATATTATCTCAGAGCATAAACAGAAATATGTACTATAATATATCAACCTTTACGTCACAAAAAGCAACATATATGCACTTTATATATTCATTTTAATTCATTTATTTATTTTAAATGCACCTTGTTCCACCAATCATAAAATAACAGTGGGCTCCTTTCTTTAAAGGAGTGTGATTAAGAAGTAAATGTAAGATTTTCAGTTCTTTCAGTAGATAAACAAAATACCAGTTTGCTATTAATTATTTGAGAATGTAGTCTGCAGTTATCTATAATTGATACTTTGTTTCATCAACACAATGCCTAGATACAATTGAAAAGGGTATGACAAATTAGATTCTAGTTTTTTTCTTGGTACAGGATAAGAGAAACATATTCTGTACTGTATTTACCATGAAACAGTTTCTTGAATAAGTGAGAAATCATTCTCTTGAAATATCTTCTCAAAAAACACAAATATAGTATATAGATATCTTTAAGTGTCAGTGAGTAGTCAAGTAGTTTTAAATAAATCTCCATGGTCCAATTATAAACCAACATTCCACTCATTACCAATGAAAATAACATTTTAAATTTTGCATACTTATTCTCTTAGAATGTATTATAGGAAGTAACTCCCAGCTAATATATTGGCTTACAAAAGATTTCCTTCATTAGAAAATTTTACCTGACAATACACAGCCCTGCTGATAAAGTCTGATAGTTCATAAATTAACAATTGTCACAGGTATTAACGATATCATTTATATTTATTGCAGTAAAAACTCTTGGCTTGTTGGTTTAGATCATTAAATATTTATGCACTTAAACTTCTCAGCATTAAAGCCCAGGATTCCCTGGCAGTCATTCAACATACTATAGAATGTTTAATATTTTTGTCCTCATAAATTGGAATATAATTCAGTAAATTATTTAAAATCCATCTGGTTCAGGAAGCTAACAAATTAGGCACCTCATTTAAAAGAGTTACTGTCCTGTATGTCAGTTGCTTTTTATTCATTTTCTAGGTATAATTGCATCAATAAGTTGTACCTAATAATTTCAAAGCTAGCTTCCTCTAAATCATAAATATATGAAGAAAAAAATTACATCAATGAAATTATCATAACCCAATTTTATTAACTGATTTTCTAGAACTATGCCATCGCTATTCTATTGAATATGAAATTAGTAATATATTTTAACTTGCTTGCTTAAAATTATTTTGAAGGCATTAGAACTACAGCAACAATGAGGAATAGCTTTATTTAGAACATATTGCTATCACGTGCTTATGGATTTTCTGAAATTTTGATCTTCATAACAGACAAATACTACTCATATTGCAAACTTTATATATATATATATACATATGTTATGTATAGAAATCTTCCTTGAAGTTAGGAAGAAGTGAAACTAATAAAAGCAAAAACAAATACAAGCCATCATTGAAAGTTTCAAATATTTTTGCTAGCTTCTGTCTCAAAAACCTCTCCTAATTTAAGAAAATTTTTGATTCTGCATACATAATTGCAATTTATCTTTAACTTTAATTAGAACTAGAAATTTTTAGGTTCTTCCCTTCTTAATATACCCACTGACTTTTAGTGTACTTTGATAAGTCTATTATTTCCTTGTTTGGTAATTATTTATGAATTACTTTCTTTTTTATAGATGTAGATCCTAAGTAGCTTGTTGGCAGGGGTAATATTTGAAAAGTACAGTATTTTAGATGTGTGCCACACATGTTTTGACACACATGAGTAGTACAAATATTCAATATAGCTGGTATACTACAGGAGAAAAAATGCTCATACAGATACATCTTCATATTCTTTTGTTTCTAGCTTATAGATGTCAGATGATATATCTGAATATTTAACCAGTATATTTCTCCCTTTTAATGGTGAATTACCTTAAATTCAGGTAATTATATATAATAAAAAAGATATTTTGTGAATTAGATTTGTCTTAGAAACCCAAATTTGCTGCCTTCATTCTGACATGAAATGAAGTAGGAAGTGCTTGTCACATAAGAATGCTGGATTATCAGTACATAAGTAATGAAGATTTCTTGGACAGATAGAAGGAATAGTTACTACCAACATAAAATTGACTTTTGGTGCAAACTTGATGCAATAACTGATACAAAAAGCATGACTGAGTTTTAAATGAAGATTGTTTTAATGTATTAGGAAGATTTTGGTATAAAAGATTCTGGGAAATATTGTTTTATTTGGAATTGGAACTTAGCACAACTAAATGAAATTTAGCATTGGGTTAAATAAGAATGCAGTAAAGAAGATTTTGTTATTTATAAATGTATAAGATCTACACACAGCTATGATTTGCTGTGAACTGACTGTCCTTGTTGTACATTCCTCTGAAAAAAAGTATAACTTTTATGTTGAGTTTTCTGAGTGCATTGATATTTTTTATATGATAGAAGGCATAGCATAGACTCTCAGTGCAATTTCATTTATATGTTTCAGAATTTAAGATACATTTCCTTCATAGAGCATCTAACAAAGGAAGCTAAAATGCTCAATATCCTGCTGCAGTGAGACCTTGGGGAAGGATTTTGGAATACAATGGAATAATGTACAGTGACATTATAATATTCAAGGTCATTTAATGCAAAAAAGAAGTGTTATTATTGAGAGGTTTCAGTTTCATTTTGCCTGTCTTTACATTCCCAAATCCCTTCCCATATTCCCATTGCAGCAAAGCAATGAGTATTCCAATTTCATTAGGAACAGTGTAGTGAAAGAAAATACAATTTTATCCCTGAGACATACACTGAGAATGTGTATACATACACATTCCATCATAGAAACATTGAGATGTAATGCAATATAAAAGAAGAGAATTATAATATTTATATAATAGTAATAGATTATTGTAACTTTTAAGCATATTTGGATTTCAGAATATCTCTACATTGCTTTTCTAGAGTCTAAGATAAAATTCCTATTTTAATATCGACCACATAATTAATAAACTTATTTACATGCATAAAATCTCCTCCCAGCAGTACCTAGATGTGTGTATCAGTAGAAACAAAGGGAATCCTGACTATCACAAGTCGATTCTTTATTCAGGCCTAAATAATAATTTCAACATACTTGCCTAATTTTGATCTGCCTGTTGACTGTAATCTACAAGCTGTTCACTCGAGTCATCCTGAATAGGATTGGCAGAACACTAGATGAAGGACAAACATGCGAGCAAACTAGTATCTGAAAAGGATTCAGCACAATTGACCATATCCACATGACAAGCAAGCTCATTGAGGTTTCTCGAGAGTTCAGGATGTCGATCTGTCTAACGTTAATTGATTTAAAGAAATCAGATTGCAGATTAACTACCAGGATCTCACCATTATACAAGGAGGCGATCACTGACATCAAGAGAGGGGTTTGACAGTGTGATACTACTTCAACAACACTCTTCAGTGCCACCCTTTAGAATGTCATGCGAAGACTAGAATGGGAAGGAATGGGAGTGAAGATAGACAGTAGGCATCTACACCAACTCCGCTTCACACTGATGGCATGGTTCTAATAACAACAAACATCAGCCAAGCGGCACAATTGCTGGCAGACTTCAACCATGAGTGTGGAAAGATGGGACTACAGCTGAATCTTACCAAGACAATGTTTATGAGAAACGGTCTCGTTCCTGACGTTCCATTTGCTCTCAAAAGGATGAACATCTCCGAATGCAACAGTTATGTGTACCTAAGTTGAGAAGTCAACATGACGAATGACCTGGCACCTGAGTTGAGCAGGAAGAAGAGAGCGTCTTGGAATGCCTTCAAGAGGGTCAAAAAAATAGCTAAGAGGACGAAGAACCTCTGGCTCCAGGCACATCTCTTCAATTCCACTGTTCTTCCTGCATTAACATATGCCTCAGAAACTTGGGCTCTGTGAAAACAGGATGAGAATGCTATTCAGGTCTCCCAAAGAGGAATCAAAAGAGCTATGCTTGGAGTATCACGCTTCACTCAAATGAGAGAAAGAATCCAGAGTTCCGACCTCTGTCAATGGTCACAAATTAGGGAAGCTGTCTTATTTGCCAAGGTGTCGAAAATCAAATGGGCTGGACATGTAATGAGATTTGGAGATGACCACTGGAGCAGTTACTGACTGGTTTCCATGTTACATCAAAAGATGGATGGCCGCCCACCTATGAAATGGTCAGACTTCTTCGTCAAGACCCTGAATGACCGGTTTAAGTCTGTTTGTGTTCCTAGAATGAGAAGACGTCATTGGGCTACACTAGCAAGTGACAGGGACGAATGAAGACGTTACTGGCACCCGCTCAAGCAAATCAATGAGCAATGGGATGTCAAGTGGTCAAGTGGTCAAGATTCTAATATTACATGTCTTAGTAGCAATATACTATACAATATTATCCAACACAAACAACATGCATTTTTTTTGTTTATAGTTTTTCATTTAATTCATGTTTTTTGTTCTTTAATGCAGATAAATAACTTCCATTAGTCTCATAAGCTGCATTCCTTTGTTACCCTTTCTAGGTACCTAATACTATGCTTGAAAAAAAAGTAATATTTAAAAATAATTTTAATGAATATGTCTCTAGTTTTTGCTAAATATGGACAAATAATCACTTGCTTGATATCTTCTCCATTAGAAATTTCAGTATTCTCCTAAATATCTTTTCCAATTCAAACAGGTCTTTTTTTTCACTTTGTAGTAATTACAAATAGAATTTTTAAGCTAAATAATGTTAGCATACTTTTGTTACTTCAATAAGAGTTTCTCTGTTTCCAATCATTTCAAATTGATGTAGCATATACCACTAATAAATTTCTAAATTATATTTTCTTTATATTCTGAATATGCTCCCATAAAATTATTGAAAATATTTTGCAAGCAACTTCATGTTTATCAAGTTCATTTTGTGTAATTATTAAGCTTATGAAGAATACTTTACTGATAATTCACTTTTATTTGGTCAAAAACTTCTCAATAAAAAAAAAATAAAGCAACAATCTGGAAGATACTGCAAGGACTGGAGTGCATGCTTTGCTGAAGGTTCTGGTTTGATCCTTAATACCTCATGATCATCTGAGTTCTGCTATAGTGAGTAGCCTCTGAGTACTGTTGGGTGTATCCAACCCCCCGCCAAAAAAAGTCTTCAATCACTTTACAAAAGAACTTTCCTTTTCTTTATTTAGCCCTAATGAAGATATCATTCTTTAATTTAGTTCATAGTACTTTTTTATCTTTTAAGTGAGATACTGAAACATAGCTCCTGTTATTACACTCAGGGATACTCCTGGCAAGCTAATGGAATCACAACTGGGTGCTGGAGATTGTACATGGGTAGTCTATAAGCAAGGCGAGCACCCAACCCATTCTACTATGATCCTAGAACCTATTCATTTTTTTCTCTTTCCTCGAGGTAACTTTGGGTTAATTGTGAACATACTTCAAGTGCTTTTGTTAACTTCTGAAAAAGTAATTTGCGTTACTACAAAAAATGCCACCATCACAGTCTATTAAAAACCCTTTACCCTTTGAGTAACTTATACTCTCACCTCTAGGAACCTTTTTTGTGCTCAAAACACAAGCAAGGTTTTTTTAGGTGGTACCAATGCATCCTCAGGGCCCGCAGGTGACCCTCAGTGGTGCTCAAGGGCCTCAGAGATGTTTGAAGCACTGTGCAATGCCAGGAGTAGAGTTGGAATCAGGTTCAGACAAGGCATGTGCTTTAGTCTTTGTATTATCCTTCTGATCCTCTAGGTCAGAGTTCTATCCAATGCCATTCCCTAACAATTTTTCTAGTTGTGAGTAAAGCAATCCAGGAAACTTATGAAGGAAGAAAAAAAGATGCTTCAAGAATGAAAAAAAAATCTGGGTGTGTGCAGAAATATCTGTTTCTTCACAACTCTCAAAGGTCAACTGTTCACTAATCTCTAGTGGTCTCTGAAGAAACAAGTAACCATAGGATACAGGACCTGGGAGCACAAAGAATCAGTCAATCGTGGAGCCTAAGTTGTGTACTATGGCAGAACTCATGGGGGTATGCTCTCCCACCAATCGCTTGCTTAAGCACATGTGGCATGGCAACATATCATTGTGGCCCAAACAAAAGCCAAAGCTTAGAAAGTGCCCTGATCAGTCTCCAATTACTGAGGCAGCTACATCTTTTCTACCAGTCAAACTTCTAGATCTAACAGTTTCCAATACTTCACTCTAGAATATGTAGCTCTTTTACCACCCGTGAAAGGTCTTCTGTTCTCCAGCAGAACTTGCATGCCTTCCAGAATAAACTATCTCCACTCTTCACTGTTCTCAGATACTGGGGCACCCAACTCAGAGCAAAATCACTGGTCCCAGAAAGGCAGTCTGGGATCCACTTAAGGTCCCAGGTTTGATTCCCTCAGGGTTATTTATCTCTTCACTCCTTCGATTCTGTAGTTTTGTCAGTCTTACATGCCCAAAAGCTAGTCTCAGAACCTTCTACATTTTCTAAAGGAAATTAAATTTTTAAAACAATGACTGAATTAAAAATTAAGTTCGTTATGCCTTTGCAGAGAGAGGAAATTGCAGAATCTGGCTATTTGTCTATTCTGTGGACAGGTTCTTTGATCTATTGATTTAAACTACTCAAGGTGAACGTTTTGCTATTTCCTGCCCTGAGACTTTTCCTACTCGGATGCTGTCTATGAAGAAATTTACCCTGTTTTTCTTAGCACTGGGCCAAATTTATATTTTTTCACAATGAATTTCCATAATTTAAATAAAAAACACTTAATCTGACAACAAATGATGCACTTACATCGATCTTTCAAAAGTATTTCTATTTTCTCTCAATAAATATGATAAGTCACCTACTCATTTACAACATTTCATAAAAGTTTCAGAAGAACTGCAGGAAGAATGACATAAGTACTGATGAGTCTTGACTTCCTGCAAAGTTGAGTATTTAAAGTTTTATTATTCTGTCAATTATTTCCAAAGAATAGCCACAATTTTCTTGAACTGGCTTGTGTGTACTCTAACAATTTCAACACAACCTGACATTAAATGCAACTAAATGACAGGATAAACTAATACCAGAAAAGGCCAGCATGTTTCTATTGACCTAAACACTGAAACCATGTCTCACAAATATAACACAAGGATGAGAATTCACTTTCCATTATATGATCTTCACTTTTATCAAACTTTCCCTCTTGGGGAGAAATTTCTAAAACTAATGCTGTCAGCTTTGAGAATATTAGCAAAAGTATAATTAGCACAACTGGAAATAAAAATATGGACATTTTAAGACAATCTTTTAAAGTCTTAATAGTTAATTGATTTTCCCACATATCATTTTTTCTTCAGTTTGTTACATTTTAGTATGCAGGACTTATTAGAATTAGAATATCACTCAAGTTATCATTGAATATTTTTGAATATTCAGATTCCAACTTAGCCGATCTAGGGTGGGAATTGAAGTTCTGCAATTTAAATATCATTTTGATTAATTCCAATGTTTCTGATATGACATCTAAATTTTGAGAAAAAGCTTTAAAGTTAAAAGACATAAAAAAATAAATAAACCTTCTTAAAACAAAGAAAAATAGCCTACATATATTCAAGGTGTTTTATAAGTCTATATGTATACATATATACTTATATATTAATAAAACTTGAAGGAATATCCATTACATTCCTGCATTTCCTATAAAATATAACAATATGTAAATATAGAAAAGGTAT
This sequence comes from Sorex fumeus, assembly GCF_029834395.1. Classification (NCBI taxonomy): domain Eukaryota; kingdom Metazoa; phylum Chordata; class Mammalia; order Eulipotyphla; family Soricidae; genus Sorex; species Sorex fumeus. Next base: position 57,903,667 of record NW_026606065.1, read on the forward strand.
ATTTAATGAAAGATTTACTAGCTGTAATTAATACCAAAAAAGGGAAAAAACAGAGGAGATGATTACAGAATACATAGGAATGGTAACAGTTCATAATAAAGCAAATATGGAGTGGGCAGAGGAACAGAAGTGAGAACGAAAGAGAGAGATGGAGAGAGAGAAAGAGAGAGACACAGAGGGTAAGAGAAAGAAAGAGGGAGAGAGAGAGATTCAGTGTCCTCTGTTATAATATCTTATAATATCATGTAGTCAAACATGTTCTCATTGTGGATTCCACCAGGATAATGAATAAAAACAACAGGAAAATAAATAAATAAATAATGAAGAGGAAAGTCCAAATTTGGTGAAACTACAAAATAAATACTCTCTCAACATCTTAAGATAGTTAAAAATTCCCCAAAGAATAAGCAGTGTAGAGGAGCTATAAAGGAAGATCTCAAAGAGAGAAGAACAGCAGTGCTGGCCAATGGGGCAGAAGCCGGGAAAAGTATTCTCAATGCTGGCCCGTCCATTGCAAACTACAAGACCAAGATGACTTCCCTCCAACATCCTGATGGATCTATCACATCTTCCAGAAGGGCAATGGAGAAGTTATCCATGACTTCTACTCACATCTCTTTGATAGCCACATCCAACTGACCGCACACCAGATTCATCAGGATGATATGTCATTCCTAACATTCTACGTTCCGAAATCCAACAATCCGTTTTGTTGGTAAAGAAGCGAACAGCACCTGGCCCAGACAAGGTCAGACCTGAACACCTGAAGAATCTGCCATCAGTACTAGTCAATACACTGGCTCAGCTCTTCACATGCTACCTGCTGAATGAAAGTTTCCGTCCCAATGGAAAACCAGCAGGACTGTTCTACTGTACAAGAAGGAAGACATCCACAACATTGGCAACTATCGTCCGATCTGCCTATTGTCTGTCATCTGCAAGTTGTTCACTCGAGTCATAGGATTGGAAGAAAACTGATGAAGAACAACCATGTAAGCAAGCTGGGTTCCAAAAATGATTCAGCACTATTGACCATATCCACATGGTGACCAAGGTCATTGAGGTTTCTCCGGAGTTCAAGATGCTGCTCTGTCTAACATTCTTTGATTTAAAGAAGGCCTTTGATTCTGTTGAGACTGAAGTGGTCATCGAAGCCCTAGCCAAACAGGGCGTTCAAACTCAGTGTATCAGGATCCTCCATGAGCTGTATTATAGATTCACCACCAGGATGCCCAAGGATACTAGATACAAAGGTCTAGAATATTCTTCCATAGTTGAAAGCCTGCCTCACTAGCTGGACGAGAAGTCAGCTGGAATAGAGATGGGATTATTAAGTCAATGATTGTTGGATGGATGGATTGTTTGGGATGTGAGATGTGTGCTGAAAGTAGATAAAGTATCAAATGTCATAGCCTCTCAGTATCTATATTACAAACTATACTGCCCAAGAGAAGTCAAAGAGTATGGATGAAATTGTCTGTCACAGAGGCAGGGGGAGGGCTGGGAAGGGATACTGGGGCCATTGGTGGTGCAAAATGTACACTGGTGAATGGGTGTTCAATCATTGTATGACTGAAACTCAAAACACAAAAGTTTTGTAACTATCTCAAAGTGACTCAATAAAACACAGACAAATAAATAGAATTTCAAAGATTAATAATGTACTAAAATTGTACTGTTTTAATATTTTTACATAAAACATAATGAGATCAGAATAAAGTTTGGTTTATGGAGATAATCAATATATAATCTTGGGTTTCTTTCCAATTTTTAATTATAAAAGTTTTTTTTTCTTATTTGCTGCTTTCTAACCCATTTTTTGAAATTTAATCCAAATGCTACTCCTCTTCCAATGAAGAAAGTGAGTTTTTATAGTACACTGGTTTGTTCTATATTCTATGTTTTATTTCATTTCTGTTTTCATTTCATTGCACTGGTTTGCTCTATATATTATATTTTATTTCATCTCTGTTTTCTATTTTCCTTACTGCTTTTTTCAGCCCAACACTTGATACAGGAGAATACCCTTGACATTTAAAGCAGGTGAGCTTGAATACCATGAACTTGGCATTCAGAATTACATTTTACAACTGGAAATCTTCAGTCCTAGCATCTTTCTAAACATTAAAGCATTTATCCAAAAAGTCACATTAGAAAGCAATATTTACTTGTTTGAAATCCATTTATTTTTTTGAAAAGTATGAACTTTTTTAATAGCAATATTTTAGACAATAATTTAGACATACTCTACTGGTCTCATGCAGTAAAATATGTCTTCGTTCATGTTTATTCAAGCCATGCAAAGATATCCTTATTTTATCAAGTCAATATCAAATGTTTTAGGTATATGCATTGTGAACCCTCATTCAATACTCCCAATATGTTTTTTTAAATTTGTTTTGAACATTTAATTTTATTAAATCGTGTCACTTGATTTTATATGCAACAGTAAATATTATATTTCTTTTTAAAAATTATTTAAAGAACCTAATTTTGGAGAAAGTTTACTATTATCTTAAATATCTAAAACCAATTGCCTTAATTTGCTAGATATTAAGTTTTCTAAGAAATTTATAAGTAATACCATGCTTTATTGAGAGACTATAAAATGTGATGTAGAAAAAAACAAATAAATGAGGCTCTCTCCCTTCTGCCTCATATTTCTTCTAGTAATACATATATATCAAGGATAATCTACTGAATTATAGAATAAATTCAAAACATATAGCATTTTAAATTTATAACTAAATATATTTTAGTATACTAACAAACTTATAAAAATGTTGCATATATTTAGACAAACACAACTTCATATTTAAACTAAAAATTATTTCTGAATTTCTCATGACATCTTTATATTTCACTGAAGGGAATAGAAGTAATTTGAATATTAGTAGCATTAAGTTTTAAAGACTATATTTTTCTCTACTGATTGGTAATATACTAATTTTATTCCTAGTATTTTCAGTTATTTAGAGTAGTACTTATATATTTATTTAGTCATTTTATGATAATTAGATTCTCAACATCAGAACTAAATGCAATTGAAGTTCAGTGTAATTAAAATAAGATGTCATCCAAAAGTCATTATTTCACCTAGAGCACCCAGACAGTAGAAAACCCAGAAAATTACAATGTATTTGAGTATGCAGGTATAATTTGCCAGAAACAGAGTGTCTCAAAGTGAGTTCCTTAAGTCAGTAGCATGTGATCACCAGGGACCTAGATAAAAATGCAAGTTTTCAGAACCTGAGTGACAGTTAATCATTCTAAATTATGAGTACCACTAACCTGGAATATCTGCAGTTTCTTCTACCTCTTTCCTAGTATCCAATTCCAAATGTAGCTGTTAAAGATCACTAACACCTCTAAATATGCACCTTCAGAATCATAAATTGTCATTAAAAGAAGTTAAGGAAAACTATGCATTGTTGTCAGGAATCAATCTCTGCTATAATTAAAATAACCGATACAACATTTCTTACCTGTTTTTTTTTTATGCGTGAGAACACATTGGAATGAGACATAGTCTTATGGGATTTATTTTTTTTTTTTGCGTAACTATTTTTAGAAAGATTTTTATTTTTTGCCTATCTATTGCATTGTTCAAGTTCTGATACAGCATTTACTTGCAACTAAAATTGAAGCTCTTCTAATTTTACCACAACTATAGAAAGGGGGAAAAAAGAAAATAATGGTGGTTTGTATAGATTAATAAAAGTTGTATTAAATTAACAGAGCATATAAAGTACTTCTTACAAAATCATTTGAACAGGGACTGAGAGGTATAGTAGGTAAGGTGCTTACCTTGCATGAATTCAACCATGTTTGGATCCCTGACATCACATATAGTTCCCAGAACACCACGAGGAGTAATACCTGAGTGCAGATCCAGGAATAACCCCTGAATATCTCTGAGTATAGTCTCCAAACAAACAGAAACAAAGTTTTTGAATAATCTAGGTGTTCAATTATCGTTGCTCCCTTTTTTTCTGTTGTCTTATCCATAATTAATTTTTCTCAAAAATTATGTCATGGTGATTCTTAATGTAATTCTCGATGCAAGAACTCAAAAATAGTTTAGTTTTCTAAACTAAACTTAGTTTTCTCCTGAAACTCCACAAATACAAGCATGTCCCTTCAACATTTCCTCTGAGTATGTAGCATTTCCTAAAATCAATCTACTTTACCCAATTATATTTATCTTTGTATACAATTTTGCCTGGTCTATTTTATCTTTATGCCATGAGGAGGTATAAAGAACTTGAATGCAAAGAGCATCATTAGCTTTTGTCCTTGATGCTTATTTCCTAGTAAAAAGCTTTGCAGATCTGATGCACATAAAGCCGTTCACCGAGATTCAATGGCAAAACAGTCTCTGAACATTGGATGAGAAGAAAACACAATTTTATCATTTTCATAATCATTCCTTATTCATTTTCCCATTAATACAGTGTGTAAGTGCTAATAAATTTTATATTTTAAATTTTTTGTATTAAAAACATTTGTTCTATTACCGAAAATTATCAAATTTTTCTGGTCAAAATTATCAACTAAAATTTGCAAAATCAATATTACTTTCTCATTGCAATAAATTTGAATTACTTACATTCTAGTACTTTAAGAGGTAATTTACCAAGTGCCATTCATTTTCCAAGGTTATTACTGTCATATATACTTGAAGGCATTCCATTACTGTACTGTTTTCTGAAGTGGTCATTTATTTTATATGGTAAGTTTTTACAATTAACTCATTTTCCTTTTTTTCTTCAGTTCCAAACCCTTACAGTATATTTTATAGCCTTTAAAAATAAAAGGATCATTTATTTCATATGTTCTTATTTTGTCTAGTTTATTTCCATGAGGACAATTTTTAGCATGTTGATTCATTCACTTTTCCAGTTATCTTCTTTACATATTAAAACAAAAATATAGTGAATAAGTCTGAATGAAACTAGAAAAGTGATATAATTTTGTTTTCCTCAATTTTTTTAAAAATATAATAAGTGACATTCCAGTAAAAGTGTTTGTGGTATTATTTTAATTGTTAATAAATGTTTATTTTAAATTATTATCACAAAATGTATTCCCTTTAAGCATTAAGATACATTTAAATGAAACATTGTCCACTGTCCTTTCCTCCCATTGTTCATCAATTTGCTCGAGTGGACCCAGTAACATCTCCATTGTGAGACTTCTTGTTACTGTGTTTGGCATATTGAATACTCTCGGTAGCTTGCTAGGCTCTCCAAGAGGGGTGGAGGAATCGAACCTGGCTCAGCCGGGCTGGCTGCGTGCAAGTGTATGGTCTTGTGCAATTTATTCAAGATCCCCGTTTCTCTGTTTCATTATCTGTAAAGTATGGAAGGTGATACTAATATTTGTTTTTTAAGACTTATTAAAAATTACACATACTAGTAAATATTTAGTCCACAGAAAACGTTTGTTACTACTGACATAGTAAACTTGATAATATCATGCCTATATTTAAAAGAAGAATAATGAACTTCACATTAAAGATAAAGAAGATGCAAATATGTAATCTTGAACTTTATAGCTTTAAATGGGAAAATACATCAGCTACCTAAAGGAAGTATTTTAGGTGCTCTATTAAGTTACACATTATTAGGATACATAAAATTTATCATTGTAATGCAAAAGTACACAAATATTTCTAATATTAGTACTTAAAATTTAATATACTGCCTAGAATATTTATCTCGGTGTACAAAAAGAACAAGATTTAGTGAGAAATTATGCGTTAGCATTCGGAGTTGAAAATTTTAAGTTATCTAACATCTAACAAACTATATAAACTACATAAGTTACATTTAGCTTGCTCTTTGTAATTAGGAAGAACAACTATGATGGTTTACGGTTGTTTTGAGATTTGGATATAATCAGTATAAAGCACCGAGCTTGCAAAGTTATGAGAAAAATCCTGATAATTTTATTGCTTACAATTCACACTGAGAAATAACACAGAAGCAACATTTAAATTTACAGAATATTACTTCGAGTATTCTCTCTCTTTGTTCTTGAGCCACGCCAAGGCAAGACTCACTCACTCCTGGCTCTGCACTCAGGGTCACTTCTCCTAGTGCTTAGATGATGATATAAGGAACCAGGAAAAGTACATGCAAGGCAAATGGCTTCTCCACTGTACTATCTCTCTGGCCCCTAAGTGGAATATTTTCTAATAATTAGGATGCACACAGAAAGCTAAAAAAATATGTGAATGAATCAACAAGTTGCGAATACAGGTAAATATGGAGACAGCTCTAGGATATCAACTGTTGTAATTGCAAATGAGATAATCTCATAGATACTGATAACAAAATGAGTGCACTTTATAGAAATAGCTTTAGAATCAACATTTGATTCATTAACTTTTAAAATTAAAAGTGTATGAAGTTCCACAATTATATTTATAGGAATCAGATATATTCAAATACTTATGAAAAGTATTACACTATATTTAAGTATATGTAGTAAAAATCAGTAAGTCATTATCATAGAATATTGATTTCTTGAGCATATTTATACAGGGTTATGGAAAGTTTTCTTTATAATAATTCTTTTAAAACAATTGCAAAGCTCTGAAGTCTAAATATGTTTAAGTGATGACTGCTTGATATATTTCTGACTCTTTGTTAGAAAATTGATGTTATCAGATAATGCTAGATATTTTCTAAAACTGCTAATAAAATAACTGAATTAATAGAGAATATATCTTCTCTATTTTTCATTTTGCTTTGGTTTTGGCTTTTGAGCCACATCTAGCACTGCTCTAGATCATGGTTCTGTGCTTAGAGATCATTCTGGTACGGCTCTGGAGATCATGATTGATCCTGATTGATGCCAGGGATGAACTAAATCTGCCTTTTACGAGGCAAGAGCCCTTCCTGCGGTCCTATTTCTTTGAACCATTCTCTATTTTTTCAATTATTTTCCTTAGACATATTCATGATACAATTGTTGTTTTAAGTTTATGTATATATATTTTATTTTTAGTATATTCATGAATAAATTACTAATATAATAGGTATCAACATGCAGATTTATCTCCTTTCATTTAATGGGATAAAAAGTATTTCAAATATGTTAGCAAAATCAATGAATAAGCATTAGTTTATGATCCAACTAATTCCACAATCTATGTATTTTTTTTTCTGAGCTATTAAACTTATCATTGAAAAGTAATATAGATGTCTAGAGGGATAGTACAGAGGGTAAGTGTTTGCTTGTACAAAGCCCACCTAGCTCCATCCTGCGCACAAGCCCACCTGCAGTCATCCCTGAGAACAGAATCAGAAGTAAGCAGTGAACATTGACAGTGTGGCCCCAGAACAAAACAAACAAACAAAAGGGCAAAGGAGAGTAACTGAATGTTCTAAGACATATCAAAGCCTAAGTTAACAGCAACTAAAAATACAGTAAAGAGGTAATTGTGATAGCAGATGGCACCTTCTCAACAAGATGACTTCACATATTATTTATTTTCTAGTTTAATACTCCATTTTTCTTTCAAGCAAGGACAAGGTCAGACTTTAACACCTGAAGAACCTGCCGTCAGTACGCATAAATACTCTGGCTTGGCTCTTCACACGCTACCTGTCTGAATGCAAGATTCTGTCGCAATGGGAAACCAGCAGGACTGTACTACTGTACAAGAAAGGAGACATCCACGACATTGGCAACTATGCCCAATCTGCCTATTGTCTGTCATCTACAAGCTGTTCACTCGAGTCCTCCTGAATAGGATTGGCAGAACAGTAGATGAAGGACAACCATGCGAGCAAGCCAGGTTATGCAAGGATTCAGCACCATCGACCATATCCACACAATAACCAAGCTCATTGAGGTTTCTCGGGAGTTCAAGATGCCACTCTGTCTAACGTTCATTGATTTAAAGAAGGCCCTTGATTCTGTTGAGACGGAAGTGGTCATTGAAGCACTAGCCACCCAGAGCATTCAAACTCAATGCAGCAGGATCATCATGAGCTGTATTACGTATTCACTACCAGGATCTCACCATTCTACAAAGAATTAATCATTGATGTCAAGAGAGGGGTTCGGCAGGGTGATACCATTTCACCAAAACTCTTCAGTGCCACCCTCGAGAACATCATGCAACAACTGGAATGGGAAGGAATGGGAGTGAAGATAGATGGTTGGCAACTACACCACCTCCGCTTTGCTGATGACACTGTTTTAATAACACCAAACATTAGCCAAACAGCACAAATGCTGGCTGACTTCAACCGTGAGTGTGGAATGGTCGGACTACAGCTGAATCTTAAGAAGAAAATGTTTATGAGAAACAGCCTCGTTCCTGACACTCGATTCGCTCTCAACAGAATGACCATCTCCGAATGTAACAGTTATGGGTACCTAGGTCGAGAAGTCAACATGACAAATGACCTGGCACCCGAGCTGCGCAGGAGGAAGAGAGCGGCTTGGAATGCCTTCAAGAGCATCGAAGAAATAGCTAAGAGGATGAAGAACCTCTGGCTCTGGGCACATCTCTTTGATTCCATTGTTCTTCCTGCATTAACATATGCCTTAGAGACCTGGGCCCTAAGCAAACAGGATGAGAATGCTATTTGGGTCTCCAAAGAGGAATTAAAAGAGCTATGCTTGGAGTATCACTTTTCACTCAAATGAGAGAAAGAATCCAGAGTTTTGACCTTCATCAACAATCAAGAATCAGGGACGCTGTCTCCTTTGCCAAGGCATCAAAAATCAGATGGGTTGGTCATGTAATGAGACTTAGAGAGGACCGCTGGACTAGAGCCGTTACCGACTGGATTCCACGGGATGTCCAAAGACTGCGTGGCCGCCCACCTACCGGATGGTCAGACTTCTTCATCAAGATCATGAACGATCCGGTTTGAAGTTCTTCGTGTTCCTAGAACGAACAGACACTATTGGGCTACACTAGCACGCAACAGGGACAAATGGAGACGTTACTGGCGCCCGCTTGAGCAAATCGACCATTAATGGGAAGTCAAGTGATCAAGTGTTTTTCATTTAGGCACTGTGAATAACAAAGATATCCATGTTTCGTTTCAGCTATACAAAGTTCTAGCACTAATCCCTTCACCAGTGTTCTCTGCCTTCCACCAGTGTCCACAGTGCCCCTCTCACCCAGATATCCCTCTAAAACAGGCAATGTAATTATAAATTGTAGGCACTATATTACTGATAAGGTTTCATGCTTAACACCTTACCATCTTTCAACAGCCCGTCCTCTTTCAGAGTTTCCATCATGAGTACAGAGTCAGAACTCTAGTCAGAACTCAGTAATGGTTAAAGACTAATACTTACTTGCAAATGCATTTATATTTTAGAGCATACAAATATAACTATTAAAATACACCTATTTAGAAGAGAAGGAAGCAATGTTACAAAAATATGAATTTAGTAAAATTCTAGAATATATAAAGTAAAGTAAAGGCCCTCCCATTGATCATCAATTTGCTCGAGCGGGCCCAGTAACGTCTCCATTGGAGACTTTGTTGTTACTGTGTCTGGCATATCGAATACTCTCAGTAGCTTGCCAGGCTCTCCGAGACGGGCGGAGGAATCGAACTCGGGTCGGCCATGTTGGCTGCGTGCAAGGCAGACGCCCTACCCACTGTGCTATCGCTTCAGCCTACAAAATATGATTTTTGATATATTAATAACTGATGAAAATGAGTATATTAATTTATTTTGATCATATGTAATCAACCTTGAACTGACATTCCTATAACTTTCCTATCTTTGTAAATTTTCTAATGAAGAAAAGAAAAATCCCAGGAAGATTTAATAAGTGTTCTAATTTTTCTCAGATGTAAAATACTTCCTACTTTTTATGGTGTGCTTCTTTTTGCTATTAGCTATTAAAGTGTCACAATGTTAAGGTTTACCTTTTAAGATTAGTTGCTGTCCCTTGTGTTGTTGAATGCATATGTTAAAATAAATTCTGAACTGAACAAATTGTTATGCAAGAATATTAAAATTTTTATAGGTGTCTGCTAATTCAAAAACATTATTTGGACAAATTATTGTATTTATTTTAGTGCATTCTCACTCTTGGAGAACCCAACAGGCTACCGAGTGTATCCTGCCCGCACGGCAGAGTCTGGCAAGCTCCCCATGGCATATTCGATATGCCAAAACCGAATAACAATGATGAGTCTCATTTCCCTGACCCTGAAGGAGCCTCCGATGTGGCACTTGCTAAAATCTCAGGGCTAATACGAATGAAGACGTTACTGGTGCCTGCTCGAGGAAACCAATGAACAACGTAATGACAGTGATACAGTATGTGTTATATATTATATAAATATATATGTATATATTATATAAATGCATATATATTTATATACACACATATATATGTTTGTGCATATATATGCATATATATATGTATATATATATATATATATATATATATATGCGCCTCTCGCAGAGCCTGGCAAGCTCCTGAGAGTATCCTGCCCACACGGAGGAGACTGACAAGCTCCCCATGGTATATTCGATATGCCAAATACAGTAACAATAACAGGTCTCATTCCCCTGACCCTGAAAAGAACCTCCAATCATTGAGAAAGATAAGTAAGGAGAGACTGCTAAAAATCTCAGGGCTGGGACAAATGGAGATGTTACTGGCGCCTGCTCAAGTAAATCTATGAACAACAGGATGACAGTGATACAGTGAATTTTATTCCTTGATTGCATATGAAATTTTCAGTATTTTTAATTTTTTAATTAATTTTATGCGGGAAGAAATCATATAAAAAGATATAAGAACTTTACTTTGACACTCATTTGCTTATTAGAATTACTTACTCTCTAGACTACAGGCAAATATGGAAAAATCTAATGCAAAATTGTTTCTCTTCTATCACCATTGTATCCAGCAATCCTGGGGCAATGATTAGCACAGCATAAAGTGGTGTCCTTCAAAAAGAAATATTAGAAAAAATCTAATTAAGCTGTGCGGATTCTAATTAGCAAATAAATTTTATTCTGACAGAATTTAAAATACAAAATATGAAGGAGCAAAAGCACATTAAAACTGCTGAAAATATATACTTGCACAAGAGAAAACCAGTAAATTATTTTATTATGTTATTTTATATACTTTATGCACATTGAATCTTATCTGATTTGAGTTGCTATAATAATCAACCACAAATGTACTACTAAACAAAGTCAATTATAAAAATAAAAATTAAATAAAAAAAATTGAAATAACTTTTTGAAAAGTACAACATTTCTTAAAGTGTTGCAAAAATAGTAATTAAAGTGATGTGGGGTAATTTTTTTCAGGATCAGTAAGTTAATTATAACTGTAATAATTATAAATTAAATTTTTCCATTTAAGTAATGCAATGAATAGGGAAATAAATATGAAATGGTATTGAAGGCATTTGAATTCAATAATTATTTAAAATTAACTTATGTGGGTTCTTCTACTACTCTGAACTAATTATCAATGTCATTTCCATAATTATGCACCATACTCATTTCACAGAACAACACTTAGGATGGAAATAACATAATTTAGCATACCCATTTCACTAAACAGTAGAGTTGAAAATATGCACGAATAAATTTTAAGGTACATGAGTATCTGGAACAGCAGTGTCACAAAATGTCTGGGAAGTAAACATTAATAATATCAAATTAGTTATTTTAAACAACCTTGAGCTTATGACTTTGCATAATCCTTTATTTAAATTCAAGCCAGTTAAAATGATTAATGCAAATTCTTCTACTCTGATATCTGTGATTAAATAGATACAAACTTGATTGAATTTTATCTTAAGAAGGAGATACTGATTTAATATCAGCATTCTTATCTGTGTTTCAGGAAACCATATTACTTTTTGTAAGTAAAAAATTTCCAAGCACTTTTATTTTGCTTCAAGATTGACTTCAAGTGACAGTGAAGAAGTGAAATATTGGATTTAATAGATTCTCCCATAATTGACATCATTTCTTAGAAACAAACATTCTTGAGTTTGCATATATTATACGATTTAATATAAAATATACTTGAAACAAAAGAAGGGATAAAATTAGTTCACAACTGGAAAATCAGGCCTCTATGTAAGTTGTTTGATTTCTAAAATAACACAGAATGCAGATTGTCAACAGAGATTTGACCTTCATTTTTCTGAAATTATCATGCATATAAATCTCTTGTGTTCCAACTTTTACTTCCACTTAATCTTGATGTTTCACTGAACTTTCAAAAATTATATCTGATAAAATGGACAGTGATTAATAATTAAAAATTTACATCAGTGATGGGTTTAGTAGAGACTCAGAAAAAAAATCAGATCTTATAAACGCATTGAGAAATAAAATTTGGTCATCTCCAACACCCTCCTCATTTCTAGCTTTTTGATCACTCAGTTTTTCAGATATGAAAATAAACTGTGACCCTGGTTCTGGTAACAAGATGATATTTCTAAGTTATAATAATAGAATTGAATTAATAAAAACCTTTCATTTTTTCAGCTGGGATAGACAATAAGTATTTGGCTAGAGAAGTCTTGTTTATTCAAAGAAGCAATATACACCTTACCTACGAAGAGCTGAAGCCCTTCTCTTTAGCACAAATGAAATCCTCCTGGGGCTTGAGCGATATAGCACAGTAGGTACGGTGTTTGCCTTGCACGCGGCCTATGGCCAACCCGTGTTCAATTCCTCCATCCCTCTCGGAGAGCCCAGCAAGCTACCGAGAGTATCTTACCCACACGGCAGAGACTGGCAAACTACCCATGATGTATTAAATATGGCAAACACAGTAACAAGTCTCACCATGTTACTGGGCCTGCTCGAGCAAATCAGTGAACAGCAGGAGGACAGTGACAGTGGCCATCCTCTGGAATGTTGACCATCAGGTCCAAATGTCTCCTATTTTCAGCAAGAACTGCCAACTCACAGAACATCCAACAAGCAGGCTCACCCCAAGTATATTGCCAATATACCTACCATATTTTGCTCAATCACAAATTTATTTCATTTTTTAAATTAACTTACCCAAGGATGCAGAAAATTCCAAGATACTACTTCTACTTTGTTCTGTAACATGTGGTCTAAAAATATTGTTCATCATATTTCTAAAGTAAAAGTATTTTGTACTTTCTGTAAAGGTTAAAATATAATAGTATTTTGAATATTTAATATTTTGAGCACATCACATGTATCAAATAACATAATAGTTGTATATAACATTTGAATTATACCAAGAGCCATGTGATAATATACATTATTGTCTTTACATGATGAATACATTTCTTATTTAATTGAAAAACTTTTGTGACTACCATATAATAGACTATCACTATATTATTTATTCATGGTTTCTGTCATCAAATTTTATCTATTAGAAAGGGGAAATATATGTATATATATATATAAATATCTACATACACAAAAATAAATAATTAAATAGGTAAAATACTATATAAAAGGCAAAGATAATCTTGTGTACAAATTGAAAATAGAATAACTCATTAAGAGAAAAGAGATCATGACTAGTAGTAAAGTATACTTGAAGATAGTTTATAGAATAATTCCCAATAAGACTAGTAAGACTAATTTATAATGATAATAAACAGCTTAATATTATAATTAATTTTATTCCTCACATTTCAATTATAGGTTAGACGAATATAAAACAGCCCATTTCCCAACTGAATCTGAGATTTTTTATTTTTAATAAATGTGCAAAAAAGACAGTACAAGCCAACAAAATCAAGCATATTTTTATACTATTGACATACAACTTAAATAACATCATAGTCTGTGGAACTAAAACAGATTTACCCATGGCCTATTTGTAAAGGACTAAATAAATGAATAGAAATAAGTCTCAAGAAGCCCTACATTTTTTTACTTTATTTTAAAATTGAGTTATTTTTAAACTTCCTGGAAATTTTTAAATTGGAAAAAAAAAGGTGAGGTATTGAGGTATGAGAGCATAGATTTTTTTTATTTTCTAAGTTAAAATATCAAATTTGTAAGATTGAAATCTGTTTTAGTGGCAAAACAATAAGATTTTAAAAATAAGTGAACTCAGAGAACAAGTGTTACTTTTGCATTTTTTACCAGGTTTTTTAACATTGAATATCTTAGATCTTGTATCTCTGTAATCTCGTTTATGGCAAAGACATTTTCAAAGGCATTTTCTAAGAGCGGTCAATATTGTTTAAAGTCAGTTAAATTCTTTACTTAGGAACCTTGAGTTGTGTGAGCATAAATGAAGAATGGTTCAGTGAGCTGTCTATTATAAAAGTGCCTAAGGTTAAGTGGAGAATTAAACTGACCAAGACCTGCAATCTAATTTCTAAGCCAGGCAAAAGGGCAGCTAACTCTTTCAACAGAAAATTTCTTTATCTATAATTACCTACTTTCAACTCTTCTAACAACTGCCAGCTTGTGTCTAATTTTATAAATGGTTGCACTATTAAGCAGATTTAATTTAATTTTCAACTTTTCTTGATACTTGTTTGGAGAAGAATTAGAAAAGTCCTTAGTTTTGTTTTCAAGTTTCTACTTTTTCACAAGCTTTAGTAAATGAGGTAATATAAGAAAATTGACTTATTTGGACAGTATGTATGGTTTTCCAAATTTTATTCAACTTTCTACTATCATTGTTGCCAGTGGTAAAATCTATGCTAGTAGTCATAAAGATTTTCTTATGAATTGCAGTCAGAGGGAAATGAAAAGTAGTATAATGAGTAAAATGCTTGCCTTGGATATGGCCTTTGGGCTGGAGCGATAGCACAGCGGTAAGGCGTTTGCCTTGCACGCAGCCAACATGGCCGACCCGAGTTCGATTTCTCCCTCCCTCTTGGAGAGCCGGGCAAGCTACCGAGAGTATCTCGCCCGCACGGCAGAGCCTGGCAAGCTCCCCGTGACGTATTCGATATGCCAAACACAGTAACAAGTGTCACAATGGAGACGTTACTGGGCCCGCTCGAGCAAATCGATGAACAACGGGAGGACTGTGACCTGTGACCTGTGATATGGCCTTCAATCTCTTGCACCGCAAAGGTCCCAAAGCTGCTCCCTAAGCTGAAAGCAAGGAGTAAGTTTTGAACACCACTAGATAGATTGCAATTGTTTTTATTTGTGTTTCCCAGATACTGACTGATAACAATCATCACTCAGTATTAGGAAATCAGAAATTAAAAAGGACAATGATGAATTACTTCATACTAGTGAAGACGGTATAGAAATATTAAACTGAAAACAAGTGTTGTTTGAGGTGATCAAAAACGGAATCTTCATCTGCTGTTGATGAAATGTCATTTGGTTAAAACTCCATGAAAATCTATAGAGAATTTCTCAAGGTAAGAAAGGTGTCTCTTTTGCAAACCACAGCACTCAAAAGGAGAGAGATAACAAAAGGGAATGCCCTGACACAGAGGTAGGGTGGGATGGGGGTATGGGGAGGTGGAGGGATACTGGGACTGGTGGTGGTGAGAATGGGCACTGATGGAGGGATGGGTATTCGATCACTGTATAACTGAAACCCAAGCACAAAAATTTGTAAGTCTACAACTGTACTTCATGGTGTTTCACTAATAAAAATTAAAGAAAAAAGAAAGGTTAAAACAGGGAGCTCCCTTTTGACCTAGCTCCCTTTTGACCTAGCTATCTCACTTCTAGGTGTTTTTACTTAAAACGTAAAAAAACAATCATTTGAAAAAACATATATGTGGTGCTAACATTCACCGCAGTCCATAATATAAAAGTCAGGATATGCAAGCAAACTAAATGTGTAACAAGATGATTGTTTAAAGAATTTCTTATACACATCACAATAAAACCAAGTGGCCACTGGAAAAACAACCATGCAACGATGAAAATAATAAAATCTCTTTTATTTTTGGAACTGGAGGATGTCATGTTGAGAGAAATAACCCAGAGGCAGAAGAAAAAAAAAGTCATCTCATATATCTGTGTCATATTAGAGAAATAATAATCAGTATGGGCAATATAAATCTATTTTAACCCTTGTGCTCTAAAGTTCAGACCTGAGGTGCTGATTTGGGTGGAAGAGAGAGGAGTTTAATTAAGTTGACTGGAAGTAACATAGCAACACAGGTGGAGAGTCTGGTGATGGATTTGTGGCTAAAAAAGGTGAATAAATGCACTAAAACTTTGACTATTTTTCAATAGTGGAGACAATGGGGAGGTAAGGGAGGCCTGAGCAGAGTTGACAAATAGGCACGATTGAGGAGTCAAGACACTTCATGCTGTTATTACATATGTCAACACAATAAACTGAAACACTATTGTAACCTTGTAATAAAATTTTTAAATAAAGAATTGCAATTATGAGCTGTAAATTAAAATAGTTAATAGAATTTACATTATACACAGTTTATGGAAGTTTCAGTTAAATATTTTGAGTGATACAACAAAAATAAACTGAGAAAAGTGAGGATAGGAGTCAGAATGAGTATTGGGTCATACCTAGCTGTGTTTTGTGCTTATTCCTGTGCTCCCGAATCACTTCTGGCTGTGCTCCAGGGACCATATGCTGTTCTAGGAATTTAACGGGTTCAGCTTCATACAATACAGAAATGGATTGCTTTCTGTATATGCAAAGATTATATTCTTAGAGAATATAATGAAGAATATATAAATTGGAAATATTTAAAGAATTACGATTTAAAATATTATGCTATTATAAAATTGACAGATTTAGTTTCATCTGTGGGCTGGAGCACAGCGGGTAGGGCGTTTGCCTTGCATGCAGCCAACATGGTCGACCCGAGTTCGATTCCTCCACCCCTCTCGGAGAGCCTGTCAAGCTACCGAGAGTATCTCGCCCACACGGCAAAGCCTGGCAAGCTACCCGTGACATATTCGATATGCCAAACACAGGAACAATTAGTCTCGCGAGCAAATCGATGAACAACTGGAGGACTGGGACCGTGACTGTGAAGTTTCATCTGTTAATTTATCATCAATCTATAATGTATGTATCATTTGACTCTGAAGTAGACTCTAAGGATAAAATATATGGTGAAATTTAAACAGTAAGCAAAGTAGTAATTTGAATTTGGAGGACAAAGCTGAAATGGCCATATGAAAAATACAGTAAAATTAAAAGGCATCGGTGTTTATTATTGAGAGTAAAACTCAAAACTAATTGTCTCATGTTAAATTCTAACTCTAACACTGAGTAATGGAGATATATCCAATTTAGGGCTAATCTGGCAGTGACTCCTCATTAAGTCTCATTTCCTCACTCAAAACTTTTAATGAAAATAAATCAAAGAGCTTAAAAAATGCCTAATGCATAAAACTGATATGTTTATTGACACAGATTATACTGGTAATATTTTGTTTGAGTGGCTGAGGAGTCTCAGAAGGGGATGATAGCCACCAGAATGGCCCAAGCTACTACCACCTTCCAACTCTGGCCAACTAAACCTCACCAGTCTTCTATAGGAATTTTTCCAAGCTCCTCTCTTAAGACATTATCACAGAAGATATGCGGAATAATTACTCGATGTGTCTTTGATGGATCCTTAATGAGTTTGAGCAGGTTCTGACTTTGTTAAATTTATTGAAATTCATTGCCAAAAGGTCTCTACCTCCGTGCCTGACTCAGCAGCAAAATATTAATGATTAGCATGGCTAAACTTAATATAACATATTCATGGCCGACCCGAGTTCGATTCCTCCACCCCTCTCGGAGAGCCCGGCAAGCTGCCGAGAGTATTCGATATGCCAAACACAGTAACAACAAAGTCTCCAATGGAGACATTACTGGGCCCGCTCGAGCAAATCGACGATCAACGGGAGGGCCTTCACCTTACCTTTACCTTTTTCATTAAAGTGGAAAGATATTCAGTTTTTAAAGTTTCTTCAAATAAAAATTTTGTTTTCTAGTTTGAGAAATTCTACCTTGCTGTGTTGTTGAAAAAATTAGAAAGACTATAAATTATGAATTTTAATGTATTTGATATTTATTAACTTTGTTCTTGTTTAATATATATCATTATATTATTCTATAAGTATATATAGTAAAATTTTGTGATAATCAAAGATTTCACTTGTTTCTGATTTTTAGTTACTGTGTATTATCTATAAGGCTAATTTATGGCATGAAAATTTCATGTATTATTTAGGGAAATAGTTATTTTAATGACAAAAAGATTCATGCTATAGTGTCACAGTTGTTTCTCTGATACTATAATGAGTCACATATCCTGATACCTTGCAGTTCATGAAGGTAAGAACTTATATAGTTTTTGCAGTCAAAAGTGATTTCAAATTAATAGGTGATAAGCTAGCATCTCTCTCTCACTTTCTCTGTCTCTGTCTCTTTCACTTTTTCATTTAGTTTTCAGGATAAAAGCTGCAGATCAATTGTTCCATTATCCCTGAATCTCAAAGCACTATTAAAATTCAGAATGGAGACATGCATTATTAGCTAGCATTTTATATTGAGTTAATATAGATTAGGTAGTAACTAGTTTCTGCTCAGAGTCAAAAGTCAATGAAAAATCAATAAAGGTTGCAGCCACTTTTATATTATTCTTGATGAAATTCACTAGAATAAGAGTGTGTTGCATCAATAAATAGCTGAAATGTGTTAAAATGACCTAGATTTTTATGAAAATGTTGGCACAAATATGTAGATTTTGAAATGAAATGCCTACCAAATTTAGTGAACATTTCTGGAGACTAACACTTAATATTTTGAGAGTTTGAGTAAGCTTTCTTTTAAATTCAAAATGAATTCTCTAGCTGGATTTTAAGAGTATAGCTAGAGAATGATTGTTTTTTAAAGTTTTAATGATATTTTGACATCTAAGTTTATGAATGTTGTATTCATTGGGGATAATAACAGGACTGGGAGCACATATTTTATGTGATAGATTCTGAATATTCTAGGAAGTTACTCCATTCCTTGACTTCAGTTTTAACCTAATTTTTTCTACAATAGGAACTATAAAAACCTCTCTATATAGAAATTTAAATAGATAAAAATAGGGAAAATATTGTTGCACACAAAAAAGAAGACACGCAAATTATAATAGCACAGAAAAAGATACATAATGGCACAGAAATTCTGTAGTATTATATACTTTGAAGAAAGGCAGATCCACAATCATCAGGAAATGTTAAGAATAGCATGGACACTATATTCTGGGAGCTGAAGTGGAAAATAATATTTGTTTAGCATAGAAATCTTTTAAAGATCAAAGAAAGACTTTCTGTCCTTCGTGGCAAGGGATTTGTTTGTGTGACTCAAATGTTAAGGTCCAGGGATTCTATTATTTACAAATAAGTATTTGTGCTTATCTATTCCTGTCTACTTTTATTTAATCTTCCCCCATTCTGGCAGATTCAACTATTTACCTCAGGGAAGTTCAGATTCTTATGTAAGGCATTAAAAGAGAAAGCAATGAATAATGCCCTGCGTCGGGAAGATAGTAGAGCAGGAAGGGTGCTTGCCTTGCATGATCAACACAGGTTGGACACTAACACTCCATATAGTCCCCCAAGCATAAACAGCGGTTATCTATGAACACAAACACAGTAATAAACTCTGACCGAGCACAAAGGATTTGCCCCTCACGAGGGAAAATAAATGAAAAAGTTTCAGTTTTAAATATAAAAACTAAAATTTCAGCATCTCCATGAGATGACGGGTTGGTGTCAATTAAAACTCTGGTGTTAATCATTTCACAGACTATATCAATCAAGCCATCATGCTATTAATTTAAATTTAATATAATCATGATATCAGCCATGGGTAACTTTTTTAAAAAATTAACTGAATTGAAATATATAACCTTAGAAAATCCAGTGATCATGAAAATTAAACTTTGTCTAGAGACACAGAAATGTGTAATTCTGAATATTTTTATACAAAAACGGGAAAAATAATTTAATCCTAGAATTGTGGAATTTTAATATAAATCACAAATTTGAGGAGAACAAAAATGATGGTCAGAAATTATTCCTTTACGATTCAGAAGGAAAATGAAATACTGTGGAGATCAGAAGCAACCATCATTCTTCTCTGATCTAAGCTTGGCTGAACAATAACTTCGGAGAAATATATTACATGTTAGAAATATCCTCCTAACTTGTGAATCTGAAAGTCCTCTAACCACTGCTGCTTGCACTAGTTGGAGAGAGTTGTGTGGCTTCAGTAGCAGCCACATGTATCATTCCTTTCCCCTTCCAGAGAGCTTGAAGAGTAAAACTACAGGGCAGATGCACTAATTACCTACCTTTTACATTTTTGCTTTTTTAGGGTAGGCAGTACAACTGGTGGCCTTCAGGGCTTATGCCTATTTCAGTCCTCAGTGATCTCTTCTGAAGGACTCTGGGGACCATATAGGGTGCTGGAAGGAAACTTGGGTAAGTCCTGTGCAAAGCAAGTGCATTACCCACTGTATTGATCTCTTCAGCCTGGAGCTTTACTATTTTTGAAACTGAAATTAACCCATCATAATGTGTGATTTGGAGAAGTCTCATTTATTCCATCCTCATGTAGAAAGTTTTGAGATGAAAGGCTTAAAAACAGAAATGCAGGATCTGAAAAATAAGGCTGCAGAAAAATAGGAACTCTTAGAAAGTTGCATATTCAGAAAGGGCAATGAATAGAAAATATACCAAGGATTGGTAAAATAGGTTACATTGCCAAAAGATTTTATAGGGTACGATATCAATTCACAAGAGGAAAGTGAAATGAAATATTTAAAATTTCTATTAAGAAGAACTATGTCGAGATGGAGCCATAGCACAGTGGGTAGGGTGTTTGTCTTGCATGCAGCCGACCGGAGTTCGATTCCTAGCATCCCATATGGTCTCCCAAGCGCTGACAGGAGTAATTCCTGAGTACATGAGCCAGGAGTAACCCCTGTGCATCGCTGGGCGTGACCCAAAAAGCAAAATAAATAATTAAATAAATAAATAAATAAAAGAACAATATCGTGTAAGGCATACAGAATGCATTTACTGCAAGCTGTTTAAGGTATAAACTGTAAGATAGGAGAAAAAACTCTTTATCTCTCTGTCTTTTGTCTCCACCTCCATCTCCCGGCCTCTCCAGATGAACAGATACACACACACACAGACAAAGAAACACACACACATACACACAAACACACACACACAGAGGAGATGATATAGCTACAAGTATAAGTACTGAAATGCCAACTGAAACGAAAAAAAGCATACAGACTTTTGTTTTAGGATATCAAAAATTTGCTTCAAAATAAAATATTGTATCTAAAAAGTGAGAGATTAAAAAGATTGATAATTGATATTCATAGTTGTTTACCTGTATAAAAATCCAAATATGAATAGTTCGATAAATTCTATTTGAATATATGGACTATTTCATCTCATGAAAACATTTTACTGAATTCAAAAATAGAATTATATATGCAAAAATTATAGTACATAACTTGCTAACTATAGCTAATGATGTGTTACACATTATAAGTTGTCAAAGAGTAAATCTTAACATTTCAAATAACACACACATATACAAACTGTAAATGTATTGTGGTTATAATTTTGAAATATATTCAAAGATTAAATCATCATGTCATTTGCCTAAAACTAATTTAAAAATAACACAAATATAAATTTACCTTGGTTGAACTGTTGAGAGGAGAAAGGACAAGGACATAAAGATAAAGTATGTTATAAGAGAAAGATATATTTAAAAGGAAAAATTAAATATTCACTTTAGCTTGTTTATTAGCAATAATAGTTATCAGTCTTTTAGGAATGACTTTATAACATTATTATGTATACAAGACAAAAACATTTTCTCTATCCTGTGTGTCTCCCTAAACATGTTGATGGTAGTCTCATGATAGCTGGATGCTTACTGAATCAATAGACTTTGTGGCATTATTCAAGCAGAAATGAACGAAATGAGAAATTTGAGCAAGTATTAACAAGACACCTGTCTACTCATTTTTCTTCTGAAACACTAAAAAATAAGTGTTTCACTGAATAACAGCAATAATTCAACAAAACAGGCAGTGATATTACCAGAACTGCCTAAACAATCATGAATTTATAATCTGGAGGTTTAACACATTGCTTTCTGATACTCCTCCCCCAAGAAATTTTTGTTACCTTTTAGTAGGGACATTTGACTTATGCAAAGCCCATTACTCAATACCTGACATACTGAGTATTTTCTTAAAAGGTGTAGACTTATTAAGAAAATAAGAAAAAAAGTAAGTAACTTGCATTATGAGATATTAGCACATCAATGAATATTTCTTTCAGAATAGCCTCTTTGCATGAGACTAAAACTCTATACCCATCAAATAACACACCATTCCCCATTCTGTACCCTGGTTTCATTATTTTGTTTTCAGCCTCATTAATTCTAGTTTACCTTTTAAAAAGTTCATTTCAAATAAAAAATATCAGATGCCCAATGATGATAGGAAGTATGGAATAGCCATGAAATATGTTGATTCATAGTTCAATGCTTTCTTGTGTTTTCAGCAAAATAACCAAATTATCAGATCATGAATAAAAAGGTAAAGGTAAAGGCCCTCCAGTTGATCATCGATTTGCACGAGCGGGCCCAGTAACGTCTCCATTGGAGACTTTGTTGTTACTGTGTCTGGCATAGCGAATACGTCACGGGGAGCTTGCCAGGCTCTGCCGTGCGGGCGAGATACTCTCGGTAGCTTGCTGGGCTCTCCGAGAGGGGCGGAAGGGTCGGCCATGTTGGCTGCGTGCAAGGCAAACGCCCTGCCGCTGTGCCATCGCTCCAGTCCTATATCAGACTGCTGATAGCACGGCGGTAGGGCATTTGCCTTGCAAGCAGCCAGTCCGGCTGAGCCGGGTTCGATTCTTCCACCCCTCTCGGAGAGCCTGGCAAGCTACCGAGAGTATTCAATATGCCAAACACAGTAACAAGAAGTCTCACAATGGAGACGTTACTGGGCCCGCTCGAGCAAATCAGACCATGAATAGTTTAGAAAAAAATTAATGTGTCATAATTATTAGATTCAAGGACCCTATTGTTATTTCATGAGTGTTGCATACTGGATAGTAACATCGACATTTCGAGGATAGGGTGAAACAGTTACAAAATACCACTGTTCAACATTTTCCTTCTTTCCGGGCAGAAAACCAGAAGGCAAAAAGCTGAGAGCGGTGAGCCATAAATCTCTCAGGCAACCACATTGGAGAGATAAGCCCTCCAAGATGCCTCAGCAGGTTCCCCTTCCTATAAGACAAGGACATAAGCAACCCACTTATCAGTCAGATGCAAGGAGCATGCAAACAATAAGAAATGATACCCTGAAGGTTGAATCCTCAGCCTATCATCTAGACGCATGATTGGGGGAGCCCACATTTTAGAAATAATATATAATCTTTGACAAGATTAGAAGATTAGATATTTTATTCCGACTCTTACTCTGGTGTTAGGATATGCTTTTCCTTTCTTTATAAGGATTTTATTTTCTTAGTAAATTTTTCTATGCCTATAGTTCTGTGTATCTGCTTTCCATCCCCCCAACAGCTTTGTGACTCTAAAGATATCCCTAAAGATTTCGCATGCTCTCCCTTTTATGCATGATTTCTAATACTGTAAATAGAATAAGTATCATACATGGCATAGTCTATCTTAAAATGCAAATGTTATTGAGCTGGGTCTAACCACATTCATATGATTTCTTTAATAGAAGATTTTTCTCTATGCTGAAAGAGGTTGGGGTTCATAGACTGGAAGAAGTTCACTATGACATTGCTAATTTGATGATGGAGGGGTTCTAGGTAAAAGAATGGAGATTACCTCAAGCTGCTGATAATGATCCAGAAGGGAGTCCAAAGTGTTGTATTTGGCAAAAATAAAAAATAAAAAAGATAAGGTCCATACCCCAACTGAAGTTGCTTAAATCACTGTGAGGCAAGTGGTCTTAAACTTAGGAATAGTCCAAATTATATTGACTTGCTTTTATGCAGTATCTAAGCAGTTAATATAGGTTAAAGGCACATATTAGATCTTCTTTTGCTAGGGACCCCAAAGTAAAAGAGAGCCTCTATATTCTTTGGCTTCCAACAGAGTTGATTGATTCATGAACCAAATAAAGAGGGAAGATTTCCAGGTATGTATTACAGTAATATACGGACAAGTGAAATGTCCAAGGGAAATTCACATTCTGAAACACTCATTTAAAGTCTTCTTTTTGACAGCAGTGTTAATTGAGAAAACAGGATCATGGTATATGTACCTTATGAATACTTGATGAAAAGGATCCTCAATGTGTCAGTACCTATACGGCCTTTTTTTTTGTAGCATAAATGTGGAAATAATACTGTCAAAATTGAAACTAATGCTACAAACTTAAAAATACATGGGATATAATTATTATGGACCAAAAAGTGCTTTGGTCTCATAGAGAAGAGCTTTTGTTTCATATCTTGAAGAACCACCACTTCTGGCAAACATCAGGAAACACTACTAATATATATTGAAGACGGTTTCAAATGAATATGAGTTGATTTAGTCTTTAATTATCAATGGAGTAGAAAAACAGGGAATATTGGAAATATCCAAAACAGCATTACCATATGACATCAATAACTCCAGAGAATACAATGATTATCACTTTCTTTTAAACTGCAGAGGTTTCATAAACACAAAGTGGACAATATTACATTCAGGTATTGAGTTATTGTTTGCAATTCCTAAAAGAGAAGAAATGGCACCATGTCATGCGGCATGAAAATCCATCCAAGAGTAGAATCCCATGGTTGTGTTTCTCCTCTTCTTGTCCAACAAACATATAAACATTCATAATATTAATCATTACTGAAGCGATAGCACAGTGGTAGGGCGTTTGCCTTACAAATGGCCAACATGGCCGACCCGAGTTCAATTCCTCCGCCCCTCTCGGAGAGCCCGGCAAGCTACCGAGAGTATTCTATCGAATACCAAACACAGTAACAGCAAAGTCTCCAATGGAGACGTTACTGGGTCCGCTCGAGCAAATCGACGATCAACAGGAGGGCCTTTACCTTTTATCTTTACCTTGTATGTACACAGTAAGAAATATATTAAGCTTATAGAATTGTTCTCCTATGGCCATCTCGATCTCAGACTTCAGTGCTCAGGCCAGATAGTCTTTCCTCTCCTTAGCAAGGTCCTAGTATCATCATTACTTTTGGATCATGACAGCATTTGTCTCTGATCAAGCTCTTAACTTATAGTTAAGAATCATAGCAGTTACTTTGGTCTGGCCCATTTCAATGCCAGGGTAGCTCACAGCTTGTCCTGGGTTCATTCAGTACCTCGTCGGGACCCTGCTTTTGGGGTGCTAGGAACTAAGGGCAACTGAGGCTTAGTTGAGAAAGCAGATGCCCAGGAGAATATAATATTCAAAGCCAATTAAGTCCTAAGTTACAAAGCATAATATTAACTGTCTTCTTGTATCTATACAAAAAGGGCATTGCTTTAAATTAAACTATTCATAAGATATAAGGAGAGGAGAAAGACAACATTAACTTACAATATAATTTTAGCATCCTAGAAGGAGCTGATCTTACAAATTAACAAATTCTGATTAGGGGTAAAATCTGATTAACTAATTGAAGTGGAGAGCATAGAATTGCTTACAGATAAAGAAAGGAATGGGAGTGACTCGGGAGCACTGTGATAGATGTAACCTGATAAACCTAAGCTCCTTCTGGCAAGGGAGAAAGGACAAATCAATGTCATCCTACAGTTGCTATATTAAAACTGTGGATATCTCTAATCCATTACTCTATGGCTTTTAATCATTTCATTCACTGTATCACTGTCATCCCATTGATTGTCGAATTACTCAAGCGGTCTCTAGTATTGTCTCTATTCCTCCCAGTACTGAGATTTTAGCAGTGTCTTCTTACTCATTTTTTCCAAGTGATCAGAAGCTCTTTCAGGGTCAAGGAAATGAGACCTACTGTCCTTATCGTATTTAGCATATTAAACACAACACAGGAACCTTGCTAGGCTCTGTCCATGCAGGGGGGATACTCTCGGTGGCTTGCCGGGCTCTCTCAGAGGCTTATGTTTATATACTTCTTTTTATGATTTGTTGCCTACTGTCTGACCCCATCAGATATGGTGTAGTAATTATGGAAAATGGATAGGAAGTGTCTTATAATGTGTCACGGCCGCGTGGCCCGGAAAGCGGCCTGGAGTGTGGTGGTGGTTAAGTAGTGGAGGTCAGCTGCCAGGGCTGGGTCTTTTGGGGTGGAGAGGGCTCTCACCCACCCCACAGCCTGACGCAAAATCCGGCGGCATGGTTCTGGGGTCCTCATTTTATACTCCCGTCTGGGAGGAGCATCCATGAGTTCTGGAGGGTAGCTGATGAGGAGATTATCTGGTGCCAGCAGGGTGTGGCTAATTGGTGTGATCCCTGAGTCACTGGAGACTGGGGCAAGCAGGCAGAGGATCTCTGTTCTGGGTCCCGTGGGACTTCATTCATGCGTGAGGCTTGGACTGAGAGTTCAGAAAGTCCGTGAAGTCCTACAGAATCCAGATAATCATTTCATTAAGGTTGTAATTTTTTTTTCACCTGGATAGGTTATATTCCGTTCCTATTAGACCATGTGGGAGAAACAAGAATGACATCTGCCCTGCATGGTCACCTTTGACACTATAGACGCATTTAAGTTCAAGTATGTAAAAAACAGAAATGCTGCTTATATTGATTTAGCTCTGATGAATCTCCTTTTGGTTTGTAAACTACCCAAGTAGTTGAATGTGTGTGTTTGTTCAGTTGTATGCTTCGTTGTGTGTATTTATCTGTGTACACATAAGCTTTCTTCTATCGCAAAGATTTTAATCTTTCTTCCCCAGAGGAGTTCAGAACACCCAGGAAGGCAGGCAAATGTCACCTGTGGGGAATATTAAGGGAAGCTCCGATCTTTCAGCTTCTTCACAAACAGCACTGCTTCTCTGGTGGTACCAGATGGTTTCTGCCAGCACTGGGGATCTAGGGACTCATTTGTTCCCACCATATTGCCTCCTGCTTTCAACCACTTCTGCACATAGTGACTAGTTAGCCACAGATATACTGCCTGTCAGGTGGAATGTGGAGACCGTTGTCCCGTTATAATGATTACATCTCATCTCTCATTCCAAAGGAGAGTGAACAAAATTCAAAATAATGGTTTGTAGTTTATTTAATATAAATTTGAACTTCCTTGCCTCTGAACCTTTATTCACTGATAGCACAGTGTGCAGAAGGTCAGAGGAGGTGTTTTTACTTAAATGGAGTCCCTGCGAAGAGAGAGAATTTCAGTTAGTGTTCACTTTGTAGATAAAATTCATTTGGAAAGCCATATTGTAGCAGATGTATACTCAATTTGAGACCTAGAGCTGCAGATATCTACAGTAACTTTCACTGCCTCTGGATATATTTTAAAACCCACATATTTTGCTGATATATTCAATGTGAAATGTAAGAGCAAATGTGAAGTAAAAAAATGACTTTGAGCTTTTTTTGGTCTAATCTACTGTATAGATGGGGTTTTAAAGTTATAAAATATTCTGAGAATATTTTGTCTGCAAGAGGTTGATCTAAGATTGGAACTATATTAGACCTAAGAGAGAAAGGTATGGGGCTTGGTTTTGCATCCAAAATCAAGAAACACAATATGTAAATTATTCAGGACGAGTTAAACAACTATCATAGCATCTTTCTTGGTCATGGAGGAAAAGAGGGGAAAATAACAAAAAAAATAAATAATTGATAAATGAAATTAATTTTCAAAATTATTATATTCTACTTTAGCAATATATATTAGTGGGAATTCATGTTAAAACGTTTGATAGATTCATATATAAATAGCCATAGAAAATCATTTAAAGGCAACAAAGTTGTAGTGGCATTATATTATTTTCAGAAAAGAAAAATCAGTTAATATATGAATCCTTCTAATTGATATATTTCAGTTTCCAGGAGAAAATATCCAAATGTTTATATTACATGCAAAAAAACAGAAAAAATTGTGTACATGTAAAAATATGCTTGTATTTCATGCCAACTAAATATGTGCAGGTACATCTATAAGCAATAACATTTTCTATATACTCCGTATAGTTGGTGAACTGAACTTTTTCTCATGATTTATAGGAAACCCAAAATTCTTATGAACCTGCCATTGCAGTATTTTCATCGTATTTATTCAACAACTATCAGAAGTTGAATAGTTTCATATGACCCAAGAAGAGGAGAGCCTAATAAAACTGAAAACTAACTGAGTTTTAAAAGGTGATGACCATGGAAATAGAAGTGCAGAGTTTCAAATTGACAGGCCAGTATAAATCTAGGCTACAGGTTCTTGATATAGGCCTGACACTGATTAAAATGTGGACCTACAGAAAACGCTAACTGGCTAATCCAAAACTGAATAAATAAATAAATAAAATTTTTGAAGAGGAAAATTCTTTTCAGTGAAAACCAGGGAGCTTACATTTGTTCTTAAATCATTAAGAAAAAGACAAGTACTTGTTTTCATTAAAAGAATTCTCAGTCTACTTAACTCCCTCATACAATTACTTATTAGTACCCATTACAATAGTTTATATCAAAATCAATTCTATCTGATTTTCACTGAGTGAAGTGTCTGCATGTGTGTATTTTCTGAAAAATTATACTAGAAAATTATTTTGGGCTGGAGTTATAGCACAGTGGTAGGGCGTTTGCCTTACAAGTGGCCAACATGGCCAACCTGAGTTCGATTCCTCCACCCCTCTCGGAGAGCCCGGCAAGCTACTGAGAGTATCTCGTCCTCAGGTCAGAGCCTGGCAAGCTACTCGTGATGTATTTGATATGCCAAAACACAGTAACAACAAGTCTTATGATGGAGACGTTACTGGGCCCGCTCCAGAAAATTATTTTAATAGTAAATTTTCTTTAAAAACAATGTTTTGGTCCAGAGGGAGAGTATAGTAGGTAAGGGCTTGCTTTAGATTCTGCAGGCCAGGGTTTGATCCCTGGTACCACATGGACCACTGAGCACCAGAGTCACTGTCATTGTCACTGTTCTCCCGTTGTTTGCTCGAGCAGGCCCAGTAACATTTTGAGACTTGTTACTGTGTTTGGCGTATCGAATACATAACAAATATCTTGCCAGGCTTTGCTGTGCAGATGAGATGCGCTCGGTAATTTGCTGGAGTCTCTGAGACGGGTGAGGAATCGAACTTGGGCCGGCCATGTTGGCTGCATGCAAGGCAAAGGCCCTACCCGTTGTGCTATGGCTCCAGCCAAGCACCACAGAGTATGGCCCAAAATAAAACAAAAAGGAACAAAAAATTGAATTATATTTTATTTCTCTCTAATCAAGTAATATAAAGATTGTTTAATCTTCATGGTTGGGGACCATTCTAGCAGTGCTCTGAGATTTCTAGTTTTATCTCGCCAGTTTCTAAATTATTTTTAATATAATATTTAAAATAACAAATTCTATATACTTGAGTTTAACCTCTGTGTAGTGGTGTATATTAGTTCTTGTTGCAACTTAAGCAAATTAGCAGACATAGAGTAGCTTAAAATTTATTATATTTCTGGAAATAGGAAATTCAAAATGGATCAGATAATTGGTAAAACCAATGTGTCCAGGGCAATGTTTCCTCAGAGATTATAGAAAAGTAATTATTCCCTGGCACTTTCCAGCTTCTAGATTTGCATTTATTGCATTCTTTTGTCATGACACCGTCCTGTGTCTTCTAAGTAGGGCATAGCATCTTCAAACTCCCTTTTTAATATGTGTTCACATTTGCATTTTTGTTAAAGAAATACTTGTGATCACAGCGGAACTACCTGGATCATTCAGGATAATTACCCATCTGAAAATCCTTAACACGATCGTATTTGCAACGTCTGTTTTACCATAAATTCTTCTATTTAACACAATTGGGCTATAATATAAACTACCAAAATATCAAGTAACAATAGGAATTTTCCTACAGAAAGTTCAAGGTTGAACTCATTTTGTATAACTTGCCTAACAAATTTTAACATGTAAATTATTGATTTTAATGAGATCAAAGACAATTTAAAAAATCCCCTTACATGAAAAAAAAAGAAATCCAAATGGCAAAAAGGCACATGAGAAAATGCTCTACATCACTAATCATCAGAGAGATGCAGATCAAAAAAACCATGAGCTATCATTTCACACCACAGAGACTGGCCCACATCCACAAGAAAAAAAGTGCTGTCACGGATGTGGCGAGAAAGGGACACTCCTTCGCTGCTGGTGGGAATGCCGGCTGGTCCAACCCTTTTGGAAAACAGTATGGATGATTCTCAAAAAATTAGAATTTGATCTCCCATTTGACCCAGCAATACCACTCCTGGGAATATATCCCAGAGAGGCAAAAATGCATAGTCGAAGTGACATCTGCAATTGTTTGTTCATTGCAGCACTCTTTACAATACCCAGAATCTGG
The DNA here is from genome assembly GCF_029834395.1 of Sorex fumeus. Lineage (NCBI taxonomy): Eukaryota > Metazoa > Chordata > Mammalia > Eulipotyphla > Soricidae > Sorex > Sorex fumeus. The sequence continues at coordinate 57,934,145 of NW_026606065.1, forward strand.
AAAAAACCTGAGTGCCCGAGAACAGATAACTGGTTAAAGAAACTTTGGTACATTTACACAATGGAGTACTATGTAGCTGTTAGAAAAGATGTAAAGGTAAAGGTAAAGGCCCTCTCGTTGATCGTCTATTTGCTCGAGCGGGCCCAGTAACGTCTCCATTGGAAACTTTGTTGTTACTGTGTCTGGCATATCGAATATATCACGGGGAGCTTGCCAGGTTCTGCCGTGTGGGCAAGATACTCTCAGTAGCTTGCTGGGCTCTCCGAGAGGGGCGGAGGAATCGAACTTGGGTTGGCCATGTTGGCTGCGTGCAAGGCAAACACCCTACGGCTGTGCTATCGCTCCATCCTTACAGAAAAGATGAAGTTATGAAATTTACATACAAGTGGTACTACATGGAAGTATCATGTTAAGCGAAATGAGTCAGAAGGAGCGGGATAGACACCGAAAGATTGCATTCATCTGGGGAACATAAAGCAACAAAAAAGGGAGACTAACACCCAGGAATGGCTGAGATTAGTACCAGGAATTTTGCCCCATGACTTGAAGGCCAGCCACACGTGCTAGGTGTAAAGGAAGCTCAGATAGAGAAGAGAGCACCAAATAAAGGGTGTTGTGAGGACCCTCCCAGGGTGGGAGAAGCATGCTAAAAGTAGTCTATTGACCAAACATGATTGCCATTCAATGCCTCTCTTGCAAAACACAGTACCCAAAAGAAGAGAGAGAGAACAAGGGGGAATGCCCTGCCACAGAGGCTGGGTGGGACAAGGAGGGATGGGGGGTGGGGGGATGCTGGGACCCGTGGTGGTGGAGGATGGGCACTGGTGGAGGGATGGGTACTTGATCATTGCATAACTGAAACCCAAGCACAAAAAAGTCTATAACTGTACCTCATGGTGTTTCACTAATAAAAAATAATTTAAAAAAAACAAATAAAAGGTTCTTGATGTTAGTGCATTGGAATGTACTAATTTCAGAGCACCATTATTTAGTCTACCATAGATGATGAGTGTAATTTGTTTATTTGCTTTTTTAAAAAATTTGCATTCTTTTGGAGGAAGAATTTGTGCCACATCCTGATATGGTCAGAGGCTATCCCTGGCTTGTCTAGGTTGCTCCTGGTGGTCCTTGGCAGAACACATTGTGTGTGGCATTGAATCCAGAGATTCTACATGCCAGGCATGTAGTTTATCCCTTTGGGCTATCTCCCTGACTTAGCTAGTATTTTGCAATAACCAAATGGATGGAAAATTTAATACAGTGATCTGAAATAATCAAATTTGCTTGGGTTCAATCTTAAAAATATCACAATACATTTACTGGCTAGATTTGCTTTCTAGATCCCAAAGTTGACAAATCTCTGTAGAATGCATATATGGAGAGCATGTATTTGTTAGAACACATTTTTGTTTGATAATTCCCAACTCTGAGAAAAAGCAAATGCATCTTAACATTGTATCACAAGATCCATGCAGCTTTAATACTATTTCCTTAACATACATATTTCAAATTTCTCTGAAAATAATATCAAAAACAAAAAGAAGAGCAACTGCGATTTATTTCAACCAGATGCCATGCATCATTCATTCATACTGAGATATACATTGATAAAACTAATTTCGGTGTATCACTCTCTGACATATCGATTCAATCAAAATTCTAGTACTATAGAAAATAAGTAAAATAGAGTGTCTTATAAGACATAGAATAAAACTTATAAAGGATATATAACCCCAGTGATTAAAAAACTAGGAAAGATAAAGCTAAATCCTTGGCTTATGTCAACTTTAGTCAGATTGTTAATGTATTCATCAAATGTGCATGGAGATCCATTATTGTTATTTAAAGAAATATATGTTCAGATTATAAGAGAAAACAATACAAAACCTTTATTTCAGGCAATAAACAATTTTAGGTAAAATAAAATACCTCAGAAACATTTTCCTGCCTTTTATGTTTGTTTTTGTTGTTGTTTTGGTTTGGTACCACAGCCAACTGGTATTCAGGGCTTATACCTGTTTCTGCACCCTGGCATCAGTTCTTGCAAGCTCTGAGGAATTTATAGGATTCCAGGGATAGAACTCAGGTGGACTTCGAACAAATCAAGCATACTACCTAATGTACTATTTACTGACATTAAGACAGTATATTTATAATAGTTTATGTGTAAACAAATATGTGGTTATATGTTGAACTATATAGACATCAAATGTGACTCATATACGTGAGTAAGACTTCTGTGTGTGTAGCTGTTGTTATATGAATGTGGGAGGTAGACATACAGGTGTATCTGATCATTTTGGTATGTTTGAAGTAAATGGGATTGCCATATTTGTAGGCATTGTATACATCTGTATAAAACTTGGTAAATATATCAGAAATATATGTGTGCCAATGATACTTATACTGTCAACAGCTGAGTCAGAGTAATTTTCCCTTGTGGGTACCTGAAAATGTATGGATTTATTGATGGTTTGTCACAGCTGGAGGGGAGACTGGTTTGAGACTAAATGGTTGTGTTCTAGTAGGTATTTGAGCATCTATAAAACTTAATGCAACCACAGATTTAAAAAAAAATTCAGCACAGAACATAATGTCAATAGTTCTGATCTTGAGAAATGTGTGTATTTGTATGTGTTTTGGAGATGGAGGTGATTTTGACAGGGATCTTATAACATTTACACAGAGTAAGGGATCAATAATATTTTCAATGATTTTCTCTTTCCTGACATGAAAGCAAAACCTGAGGCACCACCTCATATTCCTTTGCATTTTTGGTATCCAAATCCTTGAAATGTTTTTACCTGGAAAAATATCTAAGTTGTATTAAGAATATATATATATATATATATATCCTTAAAGTGAATAAAATCATACAACTTTTCTTATTGCTTTAAAGAAACATAAACTAACAAAATTTTTTTGCAACTTGTTTTAGCTACTGAAATAAACATAACATTTTGTTAACAAAAAAGTGACATTTAAGACTGCATTTCTATAAATGATTGATGTATTATTCAGATGATTAAATTTATTTTATGTTTGGAATCTATGAATATTAGTCACAGCATATTAAATGGCAAAGTGATAGAGAAGATTATAGTTTTACAGGTTCTGCTATTTAGTAATTACATCACCATATTCCCAAGGAAGTTCTCATTTTTAATAACATCACAAACTATGAACTAGATATATTATGTTTAATATCACCCCTTTAATTGTGTTTTGTATTTTTCTCCTTTTCCATTTTTTCAGGCTCATTCTGGCAGAAGAAAAGACTGAAAATGATATCACCAATTTATTACTGCATTTGTCTGGGGGCAGTTTTCTGATTGAAATGACACTAAAATCCTCTGGGAAGTAAAAACTGTAGACTTGATGAGGGTATAACCCACACAGCTGTGATCAAACCTTTGACTCTGTTACTATAGCTGTCAAAATAAACTGATATGAAATATGAGAAAAAGAGTGTTCTTATTTTTGACTGCCAAATATACTCTCATAACTCTCAAAATACTCTGGATTCATTATATAAAAGATGCATACTTTTGCTATCATAAAATGTTAAGATGCATAATATATAGTTATTGTGTATATGCCAAAGGAAGGCTTATTTATTAGCACAAGGACATTCATGTTGCAGTCTCATATATATGTTATTTCTGTAAAACTGCATAGAGTTTATTTTTAAAACATATATTTATAATAGCAGTATGCTGACATTTCCCCCTTGAAATAGCGATGGAGAATGTCACAGTTGTTATTTCACTATTATTACTATGCATTATTTCATATACAGAATAATGTTTACTTCCTCCAGAGGAATGGCTTATGGGGTTCAGAGAATAAAGACCAATTTGCTTCTTTTCCTTTTTTTTCTCTTTCTTTTTTTGCACTTTCTCTCACTTCTTTAATGGAATCCAAGTGAAATGCAACCATTACAGCAATTTTATGCCCATTTTCTAAGGAAGTCACTCCAATAAGCCATCTGATATAAATAAATTATTTGGTATACTGAATTTGTATTGTTAGCTTTGGTCTGCTTAAAATGCTACAGTATTATTCTCCTGTTAAGACATTTTATAAAGGCTTTAAAAAGATATCAGAAGGAATGAACAATCAGACTAATCTTCTGCCTGTGGGCTCATCTTTAATACATTACTATCTGTCTAGATTTTCATTTTGATAAGCAAGGAGCCCCAGACCATACCAAAGTCATTTATCTCTGGAGGTTACACCCAGTTCATTGCTGCTTTCTTGATGATCAAACAAATTACCTCTATAGAAAGACACAATGGCATTTTATTTCAGATTAAATATGATTAGAAATAATTTCTATAAACTATCAATCACAAATCATTAGAAATGTACTTAATGTATGATTTAAACTGGTTTAATGCTTATAAAATTTGGCATTAAAATAGATAGAAATTATCCCATTTAGTCTGGTTATATTTTGAACCTGCAAATGGGTGTTAATCTCAGCTGGTGAAGAAAATGGCTTCAAGGTGAATATGCAGAATCAAAACATTCTTGGACTCCTAGCATAAGCACAATTGTCTTTTAAACAGTGCAATATAACTTTGTTTTAGGGGAGGTTCTTGGGAAGCCTTATCAAGTTGTGTTCAGAACGCTGAGGAAACCAACTTCGATTGTCAAACAAAACTGGCTTACAGTTCAATACAAGAATTCCAGGAATGAGAGGGACCCTGGGTTGTGGGCTGTCACCAGCATGCTCATCATGTATTCTAACTAGTGTACAGTCTCCTCTTTCCACAGTAAATGTATTTTTTTATGTATGTAAAAGAGGCATGTAATCCAGGATACTCATAAAAAGTTTGATTAACTTCTTCCTTTAATATCCCTACTCTTTCCCAATTTGTCTAAGTTTCTAGAAGCAGCTTTTATAATAAAATAATAAATGATGCTCAATTTCCCCCAAATGGTACAAATATAAAGTGATACATTACTACTCAATATTAAAAGCCACACTAAAAATATTCTTAAATTTAAAGATTTAATTTAAGAGTAAACTGCTCACATAAAAAACAAATATTTTCTTCCATATTAATAATGTATCTAGATAAATATTTGAGGGAATTTTATTAAAAGAAGTTTAATTGCATTTGGGAAGCACTTGAATATTTAATGAGAAAATCAGAAGGAGAGAAACAGAGGGTACAAAATACTGAGGGTCATTTTAATGTACTTCGTGTGGCCAAAATTTCTTAACCATTATCCGTAATTACAACCACAAACTCCTTAGTAAGAGCTTCTTGTTAAATATTATATATTATGCAGAATGTTGATATTATTGAATAAGTTGCTTTTAATCATAAATCAGTACATAAATAAGAAAAATTTTCCGTTGTAAAATATATCTAGAATATATTACTAACAATATATGAGAGTGAAGAATATCTGAACTATTTCAAACTCAAACATTTTAGACAATTTATATGCAGTTATTTGCAGGATATCACTTTGTGAATTTTCACTTGCTTATCACTAAAAGAAAGGGAATAATAGAGATTTAACTTAAGCTTCATAATGATAAAAATTGTAAAAGGTATTAAATATTTCTAGAGACTGAAAAATGTCAATATCTTAAAGAACATTTATTAAAATCAAGCTGTATGCCAGAAACTGTGAGGCATGCTGAGACAGATGAATTAGAAATAGTTCTTTGCTGGGGAGACAGTACAAAGGGAAGACAATCACCTTGCAGTCTGCCAACCTGGGCTCTATACACAACACTACATATGGTCCCTCAGGTAAACCCTGTTTTGGGTCATGGCTCAATGAAACACACAAACACACACACGCATGCACATACACACACATTCATATGTATATATATATATATATATATATATATATATAGTTGAATGATTTTATAACGAGTTATATTGAGTTATACTGAGTTTATACTGAATTTAAATTTGTCTGCAAAAGTTTGATTACTGCTTTGAATTTAGCATGAGGATATAATATTATCCCAAATAATTTGGGATTATATATATGCATATATATATATATTTGGCTTATTTTATTCATTTAGAAGAATTCTCGTAGTATTCTTTTCTCAATTAAACTCTAATAGATATTTTCCCCTTCTTTTATTGTTCTCTTGAATGTAATGGAGCAACCTCTCTCTCTCTCTTTCATATTTCAATATTTTTCTCTGAAATACTGTGTATCAGTGTAATTTTATTTGTGTTTTTTACTTTTTGGGTCACACCTGGAGATGCACAGGGGTTACTCCTGGATCATGCACTCAGGACTACTCCTGGCGGTGCTCAGGAGACCTTATGGGATGCTGGGGATCGAACCCGGGTAGGCAACGTACAAGGCAAACGCCCTACCCACTGTGCTATCACTCTAGCCCCCTATTTGTGGTTATCTTAGTTAAGAGTCACTGAATTTCAACTAATAATTTATTTAACACATCGAAATTTCCTGTTTCCTAAAAAGCTTACATTTCCCCCTGATCTCTCTCTCTCTCTCTCTCTCTCTCTCTCTCTCTCTCTCTCTCCCCCCCCCTAATTTATGGAGTGTATGTGTTGTGGGGGGACATGTGACCAGATTTGAACCCAGAACCACACATGTCCCCCCAAGCATTGCCAAGAATGAGCCCTGAATGCAAAGCAAGGAGGAAATTCTGAGTACAGCCAGGGGTTGTAAAAGAAGAAAAACATGAGATTTTAAACTCCATATATTTTGTTGCTGGTGTGACTGTGTGTCTGTGTGTGTCTGTGTGTCTCTGTGTCTGTGTGTGTGTTTGTGTGTGTATGTGTGTGTGGGGGGGTGGGGTGTGTAGGGGTTTGGGCCACACTCAGTTGGGCTTAGGGATTACTCCTGTCACTGCTCAGAGGACCATATATGTTGCCAGGTATCAAACTTGTTTCAGATGCATTTAAGATAAGCACCTTATTTTCTGTACTATTGGGCCCTAAACCCATATATTATTTAAAATTTATAGGTGAATATATTAAGTTTTCAATTGATATAACCATTCCTTTCCTTAACATCATTCCGTCTCCCTTTAATATCAGCTAAATACATACAAGAATACATGCATTTTTGAATGCACGTTTACTGAGATATATAAGAATATATGTATTTTAATGTACAAATCCCTGTCTTTTTGCATTCTGCTTTATGTCAGAAAACAATAAACTTGAATTAGCTTAACTGTAGAATATGAAACTGAAAAGGATTCTATGAGACTTTAAAATTATCTCTTGGGAAAAAATACATAAAGCTTTATTACTTGTAAGGAAATTTATTCTTCTCTCTTTGTGACACTTAACTTTGCCTAAAAAATGAAATAAAATTAATGGCGAATTCACAGAGCATTAAACCAAAAAACAAAAAAATCTTAGTTTATATCTTGGATTAAGACAGTCAAAATATATAAGAGAAAGGATACTGAGTAATATAGATTTAATTATCATACTTCTTTTGACAGTGAAATGTAGAGTATAAAGAGGTTTCTTTTTCTATATTCTTCTTTCCACATCATCTCTTTCCTGTTTCCCTCCCTCCCTCTCTCCCTTCCTCCGTTCCTCCCTCTCTCCCTTCCTCCCTTCCTCCCTTCCTCCCTTCCTCCCTTCCTCCCTTCCTCCCTTCCTCCCTTCCTCCCTTTCCTTCTTTTGTTTTGGTGTCATGCCCATCAGTACTCAGGAATAATTAGTTTTAATTGTTTCTCTGCTGTAATGGTTCTGCAGAGAAAGCAAGATAATTAAATCAACTCTAATATTTCCTGATAGCAGCATATATCAAAAATTCAGCATTTAGCCCATTTCCTAAGTTAATTCTTATATTCTTTTATTCTTTCCTTTGATGACATTTTGCTTGTTTTCCATGGTGCCATTTGTCTCAAATGCAAAACTATTACTTATTAGCAATTTTTTATCTTCCTAATGAAATACACAAAATATTTTATATAGTCTCTATAGATGGGCTGGAGTGATAGCACAACGGTAGGGCGTTTGCCTTGCACGCATCCAATATGGCCGACCAGAGTTCGAGTCCTCCGCCCCTCTCGGAGAGCCCGGCAAGCTGCCGAGAGTATCTCGCCCGCACGGCAGAGCCTGGCAAGCTACTCGTGATATACTCGATATGCCAAACACAGTAACAACAAGTATCATGATGGAGATGTTACTGGGCCTGCTCGAGCAAATCGATGAACAATGGGAGGACCATGACCATGAGTCCCTATAGACAGACCATTAATATGTGTTTATATATAACACTGCATCACTGTCATCCTACTGTTTATTGATTTGCTCAAGCAGGTGCAAGTAATGTCTCCATTTGTCCCAGACCTGAGATTTTAGCAGCCTCTCCTAACTCATCCTTCCCAATGCTGACGTATTGGAGGCTCTTTCAGGGTCAGTGGAATGAGCCAGTTATTGCTTTTGGCATATCAGATATGCCACGGGTAGCTTGTCAGGCTCTGCTGTATATTTATACACACTCACACTCACACACACACATGTACAAATGTAGATGGCAGAAGAGGTAACTTCAAGAACGTAGGTTTCTTGGGTGGTTGTACAATATTGCAAGTCCACCAAATCTTGGTTGACTTTGCTAATGCTGATGCCTTGGTGAAATGGGGAACCAGGAAACATAGCCTTTAGAGAGGGAGAGTGTTATAATCTTCCTAATCAACCACTTCAGTCTCCCCACAGAAGTTCCTAGGAAGTTTGAACTCAAAAATTCTGCCACAGACACCTGCATAACAAAGATCCCACCAGCCCAACTAGGAAAACAAAAATCTGCACTATAGGTTCAATAAATATGCGGGCCACAGAAAATTGTCCTCACCACCTGAGATGTCAGGGAGCAAGGCGTCAGGGTAGAGTGAAGGATTGCTGTTGGAAGGGAAAAAAAATGATTTCTGACCTTTGCCGAGGTAACCTGAGTTCATCTCAGCTAACAGAAAAGGATCTCAGGAAAGAGATTTATAGTGAAATAAAATGTTCTTAGGAAATAAGAGGGAGAGAAAGAGATAAAACCTATACTCAAATAGAGAATGTTCACTTATTCTGATCAGAGAGACGAGAGTCCATACGCCAAGTTGAGATATGAACAAATTCCAAAATGGTGAACGCATTTACTTGCTTTTTAAAGCTATTACCATTGCCCTTCGCAACCCACCCCATGCAACCTTCTCCAGCTTAGGGTTTTCTGTTCAGATGGAGTCTGTTGCTTGAGTGTTGTCAGGGGAAAAGTTTGGAACTTTTTTTAGTGTTCTTTCATATTCTCACACATTTATTCTTTCATTTCTATTCAATTTTCTACTTTCATGATTCTCTAAAACCCTTTCAGCCTTCTGGGCTGAGGTTGGTAGTCTATGTTTTTGATTCTCATTGGTAGTCTATGTTTCTGGACTTAATACTTTGGGCTTCTTTAGATTGATGATAAAGTAACTGTAAGTCTTATCTTGATATAGTTACTTCCAAAATAGATACTCATTGCCAACACTCTTCCTGCCTGCTTCCCTGCTTTTTCATGCATTGTACAAGGTAATGTTTCACAGGTGAATAAGAATTTACTCAAGAGCATCTCAATAATGTAATAGGGGACAAAAGAAAGACCCTGCGAATTCACCTAGATTGAAACAAAGGCAGGAGAGGTTTAAACGTTGGGTAGTAAGAAAGTCCTAGAGGATATTTGTTGAAGTTTCATCAGTGGAATATGTCAAGCACATAGAGCTCTTCCTAATTTTGCAATTCAGCTGTACTAGACCTGAATACCCTTTGAGACTGGAGGATAGTGGTTGTACATTCCTTCAATATACTATTTCAAAGTGATGACTCCCAAGTCTTTGAAAAAGTTTGCAGTTATAAAAAAAATAATGGCACACAGTTTTTTATTGAAATATATTTGCATATCAAAGGACAGAGAAAGAATTTATAATTAGATTTTTTAAGTAAAAATGCTGTAAGAATAGGAAGGATAATATCTAGAGTCAAAAAGAAAAGAGTCTAATAGACTCTTAGATTTTTATTAAACTTAGTAATTAAATAAAACTAAGGTATTTTAGGGAAGTCATAAAGCATACACACATGTGAAGAGTATTATGTGAATATAAATATTATAATAATAAAATGGAAAGAGGATTTTTTTTATTTAAGTATACAACTTTTTATATGCATGTATGTTTTTTTCTTATCACAGTATTTTCTGTAAATAGTCTAGGCACATTCTTGGTTCTCTGTCTGCAATTTAAGGAATTAACAACTATTCTTTTGATTACTCTAGACACGCTCCCTTTCTTTGCTCTTCCTTGATTTTCTAGGTGACAGACATCCACATGCAACATGCAAAAGCATTCAGATTCAATTGCATGCTGGAAGCTGGTTAGATTCAATCAGAGATCAGAGGAGAGACCAGAGGGAAGTAGACAACCAAATATCAGCCTTATGAGGTTTCCTTTATTCTAATCATTTTTAATTCCTTTATAAACAGTTGTCATCAAATTCTCATCCATTAGACTATTTCATACCACTATTTAGACCCTAACTATATAATAACACCAAATCTAACTTTTCAGATAACCTTCTCAGTATATGTTCCATACTTCTTCTAATACTTTAGACCAAATTAGGATAAACATAACTATGTAATTACAACTTAGCTACCAGGTGTCCCTGATTGTGATACAGTGGTAAAGATACCATTGCCTTTATTCTTATACTCAAACAATTTTCTCTCAGTTTCCTGACATAATATTATTTTAGATTGAGATCCAGGGAGATTAGTTTGTAAATATATTTTAGAGTTTTTGCTGCATAAGTAAATGAGAAAATAAGTATTGAGCAGAGGCAAAATCTGATTTTAATATGCAGCTTTAGATTCTGCTGATGGTAAGAATGATTCTGAACATAAGAGTCCCCTATTATTGTGTGAAATTGGGACAGGATGGCCTGCTTTTTATACCTTTATCTTTCTGAATAGTTGATCTCAGACCTCTGTCATGGAAGTGGGCAAATCTTTGACATGCATGTTCTCTGAGTACATGAAAGATTTTACTGAAGAACATAGCTTGAGAGTCAATAGCCAGTAACAGCAGTAACTAATAAATAGGTGCCTTGATTATCTGTGGATCACAGTATCATTTCATAGCATTATCACATTTTTAACTATGATTTTATTTTAAAGAAGAACTATTTAAATTTTATAAAATATTCTTTCAAAAGCATATTTTTCCCAATAGCCCACTGGATGATAATAAATAATATTAAAATTTTAAAAACTTGGAAGAATGATAAATATAATTACATTTATATAAAAAGAAAAATCATACAAAGTACTAAAGCTTTATAATTAATTAAATTAATAAAATTATAATTTGAAAACATCTATTTTAATAAAACTATTTTTAATTATTGGCTGGAGAGATAGCACAGCAGTAGGGCATTTGCTTTACAAGCAGCCAACATGGCTGACGCAAGTTCGATTCCTCCACCCCTCTCAGAGAGCCCAGCAAGCTACCGAGAGTATCTCTCCTGCACGGCAGAGCCTGGCAAGCTACCTGTGATGTATTTGATATGCCAAACATAGTAACAACAAGTCTCATGATGGAGACGTTACTGGGCCTGCTCAAGCAAATCGATGAACAATGGGAGGACCATGACCATGACCATTTTATTATTTGAATACAATGATTATCTAAAAAATGGAAACATATTTAAAATACTTTTATTTTTATTTATTTATTTTTTATCTGGCCTGGCAATGCACAGGGGTTACTCCTGGTTCTGCACTCAGGAATTTCTCCTGGAGGTGCTGAGGGGACCATATGGGATGCTGGGAATCGAACCTAGGTTGGCTGCTTGCAAGGCAAACACCCTACTCGCTGTGCTATCGCTCCAGCCCCAAAATACTTTTATTTTTAAAGTTATCTTATATTTAACAATAGATTCCCTTCCATCTCTTATATCCCTTGCCAAAGAACTTGTAATATTTTCTTTGGGAGATTTTATGAAGAAATCTCTTTGTTGTTGGAATAAAATGTGATTTTTCATAGAATAAATGTTGTACCAATTCTTTAAAGTAGTAATTAAAAAACATATTAAGATTATTGAATGCACAACACCAATTACTGTCAAAATATTGATAGTCTCCTTCTTTTCTGGATTTTGCAAGGAAAACTTTCACTGAAACTTCAGCAGAATAATTTTATATATTTCATAATAAAAATAGAAGTTTTTGATTACATAGATTTAGATTTTGCATTACTAATTTTATTTTGAAACTCAATATTATCCCAAAGAATAACTACCATATTATCTTTGTAATACACATTTGAAAGCAATTCAGCAAAGCAATAGTTTGTTGTAGGATTGTATTTACCCATACTTAGGGGAAAAATAGATTGGACACTCTCACTTAAATACATGAATCATATAATTTGTCAATATGTACTTTCACTTAACATGTTAGACTATAATTGAATGGATTAGGCTGAGCCTTGCTTCTTGGTAGAGGAGAATTTCTGACAAACTTTTGATTGAGGGAGAACATCAAGGAACATTTTAAGCTATTCATTCCAAAGAAGTAGGTATAAGAAAAATTCTAAATGAAGCTATCAGATTTTTAAAAAGGCAATATTCTAACTCATTCTGTAAAACCCAAGGTAAACGTTTGTAGAAGAGATGAAAATTTTGAACTAGCAACTGTGAAAACCTTGATTACTCAGAATATTCTCAGTGGTACCCTTCTTTAAGATTACAATTTTCCTGATCATATCCATTGCTAAGAAATAAATGAAAACAATCACTTATTTATTTTCTTTCTAGTAATACAAATTCTGGATGAGTGTTTATGACTGAAATTAGACTCCTTGGTTTCAAGATCAAGAACACATTTTGCACTTTCCTCCATGATAAGTTTTAAGAAAATTGTTTTATGCCACATCTATAAAAACCAAAGAACCATCTGCTACAATTTTTCTGAATAAAAGAAGATGTTCATGGACAATTTGAAATGATTTATAGTTCTTTTCTGGTTAAGCTTACTTTATAATAAATTCAAAGTACACATACTATGTTCAGGAATTAGGAACAAAACATTGTCTTTTGTTTTTCCACTTGCAACATCTAAGTGTCTTCTACATATTTGCAGGATAATTCCGGTTTAGAATAATGGTTTCTTATTTTTTATAATAACAATATTCAAAATTTATTATAAATGAGTAGTCAAATGTAAAAGAAAAAAGATACATAGGGGATGGCTTAGAAAATATATCATGGCGTGGGACGGGCACAGAGGCCCAGCTCTGGGCAACAAAGCTGAACGGCTCCAATTCCAACAGGTACAGCCCGCCCCCAAGGGCCCGGGTTCCTCTCTGGGCACGCGCAGCTAGAAACAGCCCCGAGACAGCCGGTTTTCAACCCCTGAGCCGCGTGGGACGGGCACAGAGGCCCAGCTCTGGGCAACAAAGCTGAACGGCTCCAATTCCAACAGGTACAGCCCGCCCCCAAGGGCCCGGGTTCCTCTCTGGGCACGCGCAGCTAGAAACAGCCCCGAGACAGCCGGTTTTCAACCCCTGAGCCGCGTGGGACGGGCACAGAGGCCCAGCTCTGGGCAACAAAGCTGAACGGCTCCAATTCCAACAGGTACAGCCCGCCCCCAAGGGCCCGGGTTCCTCTCTGGGCACGCGCAGCTAGAAACAGCCCCGAGACAGCCGGTTTTCAACCCCTGAGCCGCGTGGGACGGGCACAGAGGCCCAGCTCTGGGCAACAAAGCTGAACGGCTCCAATTCCAACAGGTACAGCCCGCCCCCAAGGGCCCGGGTTCCTCTCTGGGCACGCGCAGCTAGAAACAGCCCCGAGACAGCCGGTTTTCAACCCCTGAGCCGCGTGGGACGGGCACAGAGGCCCAGCTCTGGGCAACAAAGCTGAACGGCTCCAATTCCAACAGGTACAGCCCGCCCCCAAGGGCCCGGGTTCCTCTCTGGGCACGCGCAGCTAGAAACAGCCCCGAGACAGCCGGTTTTCAACCCCTGAGCCGCGTGGGACGGGCACAGAGGCCCAGCTCTGGGCAACAAAGCTGAACGGCTCCAATTCCAACAGGTACAGCCCGCCCCCAAGGGCCCGGGTTCCTCTCTGGGCACGCGCAGCTAGAAACAGCCCCGAGACAGCCGGTTTTCAACCCCTGAGCCGCGTGGGACGGGCACAGAGGCCCAGCTCTGGGCAACAAAGCTGAACGGCTCCAATTCCAACAGGTACAGCCCGCCCCCAAGGGCCCGGGTTCCTCTCTGGGCACGCGCAGCTAGAAACAGCCCCGAGACAGCCGGTTTTCAACCCCTGAGCCGCGTGGGACGGGCACAGAGGCCCAGCTCTGGGCAACAAAGCTGAACGGCTCCAATTCCAACAGGTACAGCCCGCACCCAAGGGCCCGGGTTCCTCTCTGGGCACGCGCAGCTAGAAACAGCCCCGAGACAGCCGGTTTTCAACCCCTGAGCCGCGTGGGACGGGCACAGAGGCCCAGCTCTGGGCAACAAAGCTGAACGGCTCCAATTCCAACAGGTACAGCCCGCCCCCAAGGGCCCGGGTTCCTCTCTGGGCACGCGCAGCTAGAAACAGCCCCGAGACAGCCGGTTTTCAACCCCTGAGCCGCGTGGGACGGGCACAGAGGCCCAGCTCTGGGCAACAAAGCTGAACGGCTCCAATTCCAACAGGTACAGCCCGCCCCCAAGGGCCCGGGTTCCTCTCTGGGCACGCGCAGCTAGAAACAGCCCCGAGACAGCCGGTTTTCAACCCCTGAGCCGCGTGGGACGGGCACAGAGGCCCAGCTCTGGGCAACAAAGCTGAACGGCTCCAATTCCAAACAGGAGACATTCCCAACTCCTCGCCCAGTGCCAGGGACTCTTTCCGGAGCCGCGGCCGCTAACGCGGCCGCGAAATATTTTCCCTCTACATATGCCATAGGAACCATAAGCTAACTTCTTAGATGGAAACTTCTCTATTTTAGCTCAGCCACTAGAAATACAGTTGCCAATAACTCATAAGCCTATCTTAACTCACACTGCATATCAAGCAGAATAGTAACACTGAACGTGAAGGACTAAACCACACCTCTCACAATGGTAAAGCAACGCAAAAGCCCACCAAACATTCATATTGAAGAGTCTAGCCCAGATGACACCAACAGTACTGTAATGTTAGACAACCTCTCTGACAAGGAATTCAGAAGGGAGCTACTTAGGATGCTTAGGGAATTAAAAGAAACAATGGAAAGCAATGCCAATAGAAGACAAGAGGATCTGAAGGCAGAAATGAGGAAAATGCAATCAGAAATGTCAGACCTGAAAAATCTCGTAGGCGAATTGAAAAGCTCAGTGGAAGGCCTCAGCAGCAGAGTAACAGCGGCTGAGAACAGAATCAGTGAGCTCGAAGATGAAGTTCAGAGACTCTCCCGAAAAGAGCAGAAAATGGAAAAGAGACTCACAATTCGGGAACAGATGGCAAGAGAAGATCGTGATGAAGCCAAGAGGGGTAACATAAGAATTATTGGAGTCCCAGAGGGACAGGAAGAAAACCTCGATGAAGAAGAAACTGTCAAAGACATCATTGCTACAACATTTCCAGAGCTGAAGAAAACTTGTGACCACATTCAGGAGGCCCGAAGGGTACCAGCTAGAAGAAATCCGAATAAAAATACCCCAAGACACATTCTGATCAAAATGACCAAAACCTTAGACAGAGACAAAATTTTGAAAGCAGCAAGATCGAAGAAAGAAATCTCTTACAAAGGAGCATCCTTAAAATTCACAGCTGATTTTTCTGATGAAACCCTCATGGCCCGAAAACAGTGGTGGGACATAGTAAAAAAACTCAATGAAATAAATGCCTCCCCCAAAATACTTTTCCCAGCAAGACTCTCATTCATAATAGAAGGAACAACACACAGTTTCACAGACAAACAACAGCTCAGGAACTTCATAGACTCAAAACCATGGTTACAAGAACAACTAAATGGGCTACTTTAAGGCAAGAAAGGCCCCTCAAATACACCCAATTTTAACAGAACAATGGGACAAAATCCCATAACAATAATCTCTCTCAATGTCAATGGGCTAAACGCACCAATTAAAAGACATAGAGTGGCAGGATGGATTAGAAAATTGAACCCAACATTCTGCTGCCTGCAAGAAACGCATCTCAATAGTCAAAGCAAACACAGACTCAGAGTCAAAGGCTGGAAAACAATCCTACAGGCAAACAGCTCCCATAAAAAAGCTGGGGTAGCCATCCTTATATCAGACCACATTGATTTCAGAGTGAGGAAGGTCATAAGAGACAGTGAAGGCCATTACTTATTGATCAGAGGATCTGTACAACAGGAAGAACTTACAATAATAAATGTATATGCACCTAATGAGAGACCAGCAAAGTACTTAAAACAACTACTCATAGATTTGGAAAAAGACATCAATAGCAACACAATACTAGTGGGAGACTTCAACACTGCTTTGTCACCTCTTGATAGATCAACCAGACTCAAGCTTAGCAAGGACATACTTCATTTGAGGGAAACAATGGAAGAAAGGGACTTAGTAGATATATACAGGACACTTCATCCACAAAAAGCTGAATACACATTCTTCTCAAGCGTACATGGAACATTCTCCAAGATAGACCACATGCTGAGCCACAAAACATGCCTCCATAAAATTAAGAAGGTAGAGATTGTATCAACAATCTTCTCAGACCATAATGCGCTGAAATTAGAAGTAAATCACACACAAAAACAGAAAACTAAATCAAACACCTGGAAATTAAACAGTGCACTATTGAACAACGAGTGGATTAGGCAGGAAATCAAAGAGGAAATCAAAAGATTCCTAGAAACGAATGAAAAGGAGAACACGAGTTACCAAAACTTATGGGACACAGCAAAGGCTGTGTTAAGAGGAAAGTTTATAGCTCTACAAGCATTCCTCAGGAAGGAGGAGCGAGCACACATAAGTAACCTAACGTCACAGCTTAAGAGCTTGGAGAAGGACCAAAAAAAGGAGCACAACCCGAACAGGAGAAAGGAAATAATAAAACTCAGAGCAGAGATTAACGAGATGGAAACCCAAAAAACAATCCGAAAGATCAATGAAACCAAGAGCTGGTTCTTTGAGAAAATTAACAAGATCGATAAGCCTCTAGCAAAACTCACAAAGAAAGGGAGAGAGAAAACCCTAATAAACCGAATCAGAAATGAAAAGGGGGTCATTACAACAGAAACCACAGAAATTCAGAGGATCCTCAGGGAGTACTTTGAGAAGCTTTATGCCACGGAACATCAAAACCTCGAGGAAATGGATAAATTCCTAGACTCCTACAGACTCCCAAGGCTGAACCAAGAAGACCTGGAATACCTGAACAGACCTATCACCATCAAGGAAATTGAAATGGTAATAAAAAGTCTCCCCAAGCACAAAAGTCCTGGCCCGGATGGATTCACTAGTGAATTCTTCCAAATCTTTAAAGAGGACTTACTCCCAATACTCTTTAAGCTTTTCCACGAAATTGAAATATCAAAAACACTTCCAAACAGTTTCTACGAAGCAAATATCACACTGATACCAAAAGCAGACAGAGATACCACAAAGAAAGAGAATTACAGGCCGATATCCCTGATGAACACAGATGCAAAGATCCTCAACAAACTACTAGCAAATAGAATCCAACTACTCATCAAAAAGATCATACACCATGACCAAGTAGGATTCATCCCAGGGATGCAAGGATGGTTCAACATTCGGAAATCAATCAACATAATCCACCATATCAACAAAAGAAAAGATAAAAAGCATATGATCATATCAATAGATGCAGAGAAAGCATTTGATAAGATCCAGCACCCCTTTATGATGAAAACCCTAGCCAAAATGGGTATAGAGGGGACCTTCCTCAACATAATTAAAGCTATCTACCACAAGCCTACAGCAAGCATCATCCTCAATGGGGAAAAACTGAGAGCCTTCCCTCTAAGATCAGGGACGAGACAGGGATGCCCACTCTCTCCACTGCTGTTCAATATAGTACTGGAAGTACTTGCAATAGCGATTAGGCAGGAAAAAGATATTAAGGGCATTCAGGTAGGAAAGGAAGAAATCAAGCTCTCACTATTCGCAGATGATATGATACTCTACTTAGAGAACCCAATAACTTCCACCAAAAAACTCTTAGAAACAATAGACTCGTATAGTAAAGTTGCAGGTTATAAAATCAATACCCAAAAGTCCATGGCTTTCCTATACGCAAACAGTGAGAGAGAAGAAAGCAACATGAAAAAAACAATCCCATTCACAATTGTGCCCCAGAAAATCAAGTACCTAGGAATCAGCTTAACTAAGGAAGTAAAGGACCTGTACAAAGAAAACTACAAAACGCTACTTCAGGAAATAAAAGAGGACATGAGGAAATGGAAAGATATCCCCTGCTCATGGGTCGGGAGACTTAACATTGTCAAAATGGCAATACTACCGAAAGCATTGTATAAATTCAATGCAATCCCTATAAGGATACCCATGACATTCTTCAAAGAAATGGAGCAAACACTCTTGAAATTTATATGGAACAATAAGCCCCCACGAATAGCTAAAGCAATTCTTGGGAAAAAGAAAATGGGAGGAATCAACCTCCCGAACTTCAAACTGTACTACAAAGCAGTAATAATTAAAACAGCATGGTACTGGAACAAAGGCAGAACTGCAGACCAATGGAACAGGGTTGAATACACTGACATCTCTCCTCAATCATATGCTCATCTAATCTTTGATAAAGGTGCAAGTAATGTGAAGTGGAGTAAGGAAAGCCTCTTTAATAAATTGTGTTGGCATCACTGGACGGCTACATGCAAAAAAATAGGCTCAGAACTCTGCCTAACACCATGTACAAAAGTAAGATCAAAATGGATTAAAGACCTCAACATCAGACCAGAAACCATAAGGTACATTGAAGATAAAGTTGGCAAAACCCTCCATGACATTGAAGCTAATGGTATCTTCAAAAATGCCACGCCACTGGCCGAGCAAGTGAAAACAGAGATAGATAAATGGGACTATCTTAAACTAAGAAGCTTCTGCACCTCCAAAGAAACAGTGACCAAAATACAAAGACAGTCTACAGAATGGGAAAGGATATTCACCGAATACACATCTGACAAGGGGTTGATATCCAGGATATACAAAATACTGGTTAAACTCCACAAGAAGAAAACATCCAACCCCATCCAAAAATGGGGCAATGAAATGAACAGAAACTTTCTCAAAGAAGAAATCCGAATGGCAAAAAAGCACATGAGAAAATGCTCTACATCATTAATCATCAGGGAGATGCAGATCAAAACCACAATGAGATACCATCTCACACCTCAGAGACTGGCCCAAATTCAAAAGAACAAAAGCAACCGATGCTGGCGTGGATGTGGCGAGAAAGGGACACTCCTTCACTGTTGGTGGGAATGTCCACTGGTTCAGCCCTTCTGGAAAACCGTATGGACGATTCTCAAAAAATTAGAAATTGAGCTCCCATTTGACCCAGCAATACCACTCCTGGGAATATATCCCAGAGAGGCAAAAATGTATAGTCGAAGTGACATCTGCACTTGTTTGTTCATTGCAGCCCTCTTTACAATAGCCAGAAACTGGAAGAAACCTGAATGCCCAAGAACAGATGACTGGTTAAAGAAACTTTGGTACATCTACACAATGGAGTACTATGTAGCTCTTAGAAAAGATGAAGTCATGAAATTTACATACAAGTGGTACAATATGGAAAGTATCATGCTAAGCGAAATGAGTCAGAAAGAGAGGGATAGACATAG
Source organism: Sorex fumeus (assembly GCF_029834395.1). NCBI lineage: Eukaryota > Metazoa > Chordata > Mammalia > Eulipotyphla > Soricidae > Sorex > Sorex fumeus. The sequence continues at coordinate 57,953,987 of NW_026606065.1, forward strand.
AAAGATTGCATTCATCTGGGGGATATAAAGTAACAAAGTATGAGATTAATACCCAAGAATAGCTGAGATCAGCACCAGGAGGATGACTCCATAACTTAGAGGCCAGCCGGGTATCCTAGAGGAAAGGGCAGTTCAGATAGAGAAGGGAGCACCAAATAAAGGATGTTTGGAGGATCCTCCCAGGAGGGGAGATGCATGTCGAAAGTAGACTATGGACTGAACATGTTTGCCACTCAATGCCTCTTTTGCAGACCACAACACCCAAAAGGAGAGAGAGAACACAGGGGATTGCCCTGCCACAGAGACGGGGGGATGGGGGGATGGGGGTGGGAGGGATATTATCCATGGTGGTGGAAAATGGGCACTGGTGGAGGGATGGGTATCTGATCATTGTATAATTGAAACCAAAGCACAAAAAATTGTAAATCTACAACTTTAAAAAAAATAAAATAAAATAAAGGGGAAAAAAAAAAAAAAAAAAAAAAAAATATATCATGTTACCTTAATTTTGATTATTTATAGTTTTCGTGACTTACACTGTAAATATCTTTTTCTCATATTGAATTATATACCTACTAAATATTCACTTGTATTTTATTGTCCAAGGGATAGTATCTCAATTTTTGATGCTATTGTTAACTGGACTTGTATGGTAAACTTTCAAGGATATTTCAATATCAAGCTGAGTTGAGTAAATTGCAAAAAAAGAACCTGTCTAGTTAATTGCCTAATAACCATTGTCTTGTTAGAACTCAATTAACAAATTATTTATTATGCTATCACATTCTATTTGCCAGATATAAAAATAAAATTTCTGGCAGTATAGTAGATTAGAATATCAGCTAAAATCAATATTTAACCACCAAACTAGAATATGTATGAAGTTGGAAAAGAAAATATTACTATAGATAGTATAGCAGAAATGAAGAAATTACTTATTTCAGAAGATAATTTTTATTAAGTAGCGGGTAGGGCGTTCGCCTTATATGCGGCCAACATGGCCGACCCGAGTTCGATTCCTCCGCCCCTCTTGGAGAGCCCGGCAAGCTACTGAGAGTATTCGATATGCCAGACACAGTAACAACAAAGTCTCCAATGGAGACGTTACTGGGCCCGCTCGAGCAAATCGATGATCAACGGGAGGGCCTTTACCTTTTACCTTAAACTTATGCTTATGCGGTGACATTTTTCCATTTCCAGAGAGCATGGTGGTGACTAGAATGAAGACTTTTCATAGTAAGCATCTTTCATATGTTAAGACAATTTTAATTTACAGCGGGTAGGGCGTTCGCCTTACTTTTACTTTACTATCCCTCAAATGTCATTAGGGTCAGGATATGTGATACATACTTTAGGTATCTGTCCTTTTAATGATCAGTACAGGCATAGTTCTTCTCCTGTGTTTATGTATTCCGATTAGTATTTGTTCTCAAGCCAGATAACACTTTCATACTTCAGTCTCACATATAAATCTTCACTGTAAGAGGCAGATTTGTGAGACTATAAAACACTATAGCTGGTTTTAGCCCTTAGCAAAATAGTCTATCTTTATTTCAAAACATTTTCTCCAGTGTAGCAGAATAAGTCAAGGGCTAATGATACCTGAACTTCTTACAATTCCATTTTAGATTTCTAGAGATTCTTTGTCTTGTTCAGAGAATTAGATATTTTTACTACTACCAATACACATATGAAAAATATTTTTTCACAGTATTCCCACTAGGAAACCTTTATATTTATATATAAAGTTAAATCTATACTCTAAAAAATTCCCTCCAAAAGGTCTTCTGAGACCCATTCTGGTAAATTATTGCCTCAAACTCCCTTTAGTTCAAAGATTTCAACAATTGTTCACGCATTTTCTATGATGGCACGACACACATCATTTTAGCAGAACAACTGAAATTCTTTCTACACCTGTGACTACTTAAGAGGCTTATGAATTCTGTGAATGATCACAGATTTTTGATCAACCTGATATATTGTTTCAAAAAGAGGAAACAAAGATGAAAACTTTGACTTCTATACTAAAGTCAAAACTTGCTTTAACCAGAAAGAGTGTAATGACTACTTAAATTTCTGATGAGAAATAAATGTATTTCTGTTTGTGTATCTGTATACCAGCAAAGTCTTTTATTTAAGAGAGTATAGATTTTCATTTAATAAAAACGAAAAGTCTTATTAGTACCAAGCTTTCACTAAAGAGACTTAAAAAAGTAATTCTATGAAGAAATAAATCAAAATCATCTCTAAAATGAATTAGTAAAATAGTAAACATTTAAGATAGGTGGTCTGTATTTTGGTAGTACTGAAAATGCCAACATCATATTTGTGAGTTTAAATAAAATGTGGGGGATGTCACCATACACAAGCACTTTTTGTAGTCAGAGGTTGCACCAGAGGGACCAAGGGACTAACACCAGAGGGAGACACATGAGAAACTACTTCTGGCTCTGTGCTCAGAAGACACCTGGTGCTAAGGGGGGTGTGCATATATGCAGTCAAGTATTAAACCAGTGTGAGCTGCATACAATGCAAATAACTTGCTTCCTGTGTTTCTCTCTGCCTAGGGTGAGTTTTTTTAATATATCTAACCTATATTTATGTGATCTTCCATAATATGACAAACTTATTCTACTGCCTATTATTGTTAATATGTATACCAGGGTTAATAATGGTGTTTACTTTTTCTATATATAAATATGTCTACATAAAAAATAATTCAAATATGAAAACTATATGTAATTCAAGTATCCATCCATAGTATCTTAATGAAATTCAGGCAATTTAATTGAGTTACTTTTCTATGAATTTTTAGTGCTATACTATCTGAATTGATAAAGCATGGTAGTCTGTCTGCAAAATCTGATATATTCACTACATAGTTATTTTGGAATAATTTACTAGTTCCTATTCTATAATTCAATCTGCATTCACTGGGTTTTGTGACTGAGCCCGGAATTTGTCCTGACTCAGACTTACAACCAGTATGCACTATTTATAACACTTGTGAAGTACAGTAAAAGCATGCCTATATTATTTATGAAAACAAATGCAGATTATGAAGACACAGATATCTTTAAAAACAATCACTTGATATTTCACCTTAAAAATTGTAGAGCTAAAGTGCATCAGCAGCCTGATGGCACTGTCAGACTTCCAGATACCCCAAAATTGCTGCTGTGCCTTTGGCCAGACCCCAAAAACTTGGGGCAAACTTAGCCAAGAAAGTAAAAGGCCAAAAGTTAGATATGTAGGAGACACACCCACTTAACAACTCCGGCTCAGCTATATAACTGGAGGCATGGTCTCTCTGGTTCCTGATCAAACTGCTTAACAGCCATGATCCCAGAAACTCAGAAACAAATCTCGGAACCCAAAGGCTTCTGGCAGAAATGCATCCCGTTCCTACAATAGGTTACGGGTGCTGGGCCACTCCAGGTGGGAATAGGTTTTGTGCCTTGACTGTTCCTCCTGACGGCCTGGTGACCACCATCCTCCAGAGGCCACTGGACAGTCAGGTTTGGGCCTGCAGTGATGAGACACGTGGGGCCTCACCAGATGGGGGTGGAACAGGCCCATTCCTTCCCATCCCAGAGAGACCTCGAGTCGCCATCTACAAATGTCCTCTCTTGATCCTGATCAAGCTGATTAATGGCCATGATCCCAGAGACTCAGAAACAAATCTCGAAACCCAGCGGCTTTAGGCAGAAATGCATCTGAACTGCATACAAGGTGGCTGCCACTTCAGAGCTTATTGGATAGCAAGGTAGGAGCCGGTGGTGACGGGGCAACTGCAGTCTCATGGGAAGGGGGATGGTACCAGCTCATTTTTCACGCCCTATCGAGTTCTCCAGTTGCCCCTCACAAATGGCTCTCTGGCACGACCATGACTCTAGAGGCAAAAGAACTTAATCCAGAGCCTGGCAGCTTGTGGCAGAAAAGTGAATGGACCGTGCATTAAACTACAGTGACATGCCTCCCTAGGAGGGAAAGGGTGCTCCTCCCTTCCGCCTTATCCTTCCTGGCAGCAAGGTGGCCACCACCTCAGAACTTATAGGAAAGCCAGGTATGAGCCGGCAGTGATGGGGCAATTGCAGTCTCATGGAAAGGGGGGCGGTACCACTCGTTCTTCATGCCCTACTGAGGTCATGAGTTGTCCCCCATGAGTGGCTCTCAGGCACGACCATGGCTCCAGAGACAAAAGGACTTAATCCAGAGCCCAGCAGCTTGCTGCAGAAAAGTGAATGGATCATGCATTAAACTACGGTGCCATGCCTCCCTGGGAGGGAAAGGGTGTTGCTCCCTTCTGCCTTCCCCTCCTTCCCCCGGCAGCAAGGTGGCCTCCACCTCAGAGCTTACTGGAAACCCAGGTATGAGCCAGTGGTGATGAGGCAACTGCAGTCTCATGGGAAGGGGGAAGGTACCAGCTTGTCCTTCATGTCCTACCGAGGTCATGAGTTCCCCCCCATGAGTGGCTCTTCGGCACAGCCATAACATCAGATGCACAGAAACCTATCTTGAAATTACCTGGCTCTTTGCAGAAATCCAAAATTGTGCAGCCACAATAGCAGCCGCGAGACATTATATGATTCTCATAACCAGCTATAGAAAACAAAGTAGTTCACAATGCCTTTTCAGCAATTCTGATTGGGGAGGGGGGGAATTGCAAACAATAATGGTGCATCTTTTGTCAAAGTAATGAATGTAATCAATGTAGAGAAGAGATAAGTAGAAGTCATCTGCCTCACAGGCATTGGCAGGTGTGGGAAGAGGGGAATATTGGGGTTCTTGGTGGTGAAAAATGAGTACTAGTGAAGGGAAATGTGTTTGATCATTGTATGACACAGACTTAAACCTGAAAGCTTTGTAACTTTTCCCATAGTGATTCAATAAATAAATATAAGAAGAAAAAAATAAAATAAAATTATGAAAAAAAAAGTAAGGTGGAGTTCATGCCCAATTCAATCAGCTAATCAGTGGCTGAATAAATAGCAATACTCCTACATAAAAAATAACATTGTAGAGGTAGGAGAGTTTTAAGCCCAAAGCAAGCAGAAAAATCTAATAAACATTAGAGTAGTAGCCAATGAAACTGAAAGGAGTAACACAATGTGGAAAACTTGCATAAATACATGTGTTGTTCATAAGACCAATACATGAGGCTAACAAAAAATATATAGAAGATGCACATCTAAATCTTTTGAATAAAAGTGTTTTTACTTCTCTCACTATGAACACAAAGGGACAAAGGGTGTAATATACTATGAACCCACGGATGTCTTCAAATTGATATTCTAAGTGGAATGAGCCGATGGCATTAAAGACAGACACATATCCAACACTCAGGATAAATGTACACTCTGGATAGCCCTGTACACACTGTCCACTGTCCTCCCATTGTTCATAGATTTGCTTGAGCAGGCCCAGTAACATCACCATTTTGAGACTTGCTGTTACTGTGTTTGGCGTTTGAATACATCACGGGTAGCTTGCCAGGCTTTGCTGTGCAGGCAAGATACTCTTGGTATAAGTATTAAAATTTAATATTATAACTAGCATAACTTACAAAGGAAAATGCCATGCTAAGAATGTTTTACCAGAAATTGTTATGCTTGCAAATAAAGTTTTGAGGGTTGGTCATACCATGCAGTGCACAGTACTACTCTTGGCTCTATCCTGAGGCCTGAGTCCTTACAGCTATTACAGTTACCAATGCAAGGTAAGCACATTGCCCCCTATACTGTCTCTCTAGCCCTTAATTATACTATACTTTAAATGAAGAAATGTTACCAGTTCTCCTAAATTATTTTTAAAGATGGATGAAAATATTCTCTAAGTTTAATCTTATGTACTATCAAAATTATATAAAAACTTTTCAGGAAATGTAAATTAGAGACCATTATTGTTTGTGAGCATAAATACAGAAGTAATGTTAACAATATATCAGTATTGAATCTATTACTATATAAATTCAATTATATTCTCCATCCAAGTGGGATTTTGTTTTTATGTATGCAAGACTGACTTAATATTCAAAAATCAATTAATGGGTTAAAGAATATTAACCACCAAATCAATAGGTTAAAGAAGACAATCATATGATCTCACCAATTGATGCAGTGAAAAAAAATGAAAAAAATTCAATATTCATGCTTTAAAAACTATTACCAAACTGGGTATTGAGACCAACATCTTCAGTAGAAAACTTAAAGAGGAACATCACAATACTCTAGAGATAATATCACACTTAACAATAAAAAGTTACATGTATTCCCATTAGGATTTAGAAAAGACAGGGAAGTACTTTCAACTCCTAGTCATTGTTTTAAAAATCATGATTAGTAAAATGCAATCATAAATGAATATAAAACTTTGAATAAAAAAGAGGAAAGTTGCCTTTAGTTGCAAATGATTTATGTAAAAAATACAAGAAATTCTAGCAATTAAATATATATATACACACATATGTATATGATTTTATATATAAGTATGTAAATATACAGAGAGAGATACATGATCTAGGTCCACATCTGGAGATGCTCAATTTTTTCTCCTAACTCTGTGCCCAAGGTTTACTCCTGGTGGGACACTTTGGACCCTGATGGTGCCCAAGATCAAAACCTTACCTATTGAACTATTGCTCTAGACCTTAGAAACTAAAACTGGAACATCCTAGAGGAAGTGATGGGTTTGCTTGGTTTCTTATTCTCCTTGTATAAAATTGTTGTGCAGTGCACAACATGTGGTAGGCAGCAGAGTTTGAAAAAACAAGAGGCATGCAGAGTTGCTGGTGGAAGGAGACAATTGAACAGAAAAGACTGAATGATCTGCTAAAGGCTCAGCCTCAGGCTTAGACAAAAGAGGCTCAGAAACTAGCTCTCTCTAAACTACTGGGAACTTACTGTCTTTGTTATGTTAATGTGAGAACTCCTAAGTCACAAGAGTGACACTTGGTTTTTCAGGTTCCTACAAGGTTCACAGGAGCTTGACTTGCTTTCTGGCTCTCTCTGACTTCTAGTAGTTCCTCCAGTTTCATTTTTAATTAGATGTATGAAAAGCAGTCCATATGCATGAACCCTCAATAATGTGGCAGAGTGACAAGGTTAGACTTAGATTGAGATCCTGGCATTGGTGTAAGTGTCTTAGGGGCATGATTTAATAGGGCATGGGGAAGCTCATTCTCAGTTCAGACCATAAAACAGGATATCATCTGGGAAGTCTCAGAGAGTGAATGCATGGCCCTGGGCAGTGTCCCATGGTGGGACATTGTCCATGGCATTCCCAGCACTGCAGAAGTAGGTCTATCCCAAATGATAGGATACAAGGTTAAAATGCAAAAGTCAATTGCTTTTCTAAATTCCAGTAATAATTAGATATTGTAACTAAAAATACAACATTTCTATACAGTAGGATCAAAACAGAGTAGTTAAAAAAGAAAAACAATACAATCAAAAGATTTATATTATATGCAGAAAATTAGAAATGTTGACAAAAACTGTTACAAATAGAAATATCCATGTTTATTGATTTCAAGTGGCAATATAGTAAACATATCAATTCTTCCTAACTTACATTTTAAAAATGATGTCAATCAAATTCACAGAAAGCTGCTTTATGCACATCAATATAATTCTAAGTTTTGTATTTAATGAAAAGTCCAAGAATAATCAATGATTTAAAGAACGATATATTTATAACATTAATACACTGCAATTTTAATGTAATAATCCTTTGTTGCACTGTTATTTAAAAAGCAAACGCACAGACTAATGGGCTAAAGTTTATTAACATACCAAATTTGAGTCTAAGGTAACATAGAAATAGCTCCTTAATTATGGATAAAGGAAAGTCTATTCAAGAGAATACATGTGTCAAGATGGTAGAACATCCATATAGACAATAGATATTAAAACTATGGAGGCGATGAAATAATCATCAGTGTGTATGGAATTAAGAAAAGAAGTTGTCAAGTGCAGAGAAAATTTAAGGTAAAGTATTTTAAATGATGCTGAAATGATATACAAATAAACATAAATATTTCTAAATATGTAGGACATAATATTTCTAAATACATATGATGTAGATGGTGGAAGGAGGCTATGATAAATTAGTAATAATCTAATTAGTTCAGATAAACGTCTGATGGGGGAAGTGTTGACAGAAGTATTTTGATAAATTGAGTCCATAATTGTTAATGCAACTTCTCTGTACTTACTGTAGATCGTAAGTTGTTCCCCATTGGTGGCAAGTTTTAAAAACTCTGGTACCAATGTTATAAGCTCTGAAATTGAAAAAGTAAGCAAATAAATTGTATAATCAATATTTCTTTTTACTATTTCTTTTTAAAAGTAAGCTTTTAAGAAACAAGAAAAATATGGCCTGTTAAAATTCAAAAGTATAAGAAAAATGAAAAAGTGATGTCTCGTATGGACTCAAAGATGCAACAAAATGATGTTAGATAAAGGTTAAAAATATATAAGCAAATTTTCTTAATCTGTGCACTAACCTGTTAATTCTATGTAACTGTTTATTAATTATAACAAATGTCAGTTGTTAGTAATGAGGGTGCTGAATATGGGATATATATTAGTCATTCTTATCTGCAGTTTTATACAAATAAAATAACCCAAAGGAAAAAATACGTAAAATTATAAATCATCGTCTAAAATATCATTACTTATAAGATTGCACAAGGTAGCTATTAAATATTATTGTACATTTTAGTGTTATCACTGTTTATTTCATTTAATAAATTCCTTATTTATTATTTAAATACTGAGAGTTTAGCATGATATATTTTTGGCTACTAACTTCTGTTGGTAATTGCAATTTGTTTCTTTAGTTCATATTAATAATTTATCTTTTAGGAAATGTAATATTAAACTGACAATTAAATGTGCATGATGGATGTTTATTTGAAATTACTCTTGAGTTTCAAATTATGGATTTCACACCTGATGTGTTCCAGTATGCGTTGATAAAAAATGAAAAAAACCTCTGTATCATGGCCAGCTAAATGATATCTATTAACTTGATGGTAAATATTCTTCATGCTGTGTTTGCACAAAGCGTTGCATACATTACAGATCAGGTGTGTGAAAAATAGATTTAATTGGACATTAGTGAATCTGACATGCACATGAAAACACATAATTAACTTAGAAGATAATTTGAAGGTTATATTGCCTTTCTGTGCAAGGAGTTTATGTGAATTAACAATGTTCTTTTATATTTATATAACACTCAGAAGTCTCATGACTAAATTGAACACAATAATGTCATGAATTATAGATGCTCTATAAGTGTGACCAAGTGTAAAGTGTCATAGATCCACCATATTGTCTTCAGTATTGTAAAATGCCTACCTGACCAATATTATTAGTAAATGTAGGATAATAGTATAATTACTAATTTTAACAGACAAATATTAAAATTAATCATTAAATAATTATGTCTGAAAAATGTCGACCTGATTAGAAAGTAGATTTACTTTCTTTGTGTTTGAGACATTGTATACTTGATAAAATAATCCACTCAAAGTCAAAGTTTATGACAGTTTTTTTAGGTATCTTTGTGCATTTCTCACTAATTAATTAGCATGATTTGTTATTTGAAAGTTTTGAGAAGACCAATCTTTCAAAATTATAATCAGAGGAAAGACATCATCAGGTCTGAGCTTTTTTTATCTTCTAATATTTTCTGTAATTAGAAAACCAAAGATTTGAGGAAATATTTCATCCTCATAGATCCTTGGAGAATAGAAGAAAAGATTGAAAAAATCTTATAAATTCTCACACTGAGTTCAGGAAAAAGTATAATTTGTTCAGTTTGCTCAGAGCTTTGTTTTTTTTTTTGTAGTTTTATTAAAAAACTACTTCAGGTTTTATTTAATATCTCTACTCCATTATCTCACTGACCTTGGGAAAACTAAAACTTGTAATTCAACTTAAAAAAGAGTTTCAATAATATTAGAAAATTGCTTGACCAATGTCAATATTACCTAAAATTTACCAAAATACAAGAATTACTTGGAATGATTGTTAAACTGAGAAATGGGATGCTCCAGACTTAAAAATTTAAAAAAAGGTTAAAGGGAATTGTTCAGGAAGCCAGATGATTAATAAAAAGTATTAGAATCCTCAATATAAACTGTATAATATAAATATCATATAGTTAACAATATAAACACCAAAACAGATCAATTCACACATGTATTAAGTTACTAAGGTTTTCATTGACAGCAAAATATATATTTTAAGAAATTAATACAGTAATATCAATAATATAGAAACAATGAATTGATTCTCTCTTTGTTTTCTCACCCAGGTAGATATGAAGTGCCAACAAAGTTAACCTTTTATCTTTTCATAAATTTTAGGTAGTATTTTACGTTAATAATTTTCATCTGCTTTACACACACAATGCTATTGAAAAATCTATCATTTTTAAGACCAGTATTGTCATAGAAAGGAACTACTTGCTCTGGCTTATTGTGAACACATGTAAGATAAGCATGTCGACCACCAGAGGTTTTTTGTGCTGCAGCTATTTTATTTAGCAAGACATGTAGGCATATTTATACAGTGCAGATGAATAAACAGGGAATTCTGCATCTTGGACAGAAACTAGGGTTGCTGTTCTTCTCACATATCTGCTCTGTTTGCCACTTGTCTTTAGACATTGCTGTTTTCTTCTTTTTCTTCCTTCTTCAAACCACACCATTCTCTTTCGTTTTCTCTTCTTTTATCTCTGACAACCACCATACAGTGACAATGGGTTCATGAGCATTATCCACACCTGCCTCTTAATAGTTTCCGCTAACGGTTATGCTCAAGGATTATGATTGAAACCCACAAATTGAATAGTGTATATAAATGAAGGTGTGAGACAATTGTGGAATGACCAAGAATTTTTAAATGATTTCGCAGATAATCATGAAAATAAAGTTTGCAGACTGACAAGTCAGATTGTATATCCAAATTAGTGAGCTTTCCATTATTGATCAGAACTCTGGCTCCTCCCTTCCCTTTCTGATCACTCCCTTCTCATTTCTGCGGTAAAAATGTTATCATCAATATACATTTTCACCACTCAAAAGTTTTCAAATATCCTTCCCAATCTTATGATAAAACCATGAACAGAACTCAACTCACATGACCTGTATGCAAGTCCCATGTATTATGAGACTTCCGATCACCTTAAAGTATTAGTAGGTTATAGAATAGAATTCAAACTCCTTCTCCAGTCCATGATATTGCAAAGCATTTACCCTGGAAAGCCATCAACAATTCAGAATTACGTTTTCTCGTGCACTGAGGTATCTCATACTTACAGTGATGCTGTTCTGCACATTACAATACTAAGAGATTTGAGTGGCTATGAAGACATAACCTTGAATTTTTTTTGGTCCCTTTAATTTTCCTCTATTGTGCATTTTGAGAAAGTTGGGTTAGTGCTACTTTTTTGAGCTTGAGGATTATACAGAGATAAGGTAGACCTGAGTTCATTTCCCTGTTTATTCCTAATGACATCCTTGTTGCTCAATTGCTTCTTTGTGAGAGTTGTACCAATTCACTTTTACAAGAGTTATTCAGTCTAGCCTTTCATTAAAACCATCCCGAAATAAGGCCAGAAGCAGAGTACAGGGGTAAGGCACTTTACTTGCATGCTGCCTACTTTCGTTCAATCCCCGGCACCTAGCCCTTTAAACACTGCCAGCACTAACTCCTGAGCACACAACCATGCATAAGAACTGAATACAGTCAGGAGTGGATCCTAAACCTGAAATCAAAGAAAACTAACTCAAATCATATTAATCATGGACAATGATTATCACATAAGACCTGGGAACCAAGCCATATGATTCTAAGTACATTTACTAAAGTTTAACCTATGACTAAAGAAATACTATAGGATGAAAAAAAATCTGTATTTGTGTGACATAGCATATCTTATCTGTAACAATAGTGACTTTTACTTTGAAAAAAAAAGAGACTTTTTATTGTTGTAGTGGTTATTCTTCTTTTGTTTGTCCGTTTTTGAGCTGCAACCAACTGTGCTTACAGATAATTTCTGCTTTATTCTCAGGAGTCCCTCCTTGTACACTGGGACCATAAGTAGTTTGGGGGATCAAACCAGATCTAGCTTGCAAGTAAGAAAATCACTTTGACCCCTGTATAGTCTAGTATAGTTCTGGCCTAGGAAGAGGCATTTTAAAAATTCATGAGGGAAATAGAAGGTTATTTTGGGAATGGCCAAGAAATTTACAAAATATGTCTTTTCCTCGAAGTGTTGGCTGCTCATGCTTACTTCATGTTAACCTTTACATCTAAGGCAAACATGGTTGTTATTGGCTTAACTTCACAGAACAGTGGTAAGGCTTTTTTTAGAAAAAGAGCAAAACCAATCATTTTAAACTACCATTATATGGTAATTAGAAAAATAATTTTTATGTCACTGCATTACTTCTATGTCAGAGGTCTTATAATTGTAATGTGATTATCATCTTTATTATTCATACATCTCTCTTGTGATCAAAGAAATATTTGGTTTTAAAGTTCTTTAAGATCTGTCACACTGTCACTATCTTCCCGTTGTTCATCGATTTACTGGAGCAGGCCCAGTAAAATTTCCATCGTGAGACTTCTTGTTACTGTGTTTGGAATTTTGAATATGTCATGGGTAGCTTGCCAGGTTTTGCCATGTGTGCACGATACTCTCGGTCGCTTGCCAGGCTCTCCAAAAGGGGTGGAGGAACCGAACCCAGCTCGGTTGGGGTTGGGCCAGCTGCGTGCAAGGCAAACGCCCTACCGCTGTGCTATCAGATACCCATTAATTTCTTTAATTGCATCGCATTTAAAGATGGTGATTATTTTTCTTATTTTTTTTTTTGTGTTTCAATTGTTTAATTGTATACTAATTACCAAATAAGTAGCACTGTGGTAGCACTGTCCTCCCATTGTTCATGGATTGGCTCAAGCAGGCCCAGTAATATCTCCATTGTGAGATATTACTGTGAGATGTTACTGTGTTTGGCATATCAAATATGAAAGTATCCTGAAAATTATATAGAGGAGCTCTTAGCTGTAAGTCTAGAAGACAATGAATATAAAATAGTTGACAATGAAAAGCATTTCAGCTCTTCCTGTTCCTCCCCAACGCTGTGCCGGGTTTTCTTCCTCCCCCAGGTCGGTCTGTCATTATTCGAATCTGGAATTTTACTTTCCCTGTATATGGGTCCCAGGCATCCTCTAGGACCCTGGGACACTCACGATCCCTGAGCCTCTTCCTGTTAATCGCCAATGCTGTGCCCTGGCTTCTTCTTCCCCCAGATTATACACCCCCCCAACAAGGTACCAGTAGGGGTGTGGCCTCTTCAGAAGTGGGCGTGGCCTATATGCTGGTGGGAGTGGCCTGGTTTTAGGCCAGTGGAATCTCCCGCAACCTCAGGTAATTTACTCATACCCAGCAATCTCATGTAACATCTCAGTCTCCATACCTCAAAACCAACATGAAAAAACAACGCAAATCCCCACAACGAAGGGAGGATGATGAAAATAGACCAAAAGCCTCATTAGGTGCTACTCACCAAAAGGACCTCTCTGAGAAAGAATTCAGATATGAAACAATGAAGATGTTCAATGAACTCAATGAAACAGTGAAATAGATATCCAGTAAATTGAAGGAGGACCTGAGAGAAACAATTGAGAAAATACAGGAAGAAATGAGAACAGAAATTGGAAACCTACACACAGAAATGTCACAAATAAAGATTCGGTAGATGAAATAAAAAACTCAGTGTGTGCCCTCAACAGTAGAATGGCCACAGCTGAAGACAGAATCAGTGAGCTGGAAGATCAGCTGCACCAAGCCAACAGGCAACAACAAACAGTGGCAAAGACCTCAAAATAGCTCTAGAGTGAATCAGAGTCCTAGGAGATGATTCCAAGAGGAACAACATTAGAATCATTGGCGTACCAGAAACCGGTAAACAATACCAATGAAAAAGCCATGGCTAAACAAATCATTGCTGAAGTTTCCAGAGCTGGACAATGCAGCCATTCAGATTCAAGGATCCCAAAGGGTCCCAGCTAAAAGAGACCCTAACAAAAACACACCAAGACATTTCAAAGTTAGAATGATGGATGCTGTGGGTAGAGAAACAATACTCTAAGTAGCAAGGTCAAAGAAGGAAATCACACACAAAGGAGCACCCCTTAAATTCACAGCAAACCTATCAGAGGAAACCCTTCAAGCCCAAAAGCAATGGTGGGATATAGTGGAAAAACTCACTGAATTGAGTGGCTTCACTAAAAATACTCTACCTGGCTGAACTCTCACTCAAACTCAAAAAACAGTACACTATTTTATGGATAAACAGAAGCTGAGGAACTTCATAGACTCAAAACCAAACTTAAATGAATTAAATTTGTGATAATCCTTATGTCTCACAATGGAGTTGTTAAAATAATTATTACTTAAGTTACTAAAGTCATTAATTTAAATATGTGGATAAATTATCAGTTTCAGATTTTACTAATTCCTTGTATGTTCCTCATATTAAGTCATTTTATTAAGAAGGGGATGTTTTAAAGATTTTTAATATGTAGCCTCAGATATCAGTAATTATATAAACCTTGAAGTTATATTTATGAAGCATAGAAGCCACTGAAACATGTAATTTGTTAGTTTTTGTTTGCCTAAATCCTATTGTAAAATTCTTTAATTAAAAATTGCGACACTTTTTAGATCATTGAACATTAAAAACAAGAACAACAACAAACGTAAAAGAAGGGCTAAAGGGGCTACTATAAGACAAGATAAACCCTACAAGCACAACAAACCCTTATAGGAAGATGACACAAACCCCCATAACAATAATTTCTCTCAAAGTCAATGCTCTAAATTCACCAATAAAGAGACACAGAGTGGCAAAATGGATTCAGAGACACAACACAACTTTCTGCTGCCTATAAAAATCATCTGAACATTTAGAACAAACACAAACTCAAAGTCAAAGGATGGAAAACAATCCTGGAAACAAACGGCTCCCTCAAAAAAGCTGGAGTGACAATTCTAGTATCCAACAGCATACACTTCATGTTGAAAAAGATTAGAAGGGACAGCAAAGGCCATTTTCTATTCATTAAAGGATATATACAACAGGAAGAAATCACACTCTTAAATGTATACGCAACTAATGAGGGAACAGCTAAATATTTAAAGCAAAGCAAACAGATTTTAAGGAGGATATTTCTAGCAACACAATATAGCCGGAGACTTCAAAATTGCCTTATTTCCTCTGGATAGATCAACGAGAACAAAGCTCAGCAAGGAAATATTGGCTTTGAAGCAGCAAATAGAAGAGAGAGGACTTATAGACCTACACAGGCATTACCACCCAAAAAGAAATAATATACATTCTTCTCCAGTACACAAGGAATATTTTCCAAAATAGACCATGTGATAGGCCACAAAACATACATCAATAGAATCGGGAAGATAGAAATAGCATCAACAATCTTTTCAGACCACGCTGCACTGAAGATAGAAGTGAACTACACACACAGACACAGGGAACTAAATCAAACACCTGGAAATGAAACAAATCAATGTTGAACAACAAGTGGGTCAAGAATGAAGTCAAGGATGAAATCAAAAGATACCTGGAAAAAAATGAGAATGAAGACATGAGCTATCAGAACCTATGGGATGCAGCTAAAGCCATGTTAAGGGGAAATTTATAGCTCTGCAAGAATTTCTCAGGAAGGAAGAAAGTGCCCACATAAACAACTTAACTTCACAGCTCAAGATCTTAGAAAAGGACCAACCAAAGAAGCCCAAACCAGCAGAAGGAAAGAGATCATAAAATTTCGAGCACAAATCAACGACAATGGAAACCAAAATAACAATCATAAAGATCAATGAAACCAAGAGCCGTTTCTTCGAGAAAATAAACTAGATAGATAAACCACTAGCAAGACTCACAAAGAGAGAGAGAGAACCCTAATAATAAACCGAATCAGAAATGAGAATGGTGATATCACAACAGAAATCAAAGAAATTCAAAAGTTCATCAGAGACTACTTTGAAAGTCTATATGCCATAAAACAAGAGAACCTAGAAGAAATGGATAAATTCCAGATTCCTAAAATCTCACAAGGCTGATTCAGGAAGATCTAGAGTACCTGAATATTCCTATTCACATCAAGGAAATTGAAACTGTAATCAAAAGTCTTCCCAAAAACAAAAGCCCAGGTCCAGATGGATTCACTAGCGAATTTTTTCAAACATTTAAAGAGGACCTATTGCCAGTTCTTCTCAAGTTTTTCCTGGAAATTGAAAAAACAAAAACTCCCAAACAGTTTCTATGAAGCCCATATCTCTCTCATACCAACAGGAAACAAAGATCCTCCAAAAAAGAAAACTACAGGCCAATATTCCTGATGAACACAGATGTGAAGATTCTCAACAAAATACTAGCAAACAGAATTCAACAACTCATCAAAAAGATCATAAACCATGGCCAAGCAGGATTCATCCCGGGGATGCAAGGATGGTTTAACATTCTCAAATAAATCAACATAATGCATCAGATCAACAAAAGAAAAGATAAAACCATATGATCATATCAATAGATACAAGGAAAACATTTGAGAAGATTTAGCACCTGTCTATGATGAAAACCCTTGCCAAAATGGGGATAGAATGGACTTTCCTCAGTATAGTTAAAACCATCTACCACAAGCCTACAGCAAGCATCATCCTTAGTGGGTAAAAACTGAGAGCCTTCCTTCTAAGATCAGGGATGAGACAAGGATGCCCACTCTCTCCTCTGCTTTTCAACATAGTACTAGAAGTACTTGCAATAGCGATTAGGCAAGAAAAAGATATTAAGGGCATCCAGGTAGGAAAGGAAGAAATCAAGCTCTCACTAATCGCAGATGATATGATACTATACTTAGAGAACCCTAAAACCACTATCAAGAAATCCTAGAAACAATAGACTTGTATAGTAAGGTTGCAGACTTTGAAATCAATACCCCAAAGTCCACAGGTTTCCTATATGCAAATAATGAGAGAGATGAAAGTGACATGAAAAAAAAAAACACTTTCACAGTTGTACCCCAGAAAATCAAGTATCTAGGCACCAACTTATCTAAGGAAGTAAAAGAAAACTATGAAATACTACTTCAGTAAATAAAAGAGGACACAAGAAAATCGAAAGATATCCCCTGCTCATGTATAGGGAGAATTAACATTGTCAAAATGGCAATACCACCCCAAGCACTGCACAAATTCAAAGTGATCCCTATAACAATATTCATGACATACTTCAAAGAAATGGAGAAAGCACTCCTGAAATTCCTATGGAACAATAAGCCCCCACAAATAGCTAAAGCAATTCTTGGAAAAAAGAAAATGGGGGAAATCAACCTCCCTAACTTCAAACTCTACTACAAAGCAGTAATAATTAAAACAGCTTGGTACTGGAACACTGTCTTTGCCGCAGACCAATGGAACAGGGTTGAATATACTGACATCTCCCCCCAAACATATGATCATCTATCTTTAAGAAGGGAGCAACAAATGTGAAGTGGAGCAAGGAAAGCCTCTTTAACAAATTGTGCTGGCAAAACTGGACTGTTACATGCAAAAAATGGGCTCAGATCTCTTCCTAACACCATGTACAAAAGTAGTATCAAAATGTATTAAAGACCTCAACATTAAAGACCGGAATCCATAAGGTACACTGAAGAAAAAGTTGGCAAAACCCTCCATGACACTGAAGCTAATGTTATCTTCAAAGATGACATGCCACTGTCCAAGCAAGTGAAAACAGAGATAGACAAACGGGACTATCTTAAACTAAGAAGTTTCTGCACCTCAAAAGAAACAGTGACCAAAATACAAAGAAAGTATATCAACAAGGTTGATATCCTTGATATTAACCCCTTCTCAGATGGATATTGGGCAAATGTCCTTTCTCAGAATGGGAAATTTTTCCAATGCACATCCGATCAGGTGTTGACATCATGGATATACGAAGTGCTGGTTGAACTCCACAAGAAAAAAACATCCAACCCCATCAAAAAATAGGGCAACAAAATGAACAGAAACTTTCTCAAAGAAGAATACCAAATGGCAAAAAAGCACATGAGAAAATGCTGTACATCACTAATCATAAGGGAGATGCAGATCAAAACTGCAATGAGATATCAGCTCACCCCACAGAGATTGGCCCACATCTAAAATAACAAAAGCAACAGGTGTTGGCGTGGATGTGGCAAGAAAACAACCCTCCTTCACTGCCGGTGGGAATGTTGACTGATTCATCCCTTTTGAAAACAGTGGACAATTCTCAAAAAATTAGAAATTGAGCTCCCATTTGACCCAGCAATACCAGTCCTGGGAATATATCCTGGCAAGCAAAAAAGTACAGTTGAAATGACATCTGCACTTCTATGTTCATTGCTGCACTGTTAACAATAGTCAAAATCTGGAAAAAAACCCGAGTACTGGAGAACAGATGACTAGTTAAAGAAGCTTTGGTACCTCTACACAATGGAGTACTATGCAGAAAAGATGAAGTTATGAAATTTGCATACAAATGCTTCTACATGGAAAGTATCATGCTAAGTGAAATGAGCCAGAAACAGAGGGACAGACACAGAAAAACTGCACTTATCTAGGGAATATAAAATAACAGAATGGGAGTCGAACACCCAAGAAGTGTTGAGATAAGTACCAGGAGGTCTGCTCCAGGGCTTGGCAGATGGCCTCACATGGGTGGGGAGGGAATGAAGTTCAGACAGAGAAGGGAACACCAAATTAAGGATGTTTGGAGGACTCTTGGGATGTGAGATGCGTGCTGAAAGTAGACTATAGACTGAACATGATGGCCACTCAAAACGTCTATTACAAACTACAACATCCTAAAGGAAATAGTGAGGAAAAGGAAAGCCCTGTCACAGAGGAGGTGTGGTGTGGGGCGATGGGTGTGGGGGTGGGAGGACTACTAGGATCAGTGGTGGTGGAGAATGGGCACTGGTGGAGGGTTGGGTACTCGGTCATTGTATAACTGAAACCCAAGCACAAAAGTTTGTACATCTACAGCTGTACCTCATGGTGTTTCACTAATAAAAAAAAAAGAAAAAGAAAAGTTATCAAATATAAGTAGTGGGAGCATACAAGTCTCATCTCACTTGTATACAAAAATAATTTGTTTGCTGATTTTGCTATTTAGTTAAAATGAGTTTTACCAATAATTTTGACTAAACAGCAATAAAAACCAAAATTAAATATAAAAACACAAAATGAAAAGCATTTTAATTTTCACATGTACATCCTATTCTCAAATTCCTCTGGAGACTTGGAGAGGTATTTTGTATAGTGCATATTATACAAATGTGCCTCCAAACTTACTTAGTTTTTTCTGAAGATGTTATAAACTAATGGCATTGATTCTGTTCAAGTTTAATTGTTTGCTTTTGGTAAAAAAAATGTTTACTAATTTGATGAAGGCAGAATAAAGAAAACTAATAATCACTCATATATCTCAGGACTAACACCTCTCTTTCTCTTCACAGTGATATTGATTGTGATAGAAAAATGTAATATAGCATAGATAAAGTGATATTTTTCCCTTTAGTATCTGTACTGTGCAAAGTTAAGATAACACATTTTAAGTTTAAATAATAGCAGCTACATACTAAATAATATATGTCTTTGTGTAATACCTTCTTATTTTTAATTCACTGTCTGCATTCTTTTCATATCTATTCATGTGGGTAGATAATGCATATATCTGTTTAATGTCCTTATTAATGTGTATAGGGAAACAAAAAGAGAGTTGTCTGACACACAAGTATGTAGAGAACAGGACAGGGGAGATATAGTTCAAAGTGTTAGAGTACATGGTATATACATGCATAGTACGTGGGAGCTCTACGTTTGGTCCCTGGAAGAATATGGTTTCTCCAGAACTACTGGGAGATCCTTGAGAACTGTGCTGGCAGAGTGAATCACACACTGGAGCTTAACGTTTTCTATTGAAATTTATTAGCATTGCTCATTTCATTTAACAAACCAAGTCAAATGGCTTTGCTTAACTTCACAGGATCAAGTGAACACTTTATCCACATACCAAAGATGGTACATAATAGAATATATTTAATAGACCTAGCTTAGTACATCATTATCATAAAAATTTCATATAAAAACAAAAGATCCAGTTTTAAAAGTCAAACTTATTTTCAGTTAAGTTTATATGGTTAAACATACCAAGTTGTCAAAAATGCATTTTCTACATACTGAGCAAGAAACACATTCCAAAGTGTATATTGAGTCATTCTTATGATTTAAGACAATCAATTCTTATGTCTTAAGACAATCAATTAGATTGAGATAACTTGAGAACCAGATGCTTGGGGATTTCTAAGAAATGATAAAAACATGCACAAAATTCCAGTAGGAGAACCCCAAATTTAGACATTGTTTCTCCAAACATTCTTTGTGTGTATGTGTGTGTGTGTTCAAAACAAGACAGTATGACTAATAACTAGGTTGGACTAGGAGATAGAGCTAAATCTTCTTCCATCTAGCTGTAAGTATGCTGCAGTACAATATCAGTTATGCTAAGTGCTACAACCTACATTTATAATAGTTTTGCTCAGTTGTACTTTAATCTGCTTGATTTCTTTGAACATCCATGGTTTAAGGAAGATCTTTTTGATATATTTTTTCTGCTAATGTAAGCAGTATTTCAAGCAAGTTGATGGAAGGAAGGAAAGAATAAATTATAGTACATTTATGATCTCTTCTTCTCTAGAGAGATTTCTGTGATGGGTGGAAAGAGTAGTAATGCAAATAGATTACAATGCCATATGGTTTTTCTAACAACTGTACAAGCCCTGTTATAGACAACCAAAAAAAGGAAGGAAGTTTGCTTGAAAATAATTTAAGGCATTTTCAGTGAAACTCATTCCATTAGATGGAGTAGGCTTTGTAAGAGAAGATCTTTATAAGGAAAAGAAAAAGCATAAAGATAATTCTAACACAGTTCTCATGTTATATATCTGGGAGAACAATTTAACTGCAATTAAGGATTAACAAAGAATTTACTATTGTCTCTATTACTAGTATGTTTTTTAAAACTAATGACTCTAAGGGATTATATTTGCATCAAAATAAAAAGCACTCTAGCAAAACCTTTATTTACTTACTTGTGGGAAGCCAAGAGCACTCTCATAGACCCTGGCCGTGTTTCCCATGTTAGAAACTGCTTGGGACAGACATTGGTGACAGTCTCCCAGGACTTCCTGATCTCAGTGGATGCCTGATCTATAGCCACACATCAGGCTGACAGTTAGCTTATCTGGCCTTATCTATAGTATCCTCCAGGATGCACCTACTGCCCTAAGACCTTTTGATATACAAATGTAAAGCTCAGGATGCACCTACTGCCCTAAGACCCTTTGATGTACAAATGTTTACATTGAATGTTAGCTAAAGCTCTTGTTGCTGACCTTACCATGTATGGTTATGTTGCTTCTGCTCCTGACTGGGCTGCCCTGACCCTATATAAACAGCCTGTAGCCCCCAATAAAGTTCTGTCCCTTTTTCTCCCTGTTTCTAAACTGTACTCTGTCTCTTGTGTCTTGTGTTCATTCGGTCGGTCCTTCCCTGCACCTACGGATCCTAGGGCCACCTCCGCGGGCCAGAGAGTGGTTTTGCGGACCCTCCACACTTACTTATACAATCATTAAGTAATTTTCTTTCCAAATGCCCACCCCGCTTCAGCAGACCTCAAGAGTGCCTCTATTTTATGCTACTATTACCTCATTGCCGCATCCTGCGCAACCAACTTGAACCTTAGTCGGAGTGAGGGAACAAGCGCTAACCAGGGCTAGGGAGGACTGTATGCAATATGAGGCATACAGCAAGTTTATTTTAATCCAAGCTGGTTTATATAGTCTTATTTTAGTAATGATTAGCAGGTTACATAAGCTTCATTAACAATATTAATCATGCTGTGCAATCAACTTTATTTTTGCCAATATTACTTGTTTTTCGGTTCCTCATCTCAGCCTTAAGAAACAAGGAATGGAGACGTGACCTTGGGTCTGGCCAAGGTGGACATGATCCAATTCTCCCTTCAGCCTCCTTTCAAGTCCAGCTGCCAGAGCATGGTGGCCCTTCAACTTTTCTCTCGAGGCAGGTCACCAGAGCATGGTGACTCTTCGACCCCCTTTCCAGGCGGGCCAACAAAGCAGAGTGGTCCTTCCGCCGCCTGTTAAGGTTGGCTGTCAGGAGACAGCTCGCTCTCAAGCCAAGTTTCTCCACACCCATCCCTTTTTACAGGAACAGAGGCAGGGAGTGTCTAGACCCCCTCCGCATCCAGTCCCTGTTTATAGAGACTGAGGCAGTGGGTGCCTAGGCCCATCCCCAACACCTCATGATATTGCACTATACAATTTTTTTCTTTCCTAACAATTACTAACAAGTTACAGAAACCACTTTCTCCATTCCCTAAATTCTTACTCATCTGTTTTTTTCCTTGATTCTTCATTGCCTTTCCCTTTTCTTTGCTTTTTAATTTATTTATATCTTACTGACAGCTTTGAGAAGTAACGTTTTTTCTGTTCTTCATTAAAATTTTTCTTATGGAGGGCCACAGTGATAGTACATGCACAAGGCCAAGATCCTCCATATCTCATATGGTTCCCCCAAGCACCACCAGGAGTAATTTGAGTGCAGAGTCAGGAGTAACTCCCCAGCAACACTGGGTGTAACCCAATAAGCTAAAAATAAATAAGTAAAAAATACCTTTCAGATTAATTTATCTATGTTTTAGTTAAAAATGATGTTAATTATTTCTATTCGGGTCTTTCAAAGAGGAATCGAAAGAGCTTGCTTGGAGTATCACGCTTCACTCAAATAAGAGATAGAATCTGGAGTTCCGACCTCTGTCAATGCTCAAGAATCAGGGATGCTGTCTCATTTGCCAAGGCATCGAAAATCAGATGGGCTGGACATGTAATGAGATTTAGAGACAACTGCTGGACTAGAGCCATTACTGACTGGATTCCATGGGATGTCAAAAGATTGTGTGGACGCCTACCTACGAGATGGTCAGACTTCTTTGTCAAGAACCCGAATGATCATTTTGAGCCTCTTCATGTTCCTAGAATGAACAGATACCATTGGGCCACGCTAGCACGCAACAGGGACAAACGGAGACATTACTGGAACCAGATCGAGCAAATCGATGAGTTACAGGATATCAAGTGATCAAGTGTTCAATGTTAATGTAAGGAAAATAATGTTGTTCCCTGTTTAGAGAAAAACAGACTAAAGTATGTTTTAAAACATTAAATGTCATTTGGAAATTTGCCATTCTAAAAATAAACTGCTTATTATCTCTGATTTATGAAAATTAAAATGGTGAATAGATAGTACAGATGGTAAAGTGTGTTGCATTGGTTGACTTGGATGGATTTCTAGCACACCCTGTGTTCTTACACCACCCAATTTGAACACAACCAGGAGTGATTCCTGATTTCAGAGCCAGGAGTAAGTTCTGAGAATTATTGGGTGTGGCCCAAAGCATCATCTTTGCCGCTCAAAAAACAAATAAAAAATAAAAATAAATAAAATGGTAAACACATATTTGTCCCACTAGGAAGTCACTGTACCTCTAACAGTGTTAAATATGAAATGGCGGGATAAATTGAGTGGTGACATCCTACATAATCTAGTTATAATTAGTCCTGGTTAATCTGTCATTTTTAATCATAGGGCTGGAGAGATAGCACATCAGGTAGGGTGTTTGCTTTTCACGAGGCTGACCTGAGTTTGATTCCTCTGCCCCTCTCAGAGAACCCAGCAAGCTACCAATAGTATCCTGCCCACACAGCAGAGCCTGGCAAGCTCCCTGTGATGTATTTGATATGCCAAAAACAGTAACAAGTCTCACAATGGAAATGTTACTGGTGCTCACTCAAGCAAAATCGTTGAACAAAGGGAGGACTGTGCTCCAGTGTTATTAACTTGAAAGGTAGCTAGTCAGATAGGTACTGGAAATAAATAAGAAGAGGGGATAAGAACAATTGAAGAGGGGAACACAGGATATATAAGTTGCTCTTAAACTCTCTTTCTGAGTAGGACAGCACCAGATCACAGACTCTCTTGAAACCTATACTCCTGCTTGGGCTGGTGGCAGGGGCCAAGAGGACGGTAGAAAAAATTGTGCATGGCTAAAGAACAATGAAAACCCAAAAGGGTCAATGAGCAGCAAGAACCATCAATGGGAATCAAACCACAAAGCAAAAGTGACAGATCAGCTAAGAGAGTGAACTTTAAGGTATAGAAACAGTGAGATATCAGAGTGCAACTGGGGAGACAAACTTTGGACCTGGTGAGGAACAGCATGAGGAGGCCTGGACATCGAATGTGCAGAATCCTAAACTATCCTGTGAAATCTGCTATAAATCTCATAACTTCATGAATGCCTGGCATTTTGTTTTCACTCACAAATGTCTGAAACAAATGTAGAAGCTAGCCAGTTTTGTGGTATCACCAGAACATTATTTGTAAAGATTCACATAGTAAATACATAACAGGAAATATGTCAAGAAGGGTGGTTCATATGTTCTCCATTAATCCTGTAATGTAGAGACTGTTTTATTTGCTATACCCCTGAACAATTTCATATAAGTTGACTAGCATAGTTTATTTTTGTTCATTGATAAAAAAGTGTACACATATCATGTAAATTTGGAGTGATAGCACAGCAGTAGGGTGTTTGCCTTGCACGCAGCCGGCCTGGCCGAGCCAGGTTCGATTCCTCTGCCTCTCTCAGAGAATCCAGCAAGCTACCAAGAGTGTCTCGCCCACACAGCAAAGCTTGGCAAGCTACCTATGATGTATTTGATATGCTGAACACAGTAACAAGTCTCACAATGTTACTGGGCCAGCTCAAGCAAATCGATAAACAAAGGGAGGACCGTGCTACAGTGCTACAGGGAGTCATAGTAAGTTCACAACATATTATGGAAGTGATAATATTTTTTCTAGTTTAAACATGGCACTGCTTATTCTCCTTATTGTTAAGATTTATCTTATTGGACATAACATAGAATATTCAGTATTCATTCATATACATGGAAGTCAAGATTTCCATCATAATAGCCAGATGTATAATGGCTTGTTTCCTTATACCTCCACAAACATGCTCGATGTCTTCTTCAAAATTTATAAATATTCATGATATGCTAAATGTCTATGAGGTACTTTGTTATATTTGATTTGAAAATGTGGTCACCATGCTTTGAGGCCAAACTATTTTCAAGCAGATGGGACATTAAAACATTCACCCAGGAAATACTATTAAATGCAGATTTGTATTCTATATGCTAACACAGGTTGCTTCCATGACCCATACTTCAGTGAGCTTCTCTGACATTGACCTATTTTCCAAAGACTTGATAATGCTGTGAGATATTTTAACATTCTCCCCTGAGCACATTGTTTTCAAATGCAACCAATCCCTTACTTTTAAATGACCTCTAGTATCGACTTTTTGCCTCCTAACTAAAATGTACCTGCAGAGGTTATCTCTGCCATCACTGTAAAGGAAAATCTGCTCAAGACCACTTTCTGTGTCATAATTGATATGAAATTGATGGAGGGTTACATGAACTTATTTTGAAAACAGGACATTCATTATTTGCCAAGCAGAAACCCTTGTTCTTTCTTCTCTTAACAACTTATGCCAGTCTAGTTAGCAATCCTCTGTATCTTCTTCAAGAGGTCATGATACTATGAGATTGAAACAAATTTTTAAGCATTTGAATTCTCTCACTTGATTACTGTGGTCATAGTACATTAGATGATGGCCTTTCAGATTTGCTATAAACAACAATGATAAAGTCTGAGCAGCTTCTGAGAGTTAAAGGTCAATCTGGTAGATTCCTGAGGCAAGGTAAAATATCTCTACAAATTTAAATAGAAAGTAACCTAGTTTTTTTTTTAGGTGCAAGGCATAGCACATAATGCCTTACCTGTTGTACAATTTCACAGGCTCCTCAAATTGTCAATTTTTTTTGGTGCATCATATTTACATTTTTTCAAGTAAAATATTTTTCTTTTTTTTTATAATTTTATGTATTGAATCACCATGAGAGCAGTTACAAAGCTTTCGGGTCTAAGTCTTGGTCATACAATGAAACACCCGTACCTTCACCAGTGCCCATTCTCCACTACCAAAAACCCCAGTATACCCCCATCCCACACCCTCCCCCTACCTGTGGGGCAGATGATTTCCACATTACTCTCTCTCTACTTTTATCACATTCAATAATTTGACACCAAACCCACTATTATTATTTGAGATTTTACCCCAACACTCATATCTGCTGAAAAGGCAACAGTAGACAATTTGTGTTCTATTTCTGGTTATGAATAACATGATGTCGTGTGGCTGCAGTAAGGCCATGTGATTTTGAAATTCCAAAATTTTTTTTTAAACACCATGAGGTACAGTTGTATATTTACAATTTTTTGTGCTTGGGTTTAGAATATACAATGATCAAATACCCATCCCTCCAAGAGTGCCCATTTTCCACCATCATGGATAATATCCCTCCCACCCCCATCCCTCCCATCCCACCCTGCCTCTGTGGCAGGGCAATCCCTTGTGTTCTCTCTCTCCTTTTGGGTGTTGTGGTCTGCAAAAGAGGCTTTGAGTAGCAAACATGTTCAGTCCATAGTCTACTTTCAACATGCATCTTCCCTCCTAGGAGGATCCTCCAAACATCCTTTATTTGGTGCTCCCTTCCCTATCTGAGCTGCCCTTTCCCCTAGAATGCCTGGCTGGCCTCTAAGCTATGGAGTAATCCTCCTGGTGCTGATCTCAGCTATTCTTGGGTATTAATCTCATATATTGAGTAACCTAGTTTTTTAAGGAAACACAAAATAATTTCATTTATTTGTTTATGTATTTATTTATTTATTTATTTTGGTCTCTGGAATGTTAATAGCAAATAAATACTATAGGAGAGTCTTATCCTACTGCTAAGAGTACTATTGACCATGGTTTTGTTAAATGCTATATGAGTTGAATTGAACAGATTTTTTTCCTTGCCTCTCAGTTACATTATTTGCAGTGACAAATAATGATGTCACTGCAGACAGAGTTTTGATGAGGAAATTTGTCTGAAACCAAGACAGTGTGGAAAGGATGGTTAAATAAAGTTGGGAAGCAGCTCACTAAGTCCAATTTGTCTTGGGTTACTTTTTCCAGGGTATTTGTGTTATACACAGCCTAAGATGAGAGAATCAGAGTCTCCAGCAGAGAAAAGCACAATTTTTCCTGCATTCATTAATAACAGTAGTAGTATTTTCCTCCATAGCCAGAGGCAGATTTATTTATTGACCACAGTGGAATATTTGAGTTCCCTAATATTAAGAGTCCTCTGTCATGATACTCACTAGTCATCCAACTGTTACCTGGTTTTTCTTCACCAGTACTAAGGGAGTGGGAATCAGAAAATTGTACAAGTAAACATTGTTACACTGATTAGCTTCAGTGGAAAAAATAAAGTTTCTGTTTTTATTGTTTAATTTGACCTAGTATTCTTGTGTCTTTTGCCAGCACCTAATAACTGTAGCAGGATAATCTTTTAGGATAAATCAAAAACCTCATTATCTTTGCCAACATCAATAAAACAATGATAGGCTAACCCTTGAATTTTTTAATGTTAAACATATCTCACATCCTTCAAAATTATGAAATGCGTTGCAGGAAAAGAGAATTTATAGTCCTTTAAAATGTATTTTAATTCTTTTTATTCTTTTCCATTCTGTTTATCGTACTGTATGTTGTTTGGGTTTGGGGGTCACAACCAGAAATGCTTACAGACTAGTCCCAGTTCTGTACTCAGGGATTTCTTTCCAAAATCCTCTGGCGACCATATGTTTGCTAAGGATTATACCCTGAGCTACTGTGTGCAGTACAGGCACTTGACTATTGAGTATCTCTCTGCTCTCTCTACTCTACTAAGTGTTATTCCAAAAATCATTTTATTTCTGAATTGCTATATGAATTTATTCTTTAATTTTTCTTATCTCTATTCTTCTCGCTCGCCAGGAACCCTTGGAGGGGAGCGGATTGAGCTTTCCTCCCCGCCCCGATCAGGGATCTGGCAGCCAAAGACCTCCAGGACCAGCCACCACCATTCCGAGACCACTCTCCGCACACATGAAGGTACTGGCAGAGGGACAAAGTCACGCGGGTTCCGGGGCCAAGATCTCCAAGACTACTCGGATTTGGGCCGAGCATCCTCCACCCAGATCCTCCAAATTCCAGTTGGCGGGGTTCACACCCACCAACTGGCCCCCTGGCGCCGTGTAATCCCATCAACGGCCAAGACTCAGAGTCTATAAAAACCAGCTCCCGGAAACGCGCGACAGCGCGACATCTTATTATGACATCTTATTATCTCATTCCTACTTTGGAAAAACTAGCAGGCTACCAAAAGTATTCTGCCCACATGGCAGAGTCTTGCAAACTCCCCGTGGTGTACCCAATATGCCAAATACCAGTAACAATGATGGGTCTCATTCTCCTAAAGAGCCTTGAATATAATCTCAGGGCTAGGATGAAGGAGACGCTACTGGGGCCTGCTCGAGGCAATCTACGAATAACAGGATGATTTGTGATTTGTGATTTGTGATCTCTATTCTTAACAGAACATTTAAACATTTACAACTACAAACCAATTATGTTATTCTTATTGCTATAATATTTTAAAAATAGAATCTATTATTTAAAAGTTCTGCACTATTTGATTTGTGCCAGTCTTTACAAATGCAAATTATAGTTCTTCTCATCTGGTTTTCTACATTATTCCATGTCACTGTAATATCATTTTGGTGTAGGCATTATCTTTTAGAACCTAGTACACTAAAATAGTTTACCTGAGAGAAGTTTTTTCAAGTTCCCTGAAAGACTCATTCTATCTAATCTACTACATAAGTTACCACTTCCTTAGAGAGACATTGGCTCACCATTCTACTGAACCAAAAGGAATAATTTTTATGTCTTTAGTATTGTTTATCAAAAAAACTAATTTTATTATATTATGATGAAACTTCATATTAAAACATGATTACCATTAAAATATAAATATAGATATTAGCACTGTTATACATTAGATATTTAAAAATCCATATATATAAGACCCAAATCACAACATCTAAGAGTGCGTGTTTGGATTTTTTAAAGAAATGATAAATTTCTGATCTACTAAAATATCCTTATAAAAAGAAATTTGGACACAAAGAAAAATCATAAAAGACCATGCAAAGAAACAGTGAAAAAACTACACTCTGCAAACCCTAGAGTTGACAGTACAGGAGAAACAGAACCTGCCAACATACTGAAATACTAGTCTGCAAAGCTATGAAGAAAGTAAATCAATGTTATTTAAGTCACAACCTGTTTCATTTTGTTACAATAGTCCTAGGAGACTTATATAAACACTATGATGCAACAGAACACATTTCCACTATATTAGATACTTAGTGAAATAAATGAGTAGATAAAACCTAAAAGTAGACCCAAGTAATGTCACATATATCTGATAGGTTAATACCTGAGATACCAAGAAGTTATTATTTTATTCTTTATCAGAGCTGAATAAGAAAGAAATTATTTTCATTCAGAAATGTTACAGTGCCAAGTTTACAGAAAAAAAAAGGATGATTGATTATGTATCATGTGTTGCTGACAATGCTAAAGATAAAGTCTATGAGATCTCACAGCTCCCTTGATAAATGATGAGGTTATTTTGTCCATAGATTTTCTTGAATGATGAGGCCTACAGTCAATGATATCAGAATATTTCTTTTCTACTGTGACTTTTTTTTAGGAACAAATTTAAATGAGATCAGAATGAATAATGTCTAGCCAAGTGAATTGTTTAAGAACCCTGGCGGCTCTCCCCCTTGCCACCTGGGTTTGGAGTGGCTTCCACCACTTGTCCAGTCGGGGCGGGCCCGTGACATGGGGCAGACAGAGGAGGAAGCGAGGGGCAACCCAGTTGATTGATCAACTGCTCTTTATTTCATTCCCCCCTCCACGAGCCTCTTCCAATCTCTCTGAGCCCCCGTTCTCGTCTCACACTGACCCTCATTTCCGTCTCCTTCTCCCCCCCCCATCTTGCTGCCCTGATCTCTCTCTCTCTTTCATCTTTCTCCAACTCTCTAGTCTCTCTCCAACTCCCCAGAACTGGGGGCAGACACTACACCCAGTCCAGCGGCAAAATCAACATAAGAAAGCCCTTCCTCCCTTCCTGACTGCCCATCAGGCTCAAGGATGGAAACACCACCTGGGGGTGTTCTTAAGCCCTTCCTGACTGCCCATGGAAAAAACACCTCTTAAGATGTTTTTCTTCTTTCCTCAGTACAGTAACTCAATCAGCATCTTAATATTAGTTATTTTTGTATGGACATAGTAAGAGATACATTGAGGCTTGTAGAGCAGCTCTCTGGGGAACATTTTGCCGCAGACTCAGAGTACAGTGCTCATGCCAGATTAATCATTCCTAAACCTAGGAGGGTCTGAATCTTGTTATTACTTTTTGGATCATGCCAGCATTTGTCCATGACCAAGCTCTTAACTTATAGTTAAGCATTAGGGTACTTTCGCCAGGCCCATTTTGATGCCAGCGTAACACATAGCTCACCACTTGCCCTGGGTTAATCCACTCCTTCAGCAGGACCTTGCTTTTGGGGTGCTAAAAATAAGGGTGACTGAGGCTTAAGTCAAGAGAAGAGATGCCCAGGAGGTAAATATCATTGTCATTAACTCCCAAGTTACAAAAACATAGCATTTGCTGTGCCCATACAAAAAGGACATTGCTCTGTATTAACTATGCAAAGGACTTGAGGAGAAGAGAAGAACAATATTTACAAGTCAACAGAGCACAAAGAAAGAAGCTACAAATAGACATAAAGGAATGGGAGCACTGTGCTGGGAGTAATTCAATAAACCTAAACTCCCTGTGGCAGGGCATAAATGTTATCCTACAGTGAACAAAATACAAAAACTGTTCTTTGTTTCAGATACATCCCAACTATCTGTTAGTCTTCCGAAAAGAAGAAGTTCCTGGGTATCTCATCCACATTTTGGGATGAGCTTTTTTTTTAAGTTTTACCAGTGTTAGAAATAATCCCAAACAGCTTCTATGTGCCAAATATTACCTTGGTGCCAAAATCAAAGGGATAATTATAAAATTAATTGATGTCTTTGATGGTTATGGATGCAATAATTCTCAACAAAATAACAAAATATTAGCAAACCAGACTCAACAATACATCAAAAAGTTCATATACCACAATCTGATGTGTACGTGATGTGGTATACCAGGGTACAGCTGATGAATATATTTATTCATACCTGATAGCACAGCGGGTAGGGCGTTCGCCTTACAAGCGGCCAACATGGCCGACCCGAGTTCGATTCCTCCGCCCCTCTCGGAGAGCCCGGCAAGCTACCGAGAGTATTGGATATGCCAGACACAGTAACAACAAAGTCTCCAATGGAGACGTTACTGGGCCCGCTCGAGCAAATCGACGATCAACGGGAGGGCCTTTACCTTTATATATACAAGTCAATCACCATAGTACATCATATCGACACATGGAAAATATAAATATTATATTACATATCACAAATTTTTAAAAACATAGATCAAATATTGCTGAAATATAATATGCAGTAATAAAACCTCCAGAATAGCCAAAGCAATTCTAGGAAAAAGGATTTGATGCTTTTCTCCCCTGAGTTTTAAACTACACTATTAAGCTGTAGTAATTAAAACAATGTGGTACTGGACTTAGGACAGACTTCAAGACAAAGGATTGGAATTGAGAGTCCAGAGAAAGTCATCACGCAAAATGATAACTAATCTTTGATAAAGAATCAAACAGTGTGAAGTAGATAAAGTAAAGCCTCTTCAAAAAATGATACTGGGGAAACTAGTTGGTCACATGTAAAAATATAATCTCAGATTTTTCCAAAAAGGGCTTAAAAATCAATTTTTGATTTTTATCAAAAAATTATCTGACACTGAATCCAGAGGTGTTTTTGATGATTCTATGCTATTGTCCAAGCAAACAAGCAAAGATAGACAAAGAGGACTGCATCAAAGTACAAAGATTCTTAGCCACAAATGAAATTATGCTTATTCCCTTTTCATTTTCTTCCAATTTTAGTTCTTCCAACTGTATCTAATAGAGGAAATTTGAAGTTTCTCAACTTGTTGAACTTTGTGAAATTTGATAACTATATTCCTCTATTTCAATGACTTTCTTCTCTGTCATTTGTACTTATTAAAATTTTGTGGTATCTTCTATCAGAAGGTTAAGAAAGTAACTCTTAACATTATCTTACTGTTATCTTAACAATAGTGTTACATCTTTTCATCAATAGTTAATTAATATCTGAGATAATTTATGATTTTAGAATGGTAGCATTATTACCTGTATAGATTAATCTATTTTAAAGCATTTTACATACTACAAATACGATATTATGAATATAGAAAATGGTTCATCATAAAAGTTTTTGAGAAGGGGCTGGAGAGATAGCATAGCAGGTAGGGCATTTGCCTTGCATGTGTCTGACCAGGGTTCGATTCCCAGCATCCAATCTGGTCCCCTGAGCACCGCCAGGAGTAACTCCTGAGTGCAGAGTAACCCCTGTGCATTACCAGGTATGACCCAAAAAGCAAAAAAAAAAAAAAAAAACCCAAGTTTTTGAGGAGTTTGGAATTTAGTTTTAAATAAAATCCTTTATGGTAGTTATTGCTAGAATCAACATTTTATATAGAAGAAAACTTAACCAAAGAAAGATTAAATGACTTATCTTGAGTAATAAATATATATAATGATTATCTCTGGCACATAGACCCATGTTCACTTTCACTTTGTTTTCTTTTTATTACCACAATGACTTTTTTGAAGTAAAAAATATATAAAAGGAGCAATGTGCCAGAATAGTGCATATATAAAATCAAATATTACTACTACTAATAAGATATACTGTTATATGAAAATAAGAACATGTTGACATTATTGTATTGGCATAAGTTTTGAAATAATCCATTTATTTTGGATATTTGGATTTATTTTGGAAAGTATCATGCTAAGCGAAATGAGTCAGAAAGAGAGGGATAGACATAGAAAGATTGCATGCATCTGGGGGATATAAAGTAACAAAGTATGAGATTAATACCCAAGAATAGCTGAGATCAGCACCAGGAGGATTACTCCATAACTTAGAGGCCAGCCGGGTATCCTAGAGGAAAGGGCAGTTCAGATAGAGAAGGGAGCACCAAATAAACGATGTTTGGAGGATCCTCCCAGGAGGGGAGATGCATGTCGAAAGTAGATTATGGACTGAACATGTTTGCCACTCAATGCCTCTTTTGCAGACCACAACACCCAAAAGGAGAGAGAGAACACAGGGGATTGCCCTGCCACAGAGACAGGGGGGATGGGGGGATGGGGGTGGGAGGGATATTATCCATGGTGGTGGAAAATGGGCACTGGTGGAGGGATGGGTATCTGATCATTGTATAATTGAAACCAAAGCACAAAAAATTGTAAATCTACAACTTTAAAAAAAAAGAAAATACAATAAAGGGGGGAAAAAAAAAAGGAAAAAAAAAAAAGAAAAAATCCATTTATTTTGGATATTAGTGCATTGTTATTCAAAAAATAACAACAGATGTATATTTTCTTTAAAAACATTGAAGATTTTCCATTATAAGGTGCTAAGATGTTGGTACACAAACCACTCATAAATAAAGTAGCTCTCTCTAAAAATTATGGAAGATGATTTATATTTTCATAATGTTAAATATATAATTATAGTTTAGTAATAAAACTTTCGACCTATAGCTGGTATTAGTAAAAACATGAGGTCAACTGCTATGTATACCTTTAGTAAGAAAGTAGCATGGCTTTAGATTATATTTTCATAAGTAACAAATTTGTTCCCCTTTACTTAAATCCTAATAATACTAAAACAATACTTTTATATCTATTTCTTAGAAAAAGTGAATGAAGTTAAGAAAGTTAAAATCATTTAAGAAATACTTAAAGGTATTTATAAATGCTAAGTGATAATACCAAACTTAGCAGCATAATGTTTAAAAAGGTCAGATTTAAAATCATGAAACACATTATGTATATCATAGTTCCCATAATATTTAATGGGTTTAAAATAACTGACAATTTTATGGAAAAAAAAAGGTTGTTTTATTTTTTCTGGTCAGAGAGATAGTTTAAGAGTTTAAAAGCGTGGTCTTCACGTGTGATCAATTACTAGTTTAATGCCTGTCAGTACAAATCACTATTCCCAGTACAAGTCCTCCCAACGTCCTTGGAAGTGATTCTAATTTCCCAAAAGAACTCCTAAGATAACCTTGTTTTTTTCCCAAAACAACTAAGTCAAAGTAATTCTATGTTAAAAGACCCTAGCATTGAATTCTACGGTTTAATTAGCTTGCTATATGTGGAAGATGTCCACAGATCCTATCTTAGCACTGCTAATGAGGTTTTCCTTTTAAGAAAAACAAATATTTTATTGGGATCAGAGAGATAGTACATTGAGTAGAACCCTTGTTTTGCCTGTAATAGACCAGGTTTTGATCCCCGATACCACATGTGGTCCTCAGCAACATCCAGAGTGATCCCAGCACACAAAGCCAGGAGTAAGCCCTGAGCACCACTGGAGATGACCAAAATGACCCCAAAATAAAATGATTTTATTGATAATTTTGAAGATTTTATAGCACCATTTTAAGAACAATGGGACATGCCATTACTTATATTTAAAACACTTGATAATATGAAATCTCTATTATATTTGGAGATTAAGTTTTATTGAATAAATTAGAAAAATTTAAATATAATTATTTTCTTTATAAAATAATTTACTAGATCAGTAAAATTTATATTACATATTGTAATTATTTTCTTTTCATCAATTTATCTTTATAATCTTATTAAAAATGATTTTAGGGTAGCACTTAACTAATTGCAGGGGATCTATAAAGCATAACGTAGTGTGCCGTGAAGAATCTTGTCCAGTATCATTTTTTTCATAAAAATAATTTTACGTTTAGTATTTACAATAAAAAAGATTGAAAAATAGGAAATATAGAACAGATGATTCCTGTAAGCTATTTGAAATATTATAAAAACATTATAAAACATAATAAACATAAAGTTCTATAAAGAAGACCACACCTTCTACAAGATCTTTGTCGGTGCTTTTAATGCGAAGATAGGACCTAGAAGATCAGCCAAAGAACTCCACATTGGGACCAATGGCCGAGAATGGAATGAACAGGGTGACAGACTGTCTGAGTTCATCATGTCAACCAAGACCATCCATGGTAACTCACAGTTTCAGAAGGCTGAATCTAATCGTTGGACATGGGAGTCTCCTGATGGACGGTTTGACAACGAAATTGACCTCCAAATGCAACAGTTATGTGTACATAGGTCGAGAAGTCAACATGACGAATGACCTGGCACCTGAGTTGTGCAGGAGGGGCTTGGAACATCTTCAAGAGCATTGACGAAATAGGTAAGAGGACAAAGAACCTCCAGCTCCAAGCACATCTCTTTGATTCCACTGTTCTTCCTGCATTAACATATGCCTCAGAGACTTGGGCCCTACGAAAACAGGATGAGAATGCTATTCAGGTCTCTCAAAGAGAAATTGAAAGAGCTATGCTTGGAGTATCACACTTCACTCAAATGAGAGAAAGAATCTGGAGTGCCAACTCCATCAGCGCTCGAGAATCAGGGACGCTGTCTCGTTTGCCAAGGCATCGAAAATCAGACATGTAATGAGATTTAGAGACGACCGCTGGACTAGAGCCATTACCAACTGGATTCCACGGGACGTCAAAAGATCGTGTGGACGCCTACCTACGAGATGGTCAGACTTCTTCGTCAAGAGCCTGAACGATCGTTTTGAGGCTTTTCATATTCCTAGAAGGAACGGATGCCACTGGGCTATGCTAGCACGCAACAGGTACAAATGGAGACATTACTGGCACCAGATCGAGCAAATCGATGAGTAACAGGATATCAAGTTATCAAGTGATTTGAAACATTCAATTAGAAGTGTTTGTATGGAGAAGAAAACCATTAAAGCAGATAAGATTTTATATACCACATATGTTTTCACATAATATGGTGTTGTCACAATACTAAAACAGAAGCAAAGTAAGACTAATTTGAGGATAATTATTTGCGTCACACCCAGTTGTGCTCATGGCTACTCCTAACTCTATTCTCAGATCTAACTCCTAGTGGTGCTTTGAATAGCCTGTGATCTTACTAGGATAGCCTGAGTGCAAAGCACCTGTGAAAGTCCAGTACTATCTTTTTTGTTCAAGACAATGTCCTTAAAAAATGATATGGAAGCAGCATTGAATTTCAAGTCTATTTATACATGCTTTGTAAACAGCACATCTATTGATGCCATCTGTATCTCTCTTATCTATAAAATAATATTTCCATATATATTTGGTTAAGAAACAGAAAGTAGCAATCTCTTTACAATATACACATTTACCACTTTATTAGCTGTAGACTCATACAATATTTATTAAGGCTGGAAACTGGGAAGAAGTTCAGGAGGGCTGCTTTCAGGGAATGAGAGAGCAGAGGGTTGAGGGGTGTTACTCTGCATCTCTCAGAAACACAGGGGGTGTTACTGAGAGACGCAGAGGTGAATATAATCAACTGCCCCTGGAAGCCAAAATAAAACATTTTCGTTTTTGATAAATGCTTCACTATTTTTTTTACTTCTTTATGATTGCAAATTTTGGCCACCACTTCATGATTAAGTTTTCTTTTAAAAAATGTCAGTCATTCTTAAAATATTTGGGAAAAGTAGCATCACCTCTTCATCTGAAAATCTGTAAGATCTCTCTTCTGTATATTTCCACTTTAATCTCCCTGGGCTACTTCCTTTAGACTGTGTAAGTCTGATATATCGACATGAATATATCCCTTGGCATGAATAATAATTAGTAGAAAAGATTTGTGAATACTTGTAGAATTTTCATCTTTTAATAAAAAATTGAATTATCAAAATGTACTCGGTATTACACTCCTTTAAATGCAGTTATTTGATATCATATAACAGCTGTAGTTTTAAATGACTATTCATACTGGTATTAAGAAGCTAATGTTACTTGTTAATGACAAGCACTTTTCTCCTTTGTTTGTTTTGAGGGTATACTCAATGCACACTGCTCGTATGGATTGTAGGGGGCTGGGGTTTGTGGTGCCAGGGATCAAACCTCTGTTGGTTCCATGCAAGCTTTCCCATAAAATGTTTATGATTATGTCTCATACTGTTTCAGTAAATTATACATTATATGGTTTGATTATTGTTTACACTATTTAAAATTGAATACCTGAATGTTTTTAAAATCATGCACCCGTATCCCTTTACATTTCCTAAGTCTAAGATAAAATGTTCCTTTTTCCCTAGCTTTATGCTTATCTTTCCATTCTATTCATAACCTAGCTCCTTTCAAAAGTTGACTGACAGTTCATATTTACTGAAATTAAAGTTCTCACTGTTGAAGGAGATATAAATACATTTACATATGTCCTAATTCCCACTAAGGGAACAGATGGATGGGGAGATAGCAGAGTAACTTGCATTTAGCTAACAATCAATGTCATTCGTGTAAACTAACTGTAGACTAAACATAGCCCATCTCATCTGATTTCATTTTGAGTTCACTGCCTCATACATATATATCATTCATCCATGAAGATTAAGTGTGGCCTTTTACAATCACATTTGGAAAATGGGTAGATGAGAAATAAAGCCTACAGTATTAAAAATGCTGTTACAGAACCCATTTGTCAACCAAAATATATGATTCTTGTGTATCAATCTGTCAGCATAACTTTCCTAGTGGGCTTACAACTTCACTCATCTATCTTTATCTGCTCTGAAACTTCATGTTGTATTAGTTCTATAGCACAGTAAAACAAATGGATACTTTATGGCTTCAATTGAAAATAAATGTTTCATGGGGAACATTTTTCTTTTCACTGAACCAGCAGAAATATAAGCATATGATTACTTTTCTCTGTGACCACAAGAGAGGGAGAGAGAGAGTGAGAGAGAGAGACAGAGACAGAGACAGACAGAGATAGAGAATAAAAATTCTCCAAAGGTCAGTTTGGTTACAATTCAAGAGATTACACTACTGTCAGCTTTTTTCCCCCTATTTCTTTAAGTTGTGCTTCCAGGAGGTCACATTCAGGGTTATAGACCATATGAGTGTTTGCTTACACACATTTGGTTGCAGTGTACAAAATATCTTATAATTTATTGTGGTGCCAGAGCAAACAGATTGCAATGTTGTTGGGACACCACTCAGTATGTGTGGTAGTGCCTGGAATTGAATTTGTGACCTTAACCTGCACGCACACACCTACCTCTGAATTGCATCACAGTTCCTGCATTGCTAAGGTAAATTTTTCTTGGTATGGTATTACTCCAGCTAACACCAAGAATGAGCATTATAAAATGACAGAAATGTGTACTGTTACCATATGTTTGAAGATGCAAAATAGCAGTAGGTGTTTGTAGAATCATTTTTCTTGATAATTATTTGAGAGTTTATTTGAATCTAATTTCTCTTTTGCATTTAAACTAAGTTTTCCTTTGCATATTCAGTTAAATGCATTTTAATTTACTCTTTTGGGTATTATAAAATTTTAATTAGTGTTCAGTAAAATGCTTATGGATGAATGAATGTACTGCGGAAGATCTTTTGTAATGATTAAAATACCTAGTGAGAGTATTTTTATCATTTTATTGTACTATGTCATATATTATTTATTGTAATAAACATCTACAGAAGACATTAATTCTTCCTCTGTGAAACAATTATGTAATTTAAAATATATATTGCTTATGAATTCAATACTCATCTCTTCATTAATCATGGTTCTAATTTCCACTTTTTTTGCATTGAATTATTTATACTTATTCTTCATGCTGATCCTGATTTTATGGCCCTTTAGGTTAACAAATATCCATTATCCCAGAGAATAATTTTGCACCCTCTATCCTTATAACCTTCTTTATATAGAGTCCATAATATCTTTATTTTGTTTACAATGGAATATTTGAATTTTTTTTAATTTTTCCATAATACTATAGCTTTTAGCACAGCGGGTAGGGCGTTCGCCTTACAAGCGGCCAACATGGCCGACCCGAGTTCGATTCCTCCGCCTCTCTCGGAGAGCCCGGCAAGCTACCGAGAGTATTCGATATGCCAGACACAGTAACAACAAAGTCTCCAGTGGAGACGTTACTGGGCCCGCTCGAGCAAATCGACGATCAACGGGAGGGCCTTTACCTTTACCTTTACCTACTATAGCTTTTGGGCTGGAGCGATAGCACAGCGGTAGGGCATTTGCCTTGCACACAGCCAGCCTGGCTGAGCCAGGTTCAATTCCTCTGCCCCTCTTGGAGAGCCTGGCAAGCTACCAAGAGTATTCAATATGCCAAACACAGTAACAAGAAGTCTCACAATGGAGACGTTACTGGGCCCGCTCTAGCAAATTGATGAACAATGGGAGGACAGTGACCGTGACTATAACTTTTCAGTAATTTCTATACAAAAAATCAAGAATCATAAGATATATCCAGTTCTCTTCTTTACCTCCTAGAAAAGGGTACATATATCAACTATAGTCACTTGATATCAGACTAGATTCTCTAAGGCAAAAAATAGCATTAAGAACCTTATATCACTGGCATAGGAGAGACAACACTTAACTCCTCTACAGGAAATATTTTTAAAATGATAAAAAGGAGTAATTATGATTACTATTGGACATTTCAATGAGTTGAGGAACTGAATAAAACAACAGAACCACAAAACCAAGTGCCACAAGTCATACATTTAAAGGAACAACAGAAGCTTTTTTTCTGTTTTTTTTTTTTTTTGGTTTTAGAAACAAAGTTATATTGTTCTCTTAGTTTGCTTGAAGCTTTTGTTATTTCATAGAAAATATTTAAGGATCTGAGAATTTAGAAGATAATTGATCTCCAAACAGATATAATATCTTAAAGAGTCTTCCAAAATTAACAAATTTTTAAGTGTTTACAGTTAATATGACTGGGCTACTACACTGATGAACAGTGAAAACAACTGGACTTGCTAGGTCATACATTGTACAATTTAGGATCTAGGTCAAATCTACTCAGTAGAAGAGTTTTCCCAGGCCCTTTGTATGGTAAGGCAATAAAAAAAATTACATCATATATTTATGCTCTACATGACATAAAAAGACTGGTGATTAAACTTCAATTTATATTGTAATTTAAATTAGAGAAACCTTTTCTAGTGATTTCTTTTAAACTCTCTACAACAGAAATATACCTGGAAATCTCATCATACAATGTAGTCTGAACTGCAGAAAAATATAAAAGAATATAAATAACAATAAAAAGTCATCAAAAGGAGAAAATTAAGAAATTTTTTGATTTATATCTATGAGTCTCTAAAGTATACTAGAGAATAATTCTCCATCTATATTCTATATTAATGGCTGTAGAAAACTTTCATTC
Source organism: Sorex fumeus (assembly GCF_029834395.1). Classification (NCBI taxonomy): domain Eukaryota; kingdom Metazoa; phylum Chordata; class Mammalia; order Eulipotyphla; family Soricidae; genus Sorex; species Sorex fumeus. The sequence continues at coordinate 57,994,692 of NW_026606065.1, forward strand.
TGGGTTGCTGAAAAAAAAAACAGAATTGCCCTTGGTTGAGTGAAAGCACCATTCTAAATAATACAGAATTGTTTGCTGTTAATTTTCATGAAGAAAACTTTCCTTAAGATAGAAGTTAACTTGGCTTATTTACAGCTCAATATGAATTATTGAAGGTTTCTAAACCTGTAGTTCCTCTTTTTAATTCAACCCTCTAGTGGATACAGCATGTGTCCAGTTTCTTTTGAATGTTTGTGGGGGGGGGGGGGTAACTTGAGGGTCAAGGTAGACCAGAATGAATATAAATCTCAAGAAGCCTTCAGTGCCTTGGCCAAAGGTTACCCTATCTTCTGAAATCTCCATGAGAATTCAGCAATCTAATAGGTAAGGAACGTTTTGGAACTTTTGTGGACCTGTCCTTAAGTAGAAAGCTCATGAAAAAATGGAATATGTCTTAGCAATTATCATCATTTTGTGGCAGAGACAGAGTGTAGAAGACAAAAAATTTTCAAAATGTAAAAAGAAAGCTTCAAATGACTAAAATGATATTTATTATCATTCATAACAAATTGCTAATAATTTTGCTATATATACAAAATTTGTTTTATTGTGAAAATAATAGATCATCTGGGAGTTCTTGTATTTTTGTGAAATGTTCATAATTTTTTTCCCTCTGAACCAAAAGTAAGATAAATTAGTATTTATTAGAGAGTGGGTGCAGAGGGATGGTGGGCTGTCTTGGGGCTGATCAGAAGACCCTGGAGCCTCTCCGCCAGTTCTCTACCTGCTAAAGCAGTGGTCCAAAATAAAGCCTTGAATATGTGTTCCTTTCAGACACTGTGGTGCCAGGGATTCCTCATGACCTTCATTCTTGGTGGTCACTAGATCTATGCTTGGTGGTTCATTGAGATTCTTAGGGCTACATTCAGCAATGCTTGAAGACCCTGTTGTGGTGGAGATGGAATTGAGATTTGCCACCTTCAAGGCAGGAAATTTAAACCTCTGACCCTAATTTTCTTTTTTTTTTTCATAGGGTCACACTGTTTGCGGGACACAGTACTACATTCGACTGTGCCAGAGTACTGAGATGCAGCACAGGACCTTGCTCATGTCAGGCATGCGCTCTACCACTCGAGCTTTCTCCCTGACTCCTCTTTTTTTATTTAATTTATAGTCCTTCTTTTTTTGAATATTTCTTCTCAGAAAAAATATCCATGTCTTCCCTAAATATTATCTTAGGAGAAATACATGGAAAACAGGCTATCTACAGTAAATAAAACTGATGGAAAAGCTTTGTTAATGAAAGTGTCCTGAGTTTTTGAACAAATGCTCCTTCTGTACTTAGTAGATTCCTAGTTCTCTAATTTCCCCTGTTCTTATCCATCTTGAGTTTGTCCTCCCAGTGGGACAAAATACAGAAATGGTCCCAGCATAGTTTGAGATTATGTTTCCCACATTTTTAATGGCATTACATCAGAATTTTGTGTAAGAGATTCTACTTCAAATAGATTTGAATATCTGGTATTGGGTCAATACTGAAAGCAAGCAACTTAATCCCTGTTCTGGCAACAATTTTAAAACAATCTGGCTAGAAAAGTATAGGGATTAAGTTGCTTGTTTTGAAGTTTCCTGACTCTGGCTTGATCCCTGTTACCACATATTGTGTCCCAAGTACCTCTGGGAGTGAGCACTGAACACAGAACCAGAAGAAAGTTCTGAGTAACGCTGCTGTGCGGTGCAACCACACCCCTCCCCATTAAAAAATAATTCAAAAAGAGACAAAAAAATCATTTGAAGAAAGGAGTGATATCAGATGTTTTTTAGGATTATATTTATTTGAAAGCTCATAATCTGAAGCTTGAACAGCATACACACTGAATAATGTTAAAGTAGGATTCCAATCTAAAGAAATCTAAATAAATGATAGTAAACATTAAATTAAACAAACCTGACCTAAGTATTTTAAGTGTTGTGTGTGTGTGTGTGTATGTGTGTGTGTGACAGAGAGAGAGACAGAAAGAAAGAGTGCAAGAGAGAAGGAGCATGAATAGAGAGCTCTTTAAGTGAACTAATATAATTGTTAAGAAAAAAATTATTTTTTGCTGAATGAAATACATTTGTAAATATAGATTACCTTTGTAGAATACAAATGTTTGTTTTGAAGAAGCATGAAGTATTAAAGAGATTTGGTTAGAACTTTTTTTTCAAATTTTTGCTCAAAAATTTATACCAATTATGCATTTTCCTCAAAATGTTATTGATCAAGAATACAAATATTTAATTCTGTTAATTTAAGCATTTTATATCCTGTATTCATGGATTATATTGGTACTTTAACAGCTAGTACTGCAAAGTAGAGATCATTAAGAACAAAGACTCTCAGAAGGAACGAGATACTGATCAATGAGAACAAGCTTCTATTGAGGAAAATAAATCAACAACGCTTACTGGCACTAACTTACATGTATTCGTTATGATCAGAAAATACTCATCTATATGGTCATCGTCTTCTAGTAATTTGGAGTGATATTTTAATTCACTGATGAATCTTAAAAATCAATCAACCAGAAACTATTTTTAGCATCTCAGAGATATCCATGGCAAAATATTGGAATGATGCATTTGACAGCACAAAACTATAAGGACTTGATGAAACTTTAGAATAAAACTCTAGCTGCTCTTTTAATTTTCATAATGATCTACTATGACCAGAACATGATTCTCTTTTAGATGAATTCAGTTCTATCTTATTTTCTTGCTTACTTATATTAATGTCTCACTGGAAATATTATGGCTGTGTGTGTGTTTAGGTGTGTACATGCATGTGTGTGAATTTGCAACCACAAGTTGCATGCAATTATAATCACAAATTTTACATTGCTGATACCTGTATAATGAAAACAAAAGCACTCAGACAGAGTAAAATGCCAAAGAATTAAACTTCTAAATATTTTCAATTTACACCAACAAGACTTGTTGGCATTAATAGAATTCACAGTACCTGGAGATAGAAAGTTTGTGTTTTTTTTTTTAATCTTTACAAAGCCTTAAAATCTTTTGTAAATTAAATTTAACTGATAAGTAATGACATGTTCTATGACTAATAGAACACATGTATGTTCTAACTTTTATATGTTTTAAAAATGTATTTCAATAAATTGCAGCATAGTGACTTCATAGTGTTATCTAAAATCAAAATTTGGGGGCCACCCTCATGGGATCCCAGGGACTAGTCCTGACTCTGAGCTTGGGAATACTCTTGGAAATTTTGGGGGAAAAATACACAATTAGACATTGAATCAACTTCAGCTACAAGCAAGGCAATAGTTTTAACTCCTATATCATCTCCTTAGTCTCTAAAATATGTCTAATAAGTCACAGTATACATCAGCTTTTTGTTATGATGCTGATACTAAATAGTGAATCATATTAAATTATGTAAATAGGCTGGAGAGATAGTAAAGCGAGTTAAGTGCTTGACTTGCACAAGCCAGTTTTTATTTCAGCACCCCATATGGTCCTCAAGAAGCACCAGAAGTGCTTCAGCATACAACACTCAGCACAGCTGGGTATGGCCCGAGAAACAAACAAAAAATAATAAACTATAAAAATAATCTATGAAGCTTCATGTGGAATTCTCATATACAGAATATAGGTTTATTCAATCACCAAAAGGAATTAGGACATATGTGAATATATTAAAAAGTATCTCGCCTGCACGGCAGAGCCTGGCAAGCTACCCGTGATGTACTTGATATGCCAAACACAGTAACAACAAAGTCTCCAATGGAGACGTTACTGGGCCCGCTTGAGCAAATCGATGAACAACGGGAGGACAGTGATATCAGATAACTTTATGATGGGCTGGAGTGATAGCACAGAGGTAAGGCATTCGCCTTGCGAGCAGCCAGCCCGGCAGAGCCGGGTTCAATTCCTCCACCTCTGTCGGAGAGCCCGGCAAGCTACCAAGAGTATCTTGCCTGCACGGCAGAGCCTGGAAAGCTCCCTGTGACGTATTCGATATGCCAAACACAGTAACAATTCTCAAAATGGAGATGTTACTGGGCCCGCTCGAGGAAATCGATGAACAACGGGAGGACAGTGACAGTGAACTTTATGATGTGCATTGTGACTTTAAGAAATAGGTAGATTTTATAAGAATAAGATAAAAACAAAAGTTATTCAATAGGTATGTATGTTAATACATTTATAAGCACAAATTAATCATTATATTTCTGATAAAATGTATTTTACTAGATAAATGATATTGACATTATGCTAAATATAATTCTATACTTACATTTCAGTGATACGAAATTTCTTTTTCTTTTTATTTATTGTGTTGCAGTTTATGTGCACATTCAAATTAAAATATTTTAATAGTTTCATGTTGAGGCTGGACTGAGCTGTCAGGGTGAGCCCATGTTGACTGCACCACACAATGGGTAGGAACATAGGGACCCATGGAAATGGTGTCCTGACAAGTTTGGATGAGGCTGAACATTTTTCCCCTTCAAACTGCCTTCAGTAAGTAATTTCAGTGTATTATAAGGGGCAGTTTTCCTTTTCTCACAGAAGCCTGGCTGGTCTTTGACATGCAGATCTCAGGTGCTAGCCAGGGCTAATCTTTGGGATGTAGATTCCAGGCTCTTGACAAAGTCTTTGGGATGCAAATCCAAATATTTGTAGCCCAAGAAAGGTTTCAGTTTCGGTTTTGTATCTACTTTGTGGAAGCCAAAATTACTGGCCTACTGACTCAAGGAAACAATGTGTTTTGCTGCCTCAGCTTTCTTTCTGATGACATCAGATTTCCTTTTGATGACATCAATGTATTGTGCCCTTTAGAGGTACTGATGTAGGCAGGTAGATAGGGAAAGGCCCTTTGCAATGGAAGAAGAATTCTAGGAATGACCCAACTTGTGGATACAGAAAACAAAGGCCTGATAAGACCATCAGCAGACCCTCAGGACATAGGCCTCCCCATGAAATTCCTCTTTTTGGACCTCCCTGGTAACCTCCTTAGCAACGAACTTTTACCTGGAAAGAAGCCCCACGTGGGGGCAGGTTGGAGAAACCCTACAAAGGCCACCTGGAACAAAGGAAGGGCGTGCATATGCTGCCTGAGCCCATGAGCTGCTTGCGCCCACGTGGCCGAGCACATGTGTCGCCCGCATCTCCCCTCTTGAGATGTGTACTTTCATGCTTTCGTGTCTAACTTTAGTCTCTCACTCTCTCTCTCCCTCCATACCTAAAAATCCTCCAAATAAAATCTATTTACTTCACTGCTTGTCTACTCCCGAAATTCCTTTCTGCGAGGTGAGACAAGAACCCAGCAACCCTGGGCCCGAGTGGCAGAGGCGGGTGGGGAGAAAGTGACTGTCTTTCTCCTCCCCGCTTCACATAAGTCACCCGTGGGGCCCACCAACATCAGTACCATGATCAATAAAAGGAGATTTAGGGGCTCTCTACCTTTGTCAGAGGTCTGAGAGAACCTGGGCCCTCCATGACATAAATTTCTTTTGCATTCCTTGTCTCAGCGCCTCTGACTGAACTAACGTTCACTCAACAGTTTCATATTTTGCCAACATTTTTCTGGGAATTAAATTTGCATGAAGGAGTTACAAATGTATATTCTGAAATTATTCTTAAGAAGCAGGTCCTAAAGTTAATGAAATTTAGTGTTATAAAATTATAGTCTTAAATTGGATGCAAAAGTTTGTCCTAGAATGATGAGCTCATTGGGTGACCTTGGAAAAATAACTTAATTGGTATTTTCTAGTCTTTATCACTAGTAAGATGTGGCTATCTATTCTAATTTATTAAAACTTTTATTGTTTTGCTATAAATAATGAATGGGTATCAAATACTTAATGCTTTCCTAAACTATAATTTGAATATATGAACAGTTCAGCAGCAGTTCATTACCCTATCTTAAAATACATTTGCATTATACAAAAGTAGTAAGCTGATAAGAAAAAAGGCAATTCTACCTTCCACCTACCCTGCAAATTCTTCTATCCTTTGAATATAAATCACCCATGGAGCACCCTGTCAAGAAAACCAAAGATAATATGTCAACCTGATTAAAGTTTCTTTCATCTATGACTAGGTATAAAACTGATTCCTTTTTATAGGAATACATATGGGTTATTTAACCTCCAGTGAATTCCAGCAAGTAGATTTACCTATAAATATTTTAATATAGGCATCATGCAGTGCTTAGGTCTGAACTCAGGCCCTCCTACAGACTATGCAGTTACTCTACTATGAACACTTTGCTCATCATAGCAAAGATTTAAAAGATACTGATGTTTTGGCATGATTTCAAATTTCTTTTGCCTCAAAAGCAGGCATCTTTATAAATCTCCTTACATACTTTCTTTATATATCTCTGTATATATAGACCAAACTCCCCCAAATTTGCCTTGCAATTATCTCTTAGTCATTTTGATTTGTAATGATCTTGTAATTACCTACTTTAATTTGTTTGAATCTACACAGATCCAAAACTATGCTATTTAAACTGACTTCTAAAATCAACTAATTTTATTTTCTATATAGTCTATATGATGTTAACAATCTTAAACATATTTATATTGAGTTTTGACTATGAAATCATTTTCTAAGTTTTTAAAATTATCAATGAATGGAAGTTTATAAACTTTGTATTGTATTTTCTTTGCTCACTGTTAGATTATTAACTGACCAATAATCTCAAGGATGAAGCAGATTCTCTTTCTTGCTTATAATTTAGAGTTAAAACACTTGGATGCTTACTTACAATAATTGATCTAGCTAGCATAAAGAAACATTTTCTAATTTTTGGTTGGTTTGTTTTGTGGACCACACACAGCAGTGCTCAGGTCCTGCTGTCAGTTCAATTCTTGAGGGTTGTTCCTTAGTCAGTCCTTGGAGTACAAAGATGTGACAAGGAGAGACTTTGTATCCTTGTATAAAACATGCATACAGCACTGTGACCTATTTTGGTAATCCAGGTCTAATAAAAACTTACCTCTTTGATATGTTGTAGCTTTTCTTTCAGTGCTTCAGACATAGAAAATTTGGTTTGACTGTTATGTTTCTGTGTGCTTCTATAATAAATCCATAAAATACGGTCTTGAACAGACTCAAGGTTTTGAGTAACCTTTATTTTTATATACTAATACAAAATAGAACATTTATTAAGCAAATTGAATGAGAAACAGCCATTCTTAATAAAATTACCAAAAAACATTCAAATTTGCTACATGTATGACAATTACCAACATCCTATGAAAAAACTATTTCATGTTTCTCATATTATCATTGTATATACATAGCAATTCTGTACAAATAAATATGTATATACTTATAAATGCTTGAATTAAGAAATAACTTTTAGTTTGTCATGGGGGGTGGGGCACACCAGTGCTCAGGGTTAATCCTGGCTCTGCTCTCAGGGATTATTTCTGGAGTTGTTCAGGGGACCAGTTGTGGTGCTAGGATCAAACCATGGTTGAGTTGTGTAAGGCAAGTACACTAAACATTGTACTCTTGCCTCAGCCACAAGGAATAATATTTGTATCTAATTGAAGATGGCAGAAAGTTATTACATAACTTAGATGAGGGTAAAGTTATTTATAATGTGAATGAATATGAATGATTATGCAATTAAGCATTGCTGCACTAGGAAATAAGGAGGGCTCACAGCCGTTAGACAGATGACAACAAAATTAGAAATAAGACACAGGTGTCCAAACTTTTTTTTTTCAGTTTTGCATAGCCGCGATCATTCCTAGTCATATGAGTCTCTATGTACATCTGTGCTGGCATAAGCTACTATTTCCTATTTTCAGAGGGTTATGAAAAAAATTCCAAATCTATATTAATGCAAGCATTTTCTGATGCATCAGTGCAAGAAACAGATCTCTGATGCCTTTGTGAGAAAGGCAGTGTGCAAAACTCAAAATTGGCATGCCCCGAGTTCAAGCATCTGAGGAAAACTTTGTTCTTTGTCTATGTAGTTCTCTGGCCAACATCAGAAGCTTGATCCCCCTGTGGCCCAATTAACTGTGCATTGTTTTATAGCTCCTGGTGGTGCAATTCGTTGGATTCTTTTTAGGATCACATCTTTATTTAGACATTTAAAGAAGATCTATCTTATAAAAAGAGAGTTTTCAGTTTTAGAAACAAATTACTTTTTAAATAAAATACTTTTCTATTAAAATAAATGCAGCAGATATGTTATTATGCAGTGACTACAGAAGGATGAAAGTGTTCTAAACTAAGTCATTGTAATATTTGGAATTACATGTGTAAATTTTAGATTGTTCTCTCTCATCTTTTAATTTGTCTCTGGAACATATGATGACCAAAGGAGCCTGAATATGAAAACTAAATATTCATTTCATGTACATCAGAATGTGACATCTGAACTTTATATAGAAAAAAATATTATTCATTGCTATCAATGTATTTTTATCTTCTATAGAATTGAAAAACATTATTATAATATTTCTATCATATATAATTAAGCTAAGAAACCTTAGAAAATACTAACACTAAATTTTGTTACATAAATAAAAATACTGGAAGACGGGGGATCTGGGTGGAGAAGGCCCAGTCCCGATCAGAGCAGGCTTGGAAATCTCAGCCCCGGGACGTGCATGCCTGGGTTCTTCTGCCTGTTCCTTCATGCATGAGGCTTGTCCGGACATGTGGAGAGTGGTCTCAACATGGCTGTGGCTGGTTCTGGAGGTCTTCAGTTGCTGGGGCTCTGCTCGGGACAGGGAGGGAAACTCAACCCGCCCCCTCCAAGGGGCTTCCCTGAGGACAGCCAGACGCGGGGGCAGGAGACTCTGCCAGAGATTCTCATTCAACAAAATACAGCAGGCCAGAAATAGAGCTGGCGCCAGGTGGTCCCATCGAGGGCTAAGACCCAGAGACTATGAAACCCAGCTTCCGGAAGCCGATATTTTATTATCTCATTTTTACTTTGGAGAACCTGGCAGGCTACCGAAAGTATCCTGCACACACGGCAGATTCTGGCAAACTTCCTGTGTAGTACTCAATATGCCAAATAGTAGTAACGATGATGGGTCTTATTCTCCTAGCTCTGAAAGAGCATTGAATATGGCTCTTTTAAAATCTCAGGGCTAGGACAAAGGAGGCGTTATTGGTGCCTGCTCAAGGCAATCGACGAACAACAGGATGATCGTGATCGTGATTGTGAAATAAAAATAATTAGGAAAATTCACAAAATAATGACAGGTGCTTTTTCCAATAAAATGTGATATTAGAAAATATATTTCTCATGACATAAATTACAATTATGATCAAATAATATGTTTTGAAAAAGCCTTTTAATTGTTTCAGTAATGTCTTACTCATACTTTCCCTGTTTTTGAAATATTCACATCTATTGATTAATCTCTTATTAGAAAGTACATGGATATTATGGTGACTCTATGACTAATCCACATACATTTGGGGATAAAAAATAAATAAATTGGAAGATTCCCTTTTAAATATAATTGTCCTATAAAATAGCAAGATTCTAAGGATAAAAGAAAATGACTTACCTGTAATTTAGAGGTACAAAAATTACATAGACATATTTTTTTATATCTAAACCTAGTTTCAAGGTATAAATTCTTTGCTATTGGAAGGGGTGGGAGGAGACCTAAAAAAATGTTGGGACAGTGGTAGAGGGAAAGTTTTAGCGGAGCTGTGGGGTTATAACAAACACTGTGCATCTACAGCAGAGATATAAACACAATTGTAAGCCATGTTACTTCAACAATAATTTAAAGATACATTTTGACTATGTTTATACATTCTTATCTCATTCATTCAAATTATAAAATAAAGTCTGCTTCTCTTTGGGGAACTCTCGATGTTCTCATTTCTAAGGCTAATTATATTTTTTAATCTTGTGCATGCATTTTTGTAGTTATTTTAGGTTTGTTTTATTTTATCTTATATATATATATTACTTATATGCATTAGTTAAGTGATGCACATAAGTGATATATTACGTAGACATCCTAAAATAATATATATAACTGTATTAGGATCACTTATGTACTTAACCCTAATAATACAAATTCATTTGTTTTCTGGGCTGGAGCGATAGCACAGCGGGTAGGGCGTTCGCCTTACAAGCAGCCAACATGGCCGACCCGAGTTCGATTCCTCCACCCCTCTCGGAGAGCCCGGCAAGCTACCGAGAGTATTCGATATGCCAGACACAGTAACAACAAAGTCTCCAATGGAGACGTTACTGGGCCCGCTCGAGCAAATCGACGATCAACGGGAGGGCCTTTACCTTTACCTTATTTGTTTTCTAATCTAGTGCTTTTAGAGTTTGGGGATTCTATGCATGATAGATCCATTATATCTAATTTTATAAAAAAAAGTTAATTATTTCACAAACACTCCCACTTATTTTGGCTCTGGGCCTTTACAACCAAATGTTCTATATCCACTTTGTTCAGTGAAATGTTCTCAGAATGGTTTTGACACTGTGCATCTCACAATTTTTCTTATTGAAATTGCTCATATCTGGATCATTTTGCTGTTTGCTCCTGCAAGTCTTTGACATTTGTCAGCAGTAAAATTCTACATTGACTTATGTTCAGATCTTCACATTCTAAATATTGCAATTTACAACTGAATGCATCCTTTTTCTGAGCTATGTTATGATGTATTTAATATTTAAAGGAAATGAGGGACAGTCTAACAGATATGCATAATGCCTAGAAGTTTTTGAGTACTCTTGGATTACTAATATGCGTTTTTCAGAATTACAATTGGTTCTTTGAACAGTAAAGACTTAGTCACTAGATTTACATAAGGGTAGAATTCTTTTGGATCTTGTTCAGCATTACTTACACATTAAATTTGTCTCATACTGTTCTTCGTATTAAATTTCTTCTATTTGTAGGCATATTTTATTTCTTTCTCTTGGAAATGTAGAAGGGAAAAGTCCTCAGGGGAATTCCTTTCTTACCTTCTGCAGCTGATAAATAGCATTCTGAGAAGACAGTTACGAGAGAAGCATCACGCAAATAGGACTAACTTTTTTTCTCACTAAATTTCTAAATATAGGGAATAACAAAATTTCTGAAATAGGTTTCTTGTAAAATTTTATCAGGGACAGTGAATCCAGTCTCTGCAGGTGTTTGTATCTTTCATTTTTGAAAATCTGCCATGACATAAGCAAAATATTCACGATAATACGCATTGTGAGACTGACTATAGCACCTATATATTCTGATTTACCAATAATTCGTATAATAAAGTATGGTAGCAATAGTTTCTCTGTGTTCCTTTGGAGAGTTTAGGTATATTCTCTTGTTTTTCTTTATTTTATTCCTGCATTATTATAGTATTTAAGTTATTGAATAAAAGGTTAAATAACTTTTATTGGTTAATGATTAAATTATTGAGACTATTTAGCTTAAGTCTACAAAACTTACATGTATTTCGCACATTATATGGGTTCATTGAATTCCTTGGATTTGGATGCATTCTTTGTGCCTGTTTCAGATCCACTTGATAAATTTAATTCCATGATAGTTATTGATTGTTCCCAAGAGGTTTAACAACCTAGTTTGTAAAGAATCAAAATATCTTATGCTGATATTTCTTTCATAATAATACAAAAGTAATTTATGAAACATAAGGAGAATCATTTTAATTTTTGTTGCTCATGCTCATTTACCTTGCCACCTCTCACTTATGTTGAAAATAAAATCTGTTTTAAAGCCTGCATAAACCTTTCTCTGCACCATGTGCAGATTTACTAATATACAATTTACTAACATACAATTTTTCAGAGTTCAGATGATGTTTTTGAAATTGTGAATCTTTGTTTCACCATGTACATTTAATAAATCTACCAAGATTAATACCTAGTGATACATTGGTGGATACTTACAATTATGTAGATATTACAAAGATAGGGATTGCAACTTATTCACATCATAATTATTTAGTCAAGACTCAACCGAACAAGCCTCTTAATGGTAATGATACTAATGAGTTGATTGCTCAAACATTTCTGCTGGGCAGTCTTTGTTTAAATTGCCTTCCTTCTCTTCACTTTCTCTTTTCCCTCCTTTTTTATTCAGTTGTTTATTCCTCCAAATCTTCCTTCTCTCCCTCACTCAATATTGTGCCACAGAATCTAGAACTCTTTAATAAAGCATAACAAACTTTAAGATAGCCACTTCCCAATTCCTCTTCTGCACAGGCCAGATGAGCACCATTCTAATTTCTTCTTTTGTGAATATCATTATTCTAGGAACTTCCTATAAGTGGATTTTTGCAGTGTTTTCCCTTTTATGACTAGCTTAGCATCACACGGTATTTTTCTTGATTCTATTATCAGTGAAGAGGACAGAATTTTAAAATGCCTTAAACATATGCATGATAAGTTAAAATACTGATCAGAATGAAGATTTGTTATGTACATAGAACAGGTGATGCAGTCAAAATGTTAAATAAATTTCTTTAAGTTTTGTGTAGTTATTTCATTATCAAAGATTTTATAAACTGTAACATATCTCTCATTACAAAAAATAGGTTTCAAAAATTGGAAAATGGATATTTGCCCTATGCTTCTTGAGTTTTGATTTTCTTTAGTCAGGTAGTAAAGAATTGAGTCAATGATTCATTATTTTATTGTTTTGTAAAATATGAACTCTTTATATATATTTTGTAATTTTATGATGACAGTGACAAAAGATTGAACAGTATATATTATTCATGTGGGTGATATATATGATTTATATGATTGTGAATTTATGGGCCATTAAAAATGACTTCTAGTATGCACCCCAAGTCCTCACAGATGCCTTTCCTCTACCATTGTCTTAATGTCACATCCTTGTCCTATTCCCATAAACTTCCTACTGAAGACACAACTTTGTTTCTATTGTCTTGATCATTTGTTAAAATATTAATTACTTTTACTGTACAGTAAAAGAATACTATGTATTTTGTTTATTTTCAGTGCCAAAAAATGTGGTCCTATGCTCTACTTTTTATAATTTAACAATTGCTATAAGAAACTGTTCATAAATTGGAAGAAAAGCAACTTTACACAAATATGATGGGCCGGGTACTATTCTGTATATATATATATATATATATATATATATATATATATATATATGCACTCCCATCTACAAGCTACTTTCATGGCATATACCTATCATGTTGTGTTTATCCATGTGACTTCTTGGATCAGTGGGATGGTGGGTGTGAATAGCAGTGTGCCATATCACATTTTTATCTCTGATCTTCTCTGAAAGCTCAAAAAATATTAAAAAGTATTTCATTAAAAAGTAAGTACTGTTTCCAATAATATTTTTGTGATTTTTTATAAAAAGTTTACTATTTCAAGTTATATTAAAATAATACTTCTTGAGGAAGATGTAGACAGTATCAGAGAAGTGTGTGGGTGGAGGTGCAATTCTTAAGTTGGAAGATGAATTCATTAAGAACATAGCTCATTTCATGTAAAATATTACAGAAGTTACAAAAGAAAAAATAAAGTTAAGGAAATTTCTAAAGTGTTTGTTGGATGTTAGTTGTTGCCTGGGTAGCACCTGATTTTGTTTGATGAGTAGGGGAGGGTCAATCCAGGTTATTCACAGAGGCCAGTTGGGTCACTGGAATCCTTGAGCTACCAAGAATTAAATCCACAGATTACCACATATAAGTTGTGTGCTCTTCTAAACCCAGGAATCTCTAAATTTTGAAAGAAATAAATGGACCTGAGAGATAGCTCTATAGACTAAGGGTGCACTTTGCATGCTGTTTGTTTTTTTTTAATGTAGGAGTACTGCTATTTATTCAGCCACTGATGATTAGCTGATTGAATTGGGCATGAACTCCACCTTACGTTTTTTTCAGTTTTATTTATTTATTTATTTATTTATTTATTTATCTTCTTATATTTATTTATTGAATCGCTGTGGGAAAAGTTCCTAAGCTTTCAGGTTTAAGTCTCGGTCATACAATGACCAAACACCTTTCCCTTCACCAGTACTCACATTTCACCACCAAGAACCCCATTATACCTCCCCTCCCATCCCACCCAATGCCTGTGAGGCAGATGATTTATACTTGACTCTTCTCTACATTGATTACATTCATCATTTCGACAAAAGATGCACCATTATTGTTTAGAATCCCCACCCCCCAACCAACAGAATGGCTGAAAAGTCATTGTGAAATACTCTGTTTTCTATAGCTGGTTATGAGAATCATATAATATTGCATGGCTGCTATTGCGGCCACGCAATTTTGGATTTCTGCAAAAAAGCCAGATAATTACGAGATTGGTTTCTGTGCGTCTGGTGTTATGGCTGTGCTGGAGAGCCACTCGTGGGGATTAACTCAGGACCTTGGTAGGGCGTGAAGGCTGAGCCGGTACCACCCCCTTCCCATGAGACTGCAGTTGCCCCGTCACCACTGGCTCATACCTGGCTTTTAAATAAGCTCTGAGGAGGCGGCCACCTTGCTGCCTGGGGAGGGGGGGGGAGGAAAGGCGGAAGGGAGCAACACCCTTTCCCTCCCAGGGAGGCATGGTGACGTAGTTTAACGCATGGTCCATTCACTTTTCTGCCGCAAGCTGCCAGGCTCTGGATTAAGTCCTTTTGCCTCTGGAGGCATGGCCGTGTATGCGGTCCAGATACATTTCTGACAAAAGTCACTGGTTTTCGAGATTTGTTTCTGAGTCTCTGGGATCATGGCCATTAATCAGCTTGATCAGGATCAAGAGAGGACATTTGTAGGTGGCGACTCGAGGTCTCTCTGGGATGGGAAGGAATGGGCCGGTTCCACCCCCATCTGGTTAGGCCCCACGTGTCTCGTCACTGCAGGCCCAAACCTGACTGTCCTGTGGCCTCTGGAGGATGACGTCACCAGGCTGCCAAGGGGAACAGGCCAAGGCACAAAACCTATTCCCACCTGGAGTGGTCCAGCACCAGTAACCTAGTGCAGAAACAGGACACATTTCTGGCAAAAGCTTTTGGGTTCTGAGATTCATTTCTGAGCCTCTGGGATCATGGCTGTTAAGCAGTTCGATCAGGATCCAGAGAGGCCATGCTTCCAATTATATAGCTGAGCCGGAGGTGGTTTGTGGGTGTATCTCCAACATACCTAATCTTGGCCATTTACTTTCTTGGTAAACTTTCCCCAAGTTTTTGGGGTCTGGCCAAAGGCACAGCAGCAATTTTGGGGTATCTGAAAGCCTGACGATGCCATCAGGCTGCTGATGCACTCGCCTCACAGGTACAGATTGACCTGCTGGTGGCACAATAACCCCTGCATGCTGGTTTTATTTCTACAGTGAAAAACAGTGTAGGAAGACCCATACAATTGACTATAAACATTTTAATTCTCTTTAGAGAAGTGTAGTATTTTTTTAAAAGTTTTTATAACTTTTTGCAGCAGCAACTTGACCTTGATGTCACCCCAAGAGCTGGAGATGTATTTTCCCCTCTTCACCAATCACTGCAATCAGCAAAGACACTTGTTGTTACAACTCTGGAATGCTCGGAAGCGACTCCCTGAAATGTTCATTTATATGAGGAGGTTCTGAAGAGGCAGAGCCTGGTGTTTAGGAGCCAGTGGATTGGCTACATGTGATGGTGCTTAGTGGGCATTGTCGTGTTGGGGACTAAGACTCACAGCCTTGTACGTGCCAGGCACGCACTCCATCTATTCACCGATGTACCTGACCAAATTAATACTTTCTCATTTTTCAGCTGCTAGAAAATCATGGCTACTGATATACTGATGAAAATTATTTTCAAATATTACATTCATTTTTACTTTTATATCAGGTATGTCACTAAAGGAAATACTGTTAAAATTATTTTCAATTGGGTCTTCGAGATAATACAGTAGTAGGAAGGACACTTGTCCAGTTGACCAAGAAACCCTGGAAGTTACCCCTGGACCACTAGAGCAGTACTAGGAAGCTCTGTCTCTTCAATCAAAACAAAACCAAAACAACAATACAGAATGGAGTCAATTCAGTTTCTCACTTATTTGCTGAGTATCATTTAGAAAAGATGTATACTGATTGGGAATAGGATGCTAGTAATTGAAAGAAAGGAAAGAAGACTAATTTGAGCTACAAGATTATTGAGGTAAATTTGATAGAATTTTAATGAACTATATGAAGATTTTTTATGTTATGCATGTTTAATATATGCATAGAAATACAAGTATATTGATATATCTATTAAAATATATATGCCTCACATATTAAAGTATATTTAAATATACACATATATTTTTAAGGATGTATCACTAATTACTGATCTGAAGATATATCTATGTCTATATCTGCATACAGTAATGAGCATGCTCCTATTTACCAATGACTACATAATAAGCACCATGTATAAGCCCACATAGGTTGTAGTTTAAACACAGACAGGAATGGACAGTACTGAACAATGGAAAATGTTTTGCCTTATATTATAAAACTGACTAGCAAACAGATGGGAGAAGGTTAGGTGGAATTAAGAGGTCAGCTCCACGTATATAGACATTTTTATGTAGTGAGTATGTAGTAACTTCATATGCCAATACCATATGCTTACACTATTGGAAATATGTTACCTAACCAAAACTAAAAACTAATAGTAATTTGAAACTACTTTTTAGAAAGGTTCACTGATACCATTATTTTTCCTAGAAACAAGGGCTAGAGCAATGGCACAGCAGGGTGTTTGCCTTGCATGTGGCTGACCTGGTTTCGATTCTTCTGTCCCTCTCAGAGAACCTGGTGAGCTACTGAGAGTATCCCGCCCTCGTGGCAGAGCCGGGTAAGCTCCCTGTGGCATATTCAATATGTCAAAAACAGTAACAAGTTTCATGATGGAGACATCACTGGTGTTTGCTCGAGCAAATCGATGAACGACAGGAGGACAGTGCTACAGTGCAGTGCAGAAACAAGTGATATATATATATATATATATATCTATTCAATTTTTTCTGTATTTTTAAAAATTTCATGCTAGTGGAGAGTACTTGTACTAATTGTTTTGCTATGAACCTACAGTATTTGCTTCATTCTAACTTTTGGTCATGGAAGTAGTTGGTGTTTGATTATTGAGGTTTTTTACTTTTTATAATAATCAACATTCTTTTTTTAGCTGTAGAAGCTCATCTTTGTTTGAATCTTTGTTTTCCAATTATGTGACATAATTTTCATTTCTTGACATTCGTATTTTCAGGACTACAGGGTACTCACTATCTGTGCAGCACCTTTCTGTTCTATTGCATTTCTGGATGAAAATTTATCACAATTTTTGTTAATAATACTTCTACTATGATATTCTAGAGGAATTTACACTGTTTGTTTTCTTTTGTTAATGATAAACTGTTAAGCTCCTGAAAGTTGTACAAGAGAGCATATGCATTTATTTACTGCCGTAAAATTGAAAGGTAAAGATTTATGTCCTAAATATAAAAATCCACTTCACTTTCTCTTTGCTGTTTTAAGAATTGAAGATTTAGGGTATAAAATTATGTTTCCTACAGTCTGCGAAAATCAATTATAGTAAATCTTTTCTGGGAATTGAAGAAAGATGACATTTAGTTCACCATTCATTCATGCAGGGAAATGACACATTCAAGAAACTGCAGACTAAAAAATACTGTTAGACCCCAATATTACTCAAATTTTAGTTTGATGTTTATAAATGAATATTTGCCTTTATTTATTTTACTTTCCAACTTAGGTGTCAATAGAATGCTCCAGGGCCACTGGACAAATACATGCACAAATACATTAATCTTAAAAAACTGAATAAGGACAGCACTCAAAAAACTAAGGGAAACTACAAAAGTTTTAGGTAAATATACATGGTTGAGGCTTCTTAGAGCAAAACAAATCTCTGGAGATATAGGCAGAACATGCAATTTGTCTCGTATTCAAGAACCAGGAGTATCATGTCCTGAGTTGCAGATTCATTAAAATAAAGTGAGAAGTATGTAAGTGAATGTGAGTGGGAAAGTCACTCAAGTTTACCATTCAAAATTATCAGTGTGGCAGGAGATTTGAGAACAGTACAAAGTGGAATGTTAAGGACTGGAACTCTGAGAAGGAGGATATAAAAATAACTGAGACCGAGCTAATCGGTAAACCATGTAGCTATAATGTGATATATGGAGGGAACTTTTGACTGATATTTAAATGACAGAATTAATATAAGATGTGTGAATTATTATAACATCGCTATCCTCCTATTGTTCATCGATTTGCTCAAGCCAGCCAAGTAACTCTCCATCGTGAAACTTGTCGTTACTGTGTTTGGCATATTGAATACGTCATGGGTAGCTTGCCAGGCTTTGCTGTGTGGGTGAGATACTCTCCATAGCTTGCTGCCAGGCTCTGCGAGAGGGGTGGAGGAATCAAACACGGCTCAGCCGGGCCGGTTGCGTGCAAGGCAAATGCTCTACCACTGTGCTTTTGCTCCAGCCCAATTATAACATCACTCAATGTAAATGGTCTGTAATAATGTAAGGAAGACCGAAAGAAAAATAATTTGTGTGAGGAAAAATTAATGAGCTGGTATGGTTGAGATTCAAGTCAAAATATCTTATAGGCTTTGAAAAATGAATGAATTTCTCTAAAAAAAATCTGGGTTTGAAGTATCTTGTTATCAAGTACAGGTAGTTCATTTCAAACTTCCTGTTTTGACTGGTCACAAACATTCCTGTGACATAGCTTATATTGACAATGGAATACAAGAATCTGAACAGCTGTACCAGAGAGAATTGAATGGAAAATATATTCCATATGGTATCCATTTCCTCAAATTGTTTGCTGTTAAATCCAAATCTAATAAAAAAATGTCTAATTGGTAAACCCCAGGTCAAAAGCCTGTATCACATGCAAAAGCAAGAGGAAAATAAGATTTCGAGCTATTATGTTGAATGACTAGCTTTATAAAGAGAGAAACAGAGTAAAAAATATTTTAGAGTTAAAATAAATTAGAAGAAATTAGAAGAAATAAATTAGATAAATACAAATGAATTAGATAAATAGAAAGATAAATTAGAAGAAAGAACAAAACTAATGGAAACAAACAAATGTTTGAACACATAGTAAGAAGGAAATTATTTTTTCCATCAAAGGCAAGCATTAGGGTAAGTAACTCAGTCTTCAAACAATCTATTGAGTGCCTCCATTCAAGAGAATGTCTTTATTATAACCCATAGGATCTGGGTATTTGGTGGGATATATAGCATCTAATCAAACAATTACAGAGAACATATAAATCGTTTGTTAATATAATTACATGCTGCTATAGGCTCAACTAACCTTATGTTCAAGGTCAAGGAAGAGCTTTAGGGAAAATATTATTTCAAAAAAGAGTACTAAAAAAATGATGATTAAATTTGCTTTGGTTTAAGAGGCAGGAAAGTGGAGAGTTTTGAAGAAGAGATAGAAATCAGTGGTTATTTAATAGAAGTCAGATATAGGGTCCTAAATAAATCTTGTCAGTAGGAAAAAGCATAGGAATATTGAGTAAGTGTCATTGCTTAATTATGACTGGAAAGAATCCTTTAATTGAGCTTCACAATTAAGATAGTATTGATGCCATTGTACTCAATGCTAGACAAATAGTAAATAATCAATTATGAATTCAAAATTCTCTTTATGGCAAGACAAGGGGGAACTAAATAATATTACAGCGTTCACTGGGAATGAAAAAGACAAGTTAGGGCTTACTCCTGATATGGGTGTTGGATCATTCCTGGAAGAGCATTGAAAATCTTAAGAGGTACTAGACCAAATCAAAGTTAGAGTTAGGATTTGAATTATGCTGTAGATGCTTTATTTCCCCTCCATATTCTTATTTTTTAATATATTAAGCCTCATATCTTACTGATAAATTATGACAAAAACATCTTTTTGAGATTGTATTTTAATAATTTTATAGATTAATACCAAAGAACTGTA
This sequence comes from Sorex fumeus, assembly GCF_029834395.1. Classification (NCBI taxonomy): domain Eukaryota; kingdom Metazoa; phylum Chordata; class Mammalia; order Eulipotyphla; family Soricidae; genus Sorex; species Sorex fumeus. The sequence goes on from NW_026606065.1 coordinate 58,014,649, forward strand.
TGAATGTGAAATGCAGGGATGTTTTTTGTATATTTACTCTGTAGTAGTAGACAAATTTCCTCCAATTAATGGCCACTAATAGCTTTAATAATTCATTAATTTATACAAAATCAGCTTTTGTTGTGAGCTATTATTCCCTAATCTTTGTGCATGGCAATAAAAAAACAAGGTATATAGCTTGTACTTAAGAATACTTAAAAGGAGACTTTAGTACTTATTATTTTAGAATTTTTAATGATAGTATATTCAAAATCAAAAGATAGAATTAGTCTAGCTCATTGTGTGTGATTTTTTATTATTTATCATCTTGGAATTTATACTTCTCATCCTACTCTACAATGAAATTATAAAATCACATGAGCTTATTAGTATTATTTAAATTTTAAAGCATTTATATTTTGATTAAAAAATTTGGGGGGGCGGACAAAGTGATAGTTTAGCAAGCAGTGTGCTTGCTTTGAATGTGTTTGATCACTAGCACCCATATGGTTCTCCAAGAACCACTAGAAATGATCCCTGAATGTAGAGCCAGAAGTAAGCCCTAAGCACTGCCATGAGTGATGCCAAAACAAAAACAAACAAGATAATAATAATATTTTTTCATTAGTAAAAAACAAACCAACTGAAGAAATAAAATGATTAAAAACTTGACAACTGTGATTATGACCTAAGGGTGTGTTTTCTGCACATCGTGCAATATAAATGAAATATGTGTGTGAAGAACAAAGGGTTAGGCACCTTAAGTGTGATTAAAAATGTCATATATGTGTTTCATTATATGTAGTTGTAGGCATTTCTGTTTGATTGATTTTTACCCCCAGCTAATATAGTAATGAAAAATAAATAACCAGATATGTTGTACCTATTCATTAGTACAATTGACCTTCTAGTGTTTGTACAATCATTGAGATATCCTAAGAGATAAGAAAGAATTTAGTATATCAATATTACATAGAAAAATTTTGTGAAATTGTATTAATTTTAATACAAATAATTTTAAACAATTATCCACAAAACACAAATGTGACTATGGTGAATAGCAAATCATTTTTATCCAAAATTTATCAGTATTGGATGTTAATTTCAAATTTATAAAGCCATCGGGTTTTGACCAAGACTTTGCTCTTGGAGAGCTTATGCTTTGTTTGTTATTGTTCTCTTGACTGTTTGGCAGCTTCTTGAATAACTATGAGTTTAGCTTTCTATAGCCAGAGTGGTTAATATCAATATTTATTTTTAAAATATATAGTATCTCGAAAAAATGTTTAATTTTACACACATGGAATGAATTAATCACTCATTTCTAAACAATTTTATTTTATTTTTTTTTCCCCTTTATTTTATTTTATTTTTTTTAAAGTTGTAGATTTACAATTTTTTGTGCTTTGGTTTCAATTATACAATGATCAGATACCCATCCCTCCACCAGTGCCCATTTTCCACCACCATGGATAATATCCCTCCCACCCCCATCCCCCCATCCCCCCGTCTCTGTGGCAGGGCAATCCCCTGTGTTCTCTCTCTCCTTTTGGGTGTTGTGGTCTGCAAAAGAGGCATTGAGTGGCAAACATGTTCAGTCCATAGTCTACTTTCGACATGCATCTCCCCTCCTGGGAGGATCCTCCAAACATCCTTAATTTGGTGCTCCCTTCTCTATCTGAATAGCCCTTTCCTCTAGGATACCCGGCTGGCCTCTAAGTTATGGAGTAATCCTCCTGGTGCTGATCTCAGCTATTCTTGGGTATTAATCTCATACTTTGTTACTTTATATCCCCCAGATGAATGCAATCTTTCTATGTCTATCCCTCTCTTTCTGACTCATTTCGCTTAGCATGATACTTTCCATATTGTACCACTTGTATGTAAATTTCATGACTTCATCTTTTCTAAGAGCTACATAGTACTCCATTGTGTAGATGTACCAAAGTTTCTTTAACCAGTCATCTGTTCTTGGGCATTCAGGTTTCTTCCAGTTTCTGGCTATTGTAAAGAGGGCTGCAATGAACAAACAAGTGCAGATGTCACTTCGACTATACATTTTTGCCTCTCTGGGATATATTCCCAGGAGTGGTATTGCTGGGTCAAATGGGAGCTCAATTTCTAATTTTTTGAGAATCGTCCATACTGTTTTCCAGAAGGGCTGAACCAGTCGGCATTCCCACCAACAGTGAAGGAGTGTCCCTTTCTCGCCACAACCACGCCAGCATCGGTTGCTTTTGTTCTTTTGAATGTGGGCCAGTCTCTGAGGTGTGAGATCACTATTCGCAGATGATATGATACTCTACTTAGAGAACCCAATAACTTCCACCAAAAAACTCTTAGAAACAATAGACTCGTATAGTAAAGTTGCAGGTTATAAAATCAATACCCAAAAGTCCATGGCTTTCCTATATGCAAACAGTGAGAGAGAAGAAAGCAACATGAAAAAAACAATCCCATTCACAATTGTGCCCCAGAAAATCAAGTACCTAGGAATCAGCTTAACTAAGGAAGTAAAGGACCTGTACATAGAAAACTACAAAACGCTACTTCAGGAAATAAAAGAGGACATGAGGAAATGGAAAGATATCCCCTGCTCATGGGTCGGGAGACTTAACATTGTCAAAATGGCAATACTACCGAAAGCATTGTATAAATTCAATGCAATCCCTATAAGGATACCCATGACATTCTTCAAAGAAATGGAGCAAACACTCTTGAAATTTATATGGAACAATAAGCCCCCACGAATAGCTAAAGCAATTCTTGGGAAAAAGAAAATGGGAGGAATCAACCTCCCGAACTTCAAACTGTACTACAAAGCAGTAATAATTAAAACAGCATGGTACTGGAACAAAGGCAGAACTGCAGACCAATGGAACAGGGTTGAATACACTGACATCTCTCCTCAATCATATGCTCATCTAATCTTTGATAAAGGTGCAAGTAATGTGAAGTGGAGTAAGGAAAGCCTCTTTAATAAATTGTGTTGGCATCACTGGACGGCTACATGCAAAAAAATAGGCTCAGAACTCTGCCTAACACCATGTACAAAAGTAAGATCAAAATGGATTAAAGACCTCAACATCAGACCAGAAACCATAAGGTACATTGAAGATAAAGTTGGCAAAACCCTCCATGACATTGAAGCTAATGGTATCTTCAAAGATGCCACGCCACTGGCCAAGCAAGTGAAAACAGAGATAGACAAATGGGACTATCTTAAACTAAGAAGCTTCTGCACCTCCAAAGAAACAGTGACCAAAATACAAAGACAGTCTACAGAATGGGAAAGGATATTCACCGAATACACATCTGACAAGGGGTTGATATCCAGGATATACAAAATACTGGTTAAACTCCACAAGAAGAAAACATCCAACCCCATCCAAAAATGGGGCAATGAAATGAACAGAAACTTTCTCAAAGAAGAAATCCGAATGGCAAAAAAGCACATGAGAAAATGCTCTACATCATTAATCATCAGGGAGATGCAGATCAAAACCACAATGAGATACCATCTAAACAATTTTAATCCAACAAAATATTAATACGTGTTTTTGACTTTTTAATATGTAACATCTAAAATAGTACAGAGGGAACTATTGCAGCTAATGAAAATTACTAGGATCTTACTAGTGGATTAAAGTCATACGGAGGTTAATAGGATGATCCTGTAGCTTAAATAGGACTTACTAATTTTTCTGTAATAGATTTTAATTTAGGGCTTTGCAGATAGCTCAATGAGCTACAGCACATGTCTTCTATACAAAGACCCTTAATTCAAGGGCCTGAATTTCATTCCTGATACTGTGTGTTCGCCTATATTGTGTAACTTTGGTGTTCCCAAGCACTGTGATCTACGCCATATCACCAGGACCAAATAAACTATAAGGCCCGAGAACTACTGGATGGTTTCTCCTCCCTCCATAGATATGCAACTTAATGTTTTATTATAGAACCTGTTTGGGCATAGTTTTTAATAATTGAGACAGGTGAGATAAAGTCTTAAAAATGTTTTATATTGAAAAATAAACAGATTCAGTGTTTAAAATAGATTTTTTTAATTCAGAAAAGTAAAATAAAGTTTTTGTTAATTTGTGCCTCTCACACATATGTGTATGTATTTGTGTGGCCCACAAAAACATTAATTTTAATCAGAAAAGTAAAAATAAAATACTACTATACGTCCCTTTCACACATACGTGTATGGGTTAGTGTGCAGGTAAAAGAGCTGATTAAAAAGCATGACTGAGGATCAGTCCTTATTGGGGCCTTCTCCTGGGCTCTGTTCAGAACGTTCCCTTGTCCAGCAAAGGGCCGCTGCTCAGAATCCTAAGGACAGGGTCGATCATCCCTTCTGCAGAGAGAGGGGTCTGAAGAAAAAGAGCAGTCCCATGCCACTGCCTCCACACCAACTGAGAAATGAAAAATAAGCACAGGAGCACAGTGGGGGTCTGGTCAAGTGGTTCTGATTTACTGAGCAACAGCAAGGTTTGTATAGGCTTGAATATTTACAGTTAGTCAGGTAGTTACGTAGTTAGAACAAAAATCTGTTTTATCTCAGTTCTATAGATAGGATTACATTGTTTCATTTTAGTTCTATAGATAGGGTTATATTGCATCATTATAGTTGTATAGATAGGGTTATAGTCTTTCTTTGATCATAATGGATAGGCTGTCACCTGCACATCTGCTGCACACATCCTGCCCCAGGGTCTTTTCTCGTGGCATCATTGACCTGTGTTCGTATATATACATTGCTTCTAAATGTTCTGGGAGCATCTACCCTGGCCGAGCCCAGGGAGTGAGGTGGCATCTCAAAGCAGATCAGAGGGAACTTTTCTCCCAACAAATCCTCCTTGTCATTGTTTCTACTGTCCTTGGATGTTGTCTCCTACTATGATATTTTATATTTCAGAAATGAGTATAGTCATGCTGCATCTGTCCTTCTCCTTCTGATTCATTTCACTTAGCATGATATTCTTCATATCCATCCATTTATAAGCGAATTTCATGAACTTCATTTTTTTTCTAACAGCTGCATAGTATTCCATGGTGTAGATGTACCATAGTTTCTTTAGCTAGTCATCTGTTCTCTGGCATTCCAGGTTCTGGCTATTGTGACCAGTGTTGCAATGAGCATAACAAGTGCAGACATCATTTTGCTGTGCTTTTCATTTGGCACCCCCGGGATTTATCTTCAGAAGTGGTATTGCAGGATCATATGGTAGCTCAATTTCTAGTCTATGGTTGGAAGCCTGCCTCAAGTGCTGGTGGAGAGGTTGGGAAATAGAAGAGATCACTATAACAATGATGGATGGAGGTATCACTCAGGATGTGAGATGTGACCCTTGGTCATGATGACCTCTCAGTAGCTGTATTGCAAACCGTAACGTCCCAAAATAGAATGAAAGTAAGAGGAAAAGTTTCTGCCATAGAGGTAGGTGCTGGGGGACCAGGGAAGGGCTACTGGTGACATTAGTGGTGGGAAATATACACTGGTGGAGGGATGAGTGTTGGAACATTATATGACTAAAACCCAATCATGAGAGATGAAATCTTTGTAACTGTGTATCTCATGATGATTCAAAGAAAAAAAAGAAAAAAAAACACGCCTAAGCATCACAATAAGGCATTTGCTTTGCATGCGGTCAAATCAGGTTCTATTCCAGGCACCACCCTATATGAGCACTGTCAGAGAGACCACTGTGTGCAGAGTCAAGAGTAAGCCGTGAGTACAGCCAGGTGCCCATCTTCCACCATCCTCTCCCTCCAAAAAAAGATAGATTTTTAAAAAAAATTACTAGCTAATTTAAAATTATTGATTTTAATAGTTTAAGTTCTATCTCGGAAACTGCTTTGCCCTTATATATCTCCCATTTATTGCTTATACCTCGCATGCTAATTCTAACAGCTGTCACCTATAACTTTAACATATAGAGGGTCATTCAGTCGACCTCAATTTGTCATCAAAAGTGCCTTTGTGGTGAGAATGCTACAGCTGACTACTTAGCATTCATTTTGCGTTTATGTGGAAAACAAATATTCACAGTAGAGGAAGATCGTAACATAGAAGTATATTTCTGGTTTCAGTATGTTGGTGACATTTTAGGACCAATTCTACAGTGCCCTCTCTATCCTCCCCTGACCCCATAACAATACGGAATTCAACAAAAGGAAATGAAGTGCAAAACCAGGGCACTATCCACAACTGCTACTCCTATTTTTAGAATTTTAAATGTGGACAGCTCCTTAGGAGAAGTTATCCTCTCTATATATGAATGTCTTTATCAAGGAAGACTGAATTTTAATATTCCATGCCTTCGCTCTTCCAGAATTAACTCTTTCCAAAAAAATGGTAGTTCAGGCATTAAAAGATAATCTCTTTCACTAATCCTTACTGTCTTGCTACTACTCAGAAAATTTATCATACTGATGAGAGTATTAAGTTGAACACTGTGTCAATGGGATAGATGGGAGAAACTTCAGTTGAGAATGTTATTTATTCATTGACAGCAGTAGTAGAAGATCCAGAAAGTCAAAAATCAGGTGTTTATTCTCAGTTTGTGAAATGCAGAGGGTATTGAAGTGGGATTTATTGGTACTTTTTTAAAAAAAATTTTTAAATTACTGTTGTTAAATTTCAAAGTCCACGTCTGACTTCTGGTTTCAGCTGAGAGCCCTGAGCAACACCCACATGACCCACTAACAAAACGTCCCAAAAAGTGACTTAAGATACAGAGCTCAGGAAAAATGTTCTGTTTTATTCTCAAAAACTACAGGGGAGTCAACGGTAGGGCTGCAGGCTTCAACAAGCATTAATTTCACCACAGGAAACTTCTGATAAACTCTTTGAATGGACTCCCGTACCTATCTTGAGGGAAAAAGGAATTTTCAAACTACAAAAACTCACCAAGTCAAAAAAAAAAAGTTTTATCACTACTCACCAGTGTTAATGTCACTTCCTGTCAAATGCTCTCTTGGTGAAAATTCTAAAAAGAGAACAAACAAAACAAAAATATGAAGACTAACGTCTGCAAGTTTCTACTTGAAATATCAAACAATGATGCCTGTGGCTAGAGGAAATAAAATACTGAGACATCTCTAAATATGAAACAATATCTACTAGCTGAAACACTCTAAATACAAACCAGTTTCTACTAACATTACTGATCTACAATATTTTCCTTGTAGTCTATTTGGCTTAGGGTGGGTTACTGGTAATTTTTTTTACAAAGATTAACCAAAAATTTATATAAATTTGCTTCCTTAAAGGAAATTAATATTATAAATTTGATCATTTTAGTCCCATTTAGATGCTTGAGAAATAGATTGATGAGACGCCTAATTTAGTGCATGTAATGATTATATACAGAGAAACTAATGCCTTACGTGAAATTTACGGACATCTTCACCAATCTTATACTTCATGGCATTGATTCATGATAGTCTGAAGTATCTCGTGTGATACTATTCAATATTACTCTAGGAAATTAATTGAGTCAAGGGAAACCTATCTCTAAATTTAGGAGTATATGGGTATATGTATAGTGTTTATTTAAATTTATAACGCTGACTAGGCAAATTGACTGACTAAAGAATAGGTATGAGAGAAAAAATTGTTAAAAAAAACTTAGTAGTACAAGTAAAAAGGGTTAATGATAGGAGAAAATTGAAATTATTCATCACGATCATGATCACGACCATCCTGTTGTTCATCAACTGCCTTGAGCAGGTACCAGTAATGTCTCCTTTGCCCTAGCCCTGAGATTTTAAAAAGTGCCATATTCAAGGCTCTTTCAAGTTTAGGAGAATGCGACCCATCATTGTTACTGGTATTTGGCATATTGGGTGTGCGACGGGAAGTTTGCCAGACTCTGCTGTGTGGCATTCATGACATACTTAATTTGTTTAAAAACAAATTGGTTTACTGATCACCAGGTTTTTTTAAAATATTTTAAAGTGTTTTTAATAAGAATTAATCTGAATAATTGTTCTCAAAATTTGTTTGTGTGACAAAAATGAAAATTTATTTGGACCTAAAGGGTATAGTAGAGTGCACAAGTACATATTTATGTAATGGATATATAATTTTGCATGTCATCCTTGTGCAGGGACCATGCTAATCTTCTCTGTATTGTTCCAATTTTAGTATATGTGCTCCCGAAGTGAAGCATTCGTGGGCGCGGCATCTTATTATCTCATTCCTACTTTGGACAAACTGGCAGGCTACCGAATGTAACCAGCCCACATGGCAGAGTCTGGCAAACTCCCCATGGAATACCCAATATGTCAAATACCAGTAACAATGATGGGTGTCGTTCTCCTAACTCTGAAAGAGCCTTGAATATCCTCAGGGCTAGGACAAACAAGACACTACTGGGGCCTGCTCGAGACAATTGACGAATAACAGGATGGTTGTGATCGTGATCGTGATCGTGGATATATAATTTTAAATGAAAAATGTTTGAAAAATATTATATATTTGGGGAAATATTGTCTACATGGGCTGGAGTGGTAGCACAGCAGGTAGGGCGTTTGCCTTGCACGCAGCCAAAATGGCTGACCCGAGTTCGATTCCTCCGCCCCTCTCAGAGAGCCCAGCAAGCTACCGAGAGTATCTCACCCGCACGGCAGAGCCTGTCAAGCTACCCGTGACATATTCAATATGCCAAACACAGTAACAAGTCTCACGAAGGAGACATTACTGGGCCAGCTCGAGCAAATCGTTGAACAATGGGAGTAGCGTGACCATGATTGTGTACATAAAACTATATTTTTATAGCATAACAATATGTTACTATGAAATAGAATAATATTTCACTACATATTACATGCTATAATATTAGTGATATTGTTATGATTATAACACATACTTTCACAGTCACTGTTACTGTTCTTCCATTGTTCGCTTGAGTGGGCCCAGTAATGTCTCCATTGTGACACTTGTTATTGTGCTCGGCATATCGAAAACATCACGGGTAGTTTGCCAGGCTTTGCCATGTAGGCAAGATACTCTCAGTAGCTTGCCAGGATCTCCGAGAGGGACGGAGGAATAGAACCTGGGTCGGCCAGATCAGCCGCATGCAGGGCAAACGCCCTACCTGCTGTGCTATCACTCCAGCACAACATATATTGTATATATTTCAAATATTACAGTCATAATATAAAATATTTGTGTATTAATTATCTGTAAATCGACTTATAAATATCACAGTACCTATATTTATTAGTACAGCTAAAATTTTGTCTTTATTTTGTCATTTTTTAAATATTAGTCATTTATGTTATAGTTATTCTATCATAGCCAAAAATATGTACATTAAAATCAATTTATTTCTGCCTGAAATTTTAAAACAATAAATCTGTTATTCTAAAAATTCCCATCGTCAATATTTTGAAAGGCAAAACTGTTGGTCATGTATTTACTCATATTTGGTTTTCAGTAATATATTTGGTTATTCTTTTAAGACTGTAGATTTTTAATTGGAAATAAGTACACAGTTATTCAATATAAATGAACTATATAAGGACTATCCAAAAAATTTAGTTCTTTCATAATGATAAATTAGTATAGAAAATAAAAACAGTAAAATTTGATCAAAATAATATGCCAATTATAAGACCTGTGGTACAAATGATTTGTGTATGCGATTGTAGTACCAACATTGCTGGGGACATTTGAGAATTCTTTAGAAAATAGGATTTTCTAATATAATTATAATTACTGTTTGGGAATTGGGAATTGAAACTATAGCCTTATACATGCAATGCAAGTAATATATCATCGAATTGCGTAGAATGTTATGACACTCAAAATTAAGAATCCAATAATTTTCAAGATATTTCAATAGCGTCATAAAGAGCAAATCTGCCACTGTCCTTGAGAATTGAGTTCAAAGGTTGCCAAAAGTTGCCTAAAGTAATAATTAGAATTACTAGCTTTGGGTTATTAGCTTAGGTATCCAGCTCATTTTAAAAACAAGTAATATAAGAGCAAATGAAGGCAAAGACATTCTAACAATAATACATTATTTTCTTATACTTGTGTTAGTCATGATTCTCCAGAGAACCCTGTGAAACGATTGTAGCACTGTAACACTGTCCTCCCGTTGTTCATGAATTTGCTCAAGCAGGTCCAGTAACATCTCCGTTGTGAGATTTGCTGTTACTGTGTTTGGCATATCAAATATGTCACGGGTAGCTTGCTAGCTTTGCCATGCGGGCGAGATAGTCTCAGTAGCTTGCCTGGCCCTCCAAGAGGGGCAGAGGAATCAAACTCGGGTCTGCCAGGCTAGCCTTGTGCAAGGCCAAGACTCTACCGCTGTGCTATGGAGACTAAACAATTCTAAGATCTGTTGCTGAGAGAGCAGGATGTACAGATGGTGCGGTTCCAGTTCAAAGACATAGTACTGATCCATGAATATGTTTGAGTTTAATCCAAAAGTAGGGAGATCTGTGTTCTAGCTGAAAAGCTCTTAGTAAGAGAAATATATATATATTTTTAAATTACATGGGGATAAGATTTTTTTGTTTTATTTAACACTTCACCTAATAAATGGGGCTTGTCCACATTAGAGAGGACAATCTGCTTACACAGCCCTCTGTGTCATATCTTACTCTTCTCAGAAACATTCTCACATAAACACCTGGAATAAGGCTTGACAAAATGCCTGAGAAATTTGCTGCCCAGATGCTTAATAAAACTATTACATCATCATCAAACACTGGCTTGAAACATTCGGGTTGCCTTCAAACTTCACACAGTCTTAACAGCAAGAGTATTAAATCTGTCTTTAAAAATCGTGAATACGTCTTTCTACATTCTTATTCTCCCTTCCCTATTTATAGTATCTACTATTTATAATAATCTGCCTCGACTTTTGCAAGAATTTCTGTTTGAACAATTTTGCAATTATCTTAGTCCCCTTGGGAAATAGTTTCAGAATTATGTAGTATATCTGTTGCAGTCCTGTTTATAAGAAGACTACTGTAATGGTAGAAGAGTACAGGAATTAAGTTGCATGTGTGGAACAAACAGGAGTTCAATTCCAGGAGACACAGAGGTCCCCTAAATGATGACAGGAGTGATCCTGAGCAGTCATGAGTAAGTCCTGAGCACCATGTGTGTGTTTCGCTTCACCCCAAAAGTAAATTTGATATACCTACAAGTAGAAAGAACCTTATATTTACTATTTTGGGGAAAAGTCAGTAGATACACATGCAAATGCTTTAGAAGAAAACTAAGCAACAAAACAATAAGAAGACTTATTTTGTGAAACACAATTACAAAGTAATTCCAGGTTTCTACCATTGAAACACATATTACATACAACTATGTTATATGAATCGTTGAAATGTCTTCCACTGTCCCTTGCATAGAAAAGATATTACATTGGTCAAATACCCATAAATTATTCCATAAATAGTTTTATAAATAAAGGATTTTGCTGAAACAAAATACTCACATCATTTTTTGTCTAAATAAATTTTGCCTTTTGAAAAATTACATATTTTTCAAGAGTAAACTATCCAATACGTTCTAGTTATCCTATGATTTCTAAGGTTAGGCTTTTAACAATTTTTAAATCAGAATTTCTCAAGTTTAGAACTACTTATATTTGTGCAAGATATTTCACTGCTGTATGGCTATTTTATGAATTATGGCATACTTAATGGAATCTCTGGCTTCTATAATCTGTATGTCATAACATAACTTACCAACATTATAAACATGAAAAATATCATATCTTCAGACATTGCCAAATTCTCATAATGTTGGGGAAAAATTTTTTGTACAAAATTTTTTCTAGATGAGGACTGCTCTAGCATAGGGACTTATTTTTTTCTTACATAGATATATCATGTTATTTATGCTTGCGTATTGGCATTTCTTGCAATTAGGTTACATTTTAGTTTGTTATTCTTTTGTTTTCCCACTTTGTGGGAGGAATTTATGATTTATGTATATCTATTATATAATATACAGTTTAAACAAATTTCCCACGTGATAGATGTATTAGGTATTACATAAATTGAATGTCTATGCATTCTTTGAAGATACATTTGAATTCATTAATAGCCTATTGTTTGGTATTGCTGTTTGATTAAGCAATCTATTTGTAGAAGATAAGGGTTTATAAAATAAAGATTTTAGAGGCTACTTTATATTCTCTTATACTTGTTTCTTTAATAAATGACCACCATTCGAACACCATATGTGTTGTGACTTTGTACTAAAAATTACTCACTTTCATATAGCTAAGCTAATAAAAACAAAAAATAGCATATCTTCTGATTAATTCTTTATGAAAACTGAAATAATTTTGAAGCAACAAATATATTTATTAGATTAAATATTAATTATCATGTTCAAAGTAAAATCTAAAACAGGGTCTTTTTCTAGATCTATCTCTATATCTATGAATATCCAATGAACACAGGAAAAATCTAAATAAAAATATAAAATATATATTCCATTTTGTTTAATATTTAATGTTGTTTCATTTAAACATTTTTTATGCCCTAGTAAAAAAATATCAATTTTAAACATAATGTCTTTCGTTGGCTGAAATATTATTATTACATATATATAGTGTTTTACAATAATTAAAATAACACATTATATACGAGAATTTAGCAACTTATTTTAACCAAATCATTTTGTGATGTGATCATAATTATTTAATACACATATTTTATATGCCTATTTTTTCAAGGAAACAGGAGTAAAAATTATAATATGGTGGAGATTTTAGAGCCAGATGCAGTGACAGCAGGGGAAGTAATGGCTTACAGTTGACTGTGACATTGATGAAGGAGGTAGTAGTTACACCTCACTATATTTAGTATAGGACAGTAATTGCTGATCACATTGAGTCATCAGAAACATGTGTATATGTTCCTAATTTCTTCCATATGAAGGCAGAAAGTTAATAGTGCTGCAAAATCATTTTATTTAAAATAGTTTAATATTTATAAATCTGTAAAACGATAGTGTCCTTTCAAAGAATTTTTATATTTGAATAATTCTACCACACACGTTCACTTGAATCTCAGTATTCATCACTGGTATATATGCCTAGTTACAGAAATTAAAAATAATTAAAAGATTTTACTTTGCTGAGATGATCTTATTTTAATTGCTTCTACAGAGATCAATGGGATTGCATTTGAGAATAGAGGAGAAAAAAACAATGTGTGATATTTTGTTTCCAATCTTTCTGAGAAATACCTGAAAATAGGGATACAATGTCTTAAAATAATTATCCAGATATCTAGAATGACACATTGTATTTTAAAATTTGCTTTGATATAATGTTTAGAATAGGTTTTCCTTCTAATCTGTTTTCTGTTTTTAATCTTGCTTTCCATGCAATTGCTTCTTATTTGAATGTATTTAATTTTCTAAATGTTTAATATTTTAGGATCTCCATGTTTGGACTCATCTCAGTTGTTAATGTTAATATCCCAGATAAAATAACTATGACTATCAAGAACAATTTTCTGTCCTCCTGAGATTCTCTAAAATTAAGACTATATATCTGCAAGACATGTCCTCTTCTTGACATCTCTACCCCTGTTGATACCATTCTTTCTCATGCCATTTAAATTTTGAAGTCTTTTCTAGGTCTTCTTTTTGAGATCATTTTAACAGATGAAGAAAAGCTTCAAAAACCTATTAAATCGTTTTGTTAAATTTCAGTTTTCTTAATTGTTTCAAAAACATAATACGTACCAATAACTTAAAAACAATAGATTCTATCTTCCAATGGAATGGCATTAAAACAAGAAAATTTGGTGTTTAAGTACTTTTATAACTTGAATTTTATCAGCTTTGTTAGAAAAGTTGGGTCTGGGTTTCACCTAATTTTTCTTCAATTATATAACTTTGTCCAGTGTACTCATGTCTTTTATTATTTTTGTATTTTCTTCAAAACCAAGATATTTTGCAGAAGGTGATGAATTTGATCATTGGTAAATTTCACTTGTTGGCAAATACTGCAGGAATCATTGTACTTTTAGTAAGGAGACTGTGCCCAGGATCATGCAAAGTGCTATGATCAGCCAACAGTGACTGCCAGTGAGACCTGACTGGAAGGGGAAGCATGTTATACTTAGTAACTTTTCCTCACTTTCAATTAATCACGTAATCCTTACAACATAGAATGAAGTATATGCAAGTATTTTTAATCCACTTTTGATAGTCACAAATCAGTTATGAAAAAATCATCATTTTGTTTATTTTCCACCATACACTGTACACAGACACACACATACATACACTCACACACATATATATGAATTATAAATTGCGAAATACAATGCGATGTGCAACTCACTGGAAAACTAGTTGTGAAGCAGAGTCTTATTAGGTGAATACTGTAGAGATCCAAGTTTGAATAATTGAGACTTAATAAAATGTCCTAAAAGGTCAACCATGAATTGCTAGCAATCTAATTGTTATTTATATTGAGATGCCAAATGGCATATGGAAGTTTTCAATGTCTAATCTTTTAACATCGTTTGTAGCAGAGTTCTATGTAACCTTAATATTGTTGCACCAGTTAAAAAGTCAATGACTTGTAAAATATATGTATAATGTAATGAATATTCATGTTGCACAGATAGTAATGGAAATGCTGCTAAAACTCCACATTTTGCATAATACATTCTCTTCACATAGTGATCTTCAGGAATAGTATTTTAACTTATATTAGTTTATTCTTAAGTGCACCCAGGCATGGAGATGAATTCTGTAACCTTAACATCTATGAGGTATAGATATGAAGCATTAGGGAAAAAAATTCTCTAATAATTCTGAAATCTTACCTTGCTTTAGGAATGTACTCTTTCTTTGAAAGTCAAAATAAAAGTAACTTCATGATACCTCAATACAGTAATAAGGTACATATTTTTAATGCTTGTGGAAAAAGTTTGGGTTGAATTTCTGAATCTAAAATCTACATATTTAAAATCATAGCCAGTGACATTTTAATTTTTCTGTATATTACCAAAATGATTTATATTAATATTAATAAAAGATGTCACTGGTGCCCACTCGAGCAAATCGATGAACATTGGGATTACAGTGCTATGATGATTAATAAAATTGGATGAGAATATAAATTAAATTGGGGGGAGATCAGAGGAAGATGTTGGAGTCAGAGTCAGCTAACCAGGAAATCCTGAGACATGGGTAACCAAATAGTTGGTCATGTATAAGGCTCTCTTCTTGATCCATATATTTTCTCTCCAGACTCTGAAGTTATTTGTATATTTGAAATCTGAAATGGAAACATGCCTTGTATTATGTCCTCAACATAACCAGGAAAGTCATTATGAATATCTCCTTTATTTGTAGATCTATATTAAAGAAAATAATTAGCCACTAATGTTCAAGAACTAAATAACCTTATACATTAGCTTGCAGGGATATGGACTAATAACATATTCCACATGAAATAATGAATACTAATGATAAGCTAAAATAAGATACATTTTTTAAAAATAAAATCATGGTCACGGTCCTCCCGTTGTTCATCGATTTGCTCGAGCGGGCCCAGTAACGTCACCATCATGAGACTTGTTGTTACTGTGTTTTGGCATATCGAATACGTCACTGGTAGCTTGCCAGGCTCTGCCATGTGGGCGAGATACTCTCAGTAGCTTGCCGGGCTCTCTGAGAGGGACAGAGGAATCGAACTCGGGACGGCCATGTTGGCTGCATGCAAAGCAAACGCCCTACTGCTGTGCTATTTTGTTTAAAGGTTCTTTGTTTAAAAACATTTAAATGTATTTTATTCTTCCAGTGGCATAAAAATTATCATTTTATTGTCTCGAGAAAGTAGGTGAAGTAGATGATAAAGTGATGCATATAATTAGTAATATTTTTAAAAAATAATTTCCAAGAAAAAGATGAAATTGGAAAAATGCAATAAAATAAGTAAATTTGAGGGTAGTCTATAGTACAATGGGCAAGCACTTGCCTTGCATGCAGAGAAATCAGGCTCAATCCCCAGTATTTCATATAGTCCTCGAGTTCTAAAAGGTGAGATACCTGAGCACAGGACTCAGAGATATGAAGACAGAAAGAGAATACAATGAAATGAAGGTATGAGTTAAAAAAATATTAAACATTAATTTGTATCAATGGGTAATTATATTCCAGTATTAGCAAGTCAATAGAGAATTGTAAATACATATTTGGCTTGTTCAAGTTTTTTATTCTACTGAAGCAATTTTTTTCTATGGATTTTGGCCCAAAGTTGGCACTGCTCAGAGGCCAACTTTGTGCTTAGGTGTCACTCCTTTTTAATGTCCAAGAGACCATATAGGGCCAGGGATCAAATCCAGCCCTCCAGGATGTGCTCAGAAGAGGCATTACATTTAAAAATGTGTTTCCTATGATAACATTGAAATTAGCTTTATACAAAATTAAAATAAAATTGTGAGATGCATTGGTCAATAGGTATTTGAGGATAGATAAGAATTTTGTTCAATTTAAAAGAAATTGTGAGATGCATTGTTTAGTAGGTATTTAGTATACATAAGACTTTTGTTTAATTTTGGGGCTGGAGCGATAGCACAGTGGTTAGGGACTTTTACTTGCATGCAACTGACCCAGATTCAATTCCCAGCATCTCATATGGTCCCCCGATCTCCGAGTAAGGAGTAACCCCTGTGCATCTTCGGGTGTGACCCAAAAAGCAAAAAAAAATTATTTAATTTTAAAATTGCATGCTCTTAGGAGTTCAACTTTAAGAATTTTTTTTTGGAATTTTAAGGGTTTTCTTTTTTGGTTATTTGTTGGTTTGTTTTTTAAAATAAGTGTCACAAAAGTTTATAATGGTAATTTATTATACAAATCCCTGCTAGTTTTTTTTTTTTTTGCTTTCTTGAACGTATAATTTTTTTGATTGGAGTTTATAGCCAATCATAGTAGTATCATTTTATTAATAGAAACAGTATGAATGGTACATTTTTTGGTTGTAAATGTCAAGTAGGTTGCTATTAAAATGCATATTCTCAACCACAAATTGAAGATGTAGAAACAGTTATAAAGTGTTTCAATTAGAAGATATTTATTATCATTTCGCCTGGAAACAGCAGGATATTCATGTGGAGCATTTTTTATTACAGTGTCTGAGCTGTCTAACTGACACCATACTTAATAATTTGTTGTGGTTGTTTAAGATTTTTATCCCAATTTTTATGATATAACTGTCAAATTTAGCTAGAAGATTATGATACTATTTTTCTTTTCCCTGCTGAAATGATGACCAGGTAATTTCAAAACAGCATTATTCGTCTGACAAAAAAATTGCTCTTGAAATGAAACAAAACCATGCTTGAAATTACCTTTAAAAATACTTAGAATCATCGACAGAATTTCACTCAAAAAACCATAGCCTATATTTTGAACTCAAACAGCACCATATTACAAAAAAAAAATAAAAGAAAAACTCCCAGTCACATACTATGTAATACGACATAACATAAAAAGCAACATTTTTTTTTTTGCTTTTTGGTCACACCCAGCAATGCACAGGGGTTACACCTGGCTCTGCACCCAGGAATTACCCCTGGTAGTGCTCAGGGGACCACATGGGATGCTGGGAATCTAACCTGGGTCGGCCGCGTGCAGGGCAAATGCCTTACCCCCTGTGCTATTTCTCTAGCCCCTAAAAAACATCATTTTTTCCTTTGCTTTCAGTTGGAAGTATCCTTTGCAAACATTTCTCTTAACTATAAAAGTATTTTTACAATTTTGTATTGAATTAAAAAAATGATTTAAAAAGTTATTTGCATTTGAGTTTTAGGCATGTAATACTGTAACAATAATCTCACCACCAGTATCTCCTTCCCTCCACCAGTGTCTCCATGTTCCTGCCACCCTCAGCTGCCACTTTAACAGTCACATTTCAAAGTTTGATGGTTATAGTTTCGATCTCATGTTTTCAATGTCATTGAGTCTATGTTTTCATTATTTGCTACAACATTTTCCCACATTACCAATGTACTCTGTTCCCCTATCATTTTACTTTCTGGTGTTGCTTTCTTTCCTTCTCTGTTTATATTTATTTATATATATATATATATATATATATATATATATACACATATATATGAAGCAGAAATAATACCATCACATTTTACTTAAGTATGAGCTTAAATACAAGTTTAAGCTTAAAAGATTTAACAGATGACAACTATTTGAAAAAAATCATATCCATAATTATCCATAGGATTTATGAGTTTTGCAAACATCAAAGATGCAGAAATTCTATTTTTAATGTTCAGTTGAGGAAAATATTTAAGACTCTCTTGTACCCTGCATCTACATAGTCAGGCTAACAAGAAATTCCTGACACATTATCATTTGAAGCTGTTGCAAAAAACTCAAGCTATGGCTTACTCATTACCCATTGTTTATACACAGTAAAACCAGAATAGTCTTGTAGAGAGAGTGTTCTAGAGTCTTCTATAGTCTTCTTCTTATATACCCCTGAATGTGTCATTAATTAATCAAACTTTTGATCCCTTGTTGGTACATACTTGGACATAGTCCATCATTATTTTTTAAAATGCTTGAAAAAATATAGATGCTTTTTGTAAGCTGACCACAGAGCAATAAGACAGAGATATAATTTTCAGTTTAGTTTTGTAGAACTTTCTTCATCAACTTTTAAGTAGAACCTTTCTCCAGCTTGCTTTTATAATGCACCTCTTAACTTTAATGCATTTCTTAATGCATTTCTTAACATTTACACTATCTGTCATTTTCTTCTTCCTGAAATTGCCTTTGCCAGTTTCCTTCTTCTAAATCTGATCATATCATTCCTGAAAACTTCCTATGATTTCCTTTAGAAAATGTGTGTGAATAAACATTTCTTTGCCGACCTATAGAAAGATACTTTAATGCACAGAATTATATAAATTTGCAATTAAAACAAGTTATTCTGTTAGAGTAGATGGTGGCAAACTTCAGGAACAAATGATGAGCATTTAAACTTATGATCTGTATTGTTGGGGCTGGAGCGATAGCATAGCAGTAAGGCGTTTGCCTTGCACGCAGCCAACATGGCTGACCCGAGTTCAATTCCTCCGCCCCTCTTGGAGAGCCCGGCAAGCTACCGAGAGGATCTCGCCCGCACGGCAGAGCCTGGCAAGCTCTTCGTGACGTATTCGATATGCCAGACACAGTAACAACAAAGTCTCCAATGGAGACGTTATTGGGCCCGCTCCAGCAAATCGATGATCAACGGGAGGGTCTTTACTTTACTTTATTGTTAGTCAAAACTATGCAATTCTACATTCTAACAACAACAACAAAAAACAAAAACTATCATAGACAATACATGATGGAGATATAATTTAATTTTTATAACGTTTATTTCTAAAATCATGTGTGGGCTTCAATTGGTCAAGATTGCAGCATGTCCATTGTGATATTATTGCTATGAAGCTTATTGTAATATTGGTGCCATTCAAGAATAAAGAGCCTCACTGAGTAGCTGTTTATTTTGATTAATTAACTTGTAGACTTTTTTTTTTTTTTGCTTTTTGGGTCACACGCAGCGATGCTCAGGTGTTACTCCTGGCTCTGCACTCAGAAATTACTCCTGGCGATGCTGGGGAAACCATATGGGATGCCGGGGATCGAACCTGGGTCTGTAAGTGCAAGGCAAATGCCCTTCCCACTGTACTATCGCTCTGGTCCCCAAAATAGAATTCTGAACAGGTATAGTAAAGGTTTATATCTTCATGACCACTGGAGATGAAAAAAATTCATAAATTAGACTAAACCTTTAATACCTATTTATTTTTAAATAAATTGAACTAATCTTTATTTTATGCCACAAAGAACAGCATATTAGTCCCTCGAGCAGATATTAATAATTTAAAGTAAAATAGTAAATCTGTGATGAAAAAATTTTATATGAAAGAGTTCAATAGTGAATTACATGCTAACAAAAACATATTCATAAACAACTTAACATTTCGAAATAGAAATCTGTAAAATGATATTTTGAATAGCTAATTTTTGCAATCTCATTACAGAGTATAAGTATACATTATTCTTTAATTCTATACATATATGGTTTCTTAGAATTTATCCTCACTTCAAGATATAATAAATATCAGTTTATATGTAATAACATTGCTCTGAATAATTTTGAAATGGGCTGGAGCAATAGCATAGAGGTAGAGCTTTTGCCTTACAGGCAGACGGCCAGGATGAGCAGGGTTCAATTCCTCCGTCCCTCTCGTCGAGCCTGGCAAGCCACCTGTGATGTATTCAATATGCCAAAACACAGTAACAAAAAGTCTCAAGATGGAGACATTACTGGGCCCGCTTGAGCAAATCCATGAACAACGGGAAGACAGTGACAGACAGTGACAATTTTGAAATAAGTGCAAAGCTTTGCTAGTTAAACATGCTTGACTTGGATTCAGACCTGGTAATATATTCTGAAGGTCAAATCTTCAATAAAACAAGCTAGAAAAATTCAAAAGGTATTAAGATAGCTACTACTCTACTTTTGATAACTAATTTTTAAAGCTTCTTTTTTGAATATAATACTCTATAATAAATAGTTTTTTATACAGAAATCATAATGTCTTTTAAAAATGGAACTGATGCTGTCTATACTGTATGTGATAACTTTTAAAAAATTTTAAATTTTTAAAAAATTTAATCTGAGAAATATTCCTCTTTATTTTAACATAAAATGTATTATATATTTGGCCAGAGAGATAAAAATTTTGCCACAAGAATTATTATTTAGAATTATAGTGTCTGGATCTAAAGGGGAAAAGTTAAGGATATTATAAAATAAGTTAATTACTCATAAGATATATTTAACTTTAACAAATACCCCAGTCATTGGCACAATAGAGATGTAAAAGGATCTGTGTGTCCTTTTTTGTTTTATTTTATTTTATGTTTTATTTTAAATAGTTTTGTTTTTATCAAAATGGAGAAAATGTACAGTAAACTAAATTATATCATGATCATGATCACAAAAATCCTATTATTCGTCGATTGCCTCGAGCAGGCCCCAGTAATGTCTCCTTTATCCTAGCCCTGAGATTTTTAAGAAAGTGCCATATTCAAGACTCTTTAGGAGAATGAGACCCATCATTGTTACTGGTATTTGGCATGTTGGGTACGCCACGGGGAGTTTGCCAGACTCTGCCGTGTGGGCAGGTTACATTCGGTAGCCTGCCACTTTGTCCAAAGTAGGAATGAGATAATAAGATGTCGTGAAATGGAGAAAATGTACAGGAAACTAAATTATATAGTATAGTAAAATAATATTTTGAGAAGTTAGTTGTAGGTTTTGTTTTCATATTAATTAATTTTCATTTTCTTAATTGCGTTCTCATTCTGATTTTTTTCTTTGTCCTTGAAAAAAGAGTGGGAAAAACACACAACAGCAACAAAAAAGAAATAGCCTCAGGAGCATTAGCCAGTACAACAGGCCAGACATTTGCCTTGCATGGGACTGACTGGGCTGGGTTCCAACATCTCATAATGTCCTTCGGCATAGCAAGGAGTGGTTCCTGAGCGCAGAGCCAGGAGTAAGCCCCCAGCACCACTGGATGTAGCCCCCAAACAAAAACAAAAAACAGCCTCAATATCTTTCTGACTTATTAATTTTAAACATCTAAACTATAAGAGGGGTTAAATGCTTTCTGGCTTAGGTTGCTGGTTCTAGGACAGAGGTACAACCTTAACACAAGAGATGTGTGGATGTGACAATTCACTTCGTTACAGGGAGGAAACTTGCCTGCATTTGAGGGAAAGGAGAAAAGTGGAAAAACTAGGGCTTTTAAAGTCCAGTTGTCAGTGAATACCTCTTGAGAGATGTTATGAGCGTACAGTTGAAAATAAACTTATATCCTGGCAGACTAACCCATGAAAAGCTCTTACAGTGGGGTTCTGTTCTCAAGTGAAACATGTAAGAAACAAAAAAAATGAGCCAGAAAGATGGTAAAGCTGGGAGGGCATTTGACTTGCATGGGTTGACTCAAGTCAGACAATCCCTGCTCCAAACGGTCCTCTGAGGCCCTGGAGGCTTGTACTCTTAGTGTGGACCCAGGAGCAAGTCCTGAACAGTGCTGCGGATGGCCCCAAAATGAGAGAGAGAGACAGACAAAGACAGAGAGAGAGGGAGGGAGAGGGAGAGAGGAAGAGGAGGAAGAGAGAGAGTGAGGGAGAGCGAGAGAGAATAAAATGGAGAGAGAAAGAGGAGGGAGAGAGAGTGAGGGAGAGCAAGAGAGAAAAAAAGGGAGAGAGAAAAAGGAAAGTCAGAGAAAGAGAAAGAGACAGAGGAGAAAGAATTACCTCCCCTCCCTACGCTGCCCCACGCTATGGTTCTTGCTTAGCAGAATACTGAATAACTCAGTTATGACTATAATGTCCTGGTGAACCATCTGGATTCCATGAAAGATCTCCCCCATGAGATCATTTCAATAAAAGGAGGGAGAAAGAGAAAGAAAACATTCTATAAGTATAGAGACTCTACTACCATGAAATCAAATTTTAAAATTCATAGAATCAAATATAAAGCTATTATTTATTTATTTATTTAATTATTTTTTGTTAGTGAAACACTACGAGGTAGAGTTGCAGGCATACAAATTTTTGTGCTTGGGTTTCAGTTATACGATGAGTACCCATCCCTCCACCAGTGCCCATTCTCCACCTCCAATGCTCCCAGCAATAGGCTATTTTTAAAAAAATTTTATTAGTGAAACATCATGAAGTACAGTTGTGGATTTACAAGTTTTTGTGCTTGGATTTCAGTTATACAATGATCGAGTACCCATCCATCAACCAGTGCCCATTCTCCACCACCAATGATCTCAGTATTCCGCCCACCCACCCCCACCTCATCCCCCCCACCCCACCCCACCTCTGTGGAAGGGCATTCCTTTTTGTTCTCTCTCTCCTTTTGGGTACTGTAGTTTGCAAAATAGGCATTGAATGGCTATCATGTTCAGTCCATAGTCTGCTTTCATCATGCATCTCACATCCTGGAAAGATCCTCCCAACACCCTTTACTTGGTGCTTCCTTCTCTATCAGAGCTGCCTTTTCCCCTAGCATGTGTGGTTGGCCTCCAAGCCACCGACTGAATATCATGGTACTTATCTAAGCTATTCTTGGGTGTTAGTGTCCTATTTTGTTACTTTATATTCTCCAGATGAATGCAATCTTTCTGTGTCTGTCCCTCTCTTTCTGACTCATTTCACTTACCACGATACTTTCCATGTAGTACCACTTGTATGTAAATTTCATGACTTCGTCTTTTCTGACAGCTACAGAGAACTCCATTGTATTTGAGAAAGTTTCAGTTCATTTTGTCACCCCATTTTTTGATGGAGTTGGATGTTTTCTTCTTGTAGAGTTCTATCAGTAATTTGTATATCCTTGATATAAACCCTTACTTGGTTGACTATTGGGTGAATGTCCTTTCATTCTGTAGACTATTTTTGTATTTTGGTCACTGTTTCTTTTGAGATGCAGAAGCTTCTTTGTTTAAGATAGTCCCAGTTGTCTATCTCTGTTTTCACGTGCCTGTCCATTAGTGTGACATCTTTGAAGATACCATTGGCTTCAATGTCATGGGGGATTTTGCCAAACTTTTCTTCAATGTACCTTGTGGATTCTGGTCTGATGTTGAGGTACTTAACCTATTTTAATTCTACTTTTGAACATGGTGTTAAGCAGAGATTTGAGCCCACTTTTATTTGCATGTAGCTGTCCAGTTTTGCCAGCACAATTTGTTAAAGAAGCTTTCCTTTCTCCACTTCACCTTTCTTCCTCCTTTATCAAAGATTAGATAATCATCTATTTGGGAGGATATGTCAGTATATTCAATCCTGTTCCATTGGTCTCTGACTCTTTGTTCCAGTACCATGCTGTTTTAGTTATTACTGCTTTGTAGTAGAGTTTGAAGTTAGGAAGGTTGATTCCTCCCATTTTCTTTTTCCCAAGAATTGCTTTAGCTATTTGCGGGGGCTTATTGTTCCATATGAATTACAGGAGTGTTTGATCCTAATGTTGTTTCTCTTGAAATCGTCTCCTAGGACTATGATTAATTCTAGAACTATTTTGAGGTATATTGCCATTGTTTATTGTTGCCTGTTGTCATGGTGCAGCTGATATTCCAGTTCACTGATTCTGTCTTCAGCTGTGGCCATTCTACCATTGAAGGAACAGACTGAGTTTTTTATTTCATCTACTGAATCTTTTATTCATGACATTTCTGTGCATAGCTTTCCAATTTCTGCTCTCACTTCTTCGCATAATTTCTAGATTGTTTCTCTCATGTCCTACTTTTATTTACTGGATATTTGTCTCATTGTTTCAGTGAGTTCGTTGAACATCTTCATTACTTTATATCTGAATTCTTTCTTAGAGAGGTCCCTTAGGTGAGTAGCACCTACTGAGGCTTCTGGACTCTGTTCATCATCCTCCCCTCCTTGTGGGAATTTGCGTTTTTTATTTCATGTTGGTGTGGATGTATGAATACTGAGATGTTGCACAATATTGCTGGGTATGGATAAACTACCTGCAGCCGGGTGAGCATCCGCTGGCCTCAAATTAGGCTACGCCCACTACTGAGGAGGCCACGCCCACTTCTACAGAGACCACACCCTCTACGGGTCCGTGGTGTCCGTGGGGGGTACACCCTGTTGGTGGAAAAAAAACGGGGCACCGCGTTGGGGATGAACAGGAAAAGTCTCAGAGATAGAGGGCATCCAAGTTCAGGGTTCGAGTCACTGACTGGGAGTGAAAAAAGATAAGACACAGCATTGGGGGTGAAAAAGAAGAGGTTCAGGGACAGAGGGCATCCCAGGGTCCTAGAGGACACCTGTGGTGCATTCACAGGGATATCCTGGGTTCGAGTCCCTGACCTCAATAAAAGGCTTTTGATATCTAACTAGAGGTATTGTGTACATTCTATAATAAATTTTGATGTATGATGACTACAACATAGAGTGAAGAAATAATTAGTACTTAAATATTGAATTCAATATTTAGATTTATGGTTCCTAATCACTTGGAACTGAAAATAACATACCTAGTTTGATGCAATCCCATTTATCTTTGTTTCTGTTTGGTTGGTCAATGGCATTGAATCATAAAAGTAACTCTAGAGAATCAATGTCATGAAAGGCTCTGTATTTTTTCTCAATATAATTTATGAATCCAGGCCTGATATTGTGGTCTTTATCTATTTTAAACTGATTTTTGTTCAGTGTGAAATAGGGTCTAAGTTCATTTTTCACATGTTACTGACAAGTTTTCCTAACACTTTATTGAAGAGGTGTTCCTTGCTCTACCTCATATCTGCTCCTTTGTTGATTAGCTGTCTGCCACACTGTATCACTGTATCACTGCCATCCCATCATTCAGCAATTTACTCTAGCGGGCACCGGTAATGTTTCCATTCATCTCAGCCCTGAGATTTTAGCAGCCTCTCCTTACTCATGAGGGCTGGAGCGATAGCACAGCGGGTAGGGCGTTCGCCTTACAAGCGGCCAACATGGCCGACCTGAGTTCGATTCCTCCGCCCCTCTCGGAGAGCCTAGCAAGCTACCGAGAGTATTCGATATGCCAGACACAGTAACAACAAGGTCTCCAATGGAGACGTTACTGGGCCTGCTCGAGCAAATCGACGATCAACGGGAGGGCCTTTACCTTTACCTCCTTACTCATCTTTCCCAACACTGCCGTATTGGAGGCTCTTTCAGGTTAAGGGGAAAGAGATCCAATATTGTTACTGTTTTGGGCATATCAAATATTTCATGGGTAGTTTGCCAAGCTCTGCCATGCATGTGCGATATTCTCAGTAGCTTACCAGACTCTGTGTGTGTGTGTGTGTGTGTGTATATATATATATACACATATATATATATTCCTCTTTGATCAAATCAAATCAAATCATAGCTGTCTGCATATCCAAGGATATATCTCGGGGCTTCTCTAGAGTTACTTTTATGATTCAATGCCATTGACCAACCAAACAGAAACAAAAATAAATAAATGGGATTGCATAAAACTAGGTATGTTATTTTTAATTGGTCAATGCATCTCTCTTTATTACCAAAGCTTTGTATTATAAATTTAAGTTGTGGAAAGAGAAGGTTCTAATCCTCCCAGGAATTCTTTGGCTACTCATTTTACAATATAGTCTTAGCTATTGACTCTATATACATTTCTACAACATTTGATCTATGTATTTGAAAAAAAATCTTGGTATTTTTATAGCCAATGCACTGAATCTTATAATACTTTTGGTAGGCGTGTCATACATAAAATTAAGAAGCTTCTATGCCACAGAATAAGTGATGACCTGGAAAAAAATTATACCCCCCCGATAGGGAAAATTTATTTTCACCGTTTATTTGACATAAGGTTAATATTTAAGTTATATAAAGCATTAGTTAAACCTAAAAAAGAAAAAAAAAATAAACCCTATTATAAAAATGGGGAGAACTAACATAAACTCTTTCAAAGAAGACAAACAGATGGTAATAGTCATATGAGAAGTTTCTCTGTATCACTTAATATCAGGTAAATAAAAATCAAAAGGACAGTGAGCTAGCACTAATGTGACTAACATACATTAAAAACAACAACAACAAATACAACAGAATTATTGAGAATGTGGGGATAAAGAAATCCTCATCCCCAGGTAGTAGGAATATTAACTGAGTCAATGTTTATGGAAAACACTATGAGACTTCTCCAAAAAATTATAAATTGAGCTTACATAGGACCCAGCAATCCCACTCGTGTGCATCTACCCCAAGGCCCAAATTCTATTCATAAAAGACATTTGCAAATGCCATGACTATATTCATGCCTTGGTGAATAGATGAGAAATAAGAAATATAAAGACCTTAAAATATACGTAATGTTGTCACAAATAATTGCTATAATTTATCTGTAAAAAATACTGAGCATTAATTGTAATCATTTACAGAAGTGGTGTGGTTGGGCTATAAAAGAAATGCATTTCTTTAGCTCCTTTCTAATTTTCATTCACATAAACACAACATACACATGCACTCCTTTTCTATTTTTTGAAGTCATAAAAGTTACTATCGTTATCAGAAGTAAAGAATACAAAAAGGGAAGAAAGGAATTGTAAGGAATATTCTAGCTGACTACAGAACATTTTTGGTTTGGTTTATACTGCATTTCCTGTACGATTAGGAATCTCACTCCATAAAAGTTAGATTTGAACAGCTTTTCCCTGTTTTGAAATTGCCTACATTATTCAGCTACATCAAAGTGTATTCCTACAGACTATGACATTTTTTGCCAATGTTTACATTATCTACAATTCTGTATATATTCATTTATTCAAGTCCTTTTTTATGTGGTATAACATAATCACGTCCAAGAAGATGCAGATAGTTTTGCTATCTTTGTAATAAACAGTACATGCACTGTATTTTCATGCAACAGCTGTTTAGTCTATGTTTGAATTTGCAAACAGATCCTAGATATTATTGTAAGCCGTCCTTTTCCTGGTTACTGAATATTTTGTGATAATCTTTCATAAATATAAAGAAATGAATGCAAAAAACACAGATACAATGTAATGATATGACATTTTGATTTCACCCCTTTATTCTCTATTTAATTTTATAAAATAATATACAAAAATTATACATGGTGTGAGGTATCTTAAAATTTGAAATTATATGAACATATTTGAAATTATATTTAAGTAAAATTATTTAGAAAATATTTCAGCGCATAATAAGTGATCAATGTATATATATATTTACTTGCTTGCTTACCAACTACATTAACCATAGTCAACCCAATATAGGCCCTCCCGTTGATCGTCGATTTGCTCGAGCGGGCCCAGTAACGTCTCCATTGGAGACTTTGTTGTTACTGTGTCTGGCATATCGAATACTCTCCGTAGCTTGCCGGGCTCTCTGAGAGGGGCAGAGGAATCGAACTCGGGTCGGCCATGTTGGCCGCTTGTAAGGCGAACGCCCTACCCGCTGTGCTATCATTCCAGCATAGAATTCCATAAAATTTATTTATACTTTTAAACAATTAAGATATCAATATATTTGAGTCTAGATGATTACATATTAACATATTTAATTTTAGATAGAATCTATTAAATCTAAATGTTCAAAATTGTAAGAATAACTTTTTAGATAAATTTTTCTATAGAATTGTGCTTGTGATATTCAAATATATGTCTTCAATTACATTCCATCTCACAGATTCTATTTTCTGAGTAACATTACATCTATCTGGGATTTTTTATGTGAATTTTTCTGCTACCAGTTATTTCACTTGGTATAATTTTACTCTCTATTTAAAAACTTTCACATGGGCTCATTAACAAAAAGTCTACTACCATTACTTATGAGTAACTGTTATCTCAAATATATCAATTCTTAGGAAAGAGAGAAAAAGAACAAAATAAGCTACCAACAAAAATAAAACTTTCACATCAATAATTTCCCTAAATTGTAATGCCTTTACTTACCAATAAAAAAATCATGCATTGTAAGAGCTTAGTAATGTAGCTCAGTGGTAGAGACCTTGCCTAACAGTAATGAGCCTTGGAGTCCAGCTCCTGAGACCATACTCTCATGGTGACTATTTTTTTCATCGCAGTATCAATGAGAATTGTAATCTCTAGCAGGCAGTACTGAAGTATATCAACACCACTCCCTGGTCTGTGATACCTAGTGATCAAAATTGTATGTATTCAACTGTTTGTATTAACTTTGTTATGTTTTACTAACAGTTTAACACTATGGAATATGAAAACTAAAACTGCGATATTAAATTTAGAATTTAGGATTCATGGTCACCAGTCTTTGGCAATTTTTAATATTTGTGTTACATTTGTCAAAATGTGCAACTTTTCACAGTTTGAATATAAGTGAAAAGGAGACATTTTGCTTTTCAAAATTCTCTCCTTTCCTAGTTTCCCCAATGCCATTCTCTCTAGAGCTCTGCTGCATCACTAGTGTATCTTCTGCTTTGCTTTGCTTTAAAAATAAGCTACCTGTGTCTTTTTATGCTCATCTTCATTCAGTCACTTGTAAGACATTTTTGTCATTTACTGGATTTCAGGAATTGAATGTACTTGGTTAGTAAAATGCTCTGCACTGATGTGGTACATTATGTCCTACAGAAGTAGAAAAAAATAAAAACACTGTAATATAAAAAGTGAAAATGACCACTTACAAAGACAGGGTATAATAAATAGTGTGTTTTGTGTTACAATAGGAAAATGTTTTGCTGTTTTAATTGAGGGGCTACTTGAACTTATCTGAAAGATGCAAGTATGTGTAACTAAACCAGGTCAAAGACCATGATTTAGAAAGAAATAGGCTTTTGTATGTAGATCCTTACTTGCATTCTTATCAAATATCTGGAAAGTGTTAGGCAGGTGTAATTTGACAGAATGAGACTGATAAGAGATAAGTATAGTGGGTGGGACAAATGCTTGTTTTCCACTGTCATTGTTTAAGCTGCATTTTTTTCAGATTAGTGTAAAGTCCAAGAGTTATTCATATTTAAAGAAAGAAGCAAACTTTGGTAGAAATATTAAGAACAAATGTATTCTATTAAATAGCATGAAACTGAAAAATATGCTAAAATAATGAAACTCTGAAAGTAAAACAGAAGAACTTGGGATCCTCTCGTATTAATTGATTTGGAAGATGAGGAAGAGCTGGCAGAAAACACTGTGAATAGGCAAGCAGATGAACAGGAGCAAATGAGTAGAGTTTGGTGCCCCATATGTCGAACTGAAAATGTGCAGCAAGAAAAAGGATGTGAGCAAACCTGAGATTGTAATGAGTTTAGCTATCAAAAATCAAATTATTATTTTAAAATATAAAATGATTGTTGATGATCCTTAAGGATGCATTATATCTGAACAAAAAGGGGAAACAAACTGTAATTATATATAAATGTATATATCTCACTATCTTTATCTCTATACCTATCTCTGTTAGGGCAGGGATCTTAATCTCCCTTTAATGACAAAGAGACTACAGAGACTGTAAATAGCAAGCAGGGTTTATTGTAAGACTGGCAAGCCAGGGTCCCACTGCCTACACAGACAGGCAGGTCTGTCAGGTTGGGTAAAGACCTTGAGCTTCTACAAAGGAGGTCTATATAGGCCTTCACCGACCGTTACAGCAGAGCCCACACATATCATAGCCAAGAGATTTGTAATAACCCATACTTTCCTGACCAATTCATTAAGGGTACATCACTTCTTAGCCTATAGTTTAAAGATCAGCATTTGTATCAGTGCTTAGGAACGTCCTGGGTTTTAGGGCAGTCCTGGGTGTTGCAACATGGGTCTTGTGAGAGACATCCGGTTATCTTGTCTGACCCCCACCCTTCGAGTACCTGTATCTGAATTCCTTGCTCGGGCAGAAAAACCAGTTATTTTGCAGTGCAGGCTCCTGTAAAGCGGAACTGAAAAAGCTTATCTAGACCTGTTCCTTGAAAAAACAGTTATTTTGCAATGCAGTTTCCTATTAAGCTAAGGTAAATTAATTCTGGTGGTGGTCCATTTTAAGCCTGCCCCTCACAATCTCTAGTTCTAGCTCTAGCTGTGTCTCTCTCTCTCTCTCTTTCTCTCTCTCTCTATCTCTCTCTCTATCTCTATCCTTAAAGTATTGTTTTGTAAAATGTTTCAGTGAAATAGGTCAATGACACTTGAACTAATGAATTTCAGAGAATAACGCTTTGGAGACATGAGCAGTGCAGTGGATAGAGCACTTGCCTTCCACACAGTTGACCTGAGTTTGATGATCAGCTCCACATGATCCCCCAAGACCAGATAAGAGTGAACTCTGAGCTTAAAGCCAGGAGAAAGCCCTGAGCACCTGTGCGTGAAGCCCAAGCACGTAGCCTGACCTCCCCTACCCCTCAAAAATGGTAAGCATTAAAGAGAATAAAGCTTTGAAGAAAACAGTCACTGTCACTGTCTCTGTCCTCCTGTTGTTACTGTGTTTGGCATATTGAATACTCCACAAGGAGCTTGCCAGGCTTTGCTGTGTGGGCGAGATACTCTCGGTAGCTTGCAAGGCTACCGAGACTTGAGAGGGGTGAAGGAATCAAACTTGGGTCGGCCGGGTCGGCCGCTTTGAAGGCAAACACCAAGTATCTTGCCTGCCCAGCAAAGCCTGGCAAACTCCCTTTGAAATATTCAATCTCACAATGATACTGGGCTCACTTGAGCAAATCAATTAACAATGGGGAGGACAGTAGCATGTTTATATTCTCTTGTGGTGATTTATTAGAGAGGAAATGATGGATGATGTAGAGACAGAGGAATGTTTACTCAAAGTACATGTAAAATGATAAGGTTAAATATACAAATAGAGGAACAGAAAAATTGTACGTTCATTTAATGTGCAAAATGATGGTAAAAGCCAAATACTGAAAATGTATATATTATATTAATTTATTATTTATATATATTATATTTATTTACTTTTGGAACTCTGAATGAAGCAAAAATTTCAGATAGGATAGCAGGTAGGATGCTTTCTTTGCATGCTGCTGAGGTGGATTTGATCCCCGGCATCCAATATGGTACCCAACGTATCATCAGATGTGATCCATCAGCACCAAGCTCTGAACACCACTTTGTGTTGCACAAACAAACAAACAAATACAATCACCAAATCTGAGAAACCGAGACAGTGATCACAAGATGCTAAGCAGTAGCAGAGAGACTCCATAACAAAGTCCCTAATCACCATGTTTGTCATATTACAATAAACTGCTTTAAGTATATTCTAAAATGTACTATTGCAGGGGCAGAGAAACAGTACAGCTATCAGCGAACTTGCTTT
This sequence comes from Sorex fumeus, assembly GCF_029834395.1. NCBI lineage: Eukaryota > Metazoa > Chordata > Mammalia > Eulipotyphla > Soricidae > Sorex > Sorex fumeus. The sequence goes on from NW_026606065.1 coordinate 58,046,522, forward strand.
GCATGAGACTGGATGTCTCCCAGTATGATCCCCCAAGCCTGCCAGTGTGCTCTGCCTAAGCACAGAACCAGAAGTAAACCCTGAGAACTCTCAGATGTGCCTTTCATCGCCCCTCTCAAGAAAGAAAAATGTCACTAAAGATTGTTATTATAAATGCATCACTGTATGACTAGTTGCTCACTTTGACCCTGCTTTTATAACGATGTCAGGGTTATGGTATAAAGAAATAGTGGAAAGAAGTAGAGTGTAGTCATTTTTCTCTTAGATTTAGATAAAATATCCTTTTTAGTGACTGTGAACCAAATAGAAAATTGTAACATATCCCCAAAGTCCATAAGTATTTAATTGTGTCTAAGATTATTTTAATTTTTTGCCTTCTCTTTCGGAAATTGGGGCATGCTGTGAGCATCTAGTTTTTCTAGTGTCCTAATGCTAACCTACTTTCTTTAAAATATTAAAAGTAATTCTAACATTAGATTTTCCTGCACTGAGAGAAAATTAAGGATAAAAATCAGAAAATTTTATAGACAAAGTCATTAAGCAAGCATCAGTTTTGAATTTAATTTGGATGCATGCTTCAAAATTATTATTTTTCCCTTTATAACATAAAGAAGGTAATATTGCATATTACAAACTGAACAGTTATAAAGTAGATAAATAGAATTATATTTCATTGATGATTTCAGTAGTTAATTGAGAAGATAAATTATCTTATACTATAAAATTTACTAGGAAATTTACAATTAAATCATAAGTCATTGTATTATATTTTATTGTATATTTAAATGTCCTCAGATAAAGAGATGTATGTGTATGAACAACCAGGAAAAAAATTAACTGAATATGTAATATATGATCCTGTCCATGTCTGTAAAATCATATCAGGCTTGTAAAGGATTGGATGTTAAATTGCCCTATATTTCACTATCTAAATATGAAACTGCATGTAAAGCCCAAGTCCTATCTACTATTTTCAATCCTCAAATCATTGTACTGGAAAATAATTATTATAATAAATATATATGTACGTATACATCACTATCCTCCCATTGTTCATTGATTTGCTTGAGTGGGCCCAGAAACGTCCCCATTGTGACAATTTTTACCATGTTTGGCATATCGAATATGTCACAGGTAGCTTTGCTGTGCATGTGAGCTACTCTCGGTAGCTTGCTGGGCTCTCCAAGAGGGGCGGAGGAATTGAACTCGGGTCGGCCATGCTGGCTGCTTGCAGGGCAAATGCCCTACCTGCTGTGCTATCGCTTCAGCCTATGTACATACATATATATTTAAATACCTTGTTTGTAAAGATTAAAATAATAAAATTCAATAAAAAACTTCAAGGGTCAGAGCATTAGCACATGGGTGTGGTCCTTGCCATGCATGTAGCTGACCAGGGTTCTCTCCCTGGCACTATATATAAAGTACTGCCACGAGTGATCTCTGAACTCAGAGAAAGGAGTAAGCTTTAAACACCACCAGAGCCCGCCCCCAGCGCCATCTTAAAGCACACAGCAGCAAAGAAAACTGTCTGGTGGGCTCCATAACTCCCGGCGAATTCTCTGTGCCCCGAACTGAGCCAATATCACAGGGAGGTCCCAGATGGGGTAGGCGCTGTTTCCCCGCCTTATCCTGATGGAATCCCAGTGACCATGAGTTTATACAAGCATAGCTCTGCTATGCGGGCACCAGGGCTATTTTCCAACATATCCTGATATGCAAAGTGATCAATGGAATGTAAATGATCTAGCGTTTGTCCCTGAAAAACAGGCTTGAATGGTGGTGGGGAAATCTGAGCAAAATATCATGCCCAACCGAAATGCATATGAACTGTGCATTTAACTATGGTGCTATGCCGTCCTGGGAGAGGAAGGGTGTCTGTCCCTCCACCTGTCACCCCTTGAAGCAGCAGTACGGCGGCCTGCATCTTTTAGAGCCTAATGAACAGCAAGGTATGAGACTGCATTGACGAGGCATGAGGGGCCTTGTGATATGGGGGGTGGAATCCACCCTGCTCCCCGCCATGACAATGTTCAGGGTTGCCACCCTCAAATGCCTCCTCTGACTTCTGAATGACCATGATTCCAAAGGCACACATACTAATCTCGGAACCCAGGGGCTTTTGGCAGTAATCCCTCTAGGTTTATTACTAAAATATCAGAAATCCAAATTCTCGTGGCTGCTTTTGTGGCCACAAGACATCATATGCTCTTCATAATCAGTAATAGAAAACAAATTATCTAATGATGTCTTTTTGGCAGGTCTGAATGTTGAGGAAAATTCCAAATAATAATGTTGGGTCTTTTGTCATAATATTGAATGTGATCAACGTAGAGAGAGGGAGTAAAGTGAAAATCTGCCACATAGGCGGGGGATGGGTGGGAGGGGAGTATACTGGGGTTTTTGGTGGTGGAAAATGTGCACTGGTGAAGGGATGGGTGTTTGATCATTGTATGACCAGCCGAGACTTGAACTGAAAAAGGCTTTGTGACTGTTTTCATGGTGATTCAAAAAATAAATAAAAAATATAAAAAAAATTTGAAAAAACACCACTAGATGTGTTTCCGCCCCCCCCCCCCCACAAAATCTCCAAAAGAAATAACATTCAATTAAACATCAAATATATAATACTGATCACTCTGTGTGATAGATAATATAATTTAACCATAAATGATTTATTTAACCATAAATCTTTAATATATAATATATACTATATATTATAACTATAATTAGTTGGTTACTTACCCTATGTATTTTTTGAAATTAAGAACCAAGCGTTTTTAAGTTATTTTTTTGTACAGGTAAGGTAATCCACTTACAATCGTTTCAACATTGGTGGTTTTAGTGTCCTCAGTTATCTCATCTCACCATCATCAGTAAAGTATCCAAGATCCCAGGACTTGTGTCACCTCCAATCCACTTACAGTAATCCCCAATTTGGTGTGTCTCTTGGTCATTTTTTGTTGTTGTTGTTGTTTTTTGCTTTTGGGGTCACATCCAGCAATGCTCAGGAGTTACTCTTGGCCCTGCATTCAGGAATTACTCCTGGCAGTGCTGGGGGAACCATACGGGATGATGGAGCTCGAACCCGGGTCTGCCAGTTGAAAGGCAAACGCCCTACCAGCTGTACTATCGTTTTAGCCCCTCTTTTGTGGTTTTTTGTTTGTTTACTTGGGTTTCTTTGGAACTTCCAGTGGTGCTCAGGGCTTACTCCTGGATCTTTATTCAAGGCTTACTCTAGACTGTGCATATGATTACCAGGGACCAAACACAGGTCAGTCACATTCAAGACCATTGCCCTACCTACTGTACTCTAGCCCATGTGTTGATGTTAATCTCTTCAGCAGTAAAAAAGCTATTAAGCTTGATACAGTTGCATTTATTTATATTTGCTTTCCAACACTAAATATGTTTTATATTTTTGTAAAATTTTATGAGAGAGATGTAACATTGTTAACTTTTGTATAATATTATCTTGATAAAAAAGAGGAAGCGTTATGTTCTATATAATACATGGACTTGGTTCCAGTCTCAAACTCATCTTTTGTCCTAAGAGTCAAAATACTACTGAATGTAATAATTTTCATCTGTCTATGCTGTGGCTTAACTATATTGAATAACTAATGATTCAAAAATATATAATCGTGTTTGGCATGATTTTAAATAATTTATGTGTTATGTTCGCATGAATACATATTACTATATTCCACATAGCATTGGATCAGATTATGAATCAGTTTTAAGTCATTAAAAATATTTATAATGCTAATTCAGATTGTTCTATTTTAATTTGAGCTTAACAATCAAACCATGTGTTTCAAATGCAGACTTCCCCCAAACTTTTTCTAAAATTAATACATAAAGATTATTTCTATTTATTTAATTCTGTGTTTATGAAATTATATCTGAAAAGGAAAATTCTGAATTGTAGTCTCTCTTGTTTTTCTAATTTTGCTAATACTGTAGCACCGTAGCACTGTCCTCCCATTGTCCATCAATTTGCTTGAGCAGGCACTAGTAATGTCTCCATTGTGAGATTTGTTGTTACTGTTTTTGGCATATCGAATACATTATGGGGAGCTTGCCAGGCTTTGCCGTGGGGGCGAGATACCCTCGGTAGCTTGCCAGGCTTTCTAAGAGGGAGAGAGGAATCCAACCCAGGTCGGTCATGTGCAAGGCAAATGCCCTACCCGCTGCGCTATCGTTCCAGCCCATTTTACTAATACAGCTAGTCAAATTGCTTCTACAAAGTATTTATAACAAATTATTCCCTGACCAGTAGTGTGTGAGCATGGCTCACTTTCACCTCACTGCCAATAATAATTTTTTAGACTAACTTTTTATAAGACTGATACCTATCTGTGCAGTGTTATTGTTTATCAATTTCAATTTTGAGTTTATTGCTTTTAGTGTTTCAGCACATTTCGTGATTTATTACCATCTAATTTTCTACCCTGTAAGGCCACCATGTGATTCAAGTTGTGCATGTGTTTATAATTGAGATAGTGTAAAGGCTTATATAGGCTCTCCTATATCATTAATGGATTTATTTATTAAAGTTTTTGGTTCTTTAATAACATTTATGTTTCATGTATTTTAGACCTGTCCCTTAAAAATTATTTTTATGCTGTGGATATCTACTTTTTATTACTCCTTATGCTTAGGAGTAATATTCTTATACTTAGAATTTCCTGTACATTAAATCTTGCTTCAGATTATCTACTAATATCTATGATTTTTAGTTTTAATTTTTTGCATTCCTTATAATTATTGCAGCAAAATTAGAGATTAGTGTTAATATGTTTATTTAAATGTTGCCTTATCATGAAGTTATGTTATCTACTCTTACTTGTCTATGTGAATTCATAGGATTTGGATCAGTTGCAGCTGAAAAGAAGAAAACAATCCAGACCTAGTCCCATGACTCATGTCTCATGAATTGCTGCTGAGAAGTTGTCAGTTCTTTATGAAGTTACCAGGGAAGGTGTCATCACTCACCAACCTCCTGAATTTCTCATCTTAATTTAGGATTGTACTAGACCTTAACATCAGGGAGACTTGATTCCCTTTTATGTGCTTCTATGTACCTTTCTTTCTTGAAATTAAGATACCAGTGAGTTATACTCTAAACTATACTGCTACAATTACTGCCCAGAAATGCCACCTACTGGTAATTAGACCTTTGTTTTTAAGACGAGGGTAAACATAGAACATTCTTCTAGGTTTTCTCAATGATTTATCTACTTGCTACTTTTACTGATGGCTTTGTTAATTAAAATGCCATTATCAAAGAATCATCTACAAGGTTTCATTGTAGTATAACAAACATATAAAGATAGTCTTGAAAATGATACAAATTGTGGAATGGTACATTAATTAAATACCTGATTTTTAAACTATGAAAAATAAGTTAAAATAGTGTACCATATGCATGGTAATTAGAGTGGTTCTCTGATTATAGAGAATATAATAACATGATAAAATACATTCTTATCATGTAGCTTAAGTGATAATTAAATAATCGAAATCCAAACAAATACCTAAAGATATAGAAAGAGAATTTGACTTAAAATAATTCAAGAACATTGCTAAGTTCAAGTAACATAAAATTATGACATGGATGACAAGATTCTGCTTACATCAAATCCACAAGCACATGACTCAGTAACTTTCAACACTTGGCTAAATTCTGAACCTAGAATTATGCATTATTTCTGACACCTAAATAACTTAACTCTGAGTCAGCAGTAAATTTAGAATTTCAAATTTTTCCCAGTATAGTAGTATTTTAATGAAATTTAACAAATAATATTTCTAAATGAGTGAAGCAAACACATTCAGCAGTTTCAAATAAAAAGATGCAAATAAATAAATTTTCAAAATAAATGCTCAAACAAGTAGTTACTAGTCCCCTTGTTTGATGTAGTATATCAAAAGAAATAATAAATAAGAGGGTATAGTGAGGATTCTCATACATAAAATTATTCTCATGATATTAAAACTTAACACACATGTGGCAGATGATGCTAACCAGATTTAGCTGCTACTAATAAGTGGTAGAAAGTTGAAGATGTCATACAGACAATATGGAAGCAGTATAGCAGTTTAAAAAATAAAATAAGTTGTTCACGGTATATAATAAATTAAAAAGAAAAATCACTAGTAACTTCCCGCCGTACTAAAGGAGAAATATAATTGTGGGTAATGAGTAATACAAAGCACATCAATATCATTCTAACCTCCAATTACTGTAAGCACTAATTAGTTTTTTTATGTTACAGAGAGGATTTGATATTAAACTATATAAAACTTTCATTTCATGTATTTTTAAAAACTATTAAAAACACTATTTCTGTATTACCCACCTCATTATGTTTATTTTATACAGAATGATACACTCCTGAATAAGTTAATAATTTACAGATCATTTAGCAAACCATTTGAGCCTTTAAAAATTATAAAATTTTTGCCTAAGTTTTAATGAGGAATAAAATGAAATTTTTTAATGTGTCTAGAGAATCTACTCTGAAATGGATACAAGAAAATAACTGTTAGCAGAAAATTGTGTTAAAATATATTTTTAATTCTATACGGCTCCAAATTTTGTTGTCATTTTGCTTACCCAATTTTTAACAAAGATAAGCTTTAAACTCTCCCTTAAATAAGAATATTTTCTGTAATAATCAATGACCTATTCTACCTATTTTGACAAATATAGTTTGAAAAAGTACATAATCACAAAATTCTTATTTAAAATTTATAATTTATTGCTGAAAATATTTTGTCGGAATTGTTCTCAGACAACATTATCTAGCATGCTGGAAACAAATATGACATTGAAAATAGGGGGAGCAATGATATAAAAAATTTAAAATACCAGCATATAATCTTAAATGTATAAATGAATGATGAAAAATATTAAATTTAGTTATAAATATTTATTAAATGATGAAAGAAATAATTGCTATAGAAGGAGGTCTAATAATAAAAGGTGGTATTTTCAAATAATACATTATCTAATTAACATGTATATTTTGGCAAAACTGATTTCAGCAAATGATCCCTCCTATTAATGTTTTACTTTTTAATAGAATCATAAATTGAACCATATCTTGTCAGCACATAAATCACACTGCTTTCTCTTCAACAAGCATAAATATTTAACAAACATTTACAACCAGCTCTTCCAAGTAACATTTATTGTGCAAAAATAAAGTACTGACTCGAAACAAATACTTATAATAAAATTTCAGGTGTTCCAATGACAGTAGACTCCAAAGAAATGAAGTAAGTTATTATTTGTTAACATAAACATTTTTTTTAATTTAATCACCCCAAATTACAAAATTACAAAGATTTACATGATTGATTTTAGGGATACAAACTCAGTCCCATTGCCTGTGTTAAATAGGGTTATTTTTAAAAACTTTTTCTTTTTGTTTTGTGGCCATACCTTCCTCAGGATTTACTCCTGGCTCTGGGCTCAGCTATCACTCCTGGTGGGGATTACAGGACCATTTGCAGTGCTGGGAATTGAATGCAGGTAAGACATCACTTAATCATTTAACTTCCCATTAGTCATCGATTTGCTCGAGTGGGCGCCAGTAACGTCTCCATTTGTCCCTGTCGCATGCTAGTGTTGCCCAATGGCATCTGTTCGCTCTGGGAACATGAAGAGCCTCAAACCGATCGTTCATGATCTTGACGAAGAAGTCTGACCATCTGGTAGGTGGGCGGCCACGCGGTCTTTTGACATCCCGTGGAATCCTGTCGGTAACAGCTCTAGTCCAGCGGTCGTCTTTAAATCTCATTACGTGACCAGCCCATCTGATTTTGGACACCTTGGCAAATGAGACAGCGTCCCTGATTCTTGATCGTCGACGGATGTCGGAACTCGGGATTTTTTCTCTCATTTGAATGAAACGTGATATTCCAAGCATAGCTCTTTCAATTCTTCTTTGGGAGACCTGAATAGCGTTTTCATCTTGTTTGCGTAGGGCCCAGGTCTCTGAGGCATATGTTAATGCAGGAAGAACAGTGGAATCAAAGAGATTTGCCTGGAGCCGGAGGTTCTTCGTCCTTCTAGCTATTTCTTCGACGTTCTTGAAGGCGTTCCAAGCCGCTCTCTTCCTCCTGCGCAGCTCCGGTGCCAGGTCATTTGTCATGTTGGCTTCTCGACCTAGATACACATAGGTGTTGCATTAGGAGTTGGTCGTTCCGTTGAGAGCGAATGGGGCGTTAGGAACGAGGCTGTTTCTCATAAACATTGTCTTCGTAAGATTCAGCTGTAGTCCGACCTTTCCACACTCACGGTCAAAGTCGGCAAGCATTTGTGCCGCTTGGCTGATGTTTGGTATTATTAAAACAATGTCATCAGCAAAGCGGAGGTGGTGCAGTTGCCAGCCACCTATCTTCACTCCCATCCCTTCCCATTCCAGTCGTCACATGATGTTCTTGAGGGTGGCACTGAAGAGTTTCGGTGAAATGGTATCACCCTGCCGCACCCCTCTCTTGACATCAACTATCACTTCTTTGTAGAATGGTGAGATCCTGGTAGTGAATCCGCAATACAGCTCACGGAGGATCCTGATGTATTGGGCTTGAATGCCCTGATTGGCTAGGGCTTCAATGACCGTTTCCGTCTCAACAGAATCAAAGGCCTTCTTTAAATCAATGAACGTTAAACAGAGCAGCATCTTGAACTCCCGAGAAACCTCAGTGAGCTTGGTTATCATGTGGATATGGTTGATGGTGCTGAATCCTTTGCGGAACCCGGCTTGCTCGCATGGTTGTCCTTCATCTAGTGTTCTGCCAATCCTATTTAGGATGACTCGAGTGAACAACTTGTAGATGACAGACAATAGGCAGATCGGGCGATAGTTGCCAATGTCATGGATGTCTCCCTTCTTGACCAGTAGTACGGTCCTGCTGGTTTTCCATTGGGACGGAACCTTGCATTCAGACAGGTAGCGAGTGAAGAGCCGAGCCTGTGTATTGATGAGTACTGACGGCAGGTTCTTCAGGTGTTCAGGTCTGACCTTGTCTGAGCCAGGTGCTGTTTGTTTCTTTACTGACGAAATGGCGTGTCGGATTTTGGAAGGGAAAACGTTGGGAACGACATATCCATCCTGTGGAATTTGGTATGTCGGCAAGTGGACATGGCTATCGAAGAGATTTGAGTAGAAGTCATGGATAATCTTCTCCATTGCCATTCTGGAAAATGTGATGGATCCATCAGGACGTTGGAGGGCAGTCATCTTGGTCTTATAGTTGGCGAAGGACAGGCTGGCGTTACGAATACTTTTCCCGGCTTCTGCCGCATCTACCAGTACTTCTGCTCTTCTCTCTTTGAGGTCTTCCTTGATCGCATCTCTGCACTGCTTTGTGAGCTCGGACGTTAGCAGGTAAGACATGAGCAAGGAAATTACCTCATCTGCTATACTCTTTCACTAGTCTTTTAGTGAGAACCACTTTCTTCTTATCTTCTATAAGATATAAGTTATAAAAGCTTAGGAAAAGCTTTTCCAAAAAAAATCTTTTGGAAAATATCTGAACTTTTAAAAATATCTGGAAAAATATAGGTGTGAGGCAAAAACTAAAACATATCAAAAGTGTATAGAAAGAAAATATGCTTTTAAAGCAACATTATACCTAATATCAATTAAATTAGTAAGAGAATAAATACATATTTACAATGGTTATACATTCTTTGAGATACATTACATAATATACATTCTTTGGGAGTATTAGAATAAACAAAACTGAAATAGTGTTAGTACATTTTACATTGGCTAACTTAAAACTCATGCCTGAGTCTCTGTATCAAGAGAGGGGTTAAGCAGGTCGATACCATTTCACCGAAACTCTTCAGTGCCACCCTTGAGAACATCATGCGAAGACTGGAATGGGAAGGAATGGGAGTGAACATAGATGGTCGGCAACTACACCACCTCTGCTTTGCTGGTGACATCGTTCTAATAAGACCAAATATTAGCGAAGCTGCACAAATGCTGGCCCACTTCGACCGTGAGTGTGGAAAGGTCTTACGACAGCTGAATCTCACGAACTCAGGTTTGCCAGGTTGGCCAAATGTGAGGCAAATGCCCTACCCACTGTACTATCCCTCTAACTCAAGAAGAAGAATCAGTTGGTTTCAAAAAATCAAAAATTTTATAGAAGAGTGCACTATAATTTCTATATATAATTTGTATATTTATAAATCATACATATGTACATAACCTTCCCAAACAATATCAATAAAATGATGAATATATTAAGCACCTTCCTGTTTTAGATTATACAAGCCTCAAGAAAATATCAATAATATAACTAGTGCCAGTGCAGTTTTCAGTTTTGCATATTCTACTATAGCTTTCATTAACTCTCTTATGGATTTAATGCCTATTTTTTTCAATTTTTCTTTTTCATTTCTCTTCTTCCTCCTTCACTCCTCCTCCTTCCCATCTTCTTCCTTTTTCCTTTTGATGTTTTCTGATATTTTTTTTGTGCCTTTATACATAATGCTTCCTAAGCTTAAAAGTCTTTTCACCATCTGTACCTGGCTAACTTCCAAGTCACAGTATATAATTTTGCTTAGGTATCCCATATTCCAGGAAAATTTTCTTAGACCATAACTTTTAGTAGTAAATAGTGAGCATGTCCATATTATATTGTGTATAAAACTGTGGATAAAGAAAAAAAATTAACTGAAAGCAACAATTAAAATAATTATAAAAACTTGTATGCTCAAAATTTCCTAGGATTATTTGTACTCAACTTTAATATTTTTATAATTTAGAGTATTAATCATTCACATTTAACAATAAAATGCAAATACCTTATTTTATATCTAAATGTTCACATATGTTTTCATTATCTTGAGTGCCTTGCACATGGCTCAACCAAGTTCAATACCCAATAACCCAAATAGTCCTGAAAGCATGGCCAGGTGTGATACCTGAGTTCAAAGTCAAAAACAAACCCAGAACACTTCCCAGTGTGACTGCTTCCAAAAAAAAAAAAAGCATATGAGTGTTTTAGAGAAAATATATTAACATTTGTTAGATTGACTCACAAATTAATCAAATAGTATAATAATATCTATAAAATAAATTTTCGCTTCCTCTGCCAGCAATATAATATTTAGTGCTCTTTATTCCTATTACAGTCATTACTTACTAATCAAAATTCTGATACTATTATTATAATTTAACTTATTAAACAATTAAACAATTCAGTGGTAGGGCTTTCGCCTTACAAGCGGCCAACATGGCCGACCCGAGTTCTATTCCTCCGCCCCTCTCTGAGAGCCTGGCAAGCTACCGAGAGTATTCGATATGCCACATACAGTAACAACAAAGTCTCCGATGGAGACGTTACTGGGCCCGCTCGAGCAAATCGACGATCAACGGGAGGGCCTTATTAAACAATTCCACTTTTCTTCCTGAATTAACATACACCTCAGAGACCTGGGCCCTATGAAAACAGGATGAGAACACTATTTGGGTCTCTCGAAGAGGAATCAAAAGAGCCATGCTTGAGACGGTCAAGAATCAGGGACACTGTCTCGTTTGCCAATGCATCGAAAATCAGATGGCTGGACACGTAATGAGATTTGATGACAACCACTGGACTAGAGCTGTTATTGACTGGATCCCACGGGATGTCAAAAGACCGCATGGCCGCCGACCTACAAGATGGTCAGACATCTTCGTCAAGACCCTGAACAATGGGTTTGAGGCTCTTCATGTTCCTAGAATGAACAGATGCCATTGGGCTACACTAGCAAGTGACAGGAACAAATGGAGACATTACTGGCACCTGCTCGAGCAAATCGATGATTAACAGGAAGTCAAGTGATCAAGTGAACTTATTAAACATATTCCATATTAAAATTAACTCCAGTTAGTTGAAAACATTTTTATTATATAGAAAAGTGGGCTAAGGCATTTTTTATTTGTTAAAAGATAAAAGATAAAGGCCCTCCCGTTGATCGTCGATTTGCTCGAGTGGGCCCAGTAACGTCTCCATTGGAGACTTTGTTGTTACTGTGTCTGGCATATCAAATACTCTCGGTAGCTTGCCGGGCTCTCCCAGAGGGGCAGAGGAATCGAACTCGGGTCGGCCATGTTGGCCGCTTGTAAGGCGAACGCCCTACCCGCTGTGCTATCGCTCCAGCCCTCAATAAATTAATATACATTTATAAACCAATGATTTTATCTATTTATATCAGTAATATAAATATCAAGGATATAATATAAAACAATTAGTACATCTTTTCACAAAAAAATGAAATATATTTATATCTTCTTTGAAAATATATTTAAAATCTTACTTCATCAGGAAAATTATTACTACATGGGTAATAACATGTATTTAAATAAAGAAATCAGTATTTTCCAAATCTCATCACTATAGAAAACACAAGGAAATTTTAAAACATCAAGGTTTGCATTCTAAAACCACTAATACAAAAACAGTTAACCATAATTAGATTACCTGCTTACTATCTGTAGGTAAATTCATACCAAAAGGATTACAGAATCCTAATTCTAAATAATTGTCTGTGCTAAGGGTGAATTATACAAATAAGCCTTCCTTGGTGGAATATAATATTAAGACACTTTGTCAAACATTATCTTGCATCCTGCACAGCAAAGCCTCGCAAGCTGTCAAGCAAACTGTGGCATATTCAATATGCCAAAAACAGTAACAATAACGGGTCTCATTCCCCTGACCCTGAAGAGCCTCCAATATAGCAGTTTTGTTTAGAAAGACAAGTAAGGAGAGGCTGTTAAAATCTCAGGGCTGGGATGAATGGAGATGTTACTAGTGCCTGCTTAAGTAAATTGATGAACAACAGAATGACAGTGATAGATTGATACAGTGGTATTTTGAATGTCACGGTAGAGAGTGATTTTTGGATGAGATTAATACTTATGGTGGACTATGAGTAAAGAAATCACCATGGAGTATGTGAATGTGTGGGGTGTGTGTGTATGTATGTGTGTATGTGTGTATTTGTGTGTGTGTGTATATATGTGTGTACCTGGAGGTGGGAGAATTTAGTTCTCTAATGAGTTCAAAAGTTAACATTTGAAAGCCTTAATAAAAACACTGAACTTCACGAAGAAAGAAGTTTACCAATCAAACAAACTTTATATTCACTGAATTAATTGTTTACACTAAGAACAAAAGGAGAAAACCTATAAAACAGACCAAGTATAACTTCAACAGTAATTGAATTTATTAGGAAGCTAGTCAGAACTGAAATATCAGTATATCCAATTAATAATAAAATGAAGTTCAGGGTTTAGAATTTTTAGATACTTTATTTTATTAAAATGTTTTAAATTCAGAGTGAGTATAGCAGTAGCAGATTTATAACTACCCATAGGCTTAATTATAGACACTGTCACAAACTCTGTAATGATTTCATGGTACCCTTATTCATATTGAATGAAAACTGTTTTATTTGTGGCATGACATGGATCTACCTAGATTTTTATTCAAATTTACTATCTTGGTAAGAACCATATTAGAATGAATGTGAAATACTGGAAAATATATCAGGGTGCAATTGGAAGCAGAGCAATAAATTAGAAAGAAATTGCCTATTGACTTTCTCTTTCTGGGAGATAGCATAAGCCTAAAAGTGCAAGAAGAGTTATGTGTAGGCCAACCTCTAACTCTTTCCTACTTGTGTATTATAATTGTACTTTGCATTATAATTCTGAAATAAATGCATAAATTAGAGAGTTAGCTAAATTTTGCAATATGTGTATTCATACAGCTTTATTGTTTATTAGTAAATTAGAGTATTGTAGGAAAGTTATAAGAAAAAGAAATATAGTCAAAAAATCTTTGGCAATATATATTATATATATATATATATATATATATATATATAAAATGGGCTTACAGTTGGGGGCTATATTTTATCATAAGGATGTTTATTCAAGTGGAACATAGAAGTCCTTCCAAACAGTTCTTTAGACTGACAGGTAATTGACTCTGACAGGAGGAGAAAATGACTGCCAAAAACTAGTAAAAGGAAGTTTCAATGTCTACAGCATAACTTATTTGTAACTTGTGAATTATGACAATCTTCTACAACTCTTCAAAATCTAGTTAAAATTAATGAGGTGCCAAAGTGCAGGCTCAGCAACTTAACTAACTTAAAGCAGAAAAATCAAACCCCAGATAAAGAACAGATGCTCCAGTGTGCCTAGGGATGAATATATTATAGATTTTTGAAAACTCATCACACCTTTTATAAATGTCTGAGGGCCTCTAGATGAAAGAATCTGAAGTATGACCACAGTGTTTATTTTAAGTTAAACTTCAAATTTTTTTTAGATAGCTTTTTTAGAATATGCTTATAATTTTCTACAAGTTTTTACATCATTCCACTTTCCAGTAAATTCTCCAACTATTATCAGATTTCATTTTGTATTTCAGAGTGTAACTTTCAAATTTAGTTTTATTTTATTACAAATATTATGCTATGTGATGCCTATTATTTATTATAAGATCAAATGATGTTACAACCATATTATTCTAATGTATATATCTAATTTTACTGATACGTAAGCTATATTAATTGAAGTGTCAATTTTCTCATGTCATAGAATCCTATATCTAGAATATTATTTTACTTTCATGTAAAGGTAAAGGTAAAGGTAAAGGCCATCCCGTTGATTGTCGATTTGCTCGAGCGGGCCCAGTAACATCTCCATTGGAGACTTTGTTATTACTGTGTTTGGCATATCGAATACTCTCAGTAGCTTGCTGGGCTCTCTGAGAGGGGCGGAGGAATCGAACTTGGGTCGGCCATGTTGGTTGCTTGTAAGGCGAACACCCTACCGCTGTGCTATGAATAGAGACATTTACTTTCATGTAAATGTCAAAATAAGAATTAAATTTTAATTCATTATGTGTTAAACTTTATGGATTTTATGTCAAACAGAACAAACTAAACAAGCAAAGGGAAAATTAAACTAAAATGAAGAATTAATGTTTTTTAAATAGTTCTATATTGCATTATATTCTTTATTCTCAAGGATTTTACAGTTATGTATGGAACAGACACAAAAATGTTATTTTGGATAATACATAGTGAAAGATAAAAAATTGTATTACCAATAATATCATTAATGCTATGTTTCTATTTATTCCCTTCTTTTTTTTTTTGTATGTATCAGATTATAAACTTCAAAACTACAGCCTCTGATAAAATTACGATGTTTGAATAGGGAACTTATAATATATTCTTTTTTACCTGGAAAGTATTATTTTCCTTCAAATATGAGATGAAAGAGAATTTTAATGAAGTCATGAAATTTGCTTATAAATGGATAGACATGGAGACTATCATACTAAGAGAAATTAGTCAGAAAGAGAGGGACAGACATAGAAGGAATGCACTCATTTGTGGAGTATAAAATAACATTACATGAGTCTGACACCTAAGGACAGTAGATACACGGGACAGGAAGATTGCTCCACAGCTGGAAGCCTGCCTCATGAACGGAGCAGAGAAGGCACCTGGAATAGAAAAGGGACCACTAAGAAAATGATGGCTGGAGGAATTGGTCGAGATGGGAGATGTGTGCTGAAAGTAGATAATGGAACAAACATGATAACCTCTCAGTATCTGTATTGCAAATCACAATGCCTAAATGTAAAGAGAGAGTATGGCGAATATTGTCTGCCATGGAGTCAGGGGGGTATACCAGGGATATTGGTGGTGGGGAATGTACACTGGTGGAGGGATGGGTATTTGATTATTGTGTGATTGTAAACCAAACATGAAAGCTTGTAACTATCTCATGGTAATTCAATAATTTTTAAAAAATTAAAAAATCCAGATTAAAAAATAGTAAAACTACTTTTTTAAAAGTCTTCAGGTTAATCTATATTTTTTCTATATTACCATATAGTGTTTAATTTTCGGTGGGTGAGTTGTTTTCAAGCAGTGCTCAAGAGAGCAGTAGCATATTCGTGGTGATCATCTAGGCATCACAAATCCATGTTTGTACCCAATGATACAGTGCTACTAGACTTGGAGCAACTGGAAGTGACCAGGTCGACATGTGGGTAATTGACCTCTAGTCCCTTTGCAAGCTAAATATGGATCATTCACCATGGATCTTTCTGGTTCCTTGAATAAGTTGTATTTTATATTACTAAGTGTGAAATTTCTTACATGCTAAAGAATTGTTGCCATTGTTTTCTATTTACCTTATGAATTAAATACTATACTAATGTAGTATCCCAGTAAATAAAATGTAGGTAGAAATGAAATCACATTTTTAAAAAAATGCATGATTACAAAGCTTCTGCCTCCAAAGATAAAAATGACAATTAGACAGATTTCTTCCAGAGTGTGTGTGTGTGTGTGTGAGACCTCCAATGCTATTTTAAGTTCTTTGAACCCCAGACTCCTTGTTCAGTTTTTGGCATCTAAGGATTTGACTCTTTGAGTCTTTGAGTTAAGCTTCTATCAGATTATTCTACTATGAAATTTAGGGAAGTCCTTAGAAATAAAATGGAAATACATATAAAAGTAAAAGTGGCGTCTGGGAAACTGTTCAGGTGGAATCCAGCATGTGACCGCCATATGCAACTCCTTGCTTTCTCTCTCTGATATCTCATTGCTCCCAACCCGACAATGTTAGCTTCGGTGGATTCCAGACAACACCCAACAGAAGACTACTAGGGATTATCTCCATAAAAACAAACAAAAAATAATGGATTATGAACTCTATGGCACGGAAAGAGTTTAGAAAAAATGAGAATAATTAGGAGATGGAAGACAAAGCAGAAATAAATCTAAATGTATTACAAATGTATAACCCTTGAGCTAGCTCAAGTTGATCTATGTAATGTTGGCATCATGAAGACTGAAAACATGAAGATTAACTACCCCAATTTAACTGTTGATTTGAAATATGGTGGCCTATTTGGTAAAACTCTCACAGACATAAAGGTTAACAATTATAAAACGACTCTACTTCTCCAGAGTTTAAATAGTAAACAATGAATGATAGTGAGAACCTGGCTACTTGTTGTCAGACTATTCCAAATAACATATGCAGAAACTCTCCCTTCTGAATCAGTTTAAAATCTGTTTTCCTTAACTACAGATTGGAGCGCTGGGATTTGCTTGATAGTTTAGAGACCCGCCTTGCAAGAATAGAAGTGGTGTTCAATTTCCAGTACCACTACATGACTGAGCATAGTCCTGGCATTTCATTCAATGGATTGTACCTGACAGTTCTGCATCTGTGATTCCTGTCATAGCCAGCAATGTCCTGCCATACCAGTGTGTGAGCACTACAACTAGAGGCATGCAATCCTGACATTTGCCACAATTGAAACATGTGCTAATAGTATACCCAAGAAGTGCCACCCCTGGAAAATTAATGTGTGAACATCAAAGTGACCCCCCTAGTAAACACTACAAGGAAAACATCAAAACTAGACTGAGACCTTTAGTGAATACAGTAACTCAAAGTGCAAACTCTGGCACAGGCGGGTGCAACCGCTGGCAAGCACCAAGACAAAAATGCAATCACAATGAGAATCACAATGAGAATCGCAATGAAGCATGTATATGAAGTTTGCTCACTGCAACAGCAGCAAAGGAAAGCGAAGAGGAAAATTAAAATCAATAGCATGCGAACTGAACTACCAAAACTTGGCGATCAATATCCAAATAAAAATATGCCAAAGAGAATAAATAATTTTATACTGGAGAATTACTGAACATACTATTTAAGTGACAAAAGTTAGCATCATCATTGCTGTGTGGATGTCACATATTCCTGGCATAATGCCACAGTAAGAGTGATAAAAGTATTTTATCTCTGTGGTGTTTTCTCGCAAAACTGATCCTCAAATGTTTTTATAAGAAAATCACCAAATAATTCCCAAATATGGATCTTTATACAAAAGAGTACCAACTCTCATCAATACCAAATAATGAGAAACTCAAAAGTAAGAACAAGTGATGATGAGTACAATCTAAGCATAACATGGTATCTGAAGTAGGGTCATAAAATAAAAAAGTGAAACAAATGAGAGTGATGTTAATAAAAAATCCAAATGAATATGAGAATCCACATAATTTTAATTTGACATTGATTATTTCTTTCTTAGACAAATATGCCAATGTTCTGTTAACATTAATGAAAATTAGTATATTGAAAAACTGTACTATCTTTTAGACACATTAGCTAATTAAAATATTTTGTATGAAAAGTTACATTTTAAAATAAAATTAGGGGCTTGACAGATAGTTGAGTAGGAAGGATACTGGCTGTGTACTAGCTATCCATATTGTTGCTAAATTGTTCACCCAGATTTTAATCCCTGATCCTGACAGGGGTAGTCCCTGAACACAGAGATGGGAATAAGCAATGAGCAGAAGTGATTGTGTCCCAAATACAAACACGTACATACTAAAAAAAAAGTGGATATAAAAATTGCTGGGTGCCTGAAAATGAACTGCATATTTATAATGATATAATGAATTTTTTGTTTTGCTGATCAAAGGCACTGCTAAGATCAATTCATTTCTATAGTATTCCAATCAACAAATAGCAAACTATAACTCTGAGTTTGAGAACTAACTTTTACACCTATTACCACATGCTTTTGTCCTATCTGGACAATATCTGTAAAACTTACACAGATTTTAAGTTTCTAAGAAAAATTATAATTTGGATTATTTTTTTTCCTAAAAGCACAGTTTATGCCTTAAATAAAGTTATAATCACCATTGCTCATTATACATTTAATGTGATAACATATATACAAGCTTTGGAATATAAAGTGATTTTAAACATGGTATAAACTAAATGCTGGCTGAATCAAATTTTATAAAAGTAGTAGAGTATGCTCTTTTTATTCCAGTCATACACAAAAATTCAAGGTGTATGAAATTCCACATAAATATCTATCACTGTTTCACTGTATCACCGTCATCCTGTTGATCGTTGAATTACTCTAGTGGGTGCCAATAACATCTCTATTCCTCCCAGTCCTGAAATTTTAGCAGCCTCTTCTTACTCATCTTTTCCCAACAATTGGAGGCTCTTACAGAGTCAGGGGAATGTTGTTGTTATTGTATTTGGCATATCGAATACACCACCTGGTAGATTGCCCTGCCCGTGCGGGCAGGGTATTCTCAGTAGCTTGCTGGGATCTCTGAGAGGCATATACTTATATATTTTTCTCTATGATTGGTTTCCTACTGTCTGAATTCCATCAGATATTATAGTAATTGTGGAAAATGGTAGGAAGTGTCTTATAATGTGTCCAGAAAGCGGCCTGGAGCATGGCGGTGGTTGGGTAGTGGAGGTCAGCTGCCAGGACTGGGTCCCTTAGGGTGGGGAGGGCTCTAACCCGCCCCACAGCCTGGTGCAGAATCCAGTGGCATAGTTTTCGGAGCCTCATTTTATATTCCTGTCTGGGAGGAGCATCCTGAGTTCTGGAGAGTAACCGATGAGGAGATTATCTAGCATCTTAAAAAATTTTGAATCTCATTTTATGAAATTTGATATTACTTTAAAATTCCACATTGTAGCATACTGAAATGCAATATATGTGAATATTACATCATTTAGATTCAATAAGGAAATATCACAAATATCGCTTTACTTTAATCTATGAACTTGGGATCTTTTGCTGACTCTCCAAAATTATTTTCTTTTTTTATCTTTTCCACAACATTAATTCTGTTGTATCAGAAATATTATCAATGCATTTTAAATCTCATTTCTTCTTGCATAACACTATTTGGATTGTTAGAAATTACAGCTATTTTTTTAACTGAAATGTATATATATATATATATACTAATTCTTAAGTTTTCATTAACTAAAATGTTATTTGCTATCATTTAGATATCAAGCTCTAAAATAAAAATCGCTGTCAAGACGTTTTTTGTATAACTAATGTTTACTAAATTTATTGTTATTAAAATATTTATTATTATTAAAACATTATTATAATAAATATTTATTATTATTAAACAGTATTAAAATTTATTAATGTTTAATAAATGTAAAAGAATGATTAGTTGATATTAAACTCTAACAAATGTTGATACTTGAAATTTCATCTATAAAGTTTAATTGTCTTCATTACATTTTCTATGGCTTTATCTTTTAAATTTTACTTTTTTATTGCATCACTGTGATAGCCTGTTATAAAACTGTTCATGATTGGAATTTAGTCATACAGTATTCCAACACCCATCCCTTTACCAATGTATATTTCCCAGAACCAGTTTCCCCAGGTTCCCTTCCATCAGCCCCCACATCACCCTCCCCCGTCTGCCTCTGTGGGAGGTGTTTCCACCCTCCTTTCTCTCCCTCCCCCATTTTGGGCATTGTGGTTTGCAATATTGATACTAAAAGATTATCAAGAATATCCCTTATCAACTTTTAATCCTCAAATCTTGTCCAACATGGTCATTTCCAACTATTATTGTCAAAGCGGCAAAGTGGTCTCTTAACTGCCCTCAGCCCCTTTTGGTTAATTCCAACCAAACTCCTAAACTCCTAAACTCCTAAACCCTGTTTTCTCTGGCCATGTATGTATTTTATATACTACAAGTGAATACAGTCATTCTATGTCTGTCCTTTTCCTTCTGACTCATTTCACTCAACATGATACTCTCTATGTCCATCCATGTATAGGCAAATTTTATGACTTCATTTTTCCTGACAGCTGCATAGCATTCCATTGTGTTGATGTGCCATAATTTCTTCATCTATCCATCTGTTCTAATGATGCACAATACAAATGAAGCTTCACAAATTAGGATTTGAGTATATGTTGCCGATATCACCTTGAATGTAAATTTAAGAGATTAACACCATAGGATGACTCCTTCACAGAAAGCTAAATTATATACGTGTAAGAGTTACTTATAAGAGTTTGTAGGCTGGAGTGATAGTACAGTGGGTACAGTGTTTGTTATTTTTTTAATCATTTAGTAAGAAAGACAAGAAAAAAAGGAAAGGAAATCACAGCAACACATTTTGAAATCCCACCTTAAGTTATGAGAAAAATTTTTTTCAAAAAATTTCCCAGAGTCCGAAGAAATAAACAATAGTTTCAGAAGTGAATCACTAATTGGTTATAAATAAACTCACAATACCTTTTGAATGATCTAGAAAGTGAAATTAAGGCACATACCACAGTAAGAATAAAATTGAAATTATTAAAGATCCTATAGCAGAAAAACTCCATTCTTATTAAATTGAATTTAATTTTATTTGAAAATATTGTTTGTATGCAAAATTCTTACACAACTTTCACACAATTAAATTATGCATAAAATTGTGTAGCCCCCTATCATTACTAAATACCTCTGTTTGTGTCTAATTATATATTACAGAAATTTTATATCAAAAATAACAATTTCTACCCTAATGTTTCTGAGAATTGACAATGTTGAAAGCATACTGATTACAAAAACATAAGATTTATTTTATATTTGAATAACATTGAATGGATGTACATTTATGATGATATGAGTATATATTGGTGCCAGTGTTTTACTCATGATACACTGCGGGTAGGGCGTCTGCCTTGCACGCAGCCAACATGGCCGACCCGAGTTCGATTCCTCCACCCCTCTCGGAGAGCCCGGCAAGCTACCGAGAGTATTCGATATGCCAGACACAGTAACAACAAAGTCTCCAATGGAGACGTTACTGGGCCCGCTCGAGCAAATCGACGATCAACGGGAGGGCCTTTACTTTACTTTACTTACTTACACTGCAGGGTAAGCTATGTCTGTAAAAACATGAAAGGCAGATGGCTTCATCACTGTATTCCAGTTGTGCTAAAATGAATAATAATAGAACAAGATATTTTAAGGATTTGTAAGATATTTTTCTCCAAGAAAAAGGCATTAAAATCAGATTTACTGGCAGCTAGAGGAATCAAAATAGAAGTTTATCTTCACACAAAAAAAAAAAACCTAGACATTCAGATCTCATTTCACGTCTTCACTTGTAGCAGAAACCTCTAGAATTTCTACCATAATGAGATGGTAGGTTCTATAATGAAACTTAAATCAAGTTTTATTTAATATTAAATCAGTCAGCTAATAAAGATGACAACGATTTGAGGAAGGGAATTAGAGAAATGAGAACATGGTACTATAAGCTAAATTACAGGCACCACTACGGAACATCCTGTTGTTTTATAAAACTCTGTAGTTTCCTTCTCTACCTGACAGAAATTATTGTTTTCATTAGAGAAAATAAACAATATAATATTGGTAAATGCAACCATATGAGTATAGGCTCCAGTCTATGGTATATGTCAATGTTGAAAGAGTGAGTTCCACAGAAAATTAAATATTCTGCCAGTGATCTTGACAGAGAATGCCAATGCCATATCGAAGTAATCAGAGATATTTTGTACAACATTTGCCTTAAATTCAAGTCTAGATTGTATTATTTTAAAAAATAAATGTATCATATATTTTACAATCACAAGAGTGTTTTCATTTCCTTTTTTAAAATTTGTTATAGTGGCCTACAAATCAGCAATGAAGGCAATCAAGTGTATCCTGTGGTTTGCACAAGACCTGAAAAATGATTAAACTTAGTGCCTTACACTTGCATTCTACACCATTTTGAACTAGTTTCACGGTCCTTATTTTTTCCTTTACACGTGACTAAATGCTGATATATTATAATAAGGATATTTTACCTCTTTTCTAAGCAGCTTCCCCAAGTATTTTCCACACAAATATCTTTTTTTCCTGGTTGTAGATATCATGTAACCAGGAAAAAAGTGTCATGGATTCTTCTAATTTATCAGGGCTTTATAAGGTAAAGATTATGTGATTCACACATTGTATTCTCAATTCTTAATAGAATTATGATTTCTACTTGCAAGCAAGTCAAATTATGTTCTTGTTTGTCTATCAAATTAATGCTTCAATGTTGTAAAATTAGACAAGTTTCTCTCTTCATTGGAACTAAACAGAGCTGTCTCATAACTTATATAGCTAAGACTTCGCTCTATAGAGTATCTCCTAGAAAAAGTATTTAAGAGGATTATTGAATTTATAAAATATTAAATAATAGGAAATTATTAAGAAAGGAAAGGTTATATATTTTCATCTCCTAGTCAAAATACTACTTTTGTAGTGGAGTTACGGGTTTCTTTGGTTAATTTTTCTTAAGCCACACTCTACTTGACCATATCTAAGAAATGTCTTCTGTTATTATAATAAGTATCTTTAGAAGAAGCCACTGAACTAAAATACAAAGAGGAAAAATAAGATGCTAATCTTGGATAGTTTTTCTTCTCATAGCACTCCAACATAGTCATGCATTTTAAGTGAAAGTTTGTGAACCACATTTATTCATTAAAATTCATTGTTAGATTGCATGAATATGCTATAACATGAATTTCAATGAACATAAAATAAAAAAATTAAAACACATGATGCTATGTCTCAAACATTACTTAAATATAATAATAGAGCCCATAATTTTATGAACAGTTGCAACATGAAATCAGTTCCATGTATTTGTATATTTTTCACCAAAATTACTATTACTAAGCAAAAAGATTGAACATGAACACGTGTATGTCATAAACTAAAATTAAATGAACAATTTATGGAATGACATACCACTCTTTTACCCTTGGGATCTTAAATAAAACCCTGAACAAATGCTACCTAAATTTGATGAATCATTCGTCAGTGATGAAGTGGGTAAATTAAAATGAGGGCACATTTTTAACTTCACGGGAAACCTGCATACATACAAATATTTTTATTTTGACATTTATGACAATTTTATTGCAAATATTACCATATTTATAAGACCACACCTAAAATCCCTGAAGACCAGAAGAGCTAAGAGTTACTCAGAGGGCTTTATGGTACTGGGGATCAAACTAAGTATCTCAAGTTAGGCTTACATTGAATTATATCCTTGGACTCTTTTCATTTTTAAATAAGTACTTAGGCACATGAAGAGGACTGCCTCTTCTTTAAGCACTATTAAAAATATTTATTCATTGTTTCAGAACATATTTAATAAAGGATTTATAATTCATTAATATAACTGTATCACTGTCATCTTATTGTTCATCAATTTGCTCGAGCGAGTACCAGTAATGTCTCCTTTGTGAGACTTGTTGTTACTGTGTTCAGTATATCAAATATGCCACAGGGAGCTTGCCAGTAGCCTGCCGGGTTCTCTGAGAGCAAGACCTAGACAATAAGAGGTCTTCTTGAATGATTTATACATTGTTGAATTTAATAAGCCTATATTTTATCAAAGACAAGCTACCGAGAGTATCTCACCTGCACGGCAAAGCCTGGTAAGCTACCCATGATGTATATGCCAAACATAGTAACAAGTCTCACACTGGAGATGTTAATGGGCCCGCTTGAGCAAATCGATGAACAACGGAAGGACAGTGCTATAGTGCTACATATTTTTATTAGATTAAAGGCTTAAGACATCCCTGCTCTATCACCCTCCCCAACACAACCTTCTCATTAGCCTGTGTCTTGAAGAAAAAGGGAAAAGAGAAATACTCTTCAAAATACCCTTAAAACTGGGAGAGTGGGAGAGGGTCTCTTTCCTTTTTAAATCTTAAAACTTGAATTTAAGTATTATGTTAGGCACCATGGAAAAATAAAACAACACTGTCCTTCCATTGTTCATCAGTTTGCTCGAGTGGGCCCACTAACATCTCCATTGTGTGACTTCTTGTTACTGTGTTTGGCAAATTAAATACTCTCATTAGCTTGCCAGGCTCTCCAAGAAGGGGCAGAGAAATCGAACCTGGCTTGGCCAGGCTGGCTGCATGCAAGGCAAATACCCAACCACTGTGCTATCACTCTAGCCCAGCACCATGAAAATTAATGGAAATAAAATAAATAATATCATGAATAAATTCAATTAAATTAGTGGACATATGGTTTCTGGCATAAATCATCTCAGAATTCTCTACCCTGCACTAGAATTTCCCTTCCATGGTAAGCTTCCTACGGGAAGACCAGGAGAATCTTTAAAAAGAATTATTTTTCTAAACAGTGGACATAGGGAAGAAAAGCACTTATCTTTCTCTGAAGCAGATGAGCAAGCAGGAGTATCAGTCGATCCAAGCAGTTGGCTTGTGTAACATAGCTCCAATGGCCCAGGATGAAATCACTTCCTTTCTGGAGTGGATCCAAGTAGCCCCGGCGGTGTCAACATAGCTCCAGGTTAAGAGAAGGTTTGCAGGACATTTTAGATTTGCAGTGTCCTGTCGTGAGCCACCCATGAGGCACTTCACGAGCACCCGGGCTTGTCTCGGCAGTGACAGCTGAGTCCAGAGAGCAGCCCCGCTCCTTCAATCCACTGCTCTCATCTTGTTTTCGAGTTGAAACCTGAACACTTCCTACTGTGGCAGCTCCGACTCTTGAAAGGCTTTGGGCCATGGACTTGTCCCCCACAAGCTCACCGGGCAGTTTGCAATTTCCAATGAATGAATGATTCATTAGTAAAAATTTAAAAATAGGAGTTTGCTTATAATTGTAGGATAATATCAGTTTGTGTTTCTGCCTTGCCACAGGGAGTTTAGATTTTTTGTGTTACTCTCATCACAGTGCTCACATTCCTCTGTGTTTATTTGCAATCTCTTTATATGTGCTCTGCTTCCCAACTGGACACTCATATTTATCTCCAATCATACTCTGTTAACTTGTAAATATTTCTTTTCTCTTCTCCTTAAGTCCTCTGCATAGTTAATTCAGAGCTAAGTCCTTTTTGCTTAGACACACAGGAAGACAGTTGATGTTATGCTTTTGTAACTTGAGAATTAATTGACTCCGGATGGTATTCACTCCTGGACATGGATTCTTTCAATTTAAGCCTCTGTTGCCTTTAATTCCTTGCACCCCAAAAGTAGGGTCTGACGAGGGACAGGAGGGGCCCACAGTAAGCTGTGAGCTACCCTGGCATCGAAGTGGGTCAGGCCAAAGTGCCATAATACTTAACGACAAGTTAAGAGCATGGTCATGGACAAATTCTGTCATGATCCACAAAGTAACAACTGAATTAGGACCCTGCTAGGGTTAGGAAAGATTCATCTGGCCTGAGCACTGTAGTCTGAGATCTATAACGAGTTGCCCCAGGAGAGCTACCTTACAAGCTTAATGTATCTCTTACTGTGTTCATATAAAATAACTATTATTAGGAAATAGAATTAAGATGTAGAATTAAGATGTTAATTAAGTTATTGGACTAAGGAGAGGAGAAAAACCCCTAAGTGGTATTTTGCCCTTGAGCAGAAGAAGGACTCTCATATGTTAATTTTGCTACCAGATGGGATACGGTGGCTGAAAGTGCTTTTCATCCCCCAATGCAGGGAGTTGGAGTAATAATAGAGAGAGACCAGGGGTAGAGTCGGAGTGCGGAGAGATGAGTGAGAGATACAGGAGGAGACGGGAATGAGTGGCAATGTGACACTAGAATGGGGAGCGTAGTGAGACTGGAACAGGTATGTGGGCAGAATGGAATAAACGGCAACTAATTACCAATCAACCTGGCCTTCATTTCCTCCTTCATCCTCCCATGGTGTGGGTGTCCTTGGTGGGGAAGTGGCCCAAAACCACCGAATGCAGGCAGTGAGAGAGAGCTGAAAATTTCCCTGGTGGCACGGTGATTACACAATAATATTTAATTTTATCTCTGGAATAAGTTCATTATGGGCAAAAGAGACATGTTTGGTAGTTGGGGCAAATAACTAAATATGCTGTGACTTTATATGAAGATAAATATAGAGGTTATTGGTCATAAATTGGTTACATTGCATATATTTGCATACGGATGCCTAGTATTAAGCATTACATATATATGCATAGTATGCATACACATAGTATAAATGTATATGCATAGTGTATGCATACATAAAAAATAAACATAGTATATGTATATCAAAAGAGCTATGCTTGGAGTATCATGTTTCACTCAAGTGAGAGAAAGAATCCGGAGTTCCGACCTCCATTGATGGTCAGGATCAGGGATGCTGTCTCGTTTGCCAAGGCATTGAAAATCAGATGGGCTGGACACGTAATGAGATTTGGAGACGACCGCTGGACTAGAGCCATTACTGACTGGATTCTATGCGACATCAAAAGATCACAGGGCCACCCACCTACAAGATGGTCAGACTTCTTCGTCAAGACCCTGAATGATTGGTTTGAGGCTCTTTGTGTTCCTAGAACAAACAGACGCCATTGGGCTACACTAGCACGGTACAGGAATGAATGGAGATGTTACTGGAGCCCGCTCGAGCAAATCGATGGTTAACGGGAAGTCAAGTGATCAAGTGATCAAGTATATCTATACATAATACATATAGAAGTTTCTCTTAAGACATCTAGTCATTAGAAACATCAAGACAATGACTGCTTGCATCATTAAGGATAACATTTATGTTTAAAAAATGTCAGCATGTTTATTTACAGTTAAGTACTAAACATTTAAACATACTTAAATTTCTTTAATTTTTTAAATTATTGACAATTCCAGAAATTCTGAATGGGGCAGCTGGAACCAATCTGTGGTTTCACAAAATAGCTTGTAGTGGGTGAAAAAACAGTGGTGATCACGAACTCCTATGACCCTCCCTGAATCATAGCCACTTTGTAAATGATTCTTGTGTTTCATACTGTGAAAAATTCAGATCTATCCCAAGGTTTTGAAACAATAAATGCCATACATTTAGTTAACAGAAACATATTAAGTGCTCACTATCATTATTATCTTTTGCAAGACTCTTAAATATATATATATTTAAAAAATCTAAAGTTTCTATGCATCATTCAAAAATACTCAGTGGGAATCTACCTTCAGCAGACTTTATTTAATCCATTTATAAAATGTAAATCCATATATATAATTTAATGTTGTTTACAAATTCTTAGTATATTTTATTTCTCTATTTTTATTAAGAAAAATGAAAGAATATGTTGTAGACTGAGTTAGTTTTCTAGACTCTGCTAGTTTAGAGCAGAATGTCAACTCAAACTTCTGACTGTTGTTAGAAAAAAAAATACATGATTAAATATAAAAGTGATAGGACAAGGAAATACTATATTTAGCAGATAAGGGATGTTGCCTTACACAACTACTCTGGTTTGATTTTTTTTTTTTTTTGCTTTTTGGGTTATACCCGGCAATGCAGAAGGGCTACTCCTGGCTTTGTACTCAGGAATTACTCCTGGCAGTGCTCAGGGGGCCATATTAGATGCTGGGATTCGAACCTGGGTTAGCCGTATGCAAGGCAAACACCTTACCCACTGTGCTATCAGTCCAGCCCCTCTGGTTTGATTCTTGGCACTACATTTGTCTGCCTAATACTGCCAGCAATGATCCCTTAACAAAGAGCCAGGAGTAAACCCTGAGTACTCTGGCCCCGCAAGGCAAACAAACAAAAAGTAGCAGTGCCCAGTGGAAAAAACACATATTTGTATTATGACTGAAGCAATATACTTTATATTTCATAGTTGCTAATAGTTATAATATCTTCATAATTATTTTATTTTAGGTTATAAATCATGAGATTATATATCTCTATATATCTATACGATTTATGATAGATTTTATAAATATCTAATATTGCTTTATGTATATTAAAATATTTGAATTTTTAGGACTATAATGCTGTGACTATTTTTTTGTGTGTGTTAATGTGACTGGACTATAAATGCCCAGATTATCATTATTTATGGGTGCGTCACTGAGAGTACTTTTGATCAGGTTAGTGTTTTAATTGGTGCAATATAAGTCAATTGGTGGAATTTCTAAAGTGAGGAATGTCTTTTAATTCCTTGAAGACATGTGCAGAAGAAAAATAGGCAAAGGCTAAATTCATTCCTAATTTACATGACCCACTATTAAACAGGGAAATAGAATCTAATGGCCTTTTGAAAGGTTCTTTGGTCTTTTGACTGAATTACATCACTTGTTATTCTGAGCATCCATTTTGCAGAGAGCAGATTTTGAAAATTCTCATCCTCAATTAACTGAGCCAATTCTTCACAATAAAAGCCTACATATATTCTATTGATTTTTTTCTTCAGAAAACCCTGACTAATACAGTAACTGGTGATGGACTAAAATACAGCCATGTTGTAGTCATAGAGATTACAAGGAGAAGTAAAATAATCTTTATCATCATTGATTTTTCTTATTTAAAAAAATTGACCTTTCTCTTTCTTTAGAAACTTAATTAATTAATCAAATTTATGTTTTTGAATTGAAGAAATGTCAAATATATAAATAAATATGGAGATAAATAATAGTCATAATAGCTTGAATTTTGTTATCATACATTTCTAATCACTTAATCACTTAATCACTTAATCCCCGTTATTCATCGATTTATTCGAGCGGGTGCCAGTAACGTCTCCATTCCTCACGGTTGCGTGCTAGCGTAGCCCAATGGTATCTGTTCGTTTTAGGAACATGTAGAGCCTCAAACCGATCATTTAGGGTCTTGACGAAGAAGTCTGACCATCTTATAGGTGGGCGTCCACGTGATCTTTTGATGTCTCGTGGAATCCAATCAGTAATGGCTCTAGTCCAGCGGTTGTCTGTAAACTTCATTACATGTCCAGCCCATCTGATTTTTGATGTCTTGGCAAATGAGACAGCGTCTCTGATTCTTGAGCGTTGACGAAGATCAGAACTCCGGATTCTATCTCTCATTTGAGTGAATCGTGATATTCCAAGCATAGTTCTTTCGATTCCTCTTTGAGAGACCCGAATAGTGTTCTCATCCTGTTTTCGTAGGGTCCAGGTCTCTGAGGCATATGTTAATGCAGGAAGAATAGTGGAATCAAAGAGATGTGCTCGTAGTTGGAGGTTCTTTGTCCTTTTAGTTATTTCTTCAATGCTCTTGAAGGCATTCCAAGCCCTTCTCTTCCTCCTGCGTAACTCAGGTGCCAGGTCATTCATCATGTTGATTTCTCGACCTAAGTATATATAACTGTTGCATTCGGAGATGGTGGTTCCGTTGAGAGCGAATGGAGCGTCAGGAACAAGGCTGTTTCTCATAAACATTGTCTTCGTAAGATTCAGCTGTAGTCCAACCTTTCCATACTCACGGTCAAAGTCCGCAAGCATTTGTGCTGCTTGGCTGATGTTTGGTGTTATTAGAACTATGTCATCAGCAAAGCGGAGGTGGTGTAGTTGCCGACCATCTAACTTCACTCCCATGTTTTCCCATTCTAGTTGTCGCATGATGTTCTCGCATCAAGAGAGGGGTTCGGCAGGGTGATACCATTTCACCAAAACTCTTCAGTGCCACCCTCGAGAACATCATACATTTCTAAAAAATACATAATTCATGCATGTTCCTATTTTCCCTGTTTTGACACAAAAAATAATACTAACATCAAAATCTTTAATATTATTTTATGTTATAAGCAATAAAATAAATTCAGTGGTAATTTATAGACATTATTGGTATATTAAATGTTTTATACAAATTCAATGTAAAATTTAATTTTTACAAATTTCCTCCACACTTAAATTACATTATTTCCTCTAAACTTTAAAAAATCACTAGTTTCCCAGAATTTGTAAATAAAATGGAACTTTCTATTTACTCAAAATATATCATAGGGTTGGAATTTCTAAACATAAGAACTAGTATAAACTTTTTTGATATCTTTGTATTTTTCCATAATTTATGTATTTGTTTTTGTGAAAGTATTTTCAGAGGAGAGTCTTATTACTTTAAATATATCACATATATACCAGAGGCACAAATTTTCATTCTGTCTAAAAAATTTATTTTTTATCATCACTTTCTTGTTAGAAATATGTGGAATTTACTTTATGTAGAAATTACATGGAGATCCCGGAACATTTAATCATGTAAATAGAGGTTACAGTTGTTTATGTAAATTTCTGTATATAAATTTGGAATTCTAAGTAGTATTTAGTATCACAGATGCCCTTAAATGAATCTTCTTAAGTAAAGCTAAGTGAACAAAGAGAAAACATAATCTAGGCAAGAAAATGATAGTGATGCAGCAGCAGTGACTGCAGATCTCTATGGTTGTGCAATCACTAGGTTTCAATATTTTCGAAATTGAAAGTATAGAGTAATAAAGATGCTCATACTAAGAGTTAGAAAGTAAAACATTTATTGGAAAAATAGAAGAGAAAGAAACTCCCCAGCATGGAAGGAACCTACTACAGGACTAAGTTAAGTATGACTCCTTTGGGGGTTGGTGACAGGGATGGTGGTGGAGAGTGGTTAATAGAAAAATTTGGTCTCTGTGTTATTTATCAAACAAAATATCAGAGGATTTCTATTAGTTTCCCAAAGATCTGTCTTGTAAATTTAGGGCCTATTTGTGTTGCTAAAATAAGATTAACATTTGGCATTCCATTTAGGCTGGTGGGGACTTTCTCCTTTACTTAGGACCTTTCAGGTTACATATTTCACCATATACCCAGATATTATCTCAAAGTATTTTGTAAGACCACAGTCTGGTCTTGTGAACTTCCCTGGTTTTAGAAAGAGATCAGGAATTTGTAGGACTGTTTTAATCATAGGATGAGAACAGCTACACTTAACATATTTACAGAAGCCAGCAAGGAGAAACGACAGTTTCTTTGTTCAATAACCTTTGCAGACAGATTTTTTTTGTTTTTGTTGTTAAATTTGAGTGATGCTGTGACAGGAACAGTTGTTAATGGTACCTGAAAATGAAGCCATTGCTTCCTCTATGTACATGTATAACTTCATTCAATAATATAGAAATTGCTAATCTCAAATATAGCTAAGTGGCTTAGAAACAGGCAGGGCTGTTAGAAGGTAGAACTTTTTACAGAGTTTGCACAGTTTCAATTAGTCATTCTAAGCAGCACTATAGAACAGGAGGCTCCAGGGCACTTTAAAGTGGCAAATGGCTGAAGAAGAAAGGTCAATCTCATTCATCTCTCTCCACTCATCCTTGTAGTGGAAAAAAACAGATATAGACAAAATATAACCACCAGATATCACAAAGAAGTAAGATATTCTTGTCATCACAGATGTAGAATTGGGGGCAAATAAATCTATCTAAATAAACCTTTTTCAACTTGTATTACCTTCACAGTTACTTCTACAGTTACAACCTCTAGTCCCGATTCTCCGGGTTAAGTGGTTGCAAATATACTGTTAGTCTAAGAGCTAGGAAAGCTGCTCTGATCACTGCCTTGGCTCTTCAGGCTCTTCTTACAAAACTCAAACGTAAATGTGAAATTTCAATACAATTTGTATTCTTCTCTCCTATTACTTTGTCTCGGAAGATTTAATTTTTAAACCAATATGGGGAACTGAGAAGAGGCATGCAGTTTTTTTCCTCTCCAGAAATCAGCAGCAGTGTGCACAAGCCTTGAAGTAGATAACACCTTGGGGCAAAGGTATGACCCTTGGCCCTTAGATGACCCTGATGAAGCATATCAATTGTGCTGATGCTTCAAACAGAAGAGGAAATGAGTCTTGTCTGCCCTGAAAAGAGCAACCACTTAAACAGATCATCATATTAATCAAGACACTGTGCTCTCAAAACTTGAATATTCTACATTTATTGTTAACTTTATTTTAAGGCATTTTCCTAGTCATGTAAATCATCACTGTTACTGAGACAAACATTTCTAATATCGTCTAGAAAAATTTAATGAAGGAAGGTTTGGGATTATTTGACTGATGGTTCTGTGACTACTAAATGACTATTTTTTTAAAGCATTTTAGCTTCTATAGTAAAAATTATCCATCTGTGTTTCTAGTTTGTCCATCACTTAAATTAGCAATTTGTTACAAAAAAATCTAGGCCACATAACATCATTAGAGCATTAAGTGTAAGTAACATTATTGGATGACAATTTTTTCACTAGTTAACAATAAAGAGTCAGTGGTAGTCAATGTAATTGAAGCTTATGTACAAAAGAATATAAAAGAACAGTAAATACAAAATAAATCAATATTAATAAAGTAAATGATGCATGAAATTACAGCAACTTTACACTCACAAAGCTTGAGTAATCTAAAACAAGATCTTAAATGCTTTAGTTCCAACTATTCACCTAAGATTGGCATGTTGCCCTACTTTCTGTGTTCAGCTGCTCTCAAGTCAAAAAGAAATTAAAGTAAACCAAATCATACAAAGGCATGCCTTCCAGTAGAAATTAATATAAAAATAATTTCTAAAATGACAAATTTGTCTCAGTCAGAGGCATAACTTAGCCTATATATCCCAAAATATTTTATTTTCCGTAATTTTAGCTATATTAAGTTTCATTGGAAAATTAATTTATTCTATATTGTTATATCTTCAGCAGCAGCAGCTTGTCTCATTCCCTACGTAAAGAGACACTTTAGTATTATTTTTTTTTTCTCTTTTTGGGTCACACCCGGTGATGCACAGGGCTTACTCCTGGCTCTGCACTCAAGAATTACTCCTGGCGGTTCTTGCGGGATCATATGAGATGCTGGGATTCGAACACAGGTCGGCTCTGTACAAGGCAAAAGCCCTACCTGCTGTACTATCACTCCAGCCCAAGAGACTTTAGTATTTTTAAATGAACATGACAAAAAAAAAATGCACCAATAAAGTTTCTGTATTCTCATTGTTTCAAGTTCAAGTTTATTTCAAACAAGGGGATTTGTGATCAGATGACTTTTCTTTTTCTGTTTATTGTACAGACAAGTTCTATATTTATTTCCATTGACTACATTTACTGTTTTTTTTTCCTGAAGAACTGTAGAGTGGGTCTAATTTATGTGGATTTATGTATTTGAAAGTACCTTGTATATCACCTTGAATGGAATTCTAACTGGACAGTAAATCATGTGTGACTTTTCTAAAGACTGTCAGAATTTATTACATTAAGTTATCCTAATTGCTTCCCTGAAGATATGTAGATGTCCCCTTGTCCTTTGCCTTCTTGTTTTCCCCTGTGTGTATATGTATATTATCTAGTCTTGATGCTCAGAAAAATTTTTATTGATTATATCTAGAAATTTGTTTGTCTTTGATATGGGGGACTGCACCCAGCTGTGTTCAGTTTGTACTCTTGGCTTTGGCTTTATACATCAGTCCTGGCAAATGCTCAAGAGATCACGTGTGGTGTCACACACCAAATCCTGGTCAGTCACTTACAAAGCAAGCAATTTACCAAATTTACTATCTCTTTGCCTGTTTTTATTTTTTTTTATTTTAACTGTATCTATTTCCCTTTATCTCAGTGGTGCAGAATATTTCTTCTGTTAGTAGAATTCTTTCCTTTTCTTCATTTTTTTTTTGTTTTACCCATTTATATGGCCAGACATATACTGGGAATATATACGTGCTGATGTGATTGTTTTCCAATTGACCTAGTAATAAGCAATCCCTCCCTCCATGCCACATTTTTTTCCTTTTACATTCCTCTAGTTAGATAAGACAACTTTATTCCAAAAAAAAAAAAAAGAAATAAGAAGAATCATAATAAGTAAGATAAAAAGGGAGGGTGGCAGAAGTCCTTGTTGTTTGTGTGTGTTTGTATTTGAACTGAAAAATCCACCCTTAATTGGAATTTCAAAATACTTCTATTAAGGTACCGCATCCTATCTAAGTCTCTTAGCCTATACTTCACCTTGTCCTTTTCCTATGGACACTTAATGTCTGTCATGTGCATCCTCTAGTGTCTATGGGTAGAAATTTTATTTCTTGTTGAACTGGGGCTCACCACCCAATATCCCAGAGCTCTACTCAACAAATTTAATTTAGCAAAATTATAAGACAGAAGTTCAGGCTTTTGTTTGTTTCTGTTTTCATTTTCACACATAATTAAGCAAATAAAGTCATTTGAAACCTGAAATACAGTAATTGAGACAAGATATATGTGATGTTACAGGCTTCTTGAATAGAATAAGTTGGCATTCCATCCTACTCCTTAGTAAAAATTTCTGACTGGCAGTCTTATTTTTAAATATTATTTGGTGTAGGCTAACACAATGGCTCAATATATATATAACAGCACATTCAGGAAAATTGTGAGATACTTAGCCTTTTTTATATTTGTCTTTTGCCAATTATTGAGTGTCAAAGATAAGTTCTCCCAGATACGCAACATAATTTTCTCTTGCCTTTAAACTTATTGAAACTGATTTGTGAAAATGCCATTAGAGTATTTTTTTTTCCTAATTCTTCCCATCAGAGATTTTTCTTTTAGTTCCTTTGATTTCTTAACTATGGTAATAAACCAAATCCAGGTATGTATATAAAAA
The DNA here is from genome assembly GCF_029834395.1 of Sorex fumeus. Taxonomy (NCBI): domain Eukaryota; kingdom Metazoa; phylum Chordata; class Mammalia; order Eulipotyphla; family Soricidae; genus Sorex; species Sorex fumeus. The sequence goes on from NW_026606065.1 coordinate 58,081,838, forward strand.
TATCAAATCTAAACAATACACACCTTCTTTTTTTTCAAAGATATAATTTTACCACAGTCAGGATCTCTCAACTGTCTGGGTCTCTGCTTGTCTGACAAAGATAAAAAGAACATTATAAAGAAAGAGAATCTTACACAAATTATTTATAGAATACCAGAATAAACATCTCCCAATGGAGAAATATATAAACACTGGAAGTTAAAGTAGAATTATAGAGAAAAGATGAAGAATAATTGAATAATGATAATGGAATAATTTTTAAATTATTAAAATAAAATTAATTCTGTTCTCAAATTCTAAATCAACAAACTTCTAGCTTAGTATAAAAATAATGTTAATGTTAAACATATGCTTTTTAAAAAGTATTTAAAAATAAGATTATATGGGGGGGAATGGATGTTGTATATTTACACCAAAAAGCAAAGCATATGGAAAGATTTGGCATTTTCTTTGATAGGTAAAAATGCTTAAAAGTAAGAGTAGTGTAACAACACCCAAAAGGAGAGAAAGAACAAAAGGGAATGCCCTGCCACAGAGGCAGGGTAGGATGGGGGAACTGGGGGGTGGGAGGGATACTGGGATCCGTGGTGGTGGGAAATGGGCACTGGTGGAGGGATGGGTATTTGATCATTGTATAATTGAAACCCAAGCACAAAAATGTGTAATTCTGCAACTGTACCTCATGATGTTTCACTATTAAAAAAATTAATAAAAAATATATAAATAAACAAAATAAAATTAAATTAAATTTTAAAAAAGACTAAGAATAGTGTAAGACAGAAAGGGAGAAACAAGACATTGAAAGTAAAACTTCAAGGAAACTTTAAGTTCAAAGATAAATTTTTAAAATTAATTTTGATTTAACAAGCTCACATTATATACTGATATATAAATTCTTGAAAATATTTTCAATTGAATCTCTACTATTTGAGAAAATTTGTGGCCAAGTGTACACCGATTGCTTTTTATTGTTTTAGCTTTTTAATGTTTATATTAAATAAATATAAAATTGTGTAAACACAAAATGACAGCAGTGGCTCTATTTCTCCCCGTGCCTGTGTTTGGTAGTGTCACGTCACTTTCCCCACCCCAGGAGGTCCATGGCAATGGGCAGGCAAAGGAAATAAACGAGGGCCAGGCTGGTTGATGTCAGTTGCAGTTCATTCCATTCCCATCTCCATTATCCTCTGATTCTCCTCCTGCTTCTTCCTCCCCCATGCTACTTCATTCTCCTCCTCTATCCCCCTTCATTCTCCATCTGCCTCTGGAATCTGGATCCCCCCGCCCACTCTTACTGTCTAGCTAAATCCCACAGCATAAGGGGTGGGGTAACAATTACACATAGGTATCATCATACAAACAGTGGATATAAGGTCCTTCCCTCAGGGGAAGCTACTTCCAGGACAGATTCTTAGCCAGCAAGAGGACTGGCCCAAAGGCAAATATGTGTGTGTTTCTCCTCTCAGTAGTCCAACAAACATATTGACATTTATAATATTAATCATTTTGTATGGGCAGAGTAAGAGATACATTAAGCTTATAGAATCGCTCTCCTGGTGTCATCCCAATCTCAGACTACAGTGCTCAACCAGATTAGTCCTTCCTATCCCTATCAGGGTCCTCATCTCGTCATTACTTTTTTGGATCATGACAGAGTTTGTCCATGACCAAGCTCTCAATTTATAGTTGAGTATTGTGGCACTTTGACCTCGCCATTTTGATGCCAGGGTAGCTCACAGCTTGCCCTGTGTCCATTCAGTCCTTTGTTGGAACCCTGCTTTTGGGGTGCTAGGAACTAAGGGCAACTGAGGCTTAAATTGATAAGGCAGGTGCCTGGGAGTGAATAATATTCGAAGCCAATTAAATCCCAAGTTACAAAAGCATAACATTAACTGTCTTCCTGGATCTATGCAAAAAGGAAAAATCTATTGCTTTAAAGTACATCACACAGTCCTCTCCTTGTTCATTGATTTGCTCGAGCAGGCCCAGTAACGTCTCCATTGGAGACTTTGTTGTTACTGTGTCTGGCATATCGAATATGTCACGGGGAGCTTGCCAGTGCGGGCGAGATACTCTCTGTAGCTTGCCGGGCTCTCTGAGAGGGGAGGAGGAATCGACCTCGGGTCGGCCATATTGGCCACTTGTAAGGCAAACGCGCTACCACTGTGCTATCGCTCCAGCCCATTGCTTCAAAGTAAACTATTCAAAAGACAGGAGAGGAGAAAGACAATATTTCTCTCATACATGTAAAATCATAAATTTCTGAAGAATCTGACCTTACAAGTCAATAGAGTGTGATTAGGGGAAAAAGCTGATTAACTTGTTGGGGAGGAGAGCATAAATAAGAGTTTACAGATAAATACAATGGAATGGAAGTACCTCAGGAGCACTCTAATGAACCTAAGTTCCCTGTGGCAAGGGAAACAGGACATGTCAATGTTATCCTGAAAATGTTGAGAGCTACATTCCAATAAACAGGAATGCAGGTGCTTCAGGAGCACTGTGATGGGTAGCACCTGAAAAACCTAAGCTCTCTGTAGCAAGGGAGAAAAGAAAACAAATGTGATCCTGCATAAATGCAAGCACTGGGCCAGAGAGATTGTACAGAAAATAGAATGCTTACTTTGCACATGGCTGACCTGGGTTCATGCTAGATACCTCACATGGTCCCCTGAGCCTACCAGGAATGATCTGAATGATCCCTAAGCTCAGAGACAGGAGTAAGCCCTAAGCTCTGATGAGTGTGACTCATAAACAAACTAATTAATTAATTTTAAATTTAAAGCAAGCACTATGAATCTCTAAGTTACAAAAATGTTTTAAAATTAAATGAACTAATTCTAAGATTTTATACTTGTCATAATATGAGTTAAGGATAACAACGGTAGGAAAATAAGGCAGGGATTGACCAGAAATATTAGAACCAAAATACTACACCTAATAAATATGACAAAGATAATAATATCTTGGTTTAAATCATCACTCAGTGAAACAAATCAGTATTCAAAGTATCAGAATGCCTGATTAAGAGAGATGACTGTGTATCATGATTAAGATCTTAACTTAGAAGTTGAAATCTGTGTTTCATTATACAACAGTAAAATCTATAAGATGATTTCATTAAAATCTATAATGTGTTATAATTTGTCAACTACAAATAACAGTAATCAAAGTACTTATTCTTACTTGTTTAAAGATAGAGTTTTTAAAGCATATAATTTGTAAAGTTTTTGGAACATTGCCTGTTATCTTTATTATCATTGTACATGTTTATTATTATTGTAGTTATTAAGATTTTTACTGTAACAATATTATAGGTTAAGAAAATACAGTGAGTTAAGAGAAACCACTGGAGTGAATTTATCCAAGTTGAAGGAAGTCTGGATGAATTTTAGGATGCCTTATAGAAAGTGGTGTATAAAATTCCAATTACATAAAACCATATGAAAATAGCTTAGGACAATGAAGATGTATTTTCTAACTTAAAATTATCTTTTACATAAATTCAACCTTATCTAAAATTGTAAACTTTCAAATACTTATTTTTCTGTTGGGTAAATATAAATTTTAGTATCATAAAACTCAAAATAACTCAGAAATATTTACCAACATCATAGTTATGTACATATTTAGAAGTTTCAAGTTTAAGTAGACTTTTTATGTCACAATAATATTTTGGAATAATACTTTAATGCTCAAGATTACATCATCCACTAGAAATTAGAGTACTTAAACAACTTTAGTAAATTTATAATAAATAGTTATGTTTAATTCATTCAATTTACACATTTTAGGATGATGTACCAACACGTCTGTGTGTAATAGTCTCATTAAACTTATGAACTTTATTAGTTACTTCTGGCACTTTTCCTAAACCTCTCTAAATGGATTCTTTGATAGAATTCCTTGATTTTATTTTTATATTTGGGTAATTGTCAAGTAAGAATTTCAACACATAGAATTATATTCACATTTAAAAATGTAATTATAGTGATTTATAAAGGTTAGAATAACAATTTTCAACAAGAACCTTCATTCAAATTAATTGCCTGGTAAGAGATGTGATAAATTAATGCCAAATTAACTTCAAACCCAGCTGAAGTCAAATCAATATACAAAATCAAACTGTGAATTCCTTTAAGAGCATCTTGAATAGTGCAGATGGTAACTGCTATATAGTTTGATTATGCTGTACTCAGAGAATAATAACCCTTTAAAGTAACCTATTATATCCTAAACTTTAATAACATGTACTTAAAAATTTGAGCTTTATACACGTTCTTTAATATTTTGATGAAAAGAAATAATTTCCATGAACATGTCATTCACCTTAACTTACAATCTTTTTATTAAATTAATGGATACTATTAAGTTAATTAATAAATTACTAATTTTGGCCCTCCCAGGTGATGTTGTGGCGTCTTGGGACCAATCCCTGTGATATTCAGACAATGAGCAGTGGAACAGAGCTTTAAGGATCTAGTTCTGCTCAGTTCTGCAGTGTCAGAAACTCTAAGCGCCAACCTGCAGTGCATGGTTGCTTCAAGGGCAACACATGTGGACTGCTCAGGAGTCTCCGGAACTATAGTCCGCAGTACTCAGGACAAGACGTGATGCAGGTGATCGAACCTAAATTACATGCATGCTACATGCGCTCTACCTGCTACACTATATATTGCCCCTGTATTTTTATGTCATTTGGGGAATGAGGAGAGGTCAAGTTTTGGGTCACTCGGGAGAGCTTCAGAATTCCTTGTGACTCTGTGCGTTTCTCCTTCCGGTGTTTAAGGGATCATATAAAATGTTGGGGATTGAACTGAGATTGTGTTGCTTTCAAGGAAACCCCTATTTTATCTTTCTAGCCGTAGATTTTCATTTTTGAATTTCAGAAACTGACCAAAGACATACTAGACATCTTTGTAAAGCATTTTGTTTTATGTTCCTTCCTAGAACTTCCAGCTGACGTTTTCTTATTGAAAAAAAAATTACTAAGGTGAGGGAACACTTGAAAGTGCTCAAGGCTTACTTTTGTATCTGTGCTCAATAATCAGTCCAAATGGGGCTCAGAGCATCATACCTGGTACTAAACCAGGGCCAGTCACATGGAAGGTAAGTGCCTGAAAAGCTGTCATTCAGGCCCAACTGTTCAAAGTTCTTATAAATTTGTGATTTTTAATATACAATTCTTATTTTATTTTTAAAATGAATTCAAAGCTTTAAAGTACATCTACCCCTCATCATGAATTGTTTTCTAATATTTGCCGATTTAAATTTCACACCTACTATTCTTAGTTTTGTTTATTACTGACCTAAAAAATAAGCTAGTTAATTTCTTATACATTCTACTATCTTCATTCTTGGTTTTCAACTCTGGGTTATTTGAAAGTGTTGCATGAAACCACTTTATCTTTTTCTATTTTTTTTAATTTAAAATGTACTTTTCTTGTCTTTCAACACTGATCTTCCAACAAGGTCTTGTGTCAAGGGTAAGCACAGTTGAGAAAAGAAGATACTGAGCACTGAATTGATGTGCATTGCCTTTGACAGGGATCTTGGGTGGAGTTGAAGGCAATGATAAGGAGATAGAATATCAATTAATTTAAGCAACAATGTCAAATAGCACAGCAGTAGGGCATTTGCCTTACAAGCGGTCAGCATGGTCGACCCGAGTTCGATTCCTCTGCCCCTCTCGGAGAGCCCGGCAAGCTACCGAAAGTATCTCGCCCTCACGGCAGAGCCTGGCAAGCTACCCGTGATGTATTCGATATGCCAAACACAGTATCAACAAGTCTCATGATGGAGACGTTACTGGGCCCGCTCGAGCAAATCGATGAACAACGGGAGGACCATGACAGTGACTGTGAAGCCAAATAGAATAGGATAATTTTGATGATTCTTTACTTTATTTTTTAAATGGATTCTTAAACTTTTAGGATAGAGAATGGCCTTCCACTTAGAGCATATAAAAAACAAGATGTTTAAAGTATTATGGAAAACAGGGTGGTAGGCCCTTATCACTAATGTAATTAAAAAACTAGCTTCAAATTCCAAGTTCAGTATTATTTTGCAGAACAATTGTGCAGTTTAATTGTACTTGTCCATTTGAAAAGTCACAAGCTATTTAAATACAAATCTAAAGAGAAATGTTCAATATATTTTACAAATGTGCACTATTATAAACAATCAGTTGAATTTTGTGAAAGACATTACCCTTAATAATATTAGTATATATCTCATCTAAGCAGTTGAAAAAAAGCATTAGAATAAAAAGGGAGAAATGGAAAACAAAAATTGCCTAAGCTCTGATTAGAGAGTTTCCCATCTACCATAAGTATTTCACAACATTTACTATTGTGTAAATTATATCTCTGAAAAAGTTCTCTCCTTTGTTTCTTCTTATCACCCCATTTATTTATCTATTTTAAACCAATCATGGATACATTCCTCTAGGGGAGGGGAGGGGTAGGGTTTGGGGAGTGTCTATTCTAAAAACAATTTTATAAGACTAGCATAACTTTAATATCAAAAGAGTACAAAAACTTTATAGAAAATGAAATTAGGAACCAACATATTTTATAGTGGTGTACGAAACAAAAAAGTATCAAGTGGAATTGAGAAGAAAGGTGTAAAAAAAGTCCATTGAGTATAGTAGTAGCAGCAGTAGTAGTAGTCAATCTTATACTAGGACTACTAAAAAGGCTTAGCATTTAAAATATGATAATCCAGTTAATTATCCAAAATTGAAAAATATGTTTTCTTGGGCTGGAGCGATGACACAGCGACAGGGCGTTTGCCTTCCGCGCAGCCAGCCAGGCTGAGCCGGGTTCGATTCCTCCTGCTCTATTGGAGAGCCCAGTAAGCTACCGAGAGTATCTCACCCGCACAGCAAAGCCTGGCAAGCTACCCGTGACATATTCAATATGCCAAACACAGTAACGACAAGTCTCAAAATGAAGAGGATACTGGGCCCCCCCCAGCAAATCAATGAACAATGGGAGGACAGTGTTTTTGAAGGTTGTTTTCTTATTGATCAAAAAAAAAAAAGATTTCAATACTTTGACACATTATAAACTTTGCTTTGATCACACAAGGTGGTACTCTGGGGTTACCCTTGACTCTGTGTGTGTTTAGAGATCACCCCTGGAGACGTTCATGGGAACATATGGGATGCCAGGCATCATACACAGTTTAGACCCCAGTGCGAGGCAAGCTCCTTGCCTGCTATTCTGTTGCTCTTACTCAACAAATTGTGACACCAGTTAAAAATTCCTCAATGCTCAAAATTACTAAACATAGGTAGGGGTTTAATGGATAGTATAGTGCTTAAGGGAGTTCCTTTACATAGAAATATGATTGATAATGATTTGATGCCAGGCATCACAAATTTCCTGACACATGGGTAGCTAACTCCTAACTCAATTAAGGAACAGATCAGAAAATCACCAGGTATGACCCAAACGTTCCACAATCTGCCCAAGAGATAAGTATTTGAAGTAGAGATTTAGAGATATCATACATACAACACACTCAAAACATAACACATCACAGCACCAAATGCAAGCAAGCAGACAAAATAACTGGAACTTCAGTTCATTAATTGTTGAATGAAAATTGACACAGTCACCTTGTTTGGCAGTTTCAAATTTAGCACATTAAATAATATATGCTACAAAGGATCCAACAATACCATACTATGTTTTTGCTTTAGAGAAAATAAATAATTGTTCACTTAAACACCTGTTCATGAATATTAACAATGACTTTCTTTATAACTAACACAAACTGGAAGAAACCCAAATGCCTGTAAGAGGATAAATAAGCTGTATATCTAATTTCAAGCTACTGTATATGGATAAAAGGAAAAAAAAACTGCTCAAAAGCATAATGTAGCTAACTTTAAAATGTTTTATACAGGAAGAAGACAATATTAAAGGGTTACATAACATACATGATTCAGTTTACATGACATTTTAGAAAAGATAAAATATATGATGTAGAGAAGTACTTATTGACAGGATTAGGGTAAAGAAAACTTTGACTACAAATAAGGAAATACAAGTGATCATTGATGTCAAGAGAGGGGTGCAGCAGGGTGATACCATTTCACCGAAACTCTTCAGTGCCACCCTCGAGAACATCATGCGATGACTGGAATGGGAAGGAATGGGAGTGAAGATAGACGGTCGGCAACTACACCACCTCCGCTTTGCTGATGACATTGTTTTAATAACACCAAACATCAGCCAAGCGGCACAAATGCTGGCCGACTTTGACCGTGAGTGTGGAAAGGTAGGACTACAGCTGAATCTTACGAAGACAATGTTTATGAGAAACAGCCTCGTTCCTGACGCCCCATTCGCTCTCAACGGAACGACCATCTCCGAATGCAACAGCTATGTGTACCTAGGTCGAGAGGTCAACATGACAAATGACCTGGCACCCGAGCTGCGCGGGAGGAAGAGAGCGGCTTGGAACGCCTTCAAGAACGTCGAAGCAATAGCTAAGAGGACGAAGAACCTCCGGCTCCGGGCACATCTCTTTGATTCCACTGTTCTTCCTGCATTAACATATGCCTCAGAGACCTGGGCCCTACGCAAACAAGATGAGAATGCTATTCAGGTCTCCCAAAGAAGAATAGAAAGAGCTATGCTTGGAATATCACGTTTCACTCAAATGAGAGAACGAATCCGGAGTTCTGACATCCGTAGACGATCAAGGATCAGGGACGCTGCCTCATTTGCCAAGGTGTCGAAAATCAGATGGGCTGGTCACGTAATGAGATTTAAAGACGACCGTTGGACTAGAGCTGTTACTGATTGGATTCCATGGGATGTCAAGAGACTGCATGGCCGCCCACCTACCAGATGGTCAGACTTCTTCGTCAAGATCATGAACGATCAGTTTGAGGCCCTTCATGTTCCCAGAGCGAACAGATGCCATTGGGCTACACTAGCATGCGACAGGGACAAATGGAGACGTTACTGGCGCCCGCTCGAGCAAATCGACGACTAACGGGAAGTTAAGTGATTAAGTGATTAAGGAAATACAATAGAGATATTTTACATTATATAAATATTCTGTATTTGGATTGCTACGTTGTTATACAAATGTGTATGCATGTGTTAAAATATTCAGACATGTTAAAATAAATCATGTTATATTAAATTTATAAAATTTAATGTACACATAAAATAATGTAAATACTCACCATAAATTTTAGTAAACTGGGTAAAAAGGTGCTATATTTAAGCTAATATACTCAATATATTAGCTTTTATGTATTATATTCAAGGTAATACAATACTGAGTAAACTGAATTAATATATTCAAGGTAATACAATACTGAGCAAACTGAATTAAAATTCTGTAACTTACTCAGGATAGACATGAAATTATAAAGAATAAGTACTTCTCATTGAGAAAAAGTGCACTGATGGACTATTTTATCACATTCATAGTTTCACTCCATATATATTGTATTAAAATGAAAAACCTTTTTAAAATGAACAAACTTTTTTTGACACCATTCCCACCAACATTTTACCCCAACACTAAGATCTGCTGAAAAGGCAACAGTAGACAATTTGTGTTCTATTGCTGGTTATGAATATAACATATGATGTCGTGTGACTGCAGTAGGGCCACATGATTTTGAAGTTCCAAAATTTTAACACTGAAATCTGGAGGGATTTCTGCCAAAAGCCACTGGGTTTTGAAATTTGCTCCTGAGTATCTGGAATCATGGCCGTTGAGCAGCTTGATCAGGAGCCAGAGAGGCCGTTCTTGGGCGATGAATTGGGGTCTTGTTGGGGTAGGGAGGACAGGCCCAGCTCCAGTCCCATCCTGTGAAGCCCAACAAGTTTCGTCACTGCGGGCCCAGATCTGACTGTCCAGTGGCCTCTGGAGGATGAAGGCCACCGAGCCACAAAGGAAGAGAAGGCGGAGAGACAACACCCTTTCCCCCCTGGGATGGCCCGGCGACAGTAACCTACTGCGGGGTCCGGACGCATTTCTGCCAAAAGCCACTGGGTTTTGAGATTTGTTTCTGAGTCTCTGGGATCATGGCCATTGAGCAATTCAATCAGGAACCAGAGAGGTCATGTCTCCAATTATATAGCTGAGCTGGAGCTGGTTTGTGGGTGTGTTTCCCACATACCTAACTTTTGGCCGTTGACTTTCTTGGTAAACTTTTCCCCAAGATTTTGGCATCTGGCCAAAGGCACAGAAGCAATTTTGGGGTATCTGGGAAGTCTGAAGGCACCATCAGGCTGCTGATGCACTCGCCTCACAGGTACAGATTGACCTGCTGGTGCACCATACCCCTTGACTAATACTGTTATGCTGAACTTTTTAAATTCAGCAATTTAAACAACTTCATTCTTTTTTGCATTTAAATTATAACATCATGAAAGACAACTGAAACTTTTGCTAATAACTGTTTCTATGCCTTAGGCATAAGGACTACTTGCAGCACTCTGTCCTCCCACTGTTCATCAATTTTCTCGAGCAGGCACTAGAAACGTCTCCATTGTGAGACTTGTTACTTTTTTTGGCATATCAAATATACCACGGAGAGCCTGCCAGGCTCTGCCGTGTGGGGTACAGATACTCTCAGTAGCTTGCCGGGCTCTTCCAGAAGGACTACTTGTAAAAGAATAAATTGATAGAACCTCTGTAATAAGATTAAAATTGCATTAAAGGAACCCAAATAACTTTCATAAAATAAATGTTTATATGTACATACACATAAACTAGTAACAGCTATAAATAAAACACGGGGGGGTCGGAGGGATACTGGGACCTGTAGTGGTGGAAAATGGACACTGGTGGAGGAATGTTTGATCATTGTACAATTGAAACCCAAGCACAAAAATTTGTAAATCTACAAATGTATCTCATGGTGTTTCACTAACAAAAATAAAAAAAAAAAAAGCAAATGATGGAGAATGGGCACTGTTGTAGGGATGGGTACTGGATCATTGTATAACTGAAACCCAAGCACAAAATTTGTAAGTCTACAACTGTACCTCATGGTGTTTCACTAATAAAAATTTAAAAATAAATAAATAAAAGGTATATACCTATATAAAAATAAATAAATAAAAATTAAATCCATTGTACTATCCAAAAAAAAAGGAAATTTAGAAATCTGGCTAATTCCTCTTCTTGTAAATACCATGTCTGTGGAAATATGAAGTAAATGTAGAAATTAACTGATGAAATAAAAAAGTATATTCCAAGAGAATGTATTATGTCAAGTTTGAAAACATTTAAGAAAAAGATCTAGGACTTTTAAACAAAGTATGATAAATAGACACTGAATGAAAGAAACATAAGAGATGCAGTTCAAATATATATATATGTATATATATGCATATATATATATGGACTTTTAAAAAACGAAGAGAAGCTCAAGATAAGGATTCTGAAATTTAGCTAAGTGCATTGTATTATAACCCATTCGAAGGTTTTAAACTTAACAGTGAAATGATCAATCGATGTCACATTTACTGATTTTACTCAATACTATATCTAGGGCTGGAGCGATAGCACAACGGGTAGGGTGTTTGCCTTGCACGCAGCCAACATGGCCAACCTGAGTTCAATTCCTCCGCCCCTCTCGGAGAGCCCAGCATGCTACCGAGAGTACCTTGCCCGCGCGGAAAAGCCTGGCAGGCTACCTGTGACGTATTCAATATGCCAAACACAGTAACAAGTCTCACAATGTTACTGGGCCCACTCGAGCAAATTGATGAACAATGGGAGGTTCATTACCGTGACTATATCTAGAGTGATTCTGTACTCTTCCTTTTGTAATTGTCACTTGTCCCATTGTTCTAATAAATCCTCAAATTCAGAACTTTAATCCTCTCCTCCTGGAATACTATAGGATAATTTTAAAAGATATATTACTTTTATTTCTTTGCTGAACTAAAATTGTTATTATTTCTCTTTCTTATCTGGTGACTCCTCAATAAGTAACATGATCCTTAGGTTTAAAATTTGGCCTTTTGTTTCTTACTTTATATTACAATTTAGCTAACCATTATTTTGAACTCCACATTTCCTACACATTTCCTACACATTTTGAACTTCACATTTCCTTCACATTTCCTTGTGACATTTTCCATAATTTCCCTCAAGGTGTTTCCCATGCCCACCTTATTTTCTCTTTCTGCTTAATGACTTTTAAACATGAAATTATAACCTTTACTCTTTTTTGCCTTAAAGATTTTTAACCAATTGAAGCTATATGTGAAACTTTCCTTCTCCTTGAATTATAACAATTAATCAATTAGACAAATAAGCATACAAAGTTGCAAAATGCTCTGCTTGACTTCTTTTTTACTGTTTTTAATCATGCATTCAACATGATTTTTGGTAGTGAAAAAAGAAAAGCAGCTATAAACTAAAGTGAAATTTAATCGTAATATTGTAACTGGGTAATTTCTTTAGTACAGATATATTCTATAAATGTCATTCCATTTGTTTTTCTTCACAAAAGCAATATACTCTAAAACGCAAAATGTAGGAGAGTTTGCTGTCATTTTTTATTTTTTCCTTTCATTTTATTTTGTGCAAAAACTATGATTGCAAAGTTATTCATAGTTGGATTTTATACAAATGTGCCATCACTGACCCTGTCATCAGTTTCATCATCCCTCCACCAGTGTTCCCAGCTTCCCTATCCCTAACCTCACCTCCACCACAGCCTTGCGTTTCAACAGGTAACTTTTGAGATCGTTTATTTCAATTTTGCTCTCATGATTTCAGTGTTGTTAACCCTGCGGTTTGGATATTTCGCTCTACTGATCCTTAACGCCACTGATGTGCATTGACCCTTTCCTCCTGTTGCTCCACCTCTGTCACTTTGCCCCTCACTCCCCAGTCATTGTCTTTCCTTCTCCTTCCTGTACTTTGGGACCAAGGGTGATCTAGGCATCCTCCTTTCCAACCTTTGTATTTCCTCATCCAGTTACTCTGAATGCCACAAATAGTGTACCTCAACCCACATAGATAGATAGATAGATAGATAGATAGATAGATAGATAGATAGATATTTCATTTTATCATGGAAACAAGTAACTATTTTATGTGGAAAATTTTATTTTATTTATTTTGAGTGCACACTGGAAATGCTCAGGTGTTAGTCCTGACTCTAGGCCCTGGAATCATTCCTGATGGGATTATGGAAACCATGTGTGGACCTGGTTTCACTTGTAAGGCAAACGCCTTATCCATTGTTACTGTCTCTCTAGTCCTTTATGACAGATTTCAATCATTTATTTACTTATTTTTGTTTTGGGGCCACACGTAGGGCAGTTTTCAGAGCTTATGCCTGGCTCTTGTGCTCATTGGTCATGCTTGGTGATGCACAGGGTGAAGAAGAGGTCTTCGAGATAGATCCTGGGTTTGCTGATTGAAAGACAAATACTCTACCTATTGTACTATTGCTCTAGAACCCACATGACACATTCTAATAAGATAATTTCCTCTAAGTGTCAAGTTTTATCTTTTATCATCCCCCAGTAGCATGTGGTTTAGATTTGTGGATATCTATGTTTAATTCATTGTGGGTCATGGCAATAGTAAAATTCAGTAAAGATTTAAGTGACTGGCTATGACTGTTGGTCTTCATCATGCCATATTTTTATAAAGTCAATATTCTTACTTATTACAAATGCTTCGTTATATGTTAAAATCAATGATTCCAGGAAATGCTTTATCTTTCTTATCCTGTCTCTTGATTAACTGGTATCAGTGCCTACCAAAAATATAATGTAATGATTGATAATTTCACTGAATTTTATTAATCCAAATATTTATGAGATGAGCAACACAGCAGGTAGGGCATTTGCCTTGCATGCTGCTCACTGGGCTGACCCAGGTTCAATTCCTCCACCCCTCTCAGAGAGCCTGGAAAGCTACTGAGATATCTCTCCTGCACAGCATGGATTCGATATGGCAAGCACAATAACAACAAGTCTCACAATGGAGATGTTACTGGACCTGCTCAAGCAAATCGATGGACAATGGGAGGACAGTGCTACAGTGCTACAATAACTAAATTTTAATTTTAAGTAATAGTAGTCTAAAGTTTTGTTACAAAATTATATAAAGTTCCACTGAGATATTTACACCAATATCAATATTAGATAGAGACTGACTTTATTTCAAACTCAAAAATAGTGTATTTCTCATATTTTTGAAGACAATATATGATTTAAGTGACCCTTTTACTATGTTATTAACTTAGATAACCATTAGTAGTTCACATTCAATGTTACTTTTAAAAAGTTTCAGAAATTTATTCCAACTTGTATAATTCTGAATTAGAAATTATAGACTATACTCTACGACATCGTTAACAAAGTCGGTTCTACTACAATCTGAAGACACTTTGAAAATTAAATTTAAAAATAAATTTACATATCGTAAAAATAAATTGATTCATCTTAAAATATAAACTAGAAAATTTAAAGCATGATAAATGTACTTGATGCCTTCTACATAGTTCCAAGTCTTTAATGTGGTAAAGTTTTTTTAAAATCTTTTCCCTTATATTTGACAATTTTAAGTTGTAATTACGTGTACATACTATCTGCTTTTTGGTTTAATTAACTTGAAGATATTTCAATGTTTAATGTTAAATATACAGTATAGTACAACTTATTAATTAAGATGGTGGATCATAACCAACAGTGCTCCGGGGTTATTCCCAGCTCTATAAACAGGCGTAATCACTGTAGGTGCTCAGGAGACTACTCTGCGTGCAAAATTATAAAAACCTGACTTCCTGTACTATCTCACTGGCCTACAGCTTTGTTCTTAATTACACACCAATGAAATAATTGTCTCTTCTAGTACAATAAAATGTTCTGTGAAACTTTAGAATACCTTGTATTTTCTTCTTCGTGTTTTCTTATATAATCATGTATTCTTGTTGGAGAATGAGATTATTCATACAGAAACTCTTAGAATGTCAATTATAGCTTATAAGAATTTAAATTATAAATTTCAAATGTAAATATAAGAAAAAAATAAAGCACAAAAGTAAAGGGGCATTTAGTCATTAATTATATTGAAATATAATAGATACTTATATTTAAGTACTAAGGTCAGTGACATCTCTAAGTTTGGAACATAAAAAGGATTATATGAGAATATAATTCTAATTTAGTTATGCAAGTGGACACTATATATGCAACATCTTTTTATTCTGATTAGAAAATGATTGCATTCAATTTGGTAATTCATGATATATGAGACAAAATTGGCAAGAGGAAAACATTAAGGGGAGTAACATATGTTCTGTCTGTATCATAGCACCATGTAAGCCAATAAATGAGGACAAGTTATATATTCAAAAAGTTGAGATTCTTCACACTTCATGTGAATTTAGAACTAGGAAAAATGGAAAATTCCAATTAGCCACAGTAATTTAAAATTATACTTATTTTGTCTAAGATTATTGTACCTCTTCTGATTTCTTTTCCTGTGGAGTTTAATTAATATGCTCACATTAGTTTTAAAAGCATAGAAAAAATGGGTACTCGATTATTGTATAACTGAAACCCAAGCACAAAACTTTGTACGTCTACAGCTGTACTTCATGGTGTATCACTAATAAAAATAAATTAATTAGTAAATTTTAAAAAATAAAAATGATAAATCTTTGTCCCTAAAAAAAATCTTTAAATCTGTCTATTTCTGCAAAAGTTTAAATCTTTCTATTTCTGTAATTTTTACCTATGTAATAAATATGTTTTCATTTTATAACTTAAAATTTTCCATACATGTGGATATTTATACATTTTATTGAATGTATACTACTTAACTTATAAATATGTTAAGTATTATTCATAAAAATATTACTTGGAATTCTGTCACACATAGAAATATACAACTAAATACTGTCATTGTAAAAAAAAAAGAAAAATATATTCTTTTTATTTTTCCATAGAAGAGAAATCTCTTTTGCAAATCTAATAAATCTCTTCCACACTTTTTTAAGTTATGAATTTTTACAAATTATCTTATGGTTTGTTAGAAATAGTCAAAAGAAGACATAAAAACATAAAACTCTTTAGCAAATTGTTCAAAAATAATATATTTCAGACTTAATAAGCATGCATGTCTTAACATGAAGATAAACCATCTTTGACATTTTTTCAGAATATCTGACTTTTTTTATAAATTTCGTAAGTGAACGACACTTTGACATAGAGAAAATATGTTTATTAAAAGAAAATATTTTATTAAATATCCAAGCATTTGTACAGATTTTCTAAGTAGGATAAGTTATACAATTTGCCTTGGACTTCCAACCAGGCAAATTACATTTTATCTTTTTTTGTTTAACAAAAGTGCTGGAGCGATAGCACAGCAGGTAGGGCGTTTGCCTTGAAAGAAGCCGACATGGCCGACCTGAGTTTGATTCCTCCGCTCCTCTTGAGGAGCCTGACAAGCTACCAAGAGTATCTTACCCGCATGGCCAAGCCTGGTAAGCTTCCGATGACGTATTCAATATGCCAAACACAGTAACAATTGTCACAATGGAGATGTTACTGGGCCTGCTTGAGCAAATCGATGAAAAACAGGAGGACAGTGACAGTGACAGTTTAATAAAAATAGGATAAATAGCTTAAAATTTTAGAGAAATTTTTCATAGAAATAAAATGTTACTCTATCAACATATTGGCTTCAACGTGTAGAGTGAAATAAGTGCATGCATACTATCATTATTGGTTTAATTTAGTAATTTCTTATTATGAGAGCACTACATATAAATTTTTTCCAGATTTTTTATTACAAAAGCTAGCACATATATTGACCTATCAAATCAGAAAAGAGAAAGAATAAAAATAATCACTCAATTAGGTTGTTACTACACAAAAAAGGGTTTATATGCAGTATTATATATATATTTTTATATATATGTTTTATATATGAGGGGCTGGGGCAATAGCACAGTGAGTAGGGCGTTTGCCTTGCATGCAGCCGACCCGGGTTCGATTCCCAGCATCCCATATGGTTCCCTGAGAATTGCCAGGAGTAATTCCTGAGTGCAGAGCCAGGAGTAACCCCTGGGCATCGCCAGGTGTGACCCAAATAGCAAAATGAAAAAAGTATATATTTTATATATGGACATATGGATATATATGGACATATCCATATATATGCAGTACTATTCATGTTAAAAAATAGTAATATTACTAAGATTGAGTAATATTACTGAGTAATATTACTAAGAAGTACATAGAGAAACTGAATTGTCAATATATGTCAAAATATATATAGATTCACTGTACCTGTAAGTTTCTGTAGAAATATTATATTTACTAAATATTATGCACATGTTGTAAGTCACTATGGCAATGAGAAAGGAAAAGTAAAATGAATACTAAATGAAGTACAAATATTTCTGGACATAAAAGAAAACATAAATAATAAAAAATAACATTGCTATGTTCTACTTTTTTCTAAGATAATGCAAAAGTATCTTTTATTTAATTAGCCCCAATTTATCTTCATGTTTTGAGTCTACTTTAAAATTTTTATAAGAACCTTTGTAAAGACATATGAAGTGATGTAAACTTATTTACTTGCTAATTTTTTATACAGAAAAATAGAATTTGAGGTCAATTCTTATTGTAATCTATCAATAAATCAATTACACAGTTTTGAAATTAACTGTCAGGGATTCATATCAATACTCCATAACTTTTATACTGATTGCTGCTGCTAGAACTTCTGATACTATATTCAATAAATGGTTATAGTGGACATCCTTGATTTGTGTCTACTGTCAGAAGGAATACTTTCAGTTTTTGCATTAAGAATAACACTAGTAAATGGTGGTTGGAGGGTTTGCTCGGTATGGGAGATTTGTGCAGAAAGGAGATAAAGGACCAAACATGATTGCCTCTCATTATCTGTACTGCAAACCATAATGCCCAGAAGTAGAAAGAGAGTCAGAGGGAAGTTGTCTGCTACGGAGGTAGAGTGAGTGGTGAAATGAGGGAGGGGAGGGATACTGGGGACTTAGGTGGTGGAAAATGTACACTGGTAGAGCGAACATTGTATGACTGAAAGAAACTCAAACATGAAAGCTGTGTAACTCTATCTCACAGTGGTTCAATAAAAAAATTAAAAATAAAAATATTGATTAAAAAAGAATGAAACTGGATATAAGTTTCTTATAAGTGGATATTAATAGTTGAGAAAGCTACCTACCAACTCTATTTTGTTCAGGGATTTATGACGTTGGATCTCATCAAAAGTTTTCTCTAGAGTAATTGATGTAATCATATGATTTTTATCTTTCATTTTATTATGTGGTAGGTTATGCTAATTGATCAATATGTTCAATAATAATTATATTTTTACAATAAATCAACTTGATCAGGGTGTGTAATCTTTTTGATATGCTATTAGATTCAGTTGCTAATATTTTGTTGAGGAAATAGGTCTGAAATTTTCTTTTATAGTAGTGTCTCTATGCTTTGTGCATTAATATAACATCTTTATAGAAGCTATTAGGATCACTCTGTGCAATATTTTATATTAGCAAAAAAAAAGAGTAAAGTTAGTAAATTTTTAGAGGTTTCATAAAACTTACCAGTAAATCCTACTGGCTCACGACTTTGTTCATAGGGAGATTCTTCATTATTATTTTAATTTCCCTGCTTGCAATTGGACTGCTTAGGACTGAGTTGATTGCTATTTCCTCTGCTCTGTTTGAAAAGGCTACATGATTTTCATTAACTACCTTGGAACTATACTATAAACTTAAAGTAATAAAAACAGCATAGTATTAGAACAGACATTGTTGTTAGAACATTGGGTCAAAAACAAGTACCCAAAGACAAATTCCCAGATCTATGATCAACTAATTTTTGACAGGTAAGATGAAGAAGAGTGAGAATAGCCTATTTAACAAATGGTGTTGGAAAAACTGGATTATCACATGTAAATAATAAAGTCAGAATCATCTTCACACCTTAAGCAAAACTCAAATACAAGTAGATCAAAAACCTCAAGATCTCTCTAGCATCCATAAAATACATTGAAGAAAATATGTAATGCTCCAAGACTTTGCCTCAAATTTGGTTTTAATGAAAGGATTCCAAACATAGGGAAAGGCAACAAAACAAACAAAAAAAGGATAAACATCAAATGAAAGAGTTTATATATGGCAGAAATCTACATGCAACTGATGGCAGAATATATTTGTATCCAACATATCAGATAAGACTGTAATACCCAAGACCTGAAAAGAACTCACAGACATAAACTACAACAACATAAAAAATGATATAAAATAAAAGAAAATGAATAGACATCTATCTGAAAACAGAAAATGGGCAAATAGGCATATGAAAAAAAATTCTCACCATCACTTATTGTCAGGAAAACCCAAATCAAGCTAAGTTGTAATCTTATACCAGAGACATTGGTATTTGCTAAAAAAAAAAAAAAAAAAAAAAAAAAAAAAAAAAAAGCTGGACACAATCTGTGTTTTTGACGATGTGGTAAAAAAAAAGAATCTCTAATCTACTGATGGTGAGAGTGTTGTCTGGTCCAAACACAATGTAAAACAGTTGTAAGATTTCTTAGAAAATTAATAAGAGAGTTCACATATGACCATGTAGTTACATGTTTTGTATCCATCTTCCTAAAGGACACAAAAAGATTGACTGAAATGGACATACGCTGATTATTATTCACTGCAGCACTTAGTGCAATAGCTAGGATATGGAACCAAATTACATTCAATGCTGGTGTGGAGAAACAAATAAAAATTAGTATATGGAACCTCAACATATACATAAAAACTATTTTAATCAACCAAATATAAATATCTCAGTTGTGCTTTTTTTTTTTTTGCTCTTACTTTTGAATTTCTTCCATTTTCTCTTAAAACCTATTGACTCAATTTTGAGATTCTTCTTTTTTTGGTGTTGATTTCCTATATTGTATTTTTAATGCAGTTCAGGGATTCATGACTTCTTTAATTTCTGTGTAGACGTTCCTCAAAATTTATATCATTATTGAAGTTCTATCTCTCTCACTATGAGACCATCATTAGGATTGCTTATTTGTATATCCCTGTTGTTTAATGAGTTTGTTCCAGACTGGTAAAATTGAATTAGCCAGGCAGAACATTGGTGCATCTTACTGTTTTGCTTTTCAGGAGGACTTGGATATACACAGGAAATTGTGTTCCAACAGATCTGTTCAGTTATCAGGGAATTTTCAGATATAATAGCCAAAGGGAAGTTTGTCCAAAAATGAACAGCAACAGTGTTTGAATTCACCAGTTTTCAGCAGCCACCATAATGTCTTAACTCTGCTTAGATCTGGAAACTAAATTGATATTTATTCAAAAGAAGAGCAGTACTTATGTCACAGCTTGTCACACAGTATGAACTGCAGGGAGTACAGGTCTGGCTGACTGGGTCAGCAAGGAGCACACTGTGGGTTATGTTTTGGAAGATGGATACAATGGATTCTTCCTTTAAAGGTGTGGCTTGGATCCTTCTACTGGATTAGAAGGGTTAGAAGGATTAGAAGTGCATTTTGCAGCCAAGGATAGTGCTTTTGATCATTTTCTCTAGTTCCAGCTAGCCCAGGTATCTGTCAGTGTACTTTCCTCAGAACTTTGTCCTCAGACTCTATGGCTATGTAGAGGAAGATCAAAAACAGTGAACACCCAGCTCCACATCTCTACAATCAGGAAGGTTGATAATGGTCACCAAAATAGTGTCTGCCTGTCACTGTGACCAATTTTACTATCTAGTATTTTGTCTCTATTTCAGTTTTATAAGGATAAGAATGCCAGGTATATGACATAAATTCTGCTTCCCAGAGTAAAATTCACTTACTTGTAAATCTCTTCCTCACTACAGATGTTTTCCCTTCACCAGAATTTCAGTAACTCTGTCTCCAATTATCTGGGTGTTTGTCATTTTTACCTGATGTAGATGTTTTGTTTATTAGATTTTGAGGATCAATGATTGTGCAGGTTAAAAGCAAACTTGAGAACTGTCACTGTCCTCCCATTGTTCATTGATTTGCTCGAGCGGGCCCAGTAATGTCTCCATCATGAGACTTATTGTTACTGTATTTGGCAAATCGAATATGTCATGGGGAGCTTTCCAGGCTTTGCTGTGCGGGCGAGATACTCTCAGTAGCTTGCCGGGCTCTCCAAGAGGGGCAGAGGAATCGAACTCGGGTCGCCATATTAGCTGCGTGCAAGGCAAACACCCTACCCACTGAGCTATCGCTTCAGCCCAAACTTGAGAGCAAATTTCCTTTTTATTATGAGATAAAGTAAAACCAAGTTTTACCTATGTACATATTTTTATTCTTCAATTGAGTACTATTTTCAATGTATTATAAAAGTCATCTATTATTTTAATTTACTGAAAAAGCTAGTTTTAAATATTGAAAACAAAGACAACATTAGGTATTATTTCTGGAAGTGATAAATTATTCTCTATCTTATTTGTGAGGTTCCCCTGTATAGGTATAATAAAAAACATTACTAGACATGTGTATCTATATTCAAGTGCTCATTACATATGGATTGACAACATGATTTAACAGTTTTTTTGATGTTTATATGTTTAGTAGTTTCTGTTTGGAGTTAAATGTTGTGTAGTGAAACAATTTGGCAGGTTCCCACTTGCAGTCAATTTATTGAACATAGAGAGAAAACAAATAAAAAACTGATGGTACATGGACATAATTAAATAGAATAAAAGTGATATGGCTAAAGCACTGAGAGATTATGCAAGAGTAGAATAACAGAATGTGATCCAATCTTCATTTATTGGAGAATATTTGGTATGAAACATTCCGAGCTCCTTATATTATGCATAACTGAAATTGGAATTTGTAGTAACTAAGAGGCATTCAAAGAGCCCCGAGGTAAAAATAAGCAAGGATAATTCTAGAAATGTCAAAAATTTATGAGAAAATACTTAAAATGAGAGAAGAAAAGTAGGAGCTGGGAATTTTATGACTATTCTGGTAGTTGAAAAGTTAGTATGATAGAAGAAGAAGAAAAAAATTCTAGGAAATGCATTAGAAATGATATAAACTATCATGTGAATCTGAATATATGCTTAAGGTATCTGAGTAAGAACAACAATTTTAGAACATATTTGTGTATCATAATAACAGATTTTCTCAATTAAAGGGATTTGGAAAGATTAAATCTTATAGATTAAATAAATGACATTCATGTTTGGAGAGATAATACAGCGAGTAAAGATACTTGCACATAGTCAACCACCACAAGTGATCCCTTGGAGCCAAGCCAGGAATGAATGAGCCCTGAGCCTGGCCAGATGTGACCAAAAATACAAAGCATTAATAAAAAAATGAATTACATTATCTTACCACACTCATTTAGTAAAAACAATTATCATTGAATATCTATGCATATAAATATGTAGACATAGATAAAATATCACTAGAAAAATTTAACAAGCATAAACAAGGAAGAAATATTGGAATAGTGCCTGATTTAGTCAGTCACTACACACACATATATAGGAAAAAAATGTTTATTACAAGCACCAATTTTATTTTTAATATGACACTTTGTGAGTATAAGTTAAAATAAATTAACATGTTAATTATGGGTAAATATTTATATTGGGAAATCCTAGTGCTTTTTAAACAAATGTCATTATTCACAGCAATTATATTGGTGTGCCCATTTCATAATAGCATTTAAAACACAATATACTGATTGAGTAAATAGGCCTAAGAAATTCCTTGGGAGGAGCAAATCTCTAATGTATATTTAGCATAAAAATACCCTGCAAAGTATATCCATAAGAATTTTACGGTTTGGGGAAAGAAATTTTCAATTATAGAGTTAATGCACTATACTTACGCGAAGAAATGTTGCCTTGACTTTTGTTGTTCTTGCTAAGATGACTGGGGATGGCACACAGTTTAATTGTGTTGCTCACACGTTTAGTTAGCAACAGTGCTTGATGTGGGTTGCGCCTCACATGGTGATGCTTGTTTAGTCAGCATCATGCTTATAAGGGTGGCATTCCATTATTTGTGGGGCTCCTGTGTATTCTAATTGTGGCATTAGTGTGGTTCTCTAGGGCACTTTACGTCTGCACACCAAGGATCACACCTCTGGAGCATGATGCTCATTTTTCTTTGGTTGGCACTTAGGGAGCTTCACTGTTTTTGTGATACTTAAGCATCTCTAGCTACAGCACAGCCAGAAAACACTGAAGTACTGGGAATGAGATTACAGACTAAGAATCAGGACAAATCGGTCAAGATTGTATTCAGCACAATAGGTGACAGTACAATCTTGGTTTCAAGACAGCCAATAAAAGGCTTCTGTGGACCAAAGAATATAATTTTTCACCATGGTGAAAAACATCCACCAATTATAGTCCTTATCATATTGTATAAGTGTTAGCCTTCTCTTATATGCATTTCCAGGTGAGTTGGTTGTGAAATATTGAAATTTACAAATGAGAACCTGTTCTTTTAATCACATCAGCAAAGAATTAATGTGCTCATAACCTTCAAGTCCAATTAAGATAAGGTGGGTATCCTTAATACCCTCACCTACTTTTCTTCTCCTCCTTAGAACCAATGCAGTTTACATCTTTCTTTGAAAGCAATCAAGTGACAGGAAAATATGAATCACGTTACAAGACAGTTTGAAACACTAATGTTCAGAAAGAACAGTGGGTATAAACATCATCTACCTATTCAGCTGCTGAAAGAAAACTTGGAAAAGTGGACAGCAGCTGTGTTATTCCAGATGTGCATTTTTACTTAATGACTCTTACACCAGGCACCCAAGCAATTATAGCATCTAATGAAAGAAAAACTGCCAGGTACATCAATTTCTAAATGTCAAAGTTTCTAAGTGTTTATAGACAAAAATATGATCAAAATTATTTTCCCAGTTACTGTAAACTTTACAAACCATGTTTCACTGTATAGTTATTACAGATTCTATGCCAAAAGTTTTCTTCCAGAAATGTGATGTGGCCATTATTCAAATCTTAAAAAATTTGTACCAGTGATTAAAAATCATGCTACTAGTATGCAGCAGTATGATATATGGTAAATATGGTCAATGATTTTTCAATATTAACTTACCTCTAACATAATTTATATGTAACGTAATAAATATAACCCTGAAAATTTTAAGCATATGTAATTAGAAAGAGGTTCTAGCATAACTAGTTTATTTACATGTTTTATACCTTCCTAAATCATGAATTCTCCCCATATTATCATAAATAAGCGGCATTTTGGCCTTTTTTAGAAAATCCTAAAGTCAGCATTCACTATTAATAAAAATGCCATTATTAGACACATTTAAATAATAAGCTCTTGTTATCAATTACTTCAGTGTACACTCTTTAAACACGTCCACAAAAATTTAACTTGCTCTTTGAGGCAAAGTAAAAATCAATCATATTTTCATATGACAGATCTTTCAATATTGAATTCAAATATATGCTTGAATTTAAAGACATCAGCTTTTTTTATTCATCTATTTTCCAATGTCAATTTTGCCACTGCCTTTAAAACATTAATTATATAAAATGAATGTTTATACAAGTCACACTTACAAATACTAACGTACATATACTTCACAGTTTATTTCTGAATACAAAGCAAATTTACTCTGCCTCTTTAGATAACTGTTTCTCTATATAACTGTTCACAATTATAATTAACTCAATAATAAATACTGACTAAAGGATAATATGAACAGTGTCAACATGATTGGAAATTTCCATATTGACCTAAATTTGTGGGGGGGGGGGGGGTTCAGGGAGTGTATACAGGACTAAAGGTGCTTATCTTGCCTATGCCTGATACCAGATTCATATCTGACACCACCTGATTCATTTAGCATCACAAAGTGCAGCCCAGAAAGCTCTCAAGTACTACTGGTCTGTCCAGGGAGGACCTGACCTCCAAGTACTGCTGGGATAATTTGCACATTCTTGGAACTATAGTTTCTGATCTATAAAGTAACCTTGGACCATAGTATTGAACTCCTGGCAGGTTAGCTGAGAATCATTCAGGGAAGGCCTCCCTAAAATCTCTGTGCACTGCTTGGGAGACACCTCTCCAAAAATTAAGAGTTCATTTTTTCCTAAAAACTAAACAGCTCAGTAAAAAAAAAATATGGGCATAGAAACTGATTAATTTACTTCTTTTTTCTTTTTTTTGGTCACACCCGGTGATGCACAGGGGTTACCCCTGGATTTGCACTCAGGAATTAATCCTGGTGGTGCTTGAGGGACTATATGGGATGCTGGGAAACAAACCCGGGTCAGCCATGATCAAGTCAAACACTCTACCCGCTGTGCTATCGCTGCAGCCCCTGGGCATAGAATTGGAATCAACACTTTTCTAAAGAAAACATAACAGATTACCTCTAAGCATGAAAAAAAATCTCATTATCACAAACCATTACTAAATTATAGATTAAAATTTCAAAATACTTCAATTCACAGAAGTTCAAACAACAGAAAGACAAGGAAAATCCTACAACAATGACAATGTGGAGTAAAAGGAAGCTCTGACTGCACAAAGATGTTGGGTACAGCCTTTGGGGACTGTCTCTGGAAAACGATTTGTTTAAAAAAATATTTAAAGATGAGAACGTTATATGTTCCAGCATTCTAACGCCTATATATTTATCCTAAGTATAAGAAAATGCTAAAAATTTGACAGTGTAGTTGTACTATTATGTTCATAGCATTATTCACAGTATCCAAGATATGGAAGCAACCTAAACTCCTATTGATAGAAGACTAGGTAAAGAAATTTGGGGAATTTTGATGGTAATGTGGTTCATTGACTACGTTTACCCAACCATAAATGTAATACTATTGTAATCATGTTACCTAAAGTATAATTAAATTAGGTTATCTTTTAAATGGCAGAAACTAGATAAAGAAAATGGTATTTATTCTCAATGGAATTGTACTCTATTTTGGCATTCCTCGCACAATCATGGAGGTGCTGAACAAGTCGATCATATTCCTTGTCAATGTTGTCGATGATGGCATCTTCCCATGTCGCCGCAACAGTGCCAAAGAGCTCCCAATTGGTGGTCATTCTGAGAGTTCACTTTTTAAACTTTGCAGCCCTTTGTCTCCGCTCTGTGAAGAAAAATTTTGCACGAAGGAGACGGTGGTCCAATCCCGTTTGGAATTTTGGAACAACAGTGACATCAGTCTGGCCAAACTGTCGATTGAATATGATGTGGTCAATTTCAATGTGGAACTTTCCACCAGGAGACTCCCATGTCCAACGTTTAAATTCAGCCTTCTGGAATTGTGAGTTACCATGGACAGTCTTGGTCTACATGATGAACTCAGACAGTCTCTCACCCTGTTCGTTCCGTTCTAGGCCATGGATCCCAATGTGGAGTTCTTTGGTTGATCTTCTCGATCCTATTTTGGCATTAAAATCACTGACAAAGATCTTGTACAAGATGTGGTCTTCTTTCTAGAACTTTTCCAGCTCCATGTAGAACTTCTCAATTTCTCCTTCATCATAATTGGATGTTGGTGTGTAGACAACGAAGATAGAAACTACTGGCAGTGAGCAACATCGCTTTCAGTGTAATCATACAATTCGAGTTCTTAGGCCTTTGAATGACTCAATGCTTATGGTAAAGTTCATGTTGACAAGGACACCTACACCACCTATGCCTCTTTTGTCACATGTTCTGAGAGATAGTCACAAAAAGATGCCTTTCTTCGAAAACTCCTGAGCTCATACATCAACGTGGGTTGGCACAGGCCTCAGGCAACTGCAACGGAAAGTCTGAGCTCACAAAGTGGTGCAGAGATGCGATAAAGGAAGACCTCAAAGAGAGAAGAGCAGCAGTGCTTCCAGATGTGGCAGAAGCTGGGAAAAGCATTTGCAAAGTTTGCCTGTCCTTCACCAACTACAAGACCAGGATGACTACCCTCCAACTTCCTGATGGATCTATCACATCTTCCAGAAGGGCATGAGAAGATTGTCCATGACTTCTACTCGGATCTCTTCAATAGCCATGTCTACCTGCCCACATACCAAATTCCGCATACCAAAGTTCTCCCAAAATTCAACACACCATTTTGTCAGTAAAGAAGCAAACAGCACCCGGCCTAGACAGTGACAGACCTGAACACCTGAAGAACCTGCCATCAGTACTCATCAATACACTGCCTCGGCTCTTCAAAAGCTACCTGTCTGAATGCAAGTTTCCATCCCAGTGGAAAATCAGCAGGACTGCACTACTGTACAATAAGGGAGACATCCATGATATTGGCAACTATTGCCCTATCTGCCTGTTTTCTGTCAACCACAAGCTGTTCACTCATGTCATCCTGAATAGGATTGGCAAAACCTTAGATAAAGGATAACCATGTGAGCAAGCCAGATTCTGAAAAGAATTCAGCATGATTGACCACATTGACTCGATAACCAAGATCATTGAGGTTTTTCGGGAATTCAAGATGCCGCTCTGTCTAACGTTCCTTGATTTAAAGAAGGCCTTTGATTCTGTTGAGACTGAAGTGGTCATGGAATCCATAGCCAAAGAGGGCATTCACACATCAGGAACCTCCATCAGCTGTATTATTTCACCACCAGGATCTCACCATTCTACAAGGAAGATATCATCCATGTCAAAATAGGGATTCGGCAGCGTGATACCATTTCACCGAAACTCTTCAGTCGCTGCCACCTTAGAGAATGTCCTGCGATGACTGGAATGGGAAGGAATGGGAGTGAAGATAGATGGTCAGCAACAACACCACCTCCGCTTTGCTGATGACATCATTCTAATAACACCAAATATTAGCCAAGCTGCACAAAGGCTGGCCGACTTTGACTGTGAGTGTGGAAAGGTTGGATTACAGCTGAATCTCACGAAGATAATGTTTGTGAGAAACGGTCTTGTTCCTGATGTTCTATTCAGTCTCAATGGAACATATATCTCCAAATTTAAAAGTCATGTGTACCTAGGTTGAGAAGTCAACATGACGAATGACCTAGCACCTGAGTTTTGCCAGAGGAAAAGAGTTGCTTGGAACGCCTTCAAGATCGTCAAAGAAATAGCTAAGAGGACGAAGAACCTCTGGCTTTGGGAACATCTCTTTTATTTCACTGTTCTTCCTGCATTAACATATGCTTCAGAGACCTGGGCCCTATGAAAACAGGATGAGAATGCTATTGGGAATCCCAAAGAGGAATCAAACGAGCTATGCTTGGAGTATCACGCTTCCCTCAAATGAGAGAAAGAACCCGGAGTTCTGACCTCCATGAAGGTCAGACAGTCAAGAATCAGGGATGCTGTCTCATTTGCCAAGGCGTCGAAATTCATATAGGCAGGACACGTGATGAGATTTGGAGACAACCACTGGACTAGAGCCATTACTGACTGGATTCCACGTGACGTAAAAGTATCATATTGCTGCCCACCTATGAGATGGTCAGACTTCTCCGTCAAGACCCTGAAAGTTCGGTTTGAGGCTCATGTTCCTAGAACGAGCAGGCGTCAATGGGCTACACTAGCACACAACAGGGATGGATCTCCATCCCTGTGACTGGCGCCACTCGAGCAAATCAGTGTGTAATGTGATGTCAAGTGAGCAAGTGGAATTGTACTCATTCACTAAGAAGGATTCAGAATCAAATAGAATACAGGGGATGTAGTGATAACCTTGGATACAGCTAACTATTGTTTCATCCTTGGCAGCATTTACTGTCCCCTGAGTGACTCCAAATCCCAGGAGTAATTGCAAACCACAGAAATGGGAGTGAACCCTGAACACTGCTGATTTTCTTCCCAAAAATAAAGAATTGAATAAAAATTTGCATCAAGGCAAAAGGTAAGATAGGTAATATAGATGACTCTTAAAATGATTTTGCTACATGAAATAACACTATCCTCCCATTGTTCATTGGTTTGTTCAAGCGGACCTAGTAATGTCACCATTTTGAGACTTACTGTTACTGTGTTTGGCATATTGAATACAACACGATTAGCTTGCCAGGCTTTGCCACGTGGGCGAGAGGCTCTCAGTAGCTTGCTGGGCTCTCCAAGAAGGTCGGAGGAATCAAACCCGCCTTGGCTGGGCTGGCTGCGTACAAGGCAAATGTCCTACGGCTGTGCTATCGCTCCAGCCCACACATGAAATAAAAGAATGAAAAACAATTATCAGATGATTTTTTTCTTATTTGGGAAATAAGAAAAACTAAAGCTAAGAAACTGGCAAAACAGAGAATACAAATATTTTCTTTGCATTTGTGGAAACTGATGATCATTAGGCAGAAGGACAAGAAGGTATGAGGAATGATAGAGTGGTTCATTTGGACATTGAACAGCTCTAGAACTTTTATGGTAAATGCAGTCTCTAGGTCTCTGTGAGTTACCAGTCATTCTAGGAGGCTTATAAATACATAATTACGAAGATATAATTCCAGTGTTCATTATGTTATAAAGCAATGATAAACCAAGTATATTAACTTAAAGTATAATTTCAATCTTGTTTATTAAATGGCATAATCAATATTGTTACTTGAATGGCAATAGGATATCTATTTCCTTCCTTAATAATTTTTGCCTAATTAGTTCATAAGTAACTCAAGGACTGATAGATATCTAATTTATAGAAAAAATTTGAAAAGTATAGATTAAACTATTGTTCAATTTGGATTTACTTTTATTTTTGTTCTTAAAATTGTTTTCTCTAAATATAGATTTACAGATAAATGATAGAATTAGAGACAGTTTACATAATATATTCATGTATACATATGATATGCAAAATTGAAAAAAATTCAAGGGTGGAATAAATGTACAATATTCTTAACCAAATTGAATATATCCTCTACCCTCAACTACCATGAGTAATATAGACTATGTAGCTGTAACATTTTCTGTTCCATAAAAGAGTGATAAAAATTATTTATGTAGATTACATATATATATAAATTTTTCTGATGAGCCAAGAAACATATAAAAATGTTTCTGTGTATGTGGGGGGATATATATGGTTGTAGGCTGGAAATATATTTGTTTTTATATTTATATATGCATATATATTATTATGTTTTCAAAATACCATGAAAAAGAAAGAGACCAGGAAATCCTCAAATATTGAAATGCTGTGTGTTTTCAATGACCTAAAAAACATATTTAGTGTTTTTAGAAATACACAGTTTTGATGCTGGAGAAACTTTGAGGCATATTCCAAGTATAATTTCTAGTTCAAAAGAAAAGCAAGGAAGTACTTCAAATAATTATCAGGTTGATTAATTTTGAATTTATGCAAATACTACCAGTTGATAAGGTTCTTTCCTGTGTCTTTTTCTCACTGATCCTAAGCTAACTAAAAACCACACATTTACACACCCCACCTAATTCTATTCCTGACTATCCTCATGAAAGTGACAGAAAACATCCCAGTCATGAGTATCATCTAGAAGGAATGCAATGATCTGTAATCCCACATCAAAGGAGTTATCTTTGGAGTAAATGTTGTAAGTGATGGAAAAATGAACAACTATCATCATATCAATAATGATAGAACAATCAGACACCATCAGGTACTATTGAACAATGAATACCACCTGTCAATGTGTCAGGCTGGGAATAATGGGCTCAGGTGAGAACCTCGGGAAACTGTTAGAGGAAAGAAAACACTGGTAGTCGGATTGATGTAAGAACATAGTATGTCCAAAACTCAACTGTGAATAGTGTAAATCATGTTATTTTAATAAACTCTTTTCAAAGATAATAAAATCAGTGCCACTTATGTAAGAAAAATCAAAAAATGGTTTTCTGTGTTAATAGAGTAAAGGAAAAGCTCTAGAAAAAAGAAGCAACAATGTCCAAATTCTTTGTAAACCAGACTCTATTGACTTAATATATGCACATCACTAC
This sequence comes from Sorex fumeus, assembly GCF_029834395.1. NCBI lineage: Eukaryota > Metazoa > Chordata > Mammalia > Eulipotyphla > Soricidae > Sorex > Sorex fumeus. Next base: position 58,112,805 of record NW_026606065.1, read on the forward strand.
CAAAGCTTAATATGGTAGATATTTTATCTGAATGTCATCTCAAACAAAAATAATTTAGACATATGAGTTGATAGGTAGAATTGAAATATTTACATTTTTGGAAACATTACAGAATTATTGTGCATCATTTTGCTATAATAGTAAATCACGTCTTGAGTATTGTTCTTTGTATATATATTCATATATTGATAAATGAAATGATGTAGTATATGGAGATTGATTCAAAATAATCTATGGAGGTAAAGTAAGTAATGCAGATTGCAACAGAGATGAAAAAGGATCCATGACTTTATAATAAATTTCGGGTGAATGTTAAATAAGAACTCATTATACTTTTTCTTTATTTTTTTAAAAAATGCTTTAAATAGGTATAAAAGCAGAGAATATCAAAATAAGAATTATTTAATGAGTGAGAAATATTATTTGAGGTTAGGGTAATTTGGCAGTCTGTACCTTAAAGTTTGTGAATAAAGCCTCCATAATTTGTTTATTTAATAGATGTTCTATCAAAATGATATAAATATCTGTGATGCCTAGGAAGATAGTTTAATGGGTTAGAATGTAAATTTTGCAAGCAGGAGCACTATGCGTGATTCTCAACACCAAACTACCCCAATGTGGTCTGCCATTGAGAATCACTGCTACACACTGAACCTGAAGTAGTCCTTGACCCCCAGAGGGTGTTAGCCATTTTTTTTAAGTATTAGTAAAATTGAAACATGTTGCTGAAAAAAATTGATGTTTTTAGAATACACCAGAGTTAAATTACAAGCATATATATTTTTAAATTACCAAAATTCGATTAGGTACATTATAGAAAATTTTACATCTCAATATAAAATATATTTAAATATTTTAAAGGAAAATAAACAAGTTATGATGTATGAAAACAAGAATATATTATGTATATGCATATAAATCTATTCAAATATATACATATCTGAATTTAATATATGAAATACTTTGACCATGAATTACATTGGATGCTAAAGATAGAATAACAGGCAACTAAAGGTAAGTTATTTTGGTGCTAAAGTTTTTTTTTTTAATTAATTTTAGTGCAAAAGTTTTAAAACTAAAATTTTTTGATATAAAAAATAGATGTGGCAGACAATCCATACAGTGGATTAGCAGACAGTACAAATAATGAAATAGCAAATTCTGAATGAAAAATCAAACAACAGAAGACATGGAGATAACCTATTTCTTATATCTTCTATTATTTGGGATAGCAGTAATTGAATCATCTATTTATTTTTCTAACGTATTTATTGCATACTAACATACCAAATGCATGCCTTGTTTTTTTTTTTCACTTTCTTCAGCCCTGATGACTATTGCCCTGGTAACAAGCTGCAACACTCCCTTTCACCCTCCTACCTCTTTATTCAGTCCTCTTCTCAAATGTCACTTCATCAGAGATTTCTTGTCTAAAATAATAACTGCAGTTCTGATAGCATCCTATGCCACTTCACTTGTTTCATTTTCTGCATAATAATGAAATACCTATGACATTATGTATTTATTTGTTTATATATTCCCACAAGGCTGAGAGCAACACTAAGCATCTAGAGGAGTGTTTGACACTAATATAAAACAGGAAGCATTATTAAATATTTATTATTTTGGAACGTAAAAAGCCTAGATCGCCCATCCATGAGTATTGCTATGTGAAATGATGGTTACTTGCCAATGTACAAAACAGAAGATCATACGAGGAAAAAAATCGTATTTAATCTTTTTTAAATACTAAAGAAATACTATGGACAAAACGACATATAGATTCAATACCATGCATTTTATTGAATTAATAATGTCTCTAAATGTATTACTTACAAACTAAATTGACAAAATAAACTCAATTCTGTTTGTATTTTGTCAAAGAAAATCTTATTTCCAAAGGCCTACATTATATATTCCACATATACTGAGGTGACATTTCAACAATTTGACTGCAAATTAAAAACAACATGCAAATCATTTATCCTTCATATACTGTGATCTTAAATAAATACAAACATCTAACAAAGTGAGACATTTGGTTACAACGTTTGGCACTCAATAAAATATTTAATATAATAAAAATTTTCTATCTTCAAGGTAACTTTAAAAACCTTTGGTTTCTCTTTTTGATATGTATCTCCTATTGTTTAGTGATGGAAGTTTATTAAACATGTTGGAATATTTCCTGTTGCCTAATGATTGCCTTGTACATCCTGCAGACAGATTGTGAGGATGCTACCTGTCAGTGGCATAAACAGACCCTATATGCCTTTTTCTAACACTTAAAATTGATCATGGTCTTACTTGGTCAGCATACCCAGCGTTTCCCAGGGTGATACTATGCGAATAGTTTTTTAAAAGATTTAGGGGAAATCTCAGACCAAGATTCATCATTAAAACTGCCAATATGTTTAACAATATACACTGCTTTTAATATTTTTCAGGCTTACTTAAAATGCATTATAACGATGATCAATAAATATGTTAATTAGAAATATTATACTTTACCATTAATTCATGAGAAATTGTAATTATTATCAAATAACAAATTGATACTATTTTAAATTATTTTTAAAATCAACTTCAGAAATCCTGATTTTTTCAATATACGAACATCAAGTCTATTTTATGTTTAATCAATTATAATGTTTTTAGTATACAATATCTGATTTTCACAATTAACTTATTAAGAATTCCATAACTTACAGAAAAACTAGCAATATATTTATCCTGAGCTATTCAATTTAGAAGATATAAATGCATGTTGAATGCCTTTTATATGTTGGCCTCTATGAAAAAGTATTTCATTGATCTTTCCTAAAATATTTTGAAGTGTGTTATTGTCTGTTTCTCAGATTAGTAAATAATTTTCTGAGATGCTTTAAAACTATTTCATGTTTATCCAGTTCGTAGGTACCAGAAAAAAAGTACAACTAAAAGTTGCTCTGAGTACTCTCTATTTTCTTAAATTAAGGTTTTGGAATATACTGATAATGCTCCTTGAATTTGGTCAGAACAGAGTACCCATGCATGTATAGATCTCTCTTTTTGAGGATTTTCCTCATTCCCTTTGTAATTTCAATTTATGCCTCCTGGGTTTTCTACAATACTGTTATCTTTTCTACATAGTATTTTGAACTAAAAACAAATAAGATAGATATTTCAGTTTTACAAAAATGTACAACTGTTTTGTTTTCCATTATATAGACTAAAGTAAATGTCATTTTGGCTTATAGAGAGTTTCAATTCCTCTTTTGTTTAGCAGTACACATTTGGTTTTCAATTTTATTTTTTTTACCTCTGAGCTAATCTTGATATAAATTACCCACATAACAAAAAAGAAAAGTAAAACATGAAATTGCATATTTAATTTAGTTAATTTTCAATAATGTGTGAATAATTATAAGTTTTTCAGTCTTATTCAGAATTGTTTCATTCTTTAAAATTAAATCATAGGACAAAAGGTGCTACTACTAATTTATCAGAAAAATTAAAAACTTTCTATTTTGTAAGTTTAAATTACAGATTACTACACTAACTAGAGCAAAGACAATACAACTGAGTTAGTCTTCAGAAGAATTAAAACTTGGTGGAAAAGTGTAATTTTCGAGATTAATAACATAATATCTATGATATATATTAAATTGCCTTGTACAATGACAATGCAGATTTAAAACACATAATTTTCCTTGAGATACAATTTTGGTGGTTATGTTTACTAGTGCCAAGAATAAATTATTGTGTTATGATACTTTCAGAAGATTTATATGTTAGTTTTTTAAATTCTGGAAACCAGCAAATTGTGTAGTTGCACTGTTGTTTTAGTTCTTAGGTTAACAATGCCCAAAAGAATGGTAACTTACTCTTCTGGCTTGCAAAATTACTTCTTTCTAAAATATCCTCTCAATTCTTTCTTTATTTTGCCCTTTAATGTCCCAAGTCATTTGAACACAGCATTTTATTTTCTTCTTGACTTTCCTTATTCTTCAGCTGTCTGATTTTCTGTAAGAATGCAGAGCCCTAACTTCTTCTTTGGAACCTGAACAATTTGTAAAGTGAAATGATATTGAAGATGTTTGAAAAATATGAAATAATTGCAACATATCTCCTCTTATTTATTAAATCTCCATTTAATAAATGCCAATTTTGAAAGTAACATTTATTAATGAAACCAACACCACACCTCTGTGTACAAATATTCATACTTCCCAGCTCTGATTTCTAAAACTCATTACTGAATTATGTATATCTGTTTTTTGAACAGAAAATTCCTCAAATTAATTACAACAATCTTTTTTAAAAATCTAAATTGATACATATTTTCTCTATGCTTAAAATCCTTCACTAGCTTTCCACTGCAGAAGCAACTGAAGTTGAAATCTGCACTATGAATTGAAACTGTATAAAGTATATCTGTGCTCTCATCTCCACAAACTTAGCAGTGGTCTTTAGGTCCTTCAGTGTTGTTGTTACCTATAATTGTTGTTACCTATAGAACATAAGCAGCTATTTTCTCTCTAGATTGTTCTTTCTCTTGACCATACATTGATGGTTTTCTTCTGTGTATTACACTTCATCTTTCTTTTCTTTATATTTTTTAAAGCCTCTCTAACTTCAATCTGAAATAAAGAAATATGAAAATGAGTACTATGGATAAATATACTTAGAGCTTTAGTTCTTAGGTTAAAAGCTAACTTACTTGACATAAAGTGATGACCTGGAGGATGGAACACATCATTTATTATAGTAGTTACTTTTATGTACCCAGGACTTTCTTGTGATCACAGTAAATGGTGACATTGTCTATTCATAATATCCTGAGCCCATTATGACATTTTATACAATCACTTAGGAATTGGCTTCTTACCCAAACCTCTGCCATTGTCTTAGATAGATTCACATCAGATACTAAAATATAACTACAATAAATGTCATTATAGTATTTCTATATTATGTTATTGTATATGTAATAGGATTATAATAGTGTTTGTTACAGAATTATGGACGTGAAGGGACAAATACAGAATTGCAGACCAGAGAGTTCCAATGTGGAGGGAGGAGAATAATGAGGCTGATAGGAAGTAAAGGTCAAGAAAAGGTGGAGTGTCTGGGGCATGTGAGTGGTGTCTAAGGAAAATAACATCCACCAAAACCATACTGTCAATCAACAAATAGTGATGGCATAGGCGGGGAGGAGAAAATCAATTTAAAGTTATTATTTTTATTTATTTACTCACTCTTCCTATCCACTACTTTATATTAGTTCTAACAGCACCATTATAGGGATGATGAGGAGTACACCTCTAAGGAGTCTACAATGAATTTGTCTGTGCAATCTTATTTTGCTATTTTAGAAAATTCGTTACTACAATGCATGTATAAATGTTCAGTTTTTTATTAAGATAGCATGGGTTTATGATAGTCTGAATTCCGGGGTTAAACTTCATAACTTCATAAATACATACAACACATTGCAAGTACCACCAAAAGTTAAAATTTAATATATCACCATCCAATCAAACTCCTCTTTCCAGTCCTTGTGTTTCCTAATCCCTTTCCTTTGGTAACCAATACTTTGTTCTTGAATTGTAAGTGTTGATTTTCACTTTTTCCCCCTTTTTCATAATTTTATTTATTGAATCACCGTGAGAGCAGTTACACAGCTTTTGTATTTAAGTCTAGGTCATAACAATGAAACACCCTTCTCTTCAACAGTGCCAATTTTCCACCACCGAAAATCCCAGTATACCCCAAATTCCACACTCTCCCCCTACCTGTGGGGCAGATGATTTCCACATTACTCTCTCTCTCTTTACTTTGAGTACATTCAATATTTCGACACCAGACCCACCATTATTATTTGGGATTTTACCCCAATACTCATATCTGCCGAAAAGTTAACAGTAGACAATTTGATTTCTATTGATGATTATGAATAACATATGATGTAGTGTGGCCACAGTACTGGGCACATGATTTTGGAATTCCAAAATTTTAACAATTAAATATGGTGGGATTTCTGCCAAAACCTGCTGGGTTCTGAGATTTGTTCCTGAGGCTCTTGGATTATGGCCGTTAAGCAGCTTGATCACGAGCCAGAGTGGCTGTTCTTGGTCCGTGACTCAGGATCTTGTTGGGCAGGGACGAAAGGGCCGGTTCCACCACCATCCCATGAGGCTCCACGTGTCTCATCACTGCAGGCCCAATCCTGACTGTCCAGTTACCTCTGGAAGATGAGGACCACTGAGCCGCCAAGGGATAATAGGCAGAGGGATAGCACCCCTTCCCCTCCAGATGGCTCAGCGACAGTAACCTACTGCAGGGTCCAGACGCATTTCTGCCAAAAGCCGCTGGGTTTTTAGATTTGATTCTGGGTCTCTGAAATTATGGCCTTTAAGTAGCTTCACCAGAAGCCAGAGAGGACATTCGTGGGAGGCAACTTGGAGTCTCATTGGGGCGGGGAGGAAAGGGCCAGCTCTACCCGCTTCCCCTGAGTTCCCGAGTGTCTCATCAATGCGGTTTGAAACCTTACTGTCTAATGGCCTCTGGAAGATGGTGGCCACTGAGCGCCAAGGGGGAGCAGGCAGAGGGACAACACCTGTTTTCTCCTGAGGTGGTTTGGCACCGGTAACCCATTGCGGGAACAGGACAAATTTCTGCCAAAAGCTCCTAGGTTCCGAGATTTGTCTCTGAGTCTCTGGGATCATGGCTGTTAAGCAGTTCAATCAGGAACAAGAGAGGCCTTGCCTCCAGTTATACAGCTGAGCCGGAGGTGGTTTGTGGGTGTGTCTCCCACATACCTAACTTTTGGCCATTTAATTTCTTTGTAAACTTTGCCCCAAGTTTTTGGGGTCTGCCCAAGGCACAGCAGCAATTTGGGGTATCTGGAAGTCTGAAGGCGCCATCAGGCTGCTGATGCGCTCTCCTCACAGGTACAGATTGACCTGCTGGCAGCACCATACCACCTATTTTTGTTTTTTAGTTTGATTTGATTCTTAATATTCCACAGCGTGATTACAGATAAAATTTCTCATTTTCTTTCTGACATTTATCTTAGCTTCACCACCTCAAGTAGCACCCTTGTTGTTACAAATGGCAAAATGTATCTTTTTATTAAATACTGGAATAATATCATATCATATGTATGTGCCAAATCGTCTGTCTCTAATCAATAGTGGATGGATGATACATAAAGGTAAAGGTAAAGGCCCTCCCGTTGATCATCGATTTGCTCGAGTAGGCCCAGTAACGTCTCCATTGGAGACTTTGTTGTTACTGTGTCTGGCATATCGAATATGTCACGGGGAGCTTGCCAGGCTTTGCCGTGCAGGCGAGATCCTCTCGGTAGCTTGCCGGGCTCTCCGAGAGGGGCGGAGGAATCGAACTCGGGTCGGCCATGTTGGCTGCGTGCAAGGCAAACGCCCTACCACATACATATTGTTTCTTTATCTTGTGCACTGTGACCATCATCACAATTGTCAGTACTAGAATTTAACTTAACAATATCCTGTGCACTGTTACCATCATCACAATTGTCAGTATTAGCATTTAACTTAACAATATCTGTGCACTGTGACCATCATCACTATTGTCAGTACTAGCATTTAAATTGACAATATCCATAGAAATTGTACAGAATCCAATGAAAAGGATTCTGTATAAAAGTAGTAACTACAACAAAGGAGATAGCAGCAAAATAATTATGAAAATTGGGCACTCCTACATGTAAGCAATAAAGTATAAAAAAAGAAATAAGAAAAATTAAATCACAACAAAAAGAAAGAAAACAATGAAATAAATGTAACAAAAAGAGGGAAAAGGCCCATAAAATAAAAACTTTCAGATTGTTTTTTAAAAAATAAGCAAAACAATAGAAAACATTGTTCTTATAAATTAAAGACAGCGTTGCTATAATGGTTAACTTACATAAAATAGGTATTCATCTCAATTTCTATTAAATGACAATATTTTAATGAAAATAAAACAAAAGTACTAAATTTTATGGACTACCACAAAAGACTAAGATAGCCCAATGAATCTTGAAAGAAAAGGAAAAATATATAAAGATATAATATTTCACAAATGTAGTATTTATTTGGTTTTAAAATCTCTTCTACTCAAATAAGGTGTACATTCTGTTTGCACAATGAAACTACCTCTTCAGAATGTACTTTATAGGCACACAGTAAAAGACAAATCAAGAATATGTTTTTATGTGTAAATAACTTTTGACAAAATCATACTAAATCAAGTAATTAATTATTTATCCCTAACTGTTTTAACTAGAAACCTAGATATTTCAATATTGGACCTTTTTGGTGTATCTATGTGACAGATTAATTAAATACAATTATTTTCTCTTTTCTTATATTTATTTATTGAATCGCTATGGAAAAAGTTACAAAGCTTTCAAGATTAAGTCTTGGTCATACAATGATCAAACACCTTTCCCTTCAACAGTACTTATTTTCCACCACCAAGAACCCCAATATATCCCCCTCACACCCCTCTCAATGCCTGTGAGGCAGATGATTTCTACTTAACTCTCTCTCTACTTTGATTACATTCATTATTTTGACAAATGATTCACCATTATTGTTTAGAATTTCCCCCCCAACAATCAGAATTGCTGAAAAGGCATTGTGAAATAATTTGTTTCCTATAGCTGGTTATGAGAACCCTATAATGTCATGTGGCCACAATAGCGGCTGTGTGATTTTGGATTTCTGATATTTTACTAGATAAGTCTGGAGGGATTTCTGCAAAGAGTCAGATAATTACAAGATTGGTTTCTGTGCGTCTGGTGTTATGGCTGTGCCGGAGAGCCATTTGTGGGGTACAACTTGAGAACTTGGTAGGGCATGAAGGACGAGCTGGTACCGCCCCCTTCCCATGAGATTGCAGTTAAATACATTATTTTATAGATTATACTTTGGTTTGTTCTTCTTAACAAGTATTTTTAATTGTATTATTTTTAAATTATTTTTAAATTACATTCCTTCTGGGCCTTAGTAACATACAGTCTCTACCACCAACTCCTGAAGTTTTTCTTCATTTCTGTTTTCTGTGGGAATACTGTGCTGAAAGAGGTGGGTGAATGTTGAGTCAGCTGTGCTAGTGACACTCCTCAGGTATCCTCAATTCTTTTTCTTCCTGCCTCTTTTTTTTTTATCATTTTTGGCTCACAGTCAGTGATGCTTAGGGGTTACTCCTGGCTCTGCACTCAGGAATTACACCTGGCAGTGCTTGGGAGACCATATGGGATGCAGGGGATTGTACTTGGGGAAGCTGCGTGCAAGGCAAATGCCCTACCAAGCAGTACTATCCTCCAGCCTCTGCCCTTGGTTGTTTTTGAAGTCTTGACACTGCTTTTATAGCACCATGCATCACACTGGAAATGTTGGGGATCATGATTTATGTGCAGGAGGCATCAAACCGGAAGTGTTGGGATCACCATAATGTGCAGTAGTGACCAAACTGGAAGTGTTGGGCTCTAACGTGATGTGCAGCAGGGATCACACTGAGGTGCCGGGATAACACTGATGTGCAACAAATAGCACAGGAAACTTGGTTCAGGTTCTCACTTAGACAAGGCAGGTGCTTTACCTCTGAACCACACCCTGGGTTCCACCATAGTATATTTCATATCTAGCACATGCAATAAATATTTGGTCAAAAAGAAATGCATATAAAACTATTTTTGCTTAATGACATTGATTATGCTGTTCTGTATGATTTGGATTAATTTTTATTTCTTTGTTTTTTGGTGGGGGGAGGGGAGAGCACACACCTGTCTTTGCTCAAGGCTTGCTCCTCGCTTTGCACTCAGAAATCACTCCTGACACGACTCAGGACCATATGGAGTTCAGGGGATCAAATCTAGTTCGGTAACATACAAGGCTTACCCATTTTCTATCTCACCAGCCCCTGATTTGAATCCATTTTGTACTGCAGATGTTTTCATATGTTTGTGTGTGTGTGTGTGTGTGTATACATTTATAGAAGTTGTATATATTTGAAACGAAATGCTAGATCTACACTGTAATAATAGCTTTATTCTACAACTTTTTTTCTTTTTGGGTCACATCCGTGATGCACAGGGGTTACTCCTGGCTTTACACACAGGAAATACTTCTAGCAGTGCTCGAGGACCATATGGGTTGCTGGGAATCAAATCTGGGTTGGCCGCATGCAAGACAAACACCCTACCCCCTGTACTATCGCTCCAGCCCCTAATCTATAATTTTTAGAGACCAACACTAACAGCAAAAGGAGACTGTTAAATAGTCTAGTTAAAAAAATCCTATGTAAAAAGTAGGCAACTTTAAAAGGTATTCTGTGCATAAAAAAATTATAACCATAGTTATAAGTGTTCTCTTGTGAGAAAAAATAAGATGTATGTAACAGTAATAATACGCCCATGCATGACTTAATAAAAATCTGATAAACTATGTGCTAACTTGATCTCTCTATGCTCCATTTTTGCACATTTCAGAAACAAGCATGTAAGATAATTGTGGAAAATAACTGCCCAAATGGTCACATTGTAATAATTACAGATGCACTCAATATCAAATTGTGTATGTATATGTGTTTTCTACCAAGATATGCTTCTATACCCTTGATTGCACAGAGCTGAGTGAAACACTAATTCTCAATACTAATTAAATGTCCTATGGTTTCAATTAGCTCTGCATGGATAGATATTTTTGAGTGTCAGAAATCTATATTCTGTATTTTCAATGCTTATACTAATACCAGATAGATTTGCAGTAGATCAGAAATAATGAATGAATCTTACATAGCATCTGCTTTATTGGCTCTAATTGTCAATTTTAAATTCCCATGTGGGAATTTAACTTAGAAAATGAGGAAAATAAAATTTTACCCTATTGTGTATATTATTTGAGTGATTCAATGTATTTTTTTTAAAAAAGGGATTTAAAAATGTGCATAGGTACCGAAAAGTGCTCTCATCATCAGGATTATACCCAGCAGTACTCACAGTGTCTGGTCTCGAAGTCAGTGATTCACACATGCCGGCATGTATGCTATTTTCCAAGCCTGGGATGTAATGTTTATCTCTAATGCATTATATGTGCTGGTTATAGTCAGGTCAATAAAGACAAATAGATATTTCACTCCTTGGAAAATACACTTTTCTTAGGAAAATTTGTTCTTGCTCTCATTTTCAGAGATTTACTTAGTATGCCATAATTCCTCTTAATCACAAAGCAATACCAAAACTGATGTTATAAACTCTAAATGATTTCTTCTCTGACTTCTACTCACACAAGAAAGCAAAATGAGTGTAGGTGATTTATTATTCAAGAGAATATTTTAGTGTATTTTTCCTACTTGAATTTATTTTAGAATATACTTTACAGGCAGACATTTTTGATATTGGTTAGCCTTACAAAAATTACGTAGATGACATTTAAAACTTTGACATTCACTTGCAAAACTTTTATGTCAGTCAAGAAGTACTGCTTTGTTTAATCTGAATCATGCATCATGATCGTCAAATGCACAGTGAGTTGTCTGTTTTTATATAATACTTATGAAAGTTAAAAGAGCAAATGAAAAATTATATTTCAAAAAAATTTTCTGCCCCAAGATGGCCAATTTAAGATACAAATAATTTGGGGCCTGGGAAAACTGTACAGGGAATGTCATGCCTTGCATGTAGCTAACTGTGGTTTGATCCCATTACCACATACCGCGTGAGTATTATTGGGAGCAGCTCTAGAAGACTTCAGGGAAATGCTGTGGTTGGCCAGGAAATTTTTGGCATCACAGGGACTAAGTGGTACTATCTCCTCTGACCTCAAATTGAATGCCCAATCCTAAATTGCATAAGGATTGCTTTGGGATAAATCTGCTTCCTGAGCACTTGCATAGACATGCCAACACCACCTCCCAATAAACACACACAAAAAAATTCAAGATACATGAAAATTTTCATGTTTACTTAAGTGTCAGAAACCTGTAAACTGTTTTGTAGTCTTTATTTTATTTTATTCTCACAAAAAAATTTAATGAAGAAATCCTGTCACTTTTCTAGAAGAGGTCACTGAGGCTCAAAAGAAATTAAGACAACTATCAAAGCCACGCAGCTGAAGAGTAAGGGATAAGTCTCAGGAACATAGTCTAATTTCAAGTCCTGCAAAGTTTCTAATCTGAAATGTTGTTTCCCAATCAAAATGCAAATAGAAGAAATAGTACACATATCATTTGCAAGTGCTATCATTTAAATATTTTTATGCAAATAATTTTCATGAATATTGCAATAAATTTCTAAATAAATTTTCTATTTTTAACCAATAACAATGGTTACACTTTCATGGCATACTGTACATAAATGTATATAACAATAATTCTATATATTTTTAGTATTATGGTGTTACTAGTATTGTAGTACTGAATACTTAAGAATCATTTCCATATGTGTTAACTTGTAGGGGGAATAATGCAATTATATTAGTATTTGATTCCCTGCTACTGCACTGGCAGTTTGATAGTGCTTTAAGAAGTATTTTTCAAATGGATAAAATATATGATGACAGTGATAACTTCTAAATTTTCATTACTTTTTTTCCTTCAGAATGAAATTCTTAATTTCTTCCAAAGTTACTCTTAGAAGGGATAAGTATAAAATTCACTATGTGTCAGTACTATACCTTATGATCAAATTTAAGCACCCATTTTAACACCAGGTCACATGGTCTGAGTAGGGTTAAAAATATGATCCATATGAGGATGTTCCATTTACTCAAAAGTAGCATTATTTACCATTCCAATATACACAAAATATTCTAAATTTTACTCCTACATCAAATAAAGTAGATTATAATAGTAAAATTGGGGGGGCTTACACATTTGTGCAAAATCTCAATTTATAAAACAATAGAAGAAAGATTGTCTTCATGAAACCTGATTTCTTTAAGGTCAGACTGTGTCTACTAATAGCACTGGTAATATCTCTGGCAATCCCTAGTAAATAGAGAACTTTGCACAATGATTTCTCTAAACTTTAAAAAAAAGTAAGGTTCTTTTCTAACAAAATCTTGAAATAAAATACGAACTTTATGACAGGTATAGTCATTAGTCTTTAAGCATACTTCAAATTCTGTGAATATCTTATATAGTTAACAAAACCAGAAATAAATAAATAAATAAATAAATAATAAATAAAGAGGGTGGGTTGATTCTGAGAAGCCAAAAATGGGTAGGACTTTCTAAAATACAGAGCCTAGAAAAAAATTGTGGGCAGAGCGAGAGGGGGAAAATTGAATTCATTGAACTTTGAGAAAAAGCTGATGACTAGAAACAGTAGTACCTGCCATATGCCTGATTCAATCTTGCATCTTTACCCTATAGACTCAGTCTCAGAACACTTTTTCCCCTCAGTTTTATTTTCTCCTAAATTTCTCATGGCTGAGAGGACGTTATTAGAAAATAATATCCAAATACATGATACCATTGTTCCCTCTACTTCAATGCTTTCTTATTTCATTTGGAATGAGAATATTAAAAAACCTTGCAGCAAGACCTCCTAACTTCCAGCAACATAAAACTTGCTGTGTCCCTAAGCTCACTCTCATCATGTCCCTTTTTCTAGCTGTCTCAACTCAGGCTTTCTGATCTCCCATTTTCCACAAACTATCTCGACCAGTATCTTTGCTTTTCTATTCTTTCCAGTGGAGATACTTTCCCATCTACATAAATAGCAGAGGTGTTTTACTCTTTTTCTGACACTGCCTTATCAGTGGTGCTTGCTAATGCAGAATATTTAAATTCTTACTCCTGTTTCCCTCAAACCTCCCTGTTTATTCCCAGATAATTCTTATTCTAACAACCTTTTTCAAATTGTTGAATTTGAATATTTACCTCTATTTCAGAATTGTAAGTGCAATAAAGAAATATATTTTAGTTTCTGTTTTTTCATACACCATTCTCTTACCTTGAAAATGACATAAAAGTGTTCAATATAAATATGCGGGACTTCAGTTGGATCTGAAGACTGTATATGGTCCCCAGAATTCTGTCAGAAGTGATGCCTGAGTACAGAGGAAGGAGTAAGCATTGAGGACTGTTGGGTGTGACATCCCCCTCCCCACAAGTATATCTGGATAATCTGAAGATTTGGAAGGATAAAATATTCAATTGCTTTTTAATTTAAATTAAAATGCTGTACATAGTTTTTTTCTTTCCCCTTCCTTTCTTGACATTGTTTTTTTGCAGTGTCTGGGGTTGCATACCAGCTTCATCATGGTGCTCCTCTTTGGTTGTGGCACTCAACTGGGGCACATTCCTTAGCTGTGATGTTTACCCACACCTGTGTGTAGCCATGATGGCTGTAGCTACAGGGATCATGCCGCTCAGAACTGAGAGGCACACACAGCACAGCTGCCAATGCCACAGGCCGTTTATGTGGACAGGTTGAACATGCCCTCTCACACTGGCAAAGCGGGTATTTTCAGTCACAGAACTCTATGCTGGTCCTGGAGTTTATATTTTGAATGTTACTAAAGATTGAAAAATTAAAGAAAAATACAATTTAACAATCACTATCAAATATATTCCTAAAGATGCAGATACAAAGCCACTGTTTGATAATTCCATTTGTTTATGTGCTAAATGAATAGGCATTTTTTTACAACACTTTTGTTTATATGTTGTTGGTTTTTTCTCTTTCCTTCAAAATATATATACTGATCATAATAATAATTTTTGGGCCAGAGTGATAGCACAGCAGTAGAGTTTTTGCCTTGAGCGCAGCCAGCCCAGCTGAGCCGGGTTCAATTCCTCTGACCCTCTCTGAGACCCCGGCAAGCTACCGAGAGTATCTTGCCTGCAGGGCAAAGCCTAGCAAGCTACCTGTGACGTATTTGATATGCCGCACAGTAACAGAAGTCTCACAATGGAGACATTACTGGGCCCGCTTGAGCAAATCGATGAACAATGGGAGGACAGTGTGACAGAATAATAATTTTTAAATTTATTAATGATTTCATAAAAAATAACACTATAAAGCACAATAAATTCAATAGAATATAATCCTTTCAGAACAATCCTACCATACTATGACAATCACCTTCTTTCCAGAAATTTAGACCCCAAAGAAAGCATTGTTGTTTTGAAGTCTACTTGAGAACTACACATAACACACAGAACAGAAACACACATTTGCACACTTTTATTAAGAAACTATTTTGAGAACACTAGAAGTCACTCTTATACTTAAACAGGGAACATTTATGTATAATTAACAGTTTCCAAACCCTAAGTCAAAATTCAAGAAAGGACAGTAAGAACCAGACACATAATATATGAATCTTTAAACAATAAAATTTGCATGCCAGAAGTAAAAAGTATATTTATGAAAGAATATATAAGATAGAGGAAAATATCTATTGGTAGTGGAATTTTTTGATATATTTTTCTTATATTAAGCATCTTTTACAATGTCTACCTAATCAGATTTTTGTGTGGAAGGATTAATGAAATAGTTGCCTGGCATATTTGTGAGTTGTTTTGAAAACCATCTTAATTTCTCAGACCGTTATTTTAGAATAAAAAAATGAAAGCATTGAAAAACTATACCAATATCTATTAAACAAAATAGTTTATATTTATCTGGGTGTATAAAAAGATTGAAATAATTTAATGTAATTTTTAACTTATTCACTTTTTTGCTTGTCATCTTTTATAATTTGTTTCTAAAATTGAACACTAAATTTAAGAAGATCATAATCCCAGAAACTATACAATATTATGATTCTTAGATTTATCTATCCTAATATTTTTTAGACTTTATGATATGGTTTAATCAGTGCATGTCATGTCTTTCTTCCTCTGTAAAAATCTGAAAAATTTCCTCTCTCACAATGACTGGTAGCTAAATAGCATGGAATTTAAAAGGGCCTATAATTGCACAAGACAGACTCTAGGGGAAGTGGATCTTGGTTAACTTTTCACAATACTGACAAGTCATGGCGATTTTAACTGGGGAACAAATTGTATATTGATCAATGCAAAAGTCAGGAAAATACTGGATATTTTGAGCTTGGATGTTCAAGATAGAAATTTGAATTATATTTACTTACAATAAGACTGTTAAAAAATAATATGATTTATCAGAAATATTTCTTTTGGTTTTTGATGTATAATATACTTGAAATAAAAAGAATTGGATCGTTTATAATATAGGATTTATAAAAATTTTTAGCTGCTATAAGTTCAAAAATCCATTATTTAAGGAATGTACATACATTATTATTTTATATCTTAATAAGAATTGCATTTAGGTAATATTTTATTCGATTATATTAATTAAAAAAATAAGGTTCACTCCCGGAGCCCAATCACAGCTTGCAGTGCTTAGGAACAACTTCATGCCAAATTGAACTCAGATCTTTCCACTACAAGCTCTGGACTTTACCACTCACCCACCCTCTCTCTTCTTTATTCTCCATTCTTTGTTTTTTCTTCTTTCTCCTTCCTCTTCTTTCTTCTTTCTTACTTTTCCTCCTCCACTTCTGCCTTTTTTGACACCATAGATGTCTAACAGATCTAGTAACAACAAAGATGAAAGCAAATTAAAAAACTTAGCCAGTATGACTTGAAATGGAAAGAGAAGTGTAAAAATCTGAGAAGAGGAAAACTTTGAAAGTTTTCAAAACCCAAGTTTAAATGAAATTTGAGGTAATAAAATTAGTCACAAAACATCACTGTCACTGTCCTCCTGTTCATAGATTTGCTCGAGTGGGCACAGTAACGTCTCCATTGTGACAATTGTTACTGTGTTTGGCATATCAAATACGCCATGGGTAGCTTGCCTGGCTCTGCCGTGCTGGAGAGATATTCTCGGTAACTTGCCAGGCTCTCTGAGAGGGGTGGAGGAATCGAACCTGTGTCAGCCAGGTTGGTCAAATGCAAGGCAAATGCCCTACCTGCTGTGCTATAGCTCCAGTCCATCACAAAATGTAATCAGAGCAAATTAAACAGAAGATATTTTCATGCCATTTAAAGCAGATTAAAAAAATTGTAGCCCTGTTGAAACTCAAGTTTACATTTTTGTTTTGCCAATGTTTATTGGACATGGTAAATTCTTCTTTGATTGTATCACTGTAGCACTGTCATCTTGTTGTTCATCAATTTGCTAAATTGGGCACCAGTAACATCTCCATTCGTCTCAGCCCTGAGGTTTTAGCAGCCTCTCCTTACTGTCCTTCCCAATGGTGCCTTATTGGAGGCTCTTTCTGGGTCAGGTGAATGGGATCCATTGTTGTTACTGTTTTTGGCATATAGAATATGCCATGGGGAGCTTGCCAGACTCTGCCATGTGGGTGGGATACTCTTGGTAGCTTGTGGGGCTCTCCGAGAGTGACGAAGAATGTATAAAAGAGAATACAAGCAAGTATCTTAAAACCAAATACATGTGCACTACTTTGGGTACATCAGTGAGCTAGACTATAAGAATAGTCCATGCAGCCGCAAATGCGGCCTCACATTTCTAAGAGCTTTGTTGTATAGTCCTTGGATCTTAGCCGTTGATAGGGTTACTTTGTGTCGGGGAGGGAGGCAATTTGTGGGTGTGACTGCCAAGCTACTGGAAAAATGGGGGATCTTGGTGGAGAAGGCTCAGTCCCAGTCCAAGTAGGCTTGGAGATCTCAGTCCCGGTTCCCGCATACCTGGGTTCCTCTGCCAGTTCCTTCATGTGTGAAGCTTGTCCAAGCTTGTGGAGGGTGACCTTGAACATGGCTGTGGCTGGATTCTGGAGTTTTTCTGGGCAGGACATTGTGTGTCTAAATTCTTCTTTATAAGTCTAAAACACATTATTTTTAAATTATAAGCTTACTGCTTTATTTTTATTTATTTATTTGTTTGTTTGTTTATTTATTTATTTATTTATTTTTGCTTTTTGGGTTACACTCGGCAATGCACAGGAGTTATTCCTGGCTCTGCACTCAGAATGGGATATGGGATATGGGATGTTGGGAATTGAATTCGGGTTGGCCGCGTGCAAGGCAAACACCCTACCCCCTGTGCTATTGCTCCAGCCCTGTTTAATTTGTTCTTAATGATCAAAACCTCAGAAATACCTATCATTTCACAGTGATATTAAAAAAGAAATGTGACATGAGGACAACAAAACATTGTTATTAACACTATTATTTTGTTTTGGGGACTCACCTGTGGTGCTCAGGGATCACTTCTGGCAAGGCTCTAGGAACCATATGTTTTGCCAGGAATACAACTCTGGTCAGCCACATGCAAGACAAGTGCCTTACCCAACTATATTGTCTCCAGCCCAGTACTTCAATAATTTTAGAAGTCAAGTGTAGCTTAAGCTTAAGCAGTTTCCTTTTAAAATAATCTGCCATAATACAAAAATGACTAGTATGAAACTCTAAAATGTTTTCTATAATAAAAAAGTATGAACTAATAGCATGCTAAACAAGCATGCTAAACATCTATTCATTTATATCCCGCATGGAGCTTTCGTTGTGTTGCTGTTTGTGGGCCTTTCTTACCCGTGCTCTGGACTTCCCCCTACCACTCTGTAATGGCTTACTCATGGCTCTCTGTCCAGGAATTGATTCTAGTGGTGACTCAAGAGTGTTCAAGTGTTCTATATTGAAACTGGGTCAGCTGAGTGCAAGGCAAGTGCCCTGCATGCTGTTCTGTCTCTCAGACCCCTACATTAAATGTGCAGTTTTTAAAGCAAATTACCTGTCAAAACACAACCAAGATGAATGTGAAACTAGGGAAGTTACAGAGGGGAAGAAGAGAAAGATATAGCATAGTATGATGGGAAGAGAATTATTATTTTTATAATAATATGGCCTTAGAACTTTGGTAGTGCATGTGGTCATGGTCATCACGGTCATGGTCCTCCCATTGTTCACCGATTTGCTCGAGTGGGCCCAGTAACGTCTCCATCTTGAGACTTGTTGTTACTGTGCTTGGCATATTGAATACGTCCTGGGTAGCTTGCCAGGCTCTGCTGTGTGGGTGAGATACTCTCAGTAGCTTGCCAGGCTCTCCAAGAGGGGCGGAGGAATTGAACTTGGGTCAGCCATTTTGGCTGCGTGCAAGGCAAACACCCTACCGCTGTGCTATCGCTCCAGTCCAGTGCATGAGGTAAGACACACACATCTAAATAGATGAACTTTACATACCTAAGTTTATAGTGTTATAAACTATTGTATATAAGCAAATTAATATTTTGTTGCTGATGATTTTATTTTGTTTTCCTTTTGTGACACATGGACCTTGGGGCTACTCTTGGCTCTTTGTTCAGGAATCATATATGCAGTGCTGGGAATTAAACCCAAGTCAGGTTGACTACAAGGTAAGTGCCTACCACTGGTGCTATCTCTCTGACCTCTATTTTAAAATTTAAAAATATATAAGAATAAAATATCCTTTAATCATATTATACTGCTTTGAGCAGTAAAACTAACCATATGGAACTATTTAAAATCACAATGTTAAACAAACATATCAGAGGAGTGAATTAAAATAGCCCCTTAGGATTAATTAACACCTATAAATACTTACTAAATAGTCACTTAATTTCTATATAACTAAAGTGTACCTAGACTGTAATGAATATTAATAGACTGTGGACTATTCATATTTGTTTTAAGTTATTGACATTAGAAATGTCATAAATGAACATTGTTTCACAGCACTATATTTCAATTATTTTTAAAAATAAAATTCCATTAAAATTATTGATTTAATTTCCATATCCAGAATGTTAGGTGCTACTTTAGATATTATTCACTCATTTTCAATGATGCATTTTAATAATGTAATGAGATATGTTGCAATAAAGTTAAAAATACAAGTACAAAAGTACATCGGAGAGACCCAAAGGCATGACCTTTTAACTTGAATTATCATTAAGAACTTAAATGCTTTTCTTGAATATTATTATGTAGAAAAAATGGACTAGATACTATAGAAAGACTGTCAAAAAGATTAAAGAATCAGAGTTCACTTTTTTTACATAAGTGTAATAATAATTATATATGTTTAGAGAATGTTTAATAGAAATGTTTGCGGTCCAGAAAATGCTTAAATTTAAATCAAATTCTATTTATTATTTAAATATTTGGATTGTAAGGACTTTCAGTATATTATATTTATTTACATTATGTTTGTAATTTACCTATATTGTATATTTTGTACCCTGTTGATTTAACATTAATGTGAAGAAATGATTGCACAAGTCCAACCTGGATTTGCTTTCCCCGGGCCTCTTAGAGAGCCAGAGCAAGCCTGGCAAGCTACCCCTGACGTATTTGATATGCCAAAAACAGTAACAAGTCTCACAATTTGTTGTAAGACCTTACTGGTCCCCGCTCAAATAAATCGATGAACAACGGGAGGACATTGGAGAGTGGACATTACACAAAATTCTTGAACACTCTTCAGGTTTTCAGTATCCAAATTAACCAATTTTGCTAAGATTGTATCAGGAAACTATTGTAAAAATAAGGACACTCATTTGAAAATAATAGTTTCACATAAATAATAGTACTAAAATAATTTAATTGATTTTATATTTAACACAAAAGTGAAGCATGGTTCTTAGAATTCTTATGTAGTGAATTTTTGTTATTATATAAATATTCTTTACAATTATAAACTTGGTTACCTTAAATCTTAGATTTTAAGATTGATCAATTTAATAAATTTAATAACAACAAACATTAAAATAGATCATACATTATTTATCAATTCATTTTGACTAGATAATTTATCTTTTTAGCTATAACCATTTTTTCTCATGTAGACATACTTTCATTTTTTGCTATTTAACCCAGTATATGGCAAGTACTTAATTACAGAAAGCTTATTAAGATATAAATGAATAAGGTGATTTCAAAGACATACTCTAATACGTAAAACTAAATCATAATGGCATATATTATTTTTGATCACATCATCTGTGTCTTTATATACCACTTCTTTCTCATTTCCTCTTCAAATAACTGTGCATTAATAATTAACTTTAAAATAGATCATACTTTATTATTTCACTTTAACATGCACATTTTATTTCCCAAACCCTAAATATTTTATTTGATAATTAAGAAAAATTGGTTTAAATATCTTCTTCTGAAAAAATAATTATTTTTTATTATGCAGTGTTTTGAGCAGATTAAATATCACAAGATTCACAAGTAGATATTTAATCGTTAGCTATTATATATGCCGTAATGGTTTTAACTAACATTTCTCTATAATAGATCCCAATAGTACGTATCTTTCTCATCGTAAATTACTGAGTTTTAAATAAAAAATTTATAAGCTTGCAATAATAATATATGCATTGCATGAACATTTTCTAGTGGATAAATATAAGGGAGAAACAAAATAGAATTTTAGAATAACAATATTAGTGAACTTTAGATTATAGTTTTGAATGACTATGATACTTATTAATGTAAAATGTTTTGTTGCATTTATACAAATACCATTTTATTTTACTTTAAGAAAGTTAAAAATTATGTCATGTTGGATAATCCACAAATCACTACTTTCTGTAGAAGTCATTTAGTTCTATGCACTTCAGATGCCTATATTACCTCTGATGGAAAGTTTTCTTGGTCCTGTTCATGATGTGTAATTTCATGCGCTGTTTTGTTCCCTACGGGAAACACTTTCTTGATTCTTTACTTGGATAAAAATGATCTGTCACCATTGTTTGCTTTAAAGGACTTTTTTTTTTTAACACTGAATACTGAAAGAAAAATCAAGACTCAGGGGATTGCAGTCCAGCTGTTGTAACATAAATCAATATTTGAAATGCACAGCAGAGCTTTTCCTTCCTCTGAAAATAGGGATTTGCGTGCTTAATTTCTTGTTTCATTAAATGTACACGCTGTTTAGGAAGGACTTGAAATTTTGCTTTTGTTTCTGTTGAAGTATAATGTTAATAATGGTGTCGCAGAATGGTAATATAAGCGCACTTAAGTTTTTGATTTTTGGTTGGGGGTGGGGGTTGTAGTTGTGAATTTCACGAATGGGAAAAGCAAATCCCAGGCTGAATTAGAACATACTGTCCCTGACTCCTTTTGCCTTCAGCAAAGAGTACTAGGTTCTATTTTAATGGTTCTATAATAGAGAAGAAATGAAACATGTTCAGGTGTCCTATTTAGTAGGGAATCACAATTTTTGTCATTCTTACCGGCTTACCTGAAAACACAGCTTCTGTCTCCGAATAAGAAATTTTTTCCCCCAAGATACTATTCTTTGAATGTATTTATTTATTGCTTAAATTCTCCCATGCATCTTATGCCAGGATTTATGTACTACAAGGCTACACCTTGAATTTATCTTTTATCACTTGATTCCAGTTCTTGGTTCACACTCCAAAACGCTTTCACACGGAGGGTGCACAACAAATGCACTGATTTTGCAAAACTCTTCCAGGCACTCAGGTGCTCATCTGCAAATTTCTGTCCTGTGCCTCTGGCCCCCAGGGTGAAGCAATGCCTGAGTGCATTAATAGCAGAATCACAATGTACGTGTCAAATGGTGGCATCATCACACTTTGACGCCAGCATCCCTGTTTCTTCAGCCTCTCACTACAGAGAAACTCAGGCTAAAGGTTAAAGGATGCAGTTCATTAAATAATTCAAACCATTAATCCGCAACCTGCAAACTGCCTATGAAGTTCACGCTATTGTGATTCATGCTTGACGTTTACTTATGCTAAAGCTTAATGCCTGTTTGCTTTACTTTCATTGCCGCCTACAATGTAGAGAGAAAGGAGGCTAGGGTGGGAGGGGGGCTGTAAAAGGTGACAGGACCCACGCAAGGGGACAATGCAAGCAGCAGACTCAGTTGCATAAAGCAGATTGAAGCCTTCCCTCCCTCCCTCCATCTCTCCGTATAGGCCCCAGCGCACATCTGCGTCACTTACCGGGGAGGAGGAGGCGCTGGGCAGAGAGAAAATTGGAGTGTGAGGACCTTGACAGCTTCCCAGGCGGGCTTTTCCGTTTGCCTCCGTGTCTTTCTGTGGACTATTTCTTCCTCTCCTTTACAAACCGACTCTAAAACAACAGCTCCTCTGCAGGAGGCAGTTGACTTTCTCCTGGACACCCGGCCAGCGGCCAGGACATCCTTGGGGAAACCAGGGACCGGCTGGGACTCAGGTGCAACCGAGGCGGCTGCGGGACGCGCGTCTTGGAGACTTGGGGCTTTCTCTCTTGCTCTTGCTATCTCTTCCTCTCTCTGCGCTCTCCGGGCACTGAACTCTGAGCTGCAAGGACAGGAGAACCGGCACCTTTCACGACCGACACCGTGCCACGGGTTGCAGCCCAGGGAGGTGTATTCTGCTTCCCTCCCGCCGCCCCGGGAGCATCTGGGCGCACCAAGCTCCCTCTCTGGAGCTTCGCTCGCATCAGGGTCCACCCGTCCCTGGCATTCAGCGGAACGGGAATCGGGGTGGAGAATCTCAGTCCTGGGCTCCCGGTGGCCACCTAGGCTCTGGGCTGGGCTGGGTGGGCTCTGCACGTCTGACCCCAGCTAAGGCGCGCGGCACTGCCGTCTGCGCTCCCTCCCGGGTGGCGCGGAGCTCGGCCGCTTGGCCCCGACGGTGCACCCACCCCCACCTCCCCACCCCGAGCCGAGAGAGCCCGGCTGCTCCAGCTGCAACCTCAGGTCCCTCTGGCCTCTCCCACTGCCCGGCCGGATCCCTTTGCCTGCCTGGAGTGCAGGATGTCGGGCTCTGGGCGAAAGGACTTCGATGTGAAGCACATCCTGCGACTCCGCTGGAAACTCTTCAGCCACCCTTCGCCTTCTTCTGGAGGCCCGGCCGGGGGCAGCTGTCTGCAACAGGATGGCACTGGCAGCTTCGAGCACTGGGGACCCAGCCAGAGTCGCCTGCTTAAAATCCAAGAGAAGAGCGGTATGAGCGCCTTCTGGAAGAAGCCATCCTCCTCTTCCTCCTCCTCGTCCGCATCCTCCCAGTCTTCTTCCTCCTCTGCCTTCAACCCACTGAATGGTACCCTGCTGCCAGTGGCCACGAGGCTGCAGGGGGCACCCGGGCAGGGCACGCAACAGCCAGCCAGGACTCTCTTCTACGTGGAGTCCATCGAAGAAGAAGAGGTGCCAGGCATGGACTTCACAAGACATCACGAGAAAGGGCTGGTCCTGCAGGAGCTCAAAGTGGAGCCCGCCAGCTCGAGCCAGGCAACAGGTGAAGGATGTGGACACAGGTACAGTAAACCCCCAAATGTGGCGTTCAAACCTGTCCCAGTTTCCACTCATTCTCTCCCCTCGCGCCTTCACCCTGCATGCTCTGCTAGTTACTAAATGCAAAACACAGCTGACTGAAAAACTCTCTTGGGAGATATGAGCCCTTAAGGGGTGTTTCTTGTTTTAGATTTTTTATTACCCAAATTGTTATCTCATTAAAAGTTTGCTTGTGGATTTCCATTGGTTACAGACACATAGCTTTTCTATTACCTCCCCCCTCCCATTCCTGCCCCCACAGCCTCTCCCCACCCCCCTCCTGAAGCAGAATTACCACCACAAAATGAACATATAGGCATTTTGGTAAATCTTCTGGTGGAGTGGTTCTCATAGACCTGGCATGATAATATTCTTGGTATTCTTGTCATTGATTTGCGTCAGTCTTTCAGTTATCTGGTGTGTGCATGAGGTGAAACTTGCTTAAATGCATCTCTTTAAGCAAATGCATCAATATTCAAATGCTTCTCTTCCACTGCACTACTAATTAGCTTAGCATGTTATCTAGGTTCCCTGTAGCTTGAATCCATATTCAAAGAGCAATGAACTGGACAAACAGAGGCCAAGGACAGCAGTGCTTTCTTATCCCATTTTCCCTCCTTGGCATCCAGTGTTATTTGAATGCATCACAGGTTACCTATCTATACTACTTTGTAGTTACTTTTGTTGTTATTCGTCTTAGAATCGATGTGTACGTGAGCCCTGTGACTTTCAATTGTTGTGATTTCCTTTTTTGTTCGTTTGCTCAGTATGTAATCATGTATATTTAGGAGAGGGACAGTATTTATATTTTATGTATATTATACTTTTAATTTAGAATTGTCTAACATTCAAGACATAAAAAGTCTTCACACGCATTTAAGTCTGAGTTTTACATTTTTACAGATTTGATTCATTATTATTCTGCACCAGAGCATAACTAGTTTGAACATATAATGAGTTTATAAAAAGACTTGCATTTAGATTCATATGATATCAGAATATATTATTGAGGAAGAAGTAAAGGAAAAACATCAGAAAATGGTAAAACTATGTTAATACATTGAATTATCTTTCAATGAAAAAATCAGAAATTGAAGCAAAGTTTTAAAATGTTCGAGTAATTAAATAAGTTTCTAATAGAGTTCATTAAGTCACAAATATAAAAATAACATGCAGTCACATTTTTAATGACTCTAAGAACCTTAAGATAGAGATAGAAAGATATCTTTTTTCTGTCATGTACATCATGTGACTTAATTTGAAGTTTAAATCTTTGACCATAATCTTAATGGTGGTATTTAATGAAAAGTTCTTATTTTAATGAGGGAGTATAACTTGCCATTTTCAAATATGACATGATACTCATATATTGGAGATTTCTATAAGCTTATGTTTCATTTAGATATTCTTATCACTTAGTAAGATATTTCACCTATAAGCAGCTTGTGTACTACTCTGATGTTATAAGACCATTAAAAATAAATGCTGGGACTAATTGAGCACCTTTATCTAAATATATGTATAAAATTATACAGATATGTAAGTATAAAAGGTTTTTATTTTTAATTTTGGGAATACTCCTTAAAATACTCCTTAAAAGCTAAAAACTTTTGAATTACATTAAATATTAAATAATTGCCAATTTATTGAAATTTATAGCTGTGTGACTCAGTGCAGAACATAGATTTAATTTTAGATTTTTAAACTCTTCACATCACCTTGAAAATTTTAACCTACTGGTGATATTAATGTTTGATGATTTTAAGAAGTTTCCTTTAAAACATGTATTTTTAATAACTCAGTCATATTCATTATGATTCTTGAGTCTTCATAAGACTTGAACATGTTCATGTAAATTGAAGAATATGAAAATAATAATGAAGCATTGGCTTAAATTGTCGTAAATTAAAGGGCAAAAAATCTAACAACTAAAGGGGTACTTACTGATGATACACCCATGTGATATAACTTAAATTTCTTTACTTTTATATATTAACTTTGTATTTTTATTCTCAAAGATTTATAAGTCATGCAAATTCTGAGAATAATGTAAATGCAATCATTACTAATGGAATCAGGGATTCTTAGGAAGGTCTTCCATACAAATATTGAAAACCAGTTCTGATTTTACTTTAAATGTCATACAAAATAATACTCAAGTCCTATTTTAAAAAGTTTGTTTTAATTTTTTATGGGTGGGGGGCTGGGGAGCCATGCTGAAATTCATTGGTGCTGAAGGTTTTAAATAAATTTTAACTTCTTGTTGGAAAAATAAGTTAGTGCTGACTGTGTTTAATATATTTTTATGTGTTTTTATAACTCAGAGTATTGGTACTGTGTTCATTGTAGATAGAAACCACTTACTAAACTTAATAGCTGGCCATTATCAATAAATATTACTTTATTATTCACTAACTAAGGTTAATTTATTACATGAAATTTTATATGCTAAATATACATGAAGTATATTATGTTCCTGGCATGATTCAAACAGGGAATCCATAGGAAGTTTGAAATGAATAAGAATGCCTAAACTACATAAACTCTTCACAATAATTATAATTACTTGGGTTCTTATATTACTCAACAGTGATGCCACTTTTGATATTTGGTACTCTATCAATTTGGACTCCAATGCTAAGATAATATTTCTTAATCTCACCCTCTCTCAGTGCTAGGATCTAATCCAGTGACTCAAACATACAAGACAACTACTCTATAGTTTAGTAGTTCTTTTGAAACATGAATTTATCATGGTGGAGAGATAGAACAGTGAGGAAGGTGCTTGCCTTGTATTCAGGTTGACCCGGGTTTGAGCACCAGCTACCAGTCCCCCTTAGCCCACCTAGGTGCAGAACCATGGATTAGCCAGGAACAACCTGCCTGGGTGTGGCCTAGAAAAATAAAATTGACCCATTTGCCCTTTATTTTCTAATTTTCACTTTATTTTATCTTGCACTACTTGGTAATACAGTTTTAGAAAAGTATCAGTAGCTCAGTCGGTATAATTTGTTATAAAAAATTAAGAAAAATTAACAGTAGCATGTGCATGTAAAATAATGCCTGTTAAATAAAAATTTTGGAATGGTCAAATTGAACTTGAAATGCAAAGAGAAAGGAAAGACTGAAGACAGATATATTCTGCAAAAAAGGTCTTTATCTGTTCCCCCCTTACTAGTCATAAATAATTGCCAATTGTTCACTGCTTTTATTATTATAATCTTAAGAATTTCCACTTTAATAGTAATCAGTTCATTACCTATTGTATCAATCATTTATTCTCTAAACTTAATTGCTATAACTTAATTGTTATTTATTCTCTAAACTTAATTGTTAGAAAGCGTATCACATTCCATATCTATAATATTTGGATATATTTTAGTATGGATATTATATTTTCGTGTAGAATTTTTCAAAATCCTGTGTGAAGTAAACTAGGCATCCAAAAGAAATATTAATATTCTTGCAATTGTGGTATGAGTTGGAGATAAGAGGCAATGTTTAGATGCTTCCATTGAAGTTTTATAAGTTTTCACATAATGTACCTATCTGATTATGGCATTAGATAAATATTCTATATTTTAAGATCTTGAAACTTAGGCATCTCTTCTTTCCTGAATCCTTCTTTCCTTCTCAATTTGCTTCTGTATTCTCAGAGTATAGCTCTCTAAATTTTAGGTTGTGCAAGCCAGATTTCCAGGTTCATGTTTACCATCACCTTCTTTTCTGTCATTCTCAATATTCCTCCAAATTCTGTCACTTCTCCAGAAATTTCTCCTATCAGTCTACTTTTCTCTGACTGCATTGCTAACGTCTTTCAACTCAAGTTCTGCAACAGTCTACATAATTTTTTGGTTCATTTTGCTAACTATTATTTATTCACTATTGCTAAATCAATGAAAATCATAAACACAAAATTAAAACTATTTTTCCACATTAATCATATTCCTTAAAAAATAATGTTTTTGTCAAGGCATTTCCACCATTACTTTTGTTTTATTTTTAGCCACACTCAGTGGTGCTCAAGGCTTACTTATGGCTGCACCTGTGGGACCATGTGTGATATCAGGGATTGAACCTGGATATGCTACATGCAAGGCAAGCACTGTAATATCTCTCTAACCACAAGTCCACCACTTTCTGACCACAATATGTGGTGCCCATTGCCAGCTAGCTAGACCCTGATTTGTCTATCTCATTGCCTTCACACTCTGTCTTTCAGACCAAATGTGCTTTTAAATATAGCCCTGACTAGGGTGTGAGAAGCTTGTTTTTCCTCTTTATAGAGGAAGAGAAAGGTTTCTTCTATCAACTCTCCTGAGTTCATTCCTACTCATTGTTGAGATATCTTCAATATGAGATCCATACCTTTTACAGAGAAGCACTTAAAGATCTTCCAAGAAACTCTTTTATATTGCAAATACAGTTTTTCAACTTTGTTTTTGTTGTTAGAATAACCCTTCTTTTTACTAAATTTCTTATTGTGGCTGGTAAGCAAACATGTGTTTCTATTGGCTGTATTATATGTCACTAATTCCTGTGGCCCAGTTTGTTTTGCTTATCATAGTATCCTTATGTTAGACCATGTAGTTACCCAGTAAATACCACGATGTGAATGAGTATTTGTCATAAAGAGTGACTGATTAAGACCTTGCTAGTCAGATGCTGATTATTTATATTGTATATATTGCTGTTCAGAGCAGACCTTGAGATTCCAGTGCAAGTATCCTTCAGTACAATGAATGCAGAGAGAGATTAGAGGACAGATGTAAACAGGGAATCGATTTGCTCAGAATTTCCAGTTGTAAGTAGTTCCAGCTGGACTTTCGATCTTTGCTTTCTGACTCTAGAATCCATATTAAATTACTTTGCTAACTCTTCTTGCCTTCTTCCTGAACAAATAAACAGTACAAATTGCAATTAATATTATATTGAAGAAACACTTATTCCCTGGGTGGAAATATGCTTGTCTTTTAATATTTAAAGTGGCTTCTCAAAATGATAGTAAAGTACATTGCCTGATTTCCTGAATTATGGTTCACTTAAGATTTGTTGCATATAATTGAAGAGATGAATAATAATCTAACTAGGCACAATGACTTAATTAAGAGATACATAAGAATTATCATAGAAAATTTGCCCCAGAATGTTAGAACAATTGATAGAGTTATCATTGAAAGAGTCTGTGTGATTAAAATCTCATGGAGGTAAGTAATACCTAAGTCAGTTATTTGTATGCATACAAAGGACATAGTGTTGATTCAGGATTGGAGAAATAGTACAACAGGTAAAGCACTTGTCTCATAGGCAGCCAACCCGGGTTCAATCCCTGGCACGGCACATGACCCCAGAGTCCTGATAGATATTATCCCTAATTCCTGATTAGCAGCATGCTTTCAAGTTAACTAACTATAGTAAACATAAAAATATATGACACTTTAAAAATTATCAGTAGTGTAAATGTTGATTTTATATACCATCTAATATAGTTAAGTATTTTGTGGCATTTGTAAAAAACAGAATTCTCTTGAATTTCTCTTGAATTAGTATAAACCACATAATAATAATAATAATAATATAACTTTTTATAGTTTATCAGTGCAGGTGTATTGAACCAATAATATCACCTATGCAAGGCATATACTCTAACACTGAATTCTATTCTGTGGCGGCTTTTCTACTTTTAAGATAAATTTTGAAGATGCGAACACAAAATTGGAAGATGCAAACAGAGGTAATCTCAGTAGAATTAAATTTGGCTTTAAGATCTTTTAGGGTCAAGTATTTTTAAAATAACCATTACATTATGTAGGGTTGATATCAGTGGTATCAAGATGATCAAGATTATCAATGGTGATCTTGAGGAGAGAGAATATATGCTATAATTTTAACACAACCTGTTTGAATCATAAGCCTGTGAGATAATTATTTTGACTAAAGACCATGGTCCAGAAATAGTGACTTTGGATAATGAGCTAATAGAACCCAATCCTAATAAAGAACAGTATACATTCAGCCTTTCCCTTACTTTAAGTGGCCTTATTCCAATTCTGATCATTTATTTGCAGGAAAGAAATCTTTCAGTTCAGTTTCATTTTACACATGCTGTGATATTAAATTCTGGTAGATCATCTTGGTACTTTATATGTTAGGATATATGCACAAAGAGTCAGGAGAAAGCATGAGAACTTCAGATGTGACCCAGCCTTCAACCCCCTTAAAAAGAGATACAAAAAGTACCTGCAAAACTTTGTCAAGTTAACCACAGGAAAATGAACGATATGATACATGCTGTTATATTTTTAATGCAGTAGGTTTACGTGAAAAAAATGATAGCTTTAACACATGGGGAGGGGGCATAGTCCACATCTGGAAGCGTGCAGGGGTCACACCAGACTTTGTACTCAGGAATCAGTGTTGGTGGTGCTCTAGGAACTAAAAGCAGTGTGGGGAACCCACCATCATTGGGCCAAGTGTGCTAACCCCTGTACTGTGTCTCTGGTTCTTAATGGAAGCTTGAAGTTGACAGAAACTCAACTTGGATAGCATAAAAAAAATTCTATTCTCACTTCTTTCTTCCTCATATTTCACATTACCAGTTGTTGATACTGTAATTTGTGTTTTTTAATTATTAAATATTCTATAGAAAATGATTCTAATTCACTTCTTAAATATATTTTTTTATCTTTTAATACACTTGCTCTTTTTTAATTTTTATTAGTGAAACACCATGAGGTACAGTTGTAGGCTTACAAATTTGTGCGCGTGGGTTTCATTCATACAATGACCAAGTACCCATCCTCCACCAGTGCCCATTTTACACCACCACGGATCCCAGTATCCCTCACATCCCCATCCCCCTCTGTGGCAGGGCATTCCCTTTTGTTCTCTCTCTCCTTTTGGGTTCTGTGGTTTGCAAAAGAGGCATTGAGTGGCGATCATGTTCGGTCTATAATCTTACACTTGCTCTTTAACATTCAAACTAGAATTGCAAATTATTTATATATTCTTACCTACAAATTTTACTATTGATCTATTTTTTATCAATGTACTTTCATTTTAGGGTGAAGAACAGTATTATCTCTTATAAGGGGATGTTAAGTAGAATGAACATTCTTAGCTTTTTTTGTTTGGGATGGGTTTAGTATTTGTTTCTGTAAGAGGGTTTGCTAGATATAGTTACTTAGCTATATAATTTTCACTGTTTCAATTATGTTATTCCCATCTTTCCTAATACTTGAATGAGACTCTGTACTATGAAGTATGCTGTGAGTGGGTGGCATTGCTATTTAGACTTTACCCTAGATTCGTGAGACTGGTTCCTGACTGGGAAATGTCAATATAATTAGCAATTCGAGGGGACTTTAGATGCCTATTTTGTTGTTGTTGTTGTTTTTTGGGTCACACCTGGTGATGCACAGGAGGCACAGGAGTTACTCCTGGTTCATGCACTCATGAATCACTCCTGGCCCTGCTCAGGGGACCATATGGGATGCTTGGAATTGAACCTGGGTCGAACCATGCAAGGCAATCGCCCTACCCACTGTACTATTACTCCAGCCCCAGGTGCTTATTTCTTAAGTTAAGGCCACTCAGTTTTACTGAGTTATAATCTCTCATGGTACCTCTGTTCATTTTTTAGGCTAAATAACTATTGAGACAGGAAACCCAACAGGTGGGTAGGAGGAATGCTGCTTGGGTCCCCTATTTGAGGTCAGTATGCTGAACTTGGGCTGGAGCGATAGCACAGCAGTAGGGTGTTTGCCTTGTGTGCAGCCGGCCCGGCCCAGCCAGGTTGGATTCCTCTGCCCCTCTCGGAGATCCTGGCAAGCTGCCGAGAGTATCTCGCCCGCACGGCAAAGCCTGGCAAGCTCCCCGTGATGTATTCGATGTGCCAAATACAGTAACAACAAGTCTCATGACGGAGATGTTACTGGGCCCGCTCAAACAAATCGATGAACAACGGGAGGACCGTGACCATGACACTGAACTTGAAGCAAGCCCAGATTTTCTGTTCAATTTTGGAATTAGACATCATACCCCTGTTTCCACACCCTGATTTGCTGTAGTATAAGATGCACAGCTACCGTGCATGTCATGTCATACTTCCCAATGGAGCAAAACTGAAAGTTAAGCATAGATATAGGTGAAGCTTCAAACTTGCTTTCCTGCTTAGTGTAGCCATAGAATAGGCTTCACATATAGTATGACATAATGGCCAAAGACCCTAATCAGTTATAATGCTAATTTCTCATTCCAGAGTGTTAGACAACTCCCTCAGACATCCAGAGAGGCTGATAGAATGTATCTCCTGAAAAAAATCTGAAATTTATTGCATTCTGCCTTATGGCAAGAGGGATGGTTCTCACAGAACTCGCCACTCACCCTCTGATTGTCTTCAAAAGGTGTTAGAGTTCCAGCTCACTCAGTGGATTTTGCCACATTTAACTGGAACATGGAGCTTTGTTTAGACTTTGGAATAAGTAGAAATTCAGTCTATCAAGATTTAATAAATGCTTGCTCTAAGACCCCTTGCACTTATCTCTATTCAGTTACGTATTCCAGTGGCTGAAATACAGATTCCCCTTTGTGACTTTTTGAGATGAAAACTGGGGGCTTTCTAGAGAGTTTCTCTCAACTTGGGGGAACCTTGCCTGTATACTTGGAACTCATCTTTTACTTTGGGGAAAACAGGTGGTCATGGGAATGCTTTAATGAGGCTCTGTATCAGTATGAGAAAGTGTGGGAGAGGTGAAGCAGTTAAAGGAATACTAACTTCTTATTTATTATGCTTAGTTATTGTGACCCTTAGCAGAACTTTAGACTTCTCCCTCTGCTTCATTCTGTGACTTTCCCAGTGGTTATCGTTAATATACAGATACTAATTAGTCTCATGAATGAGTCTGAACTCCAGAATTTTCCATACAGCCATCCTGATAAATCACTACTCCCAAAATTTCACATATTCTAAGAATTTAGTTATTTAAATAAAAATGCAAGCTAATTTAGAATGTCTTCCTCAAATGAAGTACTAATAAATAAATAATCATTTATTATATAATTATATAATTTTTATATTTTAATCAGTGATTTATTTTAAAATAGTTCCATTGATGAAAGGGGTCGTGGAAAATGTTGGAGAGACTTGGAAAACTGGTAAAGGGATTGATCATTAGCTTTGCAAATGTAAGATGGCAAATTCAATGGTTTTATATCATTCATTTCATTTCATTTCATCATCCTGTTAATCGTCGATTGCCTCGAGCAGGCCCCAGTAACGTCTCTTTCATCCTAGCCCTGAGATTATATTCACGGCTCTTTAGGAGAATGAGACCCATCATTGTTACTGGTATTTGGCATATTTGGTACGCCACGGGGAGTTTGCCAGACTCTGCCCTGTGGGCAGGCTACATTCGATAGCCTGCAAGTTTGTCCAAAGTAGGAATGAGATAATAAGATGTCATAAAGAAAAGTTCTGATAAGATGTCTCGCGGCCGCGAATGTGGCCGCGCGGTTCCGGGATCTGGATTTTATAGTCTCTGAGTCTTGGCCGCTGATGGGATTACACGGCGCCAGGGGGCCAGGTGGTGGGTGTGACCCCCGCCTACTGGAATTTGGAGGATCTGGGTGGAAGATGCTCGACTCCAATTCGAGTAGGCTTGGAGGTCTCAGCCCCGGAACCCGCGTGGCTTTGTCCCTATTATATTATCATATAATACCTTTGTCCTTATTATATTATCATATAATACCTCAATGAAATTTAGTTATAAAAAAAGACAAAGATATATGCAAAATAAATCCTAAATCCTATAAGAATATTTTAGATTATGGGGAAAAATTTTCTTTCACTCTTCATTAATCAATGTTTTCCTGAATTATGTAAAGTTTATAAGTTTACTCTAACTCGGTGTACAGTCACTGAGGGAATAAAGGCAAGATTCTGAAAGTGTGTAGAGACTTCAAAATATTATTCCAGAATAGTTGAAGTAGTTATGTGGGATCCACAATATCAGACTTTTTAAAAATAGATTTAAAAATCTATGCTGTTTCACATTTTTCTCTCAGACAGAAATTTAGGCTTTTGTATTATCATGTTCAATTTCTTTAGTAATTTTTGCTTAAATATTACTTAGCAAAACAAGTAACCACACAAACTATAATATATAAAAATGATACATATGTATATGATGTTATATAATGGAAGAGTCAAGTTGACTATTAAAGAAAATGCTTTATATAATAATCCATCTCTAATTTTGAAATAAGATAAAAGGTAAAGGTAAAGGCTCTCCCGTTGTTCATCAATTTGCTCGAGCAGACCCAGTAACATCTCCATTGGAGATTTTGTTGTTACTGTGGCATAGCGGTAGGGCGTTTGCCTTGCACGCAGCCAACATGGCCGACCCGAGTTCGATTCCTCCGCCCCTCTCAGAGAGCCCGACAAGCTACTGAGAGGATCTCGCCCGCACGGCAGAGCCTGGCAAGCTTCCCGTGACGTATTCAATATGCCAGACACAGTAACAACAAAGTCTCCAATGGAGACGTTACTGGGCCCGCTCAAGCAAATCAATGATCAACGGGAGGGCCTTTACTTTACTTTACTTATTATCAGTTCAGACAGAGAGAAGGAAGAAAATTAGGAATATAGGTTTAGCCAAAATTTAGATGTTCATTAGAGATTTAAGTAGAAAAGTTGGGGAAGCATGAGTTTTGGAGAGGCCAGGATACAAAATTGTCAATTTTTAAAATAATGACTACAGTACTATTGTAAACTTAGATTTTTAAAAAAAAATGGCAATCTTGGGCCTACAGTTGAAATAAGAAACAAAAGAAAATTAGACTTTTAAAAATGATTCTCTGAATATTCCGAGTTTTAGAAATATCATATTAACTCTTCTGTGCCTCTATGTATGCAGCAGGTTTACAAGTCTAACTTCACCTCAATATCAGAATGTCACATAAGATTGCAGTTTCTATTATTCTCACTCAGTTTTTAGTTTAATAATCTGCATTAACTTATAGTTCATGATTCAGACTAGATAATGTAGCAACAGTTTCTCTTATATATTCCATTTTTTTCCCAAATCAACTCTTGCTTCTTTTCACCATTTATTTACTCATTATGTAATAAACTTTGCCAATCTTAGGACACAGGTGAAAAATCCTCCTTTACCAAAAAACATCTTATAATGTCTGTGAATTACACTGAAACTGGAGTGTCTAATGCTTTCAGAGTTTCAACATATGGAATAGAGGAAAGCATTTCTCCCAGTAATGTACATAGCATTGGAATAAAGGACTCATTTTACACAGCATTTACCTCCAAATTCCTATTGATGACCACTGTAATCCTTGAAGTTATATCATATCGCCCCACACTCTTTTCAGAAGCTGTCAAATTATCAATTTCTCCATTTTATATTACTACTTTTTTCATTATAAATTAATCACCATATTAGACCTGTAAAAATAACACTTCATGATTTGCTATTTCTTTCCTTAAGTATATCACAAACAAAAAAGACATCAGTGTCAGAGAGAAAGAAAGAGTATGGTGGGTACTTGCTGTGACTGTATCTAACCTGGGTTCAGTACCTGGCATCATATACAGTCCCATTAGCAATTCCAGGAGTGATCGATCCCTGAGCAGAAACAAGAGTTATCCTTGAGCACTTGCTGTTGTGATCAACAAAAATAAGACTCATATTTAAAAAGCATATTACTCCTAGAATTAAAAAGATGAGAAAAGCAGAGAATAAACTGGTATAATAATGAATGAAAAGAAACCTGAAAGTTAAGGTGCCTGCATAAAACAAACATTTAAAATAATCTTAATAGATTAAAAGTCATGAACATGTAACCAGTAAGACCCCACAGATGCTTCCTCTTATGAATTCTTGTATTTGTTTTAATATCGTGTTAGTTCTCGGGCCAGGGAGAGATAGTACAGATGGCAGGGCACTTGCCTTGTACAAGGCTGGGCTAGGTTCAATCCCAACATGTCATATGATCTCTTGACTCCCCCTGGAGTGACCCTTATTGCAGAGTCAGAGTAAGACCTGAGCACTCTCATGTATAGCCCCCAAAAGATAATAATAGAAATAATTATTTTTACTCTCTTATTAAATTAGGGACCCTCTACTTTTATTTTTTTACTGAGTTCCAAAATTATGTTGTCCGTTCTAGGTATTTCAAGTCATCTTTTTCTCTTGGGTCATATGCATTTTTAACTTATCTCTTGAGAACTCTGCTAATCGTTGTAAAGCTTTTTTAGTTTAAAATTTTGTTTTTGTTGTTTTTCTTTAAACTGAATCACAGTCAGATACACAATTGCAATGTTGTTCATGAATGGGTTTTAGTCATATACTGTTCCAACACCTGTTCCTTCACCAGTGTACGTTTTCCACTACCAATTTCCCCAGTTTTCCTTCCCACCCCTGTACACCTCTACAGCAAGCACGTTTATCCTCTCTCTATTCTCTCTCTTCCTCTCTCTCTGTCTCTCTCCTATCTCTCTCTCTCCTATCTCTGTGTGTGTGTGTGTGTGTGTGTGTGTGTGTGTGTGTGTGTGTGTGTGTGTTTCATTTTCCATTTGGGCATTATGGTTTGCAGTCCAGATACTATTGTGTTTTGGGTCAATGCAATGTTGCTCAGGACTTCTTGTCTCTGCTCTAAGGAATTGTTCTTGATAGGGCTTGGGGAAAGATATGGAATATTAGAGACAGAACCTAGGTCATCTTTGTGTAAAGTGATTTCCCTACCTACTATACTATCAATCTGGTCCCCTTAAAGGTAAAGGTAAAGGTAAAGGCCCTCCGTTGATCGTCGATTTGCTCGAGCGGGCCCAGTAACGTCTCCATTGGAGACTTTGTTGTTACTGTGTCTGGCATATCGAATATTCTCGGTAGCTTGCCAGGCTCTCTGAGAGGGGCGGAGGAATCGAACTCGGGTCGGCCATGTTGGCCGCTTGTAAGGCGAACGCCCTACCCGCTGTGCTATCGCTCCAGCCCTATGTTGAAATTATTGCTTAGATTCTCGTTTAAAAGGTATCATAGTTACAGGACTTTCCAAAATATGACTTTAATCTTCTAAAATATATATAATTTATATGCCACAAGCTTTTTCAGTAAATCAATGACTGAAACAACAGTGTTATATTGAACAGTAATAAGGTTTGTTATCAATCTTTGGACAGCAGAAAATCAATGTTGTATCAGATAAGTTGAAACAATAGGTTAAAAACAAGATGTCTCAACCTATTTATAGATGGAAGACAATATTTTAATCATAGTGGGGCTGAGGATCTGGAATGATCTTTAATATTAATTTAGCTCACTACTTTCATAATTCTCTTGTTATTGGTTCATTTGACTAGTTCACCACTTACATAAGTTCAAAAACAAAAAGCATATGGCAGATGCAGGTTTGATCTTCACCAATCCTGATAGTCCCCTGAGAGTGCCAGGAGAGATCTCTAAATACAAAAGCAGGAGTAAGCCTTGAGCTCAGCAAGGAGTGACTCAAAAATATCAATAAAAATTGTATCCAAACAATTCAATTTTACCAAGTTAAAAATAACTATGGGTACGTTAAAATAGAATTTCTGGTAGAAATATTGGTGCAGATTGGTGATTTTCAAAAATAAATAATGATCTTAAATAGTGTTGTAAAATATTGCACCTCAATATATAATAAAGTAATACAAGGAACTATTGTACTTGGAAATAAAATGCATAATAACACCCAATAAAGCATCAAGATCAATTATCATCCTGAGACACTTGAGTTTGCTGAGAGTATATTTCTTTATATACAAACATACTTAGAGAGACTCTGTGATTATTTTAGTCTCAATATACATGTACATAATATACTGGGATATATAACTTCCAAATTTTTTTTTTTTTTTTTTTTTTATATAATTTATTTATTTATTGAATCACTGTGGGAAAAGTTACAGAGCTTTCGGGTTTAGGTCTCAGTCATGTAGATACCGAACACATTTCCCTTTACCAATACTCATTTTTAACCCCGAACCCCAATAGACCCCCACCTCCCACCCCTCCCAATTATTGTGAGGCAGATGAGTTCTAGTTAATACTCTATCTACTTTGACTAGATAGATTATTTCGATAGAAGATGCACAACTATTGTTTAGAGCTTACGACCCACCCCCCCCCCAATCAGACATGCTGAAACAGCGTTGTGAAATGATTTGCTTTCTACAACTTGGTTTAAGAATAAAATGAGGTCGCGCGGCCGCTATCGCGGCCGCGCGGTTTTGAATTTCTGCTATTTTACTTATTGACCCTAGAAGAATTTCTATTAAAAGTTAGCTAGTTAAGAGATTGGTTTCTGTGCCCTGGAGTCGTGGCCGTGCCGGAGAGCCGCTCGTGGGGGGCAGCTGGCGACCTTGGTGGGGCGTGGGGGACGGCCCACAAAGCCCCCCTTCCCATGAGGTCCCCGCCGCTCCCCCGAGCCCGGCTCAAACCCGCTTTCCACAAGGCTCCCGTGCGGCCGCCATCTTTCTTTCCA
The DNA here is from genome assembly GCF_029834395.1 of Sorex fumeus. Taxonomy (NCBI): domain Eukaryota; kingdom Metazoa; phylum Chordata; class Mammalia; order Eulipotyphla; family Soricidae; genus Sorex; species Sorex fumeus. Next base: position 58,151,605 of record NW_026606065.1, read on the forward strand.
GAGAGGAGCAGGCGGGCTGGTCAACGCCCTTCCCCCTCCGGGCAGGCTTGGTGGCGCGGATCAACACAAGTCCATTTGCTTTTCTGCTCCAAGCGGCTGGTTCTCTGTGCTAAGTCCTTGTGCCTCCGGGGCCGTGGCCGTGCCGGAGAGCCGCTCGTGGGGGGCAGCTGGCGACCTTGGTGGGGCGTGGGGGACGGCCCACAAAGCCCCCCTTCCCATGAGGTCCCCGCCGCTCCCCCGAGCCCGGCTCAAACCCGCTTTCCACAAGGCTCCCGTGCGGCCGCCATCTTTCTTTCCAGAGAGGAGCAGGCGGGCTGGTCAACGCCCTTCCCCCTCCGGGCAGGCTTGGTGGCGCGGATCAACACAAGTCCATTTGCTTTTCTGCTCCAAGCGGCTGGTTCTCTGTGCTAAGTCCTTGTGCCTCCGGGGCCGTGGCCGTGCCGGAGAGCCGCTCGTGGGGGGCAGCTGGCGACCTTGGTGGGGCGTGGGGGACGGCCCACAAAGCCCCCCTTCCCATGAGGTCCCCGCCGCTCCCCCGAGCCCGGCTCAAACCCGCTTTCCACAAGGCTCCCGTGCGGCCGCCATCTTTCTTTCCAGAGAGGAGCAGGCGGGCTGGTCAACGCCCTTCCCCCTCCGGGCAGGCTTGGTGGCGCGGATCAACACAAGTCCATTTGCTTTTCTGCTCCAAGCGGCTGGTTCTCTGTGCTAAGTCCTTGTGCCTCCGGGGCCGTGGCCGTGCCGGAGAGCCGCTCGTGGGGGGCAGCTGGCGACCTTGGTGGGGCGTGGGGGACGGCCCACAAAGCCCCCCTTCCCATGAGGTCCCCGCCGCTCCCCCGAGCCCGCCTCAAACCCGCTTTCCACAAGGCTCCCGTGCGGCCGCCATCTTTCTTTCCAGAGAGGAGCAGGCGGGCTGGTCAACGCCCTTCCCCCTCCGGGCAGGCTTGGTGGCGCGGATCAACACAAGTCCATTTGCTTTTCTGCTCCAAGCGGCTGGTTCTCTGTGCTAAGTCCTTGTGCCTCCGGGGCCGTGGCCGTGCCGGAGAGCCGCTCGTGGGGGGCAGCTGGCGACCTTGGTGGGGCGTGGGGGACGGCCCACAAAGCCCCCCTTCCCATGAGGTCCCGGCCGCTCCCCCGAGCCCGGCTCAAACCCGCTTTCCACAAGGCTCCCGTGCGGCCGCCATCTTTCTTTCCCAACTTCCAAATTTTTTTTCCTTAAAAATTGTGTCAGGTTTTAAGAGATAGTATAGAGGGCAAGGTACTTGTCTTGCATGCAGGAGACCCAGGTCAAAATCCCAGGCATCTCTTCTGGTGTATTGAGCATCATAAGGAGTAATTCCTGAGTGTAGAGCCAGAAATAACACTTGGACATCACTGGATATGGCCCAAAACAAACAAATAAAGAAAAACAATAAATGAAAATGCCTCTTGTATGAATCGATTTGCTCGAGCGGGCCAGTAACTTCTCCATTGGAGACTTTGTTGTTACTGTGTATAGCTTTTGTTTCATTAAAATACATTTTTTTATTAAGGCATTTCTGCTAACATCAAGTCATCACCATAGAAAATAGCACTGTAGCACTGTCCTCCTGATATTCATCGATTTGCTCGCGCAGGCACCTGTAACATCTCCACTGTGAGACTTGTTGTTACTGCGTTTGGCATATTGAATACGTCCTGGGTAGCTTGCCAGGCTTTGACGTGTGGGCAAGATTTTCTCGGTAGCTTGCAGGGCTCTCTGAGATGGGCGGAGGAATTGAAGCCTGTTCTGCCAGATTGGCCACAGAAAACGTCTTACTGCTGTGCTATCTCTCTAGCCCACCATAGAAAATATGTATTATTAATTCACTATGCAAGCATATTAGAATTATATATAATATTGATAGATTATATGTATATATATATATAAATTCACAGTATTAACTGCAATTGTAATTGTCATGTGACTTTTATATGATATAACTCTATACTCTGCTTTTGGATCCCAAAAATAATCAAAAACACTTTGGTCTAGGCTTTATACCTATTAAAAATTTGACTCAAAATACCATGAGAAAACAGTTATAAGATACATGGCCTAAAGAAGACTAATTCAAATATAGACCTAAATTTGAAATTAAATTTTATTCTCTGTTTGTTCTTAGAGGAAAAGCTTTTGATGTTACCAGTTCAGTATGGTATCATCAGTTTGTTATATATGGCCTTTACTCTATTTAATCTATCCCCATTTCTTGAGAATTTTTATTATAAGTGGATGCTGAATCTTATTTTTCAAATTTCTGCCAAATTAAGTAACACCTTCCCACACATATTCTCTCTGTCAAAACATTTGTCTGAATATACTTTTCTTACAAAGAGGCACACATTTCAGGATATAAAGGGGAATGGAAATATAGCTGTTCATTGAATTTTTCTACTATAATTAAAGTAATTCCTAAGAGTTAGATTTTAGTCACATTCTCCAGCTTCAATGTGAGGACTGAGATTTTGTCTATCTGACTGATCTATGATCAGAATTAGCCCACTTCAGATGGTTTATAGAGGCATTTTGGTAGATGCACTGCTTTAGATGAACCTATAATCAATAGTAGGCGAAATCTAAGTTCACACTCTGAGACTTTAATAAGTGTCCACTTTCTTACATTCAACTCCCCCTTCCTGCTTTTGTCATTGTCTCTGTGTCGTTCATCACTCATCTTTCCTTTAATCTTCTTTCCTTTTATTTCTTTTCTTTTCTTTTCTTTTTCTTTTTGTTTCTTTTTTTTATGTTGTCATTGTTTTTGGGTCACATCCAGCATTGCTTAGGACTTACTCCTGACTTTGCACTCAGGGAATCACTCCTAGTGTTACTCAGGGTGCCAGGGATTGAATCTGCATCATCTGTATTATTTTTCCAGCTCCAATCTTCAACTCATCTAAGATATTAAATTTTCTTTTTTTCCTTTTGGATCAGAATTGGCTATGCATAAAGCTTACTCCTGATTCTGCACTCAGTAATTACTCCTGTTGGTACTCAGAGGACCAAATGGGATGCTGGGAATCGAACCCTGTTCTGCCACGTGCAAGTCAAATGCTCTACTAGCTATGCTATCACTCCAGCCCTGGTATTTAATTTTAGACAATGACAAAATTTTTTAAAACAATTATTCAGTCTTTTACAAATTTTTCCTACTATGAAACTGTCTTCTGGCAAAATCAAAAAGGCTTAACAACTTGACATAACAATGAGAATTTTCTATAAAGAAAAATATTTTAAACGGTAATCAAAGGCTATGAAGTCTTATAAATATTACACAACTAGGTAGAGCTTTCTGTGACATTGAAACTGTTCCATGCCTGAATTACCTGATTTCATATATACCTTACCAGCATGTGATATCTCAGTCTTTATAATGTAGTTAACATAATTGAGAACCTGAGTTTTTTGATATATTTAATTTTATTTATATCAACTATAAATTAAAGTAGCCACATATAGCAACTTGTTGCCATAGTTGAAGAGAATAATCCTATGTGAAAATATATGAGCAGATTTTCTATAATTTCACATAGTTGAAGTTATGCTATCACTATATAAATCCAGGGTGATAGGTTGGTAAAACATCTTGGCACACGGTCCCTGTCACCATGAGCTATAATCCTGGTGGACTCATGCATCCTAGGATGACCCTAATTGCCAAGCCCCACTGTGACTTAGTAGCACCACATTTCCAGCTAGGGCATTGGACGATTCATGCCTGAGCATACCAGAAGGTCTCTTGAATCACTGAGCATTGCTTGCCAGGTCTCCCAAAGTTCTGAAAAAGAAAATGAAGTACTAACTTATTCCATAAGTTGTCACTGTCACTGTCCTCCCATTGTTCATCGATTTGCTCTAGCGGGCACCATTAATGTCTCCTTGTGGGACTTGTTGTTACTGTTTTTGGCATATTAAATATACCATGGGGAGCTTGCCAGGTTCTGCCATGTTGTTGGGATACTCTCTGTAGCTTGCCGGGCTCTCCGAGAGGGATGAAGGAATCAAACCCGGGTCAGCCATGTGCAAGCAAACTCCCTATCCATTGTGCTATCTCTCCAGCCCATTCCATAAATTAGTTTAAAATGTTATTGTAAAATTTTATATTGGCCTCTATTGGATTTTAAATTGCAAAAAATATTTCAGACCTCAATACAATAATTTGATTCTTTACTATAAAAGTTTTATATTTTAGAAAAAAATATTATATTTTTTACAAATTACACAATTTAATTTTTAACTGGTGCATGATGAAGATGAGAAACAATATTTTATATTTTATAGGAAATGGAGACTTTGTTATGCACTGTGTATGTAAGCAGAGATTCTTAGTAGATAAAACAGCGGAAAGAATTCTGAGTCAGAATTAAGTTAGGAGTAATGAATGGTAGCTGATTAATTTTAAAATAGTAAATTTTTTTAACAGAATGACACATTACAAAGCTGGAGGACTTATTATGTGTTTTGTAACCAGTTATCTTAAATTAGTGACTTGCAACATTTATTTTCATTTGCAGGAGTAAGAATTAGGGGTGGGGTCTGATTACAGCTTCTATTCAATCTCATAAAACACAAAGAAAACTGTCAGCTAGGATTCATTTTGATCTGGATACTTGACTGAAGAAGACTAGCTACAGGTTTACATAAGTTGGCAAAATTCAAATGTACTGTGCCTATAATACTGGAGATCTTGACTTCTTATACTCTGTTGATTGGCAGCTATTTCAGGACCTCAAAGAAATCCATTGCTACCTCTCTAATGATATTTTTTGACAGTTTACAAAATGCTGTTAGTTGCTTCAAGACCATAGATGACATATCTCTTTACAATCTTCTACAATAGATTTATAGAATATAACTTGATAAACATAACCTGTCCTTGAGGAATTATAATTAGAAAAAAAGGCAAAGGGAAAAAATATATAGCTTTCATCTATACTTAAGGAAAGGAAATTAAATAGTAGCATAAATTATTAGAGACCATATTGTGTTGTGTCCAGAACCAAAAATTATTTAGAATTCAGTTACAAAGTTCAGTAAATTTGTGTTTCCAGATGTGTTGACCGTTACATATATTTTCTTTTGTCTTGATCTTGGGTCTTACCCAGCTATCCTCCTGGTTCTTTCCTTAAGGATCACTGGTGGAGGTGCTAAGGAAAACACTGGAAGTGTACTAACTCCGGCTATTGTCTATATTTTTATTTTATATGCATGATAAGAGGCTTTGAAAACAGAAGTTACATTGTGTAATAAAGAGAATCAAGAGTGAAATCACTAAATTCAAGCTTTAATTGTAGTGTGAGGTTCAATTCATGTTTGTTTCTGTAAAATTGAACTATAGTCAAATGGCCACTTTTGAAAACATCTGAAATTACTCTACATAAATATAAGAAAATGAAGTTTTATATTTGAATGCTAACTTATTTCGTTTAAGAGAGCTGATAGTGTAGTAACTAAATACACTAAAGAGAACTGAAATGTTGATCTTTCATAAAGTGTTAACAGAACACAAGGCTCAGGCATGTAAGAACTAAAAAGAATTAACAAAGAAAATAGGCATAGCAAACTGAAAGAGAAAGAATATATTGACAGAGCAAATATTTTGCAATCTGTATGGTGCTAGGACCAGAGCAATAGCATAGCAGGTACAGTGTTTGTTTTGTACCTCCAATCTGTGTTGAATCCCTGGCATCCCTTAGGAACCCTTGAGTCAACCAGAAGTGATCTCTGACTTCAGAGTCAGAATAAGCCCTGAACAAAGTCAGGTGTGACTCCCAAATCAACATAATAATAATAATAATGATAAAATATGTATGGCAGAATGTTCTTCAAGATTAAGTACATTAGTTTTCTTTTTGTCCTCTTTGTTTTAGAACCAAAGACTGTAGAGCTCAGGGCCCAATTATGGCTTGGGACGTGGTATCTATATAGTGTCAAGAATCAAACATGGAATTCTACATGCAAAGCAATGTTGCAACTTCAGTTACCATTTCAGAACAGGAACAAATATTGTTTAATAATCAAACATAACTACATATAATCCGGTAATTTTATTCTTAGGTGACTATCCAAATCTCAGTAAAACATTAATTTTTGATTATTTATGTATATTAAACTTCATTGTGGTGGTGTTACATTAGTCAAGATCTGGAACTAACCTCTGTACACAAGGAAAGATGAGGGCATATATTTGACGTGTTGTGGTGCTATGGAGGCACACAACATCTCTGCCATACTTCCCACTACCAACAGCACAGAAAATGTGATGCAGAGAAGTTCAGCAAGCTCAATGAGTCAAACCATTCACAAAAGAAGGTTCACTACCAATCTGCTCAGAAAATCCACACTGACTTTAATAACATCATCATGAGACAAAACAATTATCACAAGCTTATTTTTATTGGTCTATTTTCTGATAATTCCATTCGACTTATTTTTGGTAACAAGCAATATGAAGCTAATTTGTGCATGTTATAGGGTAAAGCTGAGAGTGGATGGGAAAACTGGGGGCATTGGTGGAAGAAAAATCACATTGGTGGCAGGATTGGTGTTGAGACATTGAATGCATGAGTACTTGAAACAAATATGAAAAAAACTATATTATGAACTGCTTTGTAAATCACAGTGCTGAAAAAATATCTTTTTACAATATTTATTTAATGGAGTACTCCTTAATCAGTAAGAAAAACTCAAGAAAAAAATAAACAAATGGGACAGACACAAACTTAAAAGCTCTGCACATAAAATCATGATAAAAAATTATTAAAGTAAAATCATGGTCACAGTCCTCCCGTTGTTCATCGATTTGCTCTAACGGGCCCAGTAATATTATGAGACTTGTTACTGTGTTTGGGCTGGAGCGATAGCACAGCGGTAGGGTGTCTGCCTTGCGTGCAGCCAAACTGACTGAGCCAGGTTCGATTCCTCTGCCCCTCTCAGAGAGCCTGGCAAGCTACCGAGAGTATTCAATATGCCAAATACAGTAACAAAAAGTCTCACAATGGAGACGTTACTGGGCCCGCTCAAGCAAATCAATGAACAATGGGAGGACAGCTCCTCCTCCTCCACACTTTTTACTGTGTTTGACATATTGAATACGTCATGGGTAGCTTGCCAGGCTTTGCCGTGCAGGCAAGATACTCTCGGTAGCTTGCCGGGCTCTCGAAGAGGGGTGGAGGAATCGAACTCGGGTTGGTCATGTTGGCTGCGTGTAAGGCAAATGCCCTACCCACTGTGATATCGCTCCAACCCTAAAATAAAATACATCTACCAAATGGAAGAAAAGATTTACAGACCATACATCTGAGGGCTGGAGCGATAGCACAGCCGGTAGGGCATTTGTCTTGCATATGGCTGAGTCCGATTCCTCTGTCTCTCTCAGAGAGCCCAGCAACTACTGAGAGTATCCTGCCCTCATGGCAGAGCTAGGCAATATGCCAAAAACAGTAACAAGTCTCACAATGGAGACATTAATGGTGCCGGCTCGAGCTAATCTATGAACAATGGGAGGACAGTGCTACAGTGCTACAGTGCTTTATCTGTCAAAAATAATATTAAAAAATAGATAAATAGCTCATAAAATGCAACAATAACAACAATAAATGACCTCCCTGCGGCCAGAGAGATAGTACAGCAGGTAAGTTCCTTTCTTTCAATGCAGCCAACCTGGGTTGGATCACCAGCATGCCATATGGTCCCCTGGGCACTGGGTTGGAATCTACCACAAGGGTATGTGGAGCGGAGGATAGGTAAGATAGAGAAAAGACAAGTATGACAATGATAGTTGGAAATGATCATTCTGGACAAGAACTGAGTGTTAAAAGTAGGTAAAGGAATATACATAACAACCTTGCAGTTTCTATACTGCAAACCACAATGCCCCAAAGGAGAGAAAAACAGAGACAGCGATAGAGACAGAGACAGAAACAGAAACAAAGAGATAGAGACAATGCTCAAATGGAGAGAGAGACAGGGACAGAGATAGACAGAAACAGAGTCAAAGAGACAGAGAAGTGCCTGTCATAGTGGCAGGCTGGGGACCGTGGCAGGGGGGATGGAAGGGAAGTGGGGACACTGGTGCAGGAAAATGTACACTGGTGTTGGAACACTGTATGACTGAACCCTAATCATGAACAGCTTTGTAAGGGTCTATCTCACAGGCATTCAAAAATAAAAAATTAAAAACTTTACACACATCACTGAAACCTAGTTCCTGTTCCATAGGACTTTTATGAATCTTCCAGAATAATATTAAATAAAAATGGAAAATTGCTTTATTGCGGCTTGTTTAGCGCTGAATTGTTAGCTTTCTTTCTTGAACTTTAAAAAAAGATTCAAGCATTAAGTAGTCTTGTGATTTATATCAAGTACGTTCCATAATACATCTCTACTATTCCTACCTATATGTAGCGCTGTCCACCCATTGTTCATCAATTTGCTCTAGCAGGCACCAGTAACACCTCCATCGTGAGACTTGTTATTACTGTTTTTGGCATACCAAATACACCACAGAGAATTTGCCAGGCTCTACCATGTGGGCAGGATACTCTAGGTAGCTTGCTGGGCTCTCCAAGAGGGATGGGGGAATTGAACCAGGGTCCTCTGTGTGCAAGGCAAATGCCCTACCTGCTGCACTATCACTTCATACATAAATAAAATCCATACATAAATGTCTACTTCCTACATTCATCTTATCTCTATCACGATATCATTGATACCTATACCTATCTAGCTCTCTCTTATCAAAAACAAAATAGCTTCATCTGTCTGGCTGATAGTGGAAGAAAGTACAAGTATTACATTTTACAATCTGATTCTTAAAAAAATTCCTAATAATACATTATCTAAAATTAAAGGTGAGTCACATGTGGTTTGCAATGGAGTCTATATTTAATCAAATATTCACCAGTTGTTAGATGATATAGTAAGTTTTTTAATATAAATCATTGTATTCGACCCGCAAATAACCTCTATGACTATTCTTCACATATTAAATTCTAAGAATGTGCAACCATGAGATCATAATGCCATTACACATATACTTTACTTATATTTATAACATTTGATTTTAATTTTAGTATATTACAAGAAATTTATATAAACATTCTATGTAAATAATCAGTTGGCTCATGGGAAAAAAAGAGGAAAACCTTCAGTTACCATTTAATAGAGTACATATAACAATATTTCATCTTCATCAAATACATCAGCAAACTGATATACATAACAATAAAAAGAAAGTCAAAGTCAAAACAAACACTGTTCTCGCGTTCATTGATTTGCTTGAGCGGGCTCAGTAATGTCTCCATTTTGAGACTTATTGTTACTGTGTTTGGCATACGAATATGACACGGGTAGCTTGCAAGGCTTTGCCCTGTGGGCGAGATACTCTCGGTAGCTTGCAGGGCTCTCCAAGAGGGTTGGAGGAATCGCACCTGGCTCAGCCGGGCTGGCTGTGCACAAGACAAATGCCCTACCACTGTGCTATCACTCCAGCCCAAAGTCAAAGTCACTCTCTGGAAAGGCTACCAAAGATGCTGTATACCTATCTGTAGTAAATAGGTGTTTTGACAGTTACTCATACTCGTTGACCAGGTAGAAGGTTGTCACATGAATAGTTCTCAAACATTATGAGTTCTTTGCATTTGGGAAAATACTGATTCAAATTCAAAATGAACTAAACTATGTCAATTTTCATCCTGTTTTTGCAAATTACAAGCTACTTAATTTGGGGGGATTTTACTTTATTCTATATTTTCTATTCCTTAAATGAAGGCTCCCAAAGACATTGTTTCTTTTTTTTATTTTTTCCTGAATCTTTATGTGAGGCTCAGTTTTGTTTGTTTGTTTGTTTGTATTGTTTTTTATTGAATCACTGAGAATAGTTACAATGATCAAACATCCATCCCCACCTTGATGATACCCCGAGTTGCCTCCCACAAATGTCTCCTCAAGCTCCCTGAATGGCTATGATCCCAGAGGCAAACAAACCAATCCTGGAACCCAGTGACTTCTGGCAGAAATCCCTCCAGACTTAATTACTAAAATATCAAAAGACATTATTTCTAAGAGCCCCATAACTCTAAAGATTTATGACAGATGTATTATATTAGATTGCCACACTTTTTAGTCATAATGGTTTGTGTGAAATTATGTAACTATGCTTTGCTATATTTAATAGCAAATATTTGATTTTCACTTAAACCTTGATGCTCTATTTATTCAACATTCAGTTCCATTAATCTGCTGAGGTTCCTTAAATTGTAGTTACATACATGATTGCTCTGCATTATTTTGCATGGTACAGTATTGAAATAGGAATAAATGGAACAATTTAAAACTCCAATCCTTCATCCATTCAATTGTGTGAAAAAGATTATAGCTGGCTCTGAGTTGAGTGTCTCAAACCTGACTTCAAGCATAAGAGACATAAAACAAAAACTAAAAACCTTCAACAAATACCCTTAACTTCAGTTCCTCTGTTTTATTGGTTTACCTTGAATATTTTGCTTGCTAATATGAGGATTTTTATTTTACTTACCTTCTCTTCTATATCTAGAGAGTCTTGTAGGATCTTCTTAACCATATTAAAAATTCTTATGTTTCACAAATTTCTGGAAAAGTGCCCTCATTCCTCTAAGCTACAGGCATCACTAAGCACATATTTCACCATATTCTGAAAACACACTGCCTTTATAATGTTACTCTTTCATATGTCTACTCTATTAAGTCATTTAAGGGAAACAGCTTGATGTTTTTATTGGTAATTATAAATATATATTTATTGGTAATTATATACTATGCTTTATATATAATTATATGCTTTAAGTACCTTGTATGTTATACAAAATATATTTTAGAATTGTACCAAATGTGACATAATGCATGAAAAGTATGCATAAGTATGTATCTATTATCTTACTAAAAGGAAATGATTTTCTAATTCTATTTGTGTGTGTTCTGATGGTATATCTGTAATGACAATTTAATAAAAATATAAACTATCCTCTACATAATTTTAAAGTACACAATCATATAATTTTGTGAAGAACCAACTTATTTCCAAAATTTAATGCAGCACTTCATGTTCTATGTTAAAAAATTGACATTTTTTTACTGGATCTTGAGCTGTATATTTGATTTCTTCATCCATAAAATCAAAGCCAAATTGTGTTCAAGTAGTCATCTAGTGAACAATTGTGTTCAAGAAGTCATTTAACTCACTTTGGTTATTACTCTTGTTTAACGGATAATTTCTAAAATAGATTTTTTTAGTCTTAACATTCTGCTGGGCCGGGGCAATAGCACAGCGGGTAGGGCATTTGCCTTGCATGTGGCCAACCCAGATTTGATTCCTCCACCCATCTTAGAGAGCCTGGTAAGCTACCAAGAATATTCTGCCTGCACAGCAAAGCCTGGCAAGCTTCGCGTGACATATTCGATATGCCAAAAACAGTAACAACAAGTCTCACAATGGAGATGTTACTGGTGCCCTCTCGAGCAAATCAATGAACAATGGGAGGAGAGTGCTACAGTGCTAACATTCTGCTGCTTTTGAAGTACTGCTAGTATTTTTGTGAGTAATGCTTAGAATTTGAATACTGCTGAGGAAGTCCCATCCCCAAAAAACAGTGATATCTGAAGACATAAACACAAAACCACTGACAATAACAGTAACAAAATCACTGTCACCCAGGAACTTGAGTGGTGTGTCCAGAAAGAGTACAAAGTGTGAAAAAAATATATAAGATGTCAAAAAGCAATGCAGCCCATAAAGCTCAAAAGTAAATAAATAAATAAATAAACAAACAAACAGGGTGAAATAGCAACAGGAAACAAGGATTCAGCAGTTGGCTTAGGATAAGGAGCAGTGACTACTTTGTAGCTTCAACTTCCTCCCCCTTTCAAACAGGAACGCATGTAGCTTCTTTCCAATGCATGCCCTAATATTATCTGTACACACACACACACACACACACACACACACACACACACACACACAAAGAGTAACTGTCATCAACTGAAAAAAAAAAACACATCTAATTTTTTTTCATTGATACTGATTTGAAAAAACGGGATTTAGGAAATGTGAGTTGATACAATAACAAGATGAGATTTGGAGAACCTTAAGAAATGGAGTAAATGTGTTTTAATGAAAGAAGATATGCAGGTCAATCATTGGAACTCAAAGTGCAGATTGTTACTAACAGCAGTTAGGAGGTGGTATTCATATCTTTCTTTGCTTAAGTGTTCATGTTGTAGGGCGGAAGAGATATTGCCATAAGTAGAGAGCTTCTCCTGCACACAGCTGACCCAAGTTTGGTACCCAGCAGCCCATATGATCCCCTGAGTGGGAAGACTGAAATAAGTTCTAAACGTTTCTGGGTGTAACGCCCCCTTACCTCCAAAATTAGAACACTGTATTCATGTTGTAGTTACATTTTTAACAAAAAATTATAATGATAATACGTCAAGGATTTTAATCCTAACTCTCATTTTCATTTCATTTCATCATCCTGTTATTCGTCGATTGCCTCGAGCAGGCCCCAGTAACGTCTCTTTCATCCTAGCCCTGAGATTATATTCAAGGCTCTTTAGGAGAATGAGACCCATCATTGTTATTGGTATTTGGCATATTTGGTACGCCCCGGGGAGTTTGCCAGACTCTGCCCTGTGGGCAGGCAACATTCCATAGCCTGCAAGTTTGTCCAAAATAGGAATGAGATAATAAGATGTCATAAAAAGATGTCCTGATAAGATGTCCCACGGCCGCATTTGCGGCCACGCAGTTCCTGGAGCTGAATTTTATAGTCTCTGAGTCTTGGCCCTTGATGGGATTACACGGTGCCAGTGGGCCAGGTGGTGGGTGTGACCCCCGCCTACTGGAATTTGGAGAATCTGGGTGGAAGATGCTCGACTCCAATCTGAGTAGGCTTGGAGATCTCGGCCCTGGAACCCGCGTAGCTTTGTCCCTCTGCCAGTACCTTCATGTGTGCGGAGAGTGGTCTCAGCATGGTGGTGGCTGGTCCTGGAGGTCTTCGGCTGCCGGAGCCCTGGTCGGGGCGGGGAGGAAAGCTCAACCTGCTCCCCTCTAAGGTGCCCGGACGAGGAACAGCCAGAAGCGGGGGCAGAAGACTGACTCTAAATCCTAACTCTAAAAGTCAGATTTACAAAGGGAATGAAATGATAGTTATTAACATGGATATACATACAGAAATATGTAAATTGAAATTGAAATTGACAAGTAGATTAGATACACACATATTGGTAGTGATAACTATGCAAGTTATCCAGAACTGAAGTAAAGCTTCAGAAAGAATACTTTGTTTTAAATTAGGTAAGCGCCTGGACAAGCTTAAATAAACTGATTGCCATAATTATATCTCATTTTGTCATTATTTCCAATGTACTTTTAAAAAGTACTTAGTATGAACTTGAAAAATTTCTAGGCTCCTTTTATAAGCAATTGTTTTTATTATATGGGCATTGCAGTATTCCTAGAAAACAAAATTCCTGAATGAATTAACATAATTCAAATTATATAAGTGGTCACATTCCTAAAGATAATTTTAAAACTAGACAATGAATGTGTTAAATGGTTTATGTTTTTTTAAAAAGCTATATTGTAACATGATTGTGTCTGTCCATATATCAGTCTGTCAGCATATTTATTAAACTCATATGAGCAGATGTTCTGGTGAGGAGATACAGCAATATGAGGAAATATTAGCGTCTGCTTATCTGGTAAACACAGAATGATGTCGTTTAAAAATATATTGTAAATGATTCAATTTTAAAGCTCTTTCCTTCAGTTATAATACCTCTTTCTGCATCTGATTTCCTTTGGGGAAATATAAATGATCCTGTGGTCATTTAATGACCGTATTCTCTGAGCCTCTGCCAAGTGTTGACAGGTGTCTCGTCTAAGAGCCAAGTCAAGTTGGCACACTCCTCCGATTTATTCCCTGGTCCAATCAGATAGCACTCAGACTAGCAAACACACAAAGGATGTTTGAGGCCCCTTCCATCGTGCATCCTTTGAGACTCTGCCTGACTCTTTTACCAAACTGCTTGTTGAATAATGAGCGGTGTACTCTACTGGTGAGAGTAACCACTACAAGGAGATATATCTTCATACTGGTCCGCAAATTCCTCCTGACACAGATATTAAATTAAAAAAATATAGAGAACTATAATGTATACCGTTGTGTCCTTGGTACAACCTGACTGGAATTACACTATATCATGTATATTTTAAAAGAGTGAATAAAAAATTGAAGCTATGTAATATATAAACAGTTGAATATTTTGACATCAAATACTAATTCTAAAAATTATTTATCATTTTAACCAAGGCTAAATTATTTCATGTATTTATCTCATTTATGAAAGAGTAATTACACTACTTATTTCATTACATTCATTTCAAAGACTAACCAACTAATGCTATAAAGTGTTTCGGGGAAATATAGCTTCAATGAATTTTTTTCATTGAAAAAAAATTGGGTGAGGGGCTGGAGTGATAGCACAGCAGATAGAGCGTTTGCCTTATACAAAGCCGATCTGGGTTCGATTCCCAGCATACCATATGGTCCCCCGAGTACCTCCAGGTGTGATTCCTGAGTGCAGAGCCAGATGTGATCCAAAAAGCAAAATAAATAAATTGTTTTAAACAAAGAAAAAAAATCGGTGGTGGCCCAGCCAGTAGTGATCAGTGCTTTATATTTGCTGTGTTCAGGAATCATTCCTGGAAGTGCTAAGGAGACCATATGTGGTGCTGTGGATTGACCTTGGGTTGGCTGTATGCAAGGAGCATTACCTATGCCCTGTACTATCTCCTCAGCTCCTCCATTTAAAAATTTAAGATTATAATATACGTAAGTAGTTTTAAAATATACCAACTTATACTTAATGCTGATGAAACGAAAAGATGGTGTCCTTATCTTTGATTGGAGTAGTAACATTTTAGATGTGATGAAATGGATAATGGAATAGCATAAATATAAGAACACACATGTATATATATATATATATACATATATATATATAAACTAAGTTATTGTCTTGCTACTTTCTTGGCTATCTGCCAGAGAATAAATATAATGGACTATAAAGCCTAGTGTGTGGTTGAATTATCTGCAATTTTTTATACAATAATTTTTTTTGTATATTACATGCTAAGAATTAAGTACCACCTTGGTTGAATTTGATTTAGAGAATGTGGTGTTATGGGAATAGGAGTTTTTAAAAAGTTTTTGAGTAAATACTTAGTTTGATCTGAATATGAATAATATGGAAACATTTGCTGAATTTGTTTACCCCACCTTAGTCCTGATTCATATTCTAGGCAGGTCTGAAGGATCTATAACAGTAATAAATTTGTATGCTATATTTGATAATTACCTAGTTTATATTTCTAATAAATACTCTGATGATCCTGTCTTTAATTACTCGAGTTCGCTACTGTCCCGTTCCTTGGTCAGTCATCAATTGCACTGCTTGTCAAATAAAAGAGCTCATAATTTAATGTTAATGAGAAAACCAATGGGCATATTTTGAAATAGATCATTTTAGAGGACTGGTTGCTTAAATTGATTTATTTCACCTTCCTTACATTCATGTTTTTGATTAATATTTAATGCAATGTATTATGACTTACTTTGTACGGTTAAGTGTTCATTTTTATTTTTGGTGAAATAGTTCTAACTAAAATGAATTTATAATTAAAAAGAATCATGTTGATGCCAGTGCACTTGGAGTGATGACATTAAAATTTAGAGGAGCTGGCAGTGAATTCGATTAGCTGGACTCACATTCTCATTTTATAGATCAGAAGGCAAGGAGGCTAAGACTCTCAAATGTTAATTGACCTTTACAAGGTCCCAGATCTCACTAATGACTTTCTAAGTTCTAGTAAACTGTTTGACTATAAAGCTAAAATTTTTCATGAAACTCTCAGATCTTTAACATACTCTGAATTTGTATATTATATTTATTGCTAGATTTCTATAAATATTTGGAAAGGAAATTAGCAGTGGTACAAAAAAAAGTTTTCTATGACTAAATCTATCATCAAAATCTACTGGAGTATTTAAATAACTATTAAGATCTGATCTCATACTTTTTAATGAATGAGGAACATAGGAACCTACTTTTCTCAGCATGAATATTGCAGCAAGAGTATTGTTGACTGATGACCACTGATGCTTAAGTAGTTTAACAATCTGAATATAATTTTCTCCTTTGGCCCATATTGAGTTAATTTTCTTCATTACAAACTGCATGGCAGAGATCTCTCAGTTTAGACTAGGCAAAAACAAATGCAGAGGCTGTTATGGAAGGTAAAAAGGAAGTCTATAAGGAATAGGTTAATATAATATTTCCTAGTGCCGAATTTTTTTAAAATAATAAATATGTGCTGAATTCTACTTGACCTTTTATTTAATGAGAAGGAAATCTTTGGGAAAAAAAAACCTAACAAAATCTAACAAGGTAAATATCACAGAAAGGGCATAGAACATATGCAAGAGGTTTTGTGTGAGTTCTATTTCATTGAATAATAGTGTTGTTTTAAAACTTTTTGTGCTTATAACGTAGTTCATAATATTTACCTTCATATCACTATTTTTAGTTAATAGGATTTACTTCATAGCCATTTAAGAAAAAAAATAACGAAAACAGTTTTTATAATCCTCTCCTACCTCCTTCTTCAATATTCCCTATTTACATTTGTATCAGGACCAGAAAAATAGTCCAGCAGTACTTGCCTTGCTTAGGGCCAAAGCAGGTCCCTGGCATCACATATGATCCTCTGAGCACCGCCAGAAGTGACCTCTAAGTTTAGAATCATCAGTATGGCCTGAGTATCTCCAGTTGTGCCCATCTCCACAAAAATTGTCCATAATGTAGACATAAAATATATTACAGTTCTGTGCAATAAAGCTGAACTAATTTTTCTTCTGGTGTTTGAGCCATACCTGACAGTGCTCAGGTTATTCCTAGGTACACTACTTGCAAGACAAGCACCCTTCCTGCTATACTAAAAACTGAAATCATTTCTAAAGAGAATGCCTAAGAAGTTTAAAAGCAATGTGGAAAAGAAAATATTAGAATCACAATACATAACTTATTTTCAAAGTTGGTGAGATAGTACAGTGGCCAGGATTTATGTTGCTGACTTGCGTTTGAGTCTCAGCACCCCATACAAGTTCTGCCAGAAATAATTTCTAAGTATAGGGACAGGAGTAAGTCCTGAGCACAGCTGGACATGACCCCCAAATCACATGCCACCCACATTAATTTAGGTTCATCATTGAAAATCAGCTTTTTCTGTAACGACAAGAGCTCCCAAGAATTGCTCAGAGGGAGCAGGTCCATTCTCAGTAGTGCTTGGTCCTACCATGCAAGATCTAATGATTCAAAGTTACATCTTTTTATGCTAATTAGTCCTGGAAGAGGGT
This sequence comes from Sorex fumeus, assembly GCF_029834395.1. Lineage (NCBI taxonomy): Eukaryota > Metazoa > Chordata > Mammalia > Eulipotyphla > Soricidae > Sorex > Sorex fumeus. The sequence goes on from NW_026606065.1 coordinate 58,169,077, forward strand.
CACATCAGTAAATTCTGGGACCAGGGGAGTGTAATGCTAGCAATCAAACTCAGGGCATAGTACATATGAGGCACTTGGTCAAGTCCTTGACTATCTCCTTCAGCCTTGTTCAACATCATGCTTTGGTGTTCATTTATGTATTAGGGTGTATTTACAACAGAATGTCCTTAGGACATAAAATGCTCTTTATTTCCATTTAGCATAGTCAGTTTTTCTTCCCCACAAAAATATCGCTGTTTTAGAGGTTGGGGCTCTGGTTGGGTCTAAAGTTGTGTATTATAGACTAGTCACATCTTCTGGGTCTTTCTTAGTAGACTAATTTTAGCCTCCCCCTACCCCTTTTTTTGTATTCTCTTTTAGTTTTTGGTTTTTGCTTTATTGACTGTTTATGGTGTCTGAGAACAGAAGTGTTTATCTAATGATTCCAATATTGTGTCAGAGATAAATTAGATGAATATAACATTAAAAATGATTATTCCATGGGGCAGTTCAAAATTAAATGAGGAGGGGTTCCGGAGAGATATTGCAGCAGGTAGGGGTGTTTATCTTGCACACAGATGATCCAGCTTTGATTCTTAGTACTTCATGTAGTTCACCAAGAATTTTCAGAAGTTATCAATAGGATAGAGTTAGGAGAAAGCCCTAGGCACAATTGTATGTGGCCCAAAGCCCTCCCCCACCAATTAAATGAGAAAATGATATTAATTCAATGCATTATCTCATAGGAAGATTTGATTAATATTATATATATAGAAGATTCTTTTTACATGCCATCCATTTTCATTCTAAATTGTAATGTGAAAAGTTCACCCCAGGAACTCGATTAATGTGGTTTATATTACTATTTGATTGATCATGCAATGAGATTTATCCAATTAACTATGTTCATAAAATTAAGTGGTGCGAAAACTAGAATGTGAGAATATTTAGATTGAAAACATGTTTTTCTTAAAAATATATTCCCGTATCTGAGTAATTAGAAGATAAAATGCACTGAATGAATATTATTTCATAAATTAAACACCAGGGGCCAAGTGAGATGGTTTACTGGGTAGGTGCTTGCCTTGCACAGAACCGAACTGGGTTCAATCTCCAGCACCCTATATGGGCCCCAAACACTGTCAAGAGTGATCCCTGAGCACAGAGCCAAGAGTAAACCCTGGGCACCGCCAGGTGTGACCACCAAACCAAATTATGCTTTTAAAAACTTGAAGAAAATATGCTTTTGAATAGGTCATTTTGCCTATATAATAGATAACAAACATTTTAGAGTTAGTATATAAAATTGTTGAGGTTTTAGTCTCATTTAAGTTAAGAATTTTTAGCAGGGACTGGAGCAATAGCACAGTGGGCAGGGTGTTTGCCTTGCACACGGCTGACCCGAGTTCAATTCCCAGCATCCCATATGGTCCTCCAACTACTACCTGGAGTTATTTCTGAGTGCATGAGCCAGGGTAATCCCCGTTAATAACCGGGTGTGACCCAAAAAGAAAAAAAAAAGAATTTTCAGAAGAATTATCATAGGCATACAAGAAATTAACATAGGCTACAATGTGCCATATCAACTAATAACTATAATTTCAACCCTTACAATGAAGAGGAGTGTTATTTTGTAGCATGCTTCATAAGTACTGTCCTTCGTGAAATAAGAAGAAAATAAAAGAAAAAATTTGTAGTTGTATAAAGCTTTGAAATAAACCTTTCTTACTACTAGGGAAGAATTTTCAACCCAAGGCCATAACAGAGAAAATATGTGGAGTTATGATTTCACAAACTTGTGCCTAATGTATATGTAGCTATAAAGAAGATTCTCCTGATTTTCATTTTTTTACCAGGGCTTTAACTTGGAATTTAATTATTAAACAAGGTATTTTTTATCATGTTCTATTTTTTATACTATGTATACCCTACAGTCTTATTGTTAAAGTACATAGCCTCATAATTTAACATTATTTCTGACATACAGTAGGTTCCTAGTAAAATTTTGCTAGACTTGTTTAAATATTGAAACAAGTAAACATATGTATAGAAAGAAGCAAATCTCTCTCTGCAAGAAGACACGATGACTAAATTAATAAATTTCCCTTACTTAACATTTGTAAAACATGCTCTAATTTTCTACTGCCTCTTGAGAACTCAAAGCTTGAGTGTAAACTCACAGAGCACACAGTTAAAAGCACAGCTGGTTAACCACAGGGCAAATTTTCAAACCCTCTTGTTGCTTGATTTAGTTTAGTTAATCACTGTTTATTTTGAATAATTATGCTATAGTCTGTAGTTAGAGAAAACATTTTTTGTCTGAGCAAATCAATATAAATATTTATCAATGTCTTTAGTTAATGCTTTAATTTCCCCCATATAATCACTATGGAATGCAAATTTTAGTTCACTAGTAATCCTATCAGGAGTTGACACATGCTTGTTCATCTTATTTATTTATTTATTGGCTTTACTTTAGTTTTGATGAAGCGATGAATGTTACTTGTAATCCTGGGACTTCTGACTACCATCTGTCTGATCCACCTGCTAAGTAAACTTCAACTGCTACTCAGATACTTGCTTATCACTGAGAAATGGCATGACTTCTAGTGTTAAAGCAAATCATAAAGTACTGTTTATAGGGGTAAGAGTTCATATAAAAATTAAGATTCTTGCCTTGGCAGTAGCTCACCCCAATTTCATCCCAGACATCCCAAGAGTGGAGCTGGCAGTAGTTCTGAAGCACCACTATCTGTGCCCCTCATCAGAAATCTACTTATAATAGGTTTAAAATGTTTTCTTATGCACAGCTTATCATCTCTTAATCATATATAGCACGGTAGCACTGTCGTCTGTTGTTCATTGATTTGCTCAAGTGGGTACCAGTAAGGTCTCCATTGTGAGACTTGTTGTTACTGTTTTTGGCATATCAAATATGCCACGAGGAGCTTGCCAGGCTCTGCCATGTGGGCAGGATATTCTTGGTAGCTTGCTGGGCTCTCCTAGAGGGATGGAGGAATCGAACCCAGATCGGCCACGTGCAAGGTAAACTCCCTACCTGCTGCGCTATGTTAAATCGAAAATATGTATATAAAATTTTAAACCTTTTTTCCTTAGTTTTTAAGTCACAACCATTTGTATGTAATGTGATTTTTATCTCTGTGCTCTAGAGACCACTCTAGATGTGCTTGGGGTCTTGAAAATGGGACTTCCCTATTGAGTGCATATGCTCAGAGTATTGTGCTTATCTCTCTGGTCCCACACCCCTCCCCCAGCACATTTATTTAAAGAATAAAATTTAAAAGACAATGTAATGTTTTCTCCAAACTTTCTTTTCTTAAAAGTCTTTTTAAAATCCAAGATAGTTAAGCTTTACTTATAAGAGCTAATAGACAATGCAATTAAATGATATATTAACTCTTCTGTTAATGATTGTGATGGAATAAAGAAAAAACATCTCAATATATCAATTTCCACTGTCAATCAGCTACTTTGAATGTCTTCACAGTCTATTTTTCTCTACTTATGATGGCTAATTGTTGAAGGAGGATTGGCTAGTATGTGATAGTCTAAAGAAATTTGACTTGAAACTGGAACTGGTAACATTACTTTCGTCATCTCCTATAATCAAAGTGTTTTTTTTTTTAAGTAACCCACTGATACTAAAATCCTGCAATATATCACCACCAAATGTCAATAACTTCAGTAATATCTTAAAATCAATTTACAGAGCCATCATTACAATAACAACTTTTCTGTAAACACAACGCAATCATTGGAAGATACGGAGAAATTTAAATATTAGGAAGTCTATATTGAAAAAGCACTTTTTTCTGATGGTTGATATTGTAGCCAATAGAAACATTAAAATATGAAGTTTTAATCATTGAATCATCACCTAAACACTTGGGAAAATCAACTCCATCTTTTAAAACTGAATTTATTCTTGCAAATACACTTTTCCTAATTGCAACTAACTTTTCATCATCATTTTTTCATTTCATCATCCTGTTATTCGTTGATTGCCTCGTGCAGGCCCCAGTAACGTCTCTTTCATCCTAGCCCTGAGATTATATTCAAGGCTCTTTAGGAGAATGAGACCCATAATTGTTACTGGTATTTGGCATATTTGGTACGCCACGGGGAGTTTGCCAGACTCTGTCCTGTGGGCAGGCTACATTTGATAGCCTGCAAGTTTGTCCAAAGTAGGAATGAGATAATAAGATGTCATAAAAAGATGTCCTGATAAGATGTCGCGCGGTTCTGGGAGCTGGATTTTATAGTCTCTGAGTCTTGGCAGCTGATGGGATTACATGGCGCCAGGGGGCCAGGTGGTGGGTGTGACCTCCGCCTACTGGAATTTGGAGGATCTGGGTGGAAGATGCTCGACTCCAATCCGAGTAGGCTTGGAGATCTCGGCCCTGGAACCCGCGTGGCTTTGTCCCTCTGCCAGTACCTTCATGAAGGTACTGCAAGTAACTAATAACTGTATAATGATTGCTCTAAAACAGTCATAAATGCTACCATGTAAATCTCTTTTTTCTTTCTCTTTTGGGTCATTTCTGGCTATGCACAGGATTTGCTCCTGGCTCTGCACTCAGGAATTACTTCTGGTGGTGCTCGGAGAATCATTTGAGGTTCTGGGAATAGAACCCGGGTTGGCCACATGCAAGGCAAACACCCTACCTGCTGTGCTATCACTCCAATTCCATGTAAATCTCTTAATCATAGAAATATATGGTGTTCTGATGGTGATAAGCCAGTTTTATGGTAAAAAGTCAATTTTAGACTTCCACTAATTTTTCAAATATTAAATAAGTCAATAAATTTCTTTAAATGGCACAAGTAGAGCAACAAAGAAAATAGCAATCAAACTTTATTTTCAATTGTTTTCATCAATTTTCTTCATCCTTTCATTTAATAATAAATTTATGTGAATTATTTTTAGAATAAAAAAACTAATATGGGAAGATACAAGTGGGTCTAGGAATTGAGAATAAAATGGTTGGAAAACTTGCTATAAGCTGATTTGTAATGTGTTTCAGAACACACACAAAAAAAGCAGGGGCAGCCTTTTTTTTTTTCTTTTTAGATCACACCCAGCAATGCACAGGGGGTTACTCCTGGCTCTGCACTCAGGAATTACTCTTGACGGTGCTCAGGGGACACATGGGATGCTGGGATGCTAGGAACCAAACCCAGATTGGCCGGGTACAAGGCAACCACCCTATACCCACTGTGTTATCGCTCTAGCCCCAGGGTCAGCAATTTAGATTTGTGTTGAACCAACTCTTTTTGAGAAAAAATATCAATTATTTTTTCTACATTATTTTTGTTAGACACATATACATATTTTTCCAGAAATCCTAAGATAATGCTATAAATTTGATAGTTTAGTAGTTAGAATTTTAATAGATGGACATGAAAATGAAGAACCATAAATTGTATTCAAAATAGCCGTACTTTGGAAACAGTATAAGAGAATGGGCACTTTTCAGAATGTAATATATTTGACATTAAAATAGGAAATTGAGCACTTTGGGGTGTGAATTAAACCCCTGCTACCCTTAAATTCCTCACCAAATAAATTGCTTAAAATTGAGTTCATACTTCTTTTCTTTCTTTTGAAAAATTTGGTTTTTTGCAGTTAGGCCGCATGGAGCAGTGCTCAGAGGTTACTCCTGGTTTTGCATTCAGGGATCAATCCTGGCACAGCTTGGGTGACCATGTGTGGTTTCAGGGATCAAACCCTGATACGTCACATGCAAGGCAAGTGCCTTACCAATATATTATGTTTGAATACTTTCTTTCAAACATCATTTAGCTACATTCAAATCACAGTCAATTTTATCTATGGTGATGAAACTTAACTTAGATTTGTCCAATCTTTGGGGAATTAACTAAAAAAAAAGTGAGTTCTCCTACATGAGGGCAATAAAATGTTAAAATGAAATAATAGTTTCACATAGAAATGGATTAACGTTGGGCAAATTGAACCTTTGACACATATTCTTTTTGTCCGATGAAAATTATACCTCAAATTTGAGCAAAATAAATTAAAAAGAGGCTGGAGAGATGATTCAGGGGTTCTGGTGAGTACTTTGCATGAGCCCGTTCTGTATTCTACCAAGCAGGATATGACCTTTGAGTCTCATCTATGTAGCTCTGAAGATACCTAAGAACTACTAGGAAGACCTGATTTCAACAGCACAGAGCCTAAGCTATACTCCATCCTTCTGAGCCAAGCACTGAACTGCCAACATTACTGGACAAGGGTCACCCCCAGAAGTGATCACCTGGACATTTCCTGAAAGGACACTCCTCGAAAATGGGCAAATTATATTAAGTAAATAATAAAGGAGCCTAAAAACCTGAAAACTCCAGATAGCCATTTCAAGGAGACTGTATTTAGAAGACAGTTTCATTCACCCTGAATCAAGGTTGCCTGGAAATCTGTTATGTACCAACAATGGCAGATGACCAAGTTCGAGAATTCATTGTATTTCTCATTTATTCAAAATATGTTAATTTTGCTAGACACTATGGTAGGCTTTGTAATTAAAATTGTAGGTGTAAAATTCAGTGAAAATCAGAACTGGAGAGCTTTTGTCGTACTTTTACCTTGCATATGACTGACCCAGTTTTGATTCCTGAAACCCCGTATGGTCCTCTGGGCCACACCAAGAGTGATTCCTGAGCACAAAGCTGGGAGTAAGCCCTGAGCATCACCATGTGGCCCACACAAATAAATAAATTAATTTAATGAAGTGAAAAAATTACAACCATAAAATATGAAACATCAGAATCTGGCAAAATCCCGGTAAGGCTGAAAAGTAAAATAAATTAATGTGAAAGAGCATTTCAACTGTGGTGGGACTATACAAAATTTAAAAGGCCGAGTACCACTTCCTGAAGAAAAACTTATGACACCTTAATATGTGTAACATTAACTACTATGACCTTCATATATGTTTAAATACTCACCTTTGAATATTAAAATTAAGAATGTTAAATTGTAGTAAAGGTGGACTTCTCATCCACCTTAACTTTCACAAGTCTTTCTTAATGTGAATACCCAAGCACTTTTTTTTTTTAAATTTCCATATTTATATCTATAGCAATAAACACATTTAATAAAACATGACCATAGCTTTTTGCAGATATGGTGCTTCCAACAGATAACAGACATGGGGGCAAGTATTGCCTTATTACTTTATTATACAAAGTACCTAGCTTTTTCTACCAAAACAGCACTAACCATTAAGATAAACATAGTTACTTTGCCTGAACTCTCATTAAATATTATCATATATAATGATATCATTTAAATCATTCTGATCTGATTATTATAAATAACGAGCAGAATATTTGAACTGTCATTTTAACTCATACCCTCGTACTACAAGCCTGAAAATGCTGTGATTAAATTCTTGAAATGATGTATGATTTTCCTTTATATTCTTGTTAGTGATTCTATCTATAGTGATTTTCCGGGAAATAAAAGCAGAATTTAGTAAATATTTAATACTAAAATATAAAAAAGTCTTTTGTCTCTCAAAGACACTCAGTCACAGCAGTTCTTTTAAAAGAAACCATCAGGGTTGGTCCTGCATGCTTAGCATTTTAGTAAGAGTTTGGAATTAAAGTGAAATAAAACTGACTTGTCCTCATGGCAAATGTAATTGTCATTAAGTTAGGTCAGGAGAGAGACCACTTCAGCTGGGGCACCAAGCCCCCTACTGCTTATTGTGCACAGAAACTTCAGGCCCCCGCTGTGAGAGATGTGCCTCAAAAAAGTGGTCCCTGAGTCCCTTCATAAACTATCAATAGTAGCCTACTTTCTCTAATACTGCTGGGGCTGATGGCCCCAAGTTAAATAAGAAGAAATATAACAGTGCCAAGATGCACTTTCTTGATAGAGGGCCTTTACAGATTCCCATGTCTGAAGACCTGGGTTTGATTTTTCATACTCTATCTACAAATCAGTTAAAAAACAAAACAAAACATAATAGGTATAGTGAGAATTTGTAGAAAGAAGCAACCGTGTTGGTATTGAGAAAACAAAATAAAAAGCTTTACAGAGGAGATAAAGCTACGAGACTCAAAGCAATCCGATTTTATTTATTTTTTAATTTTACCACAAAATTGCTTTTTTAAATCTTTTATAATTTTGTTTATTGAATCACCAGAGAATGGTTACAAAGCTTTTGAGTTTAAGTCTCAGTCATACAATGAAACAACCAGACCTTCACCAGTGCCCATTCTCTACCACCAAAAACCCCAGTATACCCCCATCCCATACCCTCCCCCTACCTGTGGGGTAGATGATTTCCACATTACTCTCAATCTACTTTGATTGCATTCAATATTTTGACACCAGACCCACCATTATTATTTGGAATTTTATCCCAACACTCAGATCTGCTGAAAAGGCAACAGTAGACAATTTGTTTTCTATTGCTGCTTATGAAAAACATATGATGTTTCGCAGTTGCAGTAGTGGCTGCGCGATTTTGAAATTCCGAAATTTTAACAATTAAATCTGGAGGGATTTCTGCCAAAACCTGCCAGGTTCCGAGATTTGTTCCTGAGTCTCTGGGATCATGGCTGTTAAGCAGCTTGATCAGGAGTCAGAGAGGCCATTTGTGGGCTGTGACTTGGGGTCTTGTCGGGGTGGTTAGGAAAGGGTCGGCTCCATCCCTGTCCCCGTGAGGCCCCGCATGTCTCCTCACTGCCTAAAGCAATACAATTTTAAAAGGATCAGAGATTCACGGAAAAGAGAGAAAATAGTACCCAAAAAGGCATGCATTGAAAAATTAACTTATTTGTCTTTTATTAAAAACTGTTTTTTGTAAAGCTAAGATGTAATTCAATTACACAGTTATGAATCAGGTAGGAATTGTTGAAATTGTTGACAATATCTTAGTTCACTGAGACATCCAAAAAAAATTTTTTAAATGAAATAAAGTGGGGTCAGTGGTAGAATTTGCTTTGCATGTGACAGATCCTTGAAGATATCTGTGGTTCTCTAAGCCCAGCTAGAAGTAATCCCTTAGTGCAGAGCCAGAAGCAAGCCCTGAGCACAGCCAGGTGTGGCCTAGAAACTCAAATAGATAAAAACATACCATAAACCAAAAAGTGGGACATTACAATACGATAGGCATGCAGAGATGAAAATCATATTTTTAATTAAATTATACTTAATTTAGCTCTGTTTTGTGTCTTTACTCTTTAGTGGGGAACTCTTTTATTTTTAATAAATTGGAATGAAATGAATAAAAGATTATTTTATTTTAGATAGTTTATCTTGTAATAACCATTCATTAAGTCTTCAGCATACAAAGCATGTGCCCCAGCTCTTTAATCATCCTTTTTTGTTTTTGATATATTGTTTGATATTTTATTTTAGTAAATATTGCCACATAAAAGTATTCAAAATAAATTAAAGTATAATAAATATTAAAACACATCACAATATGTCAAGGACTTTTACCATTTTTATCAAAAACATTTTTTTACATTTAAACTTAAAATGTAAATGGCGCCGTGTAATCCCATCAGCGGCCAAGACTCAGAGACTATAAAATCCAGATCCCGGACGAGAACAGTGCAGTCTTCTGCCCCGCGCCTGGGTGTTCCTTCCCGGGGCCCCTTGGAGGGGAGCGGGTTGAGCTTTCCTCCCCGCCCCGACCAGGGCTCCGGCAGCCGAAGACCTCCAGGACCAGCCACCACCATGCTGAGACCACTCTCCGCACACATGAAGGTACTGGCAGAGGGACAAAGCCACGTGGGTTCCGGGGCCGAGACCTCCAAGCCTACTCGAATTGGAGTCGAGCATCTTCCACCCAGATCCTCCAAATTCCAGTAGGCGGGGGTCACACCCACCACCTGGCCCCCTGGCGCCGTGTAATCCCATCAGCGGCCAAGACTCAGAGACTATAAAATCCAGATCCCGGAACCGCGCGGCGGCGCGGTTATTAGAACTTTTTTTATGACATCTTATTGTCTCATTCCTACTTTGGACAAACTTGCAGGCTATCGAATGTAGTCTGCCCACAGGGCAGAGTCTGGCAAACTCCCCGTGGCGTACCAAATATGCCAAATACCAGTAACAATGATGAGTCTCATTCTCCTAAATAGCCTTGAATATAATCTCAGGGCTAGGATGAAAGAGACGTTACTGGGGCCTGCTCGAGGCAATCGACGAATAACAGGATGATGAAATGAAATGAATGAAATAAACTTAAAAATTTTCAAACATGGCAAAACCTCAGGTTAATATGTTTCTACATTAAGAAGATAATGTACTCATTATTTTGTATTGTTTATTCATTTAATTATTTAATTAAAATAATTATTTAATAGTTATTTATTTAGCCGCCATCACACAAGTAGCATCTTTATAATATGGCTACTCCTTTAACACTGTGAAAAATACTGGACATGTGAGAAAAACAAGCATTTAACCGTTCTTCAGAATTATGTCTTATCTGTACCACTGGTACCCAAAGTAAAAGCTTATTGTTCATTTTTTTTATACTTAGAGGGATAAGTATGGCTGCAAAAAAGTGATGTTAACTATACTACATTAGCAGGAGTGATAACTCATATATCATTATAGCTCCATTAACTTTAAATTCCACCGTTGACTAGGCAAACACATTTCTGTGCACAAGACTTTTTTTCAATATACTTGGAATTTGGATTCTTGTATGAACTAAGTTGAAATATACTGCTTTATATGGATGTTAAGAAAGCAGAAATAGTAAGAAAGGTAAGTGCCATGAATAGCACAAATAAATGTTACATAATAATAAATTTTAAAATATGCAAAAACAGGACTATTGCGCTTTTACAGATGCAATTGTACTGCACACAGCACATCCTTATTTCATCCTAGCAACACATATGATTTCCCATGCACTTTTAGGAGTGATTCGTGACCACAGAGATAAGAGGAACCCCTGAGTGCCGCTGTGTGTACACCAAAAATAAAGAAATAAATATTTTTGAAAGTGTCATACTAGTTTCTACAAGTGAAAATAACTTTTGATGAAATAATGAATAAATAACTTTATTTCCACGGCAAGGACAACGTCTGGCCATGCTTAGGGTTTTTTCCTGCCTTTACATTCAGGTATCACTTCTGCAGTGAGGTAGTGCGCACACATGGGGTGCAGGGGATTGAGTTTTCCAGCCACATCATAAGGCAGAGCCCTACCTACTATATTTTGTCTCTGACCCCTTTAATTACATTTTTATGTTAGGGCTTTTCCTTTCCTTTTTCTAAATTTTGTTTTATCATAGTAAAAAGGCTGGAGAACAGCAGTTTTTATTTTGTGTCCCGCAAAAGCACGTGCAGATTCCCGTAGCAATTTATCAGCATCTCTGACAAAATAGTAAAACAATTTTTTCAGATACTCTTAATTTCAAGCAAGGACAGATGACACGACAAGTTATAGGGAAGTTCCAAAAATCATTTCTTCAGATACACAATTATTTAATTATGTCTTCCATTGCCTACATTCAGTCAATTGATGTGTAACTCTGTTCCTCCTACAAATAACGCCAATTTCTTCATTCAACTGAGATGTGTGGATTGATGCATGTTTGCATAAACACTTGCCTTTTTATTGAGAATATTCATGATGTCTTTCAAGCGAGTATCAAGCATCTATTGCTTTTCCCAAAATAAATAAATAGCAATGGCTAAGGATGCTGCACAGAAATATCTTTAGAATGACACAAAATTTTTCCATCATCAAAACTAAAACACAGGGGCCAGAGTGAGAGTACAGCAGGCAAGGCTCTTGTCTTGCATGGTTAACTCGGGTTTGATTCTGCCAGGAGCTCAGAGCCAGGAGTAAAACTGAGCACCTCAGGGTGTGGTCTCCAAACGGAATGATCATGGTCATGGTCATGGTCACGGTCCTCCCGTTGTTCATCGATTTGCTCGAGCGGGCCCAGTAATGTCTCCATCATGAGATTTGTTGTTACTGTGTTTGGCATATCGAATACATCACGGGTAGCTTGCCAGGCTCTGCCGTGCAGGCAAGATACTCTCGGTAGCTTGCCCGGCTCTCCAAGAGGGGCAGAGAAATCGAACTTGGGTCGGCCATGTTGGCTGCTTGTAAGGCAAACACCCTATCGCTGTGCTATCACTCCATCCCCAAACTGAACAAAGACAACAATTTAAAAATCCCGTGTAGGACAGGTAGAGGGCAATATCTATGATGGAGGGAAGCATTCAACCTGGGTGGTCAAGTGTTATGTGTGAAATCTTATGAGAAACAGTACTGTAAACTATGGTGAAAAAAATAAATCATGTTCATATATGATGGGTCTTTCATAAGCAGACTAATTTATGGGTGGAAGAGAAATGGGCTGTGTGAGGGACATTGATGGAGGGAACCGGACACTTCTGGAGGGTTTGTGTTGAAACTTTGTACGTTTGAAACCAAGTATGAATGCTTTTGTAATTTCATGGTGATTAATTTTTAAAAAAAAATCAAAATTAAAACTGTGTTGAAGAAAATTATCTATAAAGTATCCAACTCTTGGGACTGGAGAGATAGTATAGCAGGTAAGGCATTTGCCTTGCACGTGGCCTACCCGGGTACGATTCCCAGCATCCCATAGAGTCCCCTAAGCACCACCAGAAGTAACTCCTGAGTGCAGAGCCAGGAGTAACCCCTGTGCATCGCCAGGTGTGAACCAAAAAGCAAATAAATAAATAAATAAATAAAAGTATCCAGCTCTTTGTCATTTATTTTTATTTTTATGAAGATAAAATTTAGGTTGTAATTAAGTGATTATAAGTTTTGGGTTTTTAGGAAATTAACCAGAGTGTGGGTAACTATATTCAAGTGTGTGCTGTTAAATCTCTACAATAATGTAGTTATGTAACATTAAGAATGACTTTCAGACTCTCACAGTTTACCTGAGAAAGTTTTTTAATTATTGTTTTTCATGCCATTTCTACTCCATGCCCCACAAAATTAGTTTTGTAGGAATCTGTGACCTAGACACATTTGCTATCTTTCCCAGTTATATATGTTTGTATTTCAACCACTATTATGATTCATTGTTATCCTACTGACTTTTTTATAATAGCCAATTTTAGTTTTTATTCTTACTTTATTGCTGGGCTGGAGCGATAGCACAGTGGGTAGGGCGTTTGCCTTGCACGCAGCCAACATGGCCGGCCCGAGTTCGATTCCTCTGCCCCTCTCAGAAAGCCCGGCAAGCTACCGAGAGTATTCGATATGCCAGACACAGTAACAACAAAGTCTCCAATGGAGACGTTACTGGGCCCGCTTGAGCAAATCGATGATCAACGGGAGGGCCTTTACTTTACTTCTTACTTTATTGTATGATGTCAGAGAAAGACTTAACTTTTTGCTAAAGCTGGCTAAGAAAACTTTTAGATCTGGTTTCCAAAGAATAATAATCACTGCAAGGAAACTAGTTAATGCGTATAAAAATGCTTTCAAAATGCTGACATTTGACACAGATGTTGATAATGATAATACATTGAAAACTATGAAAAAATGACAATTATGGCTAAACGTTAATATTTACCAAGTCATCATTTATCTTTGTGATCAAAAATTGTATTTGCATAATTTGCATAGGGTATAATCTAGAGAAGAGGAATTCAAATTATCATAATTAAAGTCAGTAATTAAAATAATTAGTAATTCAAGTCACTATAGCATGTGGCCTTCTTGATTTCTTAGACTTTTAGTAATGATACCTAACAAGTCCCAGTAATGACATATAACAAGTTATCATTTTCACATAGGGGATTTCTAAAATATATCATATTTCTATTTTTATACTCTCCATAAAGAAAAGAATAAGAGTAAAAAGGGAAAAATAGGAAAGTTTCTGTTCAACTCACTTATTTTAGCTGAACATATCAGAATTTCAACCTTTGTTTTAATATTTTATCATCTTAAGCCTTATAAAACTTTTACTCACAAAATAAAAGTTTAATACAGAGGCAGATTCTGGCATCTGAAGAAAAAATTTATGGAAAGGTCTCTTAAGATAGAAAAAAAGCTCTGGAATAATGTATGAATATTTCATGAAACACAAGTTAGTTTCAACCAAAAGGCTTCCTTCTGATAACAGAGAACACTATAAGTGACTTTTAAACTCTGAGTGGGTGATAGTTCTAGAATGATAAAGTTAAAAATTTGTTTTCTTTCATCACATGTCAGTTTAAATGATAAATTAAAGGTAGCAATTATTAAGGCACAGTGAAAGTTAAAAAAGTAATATTTATAGCCTAAATTCTGCATTTCACATTCTTAGAATAATATTTATTATATTCAAAATAAATTACCTCTTAGTCTAGCTTTTGTCTTTTTTTTCTCTCCCATTTTAATTTGTTTTGAATTTGTTATGCTTTAGAGTTTTAACTTTCATACAAATATTTTCAGCAGTCAGAAAGCAAAATTATATGCATGTTCAAAGTAATCCTACATAGCAGTAGTATTTAACAATAAAAATAATATATTTGTATTTCAAAATCATGTTATGAGGAAAACAAATTTATCTTGGCCTCATTTTATTTACATGCGAACTGGAGATAGATGTATATTTCTTTCATACATTTATCTTGTAATAAAAGTAAAGAGGGTTAATGTACTATTTATAAAATCAATGTAAAAGATTAAATTTCTGTGTAAATAAAACATTGCCAGGGTATAGAAAGTAGTCATACGTAATAAATTATATTTAATTATGATAATTACATTGCTTTCATTTATTATATTTATACTGCTTACATTATTGATAGAGATGATTGTGCTCTTCAACAGATGGTGGGAATGCAAGTGAATTAGCCACAATTAATTTCTGTGCTGATTTAGGGATACATTAATATTTTATTAGTAATTCTGATCAAGGTTAAATGATCGCTAGAACTCTTGAATGTGAAAATCACTGCTCAGATTTTTTTTCAAATTCAGAGGTTTTTAAAAGAAAAATATATTATTTTGTCAAGAAATAATAATGTATATTCACTTTATATTTAGTGGCAGAGAGAAATAAAAGAATTGCTTCAGAGGTGGGATTTGCTTTTCATTTAGCAGGTAGGTCTCTGCTATATATTCTTATAAACTTAATCACATTTCCAATGCTACAAAAGTAATATTTTAGTGAGAGATGTCGCTTATCAGGGAAAGTTTATAACTTGCGCGTGTGATACCTAGGTTTGATCCTTAGCACTGAAAAAAAAAATCACATAAAAAGTTGTGGCCTAAGTTTCTTTTCTCCGTAAAAATGCAACTATCAGGCTAAGTTTCCACATGTTTTTATTTTATTAAGTCTAAGATGTTTTGTTTTGGGAAAAAAAAAATCAGTGTTGCAAATATTTCAGACAACGGATTACTTTGTATTTTGCTCTAGTTCATTAAGTCAAAACTGTGTTTTCTATTAGGACAGTGAAGTTTAAAGGTCCCTAGGAAACTAAACATGTTATTAACTACACTATTAGTGATCTCCTACGCAAAAATATCTCCCATTCAAGGGGACCACAAATGAATCTTGTGCAAATGAGGGGCCACAACATGAAGCAAGTGGGGGAACGAATGCCCAACCAATCCCAGTCTTTGTTTATTGATAGACAGGGTTATGGAAACAGAGTTTCAAGAGGACCAGCAGAGAGAAAAGATCTGAGTGAGAAACACTATTTTATACAATGAAAGTTGAGAACAATCTAGAATTTCTGCTTTCTTATTGGGTGTGTACCACTATGAAAATGGGTTGTGGTGTGAATGAACCTGAAAACAAGTCTATAATTAGAATCCCTCACTCTACCAATGGAATCTTAATGTGTTATTTTATGTTTGGAGAGAATTGCTCTCCCTTTATAAGCTGAGGAAAATACCTTTATTTTCCAGAAGTTTAAATCTAATAATTAATGCAAAGTTCCACCTCATTGTCCTCACTTTGGTCTTTCTAGTTTCCCCCTATTTGTCTCATCCTCAAGTCCCCAGAGAAAAACATGAGAAACATTTGCACTTCTTTTCAGTTTTCATCTGTTTAGGATGTTCAGTTTCTCTGGTTTCTTGATCAAAGTAAATATGCTTTTAATAACAAAGAAGTTACCCACCCATAGAAGAAATGTAACCTTATATACACTCTTCACCTTTGAGACAAAGAACAGCAAAGTAACACACAGTAAAACAACTAGAAAATGAATTCCTAAAGAAACAAGTTGAAAAATTGTCAGTTTTATTGAAATAGATAATTTTCAGATTTAAACTTTAGATTTGAATAAAATATTGACAACGTTGGTTCAGGAATATCTCTCTGCTTATCTGAAATCCAAGCACTAGATCCTGTTCTTATGAAGAAATAGAGAAAAATATTTAAGTTTCAAATATTAAGTCTTAAATATTTAAATCTTAAATATTTCTTAAATAACAAGAAATAACCACCCATTCTAAAATGAGAGAAGTATAGTGAAACATTTGGTTTGGCAAAAAAGGAATCTGTTATGGTTATGTCCATCATTATTTAATATATTTCCTTTAAAATAGATTAATATTTATATAAATTCAAGAAAGCATCAAATATATAATATACATAGACTGCTCAACCTCAGAAATGCAAAGGGTATTTCTTACATTGCATTTTGGTTTTTCTTCTTTATTTTTTAATGGAGTTCAATTAAAAATGACTCTGTTTTGAAATACAGTAGGTAAATTTATTCTTAGAATGTGTTTAGTAAATGGTTAGATTAACATTTGCAGTTGAGAAATTTCACTAACAGAAATAATGATTTAAAAATCATTTGATTGGGCTAGGTAAAATGAGTATGTAAAGGAGAATTACTAGATTGTTTCATTCTTATTTGCATTACAAATAATGAAAGAAAATAAACTGGTAAAATATAAGAATAATAAGAATAATTCCTAGTCCTGGTAAAATCTATGGCAAGTATCATGGGGAAAAGAAGGGAAGAAGTTTGAAGGAATAAGTAAAGGAAAATTTGAAGGGTGGGAAGGAGTGAAACCTTGATAATGGTGATGCCATTACATACATACAGATATCCTGAAATTCCAAGGGCTGGAGATGGTAGAGCAGAGAGAGCATTTGCTTTGTAGCACAGCCGACTTGAATTCTATCTGCAGAGACTGATGTAGTCCCCTGAGATCAGTAGAAGTAAGTTGTTACTACAACTGAGAGTGGTACAAAAACAAACAAAAACCCCTGAAATTCCCAAGATTGTAAACCAACAGTGAATCAGTAAAAATCAAAATAAATAAATAATAAAGATAAAATGTCACTGTCACTGTACTGTCCTGCCGTTGTTCATCAATTTGCTCATAAAAATTAAATTTTCTTTGATTTATTTTTATTCTCTCTCAGATTCTTTTGTCCATGGTAATATATTTTTATTTTTACTGAAGTAACAATCATATGTAACATTATATTAGATTCAATTTTAATATTGATATAAACTAAATTATGAATACTATCAAAGTTACATTTTATCTACATCTAAAAATGAATCTCCTTTTTATGTTTCACCACTCCCATCTTTCTTCTGCCCTCTGGTTACTATCAAACAATTTTATGAATCTAATATTGTGTGTGTAGGTGTGTGTGTATCCACATTTAGTTTTATTGTAACAAAACAGCTTTTACACTTTTAAGTTATGAAACTGGCCACCTCTTCTTTCCAGTGAAACAAAGAAAAATTTTTCAAAATAAACAGGTTCAATTGCTGAACTTAATTTTTTTTTAAAGTAAGTCAGTATTTGCCTTAGGTGAGTACCTAAGATAAAGAACTTTTGACTTTTAAATAATGGGCATGACTCAGCTCTGTATCCTTTGAATTATGTATTGATTTGTTTATGTGTAATAGCTCAAACAGTATTCTTTGCTGTGTGTATAAAGATCATTAAAATTACTTTTACTGTGCTTAACACCCATGAGACTTGAATGCTTCTGTTTTTCTTTTTTTAATGTTAACACTATTTGCTCACATAATAATAAATGACAGTTACCCTACCCAAGTTTACTCTCTGATTTATAATCAAAACTGGGATATTGTCTTCCATTCATGGAGCAAAATTCCTGGTACTTATCTCAGCTATTCCTGAAGGCCAGCCACACGTTCTAGGTGAAAAGGAAGCTCAGATAGAGAAGAGAGCACCAAATGAAGGGTGTTGTGAGGACCCTCACAACAGGGTGGGAGAGCATGTTAAAAGTAGTCTATAGACCAAACATGATTGCCACTCAATGCCTCTCTTGCAAAACACAGTACCCAAAAGAAGAGAGAGAGAACAAGGGGGAATACCCTGCCACAGAGGCAGGATGGGACGGGGGGGATGGGGTGTTGGGGGGAAATGCTGGAACCCGTGGTGATGGATGACGGGCACTGGTGAAGGGATGGTTACTTGATCATTGTATAACTGAAACCCAAGCACAAAATTTGTAAGCCTATAACTCTACCTCATGGTGTTTCACTAATAAAAAAAAAAAAATCCTAGCAATAAAACACACAAAAGTATGAAGTGAAAAAAAAAAACTGGGAATATTGTTCAGGCATCTAGTTGAGTTCCATAACTTTTGTATCCTGGCAATTTAAAAACTGATCCTTTTTGTGCCTATATCATTATAGGCACAGAAACATAATATAATTCTTTCTAATATTAAAGGTAAAAAAATCATAACTTATATTAATACTAAAATACAATTCCAGGTTAATAATTAAGCAAAAGCTTGAAATGTTTCCAAATAGTAAAAACTCATTTAAAGTTAGTTAAGTTATTTAAGCTAAGTTAGTTTAAGTTAAGCAAGCTCATTTAAGTTAGTTCTAGAAAAGAACTTAATTTTTTCTACATGCAAATACAAGAAAAACATATTTATATGTATGAAAATATAAATTTTAAAAGTAAAATAGTACAGTTAGTACCCCAGCAATCACCTTGTTAATAGGCAATTTTTATAAAATATTTTAAATATTTAAGAATAGATAAAAGCAGATAGATAAAAATATTTTTTCTCTTTTTTTGACTAAATTTGTAGATTTTTAAATAATTTTATTCAACAAGAACTCTTGAGTGCCAACTATTTTACAACTTCTATTAAAAAATAAAACAAGCTATTGAGAGAGGAACTTGCCAAAGCAAGGGTGTTACTCTAGACAGAGAGATAATTCAATCTAGGCGATTCCATCTGAGAATCTAAATACAATGAGGAATAGCAGAGTCAATATCTGAGATAACTGTGTTGAAGGATAAAGGGAATAAATAAAATACCATCAGGCTGGAGCATGCGCAGCAACTTCTAAAATCACAGTTACCAAAGGACAAATGAAGACTATGTCAAGGTTAAAAGTAGGAATTATATGTGGGAAAAAAATCTGGTAGCCAAAGGCTTTTTATAGCTAATGGAAAGTAATTTCAATTTATGTTTTAGCAAAATGTGAGGTTGTTAGGCAGAAAAATGACAGAAACTTATTTATATTGTTTTATTTTTAAAAAAATAATTGCTGGTGCTATAAAGACAAGACTATAACTAAGGCTAAACTCTGCAGAAAATATATTAATTAGGGTGATATGGGAGAGCCCAAAGGGATGGAATGCTTGTTTTGTTCATAGGAGGACCAAATAACGTTCCCACAAAAAGTGATGCTCCAAGCACACCAGGAGCAACCTTCAATTAATTAGCTAGAAGTATCCACCAAACATCACTAGGTGTGGCTCCAACACCCAAAACAATGCAAGCTAAGAATCAATTAGCAAAATGCAGGCAAAAAAGTCATGTATCAGTGTAGATATGCTATCACACTCTTTACGCCTTTTTTTTTTTTTGCTTTTTTTGGGTCACACCCGGCAATGTGCAAGGGTTACTCCTGGCTCTGCACTCAGGAGTTATTCCTGGCAGTGCTCAGGGGACCATATGGGATGCTGGGAATCAAACCCGGGTCAGCAATGTGCAAGGCAAACGCCCTACCCACTGCGCTATCTCTTCAGTCCTCTTTACACTTTTTTAAAAGTAGGATCAGACTTCTGTTTCTGAGAAGAGAGAGGAAATAGATTCTTTCCTATCCATCTGGATAAGTAAGAAATAAAATATCCAAATTTTAAGAAGTAAATAAAATGATAATAGCCTTTATAAAAAGTATGATGTACATTAATTAACATCTAAATTTTAAAAAAAATGAACTTGAAATTGTTATGAATCTAATTATAAAGAACTTAAGACATACAGGTAATGAAAAAAGTTCTAAGTTGCAATTTGAAATTAATAAAGAAGAAATAAGGGAGTGATAGAAATATTATAGAAATAAATAGGCATAATAAAATATACCATTTTAGACAACAAATTACCAGTATTATAAATGAAAAGATACATAAATAACAGTGCTCTTCTATGGCAGTAGCAAAGGCAGAGAATCTAAATGCAAAAAAATATGCACAATAGATTTGCAATACTTATACTAACTTTTCAACTACAATTGAAGTAACAATACCATCAATAAAGAATTATACAGTATTAAAAATTAATGGATATATAGATATATAGATGGTAAAAAATGAGTGGCTATTAGATTAAATTATAAGCATGAGTATTATCTTCCAAATGCAAAGTGCTTTGAGGTTCTCGGAATTATTGAACACAGTTATATTCATTATTAGAACCTTTATATTTTGAGACATTAATAATAGCTGTTTATTATATAACTGTTATATAATGGCATATAAAGCTTAATGCTCATTAATCTTTTTGACATGTGTTCAGTTTTTTAAAAGTCTATAGAAAAGTTTCATTTATTATTTATTTATTTATTTATTTATATATTATTTGGGCAGGGTAAGTGATACACCTGTCTGTGCTCAGTGCTTACTCTTTGATCTTCAGTCAGGGACTCAAGGGACAATATGGGCTAGTAGGAAACAAATCCAGATTGGGTTTGTAAACTCTACTTGTTGTTCTATCTTTGATCAAAAAAATAGAAATATTCTAATTAAAGCATTAGAATCATCTATTCCATTAGCATTATTCCTTATAAAGTTTCACATCATGTCTATAAAGTCCTCACCACCTCTAGACAAAATAAAGCTTGAGAATCAATTTTGACACTCTCTTCACAAAGTCAGACTCAAATTTGACAAATGACCCAAATTTTCTAAATCGTCCACCTGTTTTAATATGATGTGCAACTCTCCCTCAGTCTAAATTCTTCTTAAGTATAATTTCTGGCAAGCGAATAACACTTCTGTTAGTGTATAACAAGATTGATTTTACTCATTGCATTATAGGTAAAAGTGCTTTTCATTTTTTCATACATTATTTCATCTTAAAATAGCTAATAAATATTATTTAATTTAGTCAATATTTTAGTAAGTAAGGGCTGGAGTGATAGCACAGCGGTAGGGCATTTGCCTTGTGCACAACCAGCCCGGCTGAGCCAGGTTCGATTCCTCCGCCCCTCTCAGAGAGCCCAGCAAGCTACCGAGAGTATCTCCCCCGCATGGAAAAGCCTGGCAAGCTACCCGTGTCATATTCATATGCTAAACACAGTAACAATAAGTCTCAAAATGGAGATGTTACTGGGCCCACTCGAGCAAATCGATGAACAACGGGAGGACAGTATTTGTTTAGTAATAAGAAGAATTCCTATTTTTTCTATCAGAATAAAATATATTAGTATTAGTCATTATACTTTTTATTTGATTGAGTGCATAATGGATTTTATGAAGGACAAATTTCTTTATTTATTTCTCTAACTTCATTATAATATTTGCTTTAGAATATACATATGAAAAGAGATAGACACTCTTTTGGACTAACAGTAATCTGATTAACTTCTAAGGTCAATTGAAGAAGTAAAATATTTTACCTTATTTCATATTTTATAAAGCTGTTTAATGAAATTCAGATATACTTTTGAGTCTCATATACACAGCAAAACCTACATGCTGGGGCCAGAATGATAGTACAGCCTGCAGGACGTTTACCTTGTCCTCAGCTGACCCGAGTTCAACCAACCAGCATCCCATATAGTCCCCCAAGCACTTCCATGAATAATTTCTGAGTGCAGAACCAGGAGTAAACCCTCAACATCGCTGGATATAACTGAAAAGGCAAAAAACAAACAAACAAACAAAAAACCATATATGCCTTTGTTCTGTTTTTCTGCTAAAGATAACAAAAAAATTTTAACTGTATATTTTTTCAAATAATCATATCGATTTATTGAAAAGGAAAACATGCAGTTATAGGCATTTTCTTTTCGGCAATCAGATTTTTCATGTATATAGTAAAGGAACATAGTGCATCTAATACATGAAAGTTGGTGCCACAGCTAGATGCATGGCTGCCACACTTCTTGTATCATATTCGGTTGCCACTTTCCTCTTTGTTCATTCCCTACTGCCTGGGAAGTAGCACACTATCACCTTCCCAGTGTTACCATTATACTTTTGTTGAAGTATGCTCAAAACTTCAAATATTAATAGCTGTACTGTTATGCTTTACAATCCATGGTTGAGAAACTATTAAAATCCCATGTCAGTTTCTTACAACTACAAATAAATGAGAAAACTTTTTAAAGATAAATCATTTTAAGTTTGTTAATCTTCCTTAGAACAAAAATATATTTTATATCACAGACACACGCAGGTTATGTACACAGATTAAAGAATTTGGACAAATGAGTATACTTATGAGACCATTATCCTAATCAAGATACAGATTATTTCTATCCTCCAGAGATAGATCAGGAGGTGAATGCTGGATGTCATTTCTCATTTCGGTAGAAGGAAAAACAGAAGAAATTAGACAGTATTTCATGACAATAAACCATTGACCTTGAATTACTAAACTGATATTACCTAACAAAGGGTGGGAAATATGGGGGAACGGGGTTGTTGGAGGGAATTGGTGGACAGAAACTAACACGAGGACAGTGGTGGAGAGGAAATTGGTGGAGAAATGAACTGATTTTACATTAGTACCATAAACATTAACACTGTTTTAAATTTGTTGCTTAAGTTTAATAAGAGTATTAGTATTAAAAACTCTAATGGTATGAATAAAATTACAGACTGAGAGTGATTATTAAGTGTAGAAGTATAAAAGGAAATTTTTTACTCTTTTATGCTCTGGCAAGGAAACTTTTTCTCATTCCTGCTCCTGATCCCTTACAAGCAGTGATGCATCGAAATGCAGTTGCCATGACAACCATTCCACAAACTTACGGCAACCTATGTCATACTAACTGCTGAGTCCCTGCTCAGAAGACAGATGGAGATCCTAGGTTAATATCCTTTGTTTTTCCTACCTCTTTTTATATAAATAATCTAGGTTTACATAGACAAGAAATCAAATTTTGAAAATCAAGTCTTATGGTAGATTACTTTTTATATTCAGCATTCTCAATCTCTTGCAAAAGATTTTGTAGTAAAGTGTTTGATCCAATATTCAAGTTATCAACAATAAGTCATTTAGAATGCATGCATATTCATTAAATGGAACAGCACTGTAGAATTATGCCTGATTAAAATTAATAATACATAAGTTTTAGAATTTTTTTAAATAAGACTGCATATATTATCATAGTGCTTGAGGTTATTCTCTATACTTAACAGAAGCAGGACTGTTTATTTTATTTATTTATTTTTGGCCTTTATTGTAGGGAAATACTATGTCTCATAAAAAATATCATAGAATATACCTCTGAGTATAATAAGAAAACAATGAGCTTGAGGATTTCCCATTTATTCTGTGCTGGTATTTAGTGCCTAGACTACTTTCTAGGAAATTCTTATTAATGCCTCAAGTCACTCCAACATTACGATATAACAGAGTAATACAGAAAATACTATGAATTGAACTCTCTTGCATTCCTTTCTTTTGAAACCATTTTGTTGAGATACCAAGATTTGCAATACTTTTAATTTTGTTTTGTGCATGTATCATTCCTGTACTATGCCTATCACCAAAAGCCTGCTTCGCTCCACCAGAGTCCATAGGCAAAATTTTCAAACATTTATTACTTAGAGAATGGTAAATTTATCTGCATATATTATCCATGTTTTTAAGCTTAGAGTAACAATTTTTAATTTCATAAATCTTTATACCGATTATACTTTATTCTACCAAAACTTCTCTTACTCTTACTTCAGTCCAGTACTTTATAACAATAGCAAACTATAGTAAAGTTAAGTCCATGCATACCGCTAGAAATATAAGATACATAGTTTGATGCTTGCAATAAATTTTAAAGTTTAAATACGCATATTTAATGCACAATGTGATCCTGAAGATCACATTGTTGAAATTGATTTGCTCCTGCCTGTATATAATATAGTAGAGGTATGAACAACATTCAAACCCAGATCTTTTATGATCTCAATTTTTTAATTTTTCTCCTCTACTTTATATTTGTTTGAAACCCTGATAAACATTTATTTTTTATTGTTTAACTAGTATTTTTCTTCAAAATGTTTCTCTGGCTATGTCCCATTAACCCATTCTAGTTAGAGAGAGGGAAATATTTATATTTTTCATTATAGAGCCTACTATAGATATAGTATGCTATTAACCTAACACAACATAGGGAATTAATGATTACAATAAATTACTTTTTAGAGCTTTGAAAAAATGTAGTTGGTGGTTAGACATGCTGCAACTCAGTACATCTAGTCTATATCTACCACTGGATCTTCACTCATTGTCCATAATCAATTTTCATGATGTGTAGAGAACTTCAGTTTGTCTGTGAATTTTACTTAAAATTATTATTGACATCTCACTTTTTAAAATATGTCTTAAACTATAAATAAGGGGGGAGAAAAAATGAGTCCTTCCATCTTGGAGATTTCATATCATATAAAATTGACTTTACTTTTTATGTTTATGCCATCACAACAGTGCTCATGAGCTACTGTTAGTTGTGGGCTCAGATTACTCCTGGAATTGCTCAGGGAACTATGAAATAATGGGCAATAACAGAAATTTCTAGTGTTTCCAGCCTTCTGAGTTATGTTTCCAGGCTATAAATAATTTGTCCCTAGAAATTTTAAGTAAATATCTCCCAAATCTAGGTTTCTTCAATAATTATTAGATCTGTTGAGTTCACTCTCTTGTATTATGTTCATGTCAGCTTTGTGTCCTCAGATACTTGGCTCCGAACTGGAAGAGCAACACCTATCTAACAGGTGGTGTACCATTGGTACCTTCTATCGATAATGTGATGTCTCAGAGTTGGTAAAGAAACCTAGATGGCACCAGCAGTGCTTATTAAACCTCTTTATAGAACTGTCATGCTTCCATTCCTGTCTTCATTTTGTTGACCAAAAACATTACTGAATAAACCCAATGTCTATAATTTCAGGAATGAATTGAAAGAGATAGTTCAGTGGATAAGGTACCAGCTTTGTTAGCAGCTGACCATGGTGAAATGACTGGCACTATATCACTGCATAACAACTGATACTCAAGACTGACTCCTAAGCACTGCCAGATATATCATTCCCCCTTCAACTGGTGGTGGGGGGTGGGTAATTATTTAAGTGTCAATTTTTACCTTAGTTTCAGATATAAAGTGTAGAGTCAATGCTTGGCAATATTTTATAATAGCTTGCTTTGTTTCAATTTTGGGGAAAGAGCTATTTGTATCTATTTCGTCTGCACATGACACATATCCTGGCATTCTCAGTCAAACACTAAGATATTCTTTTATTAAGATAGTGTCAGGTTCAAAACCCCTGATCTAGATATAGTCTCAACATCCATTCAAAACAAGTTGTTATCTTCATGCACCCATTTTACACACACACCCATTACATACTCAACAGAGTACTAAAATTGAGCCAAACATAATTAGCTTCAAATGATTTTTCTAAAATGGATCTTTTTAACTGGAAAGTGTGTGGTTGATTCATAGCAGTACTGATTAAAAAAATCCTAAAAATTCTGTCAATCTATTATGACAAGTACCTCCTGGCTACTCATGTAATCTTCCTTAATTAGGCACACTATAATTCCTAATAAGGATGTTACTCTGTAACTAACTATTCTTGACTTTGCTAGAACAATCTTTCTTTTATCCTTTTATCTTTATGGCTCACCTTACCTGAGTAAAATATTTTGACAGCATCCAGAATGTAACAATTGAACACTCTGGATCATTTTGCATTTTGAAAATTCGAAGTCACGTTTAATGCAGTTTTTACTCTTTTTTAAAATTTACAATTCAATCAGCTCTATGGGCTTATGATCACACCACTATTTTCAAAAATGATCTACCTCCTTATGTAAACTCAGTCATGAGTAATTGGATAATATCAGTCCTCCATGTACTTCAATCTGTTCCTTTTCATTGAATTGAATCATTTTATCTGACTAAAAGGATTCATTCGGGTTATTAATCCAATTCAAATTCTTAACAATGTATTATGAATGAAAATATATCTGAATTTTATCTTCGACTAGTAAAAGTGGTTGAATTTCTAATCCCTTTTAATGTTGGAATTTGGGTTTTTTTCCTTCCTCCTTCACTGCTTCAAATAGGAAAATTCATTTTCCTGACTTCCACACCCTGTAGTAACAACTAATTCAATTAGTTAGTGACATTTTTCCTAGGAATTCCTTTGGCAATAGTCATAGCATCATGAGTTATAAGTGCTACCCTCAACTAGTCTAGGAGAAGAAGGTTTACCATTTCAACTGTTTCACTGCTATTACTGACAATAGTATACTTGTTAAATTTTCTAAAACAGATTCATAACTTCTTGCCACCTGGTCTCAAAGTCATTCCCAAATATTTCAGGTTTTTATTTTTAATGGTTGTTACTTAACATGCTGTCACTGTCACTGTCCATCCATTGTTCATCGATTCTTTTGAGCAGACCCAGTGACATTGTGAGACTTGTTACTGTGTTTGACATATCGAATACGGCACAGGTAGCTTGCCAAACTTTTCCGTGCAGCCAAGATACTCTTGATAGCTTACCGGGCTCTCCAAGAGGGGCAGAGCAATCAAACTCGGGTTGACTGACCTGGCCGCATGCAAGGCAAACGCCCTATCCACTGTGTTATCGGGGCTGGAGCAATAACACAGCAGGTGTGCATTTACCTTGCGTGCAGCTCACATGGCCAACCCAAGTTCGATTCCTCTGCCCCTCTCGGAAAGCCAGGCAAGCTACAAGAGTATTTCGCCCACACAGCAAAGTTTGACAAGCTACCTATGACGCATGGCACAACAACATGCAATCATTCTGTATTGCATACTTTAAAACTGCCACCTATTGGAGGAAAATTTGAGAGGACATTTGACAGGACCAGTCCTGTCATACTAGGATCACAGTATTGCATTTTGATAGTTCCCGCCCTCCCACCCACCTTTTGCTATATGAAATTCAATTACTTCAAACTGCTACAATAACTTTTGTTTGTATTCATATCTTGTCTTGGTTGTGAGACTACAAAGATCGATCCTGAAGTGAAGTGGACTTTTGGGGCACCACCATAAAGAAAGGAAAAGAGCAACCTCTAATTTGAACTGGACATAAAAGAGACTTATGCTATCACTCTCCTGACTTACGTTGTTCATTTATGTATTTATTTTTGCCATTTGCTTGTTTTGCACCAAAATGATCCCTGTAAATTTTTCCCTTCTTAATTTGTCTATTTTTCAATATCAATATTTGGAAATTTGAAGGTTATAAATCAGAAATAATGCTATTTTTGTACTTTTTAGTGGTATTACTTTAAAAAAAATAAAATGATTACAGTAGACTTTTAAAATGTGAAAATACATACATAGTTACATGGTCCTCTTATTGCAGATGGAGGGTTCTTTGGGTTAGTTATGTAAAATAGTAGAAGAGAGACAGCAATGTCTAGAAAACATTCTACAGCTTGCCTATCTCCCTAGCCTACCTTGATCACTTGGGAAGTGTCTGGGGTAATCTAGGTCTAATGAGTCTGCATGAGCTTAGCATGATACTTTCCATGTTGTGCCACTTGTATGTAAATTTCATGACTTCATCTTTTCTAACAGCTACATAGTACTCCATTGTGTAGATGTACCAAAGTTTCTTTAACCAGTCATCTGTTCTTGGGCATTCAGGTTTCTTCCAGTTTCTGGCTATTGTAAAGAGTGCTGCAATGAACAAACGAGTGCAGATGTCACTTCGACTATACATTTTTGCCTCTCTGGGATATATTCCCAGGAGTGGTATTGCTGGGTCAAATGGGAGCTCAATTTCTAATTTTTTGAGAATCGTCCATACTGTTTTCCAGAAGGGCTGAACCAGTCGACATTCCCACCAACAGTGAAGGAGTGTCCTTTTCTCGCCACATCCACGCCAGCATCGGTTGCTTTTGTTCTTTTGAATGTGGGCCAGTCTCTGAGGTGTGAGATGGTATCTCATTGTGGTTTTGATCTGCATCTCCCTGATGATTAATGATGTAGAGCATTTACTCATGTGCTTTTTTGCCATTCGGATTTCTTCTTTGAGAAAGTTTCTGTTCATTTCATTGCCCCATTTTTTGATGGGGTTGGATGTTTTCTTCTTGTGGAGTTTAACCAGTATTTTGTATATCCTGGATATCAACCCCTTGTCAGATGTGTATTCGGCAAATATCCTTTCTCATTCTGTAGACTGTCTTTGTATTTTGGTCACTGTTTCTTTGGAGGTTCAGAAGCTTCTTGGTTTAAGATAGCCCCATTTATCTATCTCTGTTTTCACTTGCTCGGCCAGTGGCGTGGCATCTTTGAAGATACCATTAGCTTCAATGTCATGGAGGGTTTTGCCAACTTTGTCTTCAATGTACCTTATGGTTTCCGGTCTGATGTTGAGGTCTTTAATCCATTTTGATCTTACTTTTGTACATGGTGTTAGGCAGAATTCTGAGCCAATTCTTTTTTGCATGTAGCTGTCCAATTTTGCCAGCACAATTTGTTAAAGAGGATTTCCTTAACTCCACTTCACATTTCTTGCATCTTTATTAAAGATTAGATGATCATATGATTGAGGGGAGATGTCAGTGTATTCAACCCTGTTCCACTGGTCTGCAGCTCTGCCTTTGTTCCAGTACCATACTGTTTTAATTATTACTGCTTTGTAGTAGAGTTTGAAGTTAGGGCAGTTGATTCCTCCCATTTTCTTTTTCCCAAGAATTGCTTTAGCTGTTCGTGGGGGCTTATTGTTCCATATGAATTTCAGGAGTGTAAGCTCTGAACACCTCCAGGTGTGGCCCCCCAATATAACAACTAAAATAATAGCAGTAGTAAAGTTTTGTAGAATTCTGGACTTCAAATAATTGTGTCTAAATAAAATTCATACAAGTATATTAAGTATATCTCACAGAGGGGCCATAGTTACTTCTTAATTTTATCTATACATATAATTACTATAAGATAAAGAGATATTTGTGATTCATTACTGTTTAATTTTCTATGAGCAAATTCTTTGGTGCTATCAAATATGCCTTGGTGTAAATTGTTTATTTATGGCTGAACATATTATATTTTAACAAAGTTCCTCTTCAGATATCAAACAATGCAGTCAAAGGGATATCCTCTTCACCTTTAACTTTAGTGTGTATCTGCAGTGAACACAGCATTTTGCATGACCTCAAGAGGAAGGTCGATTAAAGGAGAGAAGGCATGCTCTGTCTTTTCAAAACTTTTAGAACATTTCACCTGACTCAGTTCTCTGGGGATTGTTGATTTATTTGTTCTCTTTAGAGTTTCTATGGACAATGTTCTGCCTCTGTACCTCTGTTATTTTAGCAGACTGGGCAGACTATGACTAGGTTGGAGATGATTCTAAAATTTATAGATGAACAACAATGTATGCTTTCAGAAATGCTTTTAAATTTGAAAAAAAATAGTTTGTGAAAGTTGCATATTGAAAAAATAATTTCTTGAGCCAGAGTGATAGTACAGCAAGTACGGTGCTTGTCTAGCATGTGGCCAACCAGTTTCAATCCCTGGCATCCCATATGGTCCCCAAATACTACCAGAAGTAATTCCTGAGTGCAGAGACAGGTGTAAACCCTGGTGTGTCCCCCCCAAAAAAAACTACCAAAAACTTAAATTCTATTCTAAAGAAATGGTTTGTGTTCAATTTACTCTCAGCATACATACGTATATATAGAAGTTGGGTATGTAGATTAGGATAGAAAATCCTTAGGATACATTATCATCACTCTACAATGTGAATTACTTAAATATCCATACATGTTTTTGTCCTGATAATCTGCTTAATAGTAAAGGCACAACTAAGGAAAGAAATATTTAGAGCCTCACAATAAAGAATATACTAGAAATCTTAAGAATAACTGATGTATAATCTGAGTTTCTCCATTGATTATTGGTTGTAAATTTACATAGCAATCATGGAAATAAGATAGCACAGTGTTATGATCTGTGCTTTGAATAAATAAATAATTACCTTGACCCATCTTACTCCAGCATACCCACACAAATAATACTTTAAATTATTTTAATTGCTCTTGAAAGATCTTAATTTTTATTGTATAAAATTTTGTGCAAGTTTGAGAGAACTAATAAGAATGGCTTTCCAGTAGTTTATGAGAAAAACAATTTTGAATATCAAAAATACAGATGATTTGGAGTTACCTGATTTGACTATATTCCTAAAGGGTTACATAAGGTTAAGTGCATTTAACCCATGTGCTACATAAGAAATAAAATATTTTCATCCTGGGACTATCATGAGACTTATAAATAAAATATCTAAATAAACTGGCATATATTAGAAAGTTGTAAAGTTTTAGCTTCCTGTGATTAATTTTTAAGCCAAAGTTTATTTACATTTAGAAGCATAAGCAGGTTCTGAAGAATTTAAAAGCCCTGGGCTATATTTAAGAAAATCTATTTGTTTGTCATCAACTTTTATAAGTACCCTCCTAAATTAAATCCACATAAGGATGCATCTCTCTTATGCAAATTCTCCTTTTCAAATCCCTTTTACAAAGACAATTCTTCTAACATTATGAAAGGAATAGAAGAAAGGAAGAGCAAGAAAGAAATAACTAAAGAAAAGAAGAAAAATCTGTTTTTGTAATCAGAACCTTCAATGAACAAACTCTTGGACAGGGAATAAAGAGAAAATTCTTGAATATATCAGTACTTAGTTAAAAACCTCAGAAAACAAGTAAAAGAGTAAGTCTGGGGCTGGAGCAATAGCACAGCGGGTAGGGCGTTTGCCTTGCACGCAGCCAACATGGCCAACACAGGTTCGAATCCCAGCACCCCATATGTTTGGTCCTCTGAGCACCACCAGGAGCAATTCCTGAGTGCATGAGCCAGGATTAACCCCTGAGCATCGCCGGGTGTGACCCAAAAAGAAAAAAAATGAGTAAGTCTGTAAGAACAATTACAAGAGCACTCTACTTCATTTGATGAAAAACTTATGGCAAAGTTTAATACTGAAGCTTCTTGCACATCATACTCTAAAGCGAATTATGGAATGCACTGTTTTTGAAAATTAATATTAGACAGCAAGTTCTCAAATCCAAGTCTGTCACAGTCTGTAGGCAGAGTCTTTTAGATTAGAAGTTCACTGATCAGTTCTCTGGTAGCTAAGAGGGAATGTGGTGTTGGTCTGTTCATAGGATTAAACTTTCACCAGACTTTGTGAAGTTAAAAATCTGTTGTTAAACTATTTAGAGGCTATGGTCTGGTAATCACCTCGAAATAGATTATCAAATTTAGTAGGGACAATATAATATGTTGTGACAGCTAACTGGTATAAGGTATCATCTGTATTTGCCAAAAGTGTTATACATTTTTACCTTTACTTCTATTTGTTGGCAATATGACAGGTAGAGGAGTTAGATACAACTATAAGAAGGCAATAAAATCAAGTCATATTGTAAGATTTCCTAGGGAGAATTGTGCTGGATGCTTCAATAAAGTGAATGTCATGGGAGAAGTAAGAAAGGGAAGTTTGCAGATTTCCAGGTGGCTCCAGGATTAAGGTATTAAGACAGATATGAAAATATGTCAAGTTAATTATATTATAAACATAAAAGTAATAACAGACCCAGATATATCTAACAAATAGAGTCAGGGAATAAGAATACAAACCAAAATGATGCTATAATTTTTTTCCGTAATCTTCTAGATGATAAAGTGGCATTAAGTTTATGATATAGAGTGATTTTTCTGTTGTTGTTGCTGTTATTTTTTTTGGGGGGGTGTTCAGCTGGCAATGCTCAAGGGTAACTTCTAGTTCTGTATTCAGAAATTACTCCTGGTAGTGCTTTGGGAGACAGTATGGAACTCCAGGAATCAAACTCAGGTCAGTACATCAGCTACATGCAAAGGAAGTGGCCTACCTGCTGTACTATGGCTCAAGCCCAAGTTTATGTTAGAGAATGTCTTGATCTTAAGAATGTTATGATAATAAATACTGAAGTAAGGTGTTCTATTGCATACAATCTGCTACCAAGTGTTTTAGGACATAGACAGTGTTTGTATTTCTATTGCTTGCTGGAGAGATCTATAAACACATGTGTGTGGGGAACTACAGAACAGTAACATAGGTAACCAAGTGTTAACTAGTGATGATATGCACTGCACTGTAGCATTGTCCTCTCCTTGCTCATTGATTTGCTTGAGCAGGCTCCAGTAACGTCTCCATTGTGAGACTTGTTGTTACTCTTTTGGCATATCGAATACACCACAGAGAAATCGCCAGGCTAGTGATGAAATGATATGAGTATATTATTTTTGAATTTTAAGTAAGCATGAATACTGTCCTCCCGCTGTTCATCAATTTGCTCGAGCAGACTCAGTACCATCTCCATTTGAGACTTGTTGTTACTGTGTTTGGCATATTGAATATGTCATGGGTAGCTTGCCAGGCTTTACCATGTGGGAGAGATACTCTTTCTCGGTAGCTTGCTGGGCTCTCCAAGAAGGGCAGAGGAATCGAACCCAGCTCGGCTGGGCTGGCTGCGCACAAGGCAAACACCCTACCACTGTGCCAGCCTTGCCTTGTGCGCTGCCAGCCCAGCCGAGCCGAGTTTGATTCCTCTGCCCCCTCTCAGAGAGCCCGGCAAGATCCCAGCAAGCTACCGAGAATATCTCACCTGCACTACAAAATCTGGCAGGTTACTCGTGATGTATTTAATATGCCAAACACAGTAACAACAAGTCTCAAAATGGCGACATTACTGGGCCTGCTCAAACAAATCTATGAACAATGGGAGGACAGTGTTTTTGTTTGAGTAAGTATAATACATTTGAACATTTGCTGGAAATGTTGTATTTAAGCTACAGAAATATCTTAGAGAAAAGAAATAAAACTTTCTCAACACTAAAGGTAATGAACAAAGGTGTATGACTGCAAAGCAATGAAAAACAGATATATACATGAACCAGGTAGAGGGACACAGCTCTATTATCCATATGAAAACTATAATAAAAAATTCCATATAAATATAACATGATATAGTTATGGGCTTTAAGACTTAATTTTACTCATGAGTTAAATGGTTCTTGAGATGTCAATACACTTAAAATCTGCCAGATTGCTGGCTTTATAAACTATGCATCAAGGAAAGCATGAAATTAAGGCATAAAAGGGCTTAAGCTTTAACATATGCTTGAGAACAACTTCACATCTGTCCATTTCAGATGGCTGTATATTAAATAACTAGCTCTGTGTTTTCTGAAATTCATCTAACCTCACTATTTAGTCACAAATTTGCATACATAAAATAATGAGAATTTTTGCATATGTTCTTTACTAGTATTGGACCTTAAAAACCATGTAAATACTAAGTTTTGGACGCATCTAAATAACAACTGATATTTTAATTCCTCATTATGTCAGTGGTCTTCAGATACTGGTCACAATCAGTTTGGTCCACAAATGTAGAAAGATTCAAATCCAGTGTTTTATTTCAGTAGTTGTAAGTGCTTATCTATGGATAATAGGAAGACAATGCCAGTCCTCAGGTATAAAAGGTTGAAGAATGTTGCATTTGTGAGATTTACACAATATGTCTGTTTTCTTTGTGAGATTTACATAATATGACTGTTTTCTTTATACATCTACAGAGAAACTATTTTTCCTTATTTTATCATTATGTAGAATGCAATAATAATAGGATATTTATATGATCTGTGTAGCAAGCTTTGTTTTCTGCAGAGTACATAGAAAGAAGTTACAAAGAAACACAGAGAAATGGGAGCACTGTGATGGGAGCAACCCAATATACCTAAACTACTCGAAGCTATGCAGGAAGGACAAAACAGTGTTATCATACAACAAACCTAGGTGTAAAATGTAAAACTATGCAATCCCGAGAAAAAAAAAGTCAGAAAAAAATCTAGGTAATCTTTGGTTTTTTGATTACATTTTAGATAAAGCACCAAAGGAAGTAAGAATTATTAAGTTATACTTCTTAAAGAAGGAATTTTCATTCCTCCAGAGACACTGTAAGATATAAAAATAAACAAGCCACAGTTTGAAAAACATATTTGCTAATGAGATATCTTATAAATTACCCTTCTACAATATATACAACACACTATTTAATTTCAATAATACAAAAATATATAGAGCATTTGAAACATAAAAGAATGCCAATGACCTTAACAAATATAATAGCTCAAACAAGATAGTGAGCAAATAAGTATTTGAAAATATACTTTGTACCATATGTCAGCAGGGAAATGTAAATTAAAACAACATTGAGTTTCCACTACAAACCTCTTAGAAAGACGATGATCTAAAATGCTGACAATACAAAGTGATTCAGAATATAATAGCCACACTAACTGATTTATTGTTGATAGGAATGCAAAATTATGTAGGTACTCTGGAAAACCATTTGGCAACTGTACATTTTAATTGCAAAATTATACACGTCTTGCTATATAATGAGAACTGTGTTTCCTGTATTTGCACAAAGGAGTTCAGAATATATGTCTACTGAAAATCATCCTAATTACGGATGTTTATAGAACCTAAAGAAATGTTTCCTAAAATTTAAACACAAGTGAAATATCTTTTGTGGATGGTAGTCACTAGAAGGTGTTTTGGATAAGTTTTGGTAGATGCAGACAATGTCATACAATTTGGTACTTATAAGAAATGTTCTATCTATGGAAGACATCAAAGTTTAATGCATATTAATTAGTGAGATAAGACAGTTTTAACAGATATATAATAGCTGTGACTTCAAATACATGACATTCTGAAAATTCAAAATTGTTGAAAGACAAAATATATGAGTTGAGAAAGAACACATAGAGCACAAGAGAATTTTAAATGGGACAAATTTCAGTTTTTTAGTACAAAGATGGATCACGATCACAATCACGACCATTCTGTTATTCGTTGATTGCCTCGAGCAGGCCCCAGTAATGTCTCCTTCGTCCTAGCCCTGAGATTTTTTTTAAAAGTGCCATATTCAAGGTTCTTTCAGGGTTAGGAGAATGAGACCCATCATTGTTACTGGTATTTGGCATATTGGGGAGTTTGCCAGACTCTGCCGTGTTGACAGGTTACATTTGGTAGCCAGCCAGTTTGTCCAAAGTAGGAATGGGATGATAAGCTGTCGTGCAGCCGCAAATGCGGCCGTGCACTTCCGGGAGCTGAGTGTGATAATCTCTGGATCCTGGCCGTTGTTGGGGTTACACAGCAGTTGGTGGGTGTAACTGTCTAGCTACTGGCAGGTCCAGTCCCAAACCGTGCAGGCTTGGAGATCTCAGCCCCGGGTCCCACACACCTGGGTTCCTCTGCCAGTTCTTTTATGCGTGAGGCTCATCCAAGTGTGTGGAGAGTGGTCCCAGCATGGCCTTGGCTATATATATATATATATACATATATATGTGTATATATATATGTATATAAGATGGATATATCATGGTCACGGTCCTCCCGTTGTTCATCGATTTGCTCGTGCGGCCCCAATAACGTCTCTATCATGAGACTTGTTGTTACTGTGTTTGGCATATCGAATACATCAGGATAGCTTGCCAGGCTCTGCCGTGCGGGCGAGATACTCTCGGTAGCTTGTCGGGCTCTCTGAGAGGGGCGGAGGAATCGAACTCGCATTGACCATGTTGGCTGCGTGCAAGGCAAATGCCCTACTGGCTGTGCTAAGATTTAATAGGCTATAAGGCTATAAGGCTTCAAGATGAGTCCTGATGTAAAGGATAGGATTTATATGATAAACATGTGTCATTTTCTTTTCATTCATTAAATACACACTGGTGAGTCATGAAGAGGCTATTCCAGGCCAGCTCAAGAACTACAGGGATCCATCCCTGATTTCAGAATCATGCATAGGACCTATGCATCACTAGGCGTTGTAAGAAGAATAAAGAGGAGGAGAAGGAGGAAGTGGAGGAGGAGGAGGAGGAGGAATAGGAGGAGGAGGAGGAGGAGGAGGAGGAAGAGGAGGAGGAGGAAGAGGAGGAGGGATATTCTATATTAACTTATAGAATAAATTGTGGAGGAAAAGGACGAGCAAGAGGAAGAAGAAGAAAGAAGCTGTGCATGAAGAAGAGAGAGATTATGGGAAATAATGTCTGCCATGGAGGCAGGGGGAGGGTTGGAAAGGGGGGTATACAGGGATATTGGTGGTGGGGAATGTGCACTGGTGGAGGGATGGTAGTTTGATCATTGTGTGATTGTAAATCAAACATGAAAGCTTGTAACTGTCTCACGGTGATTCAATAAAATTAATTTAAAAATAAATAAGTAAATATCACTGTAGCACTGTCCTGTTGTTCATCAATTTTCTCGAGCGGGCCCAGTAATGTCTCTATTGTGAGACTTGTTACTGTGTCTGGCATATCAAATATGTCACGGGTTGCTTGCCAGGCTTTGCCGTGCAGGCGAGATACTCTCAGTAGCTTGCCGGGCTCTCTGAGAGGGGCAGAGGAATTGAACCCGGCTCAACCAGGATGGCTATATGCAAGGCAAATGCCCTACCACTGGACTATCGCTCCAGCCAAGTAAATAAATATAAATAAAAAAAGAAATAAACGAAAAAGAAGCTGTGCATGAGTACATGAGTAAGACAAGAGGTACAAGAAATCTCTGTACCTTCTGGACAATTATGCTGTGAATCTAAAGCAGTTGTGAAAAAACACAGCACTGTAGCACTGTCCTCCCAGTTGTTCATGGATTTACTTAAGCGGGCCCAGTAATGTCTCCATTGTGAGACTTGTTACTATGTTTGGCATATCAAATAAGTCATAGGTAGCTTGCCAGACCTTCACCTGCGGGCAAGATACTCTCGTTAGCTTGCTGGGCTCTCTGAGAGGGGCGGAGGAATCAAACTTTGGTCAGCCAGGTCGGCCGCATGCAAGGAAAACACCCTACCTGGTGTGCTATTACTCCAGCCTGTTAAAAAATACGTAGGTAAAATTTTATAGAGGGGAAAAAGCAGAAAGAGAGAAATAGATAAATTAACTTATAGAATAAATTAATGAAGAAAATAAAATTAAGAATCTTAATTTTAATTAAATACTCTATTTATATGCCAGTAATTATTATTTGTACATAACAAAAAAGGACTTTAACTTAATGAATGCAGATGTGAGTTCCTTCATGTCTCTTGATTAACCATGCACTAGAATATAAGAGATGCAAGAACTTCCACTTTCCGTTAGTTTCAGCATCTAGGTTGAGACAGACTAGTTAATCAAAACAGACAAACACAGGTAAGTGAAAGGATAGATCTACATTCATGGTGTTGCATACTGAGAAATATGTTCTTTAAGAAAATCTAATTTAAGGCAACGTAAAGGTTACAGCCAATGATTTTTTAAGTGAATATGATTCAGTGAATAATGTAAAACTAATGTGGA
The DNA here is from genome assembly GCF_029834395.1 of Sorex fumeus. Taxonomy (NCBI): domain Eukaryota; kingdom Metazoa; phylum Chordata; class Mammalia; order Eulipotyphla; family Soricidae; genus Sorex; species Sorex fumeus. The sequence continues at coordinate 58,206,905 of NW_026606065.1, forward strand.
AGGAAGTAGATAAAGAAAACAAAAATTAAATGGTGCTTGTTCGAGCTCTCTCAGCTAGTGAACCATTCTGGAGAAATACAGCCATACATGTTGTTGGTGCACTTGCAGTTATTTGTCATAAAACTGAATTCAACTATTGCTGTTGCTAGGGAGAAGGTTTGCTTAAAGGGATATTTTTCTTTGTTTAAATTAGTAAATCCTTGTAACATTCAAAAGAAAGTTGCTAAGGAGAAAGTTGCTAGGGAGAAAGTTTCCTTAAAGGGGTATTTTTTTGTTTAAATTAATAGATTACTCTAACATTCAAGAGACAACATAATATTGTGAAAAGCATAGAGTTAAATTACCTGCATTCATGCCACTATCATTTACAAATTAACTATGTTCATATTACCTCGCTTCACCTCAATTTTATCATTTGCAAAATAGAAGTCATATAGTGTCTATTTCTAAAGTTACATATGAAGTTTCAGGAGATAATATGTTTCAAGTGTCTACTGTGAAGTATTGATTCCATAACTAATGATTCCAAGATACTATCAAAACTTTACTGTCAGATTTAGCATTCTTACATTGACTCTGACACTCCTCCACTAGCTCTTACTTTTAGCAAGTAAAAACTTTACTTCAGTAATGCAATAGCGACCAGACAGAGAGGGCTCTCTCCTTCCCTCCTTATGTAATACCTGCTGAGAGCTCAAGCAGTGTCTTCCTCAGTTCATCAACTATAGGGATTCTTTATTCAATGTCTGGGATTCCGAACTCTCTCTTTTCCTTCCCCAGCCCTACTTCTCCACCCTCTGCTGGTCTCCATCCTTACCTGACCCCTTTCCGGATTTCAACACATTCTTCCTTAGTGGTTCTCTAGTACAACATATAGGGCACTTGCCTTACGCATGGCCAACTCTGGATACAATCCCCCGCACTCCATAGGTTCCCATGAGCATGCCAGGAGTGATTCCCCGGAGTAAGCCCTGAGCATCAGCAGGTACTGCACAAAAACAAGGCAAAACATTTCTTTTATCTCAAAGTGCTAGAACAAGTAAACTTACCTGATCAGATATTTCTCCTCACTATGTTTCAAGGCATTTCTTTCTGGTTTAGGGGTCTTAGAGGTGTGATCTGTACTGAAGTCACCCCACTTTCAGGAAGGGGACTTTTGATTCATAAGGGTTTCATTGATTCAGTTGCTCATTAATTAGTTGATAATACACATAAAAATCCGGTGTACTTTTCAAATACCTTCTAGAGAAGTTGCTCATAGTCATTTTCAAATCCTCACATCTGTTTGATTTGTAATTCTGAGCTCCTGTGTTTCTCTCGACTTTTTGATTTCAGTGTTTTCTCATCCCTCTCAAGTCAGTGTTTTAAAAATCCTTTAATTTTTCTCACTATAGAAGAACCCTGAAGTGATTTAATTCTAACCATTAATTTTAACTCCTAAGTATATACTCTGTAATCTCAAGTGTCTATTTTTCGCTATAAATCTTTACCCTTTCTTTATTCAGGTAGGATTACCCACATGGACCTCCAGAGTAGCAACTCAACAACTGAATTAATTGTATTTTTCCAACGACTTCTTTTCCTTACCACAAGCCTCACTAAATAAAACATTTGTCACATCAGTCATCTACAATCCAAATTTCAAAATCACTTTCAAATTTTCTTTATTAGTCTGGTTACAATCCCAATATAATTCACTTCTCTAACTCCATAAAACCATTGCTTCTGGTTATGTCTGAAATACAGCTGCCAAGACACCATAATATATAAGGAAAAGGGTTCCAAATGGTAGTGCCTTTAACTATTAAATTTTTTAGCACGTAAAACATGGGGATATTTTACTACCACTTTGAACTAGTTAAAATAATACCTGCCCTTTCCAGGAAACACAATGAGACTCAGTCACAATATATTGCAAGAGAGCTATTCTTTTCTTCATTTTTCTTTGTTTGTATTTCTGTATTTTAAGTTTGGTTTGTTTTTTTTAATTTCGTATAATGACCTTACAGGCCTCCATGTGTGTATGTGTGTATTTTATAGGTGATAAGGTTAACTTCAGAGCATTGTCAGGGTACTTTCTGTGTAGTGGTAGAGCACTTTTAGAGGACAGAGAAGGGTTACTATTGATTCGCATTTTTGAAAACATTTTCTTTTAACAAAGGTCAATACATGTGAAAATTTTGAATCTGAAGCATGTTTACATATTTACATTAAGACATACAAAAATGTAACCCTCTTTTTACCTTATCTTTATTCATATCTAAAATTAATTATTTAAATCTTAAGTAAACATATGAATGGCATAAAGTTGAAATAATGAAAGTTCTTGTTAATAAGTCCTCTCGTTAGGGAAATGCCCTGCCACAGAGGCAGGGTGGGATAGGGGCTGGGGGGAGGGGCTGCTGGGATCCGAGGTGGTGGGAAATGCGCACTGGTGGAGGGATGGGTGCTTGATCATTGTATAATTGAAACCCAAGCACAAAAATGTGTAAGTCTACAACTGTACCTCACGGTGCCTCACTATTAAAAAATAAATAAATAAATAAATTAATTAAAAAAAATAAATAAGTCCTCTCGTTGTTCATCGATTTGCTCGAGTGGGCCTAGTAACATCTCTATCATGAGACTTGTTGTTACTGTGTTTGGCATATTGAATATATCACGGGTAGCATGCCAGGCTCTGCCGTGCGGGCGAGATACTCTTGGTAGCTAGCGGGGCTCTCCAAGAGGGGCAAAGGAATCAAATTATTTATAAGTATGACATATTATTTAAATCACTTCACTTAATCACTTAATCCCCGCTTTTCATCGATTTATTCGAGCGGGTGCCAGTAACGTCTCCATTCATCCCAGTCGTGTGCTAGCGTAGCCCAATGGTATCTGTTCGTTCTAGGAACATGCAGAGCCTCAAACCGATCATTTAGGGTCTTGAAGAAGAAGTCTGACCATCTTATAGGTGGGCGTCCACGTGATCTTTTGATGTCCCGTGGAATCCAATCAGCAATGGCTCTAGTCCAGTGGTTGTCTGTAAACCTCATTACGTGTCCAGCCCATCTGATTTTTGATGTCTTGGCAAATGAGACAGCGTCCCTGATTCTTGAGCGTTGACGAAGATCAGAACTCCGGATTCTATCTCTCATTTGAGTGAATCGTGATATTCCAAGCATAGTTCTTTCGATTCCTCTTTGAGAGACCCAAATAGCGTTCTCATCCTGTTTTCGTAGGGTCCAGGTCTCTAAGGCATATGTTAATGAAGGAAGAATAGTGGAATCAAAGAGATGTGCTCGTAGCTGGAGGTTCTTTGTCCTTTTAGTTATTTCTTCAATGCTCTTAAAGGCATTCCAAGCCGCTCTCTTCCTCCTGTGCAACTCAGGTGCCAGGTCATTGATCATGTTGATTTCTCGACCTAGGTATATATAACTGTTGCATTCAGAGATGGTGGTTCCATTGAGAGCGAATGGAGCGTCAGGAACAAGGCTGTTACTCATAAACATTGTCTTCGTAATATTCAGCTGTAGTCCGACATTTCCACATTCACGGTCAAAGTCGTTCAGCATTTGTGCTGCTTGGCTGATGTTTGGTGTTATTAGAACGATGTCATCAGCAAAGCGGAGGTGGTGTAGTTGCCGACCATCTATCTTCACTCCCATGTTTTCCCATTCCAGTCGTTGCATGATGTTCTCGAGGGTGGCACTGAAGAGTTTTGGTGAAATGGTATCACCCTGCCGAACCCCTCTCTTGATATGGATGATTACTTCTTTGTAGAATGGTGAGATCTTGGTAGTGAATCCGCAATAGAGCTCATGAAGGATCCTGATGTATTGAGTTTGTACGCCCTGATTGGCTAGGGCTTCCATGACCGCTTTCGTCTCAACAGAATCAAAGGCCTTCTTTAAATCAATGAATGTTAGACAGAGGGGCATCTTGAACTCCCAAGATACCTCAATGAGCTTGGTTATTGTGTGGATATGGTCGATGGTACTGTATCCTTTTCGGAATCTGGCTTGTTCACATGGTTGTCCTTCATCTAGTGTTCTGCTAATCCTATTCAGGATGACTCGAGTGAATAGTTTGTAGATGACAGACAATAGGCAGATTGGGCGATAGTTGCCAATGTCGTGGATGTCTCTCTCCTTTCTTGTATAGTAGTACAGTCCTGCTGGTTTTCCATTGGGATGGAACCTTGCATTCAGACAGGTAGCGTGTGAAGAGTCGAGCCAATGTATTGATGAGTAGTGATGGTAAGTTCTTCAGGTGTTCAGGTCTGATCTTGTCTGGGCCAGGAGCTCTTTGTTTCTTTACCAACGAGATGGCATGTTGGATTTCGGAAGGGAGAACATTGGGAGCGACATATCCATCATGTGGCATGTGGTATGTGGTATGTGGGCAAGTGGATGTGGCTATTAAAGAGATTTGAGTAGAAGTCGTGAATAATCTACTCCATTGCCCTTCTGGAAGATGTGATAGATCCATCATGATGTCGGAGGGCAGTCATCTTGATTTTGTAGTTGGTGAAGGACAGGCGGGCATTACGAATGTTTTTCCCAGCTTCTGCTGCATCTACCAGTACGGCTGCTCTCCTGTTTTTGAGGTCATCCTTGATGGCTTCTCTGCACTGTTTTGCCAGTTCGGATGTTCGCTTGTGGTGGCCTGAGGCATGTGCCAAGCCACGTTGGCGAATAAGTTCAAGAGTGTTCGAAGAAAGACGGTTTTTTGTGGTTATCTCTCGCTTGGCATTCCTTGCACAATCATGGAGGTGTTGAATCATTCGATCGTATTCCTCATCAATGTTGTCAATGACGGCATCTTCCCATGTTGCCGCAACAGAGCCAAAGAGCTCCCAGTTGGTGGTTGTTCTGGGAGTTCTCTTCTTAAACCTTGCATTCTTTTCTCCTCGTTCTGTGAGGTAGAATTTTGCACGAAGAAGACGGTGGTCTGATCCTGTTTGGAATTTTGGGACAACAGCAACATCGGTTAGGCAAAACCGCCGATTGAATATGATGTGGTCTATTTCATTGTGGAACCGTCCATTGGGAGACTCCCATGTCCAACGTTTAGATTCAGCCTTTTGGAATTGTGAGTTACCATGGAAGGTTTTGGTTGACATGATGAACTCAGACAGTCTGTCACCCTGTTCGTTCCATTCCAGGCCATGGGTTCCGATGTGGAGTTCATCGACTGATCTTCTTGGTCCTATCTTGGCATTAAAATCACCGACAATGATCTTGTAGAAGGTGTGATCTTTATAGAACTTCTCCAGCTCCATGTAGAATTTCTCAGTTTCTCTTTCACCATAACTGGATGTTGGTGCATAGACAACAAAGATAGAAACTGCCGGTAGTGAGCCACATTTATTCAAGTGCAATTGTCCAATTCGGGTTGTTAGGCATTCGAATGAATCAATGCTCGTGACTAAGTTTGTGTTGACAAGGATACCGACACCACCGACGCCTCTTTTATCACATGTTCGAAGGAACAGTTCTTCTCCAGTGTCGAAAACAGCATGATGGGATTGATTTCTTCTCGTTTCGGTCAGACCAATGATGTTGCACTTGATCTTTCGCACTTGTACCATAAGGTCTTCAATGGATGCAGCAGATGCCAGCGTACGAGCATTGAAAGTAAAGACAATCATTTTTGTTTTTCTGCGTTTTGGCAGCCTATGTCTGCCTTGGTGGTTTATCAGCCTCTCCTTCCATATCCTTCTCGACTCTGCATATTCAGGGTTAGGGAAATGAGATCCGTTTATTACTGGATTTGGCATATCAATTTGGTCTATTTGGCATAGACCACGGATAGCTTGCCAGGCTCTGCCGTGCGGGTTGGATATTTAAGGTACCCTGAAAACTTAGAGAAAAGTAAATAAATAGTCGCCCGGCCGCAAATGCGGCTGCGCGCTCCCGGGAGCTTGTTGTGATAATCTCTGGATCCTGGCCATTGTTGGGGTTACACGGCAGTTGGAGGGTGTAGCTGTCTAGCTACTGACAGGTTCAGTCCCAAACCGTGCAGACTTGGAGATCTCAGCCCCGGGTCCCACACACCTGGGTTCCTCTGCCAGTTCTGTTATGTCTGAGGCTTATCCAAGTGTGTGGAGAGTGGCCCCAGTAAGGCCTTGGTTGGGGCCTGGAGGTCTTCAGCTGTTGGGCCCTGGCGAGGATAGTCAGACACAGGGTAGGAGACTCTGCTTTGTGCTCTCCCAGGAGCTTGTTGTGATAATCTCTGGATCCTGGCCATTGTTGGGGTTACACGGCAGTTGGAGGGTGTAGCTGTCTAGCTACTGACAGGTTCAGTCCCAAACCGTGCAGACTTGGAGATCTCAGCCCCGGGTCCCACACACCTGGGTTCCTCTGCCAGTTCTGTTATGTCTGAGGCTTATCCAAGTGTGTGGAGTGTGGCCCCAGTAAGGCCTTGGTTGGGGCCTGGAGGTCTTCAGCTGTTGCGCCCTGGCGAGGATAGTCAGACACAGGGTAGGAGACTCTGCTTTGTGCTCTCCCAGGAGCTTGTTGTGATAATCTCTGGATCCTGGCCATTGTTGGGGTTACACGGCAGTTGGAGGGTGTAGCTGTCTAGCTACTGACAGGTTCAGTCCCAAACCGTGCAGACTTGGAGATCTCAGCCCCGGGTCCCACACACCTGGGTTCCTCTGCCAGTTCTGTTATGTCTGAAGCTTATCCAAGTGTGTGGAGAGTGGCCCCAGTAAGGCCTTGGTTGGGGCCTGGAGGTCTTCAGCTGTTGGGCCCTGGCGAGGATAGTCAGACACAGGGTAGGAGACTCTGCTTTGTGCTCTCCCGGGAGCTTGTTGTGATAATCTCTGGATCCTGGCCATTGTTGGGGTTACACGGCAGTTGGAGGGTGTAACTGTCTAGCTACTGACAGGTTCAGTCCCAAACCGTGCAGGCTTGGAGATCTCAGCCCGGGGTCCCACACACCTGGGTTCCTCTGCCAGTTCTGTTATGTCTGAGGCTTATCCAAGTGTGTGGAGAGTGGCCCCAGTAAGGCCTTGGTTGGGGCTTGGAGGTCTTCAGCTGTTGCGCCCTGGCGAGGATAGTCAGACACAGGGTAGGAGACTCTGCTTTGTGCTCTCCCAGGAGCTTGTTGTGATAATCTCTGGATCCTGGCCATTGTTGGGGTTACACGGCAGTTGGAGGGTGTAGCTGTCTAGCTACTGACATGTCCAGTCCCAAACCGTGCAGGCTTGGAGATCTCAGCCCCGGGTCCCACACACCTGGGTTCCTCTGCCAGTTCTGTTATGTCTGAGGTGTATCCAAGTGTGTGGAGAGTGGCCCCAGTAAGGCCTTGGTTGGGGCCTGAAGGTCTTCAGCTGTTGGGCCCTGGCGAGGATGTTTATTTAAATATTATTTATTTATTAAATAAAAATTTAAATATTATTTTAATATGTTATATAAATACTATATATAAACTCTATAATATACAAAACATGCAAACATGAATCATATATTTTTATGCAGCCTACTATTTCTAGTTCAGTGATGATTTCTGATCACTTGTAAATCAACTTTTATTACTATAACTTAGAAATTTCATTGAGAATATTGTTCTTATTCTTTCCATAGGTAATAAGATACATGTAAATATTATGTATTTTTTAAACTGCTTAAAAATATTGTGAAAATGTAATATATAAAATATTCTGAGTATAGATCCACTTAATTATACAGAAAATGAATGAACATATTTTCCAACATATTTTTGGCTAATGCAGATAGATTTTGACTGTCCATTTATTTATTTTAGCTATTTTGTATCTTTCTCTTAGAAACTCAGTTTAAATTTACATCCTAACAATATAATTATTATCAAACGTCACATTTTCATGAGACTCCACAATGCTTTAAACACATTGACATTATATAAAAAACCCATAGCAATCAGAATAACAATATGAATCTTGGATATTCTCATTATATATGCATGAATGATATTATGAGAAATATGAAAAACACCAAGATGTTGTTTTACATTTTCTTATCTTAGTTTCTAGATTTCAATTTGACAGACTCAGTGATGATTTTCATAGCTGTCATACTCAAAATATAACATTTTATACTCTTTCCTATTTGCTTTTTAGAATCTGATAAATGTTACTGAATACTTATTAGGGGATTCAAAGTATCTGACATTTTTCAAACAAAAAATAATAGATTTTATAATGATATAAAATGTTTGATAATTGGTATATTAATTCACTCATTTTAACTTCAGTACTCTTTTTCCCTCACTATTGTTAACGTGGGTTACTGCAAATTAGATTAAGTTGTATTGAATAAGAAATAATTATTACATTAGAAATATTAGCCATTTTCAATGCACTTTTTGTCTCGCTTCATAAAAAAAAGGTTTATTTTTTCTTGTTTGAATGCATTAATTCACAATTGAAAATGGAGGAATATCTTATTATTTATATGCTATATAGATACCTTTCTTAGTAGTTTGTTTAGTGGAATACATCCCTACAGACAGCATAAGACTGTACATGTTTTGTTTCCTAAAATTTCCCAAAACTTTTTTTCACAAAGAAGTAAACTCCACCTATAACACAAACACTTATTTGTTATTTTACTTTTGTTTTACACTTATAAACTTCAATTTTTACACCATAAACTTATCTTTAACCACTGTTTTAGGTATCTATACTAAACAATAATAATATGACTTACTTCATTAAATTTCCATTTTTCATCTTATTTTGTGGTATGTAATTTGTTCTTCATTATAAATTGAACTTTATCATACACAGTTCGGCTGCAATAATATTCTAACGTTACTATCACAAAATACTACGTCCTAGAAATTTGTTAACATCTTTCAAAAATCTTATACTAGTTACAAGGCAAATATGATACACTATCCCTAAAAAGAGAGTGGATAACCTTAGAAATTTTATACATCAACTCAGAAGTAGAACTGAAATATTAGAAGACAAAAAATATATAGGCTTTTGAAACATATCGATCAATCTCTTGTTTCATGAAGTAACTTCTCTTCTAATAAAAGTAAGGTAGAAATTGTCCTTTTTTCTATATTACTAGTAAGGAAAGAAATTGGTGGTGGGAGACAGAAATTTTTACTACTATCCAGGGTCTCTGGAAACGTATTGAAAAACCCTCTAGTAAATCAAAAAAACATGTAACATAAAGCATAATCACATTTGCAATTACTGGTGGATATTTTCTTTTCTTTACGTTTTGTTTGCAAAACCGATTTTGAAAGCAATACATTAAAGTTTGAAGTTCCTTTAACTATTTCATTTAAAATAATCTTTTAACATGGGGAAATCCTTGCCATCCCATATAGTTAGTATTGCTGCTAAGGTGAACACAGAGTCAGGATTAACCCTGAGCAAGTCATCTGTGATTCAAACACCAAAAAATGTTTTATTCTGAAATTTTTAATAAGTTCATATTCCCGATATTTTACTAAGTGGCTTTGTTTAAAACCTCATGAATAGCTTATGTATGATATAATCGTAACTTCTGGAAGTAAGGAATTTATAGAAATATAAATACAATAATTTTTTGAAGAGATATGCAGCAATAAAATAAATAAAAAATGAAATAAAATATTCTTTTACTTTTGAAAAAAGTGGTTTTGTCTACTTACATGTATTCTTTACATTGCATTTTTTAGAGAACAGAATGTGATGTACTTGACCTTTATTTCCATTGTTTTGAAAAATGTTCTGTTTCAGTAAAGAATTTGAAAGTGGAAATATGTATATAGTATAAACAACATATAGGGTTTTATGTGCAAATAATATCTTAATAAGAAATTTAAAATCAAGTTATATATTATGACAAGTTAAAAGTATAACAGCGTGGTGCAAGTATTTTTCTAAAACACTTTTGAGTTTAAATAAGTTTGTAAATATATCAATATATTGATAAACTGTAAAATATAATGGATATAGAAAAACTATTTCCAGATTCCAGTCTAAAATGTAAGAAAACAAGTAGAAGAAATGATTAAGAGCATAAGCTTTGATCAATAAAAATTAAGAATAATAAAATATACAATAAATAAAATTATAAAAAATGAAAGAAAAAGTAAAGTGGAGTTCATGCGCAATTGAATCAGTTAATCAGTGGCTGAATAAATAGCAGTACTCCTACACAAAAAAGAATAATAAAATATAAATGTGAAAAGAGTAAAAAAGTAAACTGATATTCATCCTTTACTCCTAAATGGAAAAATATAATCTAGGGGATTATGCAAAGTAAGACAATTAAGTTTGAAGTAAAATAGAACATAGAAACCCAGAACTATTCAAGTTACCTAATCACCAAGATAGCTACTCTAAAATTTAAAGCTTAGGGGCCCGATCAATAGAACAGTGGGTAGGGTGTTTTCCTTGCATGCAGCCAACCTGGGTTCAATCCCCAGCATCCCAAATTGTCCTTCAAGCACCGTCAGGAGTAATTCCTGAGTCTAAAGCTAGGAGTAACCCATGAGTATCGCTGGGTTTGACCCAAAAAGCAGAAAAAATTAAAGTTTAATAAAATTTTGGATATATGATTAGCAAATTCACAAGGATTAACATATAAAATGTTTTTTTAAAAGTAAATATTTGCTTTTTGCACTTAGAAAAAAAACCAGGCAGCTTTTGGAGTATTATATAATGAATTTGAATAGGAAATAGTAAAATTTAATCCAAAATTCCATGAAGTAACATAATTTGAATAGAATAAATAAGTCTAAGAAAGAAATCAGTCTTTTTTTGAAGCCAAAAACCAATGTTCAATGTTAATGGCAAGTTCTGAAAACCTACCTACTCAATACCTCTTTTCTTTTCTGTTTTTCTGTCAAAAGAGATGCTCTTCAAAATGAAAAGGTTAGGAAGGATATTGACGAAAGCAAATAAAATGTCAGCCAATGGAGAAGGATCTGAAAAGAACTAATCAAAATTAACTTAGGGTCTGGTCTAGCTGTATTATACTAAGAAGTAAGAATTCAGAACTTATAAATGAGATTCCCCCAAACTTTTTGTACATTAGCAATGAAGAAAGCATACACAAACTATTTCATTTTAATTTAGTAGGGGATAGACGTTCCTGAGATAACTCATACACATTATGCATACTGTCTTAGTTGAACTTCATCTTGGTAAGTTCTAAGACCAAAAATCCAAAAATAAGTAAATAAGTAAAATATGTGTTTCAGAACATACCATAAAGCTATAGCTAAGTTTAATTGCTATAAGCAGTCGTGATCTCCTTTTTCATTGTTACTATACAGATTTTGTTATGAAACTGGTTGGTTAAGAAAAGACACAAGAGACTCATTCAGGTACCCGCCCAGCAGCTGGGCCCCTTCCTGGAGCTGCATGTCTAACTAGACCCCCTAGAACAGCGGGTTTTCATCCTTGGTCTATGGGCAATGGGAATTGAGGCACACCACGTGCACCAGAAGCTGAACCGTTCCGGGCACCCTCTACTCATCCATCCAGATACCCTCCTGGTGGCAGGGCCCCTTCCTGGAGCCACATTTATTCTCCCCCTACATATCCCATAGGAACCATAAGTTATCCTCTTAGATCTAACTTTCACTAGGTTAGCTTAACCACCAGAAACACATTAGCCTAGAATTTATTAAGCCCATTTCAATTAATTCTGCATCATAAGAAGAATAGTAACAGTGAGCATGAAGGTCTAAACCACACAGCTCATAATTGTAAAGAAACACAGAAGCCACCAAGCTTACTTATTGAAGAGGCTAGCCCAGAAGACGCCAACAGTAATGAAGTGCTAGACAACCTCTCTAACAAGGAATTTAGACCATTCAAATACACCAAATTTCAACAGAAAAATGGGACAATACTCCATAACAATAATCCCTCTCAACGTCAATGGGCTAAACGCACCAATTCAAAGACACAGAGTGGTAGGATGGATTAGAAAATTGAACCCAACTTTCTGCTGCCTGCAAGAAACACATCTCAATAGTCAGAGCAAACACATGCTCAAAGTCAAAGGCTGGAAAACAATCATACAGGCAAATAACTCCCATAAAAAGCTAGGCTAGCCATCCTAGTATCAGAGCACATTGATTTCAGACTGAGATCACAAAATACAGTGAAGGCCATTTCTGATTGTTCAAGGGATCTGTACAACAGGAAGAACTTACAATACTAAATGTATATGCACCTAATGAGGGACCAGAAAAGTACTTAAAACATATACTCATAGACTTGGAGAAAGACATCGATAGCAACACAATACAATTGGGAGACTTCAATACCACTTTATCACCTCTTGATAGATAAACCAGACTTAAGGTTAGCAAGGCCATACTTCATCTGAGGTAAAAAATGTAAGAAAGGGACTGAGTAGATATATACAGGACACTTCATCCTCAAAAAGTTGAATACACATTCTTCTCAAGTGTGCATGGAACATTCTCCAACCACATTTGAGCCATAAAACATACCTCCATAAAATTAAGAAGATAGAAATTGTATCCACTATCTTCTCAGACCATAATGCGCTGAAATTAGAAGTAAATCACACACACAGACAACTATATTAAACACCTGGAAATTAAACAGCTCACTATTGGACAATGAGTGGGTTAGAAAGGAAATCAAAGAGGAAATCAAAAGATTCCTGAAAACGATTGAAAATGAGGACGTGAGTTACCACAGCTTATGGGACACGGCAAAAGCTGTGTTAAGAGGAAAGCTCATAGCTCTACAAGCATTGATCAGGAAGGAGGAGCGAGACCACAAAAGTAAACTAACCTTACAGCTTAAGAGCTTGGAGAATGATCAACAGAAGGAGCCAAGTCCAAACAGGAGGAAGGAAATAATAAAACTCAGAGCAGAGATTAATGAGATGGAAACCCAAAAAACAATCCGAAAGATCAATGAAACCAAGAGCTGTTTCTTCGAGAAAATTAACAAGATCAATAAGCCTCTAGCAAAACTCACAAAGAAAGGGAGAGAGAAAACCCTAATAAACCGAATCAGAAATGAAAAGGGGGTCATTACAACAGAAACTACAGAAATTCAAAGGATCCTCAGGGAGTACTTTGAGAAACTTTATGCCACGGAACATCAAACCTCGAGGAAATGGATAAATTCCTAGACTCCTACAGATTCCCAAGGCTGAACCAAGAAGATCTGGAATACCTGAACAGACCTATCACCATCAAGGAAATTGAAATGGTAATAAAAAGTCTCCTCAAGCACAAAAGTCCCGGCAGAGATGGATTCACAAAATGAATTCTTCCAAATCTATAAAGAGGACTTACTCCCAATCCTCTTTGAGCTTTTCCATGAAATTGAAGTATCAAAAACACTTCCAAACAGTTTCTATGAAGCTAATATTACCCTGATAACAAAAGCAGGAAGAAATACCACAAAGAAAGAGAATTATAGACCGATATCCCTGATGAACACAGGCGCAAAGATACTCAACAAACTATTAGCAAATAGAATCCAATGATTCATTAAAAAGATCATACACCATGACCAAGTAGGATTCATCCCAGGAATTAAAGGATGGTTTAACATTTGGAAATTGATCAACATAATCCATCTTATCAACAAAAGAAAATATAAAAGCCATATGATCATCTCAACAGAGACACAGAGAAAGTATTTGTCAAGATCCAGCACCCATTTATAATGAAAACTCTCAGCAAAATGGGCATTGGAGGAACTTTCCTCGATATAGTCAAAGCCATCTACCACAAGCCCACGGCAAATATAATTCTCAATGGGGAAAAACTAAAAGCCTTCCCTCTAAAATTGGGAGCAAGACAAGGTTACCCAATTTCGCCACTCCTATTCAATATAGTACTGGAACTTATAGTACTGGAAGTACTGCAGTTAGGCAAGAGAAAGGTATCAAGGGAATACAGATAGGAAAGGAAGTGGTCAAATATCACTATTTGCAAACGATGTGATACTATACCTAGAAAATCCTAAAGATTCTACAGAAAATTTCCTACAAACAATAGGGGGGTTTAGTAAAGTGGCAGTCTACAAAATCAACACCCAAAAGGCCATGGCTTTCTTATATACAAATAATGAAAGAGAAGAAATAGACAGTAAAAAACAATCCTATTCACAATAGTGCCTCAGAAAGTCAAGTATCTCAGAATCAGCTTAACCAAAGAGGTGAAGGAGCTATACAAGGTAAATTACAACACACTACTTCAAGAAATAAAAGAGGACCCTAGGACATGGAGAAACATCCCCTGCTCATGGATAGGGAGAATTAACATTATCAAAATGGCAATACTGCTCCCCCCAAAAGACTATACAAATTCAATGTGATGCCTATCAGGATACCCATGACAGTTTTCAAAGAAATAGACAAAACATTCCTGGAATTCATATGGAACAATAAACCCCCACGAATAGCTAAAACAATCCTTGGGGAAAAGATGGGTGGCAATATCCTCACCAACTTCAAACTGTACTACAAAGCAGTAGTAATTAAGACTGCATGGTACTGGACTAGAAACACACCCTCAGACCAATGGAACAGAGCTGAATATCTGTCACAAATCCTCAAATATATGACTACTTAATCTTGGACAAATGAGCAAGGAATGTGAAGTGGAACAAGGAAAGCCTCTTCAACAAGTGGTGCTGGGAAAACTGGATAGCTACATGCAAAAAAAAAAAAAGAACTCTGACCTCTGTTTAATGCCAGGTACAAAAGTCAGATAAAAGTGGATTAAAGACCTCAATATCAGACATAAATCCATAAGGTACATAGAGGAAAATGTAGGCAGAACTCTCCACAACATTGAAGCTAAAAATGTCTTTAAGGGTGAAACAGCAGTGTACATGCAAGTTCAACAAACAAACAAATGGGACAACATCAAACTAAGAAGCTTCTGCACATAAAAAAACAATGTCCAAAATACAGAAAGAGCCCACAGAATGGGAAAGAATATTTACCAAATACCCATCTGATAAGGGATTAATATCCAGGATATACAAGACACTAGTAGAATTGTACAATAAAAAACCTCCAACCCCATCAAAAAATGGGGAGAAGAGATGAATCAAAGTTTCCTGAAAAAAGAAATACAAATGGCCAAAAGGTACATGAAAAAAAGTACTCCACATTGCTAGCCATCAGGGAGATGCAAATCAAAACAACAATGAGATATCATCTCACACCACAGAGAATGGCACACATTCAAAAGAACAAAAGCAACCAGTGCTAGCATGTATGTGGGGAAAAAGGGACATTATTTCACTGTTGGTGGGAACGCCCACTAGTCCAGCCTTTCTGGAAAACAATATGGAGAGTCCTTCAAAGACTAGAAATTGAGCTTCCATATGATCCCACAATACCACTTCTGGGAATATATCCCGAAGAAGCAAAAAGGCACAGTAGTAATGGCACCTGTACCTATATGTTCCTTGCAGCACTGTTCACAATAGCCAAAATCTGTAAACAACCCAAGTGCCCTAGAACAGATGACTGGTTAAAGAAATTTTGGTACATCTACACAATGGAATACTATGCAGCTGTCGGGAGAGATAAAGTCATGAACTTTGCTTATAAATAGATAGATATAGAGAGTATCATGCTAAGTGAAAAGAGTCAGAAAGAGAGGGATAGACATAATCAGACTGCACTCATTTGTGGAGAATAAAACAACATAACATGAGGCTGACACCTGAGGATAGTAGATAGACGGGACAGATAGATTCCTCCATATCTGGAAGCCTGTCTCATGAGCAAAGAGGAGAAGGCAGCTGGAATAGAGAATGAATCACTAAGAAAAAGATGGCTAGAGAAATCAGTCAGGATGGGAGATGTGTGCAGAAAGAACCAAACATGATAACCTGTCAGGGTCTGTATTGCAAACTAAAATGCCCAAAAGTAGAGAGAGATTATGGGAAATCATGTCTGCCATGGTGACAGAAGGAGGGTGGGAAAGGGGGGATATACCAGGGATATTGGTGGTGGGGAATGTGTACTGGTGGAAGGATGGGTGTTTGATCATTGTGTGGTTGTAACCCAAACATGAATGCTTGTAACTATCTCATGGTGATTCAATATATTTTTTTAAAAACTCATTTCAAATGAATAAATGCTCTTGGCCAAATTTGTGTTGACAAGGACACCGATGCCTCCAACACCTCTTTTATCACATGTTCCGAGGAACAATTCTTCTCCAGTGTTGAAAACGGCATGGTGAGATTCGTGCCTTCTTGTCTCGGTCAGACCAATGATGTCGTACTTGATCATTCACGCTTGTACCATCAGGTCCTCGATGGATGCATCTGATGCTAGCGTACGTGCATTGAAAGTACAGATGATCATTTTTGTCTTCCTTCGTTGTGGCAGCCTAGGTCGGCCTTGAGATTTTGTCGGCCTCTCCTTTCTCATCCTTCTCAGTGCTGCCATGTCGGTGAAGCCTTCAGGGTTAGGTGAATGAGACCATTTGTAGTTACTGGTTTTGGCATATCGAATACACAGCGGATAGCTTGCCAGGCTCTTCCATGCGGGCGGAATACTCTCGGTAGCTTGCCAGACTTTCCGAGAGGGATAGAGGCTTTTGGGGTGACCTCTAATCACCGTTGAAGGTGTTACCATATTTGAACCCTATCAAATCTGGTACGACAATTCCAGAAGATGGGTATTTAGTGTCTTATGATGTGTCCGGAAAGCGTCCTGGAGTGTGGTGACGGCTGGGTAGTGGAAGTAGTGTCGATAGTGGAAGTCTGCCAGTGGGGTATTTATCTGGGTAGGGTGGGTCTCCTGTGCACAATTCGATCCCTGGGTGGTTGATGGAAGCAGACAGGGCAAGGTAGGGTGGGACTCCTGATTAGAATCCCTTTGTCACCTGTGGTGGTGGGAGCAAGCAGAGAAGTGAGAGAGATAGCCACAAAAAATCGCCTATCTTCGAAAACTCTTGAGCTAATTCGCCAGCGTGGTTTGGCACATACCTCAGGCAACCGCAAGCTAACGTCCGAATTCGCAAAGCAGTGCATAGATGCGATCAAGGAAGACCTCAAAGAGAGAAGAGCAGAAGTACTGGTAGATGCGGTAGAAGCCGGGAAAAGTATTCGTAACGCCCGCCTGTCCTTCACCAACTATAAGACCAAGATGACTGCCCTCCGACGTCCTGATGGATCCATCACATCCTCCAGAACGGCAATGGAGAAGATTATCCATGACTTCTACTCAAATCTCTTCGATAGTCATGTCCACTTTCCGACATACCAAATTCCACAGGATGGATATGTCGTTCCCAACGTTCTCCCTTCCGAAATCCGACACGCCATTTCGTCGGTAAAGAAACAAACAGCACCCGGCCCAGACAAGGTCAGACCTGAACACCTGAAGAACGTGCCGTCAGTACTCATCAATACACTGGCTCTGCTCTTCACTTGCTACCTGTCTGAATGCAAGGTTCCGTCCCAATGGAAAACCAGCAGGACCGTACTACTGTTCAAGAAGGGAGACATCCATGACATTGGCAACTATTGCCCGATCTGCCTATTGTCTGTCATCTACAAGTTGTTCACTCAAGTCATCCTAAATAGGATTGGCAGAACACTAGATGAAGGACAACCATGCGAGCAAGCAGGGTTCCGCAAAGGATTCAGCACCATCGACCATATCCACACGATAATCAAACTCATTGAGGTTTCTCGGGAGTTCAAGATGCAGCTCTGTTTAACGTTCATTGATTTAAAGAAGGCCTTTGATTCTGTTGAGATGGAAGTGGTCATTGAAGCCCTAGCCAATCAGGGCATTCAAGCCCAATACATCAGGATCCTCTGTGAGCTGTATTGCGGATTCACTACCAGGATCTCACCATTCTACAAAGAAGTGATCGTTGATGTCAAGAGAGGGATGCGGCAGGGTGATACCATTTCAAAGAAACTCTTCAGTGCCACCCTCGAGAACATCATGCGACGACTGGAATGGGAAGGAATGGGAGTGAAGATAGATGGTTGGCAACTACACCACCTCCGCTTTGCTGATGACATTGTTTTAATAACACCAAACATCAGCCAAGCGGCACAAATGCTGGCCGACTTTGACCGTGAGTGTGGAAAGGTAGGACTACAGCTGAATCTTACGAAGACAATGTTTATGAGAAACAGCCTTGTTCCTGATGCCCCATTCGTTCTCAATGGAACGACCATCTCTGAATGCAACAGCTATGTGTACCTAGGTCGAGAGGTCAACATGACAAATGACCTGGCACCCGAGCTGCGCAGGAGGAAGAGAGCGGCTTGGAACGCCTTCAAGAACGTTGAAGAAATAGCTAAGAGGACGAAGAACCTCCGGCTCCGGGCACATCTCTTTGATTCCACTGTTCTTCCTGCATTAACATATGCCTCAGAGACCTGGGCCCTAAGCAAACAAGATGAGAATGCTATTCAGGTCTCTCAAAGAAGAATTGAATGAGCTATGCTTGGAATATCACGTTTCACTCAAATGAGAGAACGAATCTGGAGTTCTGACATCCGTCGACGATCAAGAATCAGGGATGCTGTCTCATTTGCCAAGGTGTCGAAAATCAGATGGGCTGGTCACGTAATGAGATTTAAAGATGACCGTTGAACTAGAGCTGTTACTGATTGGATTCCATGGGATGTCAAAAGACTGTGTGGCCGCCCACCTACCAGATGGTCAGACCTCTTCGTCAAGATCATGAATGATCGGTTTGAGGCCCTTCATATTCCCGGAGAGAACAGATGCCATTGGGCTACACTAGCACGCGACAGGGACAAATGGAGACATTACTGGCACCCGCTAGAGCAAATCGACGACTAACGGGAAGTTAAGTGATTAAGTGATTAAGTGAAAAATTCATTATGCAGAAGCCAATTGTGTTTCAATGAGTCAGCAATATATAATCTTTAAAAAGAAAAAAAACAGAGAAGACATAAGACTTAGGAAGTGATTCATCAATTTTCTAAATGTAGTTTCAGATGTACAAGTCAATATAAAAACAAATTAGAACTTATTTGCTAATGAAGACACATGATTTCAAGCCACCTTGCCCAGTTTAAGTGATACCATTTATCTACCTCATGTTTGAAGTCAAGAAAAACATTTGAATTTCAATACAAAAGAGTTTATAAAATCATCTGGTTTTAGTTCATTTATGTGATATCTAAGATACTTTTTACACTGATAATTTTTTTTTAAAAAAGTGGCAAACTAGACACATTTTGACTTATAGGATTTGTATAAAATCAACTTCTATTTTAAGTTACTCTAGATAGTATTTGGATCGTCCATACTTTTCATGAATGTAAAACATGAAACCTTAAAGCAAATAAACAACCAATACAATCTGCTCTGAATCTTCACTCGTGATTTTCTTTTCAAAAAAAGTAGCGAAAGCAACGCTCTAACTTAATTTGCATAAATTTTCCCACAATTTTCTTTTACTATCACGATCACGACCACCCTGTTGTTCGTCAATTGCCTCGAGCAGGTGCCAGTAACGTCTTCTTCATCCTAGCCCTGAGATTTTTTTTTTAAAGTGCCATATTCAAGGCTTTTTCAGGGTCAGGGGAATTAGACCCATCATCGTTACTGGGTTTTGGCATATCGAATACGCCACGGGGAGTTTGCCAGACTCTGCCGTGTGGGCAGGTTACATTTGGTAGCCTGCCATTTTGTCCAAAGTAGAAATGAGATGATAAGATGATAAGCTTCCGGGAGCTGAGTGTGATAATCTCTGGATCCTGGCCGTTGTTGGAGTTACACGGCAGTTGGTGGGTGTAACTGTCTAGTTACTGGCAGGTCCAGTCCCAAACCGTGCAGGCTTGGAGATCTCAGTCCCGGGTCCCACACACTTGGGTTCCTCTGCCAGTTCTTTTATGCGTGAGGCTCATCCAAGTGTGTGGAGAGTGGTCCCAGCATGGCCTTGGCTGGGTCCTGGAGGTCTTCTTTTACATTTTAAATTTTCTTTTACACAGTATATAATTCCTTTGGCCAAATTATATCTTAAATATTCCATTTCATATTCAGTTGAGAACAAAAAAAAAAGTAAATACTTAGTTTCTCATATATTGTCCATTTAAAAAATTTCTTATTTGAAAAAAAACTAGAAATGACTAAGATTAAAAAGCATGTTCTTATATTCATATGCTGTATTCTAATTGGCACCTACAAGGAAATATGGCATTCCTAAATTTTGGAAAATAAATTACTTTTAAAACTTGGAATATTAACAAAAAGTCAAGAAACTTGTGTGCATTCAAATAAATTTCATATACATTTGACCCTGAAATAGCACAGCGGTAGTTGTTTGCCTTATAAGCGGCCAACATGGCAGACCCGAATTCGATTCCTCCGCCCCTCTCAGAGAGCCCGGCAAGCTACCAAGAGTATCTAGCCTGCACAGCAGAGCCTGTCAAGCTACCCGTGACATACTTGATATGCCAAACACAGTAACAAGTCTCACAATGGAGACGTTACTGGGCCCACTCGAGCAAATCAATGAACAATGGGAGGACCGTGACCAGACATTTTGACCTTGAAAATATTTAAAATGACAAGAAAGTAATGCTTTATTGTTTTCTCATTTCAGCCACTAAGATTCTTGCTTATTTCTAAATCACGGAATATTCTCCTCACAAATCACAATCACAAATCATCCTGTTAATCATCGATTGCCTCGAGCAGGCCCCAGTAACGTCTCCTTCATCCTAGCCCTGAGATTATATTCAAGGCTCTTTAGGAGAATGAGACCCATCATTGTTACTGGTATTTGGCATATTGGGTACGCCACGGGGAGTTTGGCAGACTCTGCCGTGTGGGCAGGTTAAATTCGGTAGCCTGCCAGTTTGTCCAAAGTAGGAATGAGATAATAAGATGTCATGATAGGATGTCGCATGGCCGCATTTGCGGCCACGCGGTTCCAGGAGCTGGTTTTTATAGTATCTGAGTCTTGGCCGTTGATGGGATTACACGGTGCCAGGGGGCCAGTTGGTGGGTGTGACCCCTGCCTACTGGAATTTGGAGGATCTGGGCGGAGGATGCTCGGCCCAAATCCGAGTAGGCTTGGGGATCTCTGCCCCTTTGTCCCTCTGCCAGTACCTTCATGTGTGCGGAGAGTGGTCTCAGCATGGTGGTGGCTGGACCTGGAGGTCTTTGGCTGCCAGAGCCCTGATCAATATTCTCCTGAATTTTGTAAATTAATTTAAAAAATTCCCCCTGCACTTTATATAAACACTATGATTTACAAAGTAATTCATGATGGTTTGTTACAGATATTCCATATTCTAACCCCAATACCACCACCATGGTCCCTTCTCACCACCATTATTTCCAATTCTACCAATCACTCCTTAGCAGACCCTCAATAATTTATTTTATTTTGCTTTTTATAAAAAATTCTGCTTCACAATAATAGGAAGAATAGGCTGGAGCGATAGCACAGCGGGTAGGCGTTTGCTTTGCAGGCGATCGACACAGGTTCAATTCCTTCATTCCTTTCACAGAGTCCGGCAAGCTACCAAGAGTATCCCGCCCTCACAACAGTGCCTGGAAAGCTACCCGTGGCATATTCGATATGCCAAAAACAGTAAAGGGTCTCACAATGGAGATGTTACTAGTGCCCACTTGAGCAAATCAACGAACAACGGAAGGACAGTGCTACAGTGATATTATAAAATAATAATCAAAAATTTTCTTGATAAGAAAGTTAGTGAATATTTTTGCATCTCATCACAGAACCATTAAGTTAGTAAGAGATCACTAAGATGTTACAGGTTAAGACTTCTATGTTTATATTTTTTTAATTCAGACTGAACGCCTTCTACATTAAATCCTATCCACTTTGGGGTGCTACTCCTGGTTCATCAGTGCTGTAGAGTTTGAGATGTTCTAGGAAGTTCAAAATTGTTCACGGTGTAATACAGCTGGAATTAAACTTTTAACTGGCTGGGGAGGCTTTGGGTCAAGCACATGATTGCCAGAGGTTTCAGAGGTACAGTGAGATAGGTGGTGATAACTCAGCCCTGACGCCATGAAAGCCTGGAGATTTCAGCCCAGAATCTGCATATCTGAGTTTTTCAACAGATTAATTTCTGTATAAAATTAATGGATAAGCAGTGGATGAGCATTGTAGTCCAGCCGGAAAGAGGGTGGCAATTGAGTGTGGAGGTATTTGGCTGTCAGGGCTCTGTTTGGGTAGTCACTTGACTCACCATTCACCTCTAGGGAATCTGGATGACTCAACCTTGTGTGGGGTCTGGAAGAATCTCTGCAGACAGGTATGCTTCTTTTCAGCTACTCAAGGTCAGTTTGTCTATAGTATATGGCCACCAAATTATGTAACAGTTATCAAAGAGGTTTGTGACAAAAGAAAATAAAAAAGATTCTCTACCCCATGACTTGTTGATTTAAATGCTCCTTTTTACAGCAATTAATAACATAAAGCAGTGTATAGTCAAGGAAACCAGCAGAATTTCAATATTCAGTTTTATTTAATTTGCATCCTTAATATAGCAAAATATATTTTCTTAAATCAGTGGGAATACTGTATTTCCCAATCATTTCATATAACCTTTTAGTTTTTAAGCATGTTTTTGTTGATAATTCTATATTATTTGAAGTCTTACATGTGAAGCTCAGTGATTTTTTAAAACAATTCATAAAACTTCTGGTCCAAGATTTTTTGATTGATACTACCAATCCTGCACCCTAGAGACAGGATTTAATTAAATTCTACTGCTGTGATCTCATTTAATATTCTTCATTGAAAGTATTGCATTATTAAGAGACTGTTATCCTAGGTTTTACTGTCTCCACACATGAATTCTTTAAAATCAGATGATATGTGCTGAAATAGATTATAGACCAAACATGATTGCCACTCAATGCCTCTTTTGCAAACCACAGAACCCAAAAGGAGAGAGAACAAAAGGGAATGCCCTGCCACAGAGGTAGGGTGTGATAGGGGGGATAGGGGGTGGGAAGGATGCTGGGACCTGTGGTGGTGGAGGATGGGCGCCGGTGGAGGAATGGGTACTTGATCATTGTATAACTGAAACCCAAGCACAAAAATTTGTAAGTCTATAACTGTACCTCATGATGTTTCACTAATAAAATAACTAAACAAATAAATAAAATCAGATGATATGATATTTGTTTATTTGGAAACATTTTAGCACACAATAATGTACATGCTTTTGCACAGGTAAATTGTATTTTTCAAAATCTTGAAAATATAAAATATTTTAGAAAGGTATTGATGTTATACCCTTGCTAATATTTTAGATAAACCTTCACACAATCATGAATGGTAATGATAAATTTAAAATCTAAACAAGAGAATGCAGTACACTGAATTGTAAGATGAATTATTATATTATTGAATCATTTTTGAGGTTGTTTTATTTGTAGGGTTACAACTTTCTAAATCAATGAAAACTAAATAATTTGATTACATCAGAATAGCAGATTAATACTGATGAATAATTGAATCACTCTCTTTCTGCATGTGTGTTTTGTGAAATTCAAATACTTGATATACTTTTCCTCTAACTGATTAAAAGAAAAGATAATCAATTGTAATCATTACACTAGAAGACAAGAAAAGGATGTGAGGGAATAATATCTGACTCAAGTTAGAACCACATGTCTATGGGTGAGAAATCTGTTGGCATTAGAGTGAAAGTATTAAAATAAATGGATAATTTTACTGTAAGCAGTACATTTTTCTTCCGGGATTGAGGGTGGACTTTTAATAGCTCATTATTGTGATTTTCAACCTAGTTGGCAGGTGGTTAAATTGTAAATTCCCACAGTATCATAAGTTGCCATGCCAGGAATTACCTGGTACAGTCTGACAGAGCTTGGAGGACTCCAGGATTATACCTGGTGATATTTAGGGAAATACATACTACCTAGGAACAAATCGGGATTGGCCACATAGAATGCATGTGATTAAACCCCTCTATATGTATGCCTCAGCCCCAAAAGAGTTAATGCATAGGCTGGATTATTTCATAAATGCTGTTAAAACGCATAACCAGGAATGCATTAGTTTACTTACATGTCATGATTATACCTCTATACACTGCAAATATGCATATACACATATATCCAGAGAATAAGTAGATGATTTAAAAGACAATACAAAATATGGATAGAGAGATGCAAAGTAACTATGAGACACCAGTACATTCTTTCAAATGAGTAAAACAAATTAAGGTCTCTTAAAGTCCTTATTCCCAAGAGAATGAAGATTTCTTCTATAAAAATAACAAAATGCTCCAAATATTTATTTTTGTACAAATTCTGAAAATAAAAATTTGTAACAAAGTGCTATTCATATGAATAATATACTAGTATGAATATTATGTCTCATACAAAAACTAAAAATTAATAGTCCTACAGAGCATTGGAACAAGGTTGAATATACTGACATCTCCCCCCAAACATATGATCATCTAATCTTTGATAAGGGAACAAGAAATGTGAAGTGGAGTAAGGAAAGCCTCTTTAACAAATTGTCCTGGAAAAACTGGACAGCTACATGCAAAAAAATGGGCTCAGATCTCTCCCTAACACCATGTAAGAAAGTATGATCAAAATAGATTAAAGATCTTAACATCAGACCGGAATCCATAAAGTACATTGAAGACAAAGTTGGCAAAACCCTCTATGACATTGAAGCTAATGGTATCTACAAGGATGTCACACCATTCTCCAAGAATTGAAAACAGAGATAGACAAATGGGACTATTTTAAACTAAGAAGCTTTGCATCTCAAAAGATACAATGACCAAAATACAAACACAGTATTCAGAATGGGAAAGGATATTCACCTAATACACATCCGACAACGGGGTGATATCAAGAATATATAAAGTACTGGTTGAACTCCACTAGAAGTAAACATCCAAACCATCAAAAAATGAGGGGAGGAAATGAACAGAAACTTTCTCAAAGAAGAAATCCTAATGACTAAAGGGCACATGAGAAAATGCTCTACATCATCAATCATCAGGGAGATGCAGATCAAAACAAACATGAGATATCATTTCACACCACAGAGACTGGCCCACATCCAAAAGAACAAAAACAACCTGTGTTGGTGCGAATGTGGCGAGAAAGGGACCTTCCTTCATTGCTGGTTGGAATGCCGACTGACTGGTTCAGCCCTTTGGAAAACAGTATGGACGATTCTCAAAAAAATAGAAATTAAGCTCCCATTTGACCCAGCAATACCACTCCTGGGAATATACCGCTGAGAGGCAAAAAAAAGTATATTAGAAGTGACATCTGCACTTGTTTGTTTATTGCAGCAGTCTTTATAATAGCCAGAATCTGGAAAAAATCTGAGTGCCCGAGAACAGATGACTGGTTAAAGAAACTTTGGTATGTCTACACAATGGAGTACTATGTAGCTGCTAGAAAAGATGAAGTCATGAAATTTACATACAAGTGGTACTACATAGAAAGTATCATGCTAAGTGAAATGAGTCTGAAAGAGCAGGATAGACACAGAAAGATTGCATTCATCTGGGGAACATAAAGTAACAAAATTGGAGACTAACACCCAAGTATAGCCAAGATAAGTAACAGGAGGTTTACTCCATGGCTTGGAGGTCAGCCACGCATGCTAGGGGAAAAGCCAGCTCAGATAGAGAAGGGAGCACCAAAAAAAGGGTATTGGGAGGATCCTCCCAGGATGGGAGAAGCATGCTGAAAGTAGACTATAGACCTAACATAATTGCCACCCAATGCCTCTTTTGCAAACCACAGCACCCAAAAGGAGAGAGAGAACAAAAGGGAATGCCCTGCCACAGAGGCAGGGTGGGATGGGGTCGATGGGGGTGGGAGGGATCCTGGGATCCGTGGTGGTGGAAAATGGGCACTGGTGGAGGGATGGGTACTTAATCATTGTATAATTGAAACCCACGCACAAAAATTTGTAAGTCTACAACTGTAACTTTTGGTTTGTCACTAATAAAATTTTAAAAAAAAGAGCCTTAAATCTTCAAATGGCTCCAGTTCATTCACAGAAGAGTACAGAGGCAAGCAAAATTTTTCTCATAATGTGAACATTCCCTTATCTCTCAGAATTTGCCATTTGCTTCACTTAAAATTACAATTACTTAATAATAAGTCAAATTAATTGCAAATTCTATTTAAAGTACATGGTATTAATATTTTGTTGTTCTTATCTGGGGCATTTTTCTACCTAATATAGCCTTGGCATCCTTTCTGTCATACAGACTTGTTCATACTACACTCCTTCATTCAAAACTTACCTTTTCTTTAAAGAAAAATATTTTAAGTACCATGTTTACAATACTACTTCTAACAGCTAATAGTGTTTCATGCACAGTACAATACAGCATCATTCCCTTTCCCAGAGTGCACTTTTCCCTCCACCACTGTTTCCATGCCCCGTTTCCCCCAACTAATCTCTCCCAACTAATATATGTCATCACCTCATTCTTCCCATCATGGTAAGCTCCTACTGAAGATAAGTTCTAAGTTTCTCTCTTCACATATCCTGGCACTCCATTTATTAACAACTTTGTGTGAAAACATTGTCTCTCCTGTTTTTCACTGCTTTTGGGAAGAAGAAAACAATAGAGGATTTGTTTGTCTATAGAATTGTTATATATAATATATATTCCTTGGATTTTTTTATTCTCTTATAAGGGTGAAAAACAATGTTCAGGGGAAGGAGCAATATTAGCACTACATTAAAGTTAACTTTATATATACCCAGTTTTGAGCTCCACCTCATTTTGAGCAAATGTCTTTTCTCTTGCTTTTAACCAATCACTGTATCACTCACTGTCATCCTGTATCCCACCCACACTGGCAAAACCTGGCAAGTTCCCCGTGGCATATTCGATATGCCAAATACAGTAATGACAACAGGTCTCATTCCCTTTACCCTGCAGTGGCCTCCAATCATTGGGAAAAGATGAGTAAGAAGAGGCTGCTAAAATCTCAGGACTGGGAGGAATAGAGATGTTACTGGTGCCCGCTCGAGTTTTAACCAATATGATGTATACATTATTTATAAATGGAAAACAGAGACTTACTCATGTTCAAAAATCACTGTCACTGTCCTCTCGTTGTTCATCAATTTGCTCAAGCATGCCCAGTAACGTCTCCTTTGTGAGACTTGTTGTTACTGTGTTTGGCATATCGAATATGCCACAGAGAGCTCGCCAGGCTCTGCTGTGTGGGCGAGATACTCTCGGTAGCTTGCTAGGCTCTTTGAGAGGGGCAGAAGAATCGAACTCCATTCGGCCGGGTTGGCCATGTGCAAGGCAAATGCCCTACCCGCTGTGCTATTGCTCCTAATGTTCAAAAGAATAAAAAATATTCAAAAATACGTGTTTCAGTTAGATCTATGTGTTAAAATAACATGTCTTCACAAATGAGAGTTGTAGTTAAATATATATATATACATACATATGTATATCATGTTAGATATATTCCCAGATGATATGAAATATAAATGTTTTTTTAAATAATGTTTTATGAAATTTTATTCTTCATTTTTAGTATAAAGTCAGCTGTTGGCTTAATAAGAGAAGATACTCAAAATTTTTTACACTCACTTTTTAAAAATTAATTTTATATTTATGAAGCTAGTTAAGAGGTGATCTATAGAGCTTCCACATGATCCCAAATATTAGTTTTCATAAATTTGTCTTTCTCAGGATATTCACAGTTGCATATCAATAAAATAATGCCTTTGCCACTTTTCAGTGACGAATAGTATTGTCCTATTATTGAAAGCACAGCAAAGACATCAAATTCAGCTATGTATGATAGACAAGTAAAAGAACTAATAGTACTGAGAATTGTCCTATTTTTTTCTTTCTTCCAAACAGAACACACTGTTTATTAGGTGCTACTTATAATTTTTGTGCCTACCTAGTCTCGTTAATCTAAGCAAAATTGCCAACTGTAATTAAAATTAAATCACTAGGGCACAATGAAGAGCAATATGCAGTAAAGACACTGAGAGTCACTACCTCAACCAACAGTCAAATTTGGTATCTACAGTCATGTCATAATGCTGATATGCATCTTTATTATATGGGGCTTGATCTATGTAATTTTTATAATCTCAGTCTATCTGTGAGCAAAA
The DNA here is from genome assembly GCF_029834395.1 of Sorex fumeus. Lineage (NCBI taxonomy): Eukaryota > Metazoa > Chordata > Mammalia > Eulipotyphla > Soricidae > Sorex > Sorex fumeus. Next base: position 58,235,003 of record NW_026606065.1, read on the forward strand.
ACCATAAAATATGAAACTATAGCAACTTAAAAAATTTCTGAGATATAATTATATAAACATGCATAACAAAAATTATTTTTAAGCAAGTTATTGAATTAACTGGCTTTACTTCTTAATTGAAAATACTGAAATATATAATATATAGGAACATATATTTACACAGGAAGTAATAAAATGAAATGTATTTGTGGCAGTTTTAATATTTTTAATAGTCTAAACCTCTAAATAGTTAAGGTTTGTAAATGAGAAAGTCTGAAACACTGTGGCAACACAATGGAGAGTAAATGGATGTGGTATTCTGGATAAGATTCTAGAACAGAGAATGGACATTCAGTAAGAACTAAGAAAATTCGAATGAAGTATGGACTATAGAATACTATATTACTATTGATTTATAAATGAAAATTAATGTACCATTAGCACTCACTAAATAAGGGTGCATCTCTAAAATAAAGTAAGGGTGCATCTCCAAAATAAATAAAAATCTACTACATTAAATTCAGTAGTTTAAATTTCACTCTAGGCAGCAAAACAGCTAAATGGTTAAAGAACAAGTCTTGCACGCATCGGATCCCTGGTTGTTCCCTTGTACAGCATACTCCCCTGAGCAATGCCAGGAGGGATTCCTAAGCATTGAGCAAACAATAAGCCCTGAGCATAGTCAGGTAAGGATCAAATATCCCCACCCCTAAGTCTCCCTTTATACATGACAATCTCATCTGATCTCAATTCTATTGGCATTTACACATCTAAATTAACCAAATCAGTAGTGTCTTTATTTGTGGAATAGGTATTTTGCTAAGTCTGATAAAGAGTCATGAATCTGTATAAATACATACATTGATGCATTTTAGAAGACCACAAATGGCTGTGCTCAGGACTTACTGGTGATTTTGTAGTCAAGAATCACTCCTGGCAGGGCGCAAAGTGCCCTGTGGGGTATCTAAATTGAATTATGTTCAGCAGCATGCAAGGCAAGCACTCTCCCCTCCTTTTTATCTCTCTGGTCTCAGCAGGATCATTTGAAAAGCAACCCATGTGAACATTTGTATGATGCTGGTGAACCGGCACATGTATTTTTACATATTATTGATGTCAGTATTGCTTTGTTTGCCATGTCAACTAAAAAGCTCAAATGTATTTGTGACTTTGGTTTTATATAGTAAATTTGTGTTTAAAATAATTTGCTTCTTACAAAAGGATGGAAATATAGATAGGAAACCACATAATATATTGATTTAATAATTAGATTGTAAACTCTTTAGGGAGATATATTTCAAGTATATTAAAGTCTAGATGCTTTTTAATTTAAAAGACTGCAGTCACATTATCAGTTTAAAAACATGCATAACAGAAATTATTTTTAAGCAAGTCATTGAATTAACTGGCTTTACTTCTTAATTGAAAATACTTAAATATATAATATATATGAACATATATTTCCACAGGAAGTAATAAAATGAAATGTATTTGTGGCAGTTTTAATTATAAATGTAATTATCAAAGCAATTATCCAAATTTAGTGTTTCTTTGTTGTTTTTTTAGTTAGTGTAGTAAGTTTGAATTTGTTTACCCCAGCATAACATTTTATTTTATATAATAAATTATTTGGTAGTAATAAAATGTAGGAAAGCAATTATAAAATTCTAACAAAAATATAATGCTACTACGTTTTATCTTTAGGAAACATTAGACATTAAATATGTAATCATAGGTCATTTACACTTACAAATGTGATACAGAGAAAGGTTAGATAGATTGAGTGGTTAACTGCATTAAATTATAAGAAGAGAATAATACAGAGGTGAAAACATAAAATAATCAAGAAGAGTATTGATAAAGAAGAGTGTCATGATAAAAGCTTATACTTTTGCTTGCTTCAAACAAGAGCACATTTTCTATATTATCAGGATATAGCCATCTTGGAGTTTTTATGTAAACATGAGAGGGAAGCAGTAAAACTAAAGAATATTTTTGGATACCTGGAATTGCAAGAATTAGTTCCTGAACTGTCAGTCAAATATTTGTATGTTCTTTTTGTTGTCATTTTCATGTAAATCTTTATTTCCTGATTCTACATTTTTGTATTTTTTCCTGTCATAGTTAATCTTTTCTCATTCCCTGAACTTTGACTCTATTTCCAATCTTACCCTTTTGATATTTCACTTGCAATAATAAAAAAGAAACAATGGATAATAAATTTCTGTTAGTGTAATGGTTCAAAACTTCTCTTACATACTATATATTAATCATTAGTTGGCCTTAAAGATAGATCCTAAATAAAGGTAAAAGGTAAAGGCCCTCCCGTTGATCATGGATTTGCTCGAGCAGGCCCAGTAACGTCTCCATTGGAGACTTTGCTGTTACTGTGTTTGGCATATCGAATATGTCCCGGGTAGCTTGCCAGGCTCTGCCGTGCAGTCGAGATACTCTTGGTAGCTTGCCGGGCTCTCCGAGAGGGGCGGAGGAATCGAACTTGGGTCGGCCATGTTGGCTGCGTGCAAGGCAAACGCCCTACCCCTGTGCTATCGCTCCAGCTCCTAAATAAAAGTTAGAAATTGTTGAAACAATAGGCCGGGTACATAGTACAACTGTGAGGGTTTTTGTACTTTCTTTGCACATGGCCAATGCAGTTTGATCTCCCATATGGTCTCCCAAGCATTGCTAAGAGTACTTCCTGAGTGTAAAACAGAAGTGGGAGTGCACCCTGCGCATCACCCGATGTTGCCCAAAATTTAAAAGACAGAAATAAAGAGAGAGCGAGAGCGAGAGCGAGAGCGAGAGAGAGAGAGAGAGAGAGAGAGGAAGAAGGAAGGGAGAAAACAAGGAAGAAAAAAAGGAAGAAAACAAGGACGAAAAGAAGGAAAGAAGGAAGGAAGGAAGGAAGGAAGGAAGGAAGGAAGGAAGGAAGGAAGGAAGGAAGGAAGGAAAAGAAAGATGAGCAAATTATTAACATATATAACTTATTGTATGTGATTTAATGTCTAAAGATGGGCTTATACAAATATATTCATCGACCTTATTGCTTTATAGATGAAATTTTTTATAACATTTGATTCATATCTCAAATTCTTGCTCATTCTTTTAGCACTTTCTACATTAAATCTAACCCATTCTATAACTGTATCATTTTCTTTTCTGTTTTCTACTATAATGATATTATTCACTGCATTGCCCCTATGTAGCTTTTCTTCTAATAGCTATATTTAGTAATTTTACTGGCATCACGATTAAATGTTAATAGCAGGTCTTTCCAAAGTTTTCCAAGTTCCATGGAGTAATAATAGCCTCTCTGTGCTCTCCTTCTTGAGAAATAAGAAAAGATTATTAAGATTAAATAATGTTTCAAAGACGATTGTAGTTAGAATTTTGAAAAAACACAATTAAGCTCATTTTATTTCTGATCATATCCTGTTTAAATTTTAAATGTAATGAATGTCTGTAAAGAGTGGTAGAAAATGTGGCATTTTTTAAATTGATCATCCCTATCTTAATCTCAAGATAAAAGTATTAAGTGAACACATCTCATTAGCTGCAGCTTAAAAGATAAATTCTAATCTCTTTAATATGTCTTGAAAATATGTTATCCTTGTCTCTCAACATACCCCTGTAGACATCTTAATTCATTTTATTGTTTCCTTCTAGCTAAACACAACATTCGATTTTCTTTGACACTTAATTTTTCCCTTGAAATTTTATTAATTCCTTTCTTCATCAGAACTGTTCTCACTATGCTTTAAGGCGAAGATTACAAAGACTTGATTGTCAATACTTTAACTTATTTCTGCATTAAATGAAAATGATGTATATAAATCACTTATAATTTGCATGGTTACAATTACTGTTTGAGTTTCACTTATTTTCATGTATTTATTTTCAATCTGTAATTTGTTTCTCTTATAATTGAATATCAATTGAACATTTTTATCTAAATTTTAATTGTAATATTTTAAAATTCTTTGAAAATGTGACTATTATTCTTTGCTGGAATATATTGGTGAAATATTTTTATAAATGTGTTATTGTATCTAAATATATATGTATATAGATATATATATGGTATTTTTCCTAATATAGTTAAAATATTTCTGCCAGTGTGTTCCCTTTTAAGTTATATAGAATAAATGATTTGCTTTAGAAAATAGAAGAGTCAGATCATAGAAATACAAAATAATGACTTTACTATTTTTCTTCTAAACATGAGTAATTTTTCATTTTATGATGCTGTTTTTAACATATGAAATGTGTGACATCAATTTTGTTTTAATGTAGGGTTCATTGTCTCATTGTTTTATTTGAATAAACTTTTTTGTGAGAGATATGATATCCCTAGTTGAGGTTCATTTCATAGCTATCATACTGAGTTAAGTGAAATTATTTTTTCCTGATATATCAAAAATTTCGTATTTGCAAACAACTAAAATAAAACAAATAAAATAATTTCTATTTAAAATTTATTTTTGCCTTCTCAAACACCAATTACATTTGATATCACTTGAAACGTTTCCCACATTTCAAAACTTTTACAGCTTTTATAAAAAAGAAAAAAAAACTCCTGTCTTTTGAGCATAATTATGATGCCTTTATGTCAGAACCAGTGATAAAATAGATCTTTGGGTTTAACTTTTTTGACAATATGTATATGCTATTTTCCTCCTCTTGAGTGCTGTGTCAGATAGACAAAAAATGACTTACACTGACACATTTTTTAGTAATCACATATTTTCATAACTCCATCTACGTAAGTATAGGAACAACCTACTGTGGTTTTATTCTAATCAACAAAAAAATGGAAAAGTTTATACAATGAAATTTCAATCATTGCTGTATTTTTTTTAAATGTCATATTTCAGTTAGTCTCTAGAGATCCTCTGTGATTATCTGATCATGATGAACACAATAGCTACTCTGAGGAGACCCATGTGAGAAACAAAAACAAAAGACCCCTAGGAACTGTGAATGTCCTTGAAGGTTTCTTGGGGGATCATCTATTGCCCAAAGGATAATGCATATGAAAGGCATAGAGCTTGGTTTTCAGTTCTATAGCACAAGGAAACAGAGTTTGCCAAAAAATAAGTGCATCTGAATGTATATTGTTTCCATTGAACACCATGTTATGGTTAAAACATATTGTGCCTATCTTTGCATCTTTCTGAAATCTATCAGAGGATCCAAGGCATCTTTTGGTATTGATGTATACAAGTTAGGCTATGTAAATCTGTTAAATCTGTGACCATCTGTTACTATCCATAGAAAACTGAAATAACATCCTTCGTACTGACTGAGGCAGAATTTACAAAACAACAGAATTGGGCGCCTAGATGTCTGAGATTTATTTTGATGCTACTTACCTGTGGATCTGTTCAAGGTTATCCTCAAACATATTCACTGTTTATGATGATGGAATACTAAGATTAGCATTCTCCTGATAATTTTTAAAATGTAATGGGTAGCCAGTTTATATTTGTGTCTTGGTGACTGTTAAGTCTTTTCTGTGAGTCAATAGTAATCTGGAGAAGATTCCTAAATACATATTGGGGAAAACGTTTTGATAATGGTCAAGTTATCCAAGGAAACATAATCTCTGCAATGACTCGGGATCCTCTCTCAGCTATTGACAATTCTACCAGTGATCTCCAGGTTAAGAACCAAGAAGTGGAATGGCTTGTTCCACAGCTGAACTTGTATCAGAGGTCTCTTTTGCTCTAGCCTCAGTCAAAGCAGGCAGATGTGTCAGTTTATTGGCAGTTTAGCAGATATATTACATAAATTTTGTTTCATTCAAATCATAAACTGTTTCTTAGTGAGAGGTGGCATACTTTGCATCTCTTAGTCTTTTCTTTTTATAGGTATTTTCTTGGGCTGGAGCGATAGCACAGTGGTAGGGCATTTGCCTTGCACGCAGCCAACATGGCCGACTCGAGTTCGATTCCTCTGCCCCTCTCGGAGAGCCCGGCAAGCTACCGAGAGTATCTCGCCTGCACGGCAGAGCCTGGCAAGCTCCCCGTGATGTATTCGATATGCCAGACACAGTAACAACAAAGTCTCCAATGGAGACGTTACTGGGCCCGCTTGAGAAAATCAATGAACAACGGGAGGACAGTGACAGTGACAGGTATTTATTAACATCCTAAAACAACTGTATTACCCTTGAATTTTCACAATTGGAAAAGACCCCTTAAATTCTGCAACATTCTTTCCTATTCTAATGCAAGGAAGACTTCTAGAATATTTGTTATTTTCTAACTAGTACTTCTAATACTCCTAAGATGACAGATATTACAAAGCAGATAAGGTTTTATGTTTTATCAAGGTGATCAAATTACTTTCAAAATGTAGATAGGAGGAGAATTGCTGTTTTGCTGTGATGACATATTAAAGCAATGATGATGTTTCTGTTAAGAAAAAGAAAACAAGTTCTGATTTATCTAGTAAATGTGATTGGGGGAAAAAATGTCATGCCAGGCTGATAGCTATATACTAAGTGCCAAGTGCTATATAATTTCTTCTGTAAAAATATCACATCTGGACTGTCAGATCTAATTATCATCACTGCCAACTTATATTTGTACTAATCCATTTATTATCCAAAACACATCTGAAATCTGTACTACCAAATTATTAAACTAATTGAGGATATAGCAGGATCTCCACTCTTTTTAAGTTTCTAATGTAGCACTAATATCTGCAAATCACTTCTGAGTACAGTATAATTTTGTTAGGTTATTTTAGACAGTGTGATGCAGAAGGAAGAAAAATATCTGGAGTTCTAAGTTTATGGATTGCCAGATAGGATGAACTGAGTCTTTAAGAATCTCTGAAGGTAAGAAGCATGAGGACACCAGGCAAAATAAAATGCTAAACTCTTTTTCATTTAGCGTAATCCACATATGCCTTTCATTGGTTGAGTAGCAAACTAAAGTAGCTAGCAAGGAATCGTTGAGCTGATCAATAGATAGTTTATAAGAAGATAAATTGCCTTCTGTGACACAGAGTAGAAAAGAGAAGGTTGAAACTGAATGAGGTCTCTGAAGTTGTAAAAGACACATGAAGCGTAAAATTCAACTTGAATGTTGTTTTAAGTTGTCTTTCCAAATATGTCACAGTCACGGTCATAGTCCTCCCATTGTTCATTGATTTGCTCGAGTGGGCCCAGTAACGTCTCCATCGTGAGACTTCTTGTTACTGTGTTTGGCATATCAAATACGTCATGGGGAGATTGCCAGGCTTTACCGTGCATGCAAGATACTCTCAGTAGTTTGTCCGGCTCTCCGAGAGGGGTGGAGGAATCAAACTCGGGTTGACCATGTTGGCTGCAGGCAAGGCAAACGCCCTACCTGCTGTGCTATTGCTCCAGCCCTTCCAAATATGTATCCTTTGAAATTCAACAACAATAAGTTCATTAAATATATTGAACAAACTAGGCAAATGAACAACGGTATACCTGGCATACACAGGGAAATAAATCAAGGGTATTCTTTAGCCTTGGCTATGTAACATGTTTGTATGTGTGTGTGCATATATATGTATGTATAAATATAAAGATGTATGTATATCAATTACTTCACATCCTGTTACTCATTAATTTATTTGAGCAGGTGCCAGTAACGTCTCCATTCGTCCCTGTCGCATGCTAGTGTAGCCCAATGGCATCTGCTCATTCCAGGAACAAGAAGAGTTTCAAACCAATTGTTTAGGATCTTGACAAACAAGTCTGACTATCTCATAGGTAGGCGGCCTTGCGATCTTTTGACGTCTCATGGAATCTAGTCGGTAATGGCTCTAGTCCAGCAGTTGTCCCAAACCTCATTACATGTCCAGCCCATCTGATTTTTGATGCCTTGGCAAACGAGACAGCATCCTTGATTCTTGACCGTTGATGGAGGTTGGAACTCCAGATTCTTTCTCTCACTTGAGTGAAGCATGATATTCCAAGCGTAGCTCTTTCAATTCCTCTTTGGGAGACTAGAATAGTGTTCTCATCCTGTTTTTGTAGGGTTTAGGTCTTTGAGGCATATATTAATATAAGGAAGAACAGTGGAATAAAAGAGATGTGCCCAGAGCAGGAGGTTCTTCATCATCTTAGCTATTTCTTCGACGCTCTTAAAGGCGATCCAAGCAGCTCTCTTCCTCCTTCACAACTCAGGTGCAGACCATTTATCAAATTGACTTCTCGAACTAGGTAGATATAACAGTTGCATTCAGAGAAGTTCGTTCTGTTGAGAGCCAATGGAATGTCAGGAACAAGACCGTTTCTTATAAACATTCTGTTCGTGAGATTCAGCTGCAGTCTGACCTTTCCACACTCACTGTCGAAGTCGGTCAGCATTTGTGCCACTTGGTTAATGTTTGGTGTTATTAGAACAATGTCATCAGCAAAGTGGAGGTGGTGTAGTTGTCAAATGTATATATTCACTCCCATTCCTTCTCATTTCAGTCATCACATGATGTTCTCGAGGGTGGCACTGAGGAGTTTCAGTGAAATAGTATCACCCGGCCAAACGCCTCTCTTGACATGGATGATCACTTCCTTGTAGAATGGTGTGATCCTGGTAGTTAATGCTTAATACAGCTCACAGAGAATCCTGATGTATTGAGTTTGAATGCCCTGTTTGTCTAGGGTTTTGATGACCACTTCATTCTCAACAGTATCGCAGATCTTCATTAAATCAATGAACATTAGACAGAGTGGCACCTTGAACTCCTGAGAAGCTTCAATGAGCTTGGTTATTGTGTCGATATGGTAGGTTGTGCTGAATCCTTCTCGGAACTTGGCTTGCTCACATGGTTGTCGTTCCTCTAGTGTTCTGCCAATGCTATACAAGATGACTCCGGTGAACAGCTTATAGAAGACAGACAACAAGCAGATCCAGCGACAGTTGCCAATGTCGTGGATGTCTCGCTTCTTGTACAGTAGAACAGTCCTGCTGGTTTCCATTGGGAAAGAACCTTGCATTCAGACAGGTAGCATGTGAAGAGCCAGTCCAGTGTATTGATGAGTACTGATGGCAGGTTCTTCAGGTGTTTGGGTCTGACCTTGTCTGGGCCGGGTGCTCTTCACTTCTTTACTGACAAAATGGCATGTCAGATTTCAGCAGGGAGAATGTTGAAAACGACATCTCCATCCTGCAGAATTTGGTATGTGGGCAGGTGGATGTCTATCAAAGAAATCTGAGTAGAAGTCATGGATAATCTTTTCCGTTGCCCTACTGAAAGATGTGATAGATCCATCAGGAAGTTGGAGGGCAGTCCATTTCTTCCCTTATCTCAAACTTAAATTTATTATTATTTCCCTTGTCTCAAACTTAAAATTTTATTATTATAGCAAACATCACATTTCATTTTACCATGTGTCTTGCTCAAACAATCTTTTTGTTGTTGTTGTTCAGAATTATTTGAAAAGAAGTTCTATTGTGTTCATTTTAAAAATGTCTTTTATTCTAGAATACTGGTAGTGATGTTAGGCGCTAATTTTATGTGAAATGATTTAAATTGTGAATGTGTGATTAGGGAACCCAAATGATAGAGCTATTTAATTGTAAAATAACATAAGTTAATGGTGATTTAGTGAAGTGCAGTGTTTGAATGAGTAGCCCATATTTACCAGGTCACATATTAAAATTCAGTGTCGGAATTTTCAAATTTTAACCTGGATTGAGAACACCTGGAGGGCTTTATTCAACAGGGAGGAGCAAGTGTCTATAATTTCCATTTCCAAATTTATGGGCCATGGCCCAAGGGTAACACTTTAAGAATCAACACTCTTTTATGCACAAAATTTAGAGTACATTGATCATAGAAGGTAGATAATTTATATACATATGTATATATAATGTGTTTTAGACCTACAGTACAGAATCCTTGTGCATACATGTAACATGTTTTAAATCTGCAATACAGAATCCTTGTGCCATTGTTAGCTTCTGTTCTTATTTAATTGAAGAGACAAAATGCAACATAAAGGTTATTCAACTTGTAAGTCTGTACAAGATGTTAGAAGATGTCAGGACTGTCATTGCTTTAAAGACTTAAGTGTAAGAGAGCACAAAGACGATAACTTTTCAATTATAGGTTGATGGACAGGGCAGACTTAGCAGACTGACCTCAGCTGTGTGGATATAAGACCTCTGATTACTACAGTTGCTACCTCTGCTTCTTTTGTTGTTGCTCAGCATAAAGAGGTAATGGAACAAGAAGTTTCTATTCCTATTATTTCATAATAGGAATGATTTCTTCTTTGTTCCCTTAGTCCTTTCAGAGTTTAATGATGGACTCCCTGGTCCCTGAGAGGCAGTGCTGCTACATCCATTGCCATCCTAACAACCACCAGCACCACACCCAAGGGTGCTCAGAGACCTCCAGGACAGCAAACCTGAATGCTGGATTATAGTCATGTGGTTCAGAGCATGAACTGGGATTCTAAGCTAACAGAGCACCACACCCCTTAAGCCCTGTTCTATCTTCCACATAATGTTTTACCACTAACTTGTAAAATTGAAATTGCACATTCTATTTTTCTTGGAATATACATTATTCAGAATTAACATGTAATATACATTGAGAGAGAGAGAGAGAGAGAGAGAGAGAGAGTAAAAGGGAATGCGCCTGCCATAGAGATGGGGGGGGGGGCGTGAGGGTGGGGCTAGGGAGGATGGGGTGGTGGTGGTGGGAGGGATACTGGAAAAATTGGTGGTTCAGAATGGGCACCAGTGGAGGGATGGGTACTTGATCACTGTATGATTGAAACATAAGCATGAAAGTTTGTAAGCCTGTAACTACCTCATGATGATTCATTAAAAAAATTAAAAAATAATAAAATAAAATAAATGTTAGATAAGTGCCATTTTGTTGTCCCTTTGAGGTTTACATAATTTCTCACCAGGTCTCATCTCTACCCAAAATGTCCACACTTTCTCTTGAGTGTGTATGCTTTTCCACTTCTAATAAAACTATTTTTCCAAAAATAAATCAATATGTACTTCTAAGTTACATTAAAAAATTAAACTTGCCTTTTTATAAAAGACTTGTTCTCCGTTTATCATTTCAAGTCTTTCGGACTTAAGTTATCTATATCTATAGATACAAAAAGTTGTGGGGCATAATAGTAACTTATCTAGATTACTGTAATTTATTTGTCTATTTTAGATTTGAGTTTATTTGTAGAAAGTTTCAAAAGAGGCAAAAATCAACATTTTTATTGTACATCAGCACATTAGGTATAATAATAGGAGAGGTAAGATATCTTTCACGAATCTGTTTCTTCAAATTCACCTCCTCTCATCTAAACTGAGTTATATTTCTATGACTGTTTTTATTTTGTAATAACTCATTTAGAAGGAATTCTTAAAAATAAGTTTTTATAAAATAACTATAAATGAAATATTTATTTTATTTTTGCATTCTAGTTTCCTATTTTGTCTATTTTCTGAAGAAAATAACTGACATTTTCTATTTAAAATGCAACATAGATTTTATAACAAATATTTATATCAGATAACATTTGTAGATATCACATGTTTAAGTGAATAAAATAATCAGCTTAATAAGAATTACATTATTTTATGGGGATTCAGATATAGGGCAGTAGGTATGGTTATGGCCTTAAACGTGGTTGACTGATGTTTGAGCCTGAGAAAACATATATGATCCCCTAGCCCCAGCAGAAATTATTCCTGAGCACAGAGATAAGAGTAAACCTTGAGCACCACTGGATTCCCAGATGATTTTATACTTAAATATTGAGAAGTTTTTTAAGTTTTATAGTTTTAGAGGACTTAACTTTATAAGCAAAGTAAAATTTTGATAGAAGAGTTTATTTTAGCAATTTAAAATAATAATGAAGAATGAATTTAATAAGAATTATTTTATAGTCAATATGACAACTTTTATACTCTTGACTTCAGAAAACTCGAGTTAAATTATAAAAGAAAATCAGTCTGAGATTTAAAAATTATAGAGACTCTAACTTCAGAGTTGATATTAAAAACACTTAGTTACATATTGTCATAAATTTAGAAAAATATAGCAATTATATTTGGCAATTTGACTTATGCTTGTGAAGTATTGAAGAAAAACTTCAGTTATGCAGATTAAATATCCTTATGGTTGGTAAGAAAATTTGAATGCTATCTAAAATATATTTATATTACAAGGAGATTTCTCAATCAAAATTCTGCTTCCATAGCTCTAACCTCTTAGAAGTGTTTATTTATGAGGACAGGAAATTAAAATGAAACCCTTTTTTCTTACTGTGGATTTCGGGTCATACCCAGCAGTGTTCAAGGCTCACTCTTGTTCTTCACTCAGGGACCTGTCCTAATAGTACTCTGGGACAATATACGGACCTAGGGACCAAACATGGGTCAACCACATGCAAGACAAGCACTCTATCCATTATATTATCCCACAGGAACCATATATAAACTATCCTTATAATAAAAACTATAAATGAAATTGACATGATTGAATTAAGCAATCATTCTTATATGCTTTAATAACTACATTATACATTAAATTGCTATGGAAGTTTTGGAGGGTCTATCAAGTATTTTTATGGAGACCTGGGGTCTCCCTGATTGTCAGCCTGGGCAAAGATCCTATGACTGCTCAGATCTCTGCAATAATTAAAGGACCAAACAATAATGTGTAATTATCTAGAGTTGGCTACAGACAACTCTCCAGCCTCACTGTTTCAAACTTTATGGCTTTTCCCATGCTAGAATCCTCTTTTGAAAGCTGCCTTCTCAGATTTCCCCTTGAATGCTACATATTATTATTACCTGAAAATGTGTTTATCAACTATGCTTAAAGTTACCTAAAGTTTCCTTTGATTTTAAAATTCTTGAAAATATTCAAACCATTTCAATTTTTCACTTACAAATATTTTTAAATATTGTTATGTAAAATTCCCATATCAATGGATTGTTCGTTTTATAAGTTGAAGGAAAATACATACTAATGTTTATAGTGGTGTAATTTCTAATAGCTAAAATATGGTAGCATCCAAATGTTTGCATACAAAATATCAGCAACCAAAAGGAGGATAGAACAAAAGGGAGTGCCCTGTGACAGAGGCGGGATGGGATGGTGGGGGGGGGCGGGGGGGGGGGGTACTAGGATCATTGGAGGTGGAGAATGGGAACTGGTGGAAGGGATGGGTACTCGATCATTGTATAACTGAAACCCAAGCACAAAAACTTGTAATGTCCACAACTGTACCTCACAATGTTTCACTTAAAATAAAAAATTATTCAAGTAAAAAAAAAATGCCTGCTTACAAATGAACAGAATTTTATGATATTTTTATAAAATGGATAAAATTCATGTCTTTTAAAGGGTAAACATTTCTATTCATTTCTATTCCTGGAAAATGTTACTCAAATGTTTCAGAATTCCCATCAACACCCCACGAAAAGCTTTCACAAGGCTATAGTTTAGATCAAGTTTTGGGAATATACCTTCAAGGGAAGAAGAATTCAAAGCCTCAGACTGTTGATTAAGGCCCGATTTTATCATATTCTTTTTGGTTGCTTTCTTAAGTTGGTAAGAATACCTTTCAAACAATATGTTGAATTGTATGCTGAACATACGTAATTAATAAAAATAACTTAATTTTATAAACTTTACTTTTTAACTATTCCTATCCTATATTTAAAATCTTAAAACAACTTCTGATGTAAACTTATTTATATTTAAAATCTTAAATTAAAAAGAAATTAGTATTGTAAACTTAATTATGTCCATAAGCATTCTAGGATGGTATTATTAAGCCAATTTTATTACGTAGAAAAATGGAATTTGAAATGCAATAGCTAATGGAGACTACAAAATAAATACTTTTCTTGATACTTTAGCTATTCTGTTTCACATTAATTCTTGTGCTACCAAGGTGTTTTTCTGTTTTGGTGTATGTGTGCATGCATTTCAAAATTCCTGATGGTCTTATTTAAAATTTCAATTATCTTATAAAAGAAAATTGTACCCAGAAGCAACATTAAGACTATACGCATTTTTGTTGTTTTTAAGTAGCAGCACCTGGTGCTACTTAGAAACACTTGAACTTCTTCCTTTATCACATTTATAATATTATAATAATAATATTTTTAATATTATTGTGATAATATTTCCTGAGTCTAAACTTCTCTCTTGAGGGCTATCAAAAAATACGAAAGTTAGTGGTTTTACATAATCAATTGTTTTGAACACTGGTTAATGCTTTCATAAGAACATACGGTGACGCTGTTTCATTCTCTAACAATTTAATGCACAGCAAATATTTTCAAACTATTTTACTAAAGTTTTGGATTTTCCTTTTATTTAATAACAAGTGACTAATTTCAAGAGATACTTTTATCTGAAAAAATTTCACTTTTAGATCTGCACTATTATTTACGCTAATGATTTTATGAATATTATTATAAAAGTATATATTAAAAGTTGAATGGTATGTGCTTTTGGGCAAATATTTAAGCAAGATAAATAAATAAAAACAAACTTCAACTTATCATTAAATATTTTTAAAAAGTTAAAAAATATTATCTTCCCAATCATGAACAGTCTTGTAACAGTTTATCTCACAGTGATTCAACAAAGATAAAAATCAATATAAAAGTAATATCCCATGGAAATATGACACAGAGTTAGATATTCCCTGAAGTACATAATTAAATATGTGTTTGGAAATTACAGAAGAAAGAGATGCGACACCATGCAGATTATTTTGAATGGCTAGAACAAAAACTTACAAAGAAGAATACTCAAGTTCAAGAACCTTAAATCAAATATAGACATATAAGTCATAATATGGAATTTGAAGCATGATAGTACTGAAGTCTGGGAATCAATTGGTAATGGGCAAAATTAGTAACGTTCAGACTGGCAAATAAATAGCCATCTTAAAATTAAAATGCATACTACTTTTTTTTTTCACAAAAATATTTGTTCTTGTTCTTGTTAATTCAAAATCTAATCTTTTAGAGATAGCTATTTCCTGGTACAAGGAACTGTTATGTTTGCCTGACCTCAATGGAATTCATCAGAAAAATAGGAATTTTTTAAATCTTTGAATTATTTCTACAGAGAAAATAAACAATATTTTGACCTGAATTTATTAGCATAGGTACAGGAAAGCACATGGGTTGGATCTCAGCAATCAGAAATAGAAATGAAAGCTAAAGAAAGGAAGCATAACAAGATAAACATGATACCCCTTTGCAAAAGAAGTCTCATTATTAGACAAAAGTTTAGGGAATAATAGTGAAATGAATTTAACCATGTTGGAGAATTTGTTACAAATATAACAAATGCAGGGCTGGAGCGATAGCACAGTGGGTAGGGCGTTCGCCTTACAAGCGGCCAACATGGCCGACCTGAGTTCGATTCCTCCACCCCCCTCGGAGAGCCCGGCAAGCTACCGAGAGTATTCAATATGCCAAACACAGTAACAACAAAGTCTCCAATGGAGACGTTACTGGGCCCGCTCGAGCAAATCGATGATCAACGGGAGGGCCTTTATAACAAATGCAGACAACACTTACAAATCATAAAGGTAAAGGTAAAGGCCTTTACACTTACAAATCATAAGGCTGAGAAAAGAACATTTCCATTACTTGAGGAAATTGTAAGATTGAGAAATTTACTCTTCCCTTATATTTTTTTTAAATCTTAGGTTGGAAATCCGATATATTCTGAGGAGAAGTAGTCATATTAGACTTCAAAAATTGTGTCTATTACAGGTTAAACAACTTTGTGATTTTAATAAGCTTAACATTTTAGATATGCCAGACACAGTAACAACAAAGTCTCCAATGGAGACATTACTGGGCCCGCTCGAGCAAAACATTTTAGAGATTATCAGACTAAACTGAGTGTAATTTGTTTTGGATGAATATATAAAATTTTAGACAATGACAAGAAATCTAATAGCTGTCTTTTCCCTAACACTTACAGAAATCATTGCAGATAGAATTTATTTCCTAAAATGTTAAAGTCCAATTGTTTAAAAAAAATTGAATATGAAGTTAATATCTTAATTTTTATTATAAGTTTTCAGAATCAAATAATACTTTCAAAATCCTGAACCAATTGTTAAAGACAGTGTTACACAAGCCAAATATTAGAAATTATTTGCGAGAAAATATGCAATTGTTATTATTACAGTGATGTTTGAAGGAGAAAAAGAAGGAAATCTAAAAGACTATTAATCTATAGATTAATCCAACTTCAAGCCAATTATTCTCAAATGAAGAAACTCAACATCCTGGTAACATATTTCCTTTTTTGTGGGGGGGGGGGTGGTTGCCATACGCGGCGATCCACCAAGGTTGCTTCTGCCTCTGCACTCAGGAATTATCCCTGGTGGTGCTCAGGGGACCATATGCGATGCTGGGAATCAAAACCAAGTCAGCCACGTGCAAGGCAAATGCCATACCCTCTTGACTATCGCCCCAGTCCCAGATCCTGGTAAATTTCAGAAAAACAAGTGTCTATGATAAACTTTGAACTTAAAAAAATATTTTGAAAACTAGTTTCTATCCCTCTCTTTTTTTTTTTTTTATAATAGTGAGTTATCATGAGGTACAGTTGCAGACTTACACATTTTTGTGCTTGGGTTTCAATTATACAATGATCAAACACCCATCCCTCCACCAGTGCGCATTTCCTACCACCATGGATCCCAGTATCCCTCCTACCCCCCAGCCCCCCATCCCAACCTGCCTCTGTGACAGGGCATTTCCCTCTCTCTCCTTTTGGGTGCTGTGGTTTGCCAAAGAGGCATTGAGTGGCAATCATGTTTGGTCGATAGTCTACTTTCCCCATGCTTCTCCCATCCTGGGAGGATCCTCCCAACACCCTTTATTTGGTGTTCCCTTCTCTTTCTGAGCTCCCTTTTCCCCTAACATGTGTGGTTGGCCTCCAGGTCATTGAGTAAAATTCCTGGTACTAGTCTCGGCCCATTCTTGGGTGTTAGTTTACTATTTTGTTACTTTATGTTCCCCAGATGAATGCAATCTTTCTATGTTTATCCCTTTCTTTTTGAGTCATTTCACTTAACATGATACTTTCCATGTAGTACCACTTGTATGTAAATTTCATGACTTTGTCTTTTCTAACAGCTACATAGTACTCCATTGTGTAAATGTGCCAGAGTTTCTTCAACCAGTCATCTGTTCTCGGGCACTCAGGTGTTTTCCAGATTCTGGCTATTGTAAAGAGTGCTGCAATAAACAGACAATTGCAGATGTCACTTCGGCTATACTTTTTCACCTCTCTGGAATATATTCCCAGGAGTGGTATTGCTGGGTCAAATGGGAGCTCAATTTCTAATTTTTTGAGAATCGTCCATACTGTTTTCCAGAAGGGCTGAACCAGTCGACATTCCCACCAACAGTGAAGGAGTGTCCCTTTCTCACCACATCTGTGCCAGCACCGGTTGCTTTTGTTCTTGTGGATATGGGCCAGTCTCTGTGGTGTGAAGTGATACCTCATTGTGGTTTTGATCTGCATCTCCCTGATGATTAATGATGTGGAACATTTTCTCATGTGTCTTTTAGCCATTCGGATTTCTTCTTTGTCAAAGTTTCTATTCATTTCATCTCCCCATTTTTTGATGGGGTTGAATGTTTTCTTTTTGTGGAGTTTATCTCTTTCTTTTTTTTTTAAATTAGAACTTACCCTCAAATTACTTAAGTTTCTCAGAAAAGACCTGATTTGAAGGGTCTGGAAAGCTAATGGAATGGGTAGGTTGCTTGTCTTGTATGTCAGGTTTGAATCCCTAGCATCTCACATTGTCCCCAAGCTGTTCTAGAAGTGACTCCTAATCAGAGTCAGCAGTCACAAGCTTGAGTACTTCCTGGGTTTGTCTCAACCCAACCTGCCTCACTTCCTAGAAAAGATGAATATCTGTATTATTCTCGAGACTGTTTAATTCAACTAGATTATATAAAAACAAGGTTCTCTCTTGACAATAAGGAAATATTTTCACTTTGAATATTTTTTTTCAAATTTCACTTTTTATTTCTTTGATTTATTTTGTTTGAAAGAAGTTTTAAACTATATATTTCTAAAAATCATATTTATTTTACTATTTTCTCTCATTCGCATCTTGGGAAACTTGGATGCAAAATATACTCTTATTTTTTGGGTAACATTTCTAAGGAATAAAATTCTTAGTGAAATATAAATATTTCTGTCCAAAAATTTACTTTACTTATGAATAATTGACATTAAAACATGCCACATCCCTTCAAAATAAACCAATATTGTCTGTCACTGGAGTCTTGAATTCTAGACACTATGCAATCTGTGCAACAGAGTAGAAAAGTCATTATTTCAATGGAAACAGCAGTTTGACTTTTCATTTTCATCATCCAATCTGAGTTATGAGACTCAGGACATTTCTGATGAAACTTGGTTAATCACTAGAATAATTCAGTGTTTGACCACAGGGTTTAGAATTGTTCTTTGGGTATTTCCTGGAGTCACCAGGAGCACCCACTGGTGTGCAATGGGGCATGACCTGCCATGGCTCAAGGAAACTAATTCAATTTCTAGAGCATGCTTATCACTAAGGAAACACCCTGGATACAGTGAGGTTAAATTTTGATCTACTTTTTATCTATAGACTTGACCCAATAGCCTACAGTTAACTCATTCTAGATTCAAAAATATAGCATTTTTTGTTATTTTCTATTCGGTTTGTTGAAGGGCAGAATTCTCTATTGGTATGTAGAACTTGAGTTTCTAAAATAAATGCTGGAAATTGCCATATTCTGGAGATTTGCAAACTTGTGCAAGGCTAACATATGTACAGCAAAACCTGCATTGCTTTTAAATATTTATAAAAAATAGTACAACAAGCATGCAAAGTTTGATGAAAATAACTGTTGTGTTAATAAATATTGCAGGTAAAATAAAAACACACCTATTTTAAATTAGTTTTAATTATTAATTTATTTTTTAAATATTTTGGATTTTCTTTGTGCACAAATACATAATTGAAAATGATATATTTCTTCTTTCTATATCTAAGACCTTATTTTTCCTTTTTTAATTATATTGGGTAAAGTCTCTAAAATATTTTTGAATAGAAGTAATACCAATATATATTAATTTTAATCTCACGGAAAAATTTTCATTAATTATGTTTGTTATATGAATAACTTAGGTGGCTTTATATAAAAATATATTCTTTAATTCATTTTAACTTAGTTGTAATACACAATCAACTATAAACTTTTTAAACATATTTCTTAGTTTAGAAATTTATTTTACATAAAATAAATGTAAAATAAGTATTTAGAAACTTATTTTATGTGTTTTATGTTTTTAGAAACTTATTTTACATAAAATATTTTAAAATATGTCTATCAGGGGCTCGAGATATAGTACAGCAGGTAGGGAGTTTGCCTTGCATGTGGCTGACCCGGGTTCGAGTCCCAGCATCATATATGGTTCCCTGAGCACTGCCAGGAGTAACTCCTGAGTGCAGAGCCAGGAGTAACTCCTGTACATCGCCAGGTGTGACCCAAAAAGAAAAAAAACTAATAAAAATAAAATAAAAAAGTAAATATTTTTATCAAAGAGGATGGTCATTAAGTTTCTTCTAGAGAACTTGTCACGTTTTGAATCTATATTAGCATACATTTTTTAATTTACATTAGTATAATTTTATGACTTGTTGGAAAAATTTTTTTCTCTGTCCTGCAAATAAAGTTGTTTTCTAAAAGAAAAATTTACCTTACTCCTGCTATAACGTGTAGTTATACTTGATTGTGTGTGTGTGTGGATTTGTTTTGAATCTTAAATCTGTATCTTCTTTTATACATTTAAAATTATTCTATTACCTATTTGCTACTGAAATGATTTTGCTCATTATTTTTCTTCCTACTTATAAGACTACAATGGCATTAATTATTATAATATTATAATTGCTTACTATGATTTTGAAACAATTGCTATTTTATCTTTTAATCTCCATATTTTAGTTTAAATACTTTTCTATTTATTTTCCAGATCACTATGTTTTCATCACCTGCATCAATCTGCAAGTTAAGTTCATCTACCAAAATTTTACATTGTCACTTTGTTATTCATTTCCATTTAATTTTTTTTATGTAGCCAAATTGTCTATGACATTCTCCACTTTCAATTTATATTAAAATATATTACTGATACTTAGTTTTCAATGTAGTGGATAGTTGTAATACAACTCTTCAGAGGTAAATATGGGACTTGTCTGTTTTCCTTTCTAAGTATTATGTCTTAGATCTATGCTAAGTTTTTCTTTTATATAAAGCATTATAAACATATACTACATCACAAAGTATGCATGAATTTACCTTTTGTATAGAAGATTTACTATGACCCTTTGTTGGCACTTATATTGGAAGATCACCTCAATGCAATCCGACTGTATTGATCAAATCTAGGCATTGGATTATGTTATCTTACTGAATCATCACATACATCTTAATCACATGTAGGATAAACTTTCAGCGACCCCAAAGAAATCCAAGACAGTTTCTTCCTTGCTAATCGCTACATTCAAATTTATGTTTTTATTCATTATTTAGCTTCTTAATTGTCCGTAATCTATTTTCTGCTTTCCTAACTCTGCTTTGGAATTAAGAAAAATCACCTAAAGGCGAAATAGTACAGTCCAGAATCACAGTCTTTCTGTATTTTTCCACCAGTATCCAAGTTCTAGAAAAGTTTTACTGGGAGTGGGGTGCGGTGTGCCACGCACCTGGTGATGCTCAGGTCTTTCTATTGGCTGCGTGTGTTAAAGACTCCAGTTGGTGTCTAGGCAGCAGCTGCGAGCTAGACAAGCACTTTAAGCGCTGAACTCTCTTTCCTATCTCCCTAACAAACTTCGGGTGTGGGGCTATAATTATATGCCTATGATTCCATTGTCTGTATTTATTCCTACTCCTCTGGTGATGCCCAAAATCCTGCCTAGTGACCACACTATGCTGAGCATCTTAAACTTTCATCTTATTCTATTTATAGTTAACAATTACCTTGAGGGTTAAAAAAATGGAAGTACTATAGACTGTCGAGGATTTCCATGATGTTACCTTTGTTCTAGAAGTTGGTCCTTCCAGTACATCTGCCTAAGTGTTATTGAATTTTGATCGCTGTTGTAGTATTATTTTATTTGTGTTCTTCATTCTGGTAAGATGTTAAATAAATTACAAGCTAGAAAACTCTCATTGGATACAGAATTCTCCGTGTTTCTTTCTAGCTTGAAATAAATGATTTTGTTATTATTATTTATTTCATTTAAATTTGTTAATTCTTTAAAATATTTATCAGAACAGTAGAAAAGATATGCTTTCCTTGTCACACATCAACAAGTACTGATATGGGGTGACATTTTTAACATTATTTTGATATATATGCATATGTGTATGCATAGATACATAGCCTATGAGAGTAATAGTCACAGTAGCCAAGCTTAAATGTAATGATCCATTTGAAATACTCATATATATGTATATATATATAAAACGTATATTGTTTATGTGGTTAATTATCCATATATATCCATATATGTTGAGATATTCATTTTCAATAGTGTACAAAAAGCATATTATAAAACTGCTGCTTTCAATAAAAATCTAAAGAATAGAATAATCCTGAAAGGCTAATACATTTTTAATGGATTTTTGTTATTTGTTTGTTTTTGGTTTGGGAGGCCATACCCAGAGGTGTTCAGGACTTTTTTCCTGACTCTGTGTTTAGGAATGATCCTTAGGAATGAGTGTTTGGGGGAACTGAATACAGTGGTGGGGACAGAACTTGGGTCAGTCATATTCAAGGCAAGTGCCTGACATTCTGTATTATGAGTCTGGTCCCCATTTTGTGTTTTTGTTTAATTAGTCATAGAGGAGAGAGCAATAGGAGTGAGCAGCCAGCCTGGCTGAGCCAGGTTCGATTCCTCTGCCCTTCTCAGAGAGCCAGGCAAGCTACTGAGAGTATCTTACCTGCAGGACAAAGCCTGGCAAGCTCCCCCTGATGTATTCAATATACCACACACAGTAACAACAAGTCTCACAATGGAGACGTTACTGGGCCTGCTCGAGTAAATCAATTAACAACGGGAGGACAGTCATAGAGGATGCAGAATAGGAAATAATTTAATGCCAAATTAGTTGTCAATCATTTTACAAAACAATGTTCATATATTTTCATAAAAAATTTAACTTCTATAAAGTTGTATTATCTTTAGAACAATGATAACATAACAGTGTAAGTAGATTTTTCAATCTTATATGCATTGTATCAAAATTTAATAAAAATATAATTAGTAAGTTGGTAATTTTTATAATATTCAGGTTCAATAATTCAATGCCCTGATAAATAAATATAATCTAAATATGTCTTTTGAGAAAAATTATAACTGGCAATTTATTTATTACTTTCTAGAGTAAATCATTTAACCCAAGATAGATTTCATGACACATTAGTAATGATCAAAGTTAGAAAATATGCATTGATTTTTATTTTTTCCCTAGCAGTCTAAACATCTCCATGGTTCTAGATAATTGGTAGCACTAGCTAAATACTATCTTTGTGTGTGTGTGTGTGTGTTGTGTGTGTGTGTGTGTGTGTGTGTGTGATCTGCAGACTCTCAGCGACAAGCCATTCCCTGACATCTCAAAGTGACATGGACTCCAGCAGCTCTGAAGAATTCTATCAAGCTGTTCATCATGCTGAGCAAACCTTCAGAAAAATGGAAAGTTACTTGAAACAGCAGCAACTCTGTGATGTCATTTTGATTGTTGGAAACCGAAAGATACCTGCACATAGGTAGAGTAACACTTTTTATTGGAGATATTTATGGATATCTTTAGAAATGATAGTATTGTTGGTAAATTGAAGAAAATTCTAATAATAAAATTGACAATCTACACTTCTAAACAGATTTCATACTGCTTAGTCTAGCTTTTTAGTTCATTAATGAAAAAAAAAACATTTTAAATTATATTTTGCAGAAATAAAGCACACATATCTATCTAGTACAAAACTAAACCTCTAATAACTAGGGCTGATAGATATTTCATGTTATGTAAATTACAATCAGACTTGGTGGCAATCAATTTAAATTTAGCACAATAAAAGTCTGGAATATATTGCTTTTCTCTCTATTTAAAAGCAGGTTATCTTGAATAGTTTTTTTTATTTACAAAATTCAAAGATTTTATATTTATATATTTATTTGTCTCTATTATTATCCCACTATTCTATTTAAGGTAAAACATACTTATATTCACAATTCACAAAATATTTTATAGCTAAAAAGTTCTAAGTTATATATTTATGATTGACAATTATGTTTAGTAAAATTTTTATATCTTATTACCTTATACTATGTTAAATATGTATGTTTTTATAATATAATTACATAAAAAGAACATTAATATATTGAAATAAAAATAATTAAATCTATTTATCTCTGTTCTAGATTCTCAGATGAATCCTAAAATAGACTTTTATTTTTCACAAATTTCTGAGAATAATTGATCAACAAGTGAACAAAAATTTTAATGTAAAACATGTAATGCCAGATATAGTGAATTATTTGCTTGGTACATTAATTTGTAATTAGTGATATATACTAGATGCTAAAAAATAGGCTTCAAATCAATATTAATTATCAGACAATGTATTATTTTGTAATGCACATGTATAAAATGAAATATTAAGACTATGAGATGTTTTCCTCTTTTATCCATTATTGAAACTATGTATCTGACAAAACAAAAAGGAAAATCTAAAATAGTTAGCATCTTAAATGTTGGGAATAGTGTTATTTGTAATTCTGTGCACAGAAAAACACTATAGAAGAATGTGGACTATAATGTCTGCAAGGCTGACTCCTAGGTAAAGGTAGTAAGATTTTCAGTGTAGGATAAGAGAAAAAATTATATATATATACATATGTAATATATACATATATTATATATAACATATACATATATTGTATATGATGAGAGAGACTAGGACACATATACACATATATACACTATGTTTATATATTCTTTAAACCTTTAATTAAGCAATAAGTAAATTGATGACCAATTAATGATCAAAGTGAAGTATAAAATGCTACCTCATAGGAATAAAGATATCTCACTATAGAAACCAAATACTGAGAGCTACAAAATATGTCATGTGTTTTTATTTTCATCCACTTTTGATAATGAATTTAACTATTGCAAGTACATACTTAACATTAGTATCATGCAAGATGTTGAGACTAAAATTGGCTATTAAGCAATGCATTTATTAATTCTCAAATTACAAAACACAGTAAGATTACCTTCCTTCATAAGTAAGATTATGAAGGTAAAATGCAAATTGCTTTTTTAAGTACCATATATTAAGATTCACACGTAGGAAATTGGTATTGTTCATATGTGTAATGTAACATATCACTGTAGCACTGTAATATACATTTTTTAATTTGATGATAGAATAATAACTGACTTTTCCATACTAAATCCTAATCCTAAACCTAAATCATTGAGCCTAGTAAATTATTATGGCTCTCTAATTGTTTCAGAAAAAAGTAATATCCCAGCTCTTGCCAGCTTCCATACTTTCAGATTATTTTCAACAAATTTCAGGCAGTATCTATAGCAACAAGGTTTCCATTAATTCAGCCTTCAAGTACATCCTGATTTTTGGCTCCAGCAACCCAGAAGGCTCCAGTGACTATAGGCAACCAAACAACCTCTGAGAGCTAAGATTCTAGGAACCTTCCATGAACTCCAGCTCCTGACTAGACCCACTTCTCAAAGAACTGTTTTTTTTTTTTAATTGTGGTAACATGACTTATAAACTGCTTCAGACATACCGCACTAATAACTGCAATAGACTGCTGAGCATAATTAAAACAAAGGTAGAACTAAACATGTTACAGCTTTAGAAAAAGTACAAAATATAGATATAGCAAAAACTGATTAATGATCTAGGGTGTAAGTTCAGCTAATCAAGTGTAGAATAATGACTGTATCAACAGAGAGAAAAATATGAATAGAAAAATAGTCAGAAGGAATGTGTCATAAGACAGAGTCCTAGGGGCTGGAGCGGTAGTACAAAGGGTAGGACATTTGTCTTGAAAGCAGCTGACCTGGGTTCCATTTTCAGCATCCCATATACCCCCAAGCATTGCCAGCAGTAATTCCTGAATGCAGAACCAAGAGTAACTCCTAAGCATCATTGGGTGTGATCCAAAAAGCAAGTAAGCAAGCAAACAAACAAACAAACAAAAAAAGACAGATTCCCAAAAGCAGATTTGGGAACTGGAAGTTCAATTCCATGGTTCATTTTAAGTGTCCTCAGAAGAGAAAGGTAGCACATGGAAGAGAAAGGAACAATTCAAGACACAATTTCATTCAGTATTTTGCTTCTTTAATTCCTAAGAAACTCAATAGAAAGTTTTTTTTAACCATATCCCAAGAAAAGGAGGTAACTGTTATATTTTAGTTCACTGTTATTGGATCCACCCAGGTTGAAGGTTGAAGCTAATTTGGAGATTATAGAGAAATAGATTAAGAGGAGCAGGAGCTCAAAAATTCCCAAGAGTGAAGTGACTCCTGGAGTGAAATGAGAATCTATATAGATATGATGGCTGGGAGTGTTTAATGTTAATTTGTCACCAATTTGGAGAACTAATTATACCTTATATCTGAATTTGGGCAAGGCAATGGCGAAGTTAAATGCAAAAGAAAATAGTCAAATTTATCTCTTATTATATATAGGAACTACGTTGAAAACATAAATGATAACTTTCTAAAATACAACGTGAAATTTAAGTGTTTGGTGTTATATCAATTATGAACTAAGAAGTAAAAATAAAACGTGACCTCATAATGAACACTTTGAGCTTAATTTAAGGTATATGGAAATGCTAATAGACTATCTAGTGAGCAGTTTTAGTAGGCATTCAGGATGTAGCTAGATAGAAATACACCCTAACTGTGATAATAAAGGTCATACTCAAGGATAAATCTGAAAAACTGAGTTTTAAGGCAAAAATTAGAGGCCTGAGGAAAAAAAACCGACAACGAAGGGTCAAGGAATCAGAGCAGGAAGAAACTCACTGAATTAGAGGCAAGTGAGATAAGAATGTCTGTAATGCCTTAGCTATAAAGGGGATTTAAAAAACGAGTGTGAGGTCAACAATGTCGAACACTGCAATAAATTGGAGTGGGACTTTAAAAAGTTTAGTAGGATTGGAAGGAATAAATTTGTAGTGACCTTAATAAAAGATTTTCCAGAATAACTGCTTATATTTCCTTATTTATGCACTTATTTTCCCCTGCATTAATGAATAAAAATATTATTTTCAGTTATAATTATATTCTTGTTCTGAAATCTAATGCAGATTTTATGTATCCTTATATCTAAGTGTAGAATTAACTTTTACTTATTTTTCTAACTGAGTCAGGGACATATATTTGCTATGTTATAGTTAAAAATATTTGTTGTAATTTATATTTAATATTATATATCATATATTTTCCATGAAGTGTGTTTAAGTACTATAAATAACGCCTTTGTATGTTTAAAAGTAAACCAGTTATTTAACTTTTATTAATATAGATTATATGCTCTGGAAATATATGTGTATCTGATTTGTGAGAGTTTATTTTCATATCGGTTGATAAAATTGACAATATGTCATTCATTTCTCTAGATGGCATATAATAAATAGTTAAAGGTACAGTTGTCAAATTCATTTCTACAGAGTGTAAGGCACTGATATATATGTCAGTGTTATTTGCCCAATTTAAATGTACAGCAAACTGATAACTTAATATTTTAATATAGTTCAACTTAGGTATTAATTATAATAATAAATACAATTATGAATTTTACATGAAACTTATTAGATTTATAAAGTATCTATTCAAAAATATTTTTCAGTCAAAGCAAGATATGTCACTGTTGGTTTGATTTACAGTACTCTTCACTTATATAGAAATAAAACTTAATCTTACAAAATATGAAAAAAATATTTCTTCTGATTTTAAGAAAATAAAAACTTTCAGAGAAGATTCCTTTGTATTACCCTTTGTTACTCTACTTCCCTCACGATGTTCTTAAAAAGTGGATAAAAACTGCATGAAGTTGTTTAGCTTACAGATATAAACAGCGCATATACTTCTTTAGAGATAGCCACATTTTTATTTTTTACACTAACATGCATTTCCTTCTTTAAAAGATTAACAAATAAGTGAGTATTATAATTATGCTGTTGTAAGGCTCATGGTATAATATAAATTTGTTTGATAATAGACTATTAATTTGATAGATCTCTCGTGCAGTCTTTAGATCATTCAGAACATTTTTGTAAGGGGTCATACTTTTTGTGCAACTTAACTAAGAATATACAAAATTTAAGCAACATAAGAAAATAAATTAAGGAAGAATTATTTCTTTCAGAAAGTTGTTCTATATAGTA
Source organism: Sorex fumeus (assembly GCF_029834395.1). NCBI lineage: Eukaryota > Metazoa > Chordata > Mammalia > Eulipotyphla > Soricidae > Sorex > Sorex fumeus. The sequence goes on from NW_026606065.1 coordinate 58,262,478, forward strand.
AAAGGAATTGAAAGTACTATATCATTTTATGAAATTTTTATATTTTTCATGAAATACTTAAAGGTTATTTAGATCTATAATATTCAAAAGTCCTATAATTGGATTACTGTATTATCAGTCAAATAAGCAAATATGCTAATATAAAGTGACATGCAATAAACATTTAGGACTTGACTGTGATGTCAGAAATAATAATTCATTAGGGAAATTCAGATTTATGATAGGTCAAAAGTTGCTAAATTTATAAAGATTTACAAAATTAGATCCCTAACCAAATTTATAGGAATCCAAAATGTGAATGAAAATAAGTAGTACAATTCTCTGTGATCAGAGCCTGCTGCATAAACTCTTAAATTTGTTGTTTAAAGTTTGTTTTATAAGATAATATATAAATGATAAATATATAGCCATAAAGAAAGGAACATTTTTCTGCACTGCATTCTTGTTAACAGCATTTATATGATTTACGCCCATGGTCTAAGTCAGCTCCTGTGACTTTTTCAGGCTTGTTCTCAGCTCAGTGTCTGACTATTTCGCTGCCATGTTTACAAGTGATGTTTGTGAGGCCAAGCAAGAAGAGATCAAGATGGAAGGCATAGACCCCAATGCTCTCTGGGACCTTGTTCAATTTGCATATACAGGTACATTAAACTAACCATAGCTTCTCTGATGTCTTTTAAATTTCGGTAGTTTTGAAGGCAGGACTTGAAGTTTGAAAAATTTAACATGGCTGGTTTAAATGGTCGTGATCATGTTTTTTATATATACAGTTCGACTCACAAGTTGCTTCCCAAAAATTTCCTCTACCACAACACAAAGTATGGTTTCCACAACAATAAAATAGAACAAATATATCTTAATTTTTTTTCAGTTGGAAGACTAAGGAGAAAACATCATCAGACTTTTTAATTTAGCATTGTAGTTACAAATGTATATATGTATATTCCAATGCACCACTTTCTCCCAGATGGATTTAAAACTTGTATTTAAAAGACTAAAAGTGTTGCTAGAATGAGCTTGGGAGATCATCAGAGATGTTAGTAATTATCAAGTAAAAATTTATATACATTCCATAATCAGTAATGGAAATAGATTCTAATTATCTTTTTTTGAAAATGATGGCTTCAAATAATTTTTTCTTTAATCAATTGTCTATTAAACTTTTTACTCTACTATGTTAGTATATATAAATAATTAAGCTAATTAGCAATCAGAAGTTGATCAATGTATGAGTATTATCTATAATTCTGGAGGGTGAATTAATAAAACACTACTTTCCCTTCACTGGATAAAAGAGAGAAAGGCATTTAACATTAGTCAACCATTAAGAGGGACTTTTAAGTAATATATGTGCTGCTTAGAGCACTGGAAGCCTCCCATTTACTAAAAACATTTCAAACCCTGTTCAAAAGTAAACAGAATTGGAAACATAATTGAATCTTGTGGTAGAAGCTAAGACACCTAACATGCATTGATATACTATCCTTTTAAAAGGTGCTTGATACATATTGTCTGAACTTCTGCTCAAGGTACTAAATTATGGAATACCCAGAGGCTACTGACTGATTATTACAGTAACAGAAGCCTAATTTAAGGAGCTCAACTTTTGCAGTATGTGTAGTTAGAAAAAAAATCAGAGATAGTGCCACTATAACTAGAATACTATGGAATATTTGAACTACCCACTGAGAATTTTGTTTTATCACAGAAAGGATTTTGATGACACTGATAACTTATAACAAATCCTCTTTGAAAGTAGAAAATGTGTGCATGATTTACCACTAAAACAGCAGGACTGTGATGAAAAAAATCTATTTTCCAGTAAACTTTAATATGATTTTAAGGCAGAAAATGTTGTATTGAATGGCGTTAAATGTGTTAGCAGATAAGCAAGTTATTGCAATAGATGAAAGACCATAATCTCATATTTATTTACTTTTGTTGAAACAAATATGTGGCATAGCAGGGGCTGGGGGAGGTGATTTTTACGTTAGGTGAGAGAAAGAACACAGACTCTATATGTATGCTAATTCACATCCCTTCATGGAAAAGTTAGCTTTCTCCTAACTATGTGAGCACACACTGGAGAAAGGTGCCTATTCAAATTAGGCTCCTCCCCTCAAATGGGACACAGGGAAATCTCCACACAGAAATACCTGGTTTCTTCTTGGGTTGTATAAACAACCAAAACATACTGACTGGCAAAAAAAAAAAAATCAATTAATAACATACCGGTGGAGAATGTTTATAGTTATAAATTCGAAGGTGAAATAGTGCAAACTTAAGAAGCCTGGGGCATTAAGATTAGATGGTGGAATTAAAATAAGAAGAAGGGGTGATTTCATCTTTGACGGTAAACTGATGAGTTTGAAGCTACAGCAGTAGCTCAAAGGGCTGAGCCCATTCTTTCCTTGAAGGAGGTCAGTGCTCTATCCCCAGCACCACTTGGTCTGGTTTCACCAACAGAAAAAGACAAACCAAGCACTCAGTTGTAAATAGCCCCTCAAGCCCACTTCCAACCACCAGATGTGGCCCCAAACGAAACCAAATGAAAGAAGAAAGCCCACAAACAACAACAGCAAAATAGTATTTAAAAAAATATTTGCAAAATCCTCCCAAGGGATAGTTAGGGATCCCCTGGGCCCTCTCATTTGCTGTTCAATGTGACAAGCGAAGATGTGGTGACTCTCAGGTTCTGCTTTATCAGGGATTCTCTGATAAAGGGAACCACAGGAGTGCGCTGAGGTGGATGGCACTGCATTCAGAGAGGCACAGGGACATCCAGGGTTACTCCTGGCAATATTCAGTGGACAGTAAGTTGCCAGTCATCAAATAGAGGTAGTTCTTATTCAAGAACACCGGCACCAACTCTAAAGTTGGAAAAAATTTATTTCTTTAATAGGAGGACATGTTCATTCATGAAATTTCATCTTCAGGGTTGCCTCCCAGATACATTTTTCTCAGGCAGAAAAAGTGGGAGAACTGAGGGTTTTTTCAGTTCCCTTACAGACAAAGAAATAGGATAAAAGACAAGCAAGTCTTAGCTTTTAGGTTCTTCGGCATTGTTAAATTAAAGAAATTTACATTATTTAAATAACAGTAATAAATCCTATCAGGCTCATAGGCCTGAAACAGTCCTTAGATTTCTTTGTCAAAGTCACATTTATTTTAATAGACCTACTCAGGGAACGTTGACAAAAGTCTCCCCTTCTCACCCCTGGTCTGTCCCTTTTGTGGGAAAACGATCCCACTATGCCCTGCTGTGTCTTCCCATGTTGGCTTTTAAAGGAAATGGGTTCCAGATAGTTGAAAATAACTCGTTTATAAAATAGGTAAGGGACTTTATAAATTATTAGCCTCCCAAAGAGGCAAGTAAATAATTTAGAACCACAGATTTTCTAAGTAAGTGCTATTTTTTAAAAGGAGGTCAAGGAACTAGTCTCTGAAAGAAGATAGTCTAAATGTTATAACACCAGGAGAAAGATGAAGACCATCTTGGTAATTTTCAGTTTGTATACAATCCAAAATGGTAATAGAAAGGGCCATTGGCCACTCAGCAAGAGATAGCAAATATAATTACATCATTGTCTTCTTGAAAGGGTGGAATCAAGAAACATACATTTTAGGTATCTTTTAAGCAACAGAAAAGCATTGATCCAACACTTAACTGCCACCCTGTATGGTCAGGCAGCCTTACATTCTTCAAGCACAAAGCTAAGTCAAAAGAGACTCCTTAAAGTGCATCACAATTGTGAAACATGTTTTAAATCTCTCTGCTGAATGCAGTGACCTGGATTGGCACTGCTTTATACTGTCCGGAGAAATTCAAAACTGACCTTCAGCTGTCTTTGTCCCTTTGGTTCTGTTCCAATATCCGTAACAATTATATGGGAAGTTTAAAAAATGTGCTAGATGATAGTATAAAATAACTTGCATGGAAGGTTTGGTGGAATTATTTTTATAGCATAACATAAAGTATATATCTTCTCTTTTGTTACCTATACCATAAAGTATGACAATATCAGTAAGCAGTGACATAGAAAAGAGAGATTAAGGAATATTTGTATATGCATCTAGTTAATTATTAATTAGTTTTCTAATGATCTCTCATACTTTTTCTCATAGAAAATTAAATAAAATGCATTGCAGAGGATCAGCTATTTGGGAGTATTTTCTTAAATTTTGAGGTTAGAGAGGCTTTGGAAAAAACTAATGATACTCAATAATGTAAAGAACTCAAGTTACCTATTGGCTGTATAGGTAATGTACTCAAAATAGATCAATAAATATTTCAAAGTAAATTGAGTAGTTAAGCTTATCAGAAATCTAAAAGATAAATTTAAAAGATCTGCATTTAGCTAAATCAATTAATTGGGAGATTAAGGAACAATAAATGGATAGAGTAGAATAGAATGATATTTATTTATTTATTTATTTATTTATTTTGGCTTTTCGGGTCACACCTGGTGATTCGTCGATTGCCTCGAGCAGGCCGCAGTAAGGTCTCTTCATCCTAGCCCTGAGATTTTTTTTAGAAAGTGCCATATTCAAGGCTCTTTCAGAGTTAGGAGAATGAGACCCTTCATTGTTACTGGTATTTGGCATATTGGGTACGCCACCGAGAGTTTGCCAGACTCTGCTGTGTGGGCAGGTTACATTCGGTAGCCTGCCAGTTTGTCTAAAGTAGGAATGAGATGATAAGATGTACCTTCATGTGTACAGAGAGTGGTCTCAGCATGGTGGAGGCTGGTTCTGGAGGTCATCAGCTGCCTGAGCCCTGGTTGGGGCGGGGAGAAAAACTCGACCCGCTCCCCTCCAAGGGGCCCAGGCGAGGACAGCCAGGCACGGAGGCAGGAGACTGCCATATGTGGTACTGGGGATTAAATCAGGGTTGGACTTTAGCACCTGGTGATACACAGGGATTACTCCTGGCTCTGCACTTAGGAATTCACTGCTGGCAGTGCTCAGGGGACCATATGGAATGCTGGGAATTCAACCCTGGTTGGCCGCGTGCAAGGCAAATGCCCTACCCACTGTGCTATTGCTCCAACCCCCAAATTTAAAATTTTTAAAAATTGTTTTCGCAGCAGCACCAGACCCAGTGTCACCTCTCCTCTCTTCCATCCAATACAATGAAATTTTTGACTGAGATAAGCTTCGATTATTATAGTTATTTAAAGCTACATTAGGAGATATGAATTTACTTTAAATCACTTTATTTGGTAAAATTTGTAAATGTCAGGTTATGAGATGCACCTCTATCCATTTCTCTGTCCTACAACTCCAGCGAATTAGAATGAGAAGTATTGGGTTTGGGGCCTGAGAAATATGTTTATATATTTACTGAAACTTATTTACTGTAAATACATTCACAGTAAAAATATATTTATAAGTGATTAAGTGATATATGTAAAAGGTAAAGGTAAAGGCCCTCCCGTTGATCGTCGATTTGCTCGAGCGGGCCCAGTAACGTCTCCATTGGAGAATTTGTTGTTACTGTGTCTGGCATATCGAATACTCTCGGTAGCTTGCCGGGCTCATATACATATACATATAATTATATATTATAGGCTCCAACTATAATATATATACATATATATTTAATAGGAAGATTGGACTAAATAACAGAGGATCATTTCAGTGGTGACTAATAGAAGGCATATGATCTTTTAAATTTATATATTTAGTCTAATATTGGTAATACATAAGATAGAATAAAGAAAAGCGATAACAATTAGTTTTGACAAAATTTTTAAGTGTCACGTCAGTGTAAAAGATAAAATAATAATAATTTTGAGCTATATATAATAATGATGTTTTATTGCAGTATAAAATGAACGCTCCTTAATCTAAAGGGAAGTCAGCATAGGGTCAATTTTTCACATATTATGATAGCTTAAAAATAGAAAAGAAATGAATTTTAACACTGGTGTTAGAAATAATTGGGCATATATCTAATATAAAGTTCACATTGTTTTTCTAAATTCTTAATAAGCTTTTTAAGTAGTTTCAATATCTCTCCTCCCAAAACTTTTTATTAAATTTTATTAATAGATTTTCACCAAGAAATTTGAATGTAATTTTGCCCGTTTATCAAAAGCCAATAGATGTCTGTATAAAGTTTGTTTTATGAAATAGATCCCTTTCACAAGTATTCTAAGATTTTTTGAATTTGAATATTTGATTGTAATCCAAGAAATACGTAATTGCAAGCTTGTATACTAGTTCTTCAAAATCAAATTATAATCCAATTCACAATATTTGAGCACTTTTTGTTCATTGAACCCAGTTTAATCCCAGGTACCATATTGCCTACACTAAAACATCACTGACTGTAGCCCATTAGTTCTCTGAACACTGCCAGGGCTGTATCTTGTAACTTCTAACATTTCCTTGGTGTCTCTGATAGTCTCAAGCCCAAGCATTGAACCACCAAGTAAGTTGATTGATAAATTCTGGAAGTAACTACTAGGTTTCCTGAGTACCACTTAAAAGAGTTCAAATGCCAAAAACAAAACACAAACAACAACAAAAAATATTCTTAGGAGATAAGAACTTTATTGACCCACTATGTGTTAAGAGCTTATGTTCTTGATGCAGTCAAGTTACCTGTCAAAATAACTAGCAATATTTTCCAACTATTACTAGAATAAAATATCTGAACATAATTTGAAAGTTATTTTCACTTTTTATTGAGATTGATGACTTAGGAATGGAATTTCTTAAATGTAATAAATGCCTCTCAAGTTTCTACTGCACACCTCCTAAGTATTTACCCTATACTTAGTATTGAAAAGCAATATTCTGAATTACATATATTCTGGCTTTATGGTATTTATAATTTGGGACTTAAAATAATTACCCTAGTTCACAATTTTTGTGTAATATATTCTTTATATAAGCAGACTATAGATTTTTTTTTTATTATAGAACAGTAAACTTCAGATTTAAAGGTTTCTTTAATGATTTTGTGTCTGGATATATATTTCAGCTCAACACTGAAACTGATCATCACAACATAACATTTAAAGAGAAAATTTAATATAAGTATATAGTTGAAAATAATACTCTGGAACTCACTATGTTTTAAAGTTGCCTTCAGGAACGCTGATAGAATCTTTCTTTCTTTCTTTCTTTCTTTCTTTCTTTCTTTCTTTCTTTCTTTCTTTCTTTGTTTTTTGTTTATCTTTTACATAGTCCCAACTCTCCTGACATGTTGCAAATATACTGTATCCACTGATGTGTAAGGAAATAGAGTTTTAACAGATAGGAGAGATGGGATTGCAAGGTTGCTCGCAAAGTGTCATGTCCTGTAGAGAGCTGATAAGGACAAGTTTTAAATAAAGGACTTGTCCATCTAATACTGGTATTAAGAAGAGGGGTAGAAAATTAAACTGCCAACATGCAAATCTTTAATCATACTGGAGTTAAATTCTTTTCTAAAGAAAAAAAAAAGGTTTGTGTGCTATTACTAATGAATTAAAGTCCTAGAAAATGCTCAGGAATGTTAAGGTAGTTTCTGCTTACTGCCAAACATTTGAATGTAATAAACACACACACACACACACACACACACAAACACCCAAGAGATGAAATATTTAATGTGCTGCTTTTATATTAAATGATACACATCAATATATGCAGCTTGGATTGAATATTCTAAACTCCTTCAGAATTTCTTATTGCAATTAAAAGTGAATTATTGTTTCATTTTTATTACTGGTTTAATTCAAGTGGCATGAATTATGCAAACACATTAGCAGAATATTAGTTTTATACTGAGGGCTTTTACAAATGAAAAAAGTTCTGTTCTTACTTGAAAAGACTGAGCTTTTAAAAATTGGTTTTACATATAAATTGTATCCATTAATTTACGTATTAGCTTTACATGTCAGCTTTATAGGATATTGAAATATCTTATATACTTATAAAGTAAAATTAAAAATAACAGAAAATAAATAAAATTGACTAACTAAAAACTGCTATCATAGCCCTGTCACCCATTATTTTAATAAGTATCATATTTATGTGTACACATGCACATATAAAATTAAAAATTATTTGAGAAGATAATTTGATCAAATAGATAATCAAAATATATGGATATTTTGTGCACATTTTTTTTGTTATTATTGAGCGACTGTTTTTCTTCTTGTGTGTAATTACTAGGAATTTCATAAGAAGCCTATCTCTGTTGCATTGCAACTCATGTTTATTTTTTAGCTTTCCAAGGGAAGAAAATTTCTCAGGTCTCATATAACAATAAACTTTGGTTTCTTAAAAAAAGCAGAATGACTTTATTTTATTATTATTCATCTTCTATTTTTCTTTCATTCTCTTCTTATTTGGATATTCTTTTTGTATAGTCTTCTAAATTAAATGGATGTTTGGCTACATTTTCTTAGGATTATTTAACTTTCACTCTAAAGTTAAAATATTTAGGCTTCTGTTTTTGAATATATCTATCCATCTCTTACTCCTCTGTAAGCATTTTGATTATCTTTTGGGATACCCTATTATTAGTAAAATTATTGCCAAGTTACTTAGCTAGTGTATCTTGATTTCACTCATTAATAGGAAAATTTAAAAAATAATGTTTAAATATTAGAAAAATTTTTTTTGGTTTGGGGGCCATATTTGGTGGTACTTGTTGATATCTCCAAGTTAGAGCTCAGTGGTGACTCCCTGTGGTTTTTAGCAGCCCCTGTGCACTGGTACCAACCCTAGGATTCCTTCCAAAACCATGCATTTCAACCGTTGAAATATCATTCTAGTCAAAATAAATTAGTTTTATGAACATGTAAAGGAGTTTAGCAAAACACAAAACTGTGAACATTCAGTTATATCATTATTAATTTTAGAATTTTCTTCAATTCCTTTGCATGATTTTTTTTTTGGAAAGAAACAAAGATAATGACTTAACACTGTATAGAATAATTACTTTATCAAAATCTTTATCAAAATTTTACTAATTATGATCTAAAGTATTATATGCATCAATTATATAGTATACTTTCTTATGAATGTGTATGATTTAGAGTACATTTTAATGGTATAGTTTTGAAAACTGTGTGCAGCTTTGTCAATTTATATATTTTATGCATGCTTAATTATACATGTATTACATTCATCTTAGTATAAATTATTTCATTTTGTCTGCAAATTATTTTGAAATGGGCAGTTAATCCAATTTTATTGCCAAATACAGAAATGAAAACACCTTGACAGAAGGGTCCAGAAAATTACACGTATGTGAATACGTTTTCCCCTGTGGTATTCTAACATCCTATTATATCTAAAATCACTGAGCTTTCTGGCTAATTAATAGAAAGAACATATTGTATATAGTATTTATTTATTTACTTTTAGTAAAAATTCATTACATTTATGTATATATTTAATAAAATACAACTTTCATAGATCTAGTACTATGAATTAATTTATTTTTATTTGAGGTGGCATGGTAGAGTTGGGGCAATATCCTGTTCTGTTTAATACATTCTCCTGGCTCTGCACACAGGGATAAATCCTTGTGGATTCAAGGGTCTATATAGACTGTGGATAATCATATCCAGGTTGACTATGTGCAGTGTAAGCACCCTATCATCTGTATTATCTCCCTGATATCAACATTTGGGGCTGGAGCGATAGCACAGTGGTAGGACGTTTGCCTTGAACGCAGCCAACAAGGCTGACCCAAGTTGATTCCTCCACCCCTCTCGGAGAGCCCAGCAAGCTACCGAGAGTATCTTGCCCCCACGACAAAGCCTGGCAAGCTACCTGTGAAGTATTTGATATGGCAAAAACAGTAACAACAAATCTCAAAATAAAGATGTTACTGAGCCTGCTCAAGCAAGTCGATGAACAACGGGAGGACAGTGAATGTCAACATTTTAATTTTTTTTTTCTTTTTTGCTTTTTGGTTCAATCCTGGCAATGCACAGGGGTTACTCCTGCCTGTGCACTCAGGAATTACTCCTGGCAGTGCTCGGGGGATCATATGGGATACTGGGAATTGAACCCAGGTCGGACGTGTGCAAGGCAAATGCCCTACCCGCTGTGCTATCACTCCAGTCCCCAAATTTAATATTTCACATAAAATCATGAATAACCTGAGGACAGTACATATAGATACAATAGAAAAAGAAAATTGGTTTAGATTGATTACTGCACTAGATAAATATCAACTTCAGTCTTGGACATTAATGATTAAATAAAATTGCAATTTTTAAAATTTTGTTTTGTTATTGTTATTTGAATAAAAATAATTGTTTTTTGGACAGATCGATAGTACAGCAGCTAGGGTTCCTGCCTTCATGTGACAGAATCTGTTTTATCCTCAGCATCCCATGTAATTAATCCCAGGGGCAGAGCCCAACCAGGTGTGATGCTGAGAAGAGATGCAGGAATAAGTCCAGAGCATGACCAGGTGCAGCCTGAAAACAAGAAGAAACAAAACACAAAAGCAAAACCAAATATTTTTCTTCACTGAAACAGAAGAAATACAGACATGAAAATTTTCCTTTCTTTCCCTCCCTTCCTCCCTTCCTTCCTTGTTGTTTGTGTTTGGACAATGCCCACTTGTGTTCAGAGCTTTCTCCTAGTCTTGTAGTCTGAAATGAACCCCATGGTGATACAGGGGACTTTATGGGGCATCAGGGATCTAACCGAGCCTGATTGCTTTTCTGTTTTTCTATCCTTACTTCTTTTTATTATTGGCGTTATTCTTTCTGAATCAGAATCAAAACAATTATAATGAAGGCATATCAAGACACTGTGACAAGAGCTGTTTCCTAATGATTCATTACTCTCTAGATAATTGGGTCATCAGTTCTGAATTTCTACTCTTGTCAGAGTGGTTATTAATATTTCCTTACTATTTAATACTATTTTATCATGGTTTCCTGCTAAAAAAATCATTGACTCCTTAGGTATCCATTGTTTCATCCAGGTAGCCAATATTTTAAATCAATGTTTATGACACCTCATATAAGAATATATATATATGTTCTCTCAGTAAACCAGAAATCACTTGTGAATAATATACCTTGAAAGTTATATATAACTCTGAATAAATGTTTAAAATTGCCTTTTTTTATTAGCAGTATTCATGTATCTTTTAGGTTCACTTTAAAGTTAAATAGCTGGAAGATTTTTGCCTTTATACCATCTAAGTATATCAGAGAAATGGCTAGACTATAAGTATAAAGAAATATATCATGCATGAGGTAGCTCAATTTGTGTGCATTCAACCTCAGCATTCACTAATATTTCATTTGTGCCGCTGGCATTTACAAATGAATTCTTTTTTGTTGGTTATATTCCAAGTTTTGAAAAGTAGACTTTAACTTTTTTTTAAATTAACAATGTTTATAAACATAATTAGATTTACATTTAAATATTTTAAATAAGTCACATTACAAATTTGCCTATGGTAACTAAAAATTCCAAATATTTTCTCTTTATTTATGCAGAGGATGTAAAAATGCACATCTAAACTTTATGTGAATTATTATTATATTCAATGGTAGATCCAGTATATGGATTTAGATTAACGGTTCTGATACCGGTTATCTCAATTTAAAAATATTTCAATGTTTTTTCAAACTTTAATAATAAATAAATGACACGAAATAAACTACACAGATATAAAGTACACATACTGATGTCTTGGCACATATACATAATGATATATTTATCATTTAATTTAGTATAGTGAATTTCTGTAATCTTTTAATGTTTTTACTGATACTTTAGGATTTAAATTGTTGCTTTTCCTAACACCAACTCTATAATTAGGAAATTTTGATCCACTGTTGCAATTGATGCTCATAAAATTCTTACTAAAATTAAGCAACAAAGGAATTTTTGTTCTGATGCCTTTTACTCAGCATGATTATTTAATATTTAACAAAATTTTTTCAGCACTATTGTGACTAAAGCAATAGTTATTTCATTTATTATTCAGTAGTAAGATATAAACTACTATTTGTTAAACATTCACTTGTATATGAACATATGGGTTATCTGTGTTTGATATCATAAATTAAAGCTTCAATAATCATTCTTGAACAAAAATTTATATGAATTTTTTTAATGAAACATGGATAATACTTAGGACTGGAATAGCTAAATTATTGAGAGGGAAAAATTACAAAATTGTTGATTGCTGCTTTTAGGATGCTATCTATCTTTAACATTTTACATTAAAAATACAATGTATCGTGCATTTTTTCATTTTATACTCATTGAAACTTTAACTTTTAGGGTCTGGTTATTTTCCTCATCTGGTAAAATTATTATGTCTTCAACTACAGATTCTGTCTCTTTTCCTCCCAGAAATTATGATTTAGTTTCCTTTCCTGTAATTTTGTCATTTGTGGTATTTATATTAATGAAGATTCCAGAGTGGTTATTGTAAAGTTTTCCTAAATGAATGCTCTTATCATTTACAAATTATATACCTAATTATATACCTAATTAAATACCTAATTATATACCTAATTAAAAATCTATTTGACAGGAACACCTATGGACAAAACTATACTATTCTATGTTCCGTATATATTTTGATGCCATATGCCCTAAGTTAGTGGTATTAAGATTTTTCTAGTATTCGTTTTAGGAAATTTACAGTTTGTTTTATTTTTGTGGACTGCGATCAATTTTAAGTAATTTTGCTTTGTGTTATATTTTTATAAAATGTAAATTTGAAGCTGAAGATTTCATAGCCATTTAAATTATATAAGTAATATCAAAAACCATTGTTATGTTTTTAAGTTTATGGGATTTTACACCATGCAGATAGGTTGTTTAAGTTTTAGAAACATACATTTTAAAAAGTCATTTTAGATAATTCATAAATTATGTGCCAACACTTGCAAAAATAAAATATTATGTGGAAGGGGATAATGTATTTATAATTGATAATAAGTATAACACATTTTTATATTTAAATAAAAATATTAAAAAAATTATTTAAATATCATGTTCTTGATAGTATTAGCAATATTATCATGATGCCCCAAATAAAAATGTATTTATTACCATTTATTTATAATCATTTTTATCTAAAATCATTTTCTTAAATGTATGTTTCTAAAACTTAAACAACCCATCTGCATGGTGTAAAATCCCATAAACTTAAAAATATAACAATGGTTTTTGATATTATTTATATAATTTAAATAGCTATGAAATCTTCAGCTTCAAATTAACATTTTATACCATTATTTATATATCATGTTCTTGATAGTATTAGCAATATTATCACAATTTATCACAATGCCCCAAATAGAAGTGTATTCATCACCATACATTCAAATTTTGTATTATTTGGTAATATTGACTTTTTTGTGTGAATTTCCTCCCTTCTTGGAGAGCCTGGCACGCTACCCGTGACGTATTCAATATGCCAAACACAGCAACAACAAAGTCTCACGTTGGAGACGTTACTGGGCCCACTCAAGAAAATAGATGAACAACAGCAAGACTGTGACAGTAACTAAGGTTAACACTATAAATAATTATTTATAACGTTTAAGGTGTATATTTTTCCAGTTTTTAAACCCTAAAATAGAAGGTACTAATTTAATTGGAAATTATAATACGGTTATTTCCATTTAACTCAATTTACTATTTCAGTTTATTAGTTTCACTTAAGTTGTTGTAAAATTTCTCTTTGCCAAATTTCTTGGTACATATAGAAGCATGTTTTAGATTCCTTTACTTTATTACTCTTTCTTTCAATATAACTTATAAATATAACATGCTACTCTTTTTCTGTTAAATAATTGTAGTTATGGTGAAATGGCATGGTTAGAGCAAAGTTTTTCTTCAATCAACAAATATCATGAGTGTAATAACTATATTACCATTCTAGTAGAATACTCTAATCTTCAAATGGAAACTACCATTTAAATGATAGAATTCAAAGAATGGGGCATATTAATCTGGAGAGGTAGTATAATGGACAGAACACTTGCCGTGTATGTGCTGGGTACACATTCAATCCCCATCACCACAAATATTCCTCTCAACATCACCAGGAGTTTTCCCTGAGCACAGAGACAAGAGCAAGCCCTGACTTCTTCTGAGTATGGTCCCAAAACCAAACCAAATCAAACAAAACAAAAACCATAAAAAGAGGCAAGTCACATATATGGACTGTAGACTTAACATAGAAAAGCATTAAGGGTAATGGATACAATCACTCTTTTTTCTGTGGGCTCATACATTTCCGAAACAATATCTTACTTTTATATGTAATTAATAATAAGCTTGTGAAAGAGTACTGATGCTAAAGCCCCAGAACATTTCATGTACTTCTTCATAACACCAACATTAGCTATTGTATTTGCAGTTTTATGAATACATGTGCGTTACAGTCATCTATGCAGCATGATTTTATTCCTAGAATAAACAGGAGTCTACTGCAGAGGTGCTAAAAAAGAAAAACTGAATTAATTTCTTACCAGCCACATTTGCTCTCCTGTTTATGCAATTTAACTGGCAGTCTTTCAAATATTACTTTTGACTTGAATGGGAACTTCTCTGTCATCCCACTCTCCAGAAGAGCATCACAAAAGGAAAGGAAAATCATAATGATAAAAAATATACAGTTATAGTTTTCAGGTTTTTAGATGAAGTCTCCAGTGTGATTGACTACTTATTTACCAAATTTAATTCAAATTAAATTTTTATATATTTAATTTCTCTTTCATGCCATTTTATGAAACAGTTGTACGGTCAGATAGTTGTCTGATTCTGTCTCTGAAAACATTGTGGAAACTTACGACTTCTATTATGATGTTAAATAATAATGGTTGTATTAGACATCCTGTCTTGTGTATGATAATACCCAAGGGCATTCGTATATTGATATAAATTAATCTCCAATTAAAGTGATAGTCTGTTGAGTTGGAGAAAACATTTTCACATCACATCAGACAAATGATAATGTTAAAGATATAAAAAGCCTTTATAAAAGTAAAAATGACTACCCCATAAAAAACAAGAGTAGTTCAACAGACACATTCTCAAAGAAAATACGAAGGTGAATAACAAGAATATAAAGAGTGTTTATTATCACTAATTATTGAGGAAATACAAATCAATATTATGAGCTATCCCCCATACCAGTGAGAATGGCATATATATATATACATATATATATATATATACATATATATATATATATATATATATGCCCTACCGCTGTGCTATCGCTGTGCTATCACTCCAGCGATATAGCGGTAGGGTGTTTGCCTTGCACGCAGCAAACTTGGCCGACCCGAGTTCGATTCCTCCACCCCTCTCGGAGAGCCCGACAAGCTACCGAGAGTATCTCGCCCGCACGCAGAGCCTGGAAAGCTCCCCGTGATGTATTCGATATGCCAGACACAGTAACAACAAAGTCTCCAATGGAGACGTTACTGGGCCCGCTCGAGCAAATCGATGATCAATGGGAGAGCCTTTACTTACTTTATATATATAAAAGGTAAAGGTAAAGGCCCTCCCGTTGTTCGACGATTTGGTATATATTAAAAATTAAATTAACCAGTGTTGTTAGACTTGCAGCAACAAAGAGACCATCATTCATTCCTGGACACAGTTGTCTGGTTCAGGCTCTGAAAAACATTGTAGAAACTTCTGAAAAATTAATCCTGCTTTTATAAAAACCTGTGATTCTATTACTGGTCATCCATGTCCAATCCTGGAAATTTATGTTAAGAACACTCAGATGCTGTCCAAAAAGATATTGGCACATGTTCATCATCATTACTGAGAGTCTGGACATTATTGAGTCATATTGATCCTGATTATCAATCTAGGTTTTAGATCGCTTTTAAGAGGTTGCTCTAATGGCATTGTTTGTTTTCTGCATGATGGTGGGATCAGCCACAGGGCTTACCTTATGCTCTATGGACTGCTGTTTTGAGTCCTAATAAAGTACATGTTATTTCATTTGACAGTTTTGTAATTTTCTCCACGACGTAGGCTGTTTGGAATTAAAGGAAGATACCATTGAAAACCTTCTTGCTGCTGCGTGCCTTCTTCAGCTTCCTCAAGTAGTAGAGGTGTGCTGCCATTTCCTCATGAAGCTTTTACATCCGTCCAACTGTTTAGGAATCCGTGCATTTGCAGATGCTCAAGGATGCATTGAATTAATGAAGGTAGCCCACAGTTATACAATGGTAAGACATTTAATATTTTATTGATGGGCCATTAGTATATGGTGATTAAGTGTAATAGCTAAATGTTAAAATAAATACATATTGCTTTTGACATGAAGTTTAAAATTCTTAAATGACTGACACATTTTAATATTGCACGTTGGGATATGTAATATATACTACTTTACAATCTCAAAGTAAAAATGACAAATAGATTATTATTGATTTATTGCTTTATTAACTATTTGAGATATTTATTTGTTTGTATTGGTTTTAGGGACATATCTGCCTATGCTCAGCTCTTTCTCCCCTCAGGTTTTGAGAGACCAAATATAATGCAAAGGATGAAACCAGTGTATGTCACATGCATGAAAACTGCTTAACTCTTGTGTGATCTCTTTTGCCTATTTGAGAATTTTTTTCTTTGTATTAAATTAATTTTCTTAATTTTCTTAAGCTACTAGTTTTATATCTTCTTCTATAATGATCCTATCTCCTCTTTTCATTCTAATGAAGAGCTATCAAATTGTTCCACATTTATTTGCTAATTTTTCCTTTATCTATGCCAAGTGCTGGGTTGTAGTAACAGAAATTAAGTACTGAAGTTCTAACTGCCAACATGATGAAGAGAAGACTGTAATATTTAGATGAGCTCACAAGGAGGATTTTCCCATGTTGGTATAACGTATTTCTTTAAAGAAATACTAGGAATTTAGCCTCTTTTCTCTTTTTACCCAGTGAGGATAAAGTGTAAAGGTGACCATATGCAAAACCAGATGGAGAGTAACCAGGAACTCAACTAATCTTGACCTTGACTTTGGACTTCCTAAGCTATAGAATCATGAAAAGTAAAATTTATTGTTCAAACCACCCTGTCTATGTTATTCTGCTATAACAACATAAACTGACAACATAAACTGACTTTACATTTTCAAGTTTGGTATAATTATGTCTGAATTATTTGTAGATAAATGTAATGATTATAGTAAATATTATAAAGCATTTATTGGCATAACAAATACTGGATTTGGAATTTTTGGAAAATTTTATACTTAGAAAATCCTTAGATATTCACACCAATTTACATATGTGTGTGAACTTTCATTGCCAGTTGCTTAATGAGCTTAAACTAAGTAAATATAATTCAGTAAGGACTATAAGAATAATTATATCTATCTAACATTTTACTAAGATTCTCTTAGAATAAATATTTATATGTATTTTTAAATGTTATAAAGATGCTAAAATTATTTTTGCATTTTAAAATTTTTAAATTTTACATTTTAATGGTTTACACACATGTATGTATATATATGTAATTTTTATCAAATGATCACCATTGTAGAAAAGAATACTCATTTACAGTAATTAAACAGCCATTACGTTTCATGTCCAAGAAATAATCATCAAAATATACTAAAATTTCTAAAATATCTAAACTACAGAAAGCCTTAAATAAAATATAAGCCATTATTGTTATTACTATTAACATTATAAATGTTTTCAGTGTTATTATTGAAGTAATTCTTCAGTCATTATAACACTCTTTATTTTAACATCAAGGGATGAATTTATATAAGATAAAGCTTCATCACTAAGCCATTGTTGCTATATATTGAACAATTCTAATTTTGTAATATGACCTTTTCAAATCACTAATGACAACCAATCATTTAAAATTCCTCTAAGTATTGTTCTTACATAGAATTTCAATTTTCATTTGTTCTTTTCATCCATTCAGCAGATTAGTATATTAAATGGAAATGTAGAAAAAAAGGAATAAGATTGATATGTATATATTTTTTTGCCAGATCCTTTACTCAATGTATTCATGTCTGGACACAGTGCTTGTTCTGAAATTATGTGAGCTATATAAAATCTATGTAAACACATACTTCATCACCCAAAATATCATAGTCCAATGACAGTCATTTAATTATACACATTTCATTACAATTAGCGGCTCCTGGTTCTGCTAAGCCAAAGTACAATATGCTTCTAAGTCCAGAGGGATAATTGGTCCTTCTGGTCTAGTCAGAAATTATTAATTTTGTAATAAAAATGTTTTTCTTGCAGCTGCTTGAACTACTCTACAATTCATCACACTGTAGTACAATGCTTTATTTCTTTAGACATTTTAAAATCTATAATCTGTAGTAAATGCATCTGAAGCAAAAGGAATTCAAGCAAAAAATCCTCTGTATTCTCAATCTCTATTTAATTGGTTTGTGAGACTTTGAATACGTTATAGGTAATTGGCAATATGCCTGTGGAAATATAAATGATTTTTAATTCTTTTGGAAACATGATGATCAGTTATTCTCCAGATGCCCATGTGTTGTTGTTTTATGAAAGAAAATTTACTGACAATTCATCTTCACGTATCACTATTTTCTGTAGTTTTGACCCATTAAAATGAGTATTCTGCATCTACTGTTAAATTTCTTCTACATATTTGGTTCTAATCATGGTTTATTCATGCATCTACCCAGATTTTATCTATTCAATAAGTGATTTTAAGGCAAACTTCTATATCCCTTTATTTTCTTCTTCTTTAGTAGAAAAGTATCACTGTTTCCCCACTACGTAGTAATGAGTTAATTGCTATATAGGCTTTATTTATGTTATATATTTCATAAGCAATCTTTGAACATTTTTATACATTTTTTGTTATAGTTGATCTTGATTTTCAATATACATGTCTTAAATAGCCATTCTTCTGACTTCATCATTTATATGAATTACTGTATTTCCTTTGAAAATTTCACTCTTTTATTTGGCTTCAGATATTGAATTTTTGTGGATAATTGCATGGCAAAGCCTGGCAAGCTACCCCTCTATATGCCAAACACAGTAACAACAAGTCTCAAAAATGGAGACGTTATTGGGCCCACTCGAGCAAATTGATGAACAACAGGAGGACAGTGTTTGCTTGTTTGTTTCCAAAATTAAAGGATGGTGACTAGCTTGGCATTACTTCACACGCAAAATCCTGGAACATCTTTATTACAAACTCAATATTATGTGAAAATGTGAAAGCAATTGTTAACCATTAATTTAAACTTTTGCTGCATGAAAATGGAGCTAGCAACAAAACTATTGAAGAAAATAGTCCCTTAGTAAACCTTTAGTCAGATTTTATTATAAGATCTGTGATGACTACTGGATATCACATCTTAGAGGAATGACAGAGTGACAAAGATAGATATGAAAATAATAAAACTAGTACTTAACAATAATTTCATATTAAAGAGGTAGAATATAAATATATTTATGCTTATGTATTTGTGTAATCACAAAATAAATAAGGTGCAGCAGCAGAGGAGTGTTCTTTCTCGCCCAACATGTGCATACAGTGGCCATGAGCCACTTCTCCACCCTGGTCTGTGCAGCTGCCAACAGACACAGGAAGGAGGGATCAGGGCCAACGGGACTGGTTGGTGATCAGCTGTTGTTTATTCCAATCTCCCCACATGCCTGTTGCAGTCTCACTAAGTGCCCCATTTCAGTCTCACACTGCCCCTCATTCCCATCTCCTCTTGTCCCCCATGCTAGTCTCTCCGCACTCCATCTTTCAGACTTGTTCTGGGTCTCATGTCCAGCCTCCATCTTAGGGGGTACCAACTACCCCTAGGTCAGGTAGCACAATCAACATAGGAAAGCTCTTCTTTCAGAGGGAAGCTCTTCTAAGATAAGACAAAGATCTGCAACTAGGAGTTCCGATCAAGGGCAAAGTATCATCTAGGAGTATGTTTCTCCTTTCCTTAGTTATGTTTCTCCTTTTCTTAGTCCAATAATCATTTAAGCAAGTATCTTAATTCTACTTCTTAATAATATTAGTCATTTTGTATGGGCACAGTAAGAGATACATTAAGCTTGTAGGGTGGCTCTCCTGGGGACATCTTGCTATAGATCCCAGACTACAGTGCTCAGGCCAGATTAGTCTTTCTTAACCCTAAGCAGGGTCCTAATCTTTAGGTCATGACAGAATTTGCCCATGACTGTTCTCTTAATTTAAAGTATTATGGCAATTGGTCTGACCCGTTTCAATGCTAGGATAGCTCACAGCTTGCCCAGGGTCCACCCAGTCCCTCGTCTGGACTCTGCTTTTGGGGTGCTAGGAACTAAGGGCAACTGAGGCTTATGTCAAGAAAACAGATGCCCAGGAGTGAATATTATTCAGAGTCAGTTAACTTCCAAGTTACAAAAGCACAACATCTACTGTCGTTCTGTATCTATACAAAAAGGACATTGCTCTAAAGTCAACTATGCAAAAAACATAAGGGAAGGATAAAAGCAATTTTCACTTACAAATACAAATCCAGAGATTTCTGAGGAACTTGACTTTACAAGTCACAGGTATTCCTTAGGGGGAAATAGGTGATTAACCAGTTGGGGAAGCAGAGCACAGAGAAGAGGTTAAAGATATGCATAGAGGAATGGGACTGCCTTGGGAGCACTGTGATGGGTGGAACCAATAAACCTATGTTCCCTGTGACCAAGGAGAAATGACAAAATGACAAACCAATATTCTTAGTGCTATTAGACAGGAGGATATTTACCTTAATGTGTTTACCAAGATGAATTTAGTCTACAATGGTAAAAGTTGCAGTGATTTCAGTGTTTCTTATTTTGACTTTTCAGTTAGCAATATGATTTTCTATTAACATGGAATATTATGTGAAAGAATAAGTATAAGGATTGATCTGTTTTGTGTGATGATCAAAAGAAAAAAATACAAGGTCCACTTCAGCCTGTCTTTTGATCTACTGTATTCTCTATTTTCTCTACTGTATTCTTTTCTCTACTGTATTCTCTATTTTCATTGAGCACCACTGCCATTGCCCTTTATTTAAAATTTAAGATTAGTAGTAGAGGATGAGTGAAAGTACACTGTGTTTATGAATTTCCATGCTGTTCACTTTCATGGTACTTTTCTTGGAAGTTTAGGCTTTCAAATCCCTATCCATATTTTTGCTTAGAATATACAGTGTTTCTTCCCTAATTTTAGTGTCTTCAACACATAACCAAAAATAGGAGGTTCAAAATATATGTTTTAATGTGCATAGTCCTAGTTACTAACGGGATACATGGTGTTATTTTTCTTAATAAATGCAATTGATTTCACCATTCCTTAACATATGGTGCAAATTGATTTCACATTTCCTTTACTTATGGTATTTCTCTCATATCTATCTAACCCAATTTCCAGTTTAAGTTCACTTATACCTCACATACACCTACATTTTTATTGCACAACATTCGTCATTTAAAATTGTAGCTTTCTTTTTTAAAAATGATATATCACATAAATTTGTACAATCAAAAATTTTATGTCTCTGAGACTGATTGTTAAAATTATACTGCAAAGTCTTATTATGGAATCAATCTTCTCTATTGAAATTTACTTTGATGGTTTCAAGAACTTTATATTACTTCTAATGTTTTATTTGAGTAGTCTTTTACATTTTTGATTGAGCATTTATTTATTAAACAAAACTATAGACATAATTTCCTTGTTTGCCATTACACTTTCTACCATTATTTCCCCTTGAACACAGTTTTAGACACAATTACTAATACAAATATTTAAAATATTATTAGTCTTTATTACATATATATCTATTTCTAAACATCACTTCCATGGAGATCTCTGAATATTCTATTTAATTAATACTACCTCACACTATTAAGTGAATGCTTTTTTCTTAAAATAAAACTAATTAATTCTTATTATAATTAAATATAATGCCATTATATTATGTACTTTTTTGTAATTGTTTTATACTTATATATTTTATACCCCTATATATAAAAGTATACTTTTACAATAGCAACAACTATTGCTGTTGTAAAACTTCACCATTAAGATGGTGAAACATTTTTCTACTATAACCTAAATATCTAGATTAAATAACTCCTGTCACCCAAATATCTAGATAAATTATAGTATATAGCATTCTATTTAAAAGGATATGAAAGAGATAAGTAATTGTTCAGTACTATATAACTGCAACTGTAGAGGAAACTAGGTATATCCTTAGATTCAAATTGAATATATCAAATGTAAATGTTAATGTAAATAACAAGTTTGTGTGCATATAAGATTATATTTGAATAGGCAGAGAGAAAGCAATATAGTACTTGCTACAAAAGGAAAAGTTTCTTTGAGAAATTAATACCACTTTAAACTGGTGAATGCTTATAATAAATTAGATATGAGGAAGTAGATTAGGCAGAAGTGTTGGCTAAAGATTATTTATAATTAGTTGAAGTGTGCATAATTTGAAATGAGATGACCTTTGTTCTGCTTAAGAAGTTCAAGTTTAATGAGTTGTTAGGGAGAGAAGGGAATATTGGTAAGTTATGAGTATGGAAATTTAGATGGCTAAATTTTGCAAATTTTGAAGACTGGTATTTATTTAGATTTAAGGTTATTGAGCAAGTAAAGTTCAAGGTTCAATGTGAAAATAAATCAATAAATTGTCATATGAATAATCAATAAGGAATACTAACTATGTAGGGCTCTGATATTACAATCTATCACCTGTATATTAGTTTAGCAAGACCCTGTATATTCATACACACATGGCAGGTATATGAGAAAGAAAAAAGTTTGATGTAAATATAGCTTCTGTCATTGTGTTCCATGGCAGTGTTTGACACTGATGCTAGAGGTGCACATTTAAGATCTTAATATATAGCAAATAATTTATGTTAAGTATACTTTTTCATTTCAATCACTTAATCACTTAACTTCCCGTTAGTCATCGATTTGCTCGAGCAGGCACCAGTAACGTCTCCATTTGTCCCTGTCGCGTGCTAGTGTAGCCCAATGACATCTGTTCGCTCTGGGAACATGACGAGCCTCAAACCGATCGTTCTTGATCTTGATGAGGAAGTCTGACGATCTGGTAGGTGGGCGGCCATGCAGTCTTTTGATATCCCATGGAATCCAGTCAGTAACAGCTCTAGTCCAGCGGTCGTCTTTAAATCTCATTATGTGACCAGCCCATCTGATTTTTGACACCTTGGCAAATGAGACAGCGTCCCAGATTCGACGGATGTCGGAACTCCAGATTCTTTCTCTCATTTGAGTGAAACGTGATATTCCAAGCATAGCTCTTTCTATTCTTCTTTGGGAGACCTGAATAGCGTTCTCATCTTGTTTGCGTAGGGCCCAGGTCTCTGAGGCATATGTTAATGCAGGAAGAACAGTGGAATCAAAGAGATGTGCCCGGAGCCGGAGGTTCTTCGTCCTCTTAGCTATTTCTTCGACATTCTTGAAGGCGTTCCAAGCCGCTCTCTTCCTCCTGCGCAGCTCGGGTGCCAGGTCATTTGTCATGTTGACCTCTCAACTTAGGTACACATAGCTGTTGCATTCGGAGACGGTCGTTTCGTTGAGAGAGAATGGGGCATCAGGAACGAGGCTGTTTCTCATAAACATTGTCTTCGTAAAATTCAGCTGTAGTCCTACCTTTCCACACTCACGGTCAAAGTCGGCCAGCATTTGTGCCGCTTGGCTGATGTTTGGTGTTATTAAAACAATGCCATCAGCAAAGCGGAGGTGGTTTAGTTGCCGACCATCTATCTTCACTCCCATTCCTTCCCATTCCAGTCGTTGCATGATGTTCTCGAGGGTGGCACTGAAGAGTTTCGGTGAAATGGTATCACCCTGCCGAAGCCTTTCTTGATATCAACGATCACTTCTTTGTAGAATGGTGAGATCCTGGTAGTGAATCTGCAATACAGCTCATGGAGGATCCTGATATATTGGGCTTGAATGCCCTGATTGGCTCGGGCTTCAATGACCACTTCTGTCTCAACAGAATCAAAGGCCTTCTTTAAATCAAGCAACGTTGAACAGAGCGGCATCTTGAACTCCCGAGAAACCTCAATGAGCTTGGTTATCATGTGGATATGGTCGATGGTGCTGAATCCTTTGCAGAACCCGGCTTGCTCGCATGGTTGTCCTTCATCTAGTGTTCTGCCAATCCTATTTAGGATGACTCGAGTGAACAACTTGTAGATGACAGACAATAGGCAGATCGGGCGATAGTTGCCAATGTAATGGATGTCTCCCTTATTGAACAGTAGTACGGTCCTGCTGGTTTTCCATTGGGATGGAAACTTGCATTCAGACAGATAGCGAGTGAAGAGCCGAGCCAGTGTATTGGTGAGTACTGACGGCAGGTTTTTCAGGTGTTCAGGTCTGACCTTGTCTGGGCCAGGTGCTGTTCGTTTCTTTACCGACGAAATGGCGTGTCGGATTTCGGAAGGGAGAACGTTGGGAATGACATATCCATCCTGTGGAATTTGGTATGTCGGCAAGTGGACATGGCTATCGAAGAGATTTGAGTAGAAGTCATGGATAATCTTCTCCATTGCCGTTCTGGAGGATGTGTTGGATCCATCAGGACATCAGAGGGCAGTCATCTTGGTCTTGTAGTTGGCGAAGGACAGGCGGGCGTTACGAATACTTTTCCCGGCTTCTGCTGCATCTACCAGTACTTCTGCTCTTCTCTCTTTGAGGTCTTCCTTGATCGCATCTCTGCACTGCTTTGCGAGCTAGGACGTTAGCTTGCGGTTGCCTGAGGCATGCGCCAAACCACGCTGGCAAATTAGCTCAAGACTTTGCGAAGATAGGCGTTTTTTTGTGGCTAACTCTCTCTTGGCATTCCTCTCACATTCATGGAGGTGCTGAACCAGTCGATCGTATTCCTCGTCAATGTTGTCAACAATGGCATCTTCCCATGTTGCCGCAATAGTGCCAAAGAGTTCCCAGTTGGTGGTCATTCTGGGAGTTCTCTTTTTGAACTTTGCAGCCCTTTCTCCCCGCTCTGTGAAGTAGAATTTTGCACGAAGGAGACGGTGGTCCGATCCCGTTCAAAATTTTGGGACAACAGCGACATCGGTCAGGCAAAACCGTCGATTGTATATGATGTGGTCTATAACAAGTGTATTTTCTTGACTATTAAATATTATTAGTAGGATGCTACAGCACATTACAAATAAAAGTTTAATATTTTACTAAAATACACTTATATATATACATTTCAGTGGCCAATGAAAATGAACAATATATATTTTATAGTGTGCTTCAAAAGATAAAAGTCTTATACTTATTTGTGATAGTTTTGTTATCTGTAGACTGAAATATCCCTTGGATCAATGAGAATATTATTTTATTAAACAATTGAATAAAAACAGAATGCTTTTTAAGGCTAAATTGAAATCCCTCAGAGTAAAGAATGATTGTGTTGGAGAACAGTTTTTCTCCAACGTTCCCAGACACATTATGCACCAAATCCATCTGGGCAGATGTGGGTCAAAGGATGACAGGCACTCGGAGAAACCACTCTAGGAGACAGCTGATGGCTCCTCACTTTTTTGCCAAATACACACATTTTATAGAGGGTGTCAGCTTACGAGGATGGTCCAATTACATTAACTTTAGCATTACCGATCTATCACTTTTTCAACTCTGTTTTGCCTTGGCCCAATCGCGATAAGGGCTAAATGCTGCAGTTAGGAATGACTCGCTGGGCTGGAATGATAGCACAGTGGGTAGGGCATTTGCCTTACATGCAGCCAACATGACTGAACTGACTCGAATTGGATTCCTCTGCCCCTCTCAGAGAGCCTGGCAAGCTACCGAGAGTATCTTGCCTGCTCGGCAAAACCTGGCAAGCTACCCGTGAGGTATTTGATATGCCAAACACAGTAACAACAAAGTCTCATGATGGAGATGTTACTGGGTCCACTCGAGAAAATCGATGAACAATGGGAGGACAGTGATTCAGTGACTCAGGAATGACTCGCTAAGAAAAGGGGACAATTCTTAGGGGGTTGGGTGAGACTCAAGGCTGGATACCTGGTGCTTGTCAAATGTGCCCAGACAGTCCGTACTGGGTCACTATACAGCGACAGATCCTATCTGCTCTGGCACCTGGTTCCATGCTCCAAGATTGTTTTCCCATTTTAAGTAGTAAAATTAATTGAAACAAACAAACAATGTCCTCCTGTTGTTCATTGATTTGCTCGAATGAGCCCAGTAATGTCTCCATTTTAAGACTTGTTGTTACTGTGTTTGGCATATTGAATATGTCACGGGTAGCTTGCCAGGCTTTGCTATGCGGGCATGATGCTCTTGGTAGCTTGCTGGTCTCTCCAAGAGGGGCGGAGGAATCAAAACCCGCTCCGCCGGGCTGGCTGCACGCAAGGCAAATGCTCTACCACTGTGCTATCTCTCCAGCTCAAAATTAGTTGAAAACTATTGCATTATTTTGTTTCAAGATGGTAGAAATATGAGTGATGAATTGCTTGTTAGTAAAAATAATCTTAATTATACAATAACTTATTAACTCACAGTGAATTCTGTAAACTCACCAATAATTCATGATGACAATCTAGTTAATATAGATGGGAATCATAAATTTTTGCTTCCTAGCCAAATATAATATCTCTGTGAGAAATAAAGTATATGAAATATTTCCAAATTAAAGAATTGCTTTAGTTGAACAGGACAATACATAGCAACTATCAACTCTTTAATTCAATTCTGTTCCTGTACATCAAAGAACATCAACAGAAATTTTGTATATATTAATTAACAAAGAACATATTTATTTAGTCATATAGAGTTATCTTTTCTTACTTGTTAATACTGAATAATACATATAACAATTTAATTTTGAAAAGTGCGTAGTTCCTTGAATAAAATTTTATTGAATATTATTTTAATCAAAAACTGTGAATAAACTAAGAATGACTAAGAATATAATCTGGGTTTATACTATCTTATAAAATTATATACTGGCATATCATATTAATGTTAGATATTGTAACCTTAAAATTTAATTATATCTTACATTTTTTCAGTTTCTATGAGTTCATTTTAAAAACAGTGTATCAAAGAACAGGACATCCATTGCAAAAACAACAGTTCAAAGCAAACAAATGTTATTTTTGATATTGTGAATCTATATAATTCAAAGTAATTAAACTATATATATACCTCAAATTGCTCTTAAGTACATGGATTTTATATCTAGCTTTTACTCATTTACTTCTATTGCCTAGATTATTTTCCCTGCTGTTTAATTATTAGCTACAGTCTCATCTTTTACTAATCTGTTTTCAAAATTTCTTATTATCTCTGAATCACTGAAAACGGTTGATATTTCAATAGTCCTTTGAACAGAAAAGAAAGTGAATTATGAGAAGAAAACCATGGAATCACAATTTATAAGACTTGGCTTTTTAAATATGTTTAAGAACACTTTTTCTTTGAGTGATTCACTTGAGATTTCTCTCATTAACCGTAAAATGATGTTTATTTCAGACTACACTGTTCCCTTGAGGTGCCCTGCAGTCTTATGATTTTACAGATATCTCATTAAACCTGAGTTCCCTGAGATATAAAAGTATTCCTAATTATGTGCATAAGTGCCATTTTATCATTAAGTAATAAAACTTTAATATTATCACAAATAGAACATTATCTGATAGTAGTAGGAGATAAAAAAATGAAGCTGCAAGAATAATGAACATTTTCTTGCTTCCAAATTTTGTTTTATAAGAGTATCATCAAGAAATAATTCACCCATCATCTTATTCACTAAATTAAAATGTACAATTTAATGCTATGTTGTATATTCATAAAATTATGCAAGCACTTTAATTTAAAATATTTCATCATTTAAAAAAATGACACCACTTTTAATAGCTGTAATCATACTCATGTCAAATTCCCTAGACTTAAGCAACCTGTTTAGTCTCTCTTGATTTTTTTCAATTATAAATGATTTATCAAAATAGGTCATAAATGGACTTTAGAGACTGGGTTATTTCACATGGTTAATATATTCAATACTTATTTATTTTTTGAGCTGGAGAGCAGGAGAGAAAATACAGTGGGTAGGCACTTGCCATGCACGTGTCTACTCAGGTTTGATCCCCAGCATCACATATGGTCTGTGAGAACTCCAGGATTGATCCCTGAGCCCAGAGCAGGCGTAAGTTCCGAGCACCACCAGGTTTTGCCCCTCCCCCACCAAAATTAAAAATAAATACAAAAAAACACAAAAAATCAGATCAAAAAATCAGATCATTCATTATTTAGTATGCGTCAGCAATTTATTTCATTTCACTGTCAAATATCACATTGTAAGGGAGTGTTTCCATTTTATTTATCTACTCACACATACATGAACATTTGAGTTGAATAACTTTTGCTTTTATTACGAATATACAGACATAAATACACATATGTGAATTATTCTGTGTTTACATATCTCCTGCCCCCGCGCCTGGCTGTCCTCACCGGGGCCCCTTGGAGGGGGAAGGGTTGAGTTTTCTCTCCTCCCACCGCCCCGAGCAGAGCCCCAGCAGCTGAGGACCTCTGGAGTCAGTCATGGCCATGCTGGGACCACTCTCCACGCGTCCGGATGGGCCTCATGCACGAAAGAACTGGCAGAGGAACCCAGGCATGCGGGTCCCGGGGCTGAGGTCTCCAAGCCTACTCAGATTGGGACTGGGCCTTCTCCACCCAGACCCACCCCCCCATCTTCCATAGGTAGGCGTCACACCCACCAGCTGCCGACAGCGCCAGGTTGGTCCCATCTACGGCCAAGACGCAGAGACTAAAACCCAGCTCCCGGAAACGCGCAGCCGCATTGCTGGCCACACGACATCTTATTATCTTTCCTTTGGAGAACCTGGCAGGCTACAAAAATTATCCTGCGTGCATGGCAGAGTCTGGCAAACTTCCCTTGTTGTACTCAATATGCCAAATACCACTAACAATCATGGGTCTCATCCTTCTAATCCTAAAAGAGCATTGAAATGGCTCTTTTAAAATCTCAGGGCTAGGTAGAAGGAGACGTTACCGGTGCCTGCTCGAGACAATTGATAAACAACAGGATGATCATGATCGTGATCATACATATTTTAAAAAATAAAAATATTTTGTAAAATTATTATATAGAAAACCTGTGCTAAAGTTTCCTTAGAACTGCTGAACTTCATTTTCAGAGTAACTGAGTAACTGCACACACTTCACGACGTAAAACATTTAAGTGTTTAATTCATTTAAAACCACTTCAATATATTTTTAAACAAAGTTTCATATTGCGACCAGCATGGAGTATAGTGAAGATTCAATATTTTATATTTGCATTTTTTTAATATCCAATGAAATGAACAAGTTGGCAGGTGATTATTAACATTTTTTCTCTTCCTTGGAGAAATAATGTTTTTCTCTGTCCTGCACAGTTCGTTTGTGTTTCTGGCCACAGTGTGAAGTGCTTACTCCTGCCTGTGAACTCAGGTATCAGGTTAGAGGGGTTTAAGGAACCATATGGGATGTCAAGGATTGAACCCATGTCTGCTGCATGCAAGACCAGTGCTTTATCTTCTCTAATATCTCATGATTCTTGCGATGAAGTTTCCCACAAATAGTGAGAGTCCTCATATTTTTTAAAAGCGGTGAGCAAACTACAAAATAATGTACACACTTAATGGGACATAAGGTCCAGATTTCATATCCTGCAAGAAGGTTTAAAAGCAATGATTACCTGAGGCTATAGAGTAGCATTTTCATTTAAATTGGGACTCAACTATTTTGACACTTAGTGGGAATTAGGGAACTAGCAAACAAGCTACCTAGGTTGTAAATAATAGTTTCATGTCTAGACAATGGGCTTTAGCAATAGCACAGTGGGTAGGGCGTTTGCCTTGCACACAGCTAATATGGCGGATCCGAGTTTGATTCCTCCACCCCTCTTGGAGAGCCCGACTAGCTACCGAGAGTATCTTGCCCACACGGCAGAGTCTGGCAAGCTACCCCGTGACACATTCCATATGCCAAACACAGTAACAACAAAGTCTCCAATGGAGACATTACTGGGCCTGCTCAAGCAAATTGATGAACAACAGGAGGACAGTGACCCCTCCCGGAGAGCCTGCAAGCTACTGAGAGTATCTTGCCCGCAGGGCAAAGCCTGGCAACCTACCCGAGATGTATTTGATATGCCAAATACAATAACAGTAACAATTGTAACAACGAGAGACACTACTGGGCCCACTTGAGCAAATTGATGAACAACGGAAAGACAGTGACAGTCCAGATAACGTTTAGTAATTAAATTCATTTTTAGATGTTTTATAAGGCTTAATAGTACTACACCAGAGGGTAGCTAACGCTTAGATATAAGGGAATATATATTTTCAAGATATTGAAACATGATTCTAATGCACGAACAGATGAAATTTTATATTTATTTTTATGTGCACAAATTTATATTTACGAGCATAAATATAAATTGAATGCAAGCTAAATAATTTATTTTCTGAATGAGAACATCAGCAGAGTAGTAAAACTTGTTTAAGAAGAACAAACTCACTAAGAAAAGGAATGCTGAAATAAATTTTAAAATTTGAAGATAAAATAGGTTATTATCATGAAAACTATACAGTTTAAAGTTTTAGTGCTTACGTTTTTTAATGGACGAATTCACTTTTAATTATCATTATTCTGCAAAACATTAGGTTTTTTTTCACAAAACTTAAGTCCTAATGAATGCAAATGCTAAAACAAATTAAGATATATTCAGTAAATTAGATAGTTATTCCGTGGTGATTGTCAATGTTCTGATATGGCATTAAAATGTTTTGCAGACATCCATTTATCTTATTTGCAAGTAGTGCATTATAATCCAGTACTAGAAAGAGCTTTTTTTAAAAAAAAATAGACAGGGAAACCAGAGAGAAAGAACAGGAGATACAATGTTTGCCTTGCAAGCTGGACTTTATTCCACCAGTACCTCCAGGATACCCTAAGCAAAGCAAGGAATAGGACCTGTGATCAGCCAGGTGTGGCCTCCACAAAAACAAATAAATGAACCCCTCTATCTTAAGAAAAGAACAAAGACAGAAATTATATTTCTTCACATTTTAGCCAAGTAATATCCATAACTGAAGTTGATTACTATATGACAACGTTATATTTTACACTTTCAGCTTAATCTTACCAATACTATATCAAGAGTATTATAACAGTGAAAGAAATAAAATCTCTGAAAGTTAATTAGCTCATTGAACTACAGTTAATTAGTGAGTGATGATACCAGAATTCAAATTAGTAGAATTAGTTTTAAAGTCCTTAATTCTGACTATTGCACTTAGGGTCTCTAACTCTTCTTACAAATAAATTTGTCTTCAAATTTCCTAATGCTTCAAGAACATCTCCCTACCCATTTTCACTACATAAAATAACTTCAAAAAGTGACATCACCATCATCATCAGTTATTTTGATCAATATTGGAATTTAAAATAGAATATGTAAATGACAGAATTTGAAAAATATTATCCCAATGTATCTTTAACAGATTGTGTGAAAATGCCTGATTTCTGTTTAGTCACAGGATTAGGACAGAAACCTTACTATTTTCATTCCAAAACATATCATCACCCCTATTAAATCTGATTCCTGAATCTTCATTATAATATGAATTCTGCCAACACTGTAGCAAAGTTGACCTGTGATTTCAAAATATAAAAATATACTTATGTTTTTCTGTGTCAGTTATCTGAAATGCCTAACACTAATTGAACACCTTTTACTTTGATGTTCTTCCGCTGCTCTCTCTCTGAATTTTAAGGAAGCCTTCATTATAATTCTCCGCTCTCATTTACTGAACCTGACTTCTTCCTTCTATTTAGATTTCACTACTACATTAATTATCTCAATCCTTTTTATCTACGATGCTGCAATACCTTGCACTCATATGTCCCATCTAATTTTAAGATTTGATTACATTAAGTTATTTTTTTCTATGGTATTTGAAACATATTTGTAAGGATGTCAAATATTTTACCTTACAATGTATCTTTATCTCAAGTGAATGATTATATAAACTTTAAAAACTGCAATTCATATTAACTCCGTGAAGTCAATTACCGAATGGCTTCCAATGACAGAACTTAAAAATCCAAACTTTTCACTTCCTAAATTTCTATCTGAAATTCCATGGCAAAAGCTTTCGTTTGAAGATACTAAGAATGTTGTATTTAAAAAACCCTTTAAAAAATAAATGTACCATGCATATATGCAACCTTAAAAATACAGTGCATCCTTAAAAACACAATGATAGTTCAGTGGATGGAGCTCCTGTCTTGTAAATGGCTAACCCATGTGTTATCCCTAGCATCACACTAGGTCCCCTGAGCCACATCAGTAGTGATCCCTGAGCTCAGAGCCAAAAGTAAGCCCTAAGTATTGACTAGTGTGACCCCCCCCAACACAAACAAATAATTATAGCATTTAGCTCTGTTTTTTTTTTGAGATTGACAAAAATTACACAAAAATCATAGTTTTTCACTAAATGTAGCACTGTAGCCACTGTCCTGTAGCACTGTCTTCCAGTTGTTCATCAGTTTCCACAAGCGGGCCCAGAAACGTCTCCATTGTGAGACTTGGTGTTACTGTGTCTGGCATATTGAATATGTGATGGGTAGCTTGCCAGGCTTTGCTGTGCAGGGCAAGATACTCTTGGTAGCTTTCTGGGCTCTCTGAGAGGGGTGGAGGAATTTAACTCTGAACTCAGGCCGGCAGGGTCAGCCATGTGCAAGGCAAACAACCTACCCACTGTGCTATCGCTCCAGCCCCACTAAATGTAAAAAAGCATTTTATTATTTTCTTTTCTAAGTTAAGTGATCCGTTTCTTTAAATCTAAATGCAATCAAATCTATTTCCAGCAAATATTCCTTAGTAGTTTACCAGAAATTATATTAAGACTAAATTGTTAGTAAGTAGCATGTTTATAATATGGTGCCTATTTATGACTTAATTTTTTTTCTCAATGGTAGGGGTGGGACAGAAGCAGATGGTTCTAGGTGGTGGTAGAGAAGGAAAAAGAGTTTGGGGATATAGACATTTAGACGAGTCCTCTAATGCTCGGACTACCTCCCCAACTGTACCAATTTTTCACCAGATCTCACTGCAACACCTGTGATTCCTCTGTACTGAACACTTACAACTCCCTACCTGCCCTTATAATGTCTGTAACACTGTAGCACTGTCCTCCTGTTGTTCATCAATTTGCTGGAGTAGGCACCAGTAAGTGTCTCATAACAAATTGTGAGACTTGTTGTTACTGTTTTTGGCATATGGGATACATCATGGGTAGCTTGCCAGGCTTTGCCAGCAGGCGAGATGCTCTCGGTAGCTTGCTGGGTTCTCTGAGAGGGGTGGAAGAATCAAACCTGGGTGAGCCACATGCAAGGCAAATATCCTAGCTGCTGTGCTGTTGCTCCAGCCCCTACCATAAAAAAAACAAAAATAATTAATAGGAAATGGGGCAAAAGATCTAAACAGAAATTTCTCAAGAAGAAATATATAGATGGCAAATAAGCATATGAAATGATATTAAGCATGATTATCACTGAGTGATTGCAATTCAAACAACACTGAGAGAATACAACACCCCTAGTAGAATGGCTAAAATCCAAAACACTGAAAATAGCAAAAGCTAGAACTGTAGAGCAACAGAAATTCTCATATTGTACTGGCGTGAATGAAAAAATGATACAGCCACTTCAGCAGTTCCTTACAAACTTAAAAGTAGTCTGGTTACACAATCTAGCAATTTTGCTCTGAGGTATTTTGCCCAAGTAGAATTGAAAACTATGTCCACACACCAAAATATAACTTCCTAAGTGAGACATTTCCTTATATATTCTTTAAGTCCTCCTCTAAACCTGAATACACATTTAACTATGCTGTTGTATAAATTATTTTAACAGGAAATTATTATCTCTGTATCACGGTCATCCCATTGTTCTTCGATTTCCTCGAGCAGAAAACGTAACATCTCCTTCATCCTAGCCCTGAGATTTTAGAAAGTGCCACATTCGAGGCTCAAGGGTCAGGGGAATGAGACCCATAATTGTTACTGGGTTTTGGCATATGGAATATGCCATAGGGAGTTTGCGAGACTCTGCTGTGCGGGTAGGATACTCCAGGTAGCCTGCCGGGTGGTCCAAGAGTAAGAACTAGATAATAAGAGGTAGTAGCCGCTCTTCCGTAAGGTGGGTTTTATAGTCTCTCGGTCTTGGCCATTGATGGGATAACATGGGACCAGGGGCAGTTGGTGGGTGTAACACCTACCAACTGGAAGATGGATGGGGGATCTGGGTGGAGGAGGCCAAGTCCCTATCTGATCAGACTTGGAGATCTCAGCCCGGGGTCCTGCATGCCTGGGCTCCTCTGCCTGTTCCTTCATGCGTGAGGCTCGTCCGAACGTGTGGAGAAGTGGTCTTAAGCATGGCTGTGGCTGTTTCTGGAGATCTTTGGCTGCCAGGGCTCTGCTCAGGATGGGGAGGGAAACTCAACCCGTGCTCTTCCAGGGGGTCTGGTGAGGACAGCCAGGTGCTGGGGCAGGGGATTTATTATTATATCTTTATAAATCATCATGGTTTACAAAGCTATTTGTGGTTGAGATTTAGACATACAATATTGCTGCATCAATCCCAGCATCAGAATCAACTTCACTCCACTAGTTTTCCCAAGTTCCCTCCCATAATCCCTGACACCCCCTATATGCCTCTTGATAGGTACCCTTCTAAGTTCTGTTGTTAAAGTTTGGTCTCTTGATTTCAGCATTGCTAAGTCTGTGGTTTCGATATTTGACTCTGTCATTCCTTAATGCCACCTGTGTACACCTGACTCCCCTTACTTGGCCCCCTTTGAATTTGGGAATCCCCCCATTTTAAATCATTTCATTCCCTTATCCAGTTACTCTAAATATCATTTATAAGTGATATCATTCTGTGTTTAACCTTCTTCTGATTAGTTTATTTAATATATTTTCCAGTTCCATCCATGCTGGTGTAAATTGAATGATTAACAAAAAATAATGTATTGTTTTATGTGCATGGCTTTTTTTTTCTAAGTTTATGTCAGACATCAATGGCATATTTAAAATTTGGAATAAATATTGTTTTGGTGGAAGGACTGAGAAAGCGAATTAATGAGTTTATGAAATAGTTGAATAAGATGTCACTTTATGCTGAGAAATGGAGGAACTAGAGATACATTTGGAAGTTGGTACATTAGTGTGAGATGACTAGGGCTTATCAAATAGGGAGGGAAGGACCTTAAGAGAGATTTGTTACATGCACTTGGAATAATAACATTTTCAGAAATAATAGCAAACTTAGATTAGATTATGTCAATTTTCAGTCATATGCAAGTTTTTTTGTGCAAATTTCATTTGAAACACCTAAATAATTTGCTGCCAGACAGATTGGCTAAACAGAACACTATCATTGCATTTCCACTGAAGGACAGGAATTCTTGTAAAATTTCTGTTTTTTAACATGCATTAGAAAGCATGTTGCAAACAATAGGAGTGACTGGACTTGTTCTGTAAACTGTATCTTACTGGATTTCATGTAAAGTGTCCCATGATTTTCTTTTTTCCCTAAAAGACAATGCTTTTTGGTGTACACTAAGGAAAATGTCATTGCAGTTGCAATCCTGTGTTTACTGGCTACATTTTCTTACAGACAAGAAATATATGTCCCCTGTTATTTGGTCAGTAGAATCATTTCCATTTTAACATACAGAAGCCTCCTCATTATCTGCAAAGTTGGTGCTGAAGCAGCATGAGTCGTTAATTGTTATGCAGAACAGACTTTATAAATATGCTAAACTGGAATGGAGGTTAACATTTATGACTGTTTGTGTATTTGTATATTTAATGTCCCTGTTTATTTCATGCACAACCTTTACTTTATGAGTGCATGCAGAGAGGAGTATTAATGCTTGTGAGGTGTTTTGTGTCAGAGATAATCTGTGAGCAA
Organism: Sorex fumeus; assembly: GCF_029834395.1. Classification (NCBI taxonomy): domain Eukaryota; kingdom Metazoa; phylum Chordata; class Mammalia; order Eulipotyphla; family Soricidae; genus Sorex; species Sorex fumeus. Next base: position 58,298,520 of record NW_026606065.1, read on the forward strand.
ACACATATATTTGCTGACCTTGCTCTTTTTCTCTTAAGAACTCTGTCAATGAAAATAATTCAATGAAGTATTACTTTTATTCATTTTATCTTTGACTCAATGACTATTTTTAGACATGAAAAGAAGATCTAGACATTTCCATAATGCAAAGGGTTCAAGGTTATATATTTTTATATAAAATGCAATATTTCTAAGAATACTTCAAAATACACAGACATACCAATGTATAAAAGAGCCACTGATGCATTAATATGTTATTTGATAGGTGTTTTTATTTGGTTTTTTGTTTTAATACAGGGTAATTTTACATCTTTTATTGCTCTTTTTCCATAATGGCATGAGTGCAGTTGGTAACTGCCAAATATTTCACTGTGACAGTTGATTTAGAAATGTCACTTTTATTATCAGGTACATTTCAAATATTTATTAGGGATTAAGGCCTAACCACCCACCTCCCAATATGCAAGATAAGTTACAAATCCAATCCCCAGAAACACCTCACATAGACTGAAAATGATCCCCAATATCAGCATAATAGAATAGAAGTGAACAGGGGTACATTATGATATACCCCAGATAGATCACAATGGAAATATGTGCTAGTACTGCAATTAATTAACAACAAAGGGGAAAAAAGGTAAAAATATTATGCTCTATACTCTAAATGAAATTTACATGTTAGCATATCTCCATAAAATTATGTAAACCTAGGTACTACTTGCCATCTCCTAAAATTTAGATATATTCTTATATTTGAAATGAATGGGAATTCTGGAAAAGATGGAGGCATTTAAAAAAATTCTCTCATAAAGCTTTCAAAGAAACAATAAAATATGATAGGACTGGAATAATAGTACAGCAGGTGGGGCACTTGCACATCCCATCCAAATTGGAACCCTGGTACCTCATAGGGGACCCCTGTAAAGGACTGATCTTTGAATGCAGTGCCAGGAATAGCCCTGAGCACCATCTATGTGCCACAACCCCCCCAAAAAGAATAATATTATGAAAATGTGTTTGTATTTGAATCAGAATTTTAGTAAGTCAGTAATGTAAATATTGATGTTAATAAGCTGTTAACGAGAGAGAAAATAAGCCATATATATGTATACACACAAATATATATATATATATATAAAGCAGCATTTGATTTATCTATTCATAATTATGATCGTGACATGAACACCTGAGTTAAGTGAAGTGCCTGCCATTTTAGAGAAATGAGTAGCCATGGCTGAGTAATAAAAGAGTAACCCATTTATTTTCTATCAGCACAAAAGAAACAATCACAAGTGCAAGAAACACCTAAACATTCTTTTTCTTTCTTCCTGTCTATAACAACCTAGCTCTGAAGATGACGCATGGCAAAATAATGAAAATAAAGTCGCAATATCAGTAAATTATTTTGTGCACTGGGCTGAGAAGATTGCTTTAGACTTCATTGTTTTAATCACCCACCCAGAGGTAAAGCGAAGTTAAAATTTTAGGTCATTCTCCTCACTTACCTTTATATCTCCAAAAGAATTGGCCCTGCCAGGATAATCAGTGGTTCCATTTCCTTAGGAAGTAACCTGGTGATATTTACGTAATTATCATGCATTTTACTGCCTTGCACTAGAGGTAAGATCATTTCCATGGCTGGTAAGTTCTTACTCTTATTACAAAAAGTAAGACTCTACAAAGTTGTTTGTTCATTTCTCTAGCCCAAAAGGCCATAAGAATTTAGTTTTAAACTAAATTCCTCTGGCCTTGGTAGTTTCTTTCTCTACCCAGTCGTATAAACTTTTCTGTTTAAAGAAAAAAAATGCGACAAACAAAAGCAAAGGGAACAGAAGTCTACCGTAGGAGAGAACCAGGAACATCTGTGAAGCGGCAAGACAGGCTTCTCAAAATGGTGACTTCTTCAGCTGATTATGATTTGGGACCCCAGGATGGGTGAAGGGGGTGATAAGGGACAGAGACTCGGTTTGTTATCATAACCTTTTAGGGTAAACTAGGGAGAACTAGGATTTAGAGGTTTGTGTTTGGTTTCCATCCTGTGGGAGGAAAGGTATAGATAGCTAAAGCTTGGAATTAGGCTTTTGTTTGGTTTTCATCCTGAGAAAACTCAGCAGCTGACCAAGGCTGTGGTCAAGCCCCAGACCTAAAAAGGTCCCAGTACTGATTCCTGACACATGGCAAAGAACAATAAAATATACTAACCATTATACTATGATAAAACAGTATTAATATTTCTACTGCTTCCTTCTCAACTCAAAAAGTGAACAACTAAACCAAAAGTCATAAAATAATAATGTAAAATATTCAGCTAAAGCTCTATGGATGCAGTCCAAATTATGTCAACTATAACGGATTCTACTTGGGGCCTAAAATAGTACAGAGTAAGACTCCTGCCTTCATGTGGGAGACTAGCTTCTAATTTCATCCCCAGAACCACATATGGCTCCAGGCCTGCCAGGAGCGGTCATTGAGCACAGAGTCAGGAGTAAACTCTAAGCCTAATAGGATACTTGTTCCTCCCTTCTACCTCTGGGTCCCCACACCCAAAAAAAAAAAAATCCTATTAAGGAAAATTCATTGCCTCTTTTCTGAATACACCCTGTCCGAGATACAGATTTCCAGTCAACAGAAATTATTGACGCCACCTTCACCATAGCCACCATCATTATCATCTCATCAACAAGCACAAATTCTACAAAAAAATGCAGAGGAATTAACATTGCCTATGAAATAAGTAGATAATTTGAATGAACGTTTTGTTCCATATAGATTGGAAACTAGCAGGGGCCAGAAAGATAGAATAAGGGGCTTAGACATAGAGCCCACCTCAGTTTGATCTCTTGCATGACGTAAATTCCCTTGAACACCACAAATAGTGATTCCAAGCACCATAGCAGGAATTAGCCCTGATTACAATAAGTTTGGAAGCTCCAAAAAAAGAATAAAAGGAAGGTAATAACATTAAGCTGTGTTTTCATTGATTTAAACACCAAAAAGTAAAATACTCAGTTCTCAAATAGTTAATACTCTGAACAAAAAAGGGCAGTTTATGACCTCATGGTCTAAGACAAGCTGAAGTTTTCACTTATTTTTTTTTCAGATGCCACTAAGATGTAAAAGCTGTATTTAAAAAAAAAAGAAAAAAGAAACAAACTTCAATTACAAAATATAGTTTTTTATGTTATAGAGGTTTTGTTTGGTTGTAGGTTATGTGAAAGTAGTGTCTGAATAAAAAATTGAAAATGAAATGATAGAGGTCAAGGAATTCCCCTACTATCATGATAAACATTTTTCAGGTAATGAAAGGGGATTTTTAAAAATGTTGCAAATGGCTGGATGAAGTCAGGAGCGAGGGAATCAGACAAATGGGAAAGTGATTCCACCTTTTTGCTGAGCCCACTTCTATACCAGTGCTCAAGGAAATGTCTAGATAAAGGTTCACGATCACGATCACAACCATCCTGATGTTCTTGGATTGCCTCGAGCAGGCCCCGGTAACGTCTCCTTCATCCTAGCCCTGAGATTTTTAAAAAAGTGCCACATTCAAGGCTCTTTCAGGGTTAGGAGAATGCGACCCATCATTGTTACTGGTATTTGGCATATTGGGTACGCCACAGGGAGTTTGCCAGACTCTGCCGTGTGGGAAGGTTACATTCAGTAGCCTGCCAATTTGTCCAAAGTAGGAATGAGATAATAAGATGTTGTGCGGCCGCGAATGCTGCTGCGCGCTTCTGGGAGCTGGGTTAGGATAAAGTTAAAGTAAGGTAAGGTAAGGCCCTCCCGTTGTTCGTCGATTTGCTTGAGCGGGCCCAGTAACGTCTCCATTGGAGACTTTGTTGTTACTGTGTCTGGCATATCGAATACATCACAGGGAGCTTGCCAGTCTCTGCCGTGCGGGCGAGATACTCTCTGTAGCTTGCCGAGCTCTCCGAGAGGGGCGGAGGAATCGAACTCGGGTCGGCCATGTTGGCTGCGTGCAAGGCAAACACCCTACCGCTGTGCTATCGCTTGTAAAATCCTATAAGAGCATTTGCAGGGCACAGATGATCATATTCTGCCGGTTCTATGGGGCAGCCTTGCTCTGCCTCAAATGGGACAGTATAGAGAAAGACAGTATCCCTGCCACTCCCCAGCTCTGAGCCAGGTAATAAACTCAGAGCACTGGATGGGCCCTCAAACAAAACAAAACACCAAGTTAATAAGTGAAAAAACAAAGTGAACAGCACAGAAAATTGAGGTTTACAGAGTAAGCCCCAAAGGCCTTCTAGAGGAGCTTTTATACAATTCCTCCAAATGGTTCTTTTTCAGGAGTTCTTAGCATATTTGGGCATTAATCTAGACTGTCACAGAGAAAATCTTGAACTGTCTGTTCATAGTCTCTTGCCTGTCACTGTGATGAAATTTTCAGTCTCATCTCTGCCACCCATTGCTTCTCTTTACTGAGGGGTCCATCATTCTCTGGGTGGGGCCTTGGATTTTTGCCTCTGGGTGATGCTTTAGTTTTCTGTATTCAGATTTCAAGATTTGCATGTCAAAGGATCACCATCAGACCTTGGGCTCTTTCTGGATTAGGCAATCTCTTACTTCTTTGAGGTGCCTGGCCAGCTGCCTCTACTTTTGTGCCTGCAACAAACCACTTAAGTATATACATTCTACAGATGTTATCTTACAATGTTGAGAAGGAGAATGTAATGAATTAATTGAACGGAAAGACTGATGGGACTTTTGCTATAGAATTTTACTATAATTTTAAGAAATGGTTGAATTTTGCAGCTGAAGTGATAGTACTGGGCAAAGCATGCTTGGAGTTGACTTGAATTCCATCTCCTACTTCCCTGAACTCACTGTGAGGAGTGAACCCTGAGTTTGGAGCCTGGACTAATCCCTGAGAATTAATTAGTGCCATGTATGGCCCCAAAACAAAAAGAAATCATAGAATTTAGTGACAATACTGGAACTAAAGTTCTTGCTTTGAGTATGGGTGACATTATAATCTGCATATAATTGAACAGTGTCTCTGAGCTGGGCTTAATTCCTAGCATCTCTGGATGTATCCACAAAACCCAACACCTCACCCCACTAACTTTCTGTCTCCAGTGAAAAGAGAAAGGTTGAATTTACACTCTAGAAGGAAGAATAATATGGTAAATGTCAGAAGTGAAAAGCACCTGAGGAGATTGGATGCTAAATCAAGTAAGGGTCTGACCTTTAATTACATAGTTTTTTTTGTTTGACTAAACTAAGTTTGTTATTTGATGAAACATATCCAGTTACCAAAATATACGAGATTAGTTGACATAAACTGACAGAATAAAGATAGCCTTTCATGAAGCAAGCAAAGGGAGGTGAGTAAAAATGTAAATAAAAAGAATCTACTATTTTTTTCTCAGGAAGCAATTTACTTTATCTTGAGTACAAAAATGACGCATACATGTTTCTCCTTGAAACTTCATTCTCTGTGATAAAATACAAATGATATTTTAGGAGAAATTTCTCAAAGCTTTTACTATATAAATATTAGTTTTGATAGGTGGAATATATAGAAGGGAAGCTAGGAAGGTGACTCAGAGGTAAGGTGAATAACTTGCATGAAGGAGGGCTGGGTTTGGCATCAGACAAAGAACAAAATCAGACAAAGAACAAAAAATCTTAGTAATATAGAATTAGAGATATAACTCAATACTGAGCCACTAACTTGTATACAGATACCCTGGACCCAAATTTTTATATTTCTTCATGATATAGACACTTGTAAACAATCTGTGTCATATTTAATATGTTTCTAATATTTTTATTCAAGATTAAAAACAAGAGAAAAGTTTGTAGGAGAAAGAGAGAGGAGAGAAGTTGTGAGCTTCCGTTTGCACAGGTTATAAACATACTGCCACACTGCATTAATACTGTTAATCATAGGTAACTATTAGTTTTTATTTTTGACTAGGATTGATAGATAGATCATAGTTAAATTCCCTTTGTATGCAGTGAGTATTTTTTTTTCCAGCCTGCAGTGAGTATTTTAAGAATATGTGCATATTCAATTTTCTGATACATTTTTAATTACTAAAGAAACATCAATATTGTCTGACTCAGTCATTAATTTTCAAAACTTATACTTTACTCTTTACTTTTATTTTATAAATTATTATAAATTATTTATTATAAATTATTATAAATTATTATTATAAATTATTTACTTTATCTTGAGTACAAAAATGACGCATACATGTTTCTCCTTGAAACTTCATTCTCTGTGATAAAATACACATCTTATTTGCATCTTTTGCAAAGTACAGATTTTATAGATCAGTAAGATTGTAGCTTTTTCTTCACTAACACTCACTACCTTAATTCTAACTCTCGTGTATCCCCTTCTTAAAGAACTATATTTTGTTTTGTTTTGTTTACTACTTTATAGTCTTTTGAGTGCTTTACTTTTTGAATATCTCTATTTTGGAGCTAGATGGTTTTGTCTGCTAGTTTACAAGGTGCTCTCTCTCACTCTATATATATACATATAAATATATATGTATATATATTTACCAACATATAATTGTTTTTAAGAAGTTACTTGCTTTCTGAGACAACACAAAAATATGCAATTTATTTCACCCACTCCTTCTTCAAAAATAAATTAGTTAATTATCAAGGATTTCTTGCATTTTTAGGAGAGATAATAGTATTTGTGAGACAAGTCTGGTTACCAAAGAATATATTGATTACAACCAGTGTATTTTTTCACTTCATCTTTTTTTGTGTGTGCAACTTGAGAAAATAGACACAAAAAATTTCATGGGGATACATTACTTACAAATTTAATATTTCATAGTACAATGATTTTTTCCAATATATTTCTTCTTTTCTTAAATATGGTTTAAAATCTTGGTTTCTTACATAACTATTATAGCCAATTACTTTGTTACAGTAAAAGCAGGTTCTTGGGCAAAATGCAAAGTAAATCATGAAAGTTCCCATCATCTTAGGCTGGAGCGATAGCACAGCGGGTAGGGCGTTTGCCTTGCACGCAGCCAACATGGCCAACCCGAGTTCGATTCTTCCGCCCCTCTCAGAGAGCCTGGCAAGCTACCGAGAGTATCTCGCCCACAGGGCAGAGCCTGGCAAGCTACCGTGACGTACTCGATATGCCAAACACTTCACTTAATCACTTAACTTCCTGTTAGTCGTCGATTTGCTCGAGCAGGCGCCAGTAACGTCTCCATTTGTCCCTATCGTGTGCTAGTGTAGCCCAATGGCATCTGTTCGCTCTGGGAACATGAAGAGCCTCAAGCCAATCATTTATGATCTTGATGAAGAAGTCTGACCATCTGGTAGGTGGGCGGCCACGCGGTCTTTTGACATCCCGTGGACTCCAATCAGTAACAGCTCTAGTCCAATGGTCATCTTTAGATCTCATTACGTGACCAGCCCATCTGATTTTCGACACCTTGGCAAATGAGACAGCGTCCCTGATTCCTGATCATCGAAGGATGTCAGAACTCTGGATTCTTTCTCTCATTTGAGTGAAACGTGATATTCCAAGCATAGCTCTTTCTATTCTTCTTTGGGAGACCTGAATCGACACTACCTCCACTACCCAGCCGTCGCCACACTCCAGGACGCTTTCTGGACCCACGTGGCAGCTCCGGCCGAGACTCACACACGACTGAAGACCCACAGAACAAGATAAGCGGAACTCTCAGAGACCTTGGACTCCTGGCTCGACTGACCCAGGGACAGAGCTTCTCTGCTTGCTCCCACCAACCACAGGTGACAAAGGGATTCTAATTAGGAGCCCCACCCTACCCTGCCCTGTCTGCTTCTATCAACCACCCAGGGATCGGATTGCGCACAGAAGATCCATCCTACCCAGATAAATACCCCACTGGCAGACTTCCACTATCGACACTACCTCCACTACCCAGCCGTCACCACACTCCAGGATGCTTTCTGGACACATCATAAGACACTAAATACCCATCTTCCGTTATTGTCGAACCATATTTGATAGGGTTCAAATATGGTAACACCTACAAGGGTGATTAGAGGTCGCCCCAAAAGCCTCTATCCCTCTCGGAAAGACTGGCAAGCTACCGAGAGTATTCCGCCCGCACGGAAGAGCCTGGCAAGCTATCCGTTGTGTATTCAATATGCCAAAACCAGTAACTACAACTGGTCTCATTCACCTGACCCATGCCAAACACAGTAACAACAAAATCTCCAATGGAGACGTTACTGGGCCCGCTCGAGCAAATCGATGAACAATGGGAGGGCCTTTACCTTTACCTTTACCATCTTCGAACACTTAGTGTATACATTTAAAAGGGAAAGAGAGACACTCCACAGAACCAGAAATTGCAGCTGGAAGGCAGACTGCCATGATAAACCTAGAGTGCTAAGTTTCATTCCTTCTTGTAATGATAAGGTGGAACATCTGACTCAAGTAGTGGGTTTTAGGTAGTTTTTCTCTGATAAGTCCAGTCTATACTTGGAACTAGGTGTCCATCTCTTTTCCACCCCATCGGGTTATCTGAGTATGTCATGCTGCCCTTTAGAGTGGTGCAGAATTTTTTTTCTCTTAAATCACTGTGAGATAGAGCATTACAAAAATTTTTATGATTGTGTTTCAGTCATACAGTGTTTCAACATCCATCCCTGCACCAGTGTAATTTCCCAGTACCAGTGTTCCCAATTTCCCTACTACCCCTTCAAGCCACCCCCACCCGCTTCTCTCTCTCTCTCTCTGTTTTCCTTCCTCTCTCTCATTTTAGGCATTATAGTTTGTGATACAGATGCTGAAATGTTGTCTTGTATATCCCTTTACCTGATTTGAACAAGTAGTTCTTGTTGGAAATTTAATTTTTTTAGTTACCTTGAGATACATCGTTCCAAAGCTGTGTATGATTAGGTTTCAGTCATACAATGATCCAACACCTATCCCTCCAACAGTGTACATTTCCCACCACCAATGACTCCAGTTTCTCCTGCTTCCCCTAAAGCCTGCCTCTATGGCTTTAGGCAGGTACTTCTCTCCCTCCCTTTTTCTCCCTCTTCCTCTCCCACTCTCTTCCTCTCTTTCTCTCCCTCTCTTGCTTTCTTCTCTCCCTCTCTCCTGCCTACCCCTCCCCGCCTTTGAGCACTATGATACACAGCACAGATACTGAGAGATTATTATGTTTGTTCCATGTAGTGCAGATTAATAAAGAATTTCTTGCCTAAACATAAGGATAACTAGAGCTCCTGGCTTCATGTGAATAAGGAAGTTGAAACTGCCAGCTTTGTAAAGGACATAAGAACTTGGGGCCCTTCAACCAGCAGTTATTCCATAAATTGACATCTTTGCCAGATATAAGAAGAGTTAGAGTCTTTCTATGTGAACAAGCTTATTGCCTTTTTCTGTCTCTATGACTTCATTACACAACACAGGGGAAAAGACTGTAAAAAATAATGAGCCTGCCAAACATAAAGACAAAAGTTCTAAATAAATTTAAATATTTTTATCATTCCTTGTCTTTGGAACATATGATTTTTAAAACATATATAAAGATCACCTGATATAAATTTTATTTTCTCTGTTTAGATTTCCTTTTTCATATATGATGCTGTTCATTGATGATATTAGCATTTCATAAATGTCATTGATTCGGGAGTTTTTGTCATAGGCAATATAAATATTTGCATTATTAATAAAACCTTTATATTAGCAATAATAAGCAGATATTTAATTTCCATTAAAATTATCCCATTTGTTTTAGCACATAATCCGAAGTTTGGCCACTTACTGCTCAAAAGACAATTACTTAAGAAACAGGAGTCGATGAAGGAAAACAGATTTCTATAGTTTCTAAACTGAGAGAGTGGACTGGTTGGTCCCAAATCCATTACTCTCACGTTGTGACTAGGGGCTTCATATAGGGCTGTCTGGGAAATTAAATTACAAGAAATTGTGATTGAAGGGAGAATAGTCTCAAGTTAGTCCAATTTCACATCAGTGTTCTGAAATATCTCCAATATCTCTCATAAATTCTCAAAGTTTCTATTCTGTAAAAAGGTCAGATATGTGCTTAACCATTTCTCTCTAAGATCTACATGATAATATTTAAGAATCTTTCCAGAGATCTACTGCTTACTCATTCTCCTGCTCCGTCTGTTATCTGACCTAGTTTAACATGAAACATACAAGTCATAGGATATCTTTGAGGAATGGGAGACAGGGCAGAAACCAAAGGGTGTGAGTAGGTATGGAAAACCTAAAGGTCAGAGAGTGAATTCAACATGCCGAGCACATAATAACTACAGCCTGAGTCCAAATTTAATCCTGACCCTGGCTGGTCCCCCAAGCACCAAGTAAGGATTAACTCCTGAGCACCTGTCTGTGGCCCCAAAACAAAGATTAAAAAAAGTACCTAGGAAGAGGACAAGATGGTGTCTCTAGTTTCACTTGCTTGCAACTTAAAATTTAATTTTTCCTTTCAATTTTCCTATGAATCAGTGGGCATATTTTTGCATACATTCTTTCTCTTTCTCTCTTTTTCTCTTTTTTCATCTATCTCTATCTATCTATCTATCTATTTATATATACATATATAATATATGCAGTGGACTGAAGTAATATACACACTTACATGCATGTATGTATTAACACACATGCATATATGTGCATATGTGTATAAACAAACATACATACATATAGGTATATACATGCATATACAGACACATACATATACAATATACATATATGCAATACATTTATGTGTGTATATATATACATATATATGTAGAGAGAGAGAGAGAGAGAGAGAGAGATTGCATGTAGGGGCTGGACTGACAGCAGGTAGGGCCCTTGCCTTGCATGTGGTCTACCATGGTTGGATCCAGATTGGATCCCTAGAATCCTATATGGTTCCTTGAGCCAACCAGTAGTGATCACTGATCTCACTGTCAGAAATTTAACCCTGATCACTATTGGGTATCTGCCAAAAAAACAAACAACCTCTAGAAACACCTCCCCCTGAAAAAAAATATGTAGACACTTGCAAAATACACACTTTTATACATTTATAAGCACATATATTACTTTATTTTTTCTTTATGTTTTTATCAAAAAGGAGATCAGACACTTTTCTTTGTCTTGTTCTTTTCCCTTACACTATATTGTGTTTATTGCTCTTATAAGGAAGGAAAAGTAATTTTCCTGTTATTCTTCTAATTTAATGTTTGAGATTTCCCCCATGTAATAAAAGATCAATTAACAGGATAAAAAACAAGTGCTAACAATAAAAACCAAAACGAGTTTATCTATAAGACTTAAGTGACTATTCATGAGTTGGACAGCATTCCATCCAACTAGTAGAAAGGTATACCAAAATGTATTTGATATAGAAAGATTTTAAAGTGAGGAAGAAGGCATGCCAGTCTTTAGTCTCCTGAAGCCTCAGGAAAAGTATGTGTGGTTGAACGGGTGGGAACCTGTTTACGCAGCTACCTTCCTACTGCTCAACATTAAACTCACTTAAAATTCTACTTTTTTGGAAAGACCGAAGCTGTGGTTGGGTTACATATTAATCATTAGGGACCATGCCATGCATTACTTAATTTGGGACCTTTTGTTTATTTTTATTTTTTTTTCATGCTAATGTATACCTCTTGTCTGCTTGAGAGGTACTCAATAAAGTTAAGTTAATCTCTGAAATGGTTCAAGCCAACAGCTTAACCCCCACCCATACTCAACTGAAGATAGAGACAGTGGTGATGAATAATGGGAACCAATGGGATATTATTAGAAAACCCTCTCTAAAAAAGAAAATGCTCTTTATTGTTTGTTTTGACTTTTATAAAATTTTCTAGAGATCAACAGTCTTCTTTTCATGACATATACAGAGAGACTTCTACAAGTGAAAGTTTCTCTTATAAATCAGTCTGGTAATTTCTCTCAATTTCAGGAATGTATATATTGGCAGCTTCCATTAATTCTTAACAAAAAAAGCCAAAAAAGTATATTTTGTTATATATTATAGTCTTCTTCATCTCAGAATACCAAAGCTTTATTATTAGGTTGTTTTCCAATGCTTTAAAATTTCAATAAATCTGCTATTGTATGTATATCAAAAATTAAATTTTTTTAAATTGTGTATATATTTTATTCTGATTTAATTTTATTGTGTTGCTCTATGTTAGACCATTTGTAATTCCTGTATATTCATGACTGTCTTCATTTTAAATGTCTGGATTAGTGAAATTCTGATAACTGAAACGAGATAATGTGTTTAAATGTTAATTTCTCATATTATAGAGCCTTTTATTATAGTCAGTTCCTGCACACACTTAAATCAGTCTCTGGTAATTTAACTTCGAGAGTAGAATTGATCTATCCAAAAGAGGTCAAATAGATTTTTCCCAAAAGGTGAAGAGATGGATTTTTCAAATATTTACTACGTTGACGTGTATAACTAAGTTAATGAGGGTGCAGGAGGCTTCTGCAGATCTTCTGCCTTTTCCTGATCATTGCGCTTTACCCGAAAGAGGACGTATTCACTGTTTCTTTTGATGATCTAGAATATGGTTTAGGCAGTATCATCCAGTGTAGGATGACATTGGTTTGTCTTTTCTGCTTTGCACAGTGGGAGCTTAGGTTTATTGGGTAACTCCTATCACAGTGCTCCCATTCCTGTGTGCTTGTTTGTAACCTCTTTCTTTGTGCTCTGCTTCCCCAATGAGTAAATCACCTTTATCTCCTAATCAGACACTGTTAACTTGTAAATATTGCTTTTCTCTTCTCTGTAAGTCCTTTGCATAGTTAATTTAGAGCAATGTCCTTTTTTGTATAAACACGAACACAGTTAATACTATGTTTTTATAACTTGGGAGTTAATTAACTCTGCATGATATTCACTCCTGGACATCTGTTCTCTGAACTTAAACCTCAGTCGCTCTTACTTCCTTGCACCCCCAAAACAGGGTCCCCACAAGGGACTGGATGGATCTAGTGCAAGCTGTGAGCTATCCTCGCATCAAAATGGGCCAGGCAAAAGCACCATAATACTTAAATATAAGTAAAGAGCATTTTCATGGACAAATTCTGTCATGATCCCAAAAGTACCAACTAGATTAGGACCCTGCTAGGGTTAGGAAAGATTAATGTGGCCTGAGCACTGTAATCTGAGATCTGTAGCAAGATTTCCCCAGGAGAGCTATCCAACATATTAATGTATCTTTGACTGTGTCCATACAAAATAACTAATATTAAGAAGTAGAATTAAGATGCTAATTAAGATATTAATTAAGTTATTGGACTAAGGTGTGGAGAAAAAACCCTAAGTGGTATTTTGCCCTTGAGCCTGATAGGTGATCAGGAAGGGCTTTGATATGTTGATGTGATATCAATCTGGGTGTTCAGTTTCTACCCCCAATGCTGAGAGTTGGGGACAGACTTGAGAGAGACCAGGGCAGTGGCGGGATGATTGGGAGAGACAGGAGATGGGAATGAGGGGCTGTTCTAGAATTCTAATTGTAGAATGGGGAGCTTTATTCTGCCCCTGTTATTGGCCATCGTGGGTGGGGAGAGCAACTTGAGACCACTGAATGCAGGGGGAGAGAGAGAGAGAGAGAGAGAGAGAGAGAGAGAGAGAGAGAGAGAGAGAAGAGAGAGAGAGAGAGAGAATCATGGGGTTTCCTAGCCACTTGGTGATTATAATTCTAGTTATGTGCAAAAATATATTCTCCATCAGCACTGTGTCATGGCAGAGTGAGGGGTGCTGGTAGCATAGTGAGATGAGTAGGGGGACATAGAGACAAAGGTGGAGGGAGCCGTGGGCACAGTGCTGCAGAGTGTTCTGTTAGAATGTTGGATGCATGAATCCTTGTCATTTTTTTGATGGTCCCTTCATTAATTTTATTTATTCATTTTTAAAATTTTATTTTAATAAATTACAGTGAGACACAGTTGCATACTTACAAACTTTTTTGATTACGTTTTAGTCATACAATGTTCAAACACCCAAAACCTGGGCTGGAACAATAGCACTGTGGGTAGGGCGTTTGCCTTGCATGTGGCCAACCAAGGTTCTATTCCCAGCATCCCATATGGTTTCCTGAGCACTGCCAGGGGTAATTCCTGAGTACAGAGCCAGGAGTAACCACTGTGCATCGCCGGATGAGACCCACAAAGAAAAAACAAACAAACAAAAAAAAACACATTCAAATACCCAAAACCCTTATCATTAACAGAACTATAAATCATGATGCCTCAAAAAATGCCTTAAAAAATAAAGAGTAAAGATGAAGTCATCATAGTGTTGTCATATGTCGAAGTCCCAAACCTCTCTTCTGGCTGCTCTGCCCCAACTCCTTAACATATTGCTTCTTTGTGGTTTCTACTCAGACTGAAGAATAGAACTGCATAAACATTGTTGCTCTCCTGTGCACATGTTATTACATTGATTTTTCCCTTGTTATCCCACCTGATTTTGTTTAATTACTAGATGAACCCAGAGGGATGAAGGGAATTTTTCACAATCCAACAGAAATCTGTTCATGTCTTTCACATGTCTTACTGTTGATTTTTTCCAGTTAAAGCTTGTTAACTTCCTATTTCTTTTCCCCACAGTTAGTAAAATGTATGTATGAAGTGAGGATATTAACTAACCACCTCATTGTGATAAAAGGCTTTAGTATATGTCATTCATACTATATCAGCTAAAGGATTTTATTTTCTTTTGACATCAAAAGATGTTACAAAGTAGTATAATATACAGGTTATTAAAATATTTAACTTAAATAAGTTTTAAAAGAAAATAAATTTATGTGGTTAAATATCTTTCACTTGTTTTCTTAGAACTTCGTAGAAAAAGCTTTTCCCATTAATCAATTAAATATAAATGTATCTGAGCTTTCTTTTATTACTTGTGTCAATTCACAAAGATTCATTCCTCTATTTCCTCTGGTCTGTTCTGAGATTATTGGGAGAAAAAAAGAAGAGACTTAATTACATGCACCTGGGGGATATACATGACTATGAACTCTAAAGTAAGTAATCTATAAGGGCTGTTACAATCTGTGTTAAAAAAAAATGGAATCTTTGGGGGCCATTAAGGAAAGAGAAAATTCTTGGACGCTGCTAACAAGGAGGAAGTCAGTGGAAGGATAAAGTCTTGTCTTTTGATATTTGTTCTGCTTTTACATTGGTTTCTCCAGTTTTAATTTTTTCCCCCTCTTTGGGCCAGGATATTGTACAGTAGGTAGAGCATTTGACTTGAATGCCTGAGTTTGATCCTTGACATTGCATATGGTACACCGATCATGGTCAGGAGCAATCTCGGAGCACAGCCAGGTGTCAACTCTAAGCACAGAGAGTATATGCCCCCCAATTTTTTTCTGAGGTTTTCCCTAGGTCTATCACTAGTCTTAATTCCATATGCCAAGGTGCAAGTGTAAGAAAGATTAACTTCTGGATATCTTGAAAAAAAACCTGTCTGAACGAACCAGAGTTATAGTACAGTGGGTAGGGCGTTTGCCTTGCACACAGCCAACCCGGGTTATTATTCCCAGCATTTCAGTGCTGAAAGTAGCTGTTATTGATAAAAATAAAAAAATATTCTAAAAATATTCTGGTTGGTCTTTAAACTTGCAAATTAGTTTTAATAATTGAAATAGAATTAGTTTCTGACACTTCCTTCCAAAAGTACTTTTTTTTTTTTTTGGTGGTGGTGGGCACACCCGTCAGCCTGCGGTCATTATTCCTGGATCTGAATTCAGGAATCACACCTGGCAGTCATAGAGACCCATAAGGGATGCTGGAAATTGAACCCACATAGTAGTAAGTCCTATCTACTACACTATCTCTTATTTCCCCCAAACTATACTTTTATCTATTAAAGTATACTCCAGTTTTTCTTGATTATGTATATGCATGTGTTCAGTCTGATTTCTTCCCTGAGATCATTTATAACAACTCATTGGTTCCCTTTTGAATGAAATAATGTTTTACCTGTGTTTATTTTATTTATTTAATTAGTTTTGTCTTGTTTTTGTTTTTGTTTTGGGCTCACATCTAGGTGGTGTTCTTACTCCTAGCTCAGTGCTCAAGATCAGTCCTGGCAGGGTTGGGACCATAAGCGGGGTCAGTGATCCAACCCCTGGAGACCTTATGCAAGACAAATGCCCTACCCACTGTTCTATCTCTCCAGGCACTGCGTATTTTATTTTTATATGAGTTATTACTTTTTATAAAATAGAATGCATTAATCAATGTATCAAGTTAAACTATTCAGCTTTACAGCACAAGAATATTATTTATACATGAATTTCAGGTATGATAAAAAATACACATTGAGGTTATCAACAAGAAGTATCTCCGTGACTTCTCATTTTCTGTTTGATATGAAATCTAGATTAAGATTTGACTTTACCTATCTTGTTTAATATAGTCTGGTGCAACAGCTAAAGCATATTAATTTGATAATAAAGAAATTTCATGAAAAGTCATGATCACTTTGGTTATGGTGGGGTAAAATATTTTTGTACTTAAATACCACATATGATGGCACTAATAAACCATTTTTCAAAGCAATAATAAATTATAAATTAAAATTTTAAATTTGATTGTTATTTTATGAATGCATAATTGGACTTATTTGACAAGCCAAATTAACTTTTTAAGCCTATTAAGTTTAAACTTTGACTTACTTATTACAAAAGTTAAGAATTAAAATAAATAACGTGACTGGTATTATTAATATGGATATTAGCTTACTATTTTAATAAAATATATACATTAATATGAGTCTTTATTCTGGAGAGGATTCTTAGGGCCAGAGATTCAAACAATATGGGTCAGATAAAAGGTATCCACATTTGTTTTTGCATTGTCTCTTCTTAATAATTATATATAATGAATAGCCTGGGCATTTTTTTATGACTCAAATACTAATACATCAAACCTATTTTCACTGTTATAAATATTTATTTATAGCTTTTCCATTAAACATTACATTTTATTATTATACATTCAACGATTGATCCTTTAATGTCTTTGGACAATAATATAACATTCTAATCTGCAGACCTTTTACTTTGGTCTAGTGAGTGTGAACGGACAGTAAACATGGACATGTTCCTACAAACGTCCCGTGTTGAACTTACTTTAAAGATCCACTTTTCCTTGCTTTACTGACTTAAATCAAAACCAAGCACCACTATTTTTGCTAATTAAACTTCCTTCAGCCAACACAGGTCACAGAAAGCATATCTTTCTGTGAATAAAAGGTCCAGGCATGTCGAATACTTATTAGATAAATCCTGTGAGTGTATCCTAGTGACTGTAACCTCAGCGACTACCTAATAAGGGGCCATTCTCATGAGATATTGAGAAGGAAAGAAAACTTATAGTATGTTTACTCATTAAAATTGATATATGCGAAACTACATTGTTGATCAAGATTTTATACCAATTATTTTGCTCTCGGGTAATTTTGGTACACTGGGTTAATCTGAGGTCACCAATTAATTAGTGTGACAATCATGATGAATGATCTCTTGGGTTACTGAGATGGTAGAAATTTGTAAAACTTTGATTTACTTATGCTAACATTCTATTCCTGATGGTTTATCTGGGATTATTCTGTCAGGAACATACTATGGCATGTAATTAAGGTATTGGAAGCAGACTGACTTCCATTTTTAGTTTGCCACTTGGGATAATCTTCAAGGTAACAAAAATAGATATTGTGCCTAAATTTTCTGTCTGTAAGAGAATATTCATATCACATACCTCACAACTATGAATATTAAATAAAAAATTTTCATTTTCATTTCATCATCCTGTTAATCGTCGATTGCCTCGAGCAGGCCCCAGTAACGTCTCTTTCATCCTAGCCCTGAGATTATATTCACGGCTCTTTAGGAGAATGAGACCCATCATTGTTACTGGTATTTGGCATATTTGGTAAACCACGGGGAGTTTGCCAGACTCTGCCCTGTGGGCAGACTACATTCGATAGCCTGCAAGTTTGTCCAAAGTAGGAATGAGATAATAAGATGTCATAAAATAAAAAATGTAAACAATAAAATTGCTAGTTGATTATAGTTAGATAATCTCAAATTGCATTATCTTGTCAGGAATTTAATGCCTCTGCACAGGCTAGGCCAATAAAGCAAGGAACTTGCTTTAAATATCCAGAATTTAACAGAAAAAATCATAAAAGTTTGTTATATATTGATAATAATTATAGTAATGAGGAAATTTATTTCTACTTTTAATATTACTGGCTATGAATATTAGCACCAGTGTTAAGTCATTTTTTATTGTTAAAAACAAAAAAATTTTACTATCACCAATCTCAGTGCATTATGTTTTACTTTTAAATGTGATTTAGAAAACTATTCCAAAATGAAAGTAGAGTGGTTCTAAATATATGAAAGACAGGCAGTCCTTCCATATTCTAAGCATTTGTTACTATATGTAAGTACATGATTTGTGCATTACAGTTGAAAAACCAACTTTATCTCTTATTCATATTTTGTTGGATTAAGTGATTCCATTGTTCATGTAATGGTGTTGTGTTTTTTACTTATAAAGAAATGCAAACAAATCTGTCATTGAATTAGCCAGATAATTGGTTATATATGCTCTCTGTGTTTCAGCAGTAAGAAAAATATGTATCTTACTCAAAATAAAGGAATGTAGAAAAATAGTTTTAATTGTTCCTTCCATATTACAGGATAACCATGGTGTAGTTAGTTTTGTGTTCTCTTATAATTTTCGTCTGCCCTTCCATTATTGTAGACGCTATATTTGCAAGCACTAGTGAGAAAAAAAGAGCAAGTAAATCTACAGGTGGCAAATCTTCAATTAAAAATAATATATCATAAGGGCCAGAGCGATATTACAGCAAGGAGTTTTCCTTGCAGGTGGCCGTCTGGGTATGATCCCTTGCACTACTTAGGATCTCATAAACTTTCCAGGAATGATTCCTGATCACAGAATCAGAAAATTAGATCATAACTGATAGAAGCCCGACATGGTCCAGCAGCATTGTAATTAAGTTATACTGAGAAAAAAATCAGAAAAATGAATGAGAGTTTATCCTAGAGACAGAATTAAAACTGTAGACTTTCTTCACCACATGCAATTCAAGTAATTTTGGACTGCTTGTTAGTCATACTGGACTGCGTTATAATTGTCTTTGCTTGAATTTCCTCAAATGGCAAATATGAACAACCACAGTGATGTTTTCTACTTATTTGAGATATAATGAAAGCATATTTAAGCCATGAGTCAGGTTTTATTTAGAAATAGGATCAGTGGGAATAAGAAATCATGAAAGCATATTTAAACCATAAGTTAATTTTTATTTAGAAATAGATCAGTGGAAAGAAGATACAAGGTAAATGATTTGAATTCAGCATAAATACTTAAAAATCATAATTTCAGTTCTTTCATTTGGTGTAAGTTATCCCTTTGGGGTGAATAAATGAATATGTTGGAGACCTGGAAGGATACTAAAAGGCGTTTTCATAATAGAATCCAACCTGAAACACTTATTTTCATATTTTATATTGTTCTAAAGAGAATACTCATAATGATAACCTGATCTCTGTCAAATGGCAGTCAAGCTGAGTTTCATAACACTTAAATAGCCTGAAGCTTCTTCATTCTTATTTCATGATTTCATCAAAGTTTAAATATCTAATCCCTTTACATTAATAATGTATATAAATTATGTTTGTAAATATTTTATTAATTTATTTTCCATTTTGTTTTTCAAAAACTTGGGGTTTGAGGGTCTCACACAGTATTTTCTAGGAAGCTACTCCTGATTAAATGCTCAGGAGACAATCCCAGTGTGCTTGCTGGACCCAATGGTGTACGGAGTACTAAGAATAAAACCTTGGGCAAGTACAAGGCAAGTACTCTATCACTGAGCCACAATCTTGACCCAAAAAATATTCTGTACTATACACATAAAACTCAATAAGTAAAAAGGCCCTAAAAAGAGTAAAGGCCCTCCCGTTGATCATCGATTTGCTCGAGCGGGCCCAGTAACGTCTCCATTGGAGACTTTGTTGTTACTGTGTCTGGCATACCGAATACTCTCGGTAGCTTGCCGGGCTCTCCGAGAGGGGCGGAGGAATCGAACTCGGGTCGGCCATGTTGGCTGTGTGCAAGGCAGACGCCCTACCCGCTGTGCTATCGCTCCAGCCCAATACTGATCTAATTTCAATACTGATCTAATTTCTTCTATTAAAACTAGCTAAAGTGGTGCTTGCTGTTAATTTAGATGATATCTTTTTAAATATATAGAACACATGAGCATTTCTTTAAATTAATTAAAAAAAAACAAATGTACTCCCTGACACAATTCTACTGTGAATAAATTGGATATTCTTATACCTAATCTATCATTTCTCAGTATCCTTTTTTATAGTGTATATATAATAGTAAATATATAGATATATTTTATTTCTCTTATATGCTAACATGTACATTCATATTTTCTTAACCTTCCAGCCTTTAGAAATCCGAATGACTCAATAAAAAACTTACTAGACCAGAACTCCAGTTATTTGTATTAAAATTCTTAAGCTAATTTTGAAAACTTTGACTAAATATATTACTACAGTTCTGTCTTAACTAGAGTGTTTTATTTGTTTTATCATCTCTCTTTAGCTTCATCTTCTTTCTTCCATTCTAGTTCTCTTCCTAGTATTGAATTCAGTTTCTCTCAACTAGTTTTTCCCTTTTACTTTGCAATAGTCTAAGAACATCTAAGAACATAGTCTTAGTTTAAGAAACATTTAGATGGGGGGAGGGGGAGACAGAGACAGAGAGACAGGTAGAGACACAGAGACACAGAGGCAGAGAAATACAGAAAAAGAAGGAAGGTGCCTACTATAGAAACCGTCTGTGGGGAGGGCAGAAGGGAATCTGGGGACATTGGTGGTGAGAAATGTACACTGGTGGAGGGATGGGTGTTGCAACACTATTATGATGAAACCTGACCATGACCAGCTTTGTAACGCTGTATCTGTTGGTGACTGAAGAGGAAAAATAATAATTAAAAAAGAAAAAAATTTAAGCAGTTAAGTTGTTCCACAATTTTCTATTCCTATTGAGGATTTGTTTAGTACTTATGTCTCATCTTAAAAGTTAATTATTGAAAATGCTCTTTTTAGCACTGTAAATCTAGGCAGAGTATTTTACTTCCGACAGCATGGTATTCACCATTCAGCTTTTAAACTGTTTCATGCAGGCATTCGTGCCTGTCACTTGGGAAAAATATTTTTTAAGAGTATTAAAAGAGGGGCTGA
This sequence comes from Sorex fumeus, assembly GCF_029834395.1. Classification (NCBI taxonomy): domain Eukaryota; kingdom Metazoa; phylum Chordata; class Mammalia; order Eulipotyphla; family Soricidae; genus Sorex; species Sorex fumeus. The sequence continues at coordinate 58,319,820 of NW_026606065.1, forward strand.
AGCAATAGTACAGCAGATAGGGCATTTGCCTTTCACATGGCCAACCTGGGTTTGATTCCCAGCATTCCATATGGTTCCCTGAGCACCGCCAGGTGTGATTCCTGAGTGCAAAGCCAGAAGTAACCCCTGTGCATCACCGGGTATGACTCAAAAAGAAAAAAAAGAATATTAAAAGAAAATACATCATCTTTTTTATGTTTAATTCTCTGTGTCCTTTCTATATTTTTTATTGTTGTTAATGAAACTTTTTATATTTTTCTTGTCTTTTTATATCATATCCTCACTTTATATTAGTACGGTGCTCACAAAACTATAAAAAGGCCCCAATTTCTCATTAATCAGATTCAGAATCCAGACTCTATCAGTTCAATATTTAACTTTTCATAAACTAGCATTTTCAGTTTATTTCTGACTATTTCCGATGTATTGTGCTTCATCAATTCAAAAGCAACAAGTCTTACACAATTTCATTGTGCTTTACCAAATGTCTTTGCTGAATTCCTCCATTTTTGTTAGAGTTGCTATCTATTAATTTGTCAAGTAAACTATTGATTGGTGTCAAAGTTTAGGTTGGCATCAATTCAATTAAAGTTGATCCTAGTCTTGTTATTATGCATTGTTTAGGGTTTCATTCACCAGACAATCAGAATCAGAAAAACTTTTCCCTCAGTGTCTTAGAGTCTCTTTTCTGGATTCATAGTTTGACAATCAAGATGAGTTTATTCAGGGAATTGTAAGGCTCACTGATGGGACAGATTAATGCAACCACTAAGAAGTATAGATTTTCTAGAAACTACTTTTAAAAAGTATCTATTTCATTCAAATAAGTTATCAATAGAATGCCATTTTAGAAGCATGTAAGATCAATTAGGTAATATTAGTATTCTGTTGATCAAATAACCAAATTTACCATTTCAATTCATCAGTTTATATATATATATATATGTATATGTTTTCTAGAAGTTTATGAAAGCAAACTTAAGTCTGTATCTTTGCAGTTACATCTCATGGTTGATTGCTTAGTACCTAGATATAAATTTAAATGTATGGTAAATTATAATTAGATGAAAATACTGGTGAAGTGTAGGCTTCATCCATAAGCTTCACTCAGTAAGTTTCTAAATAATAATAAAACCAGAGAAGATTACTAGCCGGAATTCTAAAGATTCCTCTCCCCATCCAAATTCCCTTGTTATTCAAACACTAATCTAGATATTGCCATAAAGAAATTTATCAGGAGGAATTAAGGTGAATGAGTCAGTTTCAAAATAAAGTGATTATGTAGGATCATTCATATATATATATAGTGACATGGATTCCTGAAATCAAAAGATGATGAAGCTTTATGAGTCAATCTTAGGGATGTGGCTAAGAATTAAAGTGAGTCTTTGAAGTCTTGACTGTGGTTGAGCATGGTTTGCTTCCCTGTGGTCAACTGACCATCACCAGATGTAATCTTCCAGGACCTTCAGCATCATCGGGTTTGCCTACTAAACCTTGAGGATGCAGGGCATGATCAATACCTTATTCTTGTGCCCAAACACTGAACCGAAGTTCTAGTTGACCAATAATCATTGGAAATAGACCCACCCCCCCCATGAGTCAGGATGTATAAAATACTGCTGAGAAATATCATGCTCTCGCCAAATGGAAATAATAAATAGATATTTCCATGTTAAAATTTCCTCAAGGTGATGCTCATGATCTCCTGCAATGTCTCTCTCTCTCTCTCTCTCTCTCTCTCTCTTTCTCTTCCTTCTGCTGCTTTTCATTTATACAACTTTATTCAATAGCATTGTTTGACAGTGGCTTTCATTCTTAATTACATTTAAACATATTAATATATGTTGTAAATTAGCTGTTTATTTTATCTGCTTTAAAATAGAGGCAGTACTAGACCACTATTTGACACACTTGAAGAATGATTAAATAACTATGATGTGGAGTATCTTTATTTATTCCAATATTTTATATGAATTTATTATACTTCAATTAATTTCCAATTTATGGTTTTCCTAAGAAGAATTTTGCCCTCCTTTTGATTTTAATTAATTTTTTAAAAAATGATTACAATTTTATGTGCTTTCAGCAAAGTTTTAAAATAGGTTAAGTATAAAAAAATATATTATGTTGTGTTTTTTTAACATTGGTTATAAGCAACTAATAAATTAGTCTACCCAAGAAAATAAATTATATAAATAATTTTATTAAACAATAAATGAATGCAAAAATATAATTAAATTTTTACATGCTTTTGTAGAGACTATTTAACCTTAAGCTTGCAAAGTTTTAATGTGTTCTTTGTTGGAAAATGTTAAAGCTGTTTTTCACTGCAAAAAATAGTCAATGTAGCTATCTAAGCAACTTCCACACTAATGCCTTCTTTAATTCACATGCTTGTTACCCAAACTGTCTGGCTACTTCGTATATCAAACCTTTGTGACAAATCATTTTTGGAAACAAGTATAAGAACAAAAGCCTACATAAATATAGGTTGACAAAACAATCGTTTCCCGTCTAGAAAAAAATATTTTCTGTTAAGATAAGGTATAAATTTTCTCACAATTTTTTTGAGTAAAGATTGAGCACTATCTGATAAAATATACGTTCTTACACATCAAAGTAGAATCTTACAGTCAATTTTCTGCAAAATATCCTTTCAAAGAAGAGAGAAATATTATCTTCCATTATTTTTTTTCTAGGAGAGTTGTAGAGAATCATCATCATTATTATTTATTTGCCTTTGTCAAGCTTGGTAATGCCTTTAAAGGAAGTTTATGTAAGTTAGTGTCCTGGACTTTTAGATACAATGAAAAGAAACAGTTTTGAATACATAAGCATGCTATTATTTTGTGATTTAATTGGCAATAATATAATTTCTCCATAAGATGGCACAAACATCTTAAAAAATGCATCATTAGTATATGGAACTGACCAAATTATTATTGAAGTTAAAGAATTACTCCATGTAGTTGCATTGCAAAAATTGTTTATTTTTAATTTTCTTCTAATATAAGCTGTTCTTGAAAGCGAATTAAAAGTGTTTTATACAGTAATCTTTATGACAAAATCCATTTCAATTGAGAAAATTATGAGAAAGTTATATCTTGCAATAATTTCCTTTGGTTAGGAAATCATGACTAAGATATTACTGGAAGTGTTTTTATAGAAGCTAATCAATTTTTTGCTAATATCTCAATGTTTTTTCCTATAATTTTTAACTCACCTAATATCTTTAGTAAGATTTTTGTCAAAAATCTTTCAGTTAAAATAATACATTTTAGGCATTAAAATAATATAATTTTCTCTTGTGTCATTATCTTGAAAGATGACTAATGAATATATATATATAATACTGGATGTAGTTCTAAGAAATATTATTAATGTACTATTTATGAGTTCAGGCAGTTACCTTGATAAAGGTATTAAACTAGAGGAAATAACTATGAAAACTAAGAAAAATTGGTTTTAACTCGAAATCTTTAAAGTCTTGGCTGCAGGATAGTAGAAGAGTAACTTTAAGATAATTATACAAGTGGGCTTTGCAAGTGGAGGAGATGCCTCTCAACGTATTTTTAGAAAGTTTAAATTCTAGATGTCATAATAAAAGCTAATTCTGTGAGTATATTTTATTTATCTTCCTAACTTTTCTTGATTCTTCAAAATCTAGTATGCATTAAAGGCATAATTTTGTGCAAGCCAGAAATAATCTCTTAAAAGATTGGGAATAGCTATGATTCTGATTTTGGGCTATATGAAAAATGTTGATTCATCTGTTGGATTTTCTTCTACCTTAGAGTCACCATAACAAAGTACCTTGAAACTGGTTTGACTTAAACAATAGACATATATTCTTTTATATATGTCTTTTATATAGTGGCTTTCAGTCTAAAATCAGGATATCAGTAAGTCCATATAATTCTTAAAGTGGTAGAGAAGTACATCTTCTGCCTTAGTCTTCTATGAGTTCCTGGCAAACTTTGGCATTCTTTTTTGGGTGATAGTATTAGTTCACTCATCCAACTTCATGATACCTGTTCTTTCTCTGTCTGACTCTACATTACATTCTCTTTCTTATGCCTCTACCTCTCCAAGGATATTACAAACTAACATTGTGTCTAGGAAGGACTTTAATCCAGTGTAGACTTGGCTGATTGTGTCTACAACTCCTCTTTATCCAAATATACTAGCATTCTATGATTCCAAGCTGATGTGAAATATGTATGTAGATGTATAATATATATAAATCACGGTCTAGTCATGGTCCTCCCATTGTTCATTGATTTGTTCGAGCAGGCCCAGTAACGCTCCATTGTGAGACTTAATTGTTATTGTGTTTGGCATATCGAATATGTCACAGGGAGCTTGCCAGGCTTTGCTGTGTGGGCAAGATACTCTCGGTAGCTTGCTGGGCTCTCCGAGAGGGGCAGAGGAATCGAACTCAGGTTGGCCATGTTGGCTGCATGCAAGGCAAATGCCTTACCTGCTGTGCTATCACTCCAGTCCTATATATATATATATATATATATATATATATATATTATTTACTGACTGTTCACCGGGGACTGGAGCGATAGCACAGTGGGTAGGGCATTTGCCTTGCACACCACGGCTGACCCAGGTTCGATTGCTCCACCCCTCTCAGATAGCCTGGCAAGCTACTGAGAGTATCTCACCCACAGGGCAAAGCCTGGCAAGTTAACCGTGTCATATTCAATATGCCAAAAACAGTAACGACAAGTCTCACAATTTGTTGTGAGACGTTACTGGTGCCCGCTCGAGCATTGGGAGGACAGCGCTACGGTGCGACTGTTTACCGGGAAGAAAGCAGAAGTGGTGAGCAGAAGTCTGATATATGTGTGAGATGCTGGTGGCACCTTGGCACTGTTGCATCTGGGAACCAAACTAAACCATTGGGTGTGCAGTGCTGGCTAAATATCACTGAGATTGGCTATGGGTCCAAGGTCCCTGTCAAAAAGAAATACCAGTACACACTAATGTAAGTTTTTATGTAGTTACTAACGTTATTTTTCATTGTAATAAAGGAACAAAAATAAAAGAATATTTTCATATGTAATTGTAAGGAATATTTTGTTTAGTCACAACTTTAATTAATGATAAAATTTCTCTGTATACTAATTATTTCAACCTATAAGTAAAAGACATATTCCCATTTAATAGAGAAATTATCAAGATTTTAGATAAACTCATCCCATTATGTAATTAATCTAATTACTCTGATGATATTATTTTCCATGTTTTTCAGTTGATTTCTCATCAAGGTGATAAAAGTGTGGTGTTTCATAACTAGCTATTATGTCTTTGTTTATATGGTTTCCATTGATCAGAATACAGTATAATTTCCCATTTTGAATTTAAATTTCTTCCTAATTTTTAGTTTCATGTGAAAACTGTGTTGCCAACAGTCATTTCCTACACAGTGTATGTTCCATAGGTGTCCCAGGTGAGATAAATTCATTTTGTTTTTCTCAGTGTAGTTGTCCCAGGCTATATGCTTGGTGATTAATAAATCTTTGTAGCATAAATGATTGAATGAACATAAAAAATATTGACAAAAGGCAAACAGTTCAGAGATTTTCGATGTCTCTCATTATTTGATCTTAACTGCCAAAAGGTAATTAGCTAAGGAGGAAGAGTAGTCTAAGAAAATTAGTGTGAATTGATAGAATTTATTATTTAGTTAATAAACATGACTGTATCACTGTCATCCCATTGTTCAATGATTTATTCAAGGCACCAGTACCGTCTCTATTCCTTCCAGCTCTGAGATTTTAGCAGTCTCTTCTTACTCATCTTTATAAATTAAACATAGAGAATATAAAACAATTTACCGGAGCAAGGTTACACATAAAGTTATAAAGTTGTAAATATTCATCAGGATGTCATTAAAGTAGACTTAATGGGGGAAAGACAAAGAGCACATGGAACTCTAAACTTCAGAGCTTCAAAATAGAAAATGAGTAAAAAAAGTATAAATAAATCAGTTAACAGATATTAACTTCTAATATCTATCTTATACATAGTTGTGTTTTTAAGGACTATGTATCTAAACGGAATATAAAATTATGGGGGTCTAACACTCAGAAATAGATATAGAAATAAAAGGAAAAACTAAATAACTGCTGTGGTAATATTAAATAAACCATTATCAGAGCTTTCTGAAAAGGAAATCAAACTGTAAAAGAGTATAGTCTTCCTATCAGGTAGATTTCAGAGTCATTCCAAGTTTCCTAGAGGCAAAATAAAAAAGAAATCAGATCAATTTCATAATTTACAACATCCATGATAAAAACCAGGCAATTTACTCAGGAGAAGTACAATTATCCTTAGCACTAAAACCAGGAACAAATTTTTCCCAAGGGTCATAATAAAACAGATACTGTAAAATATAATGAAATATGCCTTCACAAAATCTCTATGATAGACAGCATTAAGAGTTTCATAGAGTAGAGTTTTTATGGAACCTCTTACTATATACTGATGAATTCTATTGAATTCTGTGTGCAGTTTAATAGAGTCATAGATTTTTGAATAGCTAGAAAAATAGATGGGCAGAAAAACCATTAAATTTTCCTACAAAAGCATCTTCTTACTGTAGCTCTTTAGAGAAATTTTGTGGCACTAATTTTAGAACATTGTTCACTTTGTTACTGTGTACCTCTAACTTACAAATCTTATACAACAGGCACAGAAATGGCACAGAAAAATGAGCGACTTCTATGAAATCAGTTATGATGTGATGCCAACTAATTGAACTTAAATGCATCACATGATCAAAAAGAACATAAGTGATACCACTTTCTTATTTAAAGTAAAGTTATTTCAAACCACGATTTAATTCCAATGGCATACCCTTAACATGGCTCAGTTTCTTCATAAAACAGATTTGAATCTGCTTTAACAGAATAATGGACACTTGCTTAATGTTCTATTATTAGTCTGCATATGCATAATTGCTTTTGGGGGATTGGGATTTGTTCTGTATCTCTCAGATCTTATCCCCCATATATGTCCTTTGGAAAACTCTACAATAACAATCAATTTTAAACTAGGAGCCAGAGAGATATAGAGTATAAGAGTTAAGATGTTAGCCTTACATGTAGTCAATCTTGGTTTAATTCCTCTTACCACATGGTCCCCTGAGCAGTCCTGGAGGGAATATAGAGCTAGTAGTTTCTACAAAGCTTCACTATGTATGGTCCAATTTACAGACACCCCTATTAAAAAGCTTTAATTATGTTTTTCTTTGGAATGGTGAATGGATCAAAATAAAATACCACAAAGTCAGATCCCTTTTCTCTTTAACCATGTATCAGCAACAGACATCTAGACATCTTTCTTCTTATTCTTATATTTCTTTAAATGTTTGAAAAATAGAAATATTGTAAAACTGTTTCCAAAATTACATTGCTTCCTGAAAAGATCATTGGTACATGCTTTCTTCAAATATGCATTGCTCAATTACTCTATTTCCAGATCTAGAAATAGAATTAAGGTTTCAAGAGATAGTATAGGCATTTGCCTTGCATGTGGGAGATCTGAGTTTGATACACTGATTCTCACCAGCAGTGTTTTGAGCTCAGAACCAGGAATAAGCCCTGTGATTATTAAGTGAACCCAATTTAACAATGGCAGCAAATGCATGGTATTTTTCTCAAGGAACTTGAAGTTTTTTGATAATATCCCTATATGGAATATAAATTACCCTAAAGTTGGGTAACTTCTGTCTCAGAGCTACAAGCATTATATACTGTGCACATATAGTAAAGAGGTAGTTTATTGCCAGAGGAGTGTCTGAGAGTTCAGGAGTTTCTGTATACCACTGGAAGTGTTTAACTGAGTTTTGATAGATAATTATCAGAATTGGGAAAATACAATGGTTAAAAGTAATCATAAACAATAGACTGAGGGAAGGAAGATACATCATGTATCATGGAGAATATAATAACAAATTAGTTTTAGGGGAGAAGAATACAAATTAACAATAAAAAGAAATAAAAGGAAATGAAATATTCAAATATGGAAGATATTAGGTCTTAAGAAGTCATCATTGGTAAGCAAAGAATTTGAACTAAAAGATAAGAGGAAACCAAAATAAAATAAAACAAATACTTTAGGGCAATGCTATAAAGACATTTATGTCTTAGAAATATTATTCTAGCATAATTATATATGATTTGCTCAAGCAGGCCCAGTAATGTCTCCATCATGAGACTTGTTGTTACTGTGTTTGGCATATCGAACATGTCATGAGGAGCTTGCCATATTGGCCGCTTGGAAGGCAAACGCCCTACCGTTGTGCTGGAGCGATAGCACAGCGGTAGGGCATTTGCTTTGCACGCAGCCAACATGGCCGACCCGAGTTCGGTTCCTCCGCCCCTATCGGAGAGCCCGGCAAGCTACCCAGAGTATCTAGCCCGCACGGCAGAGCCTGGCAAGCTACCCATGATGTGTTCTATATGCCAAACACAGGAACAACAAAAGTCTCCTGATGGAGACGTTACTGGGCCCGCTCAAGCAAATCGATGAACAACGGGATGACAGTGACAGTGACAATTATATATGATAAAATAGGGAAGTAAAGAATATAGTCAAGCAGAGTAATTAGGAGGTTATGGCAGCGATCAGGAAGACTATGAAAGGGATAGTGAGTAAAGTAAGAAAATGTTATGAGGGGATGGAAATATTAGAGATAATAGAAGAGTGGAAATATCCTATATTGTGAATTTAATGGCACTCCCCATAATTCTTTTACCCCTTCTGAATAAACAATGATGCACCCATTAGTGTTACTTCTCTCTAATTCATTCTTACTTTCTAATTCACGTATAGTCTCATTTAAGAATTTTTGTAATACTACTCTTTTTTCAGATTCACCAAATCTTACACAGAAGACCACTTGAAACTTGAACAGTTAATCACTTAGTACATTCTGTCTGCATAACAAAGCTCAACATTATAATCCCTCAGTTATTACAAGATCTGTGCTGTCTTGGATACATTTACACTTCAATTACAATTACAATACTTTCATCTTAACAGAGTCTAGTTTCTGAAGGATTAAGGCTCAAGGATTATGTTATAATGAGAACAAAGGTTATTGACTGCTTTTCTTATTTCTTTCTGAGATGCGTTGCTAGCTAAATAAAAGTAAATCCGAGTTTATGTTAAGATGTTTTCTCCCTGCAGGAAAACATAATGGAAGTTATGAGAAATCAAGAATTTTTACTGCTTCCCGCTGAGGAGCTCCATAAACTCCTGGCCAGCGATGATGTAAATGTTCCTGATGAAGAAACCATCTTTCATGCATTAATGATGTGGGTCAAGTATGATATGCAGAGGAGATGCAATGACTTAAGTATGCTACTTGCCTTTATAAGACTCCCACTCCTTCCACCACAGGTGGGTGATACTATAAGAACAATAGACTGAAATACTTTATAATAAAAGTGATATCATATAATGTTTATTATTTACTTAGACTTTTGTTTTCACCTTACTTTTTATTTTATTTTTGGGGGGAGGGATTGTGTCACGCCCCGCAGTGCTCAGGGCCTATTCTTTTTTTTTTTTGATTTTTGGGGGCTCATATCTGGCAATGCACAGGGGTTACTCCTGACTCTGCACTCAGGAATTACTCCTGGTGGTGCTCAGGGAAGCATATGGAATGCTGAGAATCAAACCCAAGTGGGCCGCATGCAAGGCAAATCTGCTGTTCTATCACTCCAGCCCCAGGGCCTATTCTTAAATCTGTGTTTAAGAGTAAGTCCTAGTGACTCTAGTGATCCTCAAGTGACCATATGTGGTGCCAGAGATTTAAACCTGAATTGATGTCTCTAATCACATGCAAACCAAGTGTCCTGAGTCTTCCTATTTATCTGGCCCTTAAATATACTTTATAAGGAAAATTTGATACTGAGAAATGCTGTGTTAAGAGTCATGTGTCTGAATTTGTTTTTATTCCTTATTGAATTGATTATGAGCATGTCAATTTTTTGAGACATTTATCTTCTCTGTGTATGAGAGAAAATTATGATACCACAAAAGTTTTTATGGGGGTCAAACTACCTAACACAGTGACGAATCTTAATGTGATGTTTAAAATATTTTTTGACTGTGGAAATTCTTTATTTCTACTTTCCTATTTTGAACATCAATCAATCCATCTATCTATAATTTATGCATCTATCAACTACGCAAAAGAGGCGTCGGTGATGTCGGTATCCTTGTCAACACAAACTTAACCATGAGCATTGATTCATTCGAATGCCTAACAACCCGAATAGGATGATTACATAGATGTGGCTCACTGCCGGCAGCTTCTATCTTTGTTTTCTATGCACCAACTTCCAATTATTGTGAAAGAGAAATTGAGAAGTTCTACATAGAGCTGGAGAAGTTCTATAAAGAAGATCACACCTTCTACAAGATCATTGTCGGTGATTTTAATGCCAAGATAGGACCAAGAAGATCAGCCGATGAACTCTACATTGGGACCCATGGCCTAGAATGGAACAAAGAGGGTAACAGACTGTCTGAGTTCATCATGTCAACCAAGACCTTCCATGGTAACTCACAGTTCCAAAAGGCTGAATCTAAACGTTGGACATGGGAGTCTCCTGGTGGATGGTTCCACAATGAAATAAACCACATCATATTCAATTGGCTGTTTTGCCTAACCGATGTTGCTGTTTTCCCAAAATTCCAAACGGGATCGGACCACCGTCTCCTTCGTGCAAAATTCTATCTCAGCAAACGGGGAGAAAAGAATGCAAACTTTAAGAAGACAACTACCAGAATGACCACCAAATGGGAGCTCTTTGGCTCTGTTGCGCATGGGAAGATGCCGTCATTGACAACATTGATGAGAAATACGATCAAATTGTGCAAGGTATGTCAAAAGAGAGATAACACAAAAAACTGCCTTGCTTCGAACACTCTTTAACTTATTTGCCAACGTGGCTTGGCATATGCCTCAGGCAACCACAAGCGAACGTCCGAGCTGGAGAAACAATGCAGAGAAGCCATCAAGTATGACCTCAAAGACAAGAGAACAGCAGTGCTGGTAGATGTGGCAGAAGCCAGGGAAAAGCATTCGTAAAGCCCGCCTGTCCTTCACCAATTACAAGACCAAGATGACTGCCCTCCGACATCCTGATGGATCTATCACATCTTCCAGAAGGGCAATGGAGAAGATTATTCATGACTTCTCCTCAGATCTCTTTAATAGCCATGTCCACTTGCCCACATACCACATTCCGCACGATGGATATATCGTTCCCAATGTTCTCCCTTCCGAAATTAAACATGCCATCTCATCAGTAAAGAAACAAAGAGCACCTGGCCCAGACAAGATCAGACCTGAACACCTGAAGAACTTATCATCAGTACTCATCAATACACTGGCTCAGCCCTTCACACGCTACCTGTCTGAAAGCAAGGTTCCATCCCTATGGAAAACCAGCAAGACTGTACTACTATACAAGAAGGGAGACATCCACGACATTGGCAACTATCGCCCAATCTGCCTATTGTCTGTCATCTACAAACTGTTCACTCGAGTCATCCGAATAGGATTAGCAGAACTCTAGATGAAGGACAATCATGTGAACAAGCTGGATTCTGAAAAGGATTCAGTGCCCTTGACCATATCCACACGATTACTAAGCTCATTGAGGTTTCTCAGGAGTTCAAGATGCCACTCTTTCTAATGTTCATTGATTTAAAGAAGGCCTTTGATTCTGTTGAGACGGAAGCTGTCACAGAAGCCCTAGCCAATCAGGGCGTACAAAGTCAATACATCAGGATCCTTCATGAACTCTATTACGGATTCGCTACCAGAATCTCATCATTCTATCAAGAAGTAATCATCCATGTCAAGAGAGGGGTTCGGCAGGGTGATACCATTTCACCAAAACTCTTCAGTGACACCCTCGAGAACATCATGCAATGACTATAATGGGAAGGAATGGGAGTAAAGATAGATGGTGGGCAACTACACCACCTCCGCTTTGCTGATGACATCCTTTTAATAACACCAAACATCATGCAAGCGGCACAAATGCTGACCGACTTTGACCGTGAGAGTGGAAAGGTCGGACTACAGCTGAATCTTACGAAGACAATGTTTATGAGAAACAGCCTCGTTCCTGATGCCCCATTCGCTCTCAACGAAACCACCATCTCCGAATGCAACAGTTACATATACCTAGGTCAAGAAATCAACATGATGAACGACCTGGCACCTGAGTTGCGCAGGAGGAAGGGAGCGGCTTGGAATGCCTTCAAGAGCGTTGAAGGAATAACTAAGAGGACAAAGAACCTCCAGCTACGAACAAATCTCTTCGATTCCACTGTTTTTCCTGCATTAACATATGCCTCATAGACCTGGGCCCTACGAAAACAGGATGAGAATGCTATTTGGGTCTTTCAAAGAGGAATCGAAAGAGCTATGCTTGGAATATCATGATTCACTCAAACGAGAGATAGAATCCAGAGTTCTGATCTCCGTCAACGCTCTAGAATCAGGGACGCTGTCTCATTTGCCAAGGCATCAAAAATCAGATTGGCTGGACACATAATGAGTTTTACAGACAACCGCTGGACTAGAGCCATTACTGACTGGATTCCATGGGACGTTAAAAGATCACGTGAACGCCCACCTACAAGATGGTCAGAATTCTTCGTCAAGACCCTGAATGATCGGTTTGAGGCTCTGCATGTTCCTAGAACGAACAGATACCATTGGGCTACGCTAGCACGCAACAGGGATGAATGGAGAAGTTACTGGCACCCGCTCGAGTAAATCGATGAATAAGTGGGTTCAAGTGATCAAGTCATCAACTTCGCATCATATATCTATGTACTTTGTGTAATAATATACCATTCTAAGATATATATCACCCATGCCCATCAGCTGTGTATCATTTAAAACTCAGATCATAGTATTTTATACTTCCCTAGAAGTATATGACATGATACTGAGGGTAGAGAGCAAATGCAATGATGAAGTATTTGATAATTGGCTAAGGAGAGAATAGGCACCAAGTTAACCAACTGCGCCATTTCATTGTGATTATGTGGTATACAATTAATGTATAAAAACACCAGGGGTTCAGTGGGATAGCTGAATGAACCTAAACATATGATTGGTGTGTAACAAGCCTGGGTTAGGACTCTGGCTCTGCAAGTTCTCCTGAAATCTGTTAGGGAAGATCCCTGAGCACCAAGCCTAGAGCATACCATTGCATAGCTACCTGTGGCTCTATAACTGAAAAAAAAAAAAGACCGAAAACCTACAAATAATTTTAAAAATTTCACTTAGATCATAAGAAAACACTTTTCAATAATTAAATGTCATCAGTCATTAAATTGTAATGTTTCAATCTGAGTTCTCTCTCTCCTTGGGCTAACTGAAAACGGGCAATAAGGTGAATTTGACCTTTAAAGTAATAAAGTAATAGATAATATTGTGGGACCTGAGAGGTAGTACAGTGGGCAAGGCACTTGCTTTGCATGCAGCTCACCCAGGTTTAATCCCAGGCAATTTATATGGTTCATGTAGCATTTCCAGGAGTAATTCCTGAGTGCAGAGCCCGAAGTAACTGCTGAGCATTGCTGGTTATGGCTTTCAAACAAACAAAAATGAAAAAATAAAATGATAGATCATATATAGATACATTTTAAATGGGATTGAGGGTGTAATATACTTCCTGTTCCTTTACTTGTTTACTTTATTCCATATATCACTAAGCATATAAAACAGATTATTTTGACATTGAAAAAGCATGATAAAAAGGATTTATTTTTTACAACGGGAAGAATAGAAAGCTTTTTTATCTTAAAAAATACCAAGCTCAACAACTGAGGATGATGCTATGCGGATATTCCTCCACATCCCATGCCAGGCTGTCTTAACTCGGGCAACTTGTAGTCTGGTACATGAGTTTCCATCCCCACCCAAATAGAGCCCCAGCAGCTGAAAATCTCCAGAACTCAATCACTTCTATGTTCACGGCTTCTCTCCACAGGCTCGGAGTAGCCTTGAAGGAATGAATCTGCTGTGTAACTGTATTCTAAATTTTAGAATTCCTGGAACACGAGGCTGGGACCTCTCAACTCTACACCACTGATATACCAAAAGTAGCACACAACATTTGATGGTACTTAAAGTAGAAGGCAACCAATATCCTGGGGAAATTATACATGTTGGACGAGGAACCGGCAGAGAAACCCACATGTGTGGAACCCGGGGCTGAGATCTCCAAACCTGCTCAGTTTGGGACTAGGCCTCCTCCACCCAGCTCTGCCACCTTCCAGTAGCTAGACAGTTGCACCCACCAACTGCCGTGTAACCCCATCAATGGCCAGGATCCAGAAACTCTAAACCCAAGCTCTTGGAAGCACTTGGCCGAATTTGTGGCCGCGTGACCTCTTATTTTCTAGTTCTCACTCTTAGAGAACCTGGCAGGCTATTGAGAGTACCATACCCACCTACATGCCTGGCTAGGAACACCTGTAAAGGTCATTAGAGGCTTCCCCAAAAGCTTCCATCCCTCTCAGAGAGCCTGGCAAGCTACCAAGAGTTTCCTGCAAGCTAACCATGGCATACTCGACATGTCAAAAACAGTAACAATGAATGGTCCTCATTCCCGATCCTGAAGGAGCCCTCAATATATCATCGGGCTATACTAGCAAGTGACAGGGACAAATGGAGATGTTACTGGGGCTGCTTGAGTGAATCGATGAACAACGGGGTTATAGTGATAGTGATACACACACACACACACACACACACACATATATATATATATATATATATATATATATCACTGTATCACTGTTATCCCATTGTTTTTCAATTTGCTCGCGTGGGTGCCAGTAATGTCTCCATTTGTCTGTGTCTCATGCTAGTGTAGTCCAATGGCATCATCTGCTCCCTCCAGGAACACGAAGAGCCTGAGATTTTAGCAGCCTCTCCTTACTTGTCTTTCTCAATGGTCCTGCATTGTGTGCTCTTTCAGGGTCAGGGGAATGAGGCCCGTTATTGTTACTGTTTTCAGCATATTGAATACATCATGGGTAGCTTGCCAGGCCCTGCTGTGCAGGCAGGATACTTTTGGTAGCTTGCTGGGCTCTCCGAGAGGAAAAAATTGCCATGTAATGGGGATATATATATATATGTATATCTGTATTTATGTGTGTGTATATATATACATATATATGTATATTGCTATTGCTATTGCTCCATCCAATAAAGTTTCCGTAGAGTAAAGTGTGTAAAGATTGCCATAATTAAGCCCTTGTATAAGAGATCACTAAAATGTTTGTTAAAGGTTCAACCATTACTGGAGCAATGGCACAGTGGGTAGGGCTTTTGCCTTGCATGCGGCTGACCTGGGTTTGATTCCTACCTCCCCCTAGGAGAGCCGGGCAAGCTACCAAGAGTATCTCACCTGCACGACAGATTGTGGGAAGCTCCCTGTGGAATATCCGATATGCCAAAAACAGTGACAATAAGTATAATAATGTACACGTTATACTGGTGCCCGCTCAAGCAAATCAATGAAAAATGGGAGGACAGTGCTACATACATATATGTGTGTATATATAAATATATATATATATATATATATATATGTTGGCTGCGTGCAAGGCAAATGCCTTACCGCTGTGCTATCGCTATATGGGCTGGAGTGATAGCACAGCAGTAGGGCGTTTGCCTTACAAGCGGCCAACATGGCCGACCTGAGTTTGATTCTCCAGCCCCTCTCGGAGAACCCAGCAAGCTACAGAGAGTATTTCGCCCGCACGGCAGAGCCTGGCAAGCTACCCGTGATGTATTCAATATGCCAAACACAGTAACAACAAGTCTCATGATGGAGACGTTACTAGGCCCGTTCGAGCAAATCAATGAACAATGGGAGGACTGTGACCTTGATATATATATATGTGAGCCTTTTGATAATATATATATATGTATATATATATATATATATATATATATATATATATATATAGGCACAAAAGCCTCACCTGTTTTTCTTTTCTTTTCTTTTTTTTTTTTGCTTTTTGGGTTATACCTGGCAGCAACGCACGGGGGTCATTCCTTGCTCTTTACTCAAGAATTACCCCTGGTGGTGCTCAGGGTACCATATGGGATGCTGGGAATAGAACCCTGGTCGGCCATGTGCAAGAAAAATGCCCTACCCACTGTGCTATTGCTCTAGTAACAAGGCTCAACCTTTAACAAACTTGTTAGTAATCACTTATACAAGGACTTAATGACAGCAATCTTCACATACTTTCCTCTATTGGACCATTTTTAGTGGATAATCCATAACAAGCAATACAAAATTAATTGTTTTGGTTCTGCTTTGGTTGTGCTTTGGGGGCACAGTTTGGGTTTTGGGTTGGAAACATTTGAAATATGGTGGTAGGAAGGTGCATAGATGTGATATTAGTGTTTGAATACTAAATGTAATGAATTACTGTGAACAACTTTATAATAATAAAATTAAAAATAAGTAAGTTCAAAAACAAATGAAAAGATGATGATGAAAGAAAGGGATAGAAGAAAAAGAAAAGTTATAGATGCTTTGCTTACATAATATTTATAATTTTGTCCTAATTCCACAAGCTTACAAAATAAGGGAAACCTTTACTTAGGTAATTGGTAAATTGAAAATTATCAAGTCAGTCACTACATTTTTCTAAATGTTCACCCCAAGTTTCTGATATCAAATAGTCTCAATATATTAATGACTAATAATCATCAGTAGCCAATGATCAAAGTTATGGCATTGGTCCCTTTAACCCTGCACACCAAGTACAACTGTATGTTAAAAATGGTGAACTTGAGTTAAAATTGGTGCTCTAAATCATAATAAATAGCAGAAGATGTATTTTTATGTTTGTTTTTTGGCAAAACAATATATCTTTTTTAATAATAATGATATTTGGCACCAGAGAGATAGTAAAGTGGATAGGCACTTCCCTTGCATGTGGCCAAGTCAAGATTGATCCTTGTCACAACATTGGTCTCCCGAGTATGGTCAGGAGTCACCCTTTAGCACAAAGTGCTGAGTAAACCCTGAGCACCGTTGAGTGTGCCTTCCCTCTGCAGTGTTAAACATATATTTTTTTATTTTTCTTTTGGCCACATCTGCCAGTGGTGATGCAGGTAATTGAACTCCAGTCAGTCATGTGCAAAGCAATCTTTCTACCTGCTGTACTATTGATTCTGTCTCAAAGCTAACAGTACTCAACGGAAGGAGACAACATTTCTTGAAATGATAAAAGGTTTTACTTTCAAAATAAAGTAGTATTTAGACTAGCTTTTGAAAGGCCAATAATGAAAAAAAAATATGGGTTTGTAAAATTATTCTTAGAGCTATGAATCAGCAATTTTGGGTGAGTGATGCTATTTCTAAGAAAGTTACTGCTAAGAAAAATACAACAAAGTATAAATAATGAAGATAATAGAAAAGACAAAATATGTTTAGTAATACTTAAGATGTTTAAATTATTTCTAGAAAAATATTTTTCTGGACAAAATAAAAATATTTGCAAATATTCTTATAGATTCTAGAAGTTTGTTTCTATTCAGTATATTTTTAGAACAATATTTTAAAGATAGTTAAAAGAAGTACAAAAGCAAAGAAGGTGTTCACAAAGAAAACTTGCTAAAAGATCAGTTTATCAAAATTTGCTTTCTTGTGTTTTTTGTTACTAGACCCATTGTGCATATGTCATAGCTAATTTTTTAAATTCCAGAAAATATATATTCTGGGGTACATGGACATGTAAAATGAACCCTAGTCAATTTTATTTTCTCATTTTTCTATGCTTTCTTTCAAAATCAAACAAAACATATTTTGTTCTGCAATAAGAAATATGCTTTAACTCTCTACCTCTGATTCTAACTTTTTTCATTAAATGTATCTTTGTAGAAAGTTTTAGTCCTAAAACTAAAACCCATTTATTTATTATATATGAAATTTAAAAGTGCATATGAGAACCAAAGTTTTGATGTATTTTTTTCTTTCTTTACCTTTTTTTTTGGTCTTTTTTTGAGTCAGACTTGGTGATGCCCAGGTGATGCTCTGCACTCAGGAATTACTCCTGGCAGTACTTTGGGTACCATATTGGGTGCCAGGAACTAAACCTGGGACAGTTCCATGCAAGACAAACACTGAATCTTCTGTAATATCACTCCGGCCCAAATGTACTCTTCCCTAATGAGAGCTTTGAAAATTATGTGAATTTAGTTCTATATTCCATCATGATAATGGTCTTGAGGTGGTTTTAGTTTTATCACAGAGATTATGTAGAAGTTTATAGATTCATAAATACTCTTTGTTTTGTGTCTTCAAACTATTATTGTGTCTTTCCTTTAAACTAAAAAGAGATTATCACAATTTTTCGAACAGTTATATACTGGTTTTTATAAGAAATATATTTAAGTATTTATATATGGGTTTGGGATTAAATACATTACTTCTGTTTTCTTTAGCAAAATGTAAAAATAAAAATTGTGCAATGTATAACACACTATTTTATAGCATTCAGGAAATATGGTTTTATTTAATAATAAAAATTATGAGGTCCAAAAGCTAAAATTAAGAAAGTAAATGTTTCTTCTGTAATATAGGAATAAATCATTTGTATGCAAATCTATAAAGTTATTCTAAAATTTCTTTATAATAGTAATAGAAATTAGAAAGAAGATGTATTCATTTTTTTACTATACTGGGAATGTAACAATTGATTAGATATCTGACATAAGACAATATTATCTACAAAATTGCAGCTATTCTAAAAACAAAAATAAGTAAAAGAACATTCTATTCAGTGAATAGTACTGAAGGTTTTGTTTTCGAATATTCTATCCAGTCAATAGTACGGAAGGGATTGTTTTCGTTGAAACTTCATAAAAATGAGTAATAGAAAAAAAACATTAATGCAGTACTCTGACAGTCATTACTATTTTGTGTTTAATTTTATGTGTGTTTGTTTACTTTTTTTGCTTGCTGCATGATCAATGATATACCAGATCACTATTAAAGAGGTGATCTCTATAATAATAATAATTTCATCATCCTGTTATTCGTCGATTGCCTCGAGCAGGCCCCAGTAACGTCTCTTTCATCCTAGCCCTGAGATTATATTCAAGGCTATTTAGGAGAATGAGACCCATAATTGTTACTGGTATTTGGCATATTTGGTACGCCACGGGGAGTTTGCCAGACTCTGCCCTGTGGGCAGACTACATTCGATAGCCTGCAAGTTTGTCCAAAGTAGGAATGAGACAATAAGATGTCATAAAAAAAAGTTCTGATAAGATGTCGCACGGCCGCGAATGCCGCCGCGCGGTTCCGGGATCTGGATTTTATAGTCTCTGAGTCTTGGCCGCTGATGGGATTACACGGCGCCAGGGGGCCAGGTGGTGGGTGTGACCCCCGCCTACTGGAATTTGGAGGATCTGGGTGGAAGATGCTCGACTCCAATTTGAGTAGGCTTGGAGGTCTCGGCCCCAGAACCCGCGTGGCTTTGTCCCTCTGCCAGTACCTTCATGTGTGCGGAGAGTAGTCTCAGCATGGTGGTGGCTGGTCCTGGAGGTCTTCGGCTGCCGGAGCCCTGGTCGGGGCGGGGAGGAAAGCTCAACCCGCTCCCCTCCAAGGGGCTCCAGGAAGGAACACCCAGGCGCGGGGGCAGAAGACTGCACTGTTCTCCCTACCCACTCTGATATTGCTCCAGCCCAATATACAAATATACATGTACGAATTCACATTTTTATACCCATTATTTTCTTTTGCAAAGATAGTAAAGAAAAGTTGGAATTCAGAGACTATAAAATCCAGATCTCGGACGAGAACAGTGCAGTCTTCTCTATAAAACTGAACAATATTTATTTAAAAATATGAAATGTTATTTTTCAGTAAACAAATCTTATGTATAGTATCTTTAAAGTAGAAATGGCTAAGGCTTACCATGTCCATGACTGATCCTTATTAATAAACCCAGTATTGCCTGTCACATTGCACCAAGCACTGTCCTGAGCAACCCTGGAGTACAGAAATAAACTCTAAGCACCACTTGATGCAGTCCTAAAACTAAAACACAAAATACCAAAACAGAAAAGCTTAAACAGTGTCTCTAAAAAGCTACAGGTTAATCTGAAATATAAAATACAAAATCATTTAACCTTTGATTAAATGATTTAACAGGTCAAATTATAATATTAAATACAAAAGCTTAGTAAGAGTGATATTAATATAAAAATGCACTGTAGCACTGTAGCATTGTCCTCCTGTTGTTCATTGATTTGCTCAAGCGGGCACCAGTAACGTCTCCATTGTGAGACTTTGTACTGTTTTTGGCATATCGAATATGACATGGGGAGCTTGCCAGGCTCTGCCGTACAGGCGGGATACTCTCAGTAGCTTCATGGACTCTCTGAGAGGGGTGGAGGAATCGAACCCAGGGGGAATCAAACCTGGGTCAGCCATGTGCAAGGCAGACACCCTACCCACCCTGATATTGCTCCAGCCCAATATACAAATATACATGTACGAATTCACATTTTTATACCCATTATTTTCTTTTGCAAAGATAGTAAAGAAAAGTTGGAATCTAATCTAAAAGTCATTAAGTTTCACCTTAGATAATTATTGCCAATTTATCAATAAATTTCTTTAGTAATTTTTCATTGAATCCCTATGTAATAGACCCTTACTAAACTGTTCATGATTAGATTTCAGTCACACAGTGATCCAGCACCTTTCCCTCTAGCAGTAAATATTTCCCAGCACCAGAATTTATCAATATATTTATCATTTAAATTTCTCCATACAATGACCAATTCTATATTATCTATTTTATTCCACGTGGAATCATTCCTCTTAACTTACATGTTTTGTGTGATGGAGTCACACAAAACTCATGTTCCTTTCAAATAATTGCTCATTATCTTTTCTTATTTTTTAAAAATTATGTAGCTGTTTAATATGTTTATCATAATAAGAATTTTCTTTATAGTTTGCTATTGTGGAATCAATTGATCTAGTAAGTCCATTGAACTAACCAAGAACCTCCTTACTGTTAAGTTTTCTTTCCCTTTAAACTGTTTTTCATCTTATTTGGCTTCTTGTAGTTATTTGATACTTTGCAATTGATCAATATTAATAACTTGACCTTTCTACTTTTTTCCATCTGTGATATTGAGATGTCCTAAGCCACAATATGTTCCACATACATAATCATTTTTGTCTCATACTTTTAAAAATTATACAAGAATTGTCTGTAAATTCTTAACTCATAACTTGACCTTTATTGTGTATATGTTTGTGTGTTTGTGTTTTATGTGTGTGTGTGTGTGTGTGTGTGTGTGTGTGTTTCCAGACATCAAACATTTCATAGACTGAGCTCTACTGTGGACTTACCTGTTAAACCATAAACCTTTGTTTATAAGGTTTTAGACACCCAATGAATTACTTGGTATCTCTAACTGATTATGCAGTTGGTACCCACAATTTTCTCAAATAGAAAGCTTGCAAAATAGAAAGTTTCAGAAGTCAAAGATTTCCTACTTTTCTTAGGAAATAGCACTACCATTATATTTTTCAATTCTAAATCCTTGAATAGTTTGATTTTCTTTAAAAACATATAATATTTCCTTATAAAGACAGTTTTACTGTACTGTGGGCCATATCATAAATGTCTTCCTTGTGTTAACTTAATAGTCCTAAACATGTTTAAAAATAAACCACTCTATGATCACAGAAACGGTACAGCAGGTAAGATGCTTGTCTTGTATGCTGCCAATCTGGATATGGATCCTGCTACCACATATGATCCCCCAAGTACCACCAAGAGTGATCCCTGATCACAGAGCACAGAAGCAGGAGTAAGCTCTGGATCCTACTAGGACTCATCTTCTTCCCCAAATAATTTCATCTATCACTGTTTAAATAGCTTTCTACCATGTATTTCTTCCTATTTTTAAATTTTATTCTTAAGAACTGCAATTATTTCTATTTTGCAAGTAGACACATTTACACCAAGAACCACATGTCAAACAGCAAAGTAAGAGGCATTTTGAATGAAACTCTGAGACCCTTTTCTAACAAGACCTAGCTTTAATTTAATTGTACCCTGCATAATTCTCCGAACTAGTAAACCAGTTCTCAGTATTTTCCAGTTTCCAGGCATACATAGTACTAGTATTCTCTCTCTCTCTCTCTCTCTCTCTCTCTCTCTCTCTCTCTCTCTCTCTCTCTCTCTCTCTCCCTCTCTCTCTCTCTCCCTCTCCCTCTCCCTCTCCCTCTCCCTCTCCATCTCCCTCTCCCTTTCCCTCTCCCTCTACCTCTCCCTCTCCCTCTCCCTCTTCCTCTCCCTCTTCCTCTCCGTGTCCCTCTCCCTCTCCCTCTCCCTCTCCCTCTCCCTCTCCCTCTCCCTCTCCCTCTCCCTCTCCCTCTCCCTCTCCCTTTCCCTCCCCATGGGCACATGAACCAGTACATACAGGTGTAGAAAGTTAGAAAATCACTGGTGCGCTGTATTGGGACAAATTTGCAGAAAAGGTACCAGATAGCAGGTGTAGTAAAAAGGTTGAAAAATGCTAGCCAATTTTTGGGATTAGATAGTGTGGCACACCAAGGAAAGAGGGTACTTGTAATAATAACAAGTTTTACCCAAAAGAAGAGAGAGAACACAGGGGATTGCCCTGCCACAGAGGCAGGGGGGGATGGGGGGATGGGGGTGGGGGGGATATTATCCATGGTGGTGGAAAATGGGCACTGGTGGAGGGATGGGTATCTGATCATTGTATAATCAAACCCAAGCACAAAAAATTGTAAATCTACAACTGTACCTCATGGTGTTTCACTAATAAAAAAAATTAAAAAAAATAATAACAAGTTTTCCAAGGGTAAATAATAAAGGGGAGTACACTGGATATAGATGATTGAAGACATAAATAAAACCATAAATTCAACTAAGATTTGTTTGCTTTTCTTATTCTGGACATTGGCAATTTTAAACAATAGCAATGATAACATTCCTACCTGCTGATTAGAGCTGCTCCTGCAAATCCCTTTTTTTTATGTATTCCAATACCTAGAAGTTATTTTCTCTTATCACAGCAAGAGCAACTCTCCTATTAGCCACATTTCACCTTAAATGTGTCCTAGTCTTATCACTTTCACATACTATTTTCTTGCTCACTTGAAGTTTGTTCTTTATCTTTTTCATTATAACTTTATATTTCATGATCCAGACAGGTTTCTAAGTACTAAATTTCTTGGGATTTAGGGCTAATTATTTGCGAAATCAATAAATGAAAAGTTTGCTCTAGGTTTTAAGAATCTTGGCTTCCTAACTTTGAATAGACTAGTTTATAAAAGCTCTAAGAAAAGTTGCGTAGCATTCATAATACAATTAAAGTGTAAATCCGTCAAACATTTCTTTTTATTTTAATTAGGATTTAGGGAAATGTTAACTCTTATAGCTACTTTAATATTTTTAAGTATTTAAATTCATGGAGTGAGTATAAATAAAACCTGGAAATTAAAATAGTATCCTTAGATTTAATAGTACTGTGAATTTTTGGGCACATATAGTAGGCTGGAGCGATAGCACAGCGGGTAGGGCGTTTGCCTTACAAGCGGCCAAACATGGCCGACCCGACTTCGATTCCTCCGCCCCTCTCGGAGAGCCCGGCAAGCTACCGAGAGTATTCGATATGCCAGACACAGTAACAACAAAATCTCCAATGGAGACGTTACTGGGCCCGCTCGAGCAAATCGACGATCAACGGGAGGGCCTTTACCTTTACCTTTATAGTAGCTATAGCCTTAGTAAAGGGGATATACATTTTTCTGATCCTAGAATTAGTCTTCATTTAAAATAAATGCTAATTTTAAATGCTTCTTTTAAAATAAATGCTATTAAACACATATGCCCCTGCACGCTCTTTCCGCATTGCTATCTATTTATTTGATTTTGTGCCATACTCAGTGATATAAAGGAAGTATGTTGGGTCCATTCCAGTCTTGCTCAGGAAACCATCTGGAGCTGGGATTTACCTGGGCTTCCAGTTGCTAAGCATGCATTCCAACTGAGTTATCACTCTGATGCATTCATTGTCATCGTTTCCCCAGGTAGAGAGCTCTTAAGTACTATGCAGTAGTCTTAGGGATACACCAACCCAGCCCCCTCCCACTCCCATCCCTGCCCTGGCAGTTTCTGACTGAAAGCTTGGAAATTCAAAGGACCTCAAATACTCTGGACTCGCCAGAATAATCAATTACTGGATCAAGTCGAGCAGTGTTAAAGGGTCTCAAGGGCTACATCTTGAAGGCTTCAGAGATCTGAGATGCTCATTAGACCACATGAAACTCAGATTTGAACTGGATAGGATGCACGTAAGGCAGAGCTTTAACCCTACATACACTATCTGGCCCAACTTTGCTTTGTTTGTATATTTGTGTGTGTGTGTGTGTGTGTGTGTGTGTATGTGTGTTTATTTGTATATTGTCACTAGCAAAGAGTAAATGCTGTTGCAAAACAATATATTTCTTTTAAAATCTCCAACTATCATTAGAATTTTAAAAGATGTATATCATTTTGCTTTGTAACAAACATAAAAATATATCTTGGACTATGCAATGATTTTAGAATGCCAGTTTAACTCAAGGCCTCAACATTTAAGCAGACAGTTGTAATGGGTTAGTAGGGTTGAAGGGACCAATACCACAGCATTTACCATCCCCACCTCCTGCCCTGGAAATGATAACAGTATGACATTTATATGTCCTATGTTTTTTATCCCCACCTAGCAGTCCTCAGAGCGTGACTCTGCTCTGCAATCAGAAACTTACTTTTGGCAGTGCTCAGATGGGGTTTGGGGATTGAAAACAGGTTGACTTTGTCCAAGGCAAACATCCTACCTACCATATCTCTTGGCTTCCAACATGGTTCTATTTTTTAAAATATTTTTGCTTGTAGTCCTTTGAAGAAGAGTCAGGAAGTCTGCCTAGCATGATTCAAGGTGCACTTTGAAATTTGGATATATTAACTAGGTAAATCTTGTGTACACTTCCATATTTTTTTTGGAATATGAGAGTCATTTCAGGATTTTGATCCCCAAAATGTATGTTTCAATTTACACAATTAAGTGGATTTTTCTAAGTGCTGAGCTGAATATACTGAAAGTGAACAAGATTGGAAAGTTAAATTAATTAGGAGGTAATAGCAAGAGTAGTTTGGAGGTGATAGCAATAGTAATGAAAAGAGATTTTGGAAGAGGTACAATCAGGGTAGGAGACTGTGACAATAAAGATTATGACAAGGGTTTTCACTCTCACAATTCATTTATGTTTATTTACATTTTAGTTTAGAAGGTTATATGGAAGATGAAAGGAAGAGCTAACTGGGATATCAGGAAGATTTGAAAAATAAGTCAAAAGAAGATGGATATAACTGATATAACAGAGCAGCTACTACCTTAGAGGTTTATAGTGCTCCAAATAAGAGTGCTCAAGGAAATACTTGGAAGCATTTTGCCATTTCAATCTACTTCTATGCTTAGATCTAACCCCCTTAGGAGGTCATAACAGATAGGTCCAGGGTGACAGAGAAGTCAGTGTAGTTATATAAGCACGATAGGAGATTTTCCTTTGCTGGTGGGTTCTTGAGAACTGTATGCAAGAGCTGTATGCATACACAACACAGTGGATGAAAAGTTAGAGTTTATTATTCAGAAAAAAAATAGATGGATCAGAGTCCCTCCCGAGGTGTCCAGGTCTCTCTTTTACCTGTGAATAATGACCACAATGTTCCATGATACCCAGTCCAGTGAATGACTTCCGTGTCCTGTCTTGCACAGTCTACTTGCCTCCACATGTATCATGGGCAAGTATGGTCAAGTCCTGTTCTGTCTTATCCCTCTCTGTGTATTCCGTGTCAGCTTTTTCCCATCTCCTGCAATGGTCCTGTAATCTATCCCTTCCCAATTTTGCCCCTGTTTGAGCCAGGCACACAGTCTTACCTCCTGAGAGAGCAGTGAATTTAGAAAAAGATGTTAAGGAGAAGGAGAGAGAAAGATAGATAGATAGGTAGATAGATAGATACACAGATGATAGGATAGATAGAAAGATAGAAAGATAGATACATAGATACATAGATAGATACAGACAGATAGACAAAGAGGTTTCCTTTCATATGCTGCCCAATCTCCCTCACAGCTGTCCCATTATCTTTATCCTGATTAACTATCTGAGAATCCTGAGATTCAAAGTGACCCTGCACTCCACACCTCAGCTTCTGCTCAATCATTTACACAGTAGTAAAACTTTTCTGCTACAACTTATTTGAAATGTATCCTTTAGTTATCCTCCCAAAGATATATTATTACAAAATTCACTAATTTAATTTGTGGAATGCTATTAGATTCTGCTGGCATGCATTCACTGATAACCCTGGTGATTTCACACCCTATCCAGAAGCATATTGTGCCCATCAGCTACTACTGACAAATCTTATTGGAGTACAGCTGAAAAACCTTGGATTGAAAGGGTCTAGATGCATTTCCACTAAACCACCAGATGGAAGAATTTGGAACAGTTTATAAATAAAACTAATGTTGGAGGCGGGGTGGGTAGAGTCAGAAATGAATACAGTTATTGAGTAAACTCTATTTCCTTATTAGGCCAATTCTGATCAGCTTTGAAGTCTTTACTTTTTGAAATAATTGTCAAGATAACTATGTCAATGATTGCACAATCTTTTTACTAGAATGTATAGCTATCTTTTTTCATACGTTTGGATTTTAGAAAAGATCTTCAAAACAAGAATTTTAATGTTTTACAGTTAAAAATGCCGACTCTGAGAATTAAAGTGAATCATCTTAAGGAGTATTACACCGTAAAGAATATTTCCATTTAATAACAAGTGACATATGTGAAAAGAAATTTAAGAACTATAACTTTTAAATAATTTTCCCAAGCTTTCAAGCAACAAATTTATTTTTCATTTACTTTGTTTTGGGGTTGGTGGATTTGGGTTCAACAAGTGGTGTTAGGGGTTTTCCTGGAGGTGTTTGGGAGACTATGGGATACAAGGATCTGACATAGGACTGATGCGGCAGAGTAAATACCCTACTTGCTGTATTATCTCTTTGGTTCCCAAAATTATATTTTCACTCTTACGTTTTTGCTTTTAAGACACATTGAAGTATAAACTGTCAGCATGACACTCAAAGCAGAAATAACTACAAATATTGAGTAACTCAGTTTTTCTAAGTATAACTGAAGTGAGTCACTAGATAATTTAAACCACAAAGATCATTTGCATTCAAGTTCAGAGTATGTTTTATCCTAAAAATTAAGTATTAGTTAGTTAAGTAATATCACTTACACATAAATGATTTACTTAAAATTTAATCACATAATTCGTTACTATATTCATCATAAGCATCATCTGATATGTATTTCCAAAATTAAAATTTTTCCACTCAAGAATATCCTTGATATGTATTGGTTGCAAAGATATTTAAAAACTCTTACATTTAACAAATTCATTAATTGGTTAATTTAGAGGGGCATTCCAAGTGGTACTCAGGGCATCCTAGAAGTTACCCCTAGTGGTTCTTGAACAACCAGGCCAGGAGATTAGTGTAAAGACTTAGGAAACCATTCTCCCTGGGCATTGCAATTCTGAAATTTATCAAAGGGACCTAGTTGATGCACTGATATCTCCATGGCCGTTACCAGAGGAGCTCAAGGAACTCTATTGTGCCATTGATCAAAAGAAAAAAAATAATGGGTTGAATGATGCAAGATATCCATGGAACCATAGCACTGTAGCACTGTTCTCCTGCTGTTCATCAATTTACTCGAGTGGGCCCAGTATGTATTAAAATTTCCAGAAGTCAGATCTATTTTATAATTTTTTGACAGCAAAATTATTCTGGAAAAATGCTAAATTATATTTCCCATATTATATTAAATGCTTTATAGACATGTCCACAGATATTTTCACTGTCACTGTCACTGTTCTCCCATTGATCATCAATCTCTATTGTGACAATTGTTACTGTGTTTGGCATATCGAATACGTCACGGGTAGCTTGCCAGGCTTGCCACACGGGAGAGATACTCTCGGTAGCTTGCCAGGCTCTCCTAGAGGGGTGAAGGAATCGAACTCGGGTCTGTCATGTTGGCCATTTGCAAGGCAAACTTCCTACCTGCTGTGCTATCGCTCTAGCCCACAGATATTTTGTGAGTATTAAAGAACAGTTAAACTGAGTTGACTCAAAATAATCAGTGCTTTTTTCCAAATTCAGCTTTTAACTTTACTAATGTATTTTGATCTTTTTTCCAAATTCAGCTTTTGACTTTACTAACGTATTTTGATTTTTTGGGGGGGTCACACCCGGCAATGCACAGGGGTTACTCCTGGCACTCAGGAGTTACCCCTGGCGGTACTCAGGGAACCATATGGGATGCTGGGAATTGAACCTGGGTCTTCCCCGTGCAAGGCAAATGCCCTATCCGCTGTCCTATCTCTTCAGCCCTGAATGTATCTTGATCAATTTAATTATGTTGATCAATTTAATTGGAAATATTAGTCATTACACACATAATTATAATGATTTATTTAAAATTCCATAGTTCTTAAAATCAAATTTAATTATTTTTACAAAAAAACATTCTTAGAGTGATATCCTAATTCAGGCTGGACACATATCAAGTGTTTAACAGCTGTGTGTGCCTGTTTACATGTCTCTGTCTAATGACTTCTATAGCACAATGGGGATCTGAAGAAACATTACTCATGGAATCAAGTGGTTTCATGCCCAAATATTTATTTTAGCTTTGTATTATGTTTGTTAATTTCAACTGACATAGCATTGCATGTTAGCACTACATTTCATTTGTTTTATTTTTTTTAACTTGCCTAACATTTGATTTTAGATATGCATCATTGGAAATCATCATAATCCTTTACAATGTTCACAACAATGAAAAACTTCAATTTTATCCTTCATAATGTATTTATTTCTTGTCTTAATTGAACTTTTTTTGATATTTCAGTTCTAAAGCATATTTTGGCTCTGTATTTATCATTATCTTATTGGTAGACATGAGTAAAATACAATGATGGCTTTCTTAGTATTTCCATTTTCACTTAGCAATATGCTATAATCCATCCATATTGTTGCAAATGGAAGGATTATTATTATTTGCAAAGCTAAACTCTATTTCCTTTTGTGTATATATTTATGGTTCTCTGGCAAGCTACTGAGAATATTCCACCCACACGGCAAAGCCTGGCAAGCTATCCATGACATATTTGATATGCTAAAAACAGTAACAACAAGTCTCACAATGGAGACATTACTGGTGCCCACTCGAGAAAATTGATGAACAGTGTGAGGAGAGTGCTACAGTACAGTGCTTAGATAAGTAGTTGAAGTTATTAATAATTAATAATTCTAAAGGAAC
This sequence comes from Sorex fumeus, assembly GCF_029834395.1. NCBI lineage: Eukaryota > Metazoa > Chordata > Mammalia > Eulipotyphla > Soricidae > Sorex > Sorex fumeus. The sequence goes on from NW_026606065.1 coordinate 58,349,345, forward strand.
TAAGATTCATGCTGTTATTTGGTTACTTTTGCTCTGATGTTAAGTGGTGTTAAGGATTTCTAGCTCTGTGATAAGGTTTGCTCTGAACAGTGCTTTGGGAACTAAATGTGGAATTGGATATTGAAATATGGAATTGTGGGGCTGCACAAGGCAAGCTCATTTTTTAGCCGCTGAACTTTTCTTTTGTTTTGTTTTCAGGCCACACCTAGCTATGCTCAAGGATTATTCCTTGCTGTGTGCTCAAGTATCACTCCTAGCAGGGTCTAGGGTACCTTATGCTGGGGATCAAGCCCCAGTAAGGAGCACTGGAAGGCATATTCCTACTTGTTGATTCTGTATTTTTACTACCACCCTCCTCCTTAATTTCTGTACTCTGTCTCTCGCCCTCAGTGTTCTGGCGGGAGGAGATCACCACTGTGTTCTGGGCCTTACCCAGTCATGGGTGCTCCAGGCTCTTAGTTCTTAGCGAAGTTAAATATATAGAAAAAGTGAAAATGAACAATATAAGTTTTAAATTCCAAATATCGCATATGTCACCGGGAAAAAATTGAACGTATTGATACTAAAATTATAAATTACTAAAACTACAGCAAAGGGACAGTGCACTTTGTGTTGTTAAATCTTCTCATTACCTCTACATATGGATTCTGAAATAATGTTTAATGATTTGCTTTTATTTCATATTTTCTAACATGTTTTCCATAGACAAATTAAATTTTAAGATATTTGTCACAAGCATTTATTTAAAAAAATATTTTACAAATCCCTGAACCAACCTCGTAACATTTTTTTGTAATATATTACAATGTGGATTGATACTGTAAGATTCTCTAAAAATCTTTAAAAAATTGTTTATCTTGACTTCTAGGAAGCCCAGAATTTTCTGAAAAACACTTATTTTTAAAGTAATGACTGTTAAAATTTATGAAAACTCTGATGCACAGAACATACTAGGAAAGAACTGTTCTAGGTGGCAACAAAAGTTTGAAGTTTGAAATTCTGAATGGTAAAATTGAATAAGCAATGCATTTTAATTTAACATCAATTATATTAAATTAAGGGTAGACTATATATTTTATATATAAGAAATTGCAGTTTCTCCATTCTTATGATTCTGGCTACCTCAAAGTAGCCAGTAATTTGACTTTGTTGAACTGGAAAAGCAGCATATTCAGTGAATTCAATAAGCTGATCTATAAGGACTTGGAAATAGAGCCATAAATAATAATGAGTATGTTATTCTGGATTCAGTGAACTGTGGGAGTTTTCCAAACCATTAAGCAACTTCCCAATTTGCTATAACTGAGTATTAGTGCTACACTCTTTTCAAAAAGAAACCAAGACTAAGATGTGGATAATATATAGTAAGAATGTGGGGAAATGATGAATATTTAATCACAGTTTTGAACACCTGCAATCCAGTTGTACTGAGCATTCAGTATATAACATCCATTTGTTATAAAAATAAAGATGATATTTTGTAGGTTAACACTGTTTTGTCCTTCCTGCATAGCCTCAGGTAGTTTAGATTTATTGGGTTGCTCCCATCACAGTGCTCCCATTCCTCTGTGTTTATTTGTAACTTCTTTCTTTGTGTTCTGTTGACTTGTAAATATTGTTTTTCGCTTCTCCCTAAGTCCTTTGCTTAGTTTATTCAGAGCAATGTTCTTTTTGTATGGACACAAGTAGACAGTATATGCTATGCTTTTGTAATGTGACTTTCAGTGATATTTTCCTCCTGGGCATCTGCTGCCCTTACTTCCTAACACCCCAAAAGGCAGGGTCCCACGAGGGACTGGATGGAACCAGGGCAAGCGGTAAGCTATGTGCTACCCTGGCATTGAGATGGGCCTGGCCCAAGTGCCTAATCATTAACTATAAGTTAAGAGCTTGGTCATGGACAAATGCTGTCATGATCCCAAAAGTAATAACTAGATTTGGAGCCTGCTAGGGTTAGGAAAGATTTTCCAGAAGGGCTGAGTGAGTCTTATTTTCCAGAAAGGCTGCACCCATGCTAGCATGGGTTGTTCTTACTCTTTTTGTGGTGTGCCAGTCTCAGTGTCATAAGATGAGATCTCTGATGTTTAGTTTTACATCTCTGTTACATTTAGTGATGCAGGGAAATTTTCACAAGATTTTTGTCATTTGCATTTATTGTTTAAGGAAGTTTCTGTTTACCTCTTCTCATTTGTTGATGGGATTAAATGTTTTGTTTTGTTCTATTTTCTTGTAAAATCCTACTAGTGCCTTATATTTCTGCAATTAACCCCTTATCAGATTCATGTTGGGTAGTTTCTACTACTAATCCGTGAGAAGTCTTTGTTTCCTTGGTTTAATTTCCTTTGAAGTTCAGAAGCTTCAGAAGTTCAGAAGCTTCTTAATATAGTCCTATTTGTTTATCTTTCCTTCTATTTACTTGGTCAGTGGTGCTCCATACTTAAGATGTTTCAATGTCATGGAGAGTTTTGCCTATCTCTCTCTCTCTCTCTCTCTCTCTCTCTCTATATATATATATATATACATATATACATACATATGCATATATATATCTTATAGATTCAGGGCTGATAATGAATCTATAACTGGTGTCTAAACACTTAGCTTTTATACACTTACCCGAGTTCGATTCCTCTTAATTCACTTGACATGACATTTGTGTATGACATTAGAAAGTGGTCTGAGTTCTTTTCTTTTCTTTTTTCCTTTTTTCTTGTAGCTAATTATTTTTCTCAACAACACTTGTTAAAGAGGATTTCCTTGCTTTACTTCATTTTTATTTGCTCCTAAATTAAAGATTGGTGGGTTATTCACCTCACAGTCTTGTTTAGTATATTCAATGTATATTCAACTCTATTCCACTGTCTTTATACCAGTACCATGCTTTTAATATCATGGTTTTAACTAATACCACTTTGTAGTAAGCAAAGTCTGAATTTGTGGAAAGTGATACCTCTTATCTTCCTTTTCTCAAAAATTGTTTGTAAAACTTCTTCAACATTTATAAAGATAGGAAAATATAAAAGCTAAGTGTTTAGACACTACCATTAAACATTTCTCTTCCCAGTCATTATCACCATGGTTGTTCTAATCAAAACAATTCATATGGGAGCTAGGTGTTGTAATTTCAGAAGGTTCAGTATCAAAAGGAACCGGATAAGAATGAGATGAGTACAAAATTAATAATAGAGAAGTAAATTAAATTTAATAGCAATGAGGGATTATTGTAAGCTGATATATTAGTTAGAGGTACTATAATTGTCCAATGGTAGTGTTTGCTTGTCTTAAAATTGCAGGAGTAGCTATATTCTGGATATAGATAGTGATATTCAAATTTAAGGTTTCTGTTTTGAAAAGAAAAACTACTGATATTTGGGTTGTGTTTAAGGATATCAGAAGTCTCTTTGACATATTATAATTATTTTAAGGTCTGTATATTAATAGTAATAAGATTTTTCATCTTTTTAGTTTGTTCAGTCAAGAAGTTTGGATGGCATATTTCACACCCAGACTTTTGAAACACTAAAGCCCAGAGGAATTGACTTTACTTAGGAGAAATATTTCTGGTAACTGTAGAAATTCTACCAGTCACAGTCCTCCCGTGCTTGAGCAGGCCCAGTAATGTCTCCATCATGAGACTTATTGTTACTGTGTTTGGCATATTGAATACGTCACAGGTAGCTTGCCAGGCTCTGCCATGCGGGCGAGATACTCTCGGTAGCTTGCCGGGCTCTCCGAGAGAGGTGGAGAAATGGCTGGAGCGATAGCACAGTGGTAGGGCATTTGCCTTGCATGCAGCCAACATGGCCGACCCGAATTCGATTCCTCCGCCCTCTCGGAGAGCCGGGCAATCTACCGAGAGTATCTCGCCCGCATGGCAGAGCCTGGCAAGCTACCCGTGACGTATTTGATATGCCAAACACAGTAACAACAATTCTCACGAAGGAGACGTTACTGGGCCCGCTTGAGCAAATTGATGAACAACGGGAGGACCGTGACCGTGACTCTAACTGTAGAAATAATAAATATATGTTGTTGCACGTGTTTTATGCACATAAGGTGTATTTTTACTATATGTTGCATGTTATAACTATATTATAATATAATTTACATTAAAAGTTTATTTAAGGTAGGAACTGATATGTAATTGCATACAACTACATGTAATCCCATCATAGGGTTTGACATATTATAATTATTTTAAAGTCTGTATATTAATAGTAATAAGATTTTTCATCTTTTTAGTTTGTTCAGTCAAGAAGTTTGGATGGCTTATTTCACACCCAGACTTTTGAAACACTAAAGCCCAGAGGAATTGGCTTTACTTAGGAGAATTATTTTAATCCCTTATTGACTTGCAAGATGCATCTACCTTGATGTTTTCACAGAATCTGATTTCATTGATGATGATCAAAAGAGGTTTGTTGGGCTTTGATCAGAATAAATCTGAAGAAAACTGAAAATCTGAAAATAAGCAGTGATTAAATTTTTTCTCCATCTTATAGAGAAATGAGGGAAGCAAAATAATTATACCTTATAATTAGTGTGAAATAGATGAGTTTTTATGTAAAGCTGATTTAGACAGACAAAAGCAAAACAAAAATTCCATATAAAGTTCACATTGTTATTGAAATTAATTGAGAGATTTAGGTTTTCAAAGGGTAAAATGAATGCATTTTGTTTAACAGTTTTTATATAGACTTCTGTCTAAAAACTTTCAGAAATATCATTTTCTGTTAGCTAACAGGAATAAATTCTTTCAGATAAAATATTAAAGAAGTGTAGAAGTAATTCTAAATTTTTCTCCTATCATCAGATTTGTGTTACAGTCTTAAAGTGGTAACATCTGAATATAATGTGCATACCACTTGCAAATTTTTCTGTCTTCAGAAATATAAAATTGTGGATGATCCTTTATTTGAACATTACTTTTTAGTTTCATTTAGTCATTGGATTTTAAATGAGGAAGTAAAATTCAATGATTCACAAAACTGAAGACCTACATCACAATTAAATTTATTTTGGGGGGATAATTTTATTAATCATAGAATGGATTAAATTTTTTGGTTAAGCCCTTGGCAAGATATGTAGCTCAAAAAATCACTGAATTTATAGGTGATTTTTAAATATAGAATTATTTCTAAATTATATTAACAGTGATCCAATTCATAATAATGACATATTTATTGTTTTTTTTTGATTAGATGTCTTATATTTTTAGTCTAGGATCAAAGCCCCGCAGAAAAAAGTGTTATATAACATGGGAGTTTTCCATTTCATTGATGGTGTATAATAGAAACTTGTTACATAGATGCTTGTGAGACGCCTATAGGAAAAAAGAAAGAATTTAGAAAAAATGAGGTGGAATTCCAAACGTAAATATCTATTACTGAGGTGATACTAATAATGTCTCCTGTATAGCATATTTTATGTTACTACTAGTTTTAGTTTAGTACCTGTGCTTAGGTTAATACTCCTAGTCTAACATTATCAGTAGATGGGAAGTATTACTTCATAAAAATCACAGATTAAAAATGTCTTTAATTAGTCTAGTGCTATGATTAACTATTAAGAACAAATGTGTAGTGCACATTTTCTTCAACTGAGTCTGTGTGTGAGTCCTGAATAAGTGGCTAAGGCTGAATTACAATTACTATGATCCATGCTGCCCAGTTAGAAATGTTTTGTGAGCGGGCTAAAGAAAATGGTGTCACAGATAATAGTTTGTGATGAAGAATCTACATAAATTTCAATATGCATTTTTAAATTGTCATCTCACAAAATAAATTATGAATAGCAAAATTTTATTATGGATATAATCCAAAGATGGATAGATAGTGGAGGGGATAGCACACCTGCCTTGCAGTACGCTGAGAGGGTTCAAAACCCAGCACCCCTGAGCAATTTCAGGACTGATACCTGAGCAAAGGACCAGAGTATGCCCTGGGCACAGTGGGTGTAGCCCCAAACCAAAAATAAAACTTATGGTTCACATTTTAACTTAAAAATTAAGATAAATGCAGTTAATATTTGATTGTAGTGTCAATTTTCAGAGAACTAAAAGCAATATGAAGGCTTATTCTCTACTGTATTTTTCTATGTATTAGCATCACAGAGCCAAATTATGAATTAAGGAAATTGAAGACCAAGTTTCAGTCATAGAATGCTCATTTCTATATAAAAATACAAACTGAAAGTTTAAAAAACTATAATGAAAATAGTTTGTATTGAGTTTAGCTTAAACATTAAAAGGTTAGTTTAATGATTAAAAAAAAATTAAGGTTTGGGGCTGGAGTGATAGTACAGCAGGTAGGGCATTTGCCTTGGACACAGCCGACCTAGGTTAGATTCCCAGCATCCCATATGGTCCCCTGAACACCGCCAGGATTAATTCCTGAGTGCATGAGAAAGCAGTAACCCCTGTATATCTCCAGGTATGACCAAAAAAACAAAAAAGAAATTAAAGTTGAAGCGAAGCAATTATTCATACTTGGGACAGTAAATAAATAGCATACCAATTGAGAACTAGGTTTGTAGGCACAGTAAGAAAAAAAATTTAAGCAAGATGCTTTAAACTATACTAGGAAAAATATTTCAGTACTAATTTAAGAAACATGCCCTGTAATCCCATCAATGGCCAAGACTCAGAGACTATAAAACCCTGCTCCCGGAAGAGAACAGCGCAGAGTCTCCTGCCTCGGAGCCTGGCTGTCCTCATCCTTGGAGGAGGGTGGGTTGAGTTTCCCTCTCCACTCCGAGCAGAGCCCTGGCAACTGAAGACCACCAGTTCCAGCCATAGCCATGCTTAAGACCACTCTCCACACGTTTGGATGAGCCTCACACATGAAGTTACCAGCAGAGGAACCCAGGTGTGCGGGACCCGGGGCGTAGATCTCCAAGCATGCTCGGATTGGGACTGGGGCCTACTCCACCCAGATCCCGCATCTTCCAGTATGTAGGCATTACAACCACCAACTGCCCCTGACCCCGTGTAATCCCATCAACGGCCAAGATCCAGAGATTATAAAACCCTGTTCCCGGAAGCCCTCGCAACATCTTATCTAGTTCTTACTCTGGAGAACCTGGCAGGCTACCAAAAGTATCGTGCCCACACAGCAGAGTCTGGAAAACTCCCCGTGGCGTATTCAATATGCCAAAAACCAGTAACAATGATGGGTCTCATTCTCCTGACCCTGAAAGAGCCTTGAATGTGACACATTTTAAAATCTCAGGGCTAGGACGAAGGAGACGTTACTGGTGCCTGCTCGAGGCAATCGATGAACAACAGGATGACAGTGATACAGAATTTAAGAAACAGACAGTAAGGGAAAATAATAGATGATGAATATATATGTTTTAGTATATTAAAGATATTTGATCTGAATTCCATATTATTATTATATCACGTACAAAAACTTAGATTATTGCTATTTTACAAATTTTCAGAAAGAGGGTAGAGTACTTGCTCTGTTTGCAGCCAATCCAGGCTCAGTCCCCAGAACCCAAAATGATCACCAAATCCTGGAGGAAAGAAAAAATAAATAAATACACTTAAACCATCAGAAAATTTCAATGAGTGACTGCAGAAGGAGGGTATAATGGAAAATATTAAAATCATATTTAAATGTATTAATATGACTTATAAGTGAAAAATTTTAGTATCAAAGATCTCAAATTACTTGTGTAATGAAATTTTGCTGTTGACTATAACTGAAAATAACCGTGCCCTCTACTAAATGTGGAATATGAGTCATTTAAATAGATATTTGGTTGTTAAGAAAAGATGAAAGAAATTTTTGAAAGGTAAAAAATACAGAATTATGTACTGTATAATAATGAGGAAGTAACTGAATAGTATAAAAATTGCAGTATAGAAATTTTGATGTTACATTCTGAAAATGTTCAACTGCCTTGTAAACAATAAGAAGTTGGTGCCTGCTTTTGAAACTATCACTGTCACTGTCACTGTCATTGTCCTCCCGTTGTTCATTGATTTGCTTGAGCGGGCAGCAGTAATGTCTCACAACAAATTATGAGACTTGTTGTTACTGTGTTTGGCATATCAAATACGTCACGGGTAGCTTGCCAGGCTTTGCCGTGAGAGCGAGATACTCTCGGTAGCTTGCTGGGCTCTCCAAGAGGGGTCGAAGAAAAACTATCACTAACAATAGCAAATTAAGGAAGGCATTATAAGTGATAGGAATAGGGGATTTGAGTTTAACAGGTATTCCCCACCGCCCACCCCATGCCCATCCAACACTGCACGCCCCACTCCCTGTGTGCACAGTCAGCTGAGCTCAGGGATTTATGCTGGATATCCACTCAGGAAGCACTCCTGGAGGGGTTGGGGGAATATGCTTGGTACCAGGGAACAAACTAATATTTGCTGTATGCAAGGCAAAAGCCCTACCCACAGTACTATTGATTCAGCATCTGAGTTAAACAAACAAATTATGAGAGAGACCATAAATTTTCAGCACCTTTTACAGTCCTTGGAGCTAACTAGTTGCTGAATAGATCTTTACAAAATGAGTGATACATTTAGATATGCAAAATCCAGAGATTACTAAAGATGCAATGAAATGTTACTAGATTACAGTGCTATGTATGCTGGGCATAGATCACTTAATTCAAATTACCTGTCATTTAGGAAAATTCTGTTTAAAAAGTAAAAATGATCATAAATTATAGCATTAAAAAGTCCATTTCACTTATCTTTAATGACTACTATCAGTGTAGTTAATTTCATGAGGTCTATTGGTTTTGATTATGGTATTATTAACCTATACTTGTACTGTCTCGTTCGTTATTAGAATTAACCAGACAAATTGCTCCACCAACTAAGAACAGCATGCACCACCACCCATGGACTCGAGAAAGAGTTATCAATCTGTCAATCCTGTCCGTGTCTGGGCTGGGTTAGGTTTCCCATGTTGAGTCAAGGGCTGGAGCGATAGCACAGCAGTAGGGCGTTCGCCTTACAAGCGGCCAACATGGCCGTCCCGAGTTCGATTCCTCCGCCCCTCTCGGAGAGCCCGGCAAGCTATCGAGAGTATTCGATATGCCAGACACAGTAACAACAAAGTCTCCAATGGAGACGTTACTGGGCCCGCTCGAGCAAATCGACGATCAACGGGAGGGCCTTTAACCTTAAACCTTAATTTGATCTTTATTTTGTAGAGTTTTTTTCTTGGTTTCTAAAATTGAGAGAGGGAATCAGTCGGCTGTATCTGATATAAGACTTTGTGTATCGTAATTAAGCATATCAGATTTATCTGATGCAAAGTTTAAGCATATGACTTTGTCATGTTAGCAATGGAAATAAAAGCACTGTGAGAACATGAAAATTATTTCTCATTTATTACTCAATATATATCAAAACTTTTCTCATTTATTTATAAAAATGTATAGCTAATCCCCTCATATACTGATTATATCAGAAAAAGAGACTAGAAGGTACTTAGGTCTCTCAATTTGCACAAAAGTATTTTAATCTAATCTGTTAGGTGTAACCCAAGGAATGATCAGTTTGAGGAAGATTTTAGGATTCAAATAAATATTCTGGATAATGGCTGAAGTAATTTCTCTTCTTAAAGCTTAGTGTAGACCAGTCACTGAAGGTACTCAACCCTGATGATGTGCTATAATCACTGATAAATCAATGCATAGATAATGCCAGGCATTCAGGATTACTCTGAATTTTCCTCCATGTTTTTCTAATATCATTTGAAGAGGTAGAATATATATAGAAAAACTTATTAGCACTAAAAATTGTGTTTCCCCTGCAAATCTAGTTATCTCTGTGTAAGAACCCACCATTTATTATATGCCTATAAATTTTGTGTAAACTAATGTCTCCTTCCACCAGAATTTACAGATTAATGAACAGGCCTGATTTGTTTTGCACTGAGGTGATCTTTAAATCATTGTTTCCCCTGTGGAACATTTTAGGCTTATTAAAAGTAGCTGATCATATTTATTTGAATCAAACCTATTTATAAAATATTGAAGCATACAATATTTTTTCTGTATATGGCAATATTTTACCATTTATCTTAATTATTTTGTCAACCAGAATTTTTGAAAGACTAAATATGAAACTGTCACTTGTTCACTGAATAATGTCACTTCTAATAAGAATCCATTTTGTTTTAGAGATTTAAATTCTGTGAGTTGGTATTTTTAGCACAATACCTAGCAGCAAAACAATTTTGAAATGTTATGAAATAATATGAAGTTGATGAAATTTTGTCATTCTATTATGAATGTGAGAATGGTTTTATAACCTTGATAGCCCAAGGATACAGAGTTAGAAAAGTTAATATATATTTTTTGGTCCATAGTAAGTAGAAATTTATCTTTAAATATTTATTCAGTATTACATTTTATTTTCCTACTGTTTTTCTGTACATAAAGTCTTCATATAGATAGATAAGTTTGGTATTGATTATATTAGTTATTTTGCCTTTCAAATCATGTCTTTATCTAGGAAATATTTTCCTTATTCAGAAGTATCTTTTAATGTATGTATTTTCTTATTTCTAGTTAGTCTCAATTATAGAAAATTGTTTCATGAATAACATTGCTTGGTATTTTAAGAAAATTATTTTTGACATAAAACTTATAAATGTAAATGTAAATATTCCTGATGCTTGCTATAGAATTAATGCTTTTTTGTCCCCTATGAAGTAAGAGTAGGTCATCTGACACAAATAAATCCATGCATTTTATTTAGTTTATACTAAGTGCTATATGTAATATTAAATTTGTAATTTATTAATGGATGTGAACTAGTACAAAAAATTGTGTGAAGTATTCCAGTGGAAGCTATTTTCATTGATACACTTAGGAAAAATTATAGCAGACAAGATTATTTAATGATATTAATATTTATTCTATTTACTTATTTGAAGAAGCAAAAGAAAAGAAAATTCTAAAAAATTAAATGATGCATTGTTTTTATGATAAATTATTTCAGAGTCACAATTTCCATTTATTGGATGCATTTGGAATATATTGATACAGAAATTAGTGGTAAATCACAGCTGAAAAGTGCAAACACATAGGATTAAAATGCTCATCAGTATTTTTACTTATCTTTTTCTTGGGTGGATGAGAGAGTTATACTAAGCAGTTCTCAGGGAATTCTCCTGGTTTAGTACTTGGTGGTTGCATTAAATAATGCTTTGGGGACCATGTGATGCTAGGGATCAAACCTGAGGTTCTCTTAAGAAAATTCTGTGCCTGAGAACCAGTTTTCACTTGTGAGACACAATTAAAGCTAAAGTAAGAAAGAAAAAAACCTCATTTTCTCCTTAAACAAACGTCTTATTGAATTTTATTATTTTATTGTTTTTTCAGATACAGCACACATTTCATTTTTTTGTTACTTAATATATATTTATGTATATAATTATCGGGGGAGAGAGAAATATTTCAGTTACAAATATTTAGTACTTTATCTTACTAAAAAATCCAAAAGTTATCCAAACTTTTAGTTTAATATTAGTTTGTTATTCCAAAACATATTACAATAACATATCATTTCAAAAATATAATACAAAAGCCTATTATTTCAAAATATATTACAAAAATTCCAAAACATAAGAATTATAAGTCAACATTGAAAATGTTTTTTTTACTATTTAAGACTTAAACATTTATGAGAGAGTACTGCAGTGCTGATCGGCAGGAGTGTATACATATTTTGCATATCTCATGAGGCACAGTATTCATGGAGCACTGAAAAAAATAAAGATTGGAGGCCAGAGAGTGTACGTGTACCTTTGAATTCTTTTGATATTCCATTTATTTAGAACTATTTAGTTGTTTATATCAATAAAATATTAATAGAATGTGACGCAAAGGTAAAAAGATTTTTTTGATCAACCAATTCCATATTTTTCTTTTGGATACTGTAAAAACGAAGGAAAAGAGAGAGAAAAAAGAATCAATGAATAATAACATCAGCTGTGATATAAGTTTGTCCCTATAGAGGTTAATTATTTTTTCCAAAGGAAAGAAGAATAAAGATAAAGAATAAAGAAATAAAGATAAAAATTAATATTATAATGTATCCCTATATATTGATTTTCCAAACTGACAGCAGGTGGGAAAGTACCTACTGGTTTTATATGAATTGGAATAGGCAATACTTTGATTAAACATATTTTACTATCTTCCGTAACATGTGGTATTCTAAAACATTGCATGTGTTGTTTAATTTTAGGGCTATTCTGTTATCTTTTACATATTTTGTATGTTTTTGTATTCTTTGTGAAGCCTTGAACTCTAATTGATGCATTCATCAAAAATATAAATTTTATTAAGGAAAATCTTATAGCAATAAAAAATAATAAGCGATTCAGTTAGATGTTCATATTCTGATTATTTTCTCAACAAACATTTGATACAAGTAAGGTACAGTTTCATTTGAAAGCAACACTTAGTGATTCATGTTGAATTTATCATGGATTACATTCTAAATTATGGACAAAATTCACTATCACTTGAAGCATAATTTTCCAAAAAGGTATAAAATTGCAAGAATAAAGAGAAAGGAGTCTAAAAAGGGACAATGGAAAAGAAGCACAAGATATATTCTTTGTGTTCAGTTCAAAAAAATCTACACAGAAGAATTTTTGTAGATTCAAATCAGCTATTGGCAGAAAGTAATTTAAAATTCTGGTTTGTGCTTTTGTTCCCTCAGGGATTAGATTTTGCACATAATGCCTTAGTTCAATTTTTTTAAAGTTACTTTTTCTTTTAACTTCTTGTGGATTTAATTCACAAATCAAAATCACAAATCATCCTGTTATTCGTCAATTGCCTCAGGCCCCAGTAACGTCTCTTTCATCCTAGCCCTGAGATTATGTTCAAGGCTCTTTAGGAGAATGAGACCCATCATTGTTACTGGTATTAGGCATATTGGGTACGCCACGGGGAGTTTGCCAGACTCTGCCCTGTGGGCAGGCTACATTCGGTAGCCTGTCAGTTTGTCCAAAGTAGGAGTGAGATAATAAGATGTCAAAATAAGATGTCGCGTGGCCACATTGGCAGCCGTGTGGTTCCGGGATCTGGGTGGAGGATGCTCGACCCCAATCCCAGTAGGCTTGGAGATCTCGGCCCCGGAACCCGCATGGCTTTGTCCCCCTGCCAGTACCTTCATGTGTGCAGAGAGTGGTCTCAGCATGGTTGTGGCTAGTCCTGTAGATCTTCGGCTGCCGGAGCCCTGGTCGGGGCGGGGAGGAAAGCTCAACCCGATCCCCTCCAAGGGGCCCTGGTGAGGACAGCCAGGCGCGGGGGCAGGAGACTACACTCTTCTCTTCCAGGAGCTGGTTTTTATAATCTCTGAGTCTTGGCCGTTGATGGGAGTACACGGCGCCAGGGGGCCAGTTGGGTGTGACCCCCGCCTACTGGAATTTGGAGGATCTGGGTGGAGGATGCTCCACTCCAATCTGAGTAGGCTTGGAGATCTCGGCCTCGGAACCCGGGTGGATTTGTCCCTCTGCCAGTACCTTCACATGAAGGTGGATTTCATTAGATGCTATAAAATAGTTGTTGGGTTCGATTCCTCCACACCTCTCAGAGAGCCCAGCAAGCTACCGAGAGTATTCTGCCTGCACGGCAAAGCCTGACATGTTACTCATGACGTTTTTGATATGTCAAAAACAGTAACAAGAAGTCTCACAATGGAGACGTTGCTTGTGCCTGCTCGAGCAAATCAATGAACAATGGGAAGACAGTGACAGATTTTTCATTTGGTTTATTTTCAAAGATGCTTAAACTATAACTAGAATGCCTTAAAATAGATATGCGAATATTTATGATAGCTTATATGATCAAATTTGTGAAATATTATTTTTAAAGTTCCAGTATACATAGCATGTTTATGTCCAATGTAAGAAATTAGGTTTACTTTATAATCATCTTTCATAAAAAGAAAGAAAATTTGTATCTAAATGTTTATAGACAAGCTCTTTAGATAAAATTTCTAGACAAGTTTTCAAAGATTTCTAGATAAGAAGAAAATAGATCTGGTATAGTAAAATTACATAAGTAATATTGAGCTAATAATATTGTTTATTCTTTGCACTTATAACCCAAGCATTAAAATCCATTTATTTGTTTGTATGTACAGTTCATTTATATTAGTTCTGCCTACATTCTAGTAGAGATAATCAATTTTACTTCTAATCTTATTTGTACATTTTCATAAATCACTAACAGTGTTGAATTTTTACAGATATTGGCTGATCTAGAAAATCACACATTATTTAAGAATGATCTGGAATGCCAAAAGCTGATTCTAGAAGCAATGAAGTATCATCTATTACCAGAAAGAAGAACCTTAATGCAGAGTCCAAGAACTAAGCCTAGAAAATCTACAGTTGGAACTCTGTATGCTGTAGGTGGAATGGATAACAACAAAGGTATATAGTTTTATGATTACATAAAGAACATAGGGACCATACTAAGACTTTATTTTGATGTTTTGATATCATATAATCTTAATTTTATCTACTACAATTTAAAAGAATGACTAGAAGTATTTTATTTATATTTGGTCTGAAGTTGTGGATTCCTCTTACTATTGACCTCAGAATCTATTTAACATATATATATGTATATATAACATACATGATTTATGTATTTAGGTCACACCCAACAATGCTCAGGGTTTACTTCTGTCTCAGGATTATCCCCAGTGTGTCAGGGTACAATATGGTATTTCCAGAGATCAAAGCTAGGTCAGCCTCATGCAAGACTACCTACTACACTATTTATCCAGCTACCATTATGTGCATAATTAATATGAAATAAAATGCAGATTTAAGTCTCTTAAATATTTAGTTTTTGATATATCAAGAGCTGTGTTTTAAATATAAAAAATATAAGTAACATGCTTGCTTAGAATAGATTTTACTTTTCAGTTTACAATCTCATTAAACTGATAGACAATAAAAATCACTGCAATAACTAGTAGTCAAAATGTTAAAAACTTAATTGTGTTTAACACTTTTTTCCTTTTTAAAAAAAGAGTGATGGGTTGTTTGCAAACTGCAAAGAGTGTTCAGAGAAATATTATAGGGTTAAGATGCTTGCCTTGCCTGCTGTCAACCCTATTTCAATTCCAAACACAATATATGCTCACCCAAGCACTACAAGTAGTAGACTCAAAGCACAGAACTAGAAATTAGCCCTGAGCACAGCTGGGTGTGGTCCCCAAACTCAAAAGTACCAGACAAGCAGTATGCATACATACATTTGAAATTCTTATTTTTACATTTTGTTTTCAGTAGAAAAATCATTTCTTAATCATTTCTAGTATTGACCTTACTTTTTAAATACAAGAAATAAGACAAATATGAAAATTTCCAAAGATGTATGCCCAATAAGTAATATAATAAATTGCCAAAGACATATGCCTGTTAATTAATATAATATTTAGTGTATGTTTAAATTATCTGGTGACAATAGAATGTGATCATATATTTAAGCCCTATTAAAGGAATCTTGTTATTTAAGAAAAAGAATCAGTAAACCTTATTTGATTACTAGAAAATGAGAGCCTGAAAATCACAACAAAAGAAAATCAATTTATGCAATCAACAGGGAGCAGCACATATTCTCATTTTTGTTTGCCAAGCAAATATTCTGGGGCTATTGGATCATTTTTGTTACTTTAATTTATTTGAAAAATGTGACTTCTGTTAACAGAGATATTGATTTCTAGTAATAAAAAGTAAATGAACACTAAAATAGTAACATAAAATGAATAGGTCTTCGTTTTAAAAGTAAATAACTTACTATTTTAAGAACTAGAAAATAGTGCTGGAGAAATAGTAGACTAGCTAAGGAACTTGACTTGGACACAACTGACCCTGCTTTAATCCCAATGCTAGTTTTCTCTAGCATTGCAATGAATAATTCTTTCAAAGAGCCAGGAGTAAGTCCTGAGCATTGTAGGGTGTAGCCTCAAAACAAAAATGAAAAACAACAAGAAGAAACTACAAAATGGTCTTTCTATCCCCTTTTCTATCATTCAATCACTATCTCCCTCTCTACATTACTTACTTAATTTATATATGTTATTTCTTAAGCAAACATAAAACTATATATGTATATACACTATATATTTGTATATAAACTATATATGTATATATATATATACACACACATATATAGTTGTAATATATATAAAGAGATAGTAGTGGTCTTTGTTTTAAAGAGGTTAAACAGAAAAGAAACCCCGCCCACCATGTTTTTGGTTCACATGGGCTGTGTTCAGGGGCTACTCATGGCTCTGTACTCAAGAATTACTCCTAATGAGGCTCAAGGGATCATACAGAGGATCAAACCCAGGTTGGCTGCATGCAAGGTTAGCGTCTTGACCACTACACTATCTGAAGTCCTTGAAACAGAAAATATCTTATATGGTTCAAAATGCAACCGAAATTACATTTCCTCAATTCAAATGCTGTAGTAGGAAAGTTGTTATTTTTTATTAAGATACGCTTATTGCTATTTGCTTATAATATATAACTCTTGTGTACTCTTGAGTCTATGGCATAGTCAACCTAGAGTTGTATAAACTAGGAAAAAAATTTGACTCATTGTATTGATTTTGAATGGAATCTCTTACAAGGAGTACCTATGTCCATGTTTTCCTTATGATAGCAATAAATGCTAAATAACCGCCAACAGAAACCTTTAGTGATGTTTTGGAGCAAAAGCAGAAAAAACAGTTATTTATCGTAAAATGAAATACATTGATTTTCAGTTACATTCAATAATTAGATTCATAATTAAGGTTTCAGATTTCATAAATGGGTAAGATTTTAAGGTCACATGAGAGGCAGACTGGTTTTCTTTTTGTTCTGTTTTTCCGAAAGCACAATTTTCAAAGAATGTCAATACAAGGTCAATTTCATTTGTTAATAGGAAAATGATGTTTTTAAATAAATGAAGAACATAATTGAATGAAACTAGTGTTTGAGTCAGGATTGTACAATCAACAAAAGAAAATTATTGCTACTTCCAAATTTCTAATATTATTAATAAACAATGGATACTGATAAAAAACTAAAAGACATAACTAATTTCAATTTTTAAATCTTGTGACTTGGAACGTATTGCTATAGTATAAAGTAATGTGAAAATAATTAAGTCTGTTGAGCAAAACCATTTTCCAGCATTCAAATTTCTCTAACTTAACTGTACGTTTTTAAGCTTAAATAAATTATTTAATAACTGAACTTTATTAGGGATTCTGAATCTCATTTTACAATTGAATATAACCAAAAATTTATTGTTACATCTGTCCAGGAAGTAGTCATAAAAATGTGAGGTTAAGAAGAAATTACAGGTAAAACAGTAAATCACTTGTAAATGACCAGTGAAACAGATATAAAACTTAGAACTATAAAACTGGACATTAAATATGCTCCGGAGACTTAGATAAAAATCTAGCAATGTCAAGCTTCAGGAGAACCCATTTTTTGGTAAAGAAAATTAAAGAAATCCAATGTTTTAAGGGATTTAAAGATCACTAGGACATTTTCAAGGTAATCTCTTTTATTTGTGTTGTGCTTTTATTGCTTAGAGGTTTTTTTTTTCCCTATACCTTATTAACTCTAACTTGTGCTATATATCTGTAAGTATTAAGATTTTATCTTAGAATTGTGTTCTTAAAAGTCTTTTTCTTAAAAGTTATTGAAGCAAAGGGAACAAAATGATTAAAAAAGAGAGAAATTCATAACGGCAGAACCTTAGAAATCACTTTATATAACTAAATTTTAGAGTTATGCAATGCAACGTATATTTCTCAGTGTTGGAATTTTCATAATTGTTCATGTAACAAATAGTGCATTTAATTCCTCTTAAACTCTAAATTACTGGAATTCAGGTGCATTCTCAGGAGACTGATAAACTACGGGTATGACTGTTGCAGATTTTTTGGAAATATTGTAAATTTTCATTGTCCTCATTTTCTCTTCATTACTAACTTCCATAGCTACATACACAGATATACACTGAATGTCCAGGTCACTTTAGTTTTTCTCAGATTATGCTTTGTTTCTGTAAAAATTGTGATTAAGTGAAATAGAATACGTAGAGAGATTAAACCAATGCTAGGCATTCTGGCATTCTTGTATGTTTGTAAACTGCTGCAGGTGGATAGGCAGGGAATTGTCCAACAAACTGAGTCCTTCAGGAAGTAATAAGCTGACCACCCATTGAGAGAACAGGCAGATAGCAGGGCGGGGGGACCCTGGGACAATGGTTAAGGGAAGGGTTCTGGGGGATTGTGTAGTGCTGAATTGTGTTACCAATGAAACCCAACCAATGACAGTATTTTAAACCACATTTATGTGTAAAATAAATATTTTACAAGAGAAAGAAAATAACACTAAGGTGTTATTTAAAGAAGTTGCCAAGTCACTGGTACAAGGGTTAATGATGAATGAATGAATGAATGAATGATGCAGAAACTGAAGCAGTACCATGAGAAGGGTGGATCTCTGGGTAGAAAAGGAGACAGTTGAAGAACTGAATGGCATGATTTAAAAAAGTAACCGAGGCTGCAATGATAGTACAGTTTGTAGGGCACTTTCCTCACACACTGCTAACCTAGGGTCAAACTTTAGCTTCTATATGGTCATCTGAGCACCACCATCTGAACACAGAGAAAGGAGTAAGCCCCAAACACTACTGGATGTGTTTGCAAAGGAAAACAACAAAAAATAATCTGTGTGCCTATAACAAATACACTCATAGTCACCATTGTGAGAATGATACTCTACCAAATTTCTCTATATGTTGATATACATCCTTAATTATATACCTACATTTTATGGATCAATTTACATATTTCCATTTGCCATTTATCTCTCTCTGACATTATCTATATCAGTATCTAAATATCTGTTAGGATTTTTGTTTTGTTTTGTTTTGTTTTATTTTTTATGAACGGCACACCTGGTGATGTGCGCCAGGCTTACTTCTTTCTGGCTTTGCATTCAGGACTTTACATGATATGGAGTGCCGGGTATCAAACCTGGGTTCACTTATGCAAGGCAAGCAACATACCTGTTGTACTAACAGCGCTCAGATTCCCCAGTTTAGATTTCTTTAAAAATGTCCCTACTATTGTTGCCTTTATTTATTATTTTCAAGAGTAAGTGTACATTTCACTAAATTATGAAAATGCATTGCCTCAAGTACAAATTCTTATTCACATGAAAATGTATCAGTTTGTGTTAAACTGTATTATGTAGCAATATGTTGACGCTCAATTCTCTTTTCTACGTATAATGCCATCACTAGAATATGCATGCATGAGAAGTTTTCCCATCTTGAATGTTTCCTCTCAAGAAAAACTAACTTATTGAACAGAAAGGTGAAACTTCTGTTGCATGAGTCATTTTCTTTTGAGGAGATTTATTTAAAAATTGTGTCAACCGGCTGGAGTAATACCACAGCGGGTAGGTGTTTGCCTTGCATGCGGTCAACCCGGATTCAACTCTCAGCATTTCATATGGTCCTCCAAGCACCAGCAGGAGTAATTCTTGAGTGCGTGAGCCAGGAGTAACCCCTGTGCATTGCCGGGTTTGACCCAGAAAGAAAAAAAAAAGTGTCATCACTGAATTAAATGAATAGCACAGTTTCAGTGCCTTATAATTTTAATGAAAAGTTTCTAGCATAACTGAAGTTGAAAAATTGTGTAATTATACTCCATGGTCTAATATTGTCTTAATATTTATTTTTTTCATTAGGAAAAGTGATCATATTTTATTTTGAAATATAGATGTATATATCCATGCATATGTGATGTGGGAAGAAATATTTGCTCCCTTTTCAATGATTGCATTTTTTTCCAATTTCTTGAACTAAAGTTCAATAGAAGACTCCTCTCTCTTATCTTAATTTAAGATGTATGGCTACTCTTTTTTAGGTTTGCTATGAAATCTCATATGCAGAGTACAATACTTACATATGACTTTGGGAAGAATGAAGGCTATTATATGTAAATGTAGGTAGAGACCAAGAACAGCATTAATTTCTCTGAGAGAATTTATATTCATTTAGCAGACACTTCAGTAGAAAATGAATCACTTTTCAAAGCCTGAATGATTTAAAAGTAAAATTAATACTATTCAGCAATACCTTACACCTGGTTTACTTTTAATATTTCTATCAGGGCCCTCCTTCCTTAAAACATCATTTTATTTTTACCTTGGAAGAAAGACCTCTACTTAGTTTTAAGCGTTTCACTTTGTCTTTTCTAAGATGTCTGTCTCTATATATAAAGAGAGAAATCAGCAAATGATTAGAGAAGTGAGGCAATCGTGCCCTACCATTTCTTTTCTTGAAGTTAAAAGCACTGACTAGCTTTGATTGCACTGAGCTGAAACTACCCAAGGGTTTGAGCCAATGAGAACTCAGCAGTGAGTAATGGAAGAAAACTGTGAAGAATCTTTCAATTCACACGCCCTCTATCTGGGTGGAACATTAGGTCCTTATGTGATAGCTGTCTTTTATAGCCTCCAAAATAGCTTGTTCATTTTGGTCATCAGTCTGTTGTGAATTTGTCATTTCAACATTAACCATTTCTGAAATGATTTTTGATTCTATTTTATAAATATTCTTAATTGAAGTCATTCTGTATTTTTATAATATAAATTACTTGTCAGATTTTTGACATTGCTTATTTTTTATTCTTGATCTAATATTTCAACTTCAAAATTTTGAGCATGTGAGTCAATTGTTGTTCATAATGTTATTCATTCAAATCCTTAATCATTCACTGTATCACTGTCATCCTGTTGTTCTTTGATTTACTCGAGCAGGCAATAGTAACGTCTCCATTCGTCCCAGCCCTGAGATTTTAGCAGCCTCTCCTTACTTATCTTTCCCAATGTATTGGCCGCTCTTTCAGAGTTAGGGGAAAGAGACCTGTTATTACTACTGTTTTTGGCATATCCAATATGCCACGGCTTGTATGCCAGGCTCTGCTGTGCGAGTGGGATACTCTTGGGAGCTTGCCAGGCTCTATGAGAGGCATACATATTCTCTATCATATATGGTGTGTGGTAATTACGAAAAATGGGTAGGGAGTGTCTGATGATGTGTCTAGAATATGTTCACTCATGTGTGAGGCTCAGCTCCAGTGTGTGGAAAGCAGCCCTGCGCGTAACAGCGTTTGGGTAGTGGAGTCCAGCAGCCCGGGCTGGGTCCCTTGGGGTGGGGATAATTCTCACCCACCCCCGTCTGGGGTGCCCTGAGTGAAAAAATCCTGGTGCAGAGTCTTTCAAATCATTAAATTACTAAATTGTTAGCTTGGATTTTTTAAGTGTTCTAGGTATAATTCATAAAAGGTTGTTTTCATGAACATTGCTAGCTCTATATAATTTTGTGATGTTTTTAATGTTTTTGCTATACCATAATTGCATTGAATAACAAACATTTTGAGGGTACTATTGAACATAAAGAATGTTCTTTGGTATGCAGGAATTACTAAGCATCTTTATGCAGTGTCAAAATATTTGAAGCATTTTAGGCTAGTTCTGTTTTGCATTCATGTATTTGCAATGTCTCATTTCTAATGATGCCTTTAGGAGCAACTAGCACTAATATGGTCAAAATTCATATGTACATTGTAGGGAATAATCTGTACATATAATATTATGACCAAAGACAGGTAACAGTGAGATTATAATTCATAAGAGATATCAAAAAGGACAAAGACTCATTTATTTTATTACATTGGAGTCATATTTACTCTCTATACATGAACAGATAATTTCCATAATGATGGTAAAGCCAATCTCAATTTCTCTGGGTTAGGCAGCAAATAGGAGAAATGAAAATACTGATACCTCAGGAGTTCTCATACCTGTGTAGTTTGGAAAGAACTGTTGTAAACATTACTTTTTATTTCATATAAAAACCAATTAAACAAAAGATCACTATTACACATAGAGCGAGCAACCAAATACTTAGGTAATAATATTCCATATCAGGTTTAAACTTTTGAATATATAGCCATATATATGTGACAGTAGTCCATAATAATGAATTTATCAGGAATGTAAGCAATGTATTTTAATTATTTTGGAAAGTTTTACCTTATATTTTCAATCATTAAATTACTAATTCCTTGCCATCAATCGCAACATTTTTTTTTTTTTTGCTTTTTGAGTCACACCCGGCGATCCACAGGGGTTACTCCTGGCTCTTCACTCAGGAATTATCCCTGGCGAAGCTCAGGAGACCATATGGGATGTTGGGAATCGAACCCGGGTCAGCCACATGCAAGACAAACACCGTACCCACTGTGCTATCGCCCCAGCCCCCACATTTTTGTTTTTCAATACCCAGTGATGCTAAGTGCTTATTCAAGGCTTTGTATTCAAAGCTCACTCCAGAGGGGTTCTTAGGGGACTATATGTAGTGCCAGGTGTTGGATAACACTTTGCTGCACCCAAAGGGATCTTAAGGTTTATCAAGCCACTCCTACCACAGAGCAACTGAGGCATAACTATTAATTCTATATTGCTTTCCTTTATGTCATTTGTATGGTTTATTTAGCAATGTCCTTTTTTGGTATAGACACAGGAAGATAATTGATGCTATGCTATGTATCATGGGAGTTAATTGACTCGAAATTAATATTTACTCCTGGGCATCCATATTTACTTGACTTAAGACTCAGTTTTCCTTAGTTCCTAGCACTCCCAAGAGCAGGGTTCTGACAAGGGACTGATCGACCCTGGGCAAGCTGTGAGCTACCTGGCATTGAAATGGGCCAGGCCAAGTGTCATTATACTTAACTATAAGTTAAGAGCATGGTCATGGACAAATTCTGTCATGATCCAAAAGAGGTAACTGTATAAGGACCCTGCTAGGGTTAGGAAGATTAACCTGGCCTGAGGACTGTGGTCTGGAATATACAGTGAGATGTCCTCAGGAAGAACCAAAATTTAAGATTGATATCTCTTACTGTGCTCATACAAAAAGACATTGCTAAATAAACCATACAAATGACACAAAAGAAAGGGAAGAGCAATATAGGATTATTAGTTTTTGCCTTAGTTCCTCTGTTGTAAGAATGGCTCAATAAACCTTAAGCTTCCTGCGGGAGCAGCAAAGTGTTATCCAACAGTGCCAGGATGAGAACAAGGTCAGCCAGTGGAATGCAAATGCCCTAGCCACAGTATGATCACTCTGGCTACTACATATTTTCCAAATTGAAATAATGTGGTTTGTGAGCCTTGTAGCTGATTATTTCAGATAGGTGTGCTATACACACATACGTATGCATAGGAGAATATTAGGAATATTGCTGTAATCTGAAACAGAAACATAAAGACTAGAGTATACATAAAATTCCTAATAATTTCAACTAATAACTGATGTATGATCTTTGAAATGGTTTGCATTTTTATTGTGGAAATTTTTGTTCACCTTTCAACATTTTGTTATTGAGGTTGAGACGTTCCTGACTCACAGAACAGATTAACCTCTGAAGAAAGCTTTCAATAGCAAACCTTTGATTTCTAGACTAATTTGTTTTTAATAAGAACTTACATATGAAAGGAAATTTATGAACTATGTGAGCTACTTAAAAATCAGTTAAACCTTTGCATATCTGATATAAAAATGTATATATGACCTTTTATGTTAACGATTTTTGTCTAGATGCTGTACGCATCAAAATATAACAAAATATAAACTCAATTCCAATAAGTAGCTTGAGTTTTTTATTATAATAAAAATAAAATTACATATATTTTATAGAGATTGCAAAAATAAATTATTCTCTTGGCACTGGAGTACAGTGGGTAGGTCATTTGTCTTGCTCATGGCTAACCCAGGTTTGTTTCCCGGCATCCTACATAGTTCCCTGAGCCACAGTAGCAAAAATATGTGAACACAGAGCCAGGAGTAAGTCCTGATTATTGCTGGGTGTGATCCTAAAACATGACACAACAAAAACAACAAATGATTCACATATATGCAATTTTTATTTGACTTGGTTATTCCATTTATTTATTTGGTTTGCAATCATACCTGACTTTGCTCATGGGTTATTCTGGCTCTGTGATCAGGGAAAACTTCCAGAGGTGCTTGGAGAACTGTATATGTTCCTGGGACTGAACCGCATCAATGCAGACAAGGCAAGTAATTGCTTTATACTTTGTGCTATCTCTCAGTCCCAGTCAATTTTTGTAATAATGGTAAGAAAGTTGATTCAAACACACACATACACACACAGCAGAAAAAATCTTTAGTTTATAAATATAAAACAAAATCTTAAATTTCCTAAGATTGAGATTAATTGAACTATTTCATTTAAATGCATATGCTCTGTTTAATATTTGATGTGTGCCTTTAAGAACCTCTGAATTTGGGGATAGAGTCCTGATTTTATTTTCTATTTGTATTCAAAGAACTTTACCAGATAATTTTTTAAAGGTTTTTGGAAATATTTCATCATTCACACTATTGTTGAAAGGTTTATATGGAAAGTAAAATGACTGGGTGAAATTAACCATCATGACCTGATTTTTGTTCCCTTGGCTTGACCTAAAGAACTGCTGTACCAAGAACTTTGAAATAGTAGCTTTTCTGACTGAAATTCTGCAGTTAGATGATTTTAAAATCATTTAACTCGCCATGTGACTTTAAATAACCATCACATAACTTCAAAAGCATGGCTTACTTTAATTCTGACTGAGAAAAAGCTGGGTGTTTGCATTAAGTGGATGAAGTAACTGTAAAATGCATTATGAATTTTTCTGAAGAAAAGGAACATAATAAAAATAAATAAATAAAAGCTTATTCTTTCATCTTTGCCTTTTTGAGTACTGCCTGTCAGCTTGGGACCTCAATAACTCAGACCAGTCACTGTGGTTCCACTTCAGTTACTTTTCTTTGAACTTGAAGTATATCACAGGAGATTACCAGTTCAAGGTCATCAGTTTACACAGAGCTATAGAAACCATGTCAGCCAAATCCGAGTTTGTTTATCAGACCCAAAGAATTGTCATCTGAGATATGTGGTTTCTTAACTGACTGCTAGAAGATATTTTAGGGCAGTAGAGTAATTCTCTAAGGATTTCAACTCAGAATGAAATCGACGTGTGGGAATCTCTTCTTAAGCACTCTGGTTGCTCACAAATTCAGCACACAAGACAGTTCTGGAAGCCATGTTCTACACAGCACAGAAAAAGAAGGCTTTCAGGTGAAAAATTAATCACTTTCCAACAATATTTCTTTCCACAGTAATAGCTTCACCAGAAAGAGACAAACATTTTGACTTCTGATGCCTCTTCTGAGGTTAAATAAGGGTTACAATTTATAATATTTTTATTTGCATAATAGGACAATTATTTTTGGTCTCTAATTCCTGATAGGGAATTCCTAAAGCCTTAGGAATTTTCTGTGATAAGAGCTCTGAAGATCTTTGGATACATTGGTGGCTTTTTAAAGTTCTGAGCTATCCTATTGGAAGTGGGCTGGTTGTTCGGAGAAAGAATCATATGACTGATTAGAGGGTTAGAACTTTCCTAACCCTCCTCTCCAACCATCAGAACAAAGTGGTGTGCTGTGGGATGTCTGAAGAGTAATATAATAGGTTAATAGAATCTCAAAAGGGTTCAGAGAACATCTAGTTTGGTAAACACGTGGGATTTGGGGGACTTGAATAATAGTCAAAATAATATCTGTCCTCAAAGGGTTTATAGCTATCTTAACACCTTTTGATAGTAAATGCTTTCTTTCATTTATTTCAAATTATATATGTATTTGTTACCTTTAAAATTCATTGTTGTAGCTATTTTTCTTCATAAGCATTTAAAAAACTCTCTATGGTTATACATGTTTTAATTCTCAGCTGGTCATTGTCTCTGAAGACTCCTTTATGCTAGAAACTGTCAATCACTGGCACAATAAGATCTCCTGAGCATCCCAACCCACAGCTCCTGTGCTCCAGTGTCCCTGTCACTGATGGCTGAAATGCTATCACAGAACTCTAATAGCACCATAATCCTAAACAACATCATGATGTACTTTTTTATTTGTTAGTTTTACAAAAGACTAATTTTTCTTGACTAGTTTTTTATGACTTGCCTTTTTGATGGGGTTTGCTTTTTTTAAGCTTTTTTTAAGTGTGTGTGTGTGTGTGTGTGTGTGTGTGTGTGTGTGTGTGTGTGTGTTCTTTTCTAATTCACAGGGGTTACTCCTAGCACATGCATTCAGGAATCACTCCTGGTGGTGCTCGGAGGACCATATGGGATGCTGGGGATTGAACCCAGGTTGGCCGCTGCGTGTACGGCAAGAGCCCTACCCACTGTACTATTGCTCCAGCCCCAGTTTTTAAGTTTTTAAAAACAAATTTAATTTTATTTGAGGCTCTGTGATTTATAGAACTATTACAGGTAGTGATTGCAGCCAATTCTTTACCCGTACCCTAATGATCAGATATCAGTGTCCCTACCTTTACCCATCCTGGCCTTGGACACCCACTTTCCATATTTCCAAACTTGTTCTTGATTTCAGGAATGTCCAGGAAAACTTGCTTTTCTATAAAGGTCCAGCACAAATGGCTAAGTATTTAGTTCCCTCAGAATTCGTGAGTATTGCTCAGGAGATTCTCAGTTCCTAATATTTATATGTGAATTTTCAGAGCAAGTTTCTTATGTACCTTATTCTGATAGAATTTTGTTAGTTGTGATTTCATATATTCATTTCTGCAATGTCATCTCATTAACTATTATTCTCTTTCTATTCATGTGAACTGACATAATTTTTGTACTTACATGATTTTACTTTCAGATCATTTAATTTTAGCACTCGTATTTTAAACAAGTTCCTCTCTTTTTGCACAATTACACTTTACAATGTAATTATATTGATCTCTTTTTGGTATGTTCCTATCTGATTTGCAATTTCTCTAAATAGTTTTTGCAGATATTTTCAAATATATTCAAATAGTTATAAAGGTAACAGTATTTAGGAATAGAAAATTATAATATAAAATAAAAATAAATAAATTATTTACATAAATTTATTCTGTTTGTCTCTGAGCCAAGAAGTGGATGCATTTCTGGATTTCCTAATTTTATAAAATTAATTTAACAGCAAGTTTAACATAGTACTGTGTTAACATGATACTTGAGTTCTGAGGCATATATCTATTTCATAATCC
Source organism: Sorex fumeus (assembly GCF_029834395.1). Taxonomy (NCBI): domain Eukaryota; kingdom Metazoa; phylum Chordata; class Mammalia; order Eulipotyphla; family Soricidae; genus Sorex; species Sorex fumeus. Next base: position 58,376,556 of record NW_026606065.1, read on the forward strand.
AGTCTTAAACATAGCGATATATTTTATTTATGTCTCTTGTCATAGCTATGAATCAGTGTGTTTCTAGTGTATGCATTCATTTTATTTATAGTAAGAAGATGTACTGAATTTTTTACTTGAGTATTTGACACATATACATTTATTATAAATGTTTACAATAGCATCCTTATAAAATAAAACCAAAAAGTAAGACTTTCAGCTGTGCTTAAAAATCTGTTCTCTATAACAATACCTTTTGATTAACTGTAAAATACTACTACATTGATAAGCTAGGATTGTCATAAATATGTACATACAGGAGAGCAAATAAAAAACTTATTTCATGAAAAATTCTAAAAGTTAGTCATTTCTGTAAGTATGTCTTTTTTAAACCTTGAAATGTCATATTTTAAGTAGATTGAATTTATATATATACATATATATGTATGTTTGTGTATATATATATGCTGGAGTGATCTTAGAACAGGCAGGGTGCACACCATACAGTGTGTGTATGTTTAATTTAAATATAAATTAAATTATGTTTAACGTAAACATATATGCACATGTATTATTATGCACATATGTACATGTGCGTACATAAATATACATATACATGTGCATATATATTAAGTATTTCTAAAATACTTTTCCATATTTATTGTTTTTTAAGAGGATATATATCCAACATCATTTTAAATGTTTCTTAATGATTTTATGGCATTAATCAGAATAGAGTCAAAATGCTCTTTAGTTAACTGATCGTGTGGGGCTTATTTTAATTTGCTTTCCTAATGGCTGTAAATAATTGGCCTATAACAACAAAGTCTCCAGTGGAGACATTACTGGGCCCGCTCGAGCAAATCGATGAACAACGGGAGGACAGTGACAGTGACAGTGACCCGAGTTAAATCAGTGCCCTTTTTCCTGGTGATTCTTTCCATGCTCTCAGCCTCCCCAGATCATTTTAATGATTGGCTTATAAAACCTTCAGAATTTTAGTTTATGAATATTATATTAAAATTATAATAAAAGGCTTTGTAACTAAGGAACTTCTTGTAAGTTGAATAAAGATTTATCTTCTTTATGGAAACTTTCTGTGACATCTTTTGTTATTGTTGTTAATAATTTCTTTTTTACTGTAGTATGTTCAGGATGAATCAATTACTAGTGTTATCTATATTAGAATAATATTGCTATCCATAATGTCAAATTGAATATATAGTATTAATTTATATTGTTCCTCTCCAAATAAGATTATCTGTATTAACTAATAACTGCAAGGATAAACAGAACTATATTTTAATAACACCCTTAACATATTTTCCTTCATTTTAAATTTTGAGGAAGGAGTTTGGTATTTCTCTTGAGAAAAATTATTTTATATTTCTATCTAATACTTTTGAGTTATGTTATAAATTTGGGAAACAAATATATTTTACTTTTGCAAAATTATATATTGTATTTCTGATGTAATAAATTAACACAAACTTAGTGGCTTTCAGTAAGGGCTTTCTTTCAGGTTACAGTTTTGTAGGACAAAATCTAGAATGGCACATCTGTTATAACTACTAAATATCTCACAAAAGAAAAATTTTGCTGTTGATTAGGTTTTATTCTAAGGGAGAAATCATGATTAGCCTCCAAGTTAATTTAGATTGTTTATAAAACTAGTCTCTTGTTGCATTATCAATAATTTATTTTATTGGTTTTTGAAGGTTACTTTCAGGGTTGCAATAATCTACTCCTGACTGTGCTCAGGGTTCACTTCTAGTACTGTTTGAGACCATACCATGTCAAGTTTCACTGCATGCACCACAAGCATGATTAGAAATTTTTTATTACTATTAATTTCTTTATCAAAAATTTTTATTACTATTCATTAATAAATGAACTAATAATGGATAATTATTACTAAAGAGTCTCTTAATGCCTCTCCATGCCAGATCCTATCAGCTGCTATATTGTAAATATTGCAGGTCAGGTCAGATGGTTACAAGGTCATCACAGTCACAGGGTTAAAAGAGGTCAGAAGAAGAGACCAGAGACAGAAGAAGAAGACAATGGCCACAGACCTAGAGAGCAGGAGACAGAGAGAATGAGACAGAGCGCAATGGCACAGACAGAAGATAGAGGACTTAGAGAAGAGCACAGTGGCACACATAGAAGCAGAGCACAAAGGAAGAAGATAAAAAGAGAGAAAAGCAGCAAAGAGAAGATAATAAGACAAGGAGAAAAACTGAGACTTTGGAGACTTTGAGGTCTGCGAGGAGACTAGGATGATGGAACTGTGATGACCGAGACTATAGCCAGAACAACGACTATGACAGTGCTGTAAAGGGAGAGACTGGACTATACTAGGAAGTACGCCCGTGGCCAATCCTTCACCCTTGCCCATTGTCCTGGAAGAGCCTGGGGAGGCTGCTCCCCGTGTCTGCACCGAACGCTGCCTCTGCTCGCAGCCTGCTCCCAGCCTGCGCCTGGCCTACACCCAACCTGTGCGGGGGCCTGCCTTTGTCACAGTTCACCATTTCTTACTTCTTATGTATTGTGTGCTGAGTTGTGTGAAGACTCAGCACAGGTCCACATAATCAGTAAATGAAAAACGATTTTATATATAGTACTATTTCTACAGGTTGGAGTGATAGGTAGGGCATTTGCCTTGCACATGGCTTCCCCGGGTTCAATTACTTGATCCCTCCCAGTAGCCCTGCAAGCTAATGACAGTATCCCACCCTAGGAAGAGCCTGACAATCTCCCCATGGCATATTCAATATGCCAAAAACAGTAATAACAAGTCTTACAATGGAGATCTTACTGGTGCCCGCTTCAGCAAATCAATGAACAACAGGAGCACAGTGAGGCAGTGCATTATTACTAAAAATCCTTATTACTATTATTATTAAACCTAATATTCTGTGTTAATCAAGATTAATTTCGGTTTAGCCCTGTGTAACTCCAAGGATCAGTGACAATGAAAATGTAATGTTATTGCTTTGAAGATGGAGGCCTTGAAGGCCTTTGAGAAAAGTGAGTAATTTGAAGAAGATGGAAAATGAAAGCGAATCATTTAGCACTTACAGACCCCTTAGAGTTATAAAATTCTTGCAACATATTCATTCTACTAAAGTTAGATCTATTTCAAATGCTGGTCTCCAGAACTGTTAAGCTGAAAAGAGAAAAGAAAACAAACAAACAAAAAAACTGTGGCTTTTAGGTACTAAGTGGGGTAATTTTTAAGGGTCACTGTCAATGTCCTCCTGTTGTTAATCGATTTGCTTAAACCGGCCCAGTAACTGTGCGAAACTTGTTACTGTGTTTGGCATGTTGAATACATCATGGGTAGCTTGCCAGGCTTTGCTGTGCAGGCCAGATCCTCTGGGTAGCTTGCCAGGCTCTCCGAGAGGGGCAGAGGAATCGAACTCGAGTCAGCTGTGTAGACTCCGTGCAAGACAAATGCTCTACCTGCTGTGCTATTGCTCCAGCCCAATTTTTAAGGGTAGCTAAAGGAATTTATTACCACTTCACATTACTGTGTCTGGCATACCGAATACTCTCGGTAGCTTGCCGGGCTCTCCGAGAGGGGCGGAGGAATCATAGCTGCCTTCCACTTCACGTTAAAAAAATTAAAAGTTAAAGCTCAATTTCTGCTTTAGAAAATTTAGGATAAAAGGCCAAATTTGAAAATTAAGTTAGGAAAAATGCTGTAAAGTAGACAATCCACTACATATTCAAGTATCAATTATATATTGCTTGTTTGGATTTTATAAAATTATAATAAAACTCCCTTTCAACTTTGTCTATTCATATTACACAGATCCTATACCTTCTTAATAACTTTCCTCTTTAAAATTGTGCTAAATTGTTTTTACCAAAGTTCTGAAGACTCTAGAAAGTACCTTTTTTCAAATGTCACCTCTGTGTCTACATATATATATATATCAGTTAAACCAATAAATCCAATAAATTGATTTAACCAAGTTTAGGTTACTTCTTCCATCATCATTTTTATGTCTAAAGTTACAAGAGAAAATGACTGCATACTCTTAATGTGTAGTTATTCATGAAATCACAGTGCTTTCAATTTGATAATTGATATGACCTTAAATTTAGTACCTCTGAATTTTTATTTGCATAAAGCATAAAATAATTATGTACTTAAATAATTTGTTTTGTTATAACTAAACAGTATCCAATGACCTTAATGAACATAAAAATTCTTTGTTCATTTTTAAAATGATAAATATATAACACTCATATTTGGTTATAATTAAAATCTTTATATTTTTAATATCATGAAATAATATACATGTAATTCTCTATCAATGTTATTACTAAATGGTATTACTAAATTCAATATATTTATAACAGAGCTTTAAATTAGATCATTATCACATCAGTTAGCAAAACTTTTACCAAGTAGATTATATATTTTTAGTTTATTGCAATCTAGATTTTTTTTTAATTTTTTTGCTTTTTGGGTCACACCCAGCGATGCACAGGTGTTACTCCTGACAGTGTTTGGGGGACCATATGGGATGCTGGGAATCAAACCTGGGTCGGTCACGTGCAAGGCAAACACCCTACCTGCTGTGCTAACACTCCAGCCCTGCAAGCTAGATTCTTAAGAGTAAATTATCCCAGTGCAATATTTTCCCTCAGTATGCAAGTTTTTCATGTTAGAAGTGAACAGTCTTTAGTGCTTGCATAAGAATGTTAACTTCCAGGACCGGGAGATGATGCAGTGGCAGAGCACTGCCTTTCAGATAGGAGGACTTGGATTCATGGCTGTATCTTCTGACCCCTATATCACACAACACAATGACTTGCTTTGTAGAAATATTTAATACTGATACTTAAACCCAGGTAAAGCACAGCGGGTAGGGCGTCTGCCTTGCACGCAGCCAACATGGCCGACCTGAGTTCAATTCCTCCGCCCCTCTCGGAGAGCCTGGCAAGCTACCCAGAGTATTCGATATGCCAGACACAGTAACAACAAAGTCTCCAATGGAGACGTTACTGGGCCTGCTCGAGCAAATCGATGATCAACGGGAGGGCCTTTACTTTACTTACTTTACTTTACTTAAACCCAGGTGAATATGTATTGGAGCATTAAAGCAATATAGATGTTTACTGTCCTTTTTTAAAGCATATATACATATATGTATAAAATCATTTTCTGCGAACAATTTATTGTGAAATGTTTAAGTGTATTAATTGAAGCTTGTTATCAACTTGGAAAATCCTTCTAATTTCTATGTTATTAATCAATTTATTGCATTTCTCAAATTTTTTTCATTCATTCATTCATCATCCTGTTATTCGTCGATTGCCTCGAGCAGGCCCCAGTAACGTCTCTTTCATCCCAGCCCTGAGATTATATTCAAGTGACTGGGCTGGAGCGATAGCACAGCGGGTAGGGCGTTCGCCTTACAAGCGGCCAACATGGCCGACCCGAGTTCGATTCCTCCACCCCTCTCAGAGAGCCCGGCAAGCTACCAAGAGTATTTGGTATGCCAGACACAGTAACAACAAAGTCTCCAATGGAGACGTTACTGGGCCTGATCGAGCAAATCAATGATCAACGGGAGGGCCTTTACCTTTACCTTTTACCTCTTTAGGAGAATGAGACCCATCATTGTTACTGGTATTTGGCATATTGGGTACACCACGGGGAGTTTGCCAGACTCTGCCCTGTGGACAGGCTACATTCAATAGCCTGCAAGTTTGTCCAAAGTAGGAATGAGATAATAAGATGTCATAAAAAGATGTCCTGATAAGATGTTGTGCAGCCGCAAATGCGGCCACGCGGTTCTGGGAGCTAGATTTTATAGTCTCTGAGTCTTGGCCGTTGATGGGATTACACGGCGCCAGGGGGCCAGGTGGTGGGTGTGACCCCCGCCTACTGGAATTTGGAGGATCTGGGTGGAGGATGCTCGACTCCAATCCGGGTAGGCTTGGAGATCTCGGCCCCGGAACCCTCGTGGCTTTGTCCCTCTGCCAGTACCTTCATGTGTGCAGAGAGTGGTCTCAGCATGGTGGTGGCTGGTCCTGGAGGTCTTCGGCTGCCGGAGCTCTGGTCGGGGCGGGGAGGAAAGCTCAACCCGCTCCCCTCCAAGGGGCTCCAGCGAGGAACAGCCAGGCGCGGGGGCAGGAGACTGCACTGGTCTTGTCCGGGAGCTGGATTTTATAGTCTCTGAGTCTTGGCCGTTGATGGGATTACACGGCGCCAGGTGGCCAGGTGGTGGGTGTGTAAATTTTCATTTCAAATTTATAAATGAAAAATCATTAAAGAAAAACAATCTATTTGTCTAGATTCTAGCATGCTTGATAAGGATATTCAGATCATGTTAAATATATGTAATGTTTATCTTAATATAGATACATATTATCATTTAATTATTTATTTAATTGTAGTAAGCAATTACCCATATATATGTTTTAAAGTGCAGGTTTAAAAAAGTATGGCACAAATTTGTTTAATTAACTTAAAATCAGATTTTAGAGTTTTGTTATTTAAGGCAGAAGACAATAATTAGAGTTTATTAGGTTAACTTTTTATTTAGAAATTATAAAGATATATAGATTAGTTATCTAAAAGGACTTCTATAAATCTATTTAAGGCAGAAGACAACAATTAGGAGTCTATTAGGTTAACTTCATATTTAGAAGTTATAAAGATATATCTTAGTATTCTAAAAAGGTCTTTTGCAAATTATTTTATTGTATCAATAGTTTATCATGAGACCATTAAGTCATTCAAATAAGCTAAACATTTGTCGTGATTTTCATCGCTAGAGTTTCTGCCAAGAGGCGAACATTAATCAGTTGCGTTACTAGTGCATTGCTTTTATGCCACATTTTCCTTGGGAAAATGAAAGTGACACATGTGTTTTCATATTCTAATTTGTATTCTATCTTAGGCTGATTATATATTGCCTTAGCAGTAAATTGTGACTATTTGGTTTGATATCTTATCAGGAGCTACAACCATAGAAAAATATGACCTGAGAACAAATTTGTGGATTCAGGCAGGAATGATGAACGGCAGAAGATTACAATTTGGTGTGGCTGTTATTGATGACAAACTCTTCGTGATTGGAGGTCGTGATGGCTTAAAGACTTTGAACACTGTTGAATGTTACAATCCTAGAACTAAGACCTGGACTGTTTTACCACCAATGTCAACACATAGACACGGACTAGGTAGGTGCTCTTACTTTGTTCATATCATTTTCAGAAATGTTAGAAAATCATTTTATATTGACAACAAAAAATATATGTTAGGATGTAGTGAAACTGCTACAAATTATCATTGATTTTAAAAATTGTGGACTTTCATTTGGAGCATACATTTTAAATAATATACTTTTTTGGATGTTGACAAAGAATCAAACTGTCAAGAGGTAAGTGTATTAAAATTATTAAACTTCAAGCTGTTCTCATGGTTGTTACAATCTGACATTTTGCAATAGATACAATTTGATATAAAATGCAAAATTATCATGAATAGATCAGAGTAATGCAACCTAGAGGATGAAAAATTTCATTTGCATTGACAATTAAAATTATTTACTCACATGTTACTGATAGACAAGTCGAGACATATATTTGTGCTTTATTAATTTAACTTGAAAGGATCCATGGGAAGATAATACAGTTGAGAGGCTGATAAATAACACTACCGGGGTCAATATGGAAGGATTTAATTGATCTTCTCTCTAGAGTAATCATTGGGCTTAAGGAGATTCAGTCTAATTAAGATTTGAGTATGAATCTTGAATTAACTATGCTTCTATGGTTTGGGGAAAGTACTTAAACTGTTAGCCCCTTTTTTTTCTTTTTAATTTGCAACAAATTCAAGGTTATAAATTAATAAAAATATAATGTAATCATAAATATGAATTTCTTTTATAAATTATAAAATCCTATGCAAATAAGAGACAAATTTTATATGACTATTTGAGTCTGAATTTTTACTTTGTATCATGGAAATTTGAGAAATGCAAATTATATTTATTGAAGAAATATGTCAAATATTTGAGAATGTGCTATATATATTACACTTTAAAGAGATACTAGGGTACTAGAGTTTAATTGAAAATATACTGATTTAGGCATTCAAAGCAAACAAAAGTATAGAGTATTTAAAAACATTTTTTAATGAAAATCAAGTCTGAGGGCTCCACCGATAGCACAGCTGGTAGGACGTTTGCACGTGGCCGACCCAGCTTGGATTCCCAGCATCCCATATGTTCCCCCAAGCACCACCAGGAGTAATTCCTGAGTACATGAGCCAGGAGTAACTCCTGTACATCACCGGGTGAGACCCAAAAAGCCCCCTCCCAAAAAAAGAAAGAAAACCAAGTTTGATAACTCTGACACTGTGTTTCAGATGTCTGTTTACACTACAATGAATGTAAGTAACATTTTCAAAATAAATAGATAAATCCATTCTTTGAAAATAAGTTATATTTTGATCTGTTTTGCATTAAATTTTTAGTTTGCTTCTTACTAAAATGAAGGAAAAATAACAAATTTTTGAAAAATTTTAAATTCTAAGGTTTTGTTTTAATTGAAATTATATAAATTATTTAGATTACAAGTCATGCATATATTACTTTTGTCAACTACATTTGAAGAATTTTTACTTTCATACCCATATATGGGCATGAAGGATGAGCCAGGAATGCCCCTCTTCCTGGCACGGCCATGGCTCCAGAAGCACAAGGACTTAATGCAGAGCCCAGAAGCTTGTGGCAGAAAAGTGAATGGACTATGCGTTAATCCATGCCACCATACCTGCCCGGGAGGGAAAGGGTGTTACTCCCTTCCTCCTTTATCCCTCTGGACAGCAGGATGGCGGCTGCCTCGAAGATTTTTGGAAAGAGAGGTATGAGCCGATCATGACAGGGCAACTGAAACCTCATGGGAAAGGGGGCATTCCTGGCTCATCCTTCACGCCCTACTGAAGTCATGAGTTGCCCCCCACGAGCGGCTCTCCGGCATGGCCATGGCTCCAGAGCCACAGAAACCAATCTTATAATTATCTGACTCGGCATAGATACTTTCAGGCTTAACAAGTAAAATATCAGAAATCCAAAATCACATGGCCACAATAGCGGGCGTGCAACATCATTTGGTTCTCATAACCAGCTATAGAAAACAAATTATTTCACAACGCCTTTTCAGCAGATCTGATTGTGGGGTATAAACTCTAAATAATAATGGTGCATCATTTGTCAAATCAATGAATCTAATAAAAGTAGATAGAGTGTTAACTAGAATTCATCTGCCTCACAGGCACTGAGAGGGTTGGGGGGGGGATATATTTGGGTTCTTGGTGGTGAAAAATAAGTACTGGTGAGGGGAAATGTGTTTGATGATTGCAAGACCGAGACTTAAACCTGAAAACTTTGTAATTTTTCCCACAGAGATTCAATAAAATAAATAAATAAATAAAAGTAAAATAAAAATATTACCAAAAAATAAATAAAAAGTATGAGTTGATGACTTACATCAAATTCTACTACAGAAGCTGTTTAGTCTTTAGGTACTTTTGAGAAGTAGGACATATTGGTGAGTCTCTTTGCTTTTATGAGTCATTTAGGTATTCATTGTGAAGATGCAAATGCAAAAATATTTCACAGAATAGCATATTAAACAAGTATCAGATACATGTCACAATGCATATCCCACAAAGTTTAGTGACCTAATAGCTATTATATTCTAGTATGTCTCTCTTTCCATGCCTAAACATGTACTGATTTTTTTGTTTTGCCTCACTTTTATTGTAACATATATCACTTATCCTCCAAACTTCTCTAAATCTGAGTGCATTATGGTATTTATCCCTTATATTTTGCCCTATATTTTTGTGTCTCTATATCATTTTCTCTTTTACATATCACTGTTTCTATTTGGTGATGCATTATAATTTCTTTCTCCTTCTAGATGTGATTAATATTCTCTGATGATACACTATTTATCAGAACAATATCAAATACTTATATCTTTTACCTTTTAAAAATTTAACATAGGTAATATATTCCTACTCCATTATTTATTTTACTCATCTCAGCACTTTTCTTTGTCTCTTCTTTTCTAATTGTGTTTTAAAATAATTGTGGTCACTGAAATACATATTTTTAAACTATACCTTCATATGTGCATACCAGACTTGGATAATTAAAGAAAAGGCTAAAGCATATGCCACTTCTCTTTCCTTTTCAAAACATTCAAGATGAAGCCCTGACTCTGGAAGCTTATTTGCCCAAAATGATATTCAGGGATACCCAAATCTGCCTGTTTTTGTACATATATCCCCGGACCTCCCCTTTCTTATCTTTGGTACACCGATCATTGTTCTAAAAGCTGGGATGGAAAGGAAATCTCTAGCCCTTTAAGTGGTTTTTGCTTCCATTGTTAGCAACGTTGCACCCAAACTGGGCTTTGATGATATTCTGGCTTTACCCAAACAATTACAGCAAGTTCTGCAATAGCATGACTGTTTCACTGCCTAGTGTTGTAGAAAATGCAGCAGCTCCTCAGGAAGAACAAGATGGAGTAGTACAAAATTAATACAAATCAAGTTTTTCTCTAAGACATTTCCTCAAGACAGTGATTAAAAAATTTGTCTCATACAGGAAATCACATATGACTTCTGTTTCTTTAATTATTTTGTGAACTGTTTATGTAACTTTTGCCAAATACACATCCTAATTCTCCCTTCAGTGTATTAGCTAGGAATGGATTTGAGTGTAAACCAACAGCCACTTCTGCCAGTTTCTATTTGTTCAATAACAGGAATGTCCCATTTGATTTGTTAGATAGTAAATCAGCACCTACTTTAGTTGCAGGAAATTATAAAATTGGGCTGGAGCAAAAGCACAGCAGTAGGGCATTTGCTTTGTGCGAGGCTGGCCGGCCGGCTCGGATTCAATTACTCTGCCACTCTCGGAGAATCCCGCAAACTACCGAGAGTATCTCGCCTGCATGGCAAAGCCTGGCAAGCTACTCATGAAGTACTTGATATATCAAACACAGTAACAGCTGTGTTTGACACAGTAGTCTCACAATGGAGATGTTACTGGGGCCGCTTGAGCAAATCGATGAACAATGGGAGGACAATGCTACTGTTCTACTGTATAGTATACAGCATACATGTGACAAGAAGATCAAATCTATGGTCATTTTTAAAAGCACAATATGAAAATTCAAAATATTTTGACCTCCCTAAAGCTGTTTTTGAATTGACAATTATTATATAATTTTATGAGTAAATTATGCAAGTTCTTTGTTTTTAGTTCATAAATATGGTTGTATGGTCAAAATGGTTTATAATCATAATATGTGAATAAAGTACCTTCTGGTGAATAAGATAGCATTATTCATAAAATGCCTTGACAGTGAGACAAAAATATGTCTGATAAATGAATGGAATATTTAATATGATGGTTTTCTCAGTTTCTGTTGAGATTTTATTTTTGAATTTTTTCTTTAAAACATAAATTTATATATCACACTTTCTTTTCAACTTTGTTTCCAGAATATTTAATATTATATAAAATTGACTAAGACATCAGTAGAATATACTATTTATAATAAAAGTCTAAGGATGAATTGAGAAAAAGTAACATAATTACTGTTTAATATGGATTTTTCTATATGCCAAGAACTGTTTTCTGTTAATAAGGTAGCGGTTTCTTTCTTTCTTTTTGGATTGTTTAGTTTTCAATTAAGGTAAATGTCATATGCCAGGAAATTAAGCTTTTAAAGTGTAAAACTGATTGTCTTTGAGTCATGCAGTTATCACTATCATTTTTTTAAATAAGAAATTCTTTATTTACCAGACTAGCAACAATTCATTTGCTTTTCTTTCTTTTATTCTTTCTTTCTTATTTTGTTTTGTTTTCTATTTTACCTGGCTTGAATCATACCTTACTATGCACAGGGCTTACTCTTGGCTCTACACTCCAGGATGGCTCCTGGCAGGGCGTGGAGATCAAATGGGGTTCTAGTGATCAAATTCAGGGTCAACTGTATACAAGGCAAGCATACTTCCTGCTATAACCCTCAATCTCCATTCTTTTTCTAATGCAGGTATTTTGTTTGCTTGATTGCTCTCTCTCTCTCTCTCTCTCTCTCTCTCTGTGTGTGTGTGTGTGTATGTGTGTGTGTGTGTATGTGTGTGTGTGTCTGTGTGTGTGTGAAAAACCCATGGGTGCTCAGGGTTTTCTCAGACTCTGTTCTCAAAGGGTTCCTCCTGGCAGGCTCAGGGAACCACATGGTGTTCAGGGAATCTAACTCAGGTCATCTTGTGCAAAGCAAGCATTTTATCAATTATCCTAACTGTCCATCCCCTCTTTTTGTTCTTAATTGGAAGGTTATATTACTATTTTGATATATTTTTCAATGTTTTAATAGCCATATAGTTCTAGGTCAACACTGTTTTAGATTTGCTCTCTGAATTTTATTTTCGGTTTTCATTGTAAAGTGCTTTTTTAAGTGACTTTCATCTTCCTAGGTGAATGCATGGGCTGGAACGATAGCATAGTGGGTAGGGCGCATGGCCAACCCAAGTTCCGTTCCTCCACCCCTCTCGGAGAGCCCGGCAAGCTACTGAGAGTATCTCGCCCACGCGGCAAAGTTTGGCAAGCTACCTGTGATGTATTCGATATGCCAAACACAGTAACAAATCTCACAATGTTACTGGGGCCGCTTGAGCAAATCGATGAACAATGGGAGGACAGTGACAGTGACAGGTGAATGCATATAGAGCTTCATAAATGTATTTACTTATTGTGGGGTTGTACAAAGTGTCAAGATATATAATATATTTTAGGGATGTATTTTAGAGAAAATGATGCACCCCCCTAATCAATTTTGAAATACAATAAATATAAGTAGTATATTTTCAGATATAAAATTGATGCAATTAATATTAAAACTTAACAAAAAATGAAATTGAAAGGATGAGAGACAATTGAATAGGCAGAGTACATAAATTGTATACTCCAATCTTGAATTTAATTCTCAGCATAGCATGATTCTCAAGTGCCACAAGAATGACACTTGAGCATTGCTGGGAACGACCCTAAAGAGTAGTGCTTTGAACTCCTCTGAACAGTGCCAGTTTGACCAAACACAACAGAATTTAACAAAATAAGGTTGTCATATCTTAAGCTAACCAAATTTTAAAAAATGTCACTGTTATAGGAAGATAAATGATGCAAATGTCAGTCCTCTGGAAATGTTATGATATACTCAGGGAAGTCTTACATAAAGAATATTGAGAAAAAGAGTGAGCAAAATAGAAAATAATCTGATGTAATTGCTTTAAAGTACAGAGTTGATGTCTAAAATGAATAGTAGTGGGAAAAAAAGAGAAAAGTTAATTCAGATTGATGTGCCTAGTGTCAGTATATATATATATATATATATATATATATATATATATATGTGTGTGTGTGTGTGTGTGTGTGTGTTTGTGTGTGTATGTATATATACCGTATATAATACCTTCCAAAGTTGGAAACAACAAGCAGAAGTTAATGAGAACAATAATCACAACATTATCAATTTGCCATAATAAAATAACTGTAATGAAAATTTGAGTCACCTACAAACAAAGGATAATCAGTATTGTTGGATTTTTAGTATTATACCTAGATACTAGAAAGCAAAAATGCATGGTTTGCATTTATGACAAAGAAATGTTTCCAACATAGTCATATTTTAACATATAGTTTTAACATCTCTAGATGTTGTTAGTTTTTATTTTAGCAATGGAATGAGCTTCAAAATATACTATCTCAAATTAAAGATTAAGGAGAAAAAGGGAATTTCTCAAAAGAACAAATTTTTATGTTAATGTTTAGACTCTCCTTTTATTTTGAGGAAAGGTATAGAATAAATTGTGTGCATGCACAGAATGCCATTAGACATTCTTTTTGTCAAAAGCATATTCATGACTTTCTCAATTGTAAGTGTTTATGTCTTAATATTACTCTCAATTACTGTGCTCCTTGCTGCCTAAAAAAATAAATTTGAGGCCATAGAGTGCATGAATTTTATGATGGAGGCCCAGTTTCGATTCTCATAACTACATGGTTCCCTAAGCACTTCTAGAAGAGATCCCTAAAGTATAGCCATAGTAGTACCCAAACACGCCCATTTGTGACACAATCCATAGCCTGTCTCCTCAAAACAGTCTTATTCTACATATGACCTGATATACTGCATTGATGGAATATTACTCTAGTAATATGAGAATGGTCTACAAAGAACAGTTAATAGGTATGCGTAAAGTAGACTGGTATGAAGGAAGATCTTTCCATTTGATTTTTTCAGAACAATGTCATACCATACCAGGGGAATAAAGTTTGACTGGGGAAAGAAAATAAGAAAAATAAAATGTTAGAAAACATGCCTAAATCAATATTAAGTAGGTAAAATAAATTCCTGAATATTTGCATGAAGAAAGTGAATTTAAAACCCCATCTAATATCAGACACCTCCTTGTTTTGAGAAACTATACACATGTCAGGTAATGAATAGACTGAAGAAAATATCAGCATAGTAACACCTTGAACGTGTTTCTGATATAATCTATTAGACGAGAAAAATCTCATTTTAATCTGTCAGTTTCTATTGTCTTAAAAGGGACACTTGTCTCAGTGGAGCAATGTTTATTTATGTGAGTATGTGTGTATTATTTTCATGTCTCTTTCACTTAAAAAATAGATTTTCTCACAAGTCTTGAGTTCCTAGTTTTCTTTGCAAGGTTCTTTCATTGCAAGTTTCCAAAAGAAAATATATTTAGAACTGCCAACTCAGTTCTAAATATATAGCACAATTTTATATTAATGAAAAAAATAAGTTGATAGGATGAAAATGCAAATAAAGCTAACCAATAATATGCAATCATGTAACATCAGACATTTAAAATATGGACATTTAACATTTAACATCAGACATTTAAAAACTCACAATTAACAGTATTTATGCACGTCTAACTGATAAAAATAAATAATAAAATAGATAAAATAAGGGCTGGAGCTATATCACAGTGGGTAGGACATTTGCCTTGCACGTGGCTAACCCAGGTTTGATTCCCAGCATCCCATAAGATCCCCTGAGCACCGCCAAGGGTAATTCCTTAGTATAGAGACAAGAGTGACCCCTGTACATTGCTGGGTGTGACCCAAAAAAAGAAAAAAAAGATAAAATTATTGAAAAATAGAATCTGGATGACATATAACACAAAAACATGTTTCATAGTATATAACCTCAGTATTTTCATTTTACAATTTTAATATTTTACAAGTGAAAAATTATAATAAGATCAGTTTTCTTATTATTTTATATGGATATGGACACATAACTATATGCAATTTCAAAGTAACTTTGGACTTTTATTTCTTTAATTTACCAATTTTTCAGAAATATGCATACAGCATTAATAGCAGAAAAATAAAAGAAGGAAAAATAAAAGAAGGAAAAACAGTGGGGGTGTAAGAAAGGAATGAAGGAAATGAAGGAAAAACATGGAGATGTAAGAAAGGAATGAAGCAAGCAAGGAAAAATGATAGAAAGGGAGGAATAATGAAGTTCAAGAGAACATATTCTATGCAACAGAATATGACCTTAGCACTGTAGCACTGTCCTCCCGTTGTTCATCGATTTGCTCAAGCGGGCCCAGCAACATCTTCGTTGTGTGACTTGTTACTGTATTTGGCTAATCGAATACGCACGGGTAGCTTGCCAGGCTTTGCCATGGGGGCGAGATGCTCTCGGTAGCTCGCTGGGCTCTCTGTGAGGGGCGGAAGAATCAGAGTCTGGTTGGCCGAGGTTGGCCACCTGCAAGGCAAACATCCTACCAGCTGTGCTATCTCTCCAGACCTTATATATTCTTATTTATAAACTAAATATCAATAAAATTTTAACACTATGTTTTGTCTTCTGTAATGCTGTGTCCTATAGAATTCTAAACTTAGATATATCCTGAAAAAACTCCCTGAGTTATGTCTTGTTATAATAGACAGTGATGAAAACATTTAAAATGCTAAGAGATAAATATCAGCCTTCAATAATATACAAAATAATACAGCAGGTAAGGCTCTCGCTTTGCAGCAGTTTACCTGGGTTTCATCCATGGCTTCTCATATGATCCCCCAGGCACTCCAGAAATGATTGCTGAGTGCAAAGTCAGTACTAACCCTTAAGTATCACTGTTTGTACCCCCCAAAAAAGAACTAAAATCAAACAAAAAAGTTATAAGTAGTCATTTCAAATGCTCCTCTTCAAATAAAATTAATTTATCCAGATACTGGAATAATATATCCTTTTAACATGTAATAATATTTTATTTAATTATTGTTCACTTCCAGAAACAAAGTTTAAAACCACAAAAGATTGTGATTGTTCTGAAATATGGTTCTCCTCTGATCTAAGTATATCCTAACTCTTAAATAGCAAAAGACTGTATTTTATTCTTCCATATGACAGTTTACTAATATGGTATAGTGTATTGAGTATTGTTAATAAATTTTTGAAAGAATGAGAGATACAACTATTTGATCTAAAAGTCATTGTATTAATTTTCCATTCCTATCAATTTATAGTCCAATGTATAATGGTATATTATCTAGACTTTCCCCGTGAATCAAATAGAATGAAATCTAGAATTAAATTTTCACTTTAATCATAAATGTTTATCCACTTCGTGTAGTAAGAGCACACAGCTTTATTTTTTCTTTCCTTAATGCTTAGATTCACCTATTATCTGAAACATCAGTCTCTATTTTATATATTTTAGTAATATTTTCTTTTGAAGAATAAGACCCTAAGAATTAAAATAAAAATAAAGTTGACCAAATTAGTCAATATAAAGATTTCTGTGAGAATATTGCTTGCTAATTCAATTCCTTTATTTAACCAGCATTAAAATAGCACTATAATAGTGCTGTAACACATGTTATAATAAATAGAGGAATAAGGTAATTGTTGTAGAAGGTCAAATACCTGAGTGGGAAGAATTAAAATGTCAATGAACTATTAAATGTAACGTTTTATTATGTTAAGTACTATGTTATTATTACACCATAGAGGTTACAGCGGATTATAGAAAATGTTAGGAAAGAACAGTGGGGCCTAAGACCAGAGAGATGGCTCTAAAGTCTGTGTGTAAACTTTCCATATTTGGGGTTTGAACCCCAAATCCATATGGTCCCTCCAGAACCTCCAGGAGCATCTCCTTAGCAGAGTGCTAGGATTAACCCCTGAAATCAACTGCTGTGCTCCTTAAACAAAGCAAAAAGTGAACATTTGAGTAGAAAGGTACATAGTTATTGGAATATAAATAAGTTTCCATGATTTGTTGTCTGGTGAAAATTTCCATAAGAACATTTTTATATAGGAAAGATATCATATTTTTTGTTTCACCTTTAGTAAAATAGATGAAGATGAATATAAAATATGACCATCAAAATAATGTCACTGTCACTGCCCTCCCATTCTTCATCGATTTTCTCGGGCAGGCCCAGTAATGTTTCCATTGTGAAACTTAGTTGTTACTGTGTTTGGCATATCGAATACGTCACGGGGAGCTTGCCAGGCTTTGCCGCGAGGGCGAGATACTCTCAGTAGCTTGTCAAGCTCTCTGAGAGGGGCGGAGGAATCAAACTCGGGTCCGGCATATTGGCTGTGTGTAAAGCAAATGCCCTACCCGCTGTGCTATTGCTCCAGCCCATCAAAATAATGCCCCATGATATTTCAATTGGTGTCTTAATTTAGCAATGAAGTATTTTTTTCTTTAAAAATATTTGGGGTCATACCCTTTGGTGTTCAGAGCTTACACCAAGCTTTTCACCCAGTGATCACTTCTGGGGGGCTCAGGAAACCATGTGGGTTCTTGGGTACGCAACCTGGATTGGTCATGTACATAGCAAATGACATACCTGCTGTAGTATAATTTCCCCCTAAAATATTTTTATATGGTAGCCTTCCTGCATCGCCAAGGCCTAGAGTTGCCCCCCCCGCCCCCCACAGCAGCTCTCTGGCACGGCATGGCCCCATGGTGATAGCGTCCAAGTGACATCATATGATCTTCATAACCAGCAATAGAAAACAAATTATTTCACAATGCCTTTTCAGCAGGTCTGATTGTTGGGGGGGAAATTCCAAATAATAATGGTGCATCTTTCGTTGAAATAATGAAAGTAATCAATGTAGAGAGAGAGTTAAGTAGAAATCATCTGCCTCACAGGCATCGGGAGTGGTGGGATGGGGGGGTATATTGGGGTTCTTGGTGGTGAAAAATATGCACTGGTGAAGGGATGGGTGTTTTATCATTGTATGACGGAGACTTAAGCCTGAAAGCTTTGTAACTTTTCTCACAGTGATTCAATACATAAATTAATTGAAAAATATTTTATGTGGCAATTTGCTGTCTATTATAGGCCTTGCATATTTGAAAATAAATAAGATTTTAAGTAACATAGGAATAAATTTACCGAATACCTGTTTTATATCGAATGAAAAGCAACTATGATTTTATTTTTTAAATAAATAAGATTGTATAGTCCCTCAAATGAGTCCACACACAAAGAGCTACTAAAAATAAGGGACGAATTAAATCAATTATGGAAATATTACCACTTAAGCTCCTTTTATTGTAAGGTTAACTAATTTATTTTATGGTTTTGCTTCTGTAGATTTATCGTAAGTTTATAATCAATTTTTTTATTTTAAACTTCTCATAGATGATTATAACATCTATGATCATGCAAATGTCCATGTCTTGATTTAAAATTTGCAATAAGAATTTTTAATAGGAAAATTTATTTTAGTCTAAATAGTTTCTATCTAATTGTAAATATAAATTATAAAGGAATAAAAATTGTGTACACTAAAATATTTTTTAATATAGGCCATACTAAAGAGGATATTTATTCAAGAATCCCAGTTTCATAAATGAGAAAGGTGAGAACGAAAATGATTAAGCATGCTGATGTTTGTACAGTGTATTTAATAGTCAAGGTCATTTCACTTAGTTGTGAAAATGTTCAATTGATCTTCAGTAGTGAATCTCAAGAGTGATCCCTGGGTACAGAGTCACACGTAAACCCAGAGAATTGTCCAGAACAGCAGAAGTTAGGACTATTCAGGAGGTCATGTATGTGTTGCAGTGAGCTATCTAATTCACCTGACATTCATTCTAAGATTTTCTTAATTTAATGATGCATATACAATAAGTATGAAAAGAATTAGAATTGTAAGCCATCCTTTTTAAACTTCTATATTTTCTTATTTTATTCATATTTTTTTCATTAATTTTAATGTAACATCATAGTTATAGAAGTTTTTACTTTTCCCATCTCATTTTCTGCTGATTCTTTCTTTCTTTCTTTCTTTCTTTCTTTCTTTCTTTCTTTCTTTCTTTCCTTCCTTCCTTCCTTCCTTCTTCCTTTCTTTCTTCCTTTCTCTTTCTTAACACACCTGGTAGTTATACTGTTGCTCAGTTCTCATGGGGATGTTTTGGGGGACATGTAATATGGAGGATTCCACCTATGACTCAAGCATGCAAAGCATGTGCTCCAGCCCTTTGAGATATCTGCTAACTTACGCTCACAATTAAAATAGCATTACCTAGGTCCAATTACAAACGCCAGCATTCTATCACAATAAAATAATGGTGGTGACTTTAGATACAACTTAATGAAATTCTTAATCTAAGTTATACTAGTTAATTAAGGCTTCATAAGATAAAAGTGATACAAAACAGGCTGGAGAGACGATACAGTAGTAAACTGTATATGGTCCTTCATCATTGCCCAGCATGATCCCTAAGCATAGAGCCAGCTTAGGGAAACATAAAAATACACAGCTCAGTAAAACAGTTTAAATTGATTTGCTATTTTGAAATAATATTTTTGCAGTTTCATTTTCATTTCTTCCACTCATGACTACTTTTCCAGAAATAAGAAAAATTATTTCATTATCATTTTAAATTAAAATTTCTCTCTTTTTTTTCCTTTTTGGGTCACATCCAGCAATGCACAGGGATTACTCCTGGTTTCGCACTCAGGAATTACTCCCGGTGGTGCTAATTTTATATGTATATGGGATGCTGCAAATCAAACCCGGGTTGGTCGCATTCAAGGCAAATGCCCTACCTGCTGTACTATTGCTCCAGCCCCAATAGAAATTTCTCAAAATATAAAAAAAAAAACCCTCAACTGTGGTGTTTATGAGCCCTACAATATGCATGGTATGCATTTGCTTAGGTTTGTTTATCTTAACCCCTTCTCTTAAAAAATACATTCTATCCGATTCTCCTTATTTTCATAACTGCTTTTGACAGGAGGCAGCTAACAAAGAGGAATATGTGGTTATAAAGTTCTGTCGTTGCTAGGAGGTATGTGAACATGGTTGAACATGGTAGATCATGCCAGGGTATTTATTAGAAAACTAGACTTATGGTTCTCCAGCTTTGGCCTTTGCATCTATAAATTTATAGAAAGGAATATTAACCTACCTGCATACCCTTAAAAGATTTAATGGACTAAAGCTAAAACAAAGGTAACAGTTCGTTAGAAGTAATGAAGATAGTTGATTTTTATTCTCAAGATGACTAATTTTGTTTTGTTGTTGTTGTTGTTGTTGCTGTTGTTTGTTTGTTTTGGAGCCATAC
Source organism: Sorex fumeus (assembly GCF_029834395.1). Taxonomy (NCBI): domain Eukaryota; kingdom Metazoa; phylum Chordata; class Mammalia; order Eulipotyphla; family Soricidae; genus Sorex; species Sorex fumeus. The sequence continues at coordinate 58,397,230 of NW_026606065.1, forward strand.
CTGGCAGTTCTCAGGATTTACTCCTGGTTCTGCACTCAGGGATCACATCTGACAGGGCTGGAGGGTAGGTGTGAGATATGGAATACTAGGGATAGAACCCGGGTTAACTACATGCCAGATAAGCGTCTTAAATGCTGTTTTATCATGCCAGATCAAAGTGATTTTGAAGATAATTTGCAAAAATATGTTGTAAATATAAGATATGCAAGGCTCACCTGTATCACCTGTTGTCCTATGCTCATCGATTTGATAGAGTGGGTGCCAGTAACATCTCTATTCACCCCAGTGTGAGCTTTTAGCAGCCTCTCCTTACTCGTCTTCCCAATGCTGCCATATTGGAGGCTCTCTCAGGGTCAGGGAAATGAGACCAATTATTTTTACTGTTTGGGGCATATTGAATATGCCACAGGGAGCTTCCCAGGCTCTGCTGTGCGGGTGGGATGCTCCAGGAAAAACTGCATTGCTCTCTTCCAGGAGCTTTGTTTTATTGTCTCTGGATTGTGGCCGTTGTTGAAACTAAATGGAGCCAGGGGCAGTTTATGGGTGTGGCTGCCAAGCTATTGGAAAACAGGGGATCTGGGTGAAAGAAATCCAGTCCCGATTTGAGCAGCCACAGGTCCCACATATCTGGGTTTCTCTGTCTGTTCCTTCATGCATGAGGCTCGTCCAAGCATGTGCAGACTGGCCCTTAAGCATGGCTGTGGCTCGGTTCTTAAGGTTTTGGGGTGCTGTGGTTCTTCTTGGTGCAGGAAGGGAAACTCAACCTGCCCCACTCGGAGGGGGCCCTGGTGAAGACAGCCTGGCGGGGTGCAGGAGACTCTGCATGCAAGGTTAGGGAAACTTTTAAAAAACAGTTTTTGGGGGGCAGGGGGTACAGAGTGATAGTAGAGCAGGTAGAGCGTTTGTCTTGTACAGGACTGACCTGGGTTTAATCCCTGGCATCCCATATGTACCTTGAGCACCAATAGGAGTAACTCCTGAGCGCAAATCCAGGAGAACCCCTGACTATGTACAGATATGGCCCACAGGAAAAAAAATATTTTAAAATTAAAAAAAATAGTTTTTTTTATCTGTGAAAATTGGTAAAGATGCATAATGATAAATGATAGCATATTCCTCTGTATTAAGACAACTATTTTTTTCTTTTCCTTGACCTGATTAAAAAGCAAGCAATACTGAATGCACATGTAAGAAAATATTAATGTGCAGATTAATGGGCAGACAATGTTGATTTGCAGGATTCTCTCAATGTGGAGACTTTGCAAGACAGAAAGGAACACTTTATCAGAGTCTTAAAGCAGATATTGCAACTTATCAACATTGCTTGCAGGACCAAACACTATAGTAGTGAGATAAAGTTATCATGGTTACTCAAAGAACATTAGCATCTGCCACACATATTTGTAATATATAAGCAGCAAACTTAGATAAGAATCAATTAGTAATAAATAAATTGATTAGAATCTTGAGTGTTTCTTGGATAGGGTGCATATTTATTTCCTGTTCTTGCCCCTCTAATTAATTCCTACTGATACCAATGTCAACTTCCTCAAACACAAATCAGGTTTATTTACCTGTGTAGAAAAACAACCTTTTTAAAATGACATTCAGAGCCATCAATATTTAGTTGCTGTCTCAGCCTGTCTTAAACTCTGCTCCTTTCCTCTGCTCCAGAAAACTGAGATTTATCACATTAAATATCCTATCAAGCTGGAAACACAGCAAGATATTTTATAGTCTACTTTGCACAAGCTGTTGCCTTCACCCGGAGTGACCCATTCTCTTTTCCCTGTCTGGAGAACTTACTCAATCCTTGAATGGTTAAGTTAATATCTTTCCCTAGGAAAGATATTCCTTTCTGACCTTCTTCAATGCTTGTTTTCACTATGAACTCTTGCTACATAGTAGGAGTATTACAAAATATGTGACTGTAGTTTATACTAAGATTTTTTTTCATATTTAATCCGTTAACTTCTATGAGACTACGTCATATTTGTTTTTACTGAATTGCTCACAATAATCAATCACAATGCTTGCTTGTTTCAGGACTTTTAAATTTATCTAAGGCATTACCACAAATTACAAAAAAAATCATTAATAATAAACAGTTTTTGCCTCAAAAACTGACATTTATTCAAAGGGGAAAATAATGAGAAGAAAAAAAAGAGGCAAGATGCCCATCTCTTGACTTCCTCCCATACCCCCTCTTGCTCTTCTCAGACCCTCCCAAGGACAGAGCCCTGGCTAGAGCTCGGAGTAAGACAGCAGCTCTCTCAGGTGAGATAGGCAGCATTGAGAGGCATCTCCTTAATGGAGTTAATGTAGAAGATCTCAATATCTCGAAGAATTCTCTTGTCTCCTTCTGTCACCATGTCGATAGCCACAACGTTAAGCCCAAAACGTTTACCACAAGTAATTCTGTGAATGTAGTTTTCCCTGTTAGTGGGAAGGTCATAGTTGATGACTAAAGAAACTTGTTGTACATCGACGCCTCTGGCCAGCAGGTCATGGTCACGGTCCTCCCATTGTTCATCGATTTGCTCGAGCAAGCCCAGAAATGTCTCCATCATGAGACATGTTGTTACTGTGTTTGGCATATTGAATACATCACAGGTAGCTTGCCAGGCTCTGCCTTGCGGGCGAGATACTTTCGGTAGCTTGCCGGGCTCTCCGAGAGGGGCGGAGGAATTGAACTTGGGCCAGCAGGTCAATAGTAATCAATATTCTACTGAAACAAGAGAGGAATTCCCTCATGCTTACATCTCGTTACTTTTGGTCCATACCTCCATGCATGGCAGACATGGTGAAATCTCAGGTATGCATCTTCTCGGTGAGCCAATCAACCTTCCATCAGGTGTTGATGAAGATGATCTCTTGGGTGATGGTCAAGGTTTCATAAAAGTCACACAGTGTATCCAGCTTCCACTTCTTCCATTTCACATTGATGTAGAATTGTCATGTATCCTTCATAGTCAACTCTTCATTCTTGATCAGGATTTGAATTGGGTTCCTCATGAACTTCTTGTTCACCTCAAGAACATCAGAAGACATTGTAGCAGAAAGGAAAATCACCTGATTGTTGCTATTGAGCTTTTGAAATATATCATAAATCTGATCCTTGAATCCTTGACACAACATTTCATCAGCTTCATCCAGCACAAACATCTTGATGTATTTGGGAGACAGGCATCTCCGGTTAAGCATGTCAAACACATGGCCTGGGGTACCCACAACGATATGGGGAGCTTCCATCTGCAGCTTCTGCACCTCAGCTTGCACGTTGGTATCCCAATGCAGGCGTGGAAGGAGGCACCTATGTAATCTCCTAATGCCATGACCACCTTTGTATCTTTTTTCCTTCAAGAATAATGAAGAAATAAAAAATAATTCAGTGTTAGAAATTGATGTGCCCCAGGTATGAAGTATCTCTGTCTACCAACCCAGGCATCAAGTTAAGATGAACAAAGGACCAACTGCTTTGCCCCTGACAGATATAAGAGCAACATCAGCAAGGAGATGTCTCTTAACCCATTGCCAGGAGTTGAAATAATTAAATTTTAATTTCCTGGTATGACAAGAACCAAAGTGGGCCAAAAAGATAGTACAGCAGGCAGGGCATGAGTTGAGCCTGATCCCCAACACCATGCTTAGTTCTCCAAGCCCCTCAAGCTCTGAGTAATGCTATGAGTGTTCCAAACCTCTAAAATAAAATAAAACTAAGTGGAAAGATAAGAACTCAATACATTCCAATTTTATGTAACTGAAGTTCAAGTATATAGTTCACAGACTAGAAGAGACTCGCATTACAACTTAGGCATAGTGGACACTAAATAATAATAAAAACGTTTATTAAAGTCATCATGTATTTTTTTAATAACGCTTTTCTGAGAGGTTAAAATAGGCTCGTATTCTAGTCATTAAATGTTTATTTAGCTTGTCTATAGAAAATAATAAAAGAAGAGAATAACTTGTTAGTTGTAAAATTAGCATATTTTTACTATAATAATTATATCAATATCTTAAACAAGAATATAATTTGTACTTATTATAGATTATAAATAAGAATGTGGATATTTATTCTCTAATAACTTGTTAAATAATTGATATTAATTCAATACTGACTTTTTAAAATTTAGTTTGATCAAGAATAGGGAAACTTTCTTATATTTTTCTTTTATTAAATTAATTTAATATAATTATTTTTAGAGCATTACAGAGTCATCCATCATTGAATATTAGTCATACAGCATTCCAATACCCATCCATTCACCAGTGTACATTTCCCAGTACCAGTATCCCCATTTTCCTCCATCAACCCCGACTTCCCTCATAAAGTTTTCTTAAAAAGAACTAACGAACTACACTTGGAAATTCTTAAAAGATTTTATAATATTATATATTATTATCTCTAACCAATGAGAACTAATTTATTATTCAAGACTATATTTTGCATAATTGATCAACTCTTTCATGCTTATTCCTTGGTGGTTTAGCCACCTATGCTCCACTAAACCCTCATTTATTCATTGTCCACTATGCCTAAAAGACCATTGCAGATTCTTTGGGGCTGGAGAGATAGCACAGCGGTAGGGCGTTCGCCTTACAAGCGGCCAACAAGGCCGACCCAGGTTCGATTCCTCTGCCCCTCTCGGAGAGCCCGGCAAGCTACCGAGAGTATTCGATATGCCAGACACAGTAACAATAATTAAGTTAATAAAATATAACTTTCCCAAGAGATTTCCGTTTCCTTTTTCTTTTTTCTTTTTGAAATAAAACAAATTTTCTTTTAATTATTTATATTTGCTTTTTTGGGTCACACCCAGCAATGCTCAGGGGTTACTACTGGCTTTGTACTCAGGAATTACTCCTGGTGTGCTTGGGGGACCATATGGGATGCCCAGGATCGAACCTGGGTCAGCCACGTGCAAGGCAAACGCCCTTCCCGCTGTGCTATCCCTCTGGCCCCAAAATAAAACAAATTTTATTTGGAGTTTTTAAGGGAAGGAGGAAGGAGTGGAGAGTAAAGAGCTCAAGGGAACGTGGCTTCTCCAAGGGCGGAGAGAGCCCCTGCACACATCCCCGCATTAGACATAAAAGCATGAAAGTATCTATCTCAGGAGGGGAGATTTAGGCGCCGCATGTGCTTGGCCCCGTGGGTGCAAGAAGCACATGGGCTCTGGCTGCTTATGCATTGTGATAGCAGTTTTTTAGACGCTACAGACCCTAATCACATTTATATAATCTAGAAAAAAAAGTTACAAGCTTTATTAAGAAAGAAGTAAGACAGAAGTAAGAGAGAGAGAAAGAAAGAAGGAAGAAAGGAAGGAAGGAAGGAAGGAAGGAAGGAAGGAAGGAAGGAAGGAAGGAAGGAAGGAAGGAAAAAAGCATATATGCACTTTTTGCAAATCTGTATGAGAAAATTTTACCTCTAGAGAATGAAGTGGAAAGTTGAATAGAAAGTGCATGGAATTTTCTTATATGATCATAGAAGAATATCTTTTGAAGCATAAGTTTTGTTACATGATTAATCATAAATGAAAGAATATATAAAACAATGAAACACTAAGTATTATATTTACTGCTTTGAATAATTTACTAAGACACTACATAAGAAATAATGTCAAAAGTTTAAAACCTAATATGATCAACATCTTATGTCACAGTGAAAATTTATCCTTAATATCATCTTAACAATGAACAATGTTTAGTATTTCTGAGCAGAAATAGCTTTATGAAGAAAGATCAATCTCAATCTCAATTTCCTACAAGTATGAAAAAAGTGATGAATTTAGATTTATAGACATTATATTGAGTTTTAAAGCAGCTAAAATTGACTGTTTTACAATTATGAAAGACAAATATTTAAAAAACGAGGTTATAAAATATGTTCTGGAAGTAAAGTCTTTCATCAATTCATCAGTGTAATAAATCTATTAAAATTATGTGGAATTAATTTAATATAAATTGATTGTTGTTATGCTATTATAAAATGTTATTTCTTGATAAACTATTATGGATTGATAAAATTACTCTTTTGTTTGTTTAATTTTGGGGCCACACGCATCAATGTTCCTGGCTTGCTCCTAGCTCTGCACTCAGGAATTAATCCTGGTATTGCTTGAGGGACCATATGGGATGCTGGGATCAAACCCCAGTCAGCCAAATGCAAGTCAAGCACTCTACCCCACTGTACTATTGCTCTGGCTCTGATAAGACTGCTTTGCTAGTGTTAATTTATAAAAATCAACTAATTTATAAATCATACTTATAAAGCTAAAGCAAATAAAATAATTCTTTATTTTTAATTGTTTAAAATGTGTTTGCCATTTGCAAATAATTACAGGAAAAATGCTATGCACAACATTTGTTTTCATTTAAATATGATTCATTAATAATTGTGGTCATTAGTTAATATGATAGCTACTAATTTAAAATTTTCATACAACTTTTCTCTTTCCTCCTTCTTTACTTGAAAGGGGAAACACACCTAGAGTAGAATTATTACCCCTTACCTATAGGAAATTTCACGAATCATGAATCACGACCATCCTGTTATTCGTCGATTGTCTCGAGCAGGCCCCAGTAACGTCTCCTTCATCCTAGTCCTGAGATTTTTAAGAAAGTGCTATATTCAAGGCTCTTTAGGAGAATGAGACCCATTATTGTTCCTGGTATTTGGCATATTGGGTACGCCACAGGGAGTTTGCCAGACTCTGCCATGTGGGCAGGTTACATTCAGTAGCCTGCCAGTTTGTCCAAAGTAGGAATGAGATAATAAGATGTCATAATTGCGGCTGCGCGATTCTGGGAACTGGGTTTTATAGTCTCTGAGTCTTGGCCATTGATGGGATTACATGGCACCAGGGGCCCAGTTGGTGGGTGTGACCCCTGCCTACTGGAATTTGGAGGATCTGGGCGGAGGATGCTTAGTCCCGACCCGAGTAGGCTTGGAGATCTCAGCCCCGGGACCCGCTTGCCTTTGTTCTTCTGACTGTACCTTCATGTGTGCGGAGAGTGGTCTCAGCATGGTGGTGGCTGGTTCTGGAGGTCTTCGGCTGCCGGAGCCCTGGTCGGGGCAGGGAGGAAAGCTCAACCCACTCCCCTCCAAGGGTCCCAGGCGAGGACAGCCAGGTGCGGGGGGCAGGAGACTGCACTGTTCTCTTCCGGTAGCTGGGTTTTATAGTCTCTGAGTCTTGGACGTTGATGGGATTACACGGCGCCAGGGGGCCAGTTGGTGGGTATGACCCCCGCCTACTGAAATTCAGAGTATCTGGGTGGAGGATGCTCAGGGAAATTTGCAATATGTAAATCAGTATTTTGAAGTTTTAAATTGACCATTTAAAGGGATAATCAATTTGATAAGTGTTTGACTTATTTTAAAAATGTACTTCACTGACATAGTTACCTTTTCTCATATTTTGTTTAGACCCACTTACTGGAGATTTGTGATCCTCAGAAAAGACAATTGATCACTTATCTATCAGTAATCTCACTTTTTCCTTTTTAAAATAACCTCGATTTTACATAAATGTAATTTATCATCAGTCGAGGTATGGGTTTGTGACTTTGTCAATGGCAAAGCTGTATAGTGAAATGTATCTCTGGTAGTATGAGACATTTTCTCCCAAGTTTCAAAAATTTTAAACAAGCAAAAGAGGTACTCCATATATATTTTAGTTGTCAATTTTCACCCTTAGTTTTTAGTTGTCAATTTTCATCCTTCAAGAAGGTTATTTTTTTTACTGACCCTTTTAAAAAATGATGGGGAAGGTAGGGAATTCACCCAGCTGTAATCAGTGTTTTTTTTTCCTAACTCTGTGCTCAGAGATCACTCCATGTGAGGGTTGAGTGACCGTATGTGGTGCTCAGTTTGAAGCAATGTTAGGGGCATACAAGACAAGTGACAAATCCACTGGACGATCTCTCCAAGCCCTATCTAGAATCATTTACTATTAGCTTCATAATCCCGTGTGCAGTATATAAATGGTGACATCTGGACTATAACAGGGGAATCTCTCTCTCAATCTCTCTCTCTCTCTCTGTATATTATATTTTTTCTCTAAGTACACTATTAATGTGTTCATAACAAATTAATAAAACCTCTATGGCTTACCTCTATGGCTTAAATGTATTCAGTTAGTGTTTTGGAGTCCATTAAACTGTAATTAAGGTGTGAGAGGTATCACTTTCTAGAGTCTCTAGGGAAAGATCCTTCCTTGCTTCCAACATCTGGAGATGTCAGGGATTTCTGAGCTTGTGGCCACGTGTGTCCAACCTCTACCAGTGTTCTGTTTGTCTCCTCTTTTTCAAATTTCCCTTGCGTCTTTTATAACATCACTTGTAATTAGATTTAGGGTTCATCTGCCTATTTCAAGATGATCTCTTTGTCTCTAGAGTATTGACTTTATTACTTCTGAAAGAACCTTTGTCTCAAGAGAAAGGGTGTCCTTATCATTAAAGTAAATATTAAAACATTTCTAAATGCAGCTCTAAACCGGGCCTCCAAGGACTAATACTAAATAGCAATCCATCATTTGCAAAAGGCAAAGGATAGCAATGAGAGACAACTAATATAATTTCCAAAAAATCTGTACCTTACAGGTTAATTCTTCATATAATTTATCACTTTTTCCATGTGGTTACATAATTTTCAAGATGAATTTAAAACCTTGTTACATAAATGAATATTATCTGGATATGAGAACATAATATATACTGTTTTGTACATTATTCATATCACTCAGAACTGTTGATATATAAATATAATGTTCTTTTGCTTTTTTCAAAGCAAAGTAGAAAACTTGAAGGTGCTGTTGAAGATTTGTATACAATAGAAAAAGTTTTATAAGTTTTATAAGTTGAATTCTCTCAGTTTAGCTTAGTTGACTGAGCTAAGAGCAAAACCTAAAACAGCAATGATCAAAGTAGAAAACAATTTCACTTGTGGCTAATACCCCAAAAATACAAGGACAGATAAGTAGAAAAGAGAACTTTATTGACAAGAAAGTTCACTAAAATTGAACATGTTTTGATAGCACATGTATACCCACCTTCAAAAGAAGTAATCTCATTTTATGCCCAATACACTTTGGCTGACTTTAAAGTCTACACATATTTAACAGTATATCAGACAAACCATATCCATTGCGGGGGGGCGGGGTTCTGGGCAACGACTAGCTGTGCTCAAGCTTAATCCTGGCTCTGTGCTCAAATGTAAACCCTGAAAGGGCTCCAGGGGATCATATGTGGTGCTGAGGATTAAACCCAGGGTCAGGAGTGTGTTTGATAAGCACCTTTAACCCGTATTATCTATACAACATTTTGAGGGGGAAAGATGGGCATACAAAATTCAGATAACGTATAAACATAAATATTGATACATCACATGTACAGAAAATGGTGAAGAAAGATCAGTGGGGTTGTTTGTTAAGACTGACAGTGCTGAGAAAGTTGATTATCAATTAAGGAAGACTCCATTGTATCACACTTCACTGACCAGTGATATACATTCAGCCATCTGGCATCATTCTCAGTACCTCATTTTTTTTTTCTTTTTGGGTCACACCCAGCATTGCACAGAGGTATAGTCCTGGCTCTTGCTCTCAGGAATCACTCCTGGCAGTGGTCGGGGACCATATGGGGTGCTGGAAATAGAGCCCGGGTTGGCCGCATGCAAAGCAAACACCGTACCTGCTGTGCTATCACTCCAGCCCCAGTACTTCATAATTTTAAGACTTTACTTTAGTCCTCTCACAGTCGGAAGATTATGGTAGCATGACTGTTTTCAGAGAGAGTTTATTGCACACTCCAAATAACAACTCTGTGACGAGCCTGATTTCTATTTCCTCATTCTGAAGATTCCAGAAGAGTACACCTCAATTTAAAAGGGAAAAAAGTGACACAGAATTACAAAAAGGGCTTATTATTTGACTGCATATTAAAAATAACATATGAGATTTTATGGGCAAGATCACTTTCAATGGTAAGGATTTTATTTTTGTTTTTGTTTTATTTTGGGGTCAGAACCGGCAGTGCCCTGGGAATAGTCCTGGTTTTGCTGTCAAGGATAACTCCTGTCAGGTTTGGGGAACTGTATGGAATGCTGGAGCTTGAACCTGGGTTGGCTGCAAGCCATGAAAGCACTCTATACTGTACAATCATTCAGGCCCCAGTCATAAAGACTTTAGAACAGTGGTTTTCACCCTTTCTCACTGGAACACCAGGATCTTTGGAACACTTACAGAATTAGTGTGCTTACAAAGGTATATCCCAGCTAAACTTGTGCTTCAGCTGTTTTATCAGAACTTCACAGAGCAACTGCTTATGGCAAGTTGTTGAGTATTTCTTCAAGAGGCTAAATTGTTTTTTTTTCTTTTCTAGGAGGCCAAGTACCAGGATAAAAATTAATATCTTTATTATAATCAAGTATGTAGAGACTAGGATGAGAGAATTATCAGTTGCTGCTACAAGGACCTAGGAATCAAACAAAAAGGTTTAACCTTTTCAAAATTGAATAGAAGGGATTACATATTTGAATAGAAGCTTAACATCTTTCTTCTTTTTAACATGCCATAGTTTTTTTCTCATGTTCACTCATTTCTATAGATACAGGGCCTGTTATTTAATTGATATTCTATGCTTGTTAACTAAAGATTTCATTCACAAAACATTATTTTAATAAGAAGTATTTGCTTTCTTAATTAAAACAAAATGTGTCTATTGGACTCCATCCACTATTATTCTCATGTACCTGGATCTTTCTTACAATCAGTTTTCTTTCAGAAAACCACCTACTTCTGACTTTGCTATACTTTTAAGCAGTTTTAATTATTTCTCAAGGTAACTGATTTGGATCACATTGCCAATTATTTTTAAATAATATATAAAATTATCCCCATTTACTATAAATACACAAATAAGTAGATATACACTTAGAATTTTGTATAAATTTTCTTCTGAAGTTGCCATTACCCACCCCACTTTTTTTTTTTTGCTTTGTGGGTCAAACCCGGCAATGTGCAGGGGTTACTCCTGGCTCTGCGCTCAGAAATTACCCCTGGCAGTGCTCAGGGGACCATATGGGATGCTGGGAATCGAACCCGGGTTGGCCGCGTGCAAGGCAAACGCCCTACCCGCTGTGCTATTGCTCCAGCTCCCACCCCACTTTTATAGTTTCTTTACTTGCAGATCATTTGGCAGTTTTTCTGCATCTCTATTTAGAAGTGTAAGTGTATAAATAATTCCAGTCTTCTCTCTGCAAACTGTGCCAGACTTGGTGTCTTTTTTGCCTTTTCTCAATAATTCAGTATGCTTGCTGCACATGCAAAACACCTTGACAGCTTTGAAATTTTGTTTGCTGAGGCCTACCTATATCAAGTGGATTTTATATGTGTGTGTGTGTGTGTGTGTGTGTGTGTTTGTATGAGTATGGGTGTGGTTGTGTATATATTTTCCTTAATTACTGCAAGAATATATACACAAGTCACTGTTTCTGAAGGTTTGACTGAATTGAAATAAATGACAGAATTCTGACAGGTAGTAAAAAAAAGGTGCAGCACACAATTAAAACCCACTGGGTTTGTATGAAGGAGCAATGAAAAACTAAATTTACTTTCAAGATTTCAGGGAAGATAGTCTTCCAGTTCTGTGACTTTTATATACTTACAAACCGTGGAATATTGAAATCATTTGGTCTGCTTTTTTGGGGATTCCAGAGATTCCAGAGGGAAAAAAAAGTCACTTAAATAGATGTCCATCTCCTGCCTGATGTTCAGTGCTTATGATGCCACTAATTTTTAACATTTTATTCATATTCTCATACTAGATTTGAATGTGTTACCAGAAAAAAAGTACCCAAGTCAAATAATAAAAGGACAGCACCAAAATTTTCCACGAGGATTTTAACAAATGTGCAGCCTTTGGTGTAGTAACATAAAAGAATACCATCACCCGTTCACTACAGAGAAGCAAAAGTTTGAGGTTGAAGGTGAAAAGGACTGTGTTACTTTCCAGTTAACAGACGGAAATAAGAACTACATTTAATATTATTAAATACTGTGAAATTATCCTTCAAATGAGACTATTAAGATACAAATATACTTAGTCATTAGTGGGATATTTTAATCATTAATTTATTTATTTTGCTTGTTTGGAGGTCATATAGAGAAAAGGCCCTCCCGTTGATCATCGATTTGCTCGAGCGGGTCCAGTAACGTCTCCATTGGAGACTTTGTTGTTACTGTGTCTGGCATATCAAATACTCTTGGTAGCTTGCCAGGCTCTCTGAGAGGGGCGGAGGAATCGAACTCGGGTCGGCCATGTTGGCCGCGTGCAAGGCAAACGCCCTACCCGCTGTGCTATCGCTCCAGCCCCATATAGAGATACTCAGGTATTGTTTCTGACTCTGTGCTGATATTACACTAGTGATGGGGCACAAGGAATATACATGGTATCAAGAATCAAACTTGGGCGGGTATATGCAAGGCAAGTATTTACCCACTCTTAATCTCTCAGACCCCATTGAAATGTTTAACTTTATTTTTAATAGTCCATTATTATTTTGAATTACCAGGAAAGTGGTTTCCATAATCCACTACTATCTTACTAACATAATTCAATACTTACAGAATGTTCAGGAAATATAAGCGATCATTTAATTATGAGGAATTTTAACAAATATAGTGGGATTTTAAAAGCACTGTTAATAGATTTTAGAATAATTAAAAAAGAGCATCTCAAAACCTAAATTTTTAAGAGTGAGAAAAAGAGAAACTAAGAGGTGAAGAGGTTAACAAATAATATGTGTTAAGACTGACTGTAGACAATCAGTTTTATGATTTTTCTACTGCTACTCAACGCTTTTATTTTTATTTACTAAATATGCAAAGTTATTCCTCAAATGTTTTCTAAATTATCCACTCTTGAAATAAAATAAAGTATAATCAGAGGTCTATGCACAAAACCGGGCAAGATAATATTGATTTTATGCTTCATGGAATTAAACTTCCTGCAGTTCTGATATTTAAGTTACTTTCAAAATTACTAAAGATAAAATGTTATGTTAAATCATATTTTATCATATCTGTTCATTGACATCTACCATACTGAAAAATTAGTATGAATGAATTTAAAACAGTATTTGTATTTAATATTTCACAAATAATATCAATGTTACTTATTTATAATATTTTTGATTTGTCTGTTACATGACATATAAGATTCAACTAAACAAACATTTAGGATCATGAAAAGGAGGAAAAGATTCTTGAGAAAAGAATAGAAAATCTGATGGAAATTTTTCATCTGAGTTACTCTGAAAGGAATGATAAAATATGAGAGGAACTGTGGTATATAATGTCGAAGTTCTGAGAGTATTTGGTTAACAGCAATACATGAAGTGATAAAGGATTTGGAAATGTAATAAAAGTGAGACTGAAAAAGAAGAATGAGGTTGATTATAGAGATTTACTATGCAAGAACAGATAGCCTATAAAATGTGTGCTTTAGCAAGAAGGTAACTTACTGCTTTTGTGTCTGGATGAGTTTTCAGGCAGCAGTAAGAATAATTACAAGATGTGAGTAAAACAGATACAGAAAATTCGATATGTGGTTTTTAGAAAAATAGAAAAATACATAGTATAAAATACCTATTCTATTCTTCAAAATCCATTTGGGAAGGCAGGATATTATTTTTTAATCCAGGGTATTAAGACTGGAGCATCTGTTTTCCCTTGTTGAATTTTACGCAGAAAGAAAAAAGAATATTTGCATATTTTTGATTTCATGCATGTTTCTTATTCCTTAAATTGAAATGCCTATAAGGGATCATTCAAGAATATTTTATTTTCAGTATTAAAGTATCAAGGAAGACCAGAAATTGATTACTCTGACTGACATGCACAGAAAAGTGCATTTTAATTAATTGAGTCCAGTTGTAATATAGTAGAGGATACATTTCAAGTAGGACATTGTCTTAGTCATTAAGAGAAAACCAGTTGAATGTATGCTATATTCATCTCAGTTCAAAATTGTAAATTCTCCATTTCTGCTGTGAAGAAAAATAAAAATAACGGAATAACTTTGCTAAATAAGCTTACTACATAACTAAGTAGCTGATAAAGTTATGGATATTAGCCTATCCTATTAAATTGCAAAATGTAAGTCTTGTTCTTTGGCTATTTTCTGCATGATCTGACCACCAATACTCTGTTTTTACCATGGTAAATATAATTGCATATTGGCATATTCACTGGACTCATTTATAGAGTAATTTTTCAAGTGATTTCATCACTCTTTTCTTCACATATTCCTTACAGTGGTCTTAAAGACTAGGGTATAATTTAATACACTTTAAGTTTTGCCACACTTGCATAAAAATATTCTCCAACGCTGCAGAGCATCACTTAAAATGTATACTTATTAAACGTGAAATCATCTTTCAGTGTCATGACCTCAAGCTTTTACTCCCCTTGCACCTCAACTGCATTTTAAATTGGTTTCTTTTAACACCTGTGCCACTTTGAATTTATTGAGTAGCAATGGCAAGTTGGAATAAACTGTTCAAAACATTTATTGGAGGCAATGCTTTTTCCTAAGATACAGAAGAAGTGATGAGAAGGTAGAAAAAGACTTCTGATCATGGCCTTGACCTAAACACTTGTGTAGGTGAAATGGGAAGTAGGATGTAAGATTATGAAGAGTGTCACACCCCGATTCACATTTCAAGATATGCCCAACCATTCTACAAACAGCCTAGAGACAAGTTCAATTCAAGCAGTCAACATCATCTAGGAATGAGCTTGCATTATCTCTACCATGTGCAGTGTTTGCCTAAGAGTGGTCATTATCTCATGTGATTTTGACAAAAATAACATAGTGGATACAGAGAGATTGTAGTGTGCATGTGTGTGTGCCCATGCCTGTGTGCACATGGACTTGTGTGTTGCTTAAAATTCCCTTAACTTATAGTTTCTTGCATCTCTATGAAACTTTTTCAACATTTATAATCAACCTCCTTACATCTCTGTGTATAAACAATGGATAGATTGACTTAGGATCAGAAGCTGGCATTTAGAATAGATATAGAATATTTATATAGAAATAAAGAATAATTAAATAACCATATTTATCATATTTTTAGAAATACTGTTATATTTGAAACTATTTCAAATTTTATTACAATTGTTTTATTGCTTTATCTGTATAGTACAATTACTGTAAATAATCAATAAGTATAATTTAAAATCCTCCTTGAATTTTCATAAGTAAAAATATGCATATTTAGCAAAATATTTAGAGATGGTACTATCTATGGAACATTTTAGAGTATTTTAAATGTCATCACTGAATCTCCAAAAATATAATGTGCACAACAAAGCTTATTTAAATCTCTAACTGCTTCTCTCACCATATATACCTGTAATCATTGAATTTGATGAGTAGACGTAGGCCCAACATAACTGCTATGATAATCTGCATTGTATTGAGTGCTGAAAGATGGGACAGTTACTGATAAACGTTTTAATTATGTTATTTCATTCAATCTGTAAAATAAACTTATGGGTTAGGTAACATAATTAGTTGCATTATACAATTAAGAAATTGGGAGAGAGAAGATAACTAGCATTTCCAAAGGCATGAAATCAGGACTTATTTTTTTTTCTTGATAGACATAAAGTATTGGTGAATGAGTAAGAGTTGTAAGGAAAGGATAGAAAACTATTATTCATTTGAAAATATATACTGAATTCTTCATTTTATCTTATATCAATCTCATTCACATCAGCTCAAATGTCTATCATTGCACATACAACATAACAATCAACACATGCATTTTCATCTTTCCACATCACTGCCAGTCCTGATATCTTTGGACAAACAAATCCTGGAAACCAGGATGTGGCTCAAGTGGTAGAATATGTGCAGAGGCCAGAGTTCAATATAGGTAAATATATGCCCCCATCACCTGAAGAACAAACAACTAGACTCTCTCTATCTATCTATTGATCTCTCTCTATATATGTATGTATATATACATATATATGCATATAAAGTAATATTTGCATTATAATAGTCTCAACACATTTTAGTGATTTCAAACTTCTGTTAGGGAAAAAAAACAGAATAGTTTGGCACAGAAGGTCCCACTTTGAGTGATACTTTAACTTTTCAATCTTATACCCAGCATATTATCTGCCCTAGTCTTTCCTATTTTTCATTAAGTTAACTTTCTTCTAGGTTCTCAGACTCACTGTGCTTTCCACCACAAGACCTTAGGCAACATCCTTTGGTCAAGAATTTTTCACTTTCTAATGAATCCGAATTTTTCATCATTTTTACCTTAGTCTTCGCTTTCACAGTTAAGACAAGAAATATTAATTACTTCATATGAACAGGTATTTCAAAACACCTTAATTGATTGATATAATGCACCTACTCTTAATCCACTGTACATTTGATGAGGATACGAGCAAATTAAAGGTGATCATAATTGTATGTATGAAAGATCTGTGAAATGATTGAAATAAACAGTAATAAAATTGAATATTAATTAGCAGATGTAGTTTTATGTTAATCTTGATCACTTCATAAATCTACTCAGAACAAACACACACAAAGTCAGAGAGGGATAACAGGGAGGTAATGGGAGATGGAGAGAAAGAGGCATGAATTAAATATATTAGATTTATAATTGAAACAGATTGTTGGCAGAGACATTCTACCATGATTTTAAGACTGTTGCCATTTTCCTATGTGACAATCATTCTTAATCTAAACTTGAAAAGAAGAATTCACCCAAGGGGACTTTGAGTTTTAGGCCTCTGCCCAACACGAATAAATTATATTCTCTATAATTCAGACATTGCATTTTTCAAAAGTTCCCAGGTGATTTCAATGGGCAACCAAGTTTAAACACTAACTATTGAAGCAAATAAAAAATGCAGCATATTTTAAATTAAATAATTTGTATAATTTCTTTTAAAACATCTACCAAAATAGTAAATTGTATCTGCCTGTAATTATTTTTTCTATTATTAATCACATCATAATACTTAATATATTAAAAACATTCATTGAATATTAATGTTATACATAATGTGCAAATATAAAATGGAATATATGTTTGTTTGTGTATATTTGTTTATAAAATGTAAGTATTTATGGACACATGTACATAGGCATATATACATATAATATTCTTGGAAATTACTCACATCATTTTCCCATTCCTCACAAGGCAAGTTATTTTTGCTGAATTCTTTGCACAGAGCAAGTACAAGGTATTAATTTTTTATTAACTATCTAGTAGTTTATTGCTTCTGAAGTAAGAGTATTTTAAAATGCTGAAATTGTCAGTTTAGTTGTACATTTACTTGTTACTATTATATCCTTCATGATTTTCCTAAATAATTTGATGACATTATATCCCATTACTCATTGATTTGCTCAAGCGGGTGCCAGTAACATCTCCATTCATCCCTGTTGCATGCTAGCATATCCCAATAGCATCTGCTTGTTCTAGGAACATGAAGAGCCTCAAACCGATTGTTCAGGGTCTTGACGAAGAAGTCTGACCATCTCGTAGGTGGGTGGCCATACAATCTTTTGACGTCCCTGGAATACAGTCAGTAATGGCTTAAGTCCAGCGGTCATCTCAAAATCTCATTACTTGTCCAGCCCATCTGATTTTCGATGCCTTGGCAAATGAGACAGCATCCCTAATTCTTGAGTGCTGATGGAGGTCAAAACTCTGGATTTTTTCTCTCATTTGAGTGAAATGTGATACTCCAAGAATAGCTCTTTCAATCCTCTTTGACAGACCCGAATAGCGTTCTCATCCTGTTTTCGTAGGGTCCAGGTCTCTGAGGCCTATGTTAATGCAGGAAGAACAGTGGAACGGAAGAGATGGGCTCAGAAGATGCTGATGTATTGAGTTTGAATGCTCTGATTGGCTAGGGCTTCAGTGACCGCTTCCATCTCAACAGAATCAAAGGCCTTCTTTCAATGAACTTTAGACAGAGAGGCATCTTGAACTCCCGAGAAACCTCAGTGAGCTTGCTTCTCATGTGGATATGGTCGATGGTGCTGAATCCTTTGTGGATCCCGGCTTGCTCACATGGTTGTCCTTCATCTAGTGTTCTGCTAATCCTATTCAGGATGACTCGAGTGAACAGTTTGTAGATGACAGACAATAGGCAGATTGGCGATAGTTGCCAATGTCGTGGATGTCTCCCTTCTTGTATAGTAGTACAGTCCTGCTGGTTTTCCACTGGGATAGAACCTTGCATTCAGGCAGGTAGCGTGTGAAGAGCTGAGCCAGTGTATTGGTGAGTACTGATGGTAAGTTCTTCAGGTGTTCAGGTCTGATCTTGTCTGGGCCAGGTGCTCTTTGTTTCTTTACCGACGAGATGGCATGTTGGATTTAGGAAGGGAGAACATTGGGAACGACATATCCATCCTGTGGAATGTGGCGTGTGGGCAAGTGGACGTGGCTATTAAAGAGATCTGAGTAGAAGTCATGAATAATCTTCTCCATTGCCCTTCTGGAAGATGTGATAGATCCATCAGGATGTCACGAGGCAGTCATCTTGGTCTTGTAGTTGATGAAGTACAGGCAGGAGTTGCAAATGCTTTTTCCGGCTTCTACTGCATCTGCCAGCACTGCAGCTCTTCTCTCTTTGAGGTCTTTCTTGATTGCTTCTCTGCACTGCTCTGCGAGCTCAGACGTTTGCTTGAGGTTGCCTGAGGCATGTGCCAAGACACGTTGGCGAATAAGCTCAAGAGTTTTTGAAGAGAGGCTTTTTTTGTGGTTATCTCTCTTTTGGTGTTCCTCGCACAATCATGGAGGTGCTGAACCAGTCGTTCGTATTTCTTGTCAGTGTTGTCAATGATGGCATCTTCTCATGTTACCACAACAGAACCAGAGCTTCCAGTTGGTGGTCATTCTGGGAGTTCTCTTCTTAAACTTTGTATTCCTTTCTACCGCTCTGTGAATTAGAATTTTGCATGAAGGAGACGGTGGTCCAATCCCGTTTAGAATTTTGTGATAACAGCAACATCAGTCAGGCAAAACCGTCAATTGAATAGGACGTGGTCAATTTTATTGTCGAACTGTCCACCGGGAGACTCCCATGTCCAACGTTTAGATTTGGCTTTCTGGATCTGTGAGTTACCATGGATGGTCTTGGTCGACATGATGAACTCAGACAGTCTGTCACCCTGTTCATTCCATTGTAGGTCATGGGTCCCGATGTGGAGTTCTTCGGCTGATCTTCTCAGTCCTGAATCTTGGCATTAAAATCACCGACAATGATCTTGTAGAAGGTGTGGTCTTCTTTATAGAACTTTTCCAGCTCCATGTAGAACTTCTCAATTTCTCTTTCACTGTAATTGGATGTTGGTGCGTAGACAATGAAGATAGAAACTGCCAGCAGTGAGCCACATCTAATCAAGTGTAATCATCCTGTTCGGGTTCTTGGGCATTCAAATGAATCAATGCTCATGGCTAAGTTTGTGTTGAAAAGGACACCAACACCACCGATGCCTCTTTTATCACATATTCCAATGAACTCCAGTGTCAAAAACGGTGTGATTTGATTGATGCTTTCTCATCTTGGTCAAACCAATGATGTCGTACTTGAACTTTTGCGCTTGTACCATCAGGTCCTCAATGGATGCATCAGATGCCAGTGTACGTTCATTGAAAGTACAGATAGTCATTTTTGTGTTTCTTCGTTTTGGCAACCTAGTTCGGCCTTGAGATTTTATTAGCCTTTCCTTCCCCATCCTTCTCAACGCTGACATATTCGGGGTCAGGGGAATGAGACCCATTTTATCTGCTGGATTTGGCATATCAAAATATCTAAATAACTTAGGAAAGAAAATTTAAAACAAAGTCATGCACACATTATAAAGCCCATGGTAATTTAGATATATTTAGTGATTATATAATTAATATCAACAATATTATAATAATTTAACCTAATGACTATTTACAAATAAATAAATATGCATTATTTTGTTTCAAAGTGGATATTCTCTAAGCAGTAAATCTTAATTTTGTAGAATCACTGTCATTGTCACTGTCCTCCCATTGTTCATCAATTTGCTCGAGCAGACCCAGTAACATTGTGAGAGTTGTTGCTGTGTTTGGCATATCGAATACATCACATATAGCTTGCCAGGCTTTGCTGTGGGGGTAAGATATTCTCGGTAGCTTGCGGTGCTCTCTGAGAGGTGCGGAGGAATCAAACTCGGGTTAGCAATGTCGGCCACGTGCAAGGCAAATGCCCTACCTGCTATGCTAATGCTCCAGCCCTCCGTAGAATCATGCTTTGAAATTATGCAGCTACTGACAACTATGCAAACAAGCAACTAGCAGTATCTACTTATTGTATAATGTAATGTTTTATGTAATTAAAACACAGGCTCTTTAGGGGCTGTGGTGATAGTACACCAGATAGTGTATTTGCCTTATTTGCATGGACTTAGTCTTGTTCCTTGACATATCATATCCCAACCCCGAACACTGCCAGATGCAATTCCTGAATGCAGAGCCAGGAGTAACCCTGGGTATCACCGGTGTGGTTCCAAAACTTAAAATATAGACACATAGTCTCTTTAAATTTGCAGTCATTCGAGATTATAGGAAGGTTAGCAATATTTTGTTTCAATTATATTTGCAGGGACTTAATAAAGAATAATTTTGTTTATAAGAGAACAAGATTAGTTAATATTCTGGTTGTGTTAACATAAACATATTAAAATATTTTTCTTCCTTTTTTCATTGTTTGAGTCATACCTGTCGTGTTCAATGTTTACTCCTGGATTTGCACTGGTAGGGATCAGGGAACATACGTAATGATGCTGTGATCTAAACCTGGGTCAGCCTTATTAGAGGCAATATTTTAAATCATTTTCAAAGTGCATTTAATACTGCTATTGAATAAAGAATAGCATGATATTTTAAAAAACCAACATGAGTATAACTTATCTGTGAAGATATTTCTAGTAAACAGAGTAAGAAATTAAATTTAATAATGTAAAGGCCCTCCCGTTGATCATCGATTTGCTCGAGCGGGCCCAGTAACGTCTCCATTGGAGACTTTGTTGTTACTGTGTCTGGCATATACTGTGTCTGGCATATCGAAATAAATTTAATAATAGGATTTTTAAAATTATTCTTGTTCAGTCATTTACAAACTTAAAGTAATTTTTGCAAGGAAATCATAAAAGGTGCAAAAATGTGCAATTAACATTTTAAGGGTACCCAGAAGATATTTTATTTAATTTATAAGAATGAATCATGCAAATTTTAAGGGGAAAAATGGTTATTTTTCAAACTCACTAAGTTGTCAAAACAAAGATTAGTTCTTGGGAAACATATTACTTGTTCAGCTTCTTCTCACAAATATAAAGATGTTTGGAAAGTAACTTCAGTTTTGGGCAGAGTTTTGAGTGAATCACTCCATTATTTTTTTACTCTTGAGTTCCTAACATCTCTGCTTTAAAGGATGGCCAGACTGACCACTTTATTTACATAGTAACTCAAATTTAATACGGGACTACTATTTATCAATTACTATATTGCGTTGTATTTACTACTCATGTTAAGTACATAAAATACTTATTTAAGATTGAGATTAAAAAAAATACAGGCTTTTATTCCAGTGAACATCTAGTACAAATAGAAATTAGAGATTGGCAGTTGTACTTCAAAGCCAGAATACTTTTCGGGTACTTTGCCCACAGTCTTGATATTGTCACTGCTGGTAAATCAATCACTTAATAATAATGTATAAAATATTTAATAATTTTCTTTATTGACTAATATATAATTTTCTGTTTGTGTATGTTTTATGCATATATTTATGTGTATGATATATGCATTATTATATTACATTGCTAGTTAAAGTGTTTAAATGTAGACTCTATTTTATCTCTACATTCAAAACCAAAGTAAATTCTAATTTGTAGAACCAATTAATGAATAACAGAATTGAACAATTAATACTTTCACAGTCTTCTCCACTTATTTATATTATGTGATTATTTCTACCTGATTACAATACTAATGACAAACCACATGAAACAATATTTTTTGGTCTCCACAATACTTGTGAGGATATTAAACTTAACTGGCTATTATTTGACTAGAAGAGTAGGAATTTTGAATTTGTATGTATGAATTCCTAGGCTTCATTTCATTGCTTTGGTTTAAATCATGCACTTCAATTCATTTTCATTTGAATTGTCTTTAAATTGTATGAAATCACACACTAAAAAGAAACCTGAGAAATTCTGTGGAGATAATTATTAAACTATTTGAAGCATACAATTCAGAGGTTCTTAGCATTTTATTATTTGTGTCATCTATACCAATTGTATCTTCCTTAAGGGAAAATTTTTGGAATACCTTATTTTATTGTGCTTCACTTTAGTGCACTTCACAGATTTTGTACTTTTTACAAATAATAGTTTTGATGCAACCCAGCGTTGAGTAAATCCATTTCCTCTATTTTTTCTAATAGCTTTAATATTTGTTAGACGTTTTAGCAATAATTTTTTCAATTATGGCTTCTTTGTATTTTAGACATGATGCTTATCCACCTTAGCCTACAGTATAGTAAGTAAGTAAAGTAAGTAAAGGCCCTCCCATTGATCATCGATTTGCTCGAGCGGGCCCAGTAACATCTCCATTGGAGACTTTGTTGTTACTGTGTCTGGCATATCGAATACTCTCGGTAGCTTGCTGGGCTCTCCGAGAGGGGCGGAGGAATCGAACTCGGGTCGGTCATGTTGGCCACTTGTAAGGCGAACGCCCTACCGCTGTGCTATCGCTCCAGTATAGTATAGACCTAATCTTTAATGCACTAGAAAGCAAACATTCGTTATCATGCACATTGTTGATCTATTAGCTTAATTACAGTGGTCTGGAACCAAACCCACTATATCTTTATTGTGCATATTGCATTATTTTCTATTCTTAGCTGGAGCAATAGCACAGCTGGTAGGGTTGCACACAGCTGACCCAGGTTCGATTCCTCTGCTCCTCTCAGAGAGCCTGGCAAGCTACCGAGAGTATCTTGCCCGCATGGCAGAGCTTGGCAAGCTCCCTGTGGTGTATTCGATATGCCAAAAACAGTAATAACCAGTCTCACAACTTGTGAGACTCGAGCAAATCGATGAATAACGGGAGAACAGTGCTACGGTGCTACAATACTAATTATTGCATTTGTTTTTTTTTAATAATTTTTAAGTGAAAATATTTCCATATTTTGTAAAAACTTTATCACAGGTTGGAGAGTTAGCTGCAGTAAGCAAGGCACTAACTTTGTATGAAGCTGACTTTGTATGCATATTTCTGGAACATCAGATGTTCCCTGAGCTTTCCTAAGAATGATCCCTGAGCACTGCTGGCTGTGTTCCAAAAAAATCAAAACAAAACAAAAAAACACAAGTAAATAAAATACCTATATCATAATATTTGTACTAGGCATTGTCAAAATTCACTCAATTTGTATATTTAGAATTCCGCTTCTAATATTATTTACAGTGTTAAATATAAAAAATAGTTTTAAATTTAAAAATTAGAGTAGCAATGTAGCACTGTAGCACTGTCCTCCCATTGTTCATCAGTTTGTTCGAGTGGGCCCCGTAACATTCTCCGTTGTGAGACTTGTTGTTATTGTGTTTGGCATATCAAATATGTCATGGGTAGCTTGCCAGACTTCGCCATGTGGGCGAGATGCTTTCAGTAGCTTGCCGGGCTCTCTGAGAGGGGCGTAGAAATTGAACCCAAGTGCAAAAATTAGAATATGGGTTTTAGAACATACTTCAAAGAAGTCTTTTTATTTACTTATCATAATTACCCCATGGGCTGGAGCAATAGCACAGTGGGTAAGGTGTTTGCCTTGCATGTGGCCAGCCTGGTCAGCCCAGGTTGGATTCCTCCCCACCCTCAGAGAGCCTGGCAAGCTGCCGAGAGTACTTGCCCGCATGGCAAAGTCTGGCAAGCTAGTTATGATGTATTCCATATGCCAAGCACAGTAACAAGTCTCACATTGTTACTGGGCCCACTTGAGCAAATCGCTGAACAATGGGAGGACAGTACAATTACCCCATGTTTTATAAAAAATATTTTATATGCATATATAAATCAGGAAGGACAAAAATGATTGTCTGTACTTTCAATGCACGTATGCTGGCATCAGATGCATCCATCCGATGGTACAAGCAAGAAATTTCAATACGGCATCATTGATCTGACAGAGAAGAGAAGGAATCAATCACATCATGCTGTTTTCGACACAGGAGAAGAACTTTTCCTCAGAACATGCGACAAAAGAGGATTCGTTGGTGTCGGTATCCTTGTCAAAACGAACTTGGCCAAAAGCATCGATTCAAAACAACCCGAATTGAATG
The DNA here is from genome assembly GCF_029834395.1 of Sorex fumeus. Classification (NCBI taxonomy): domain Eukaryota; kingdom Metazoa; phylum Chordata; class Mammalia; order Eulipotyphla; family Soricidae; genus Sorex; species Sorex fumeus. The sequence goes on from NW_026606065.1 coordinate 58,421,653, forward strand.
ATTACACTTGAATAGATGTTGCTCACTGCTGGAACTCTTTCTGTCTTCGTTGTCTATGCACCAACATCCAATTATTCTGAAGTAGAAATTGAGAAGTTCTACATGGAACTGGAGAATTTCTATAAAGAAGATCACACCTTCTACAAGAACATTGTTGGTGATTTTAATGCCAAGATAGGACATAGGAGATCAGCCGAAAAACTCTACATCGGGATCCGTGGCCTAGAATGAAACAAACAGGGTGAGAGACTGTCTGAGTTTTTCATGTTGACCAAGACCATTCATGGTAACTCACAATTCCAGAAGACCTAATCTAAACGTTGGACTTAGGAGTCTCCTGGTGGATGGTCAATTTCATTCTGGAACCATCCACCGGGAGCAACAAAATTGACCACATCATATTCAATCAATGGTTTTGCCTGACCAATGTCTCTGTTGTCCCAAAATTACAAACAGGATTTGACCATCATCTCCTTTGTGCAAAATTCTACTTCACAGAGTGAGGAGAAAGGACTGCAAAGTTTAAGAAGAGAACTCCCATAACGACCACCAACTGGGAGCTCTTTGACACTATTGTGGCAACATGGGAAGATGCCATCGTTGACAACATTGACGAGGAATATTATCGACTGGTTCAGCACTTCCATGATTTTGCAAAGAAATCCAAGAGAGAAAAAAAAAAAAGAAATCCAAGAGAGAAATAGCCAAAAAAAGATGCCTCTATCGAAGATCAAGAATCAAGGATGCTGTCTCATTATCGAAGGCATCGAAAATTAGATGGGCTGTTAGATGGGCTGGCCACCTAATGAGATTTGGAGATGACCGCTGGACTAGAGCCATTACCGACTGGATTCCACTGGTTGTCAAAAGATTGTGTGGCCACCCACCTACGTGATGGTCAGACTTCTTCGTCAAGACCCTGAATGATCAGTTTGAGGCTCCTCGTGTTCCTAGAATGAACGAGCAGACGCCATAGGGCTACAGTAGCATGTTGACAGGGACGAATGGAGACGTTACTGGTGCCCACTCAAGCAAATCGATGAGTAATGGGATGTCAAGTGATCAAGTGATGTTACGATTTGAATTACGCCTTTTATTCTATATATGTCATATTCAGATAAAGTAGTTTTTATCATATTCAGTTAAATATGCTGAATATCATAGCATATATGCTGAAAGTCATAACATTATCAGAGATAAACAAAGTGAAATAAAATGTCAAAGGAAAGAGTCTTCAATTGGTCAAGTAACAAAATTTTTAAGACACTTGTTATACAACTGAGAGAGTCAAAGCAAAATCAGAATATTAGTAATTTTTATAATTTGTTATTCAGTATTTCCTTGGAGACCTATATAAGAGTGAAATAAACACTAAAAAATAATTGAAAAAAATATTGCTAAAACTTCTAACAAATATTGAAGCTATTAGGAAAATAGAGGAAATGGATTTGCTCAATGCTGGGTTGCATCAAAACTACTATTTGTAAAAAGTACAAAATCTGTGAAGTGCACTAAAGTGAAGCACAATAAAATAATTGAAAATTCAATATTGAACATTTATCTCATTCATTTATTTCTCGGATTCCCTGTATCATTGAGATTATTCATAAATCAGTTTGTTTTATATTTTGGGGAGGGCCACATTGGTCAGTGCTTAGGACTTAGTTTTTGTGCTCAAAGGTCACTCTTGGTGGTACTCAGGAACCATATGTCTCACTGAGAATAAACCCCAGTCAGGTCTGCAGAATGCAAGTCAAAGAACTACTTACTCTAAAATCTCTCTGGATCTGAATAAATTTGGTTTGAATAGTACATATATACATGTACTACATATATATATATATATATATATACACGCACATACATACACATATATACACATACATATATATGAAGGCTGGAGCAAAATCACAACAGGTAGGGTGTTTGCCTTGCATGTGGCTGACCTGGGTTCAATTCCTCCATTCCTCTCAAGAGCCCAGCAAGCTACTGAGAGTATCCCGCCTGCACGGCAGAGACTGGCAAGCTACTGTGGTTTATTCAATATGCTAAAAACAGTAACAAGAAGTCTCACAATGGAGATGTTACTGGTGCCTGCTCGAGCAAATAGATGAACAATGGGGAGACAGTGCTACAGTGCTACATATATATGTATTATATATATATACACACACATTCTATATATGTACACACACATCTATATATATATGCACACACATATACAATCTTAGGGATTTCATAAAATATCTCCATGTAATTACAACAAAATTTGTAGGAAAATTTACATTACAACACACATGCATACAATAAACATGGAAGTTAGCTAAATGAGGGAAACTATAAAACCCTTGCAATAGTACTCAGATCCAGGTTTTAGATAATATGAGAGTGCCATTGATCTCAGAAAATATCCAATAGTATTTGCCAATTCCTGGAGAAGACATCAGAACCTTGATGGAGGAGTGAAAATGCCATGCTACATTTGTTTCATTCTATGCTTATATCATATTCCAGAAGTTTATTATAATACCACCTGTTAGTTTTATCTGGCAAGAGCCTATTTCCATGGGTTCTTATTACTTTTTTTAGACTTTTATCAGCAGTTTAATAAAACATTTGTTGTTTTTTAATCCATATTTTAATTTACTTGGTCAATTACCCCTCCTTCATAATCAGTCAGGGTTATTGTGACTTCAAGAACATTTAACAGGGAAAAAAAGGCAAAAACAGGGAAGAACTATAAATATATAAATATTTAATTTTTATTATGTTTTCTTAATTTGAAAGCTAAAGATAATAAAGATTTCTACCTCATTGCAATCAATTCTGTCCAGCTAGGCCCAATACTGAGTTCAATGAGAAATTTTCCATTTAATTTGCTTTTAAAAACTCGCTGTGATTATTCATATTTATTTCTCCAATGCTTTAGGTGTGACGGTGCTTGAAGGCCCTATTTATGCTGTGGGAGGCCATGATGGCTGGAGCTATTTGAATACAGTGGAGAGGTGGGACCCGCAGAGTCAGCAGTGGACATTTGTGGCCAGCATGTCTATTGCTCGGAGCACAGTTGGTGTTGCAGCATTGAACGGCAAGTAAGTAGATGTATCTCTTTATTCTGAAAATGTAAATGACTGGGGCTGGAGCAATAGTACAGTGGGTAGGGTGTTTGCCTTGCACGCAGCCGACCTGAGTTCAATTCCCAGCATCCCATATGGTTCCCCGAGCACAGTCAGGGATGATTCCTGAGTGCAAAGTGCATCACTGGATGTGAGCCAAAAAAGAGAAAAAAATAATAAGTAAATGACTGAATGTTCTTTATATAACCTTTTAGAAGCTGCTTTGATTGATTTTTTATAATATTTTGTGTTACTGTTTTTAAAAATTGGGTTTTGTGACTGAAGTGACAATACCGTGTTAAGTGATCCATATTCAATCCCTGGAAACCTACATAGTCTCAAAAGTACCCTCTGGAATGATCCCTGAGCCCCAACCTAGGGGGACAACTGACAATTTAGCACTTCTGAATATTGCCCAATACTTTCCAAAATGTATGATTCTAATTTATTTTCAAATAATATTCTAATTTAATTTTAATGTAAATTTTATTCTAATGTAAATTTAGTTTTGATATATCCTCCGGAAGTATGATTTAATGACACAATTTTAAAAATTGTGTCATTTTAAGTTCTGAGTCTACCTGCATTTCATTTTTATGTTTCCAACATGAAATCATGAGGAGTGACCTTTCATTTCAAGCCAAAGCAAAAAATTGTTTTAATATCCCCTTCAACCAGCTCTCTTTTTTTACTCCATAATAAATGTGACTTTCCATTCTTATTTCATTTTCATATCTGATTAATATGTCATATTAACCTGACTGTTGTTTCCTTTAATATTATTTTGAATATTTTGTCCATTTAGGAACAATAAAAGACATCGATCTTAAGTTACTGATGATACCATTTATTGTGAAACAGGCATATAAATAATTTATACATGGCTTCAAATTAGTGACTATGCACAAATACCTTCAAGGGTAAAATTTTTAATTTCATGAAGCACATTAGTAGGTCTTTCAATAAAATATGCTAAGTGATGGGTAAGTAATCTTATGTCAGGTGGGCAGCTTCTGGCATACTTGATTAATAGGTACAATTTAACATTCTTCTGTAGTGATTCGACATATAAGCACCCAAAAATAATATCCACATTAATAGTTTCCTTTGATTCTTCTTTATTCTCTGCCTTAGCTTAAGGTTATTTCAAACTTTATTTTATTGCTAGACTATCTTTTTCTTTTTAATTCTTAAATTTCCCTAGTTAGCTCAAAGATCAAATACTCATATTGCCTGAACACTTCTTGAATTTTAATAAATGTCTGCTGTGTTAGCCCTAGATAATCTGCAGAACTTAAAACACAATCATTTTATTTTATGATTCTCCATGGACAAAAATGATTGACTTATTTAAAAGCTTACAGTAATAACCATGTCCAGGCAATGTCAATGTCTGTGCAGCCAGAATTTTACACTGTAAGGTATCATGAGAGTAGATAGTATAGCTGCTATTCTCTCCATACCTCTCACTTACCTAGTGTGCACAGCATCTGAATCCACAGATTAGGCGGACTGAAATTTACCTTCTAGAAGACATAATTTCCCCAAACCAAGCAATTATCATAACGAGCGGGAACAATTTACATCGAGTCAATGATTGTCAAATGTGAATGAAAAGAGGAAAACTTTAGTTTTCTAAACATGATGAGAAGGAGTAACTATATCTTTCATCATGATTAAAAAGATTAAAGATTAAACAGAAAAGCAGGTCCCTGGCCACGTTGCAACTTGACTACAAGTTATAAAGGGACGGAGCTATGGTTGCATTTAGATTTCATAAAGATCGCTCTGACAAAAGAATAAAATTATATAATAAACCTATGAAACTGCTAAAGTGCCAGCACAAGAGTAAATTAGCTATTTTCCACTGGTCCGAAGAGAAGTCTTGATAAATCACACCTCAGAATTAGAATGTATAACAATGGCAGACATTCACTTTAGTTCCCTACTCAATCATAACCATTGACTGACTCACCAATCTGGAATAGAATGGTTTTATGATTTAAGGCTCTTCTTTTCCTCCAGTCTTTTACTACCTGCCTTATATACCCTCCAGGTCAGTAATATTAAACTGCTCAGTGTCCCTTTCTTTCCTTGATAATTCAGATCCTTATGGCTATTCTTATGGTAATCCCACCAACTGAGATATTCTCTTTTAATAATTGGTATCGTGTGTTGTTTTGGGGCCATCCCCAGCAGCGTTTAGGGTCTACTACTGGCTCTGTACTTGGAATCAGTCCTGATGGACTAGGAGGACAATGTCGAACGCTGGGGATCGAAGTGTTTAAGGCAAATACCCTACCCACTGTACCATCACTCTAGCCTCTGTTTTTTTGTCCTTTAAAAACATGTAAATATTTCGTATTCACTGTGAATATAGATTTTGTTCATATTTTCTCTGACCTTTGGATACAATTTCAAATTCTCAATAGGGGTGACCTAATTTAACTCCAGTTCTACATGTGCATTAACTTCGCTGCAGCACAATAAGTACCCAAAGGGTTCAGTTGATTAAACTTAATAGTAATTTCAAAAATTTCAAAATGCATTAATATTGAATTTCATTAATATAAAAACTAAATTAGACCATTTATAATAGTTTCAATCATATAAAATATTTTTACCATTTTCAAAAATCCATCTTTATCCATTTAAAACTAATCCTTTAAATTTTATGTTCTCAGAGTGTTTGATTATTAACTCCTTCTCTGAAAGTGAAAGTGTTGGCACAGAGAGTAAGACATTTGTATTGCTTGCGGTTGACCTCAATTTGAACGCTGTCACCATATATGAGTCCCCCAAGAAACATCAGGAGTGATCCCTGAGCACAAATCCAGGAAAAAGCCTTGAGTATGGTCAAAACTGGCCCATAGAGGGGTCGGAGCAATAGCACAGCTGGTAGGGCATTTGCCTTGCCTGTGGCCAACCCAGGTTTGGTTCCGAGCATCCCATATAGTCAACTGAGCACCAGTAGGGGTAATTCCTGAGTGCAGAGACAGGAGTAACCCCTGTGCATCGCCAGGTGACCCCAAAAGCAAAAAATAAATTAATTAATTTAAAATAAATAAATAAAACTACTCAAAAAAAAGAGTGACCCATAGAATAATAATAACAATAAAAGTAATAACTTTCTCTCTAATTTGTCAAAATCATGCTTCAGCAAAACTCGATCAGATACTGTTTCGTTTTTTTTTGAGATTTCCTATATTGAATTTTTTGAGATCAGACGAGAGCGATAGCACAGCGATAGCACAGCGGGTAGGGCGTTCGCCTTACAAGCGGCCAACATGGCCGACCCGAGTTTGATTCCTCCGCCCCTCTCGGAGAGCCCGGCAAGCTACCGAGAGTATTCGATATGCCAGACACAGTAACAACAAAGTCTCCAATGGAGACGTTACTGGGCCCGCTCGAGCAAAATCGACGAATTTTTTGAGAGTTTAAAATCAAAACTTTATTAATTTCTAAAAAAATTGCAAACATATGTTGCTTTGGTGATATGTAAGAGATGAGTTAAATCAACCCTCTTACAATTTACATTTTATTAAAGAGAGTGAAAAACAACACAGAATAAAAAAGCAAACTATAGGTGCAGTTTGAGTTAAAGTATGCAGTTTGAGTTTGGTGAAGAGTATGAGATAGCAAGAAACATGGAAGGATTATTACTGAAGTGACCCATTCTGTCATTTGGACACATGGTTAATGGGCCAGAATTTAAGTGCATATTTAAGATTATGAGATTTCTTTAAGAAGTATTGTCATATTTCATGAGTTACATCAAATAGGCTACACAGGCTTTCACCTCACTTAACAGCTAAGCTTTGCTGAGGTAGAAATTTTCCTCTTATCTCTCTTGGTTCTTCGCTAACATAATACTTAAGCTGACACAAGACATTAACTAGAGTAAAGAAAAACACATTTAAATTTACATAAAGAGACTTCATAGATAGGCAACCTGCAAACAGCCAGAGGAGTTTTTATATACAGGTCCCACAACTTGGCTGTAAGGAAAGATGAAATTATCTAATTTTCTATATGGACCTGGAGAGTATCCTACTGAGTCAAATTAGTCAAAGAGAGGGCAGACAGGATGATCTCAGATGTAGGTTATAAAGAAATATAGGAGAGAAAAAAAAGCCAAAAGCTACCGGCAACTGAGAGTTTGAGAACCAGATTTCAGTAAGAAGCTTGCCATGGGTTGATAATAGGGGTTGGGAGGTAAGACAGGGAGGAGGACACCATAACAATCAGTATTTCTGTTCATTCTGGAGGACGAAGTAAAGTGCTATGTATAAAACTCTATTAGAAACATTACTGTAACACATAATGTCTAAAAACTTTAAAAACAACAAAATAGCAGTCAGTGTGAGAGAAACTGAAGACACTGGTGTAAGGAAGTGCACACTGGTGAAGGGACTATGGTGTTGGAACACCGTATGCCAGAAACTCAATCTGAAGTAACTTAGTAAATTATGGTGCTTCGATAGAAGAAAAAAAAAATGAAAGAAAAAAAAAAGGAAACAAAACAAAAGTCTTTAACTACCAAAGACAAAAGAATTTTGACGAGAGTACTAATTAGTAAAGAACTAAGCAGAGATATTTCTGTTTAGTTTTCCTGGATGGCCATATTACTTGGGGGAAACCGTAACTCTGAGAAACTGTAATGTAAGCCTAGGACACCAAAACTTAGACCTGGCTTCTTATTGAGCCTGTCATGGCGCTGCCTTAGCCTCTTTGAGGCCAGCAAAGAGAGGTGTATGTGTAGGTGAGTTGTGTAATTTCAGAAAATAAACAAGTTAGCTGGAGTGGACTCACGAAGGAGGGAACAGGGTCACCAGGCTGGTTGGTGATCAGTTGTTGTTTATTCATTCTCCACGCAGGACTGTTCCAGTCTCACTAAGTTCCCATTACAGTCTCACTCTGCCCCTCATTCCTGTCTCCTCTTCCCATGCTAGTCTTTCCATACTCCTTTTTGCAGCCTACATGCTTAGCCCATCCTGTAAGCATTCTTGGTAGCAACTATACCCAGATGAGGTAGCACAATCAACATATGAAAGCCCTTCCTTCCCAAGGAAGCTCTTCTAAGATAAGACAAAGACCTCCTAGGGCTAGATCTGCTCAAGGCAGAATACCACCTAGGGGTGTGTTTCTCCTTCACTTAGTCTGACAACCATCTTAGATTTACTTACATAATCTTTCTTATCTATTTTTATGGACATAGAGATACATTAAATTTATAGAGAGACTTCCCAAAGGCCAACAAAGGGGTGGGGGGAAGTGTCCAGCCACAGCAATGTACAAATATATATATATATATATATATATATATATATATATGTGTCTGTGTTTGTATGTGTGTGTGTGTGTATATATATATATATATATATATATATATATATATATATATATATGTGCTAGCCTTGGATATATATATCCAAGGCTAGCACAGCGGGTAGGGCATTTGCCTTGCACATTGCCCACCCAGGTTCAATTCCTGTGCCCCTCACGGAGAGCCCAGCAAGCTGATAGCTGGGTTTTAGCAATATAATAGTTCATCTTCAATTGCCACCAGCAATTTCAACTTTTCTCCATCAGTGTTTTGATAATCAGCACCACTCTAGCCCCTGTCAACTTGACAAGAACGTTACAAAGTTGGTGGTTGCAGTTTAGATCTCGTGTTTTTTTAGGTTTTTATTTTTTTTGTATTAAGACTATACCACTCACCCATATCGTTGATATAATCAAAGTTCTTATCCCTGTTCACCCATTACTTGCCATTCTCTTCTTCCCCTTTTATTTCTTTCCTACTCTGTCCTATTCTTCTCTAAATACTGGGGTCAAGAGTGATATAGGTATCCCCCTTTTAATACATTTACTCATTCATTATTCTATAAACCACATGAAATGTTTACCTTTAATTTTAAACTGAACACTCAAACACTCAAATGAGAAAATGCATTTTTCACGATTTGAACTTAGCCTTGTGAAAATATATTGACTAATAAGATGAAAAAAAGTAAGCTATACAACTGAAAATATTACGCTATAAATGACTTTGGGTCTTCATTTTGCTGACTGAACAGTGGTGAAAGCCGATTCTCCACCATGGAACATAACAAGAGGCTCGACTGACAATTCTCCAGGGTGTTTGGTATAACTGCACATTCCCAAACAAGAGGAAGTAGAAACTTTTTTTTAGCAACACTCTATTTTTACATTTATTATTTATTTATTTTGGGGGTGCATAACAAGTCAGTGCTCAGGACCTACTCCTGCTTCTACCCTCAGAGACCATTCCTCATGGAACTTAGGGGAAAAATATATGGTGTTAGGGATCAAACGCAGATTAGCTGCAATAAGGCAAGCATCCTGCCTGCTGTACTAATGTTCCAACCTTTCAAATTTGTTTTGAAATCAGACAACTTTGGTAGGTAGAAATAGTGCCATCAATTAGCACACAGAGTATTCATCTTTCATTAAAATAATGATTTTTTAAAATCTCCTTGTAAATGTAATGGATGGGTGTTTGATGAAAGCCAGTTTAGAGAATTAGCAAATTTTAAATTTGCAGGTCCTCAAATGTGAGAAAAACTCACTCAGTGCAATATTTACCTAAGTTTCTTTATCACTTTCTTGAAGTTTAAAGGCATAAACAAAATAAAAATGAATATGAAGATACCTAATATGCTGAATAGCAAAATCACGTCTGATGTTTGAGTCTGTGTCTTCTCTCAACATCTGTTATCCTGTACAAGATAATTTATTGGCATGCAAGGTCAGGAAATTTTCAGATTATTTATCGTTCTTCACTATAAACTTCTAAAGTATTACTGGATTATGCTTTACTGAGGATATAGTAAGTATGAGATGTGTCTAGTTCTCAATGTCTGAACAACAGCTTTCAAACATACCTGAACCTACATCCTAACTAATGCATAATTTGTGTCTTTCAACTACTATTTCTTATATACTAGAATATAATATCCATGGAACATATGTAAATGAACTCTAGTAGCTTTTTTATAAAAAATTAACTGGAAGTAATCTGTTGGTGGCACAAGCCTTTTGAAAAGTAATAGAAAAGGGAATTTTTGTCATTCCCAGAAAATTGTTAAGTTGCTTTGTTTTCTTTAATTTTTATTAGTGAAACACCATGAGACACAGCTGCCTTAAGTTGCTTAAGGTAGAGATTTTTTTGCTCTCTCTGGTTTTGATATGCAAGAAGATATAGACAATGTGAATTTGGAGATTCTTAACAATGTTATTTTTCTGTCTATTTTATAGTCTCAGTATGAAATACCAACTGCAGAGTGTGACATATAACCCATGCCCTTCAATCTCTATCTACTATTTTTCATCTTAACAGTTTTATCTCTCCTTTCCTTCCCTTCACACCACCTTTCTCATCAATATGACATACCTGCCACTCTTTATTTATCACCTGCTCTGACCTTCAGTGGCCCTTGTCTTTATACATAATGCTGCCCCTTCATGGAACACTTCTTTGTGTTTCTTCATCCTACAAATTTCTACTCATCTTCCAAGTCTAAGTGAAATGTCACATTTTCTTTCATGCTGTGTAACTGTCAGCTGTCACTTTCTATATTGCCAATATATGCACTTCCACCACGAAACTTGGGCTCTTCGTAATTCTCAGGTATAATGTGTCATTGAAGTAAAACAAATCAAGCAAAGGGCCTAAATTAGGTTGCAGGGATAGTTAGAAAACAACTTAGAGAGCTCTCCACAAAATTTTACCGTCACTAGTAGAATTTATCTAGTTTCTTAGAGTACTCCTCACCCTCCCTCCCTCCCTCCCTCCCTCCCTTCCTTCCCTCCTTCCTTTTTTCTTCTATCTTCTTTATATAGGGAACAGAACCAGCTTTGTTCAGGGGTTCTAAACTTCTGACTCAAGGCTTACTTCTGGTGGGCTCAGGGACCATAAGGGTTACCAGAGATAAAATTCAGGCCATCTTCATGTTAGGCTATCATCTTATATATACACTGTATTATCTCTCTGGCCAAAATAATGTCCGACAAAATAATGTCTTTTCTATTCTTTAGTTATTTTTATAATTTTGAATAAAATTATAGAAAAATATATCATTTTTATATTTTTCTTAGTCACTAAGAAACATTAAACTGATAAGAACAGATACTACACTTGATCTTAGCCAAAAGGCCGAGGGCTGGAGCGATAGCACAGCGGGTAGGGCGTTCGCCTTACAAGCGGCCAACATGGCCGACCCGAGTTCGATTCTTCCGCCCCTCTCGGAGAGCCCGGCAAGCTACCGAGAGTATTCGATATGCCAAACACAGTAACAACAAAGTCTCCAATGGAGACGTTACTGGGCCCACTTGAGCAAATCGACGATCAACGGGAGGGCCTTTACCTTTACCTTTACCTTACTAAGAAACATTTGTTTGATGGGGCTGGAGTGATAATACAGCGGGGAGGGCATTTGTCTTGCACAGGGCTGAGCTGGGTTTGATTCCCAGCATCCCATATGGTACCCTGAGCACTGCCTGAGTGTAAAGCTAATAGTAACCCCTGTTCATCGCCAGTTGTGACCCAAAAAGCCAAAAATAAAAAGAAAATGTTTGATTGGAAGTTTAATTATAATAATATTGATTAATGAAATATATCAAGTACATAGAAAATATTTTCAAGAATTAAAATTTTCCATGAGTTGTAACCATGGATACATTAAATAGTCCATAACCTTTCTTTATGAAAAATAGTTTTCTTATTTGTTTTAAAATAATTTTTGTAAGGAATAATTATTTGTATTTAATTTTTTCCTAACTAATTTTGTGCTGTCCATTTACTTGGAAAGCCATGCCTATAGAACATTACAAGAGAGTTAAACAAATGAGTGGTATAATACTCATCTGTAAAATTCCATTTATTTAAACATCCAGTTGTAGGTTTGACATGTTGGTAATTCAAATGGGGAGAATAAAATTTTCTCTGATTATCATAATTATTAAGAAAATATTAGAGAAATATATATCCTATTTATCCTTTAGATTACTATTATTTAATACTAGTTAAACTAAATTATTAATATAGTTCAATTGTTTAAACAATAGATGTTCAAAAGTATCAAAGTTTTTTAAATGATAAAGGTTAGAAAATTATAGTTCTATTTAGTATATTACAATTTGATTGTTGGGAATTTCTGGCATGAGTGAACATTTTTAGAGTAATTTCAGTATAAATTTTCTTGTGCAATATGAAAGCTTGCCAAGTTTGCCTGTTAGTTTATACTAATACTGTCATAAAAGCTTATTTTAAAGAAATTGTACATTGGAGATGAAAACCAGTGAAATTTGTGTTTTCAAAGGATGTCCCCTACATTTTGCCATAATGACTGTTACAATAAATTATACATTTTCAATCGTGTTTTTAGGTTATATTCAGTCGGAGGTCGTGATGGCAGTTCCTGTCTGAGTTCAATGGAATATTATGATCCTCACACAAATAAGTGGAGCATGTGTGCCCCCATGTGTAAGAGAAGAGGAGGCGTTGGAGTGGCCACATGTGATGGTTTTCTTTATGCAGTGGGTGGTCATGATGCTCCTGCTTCAAATCACTGTTCAAGGCTTCTGGATTATGTAGAAAGGTAAGACCCCAGTTAAAGAGTTATATGTAAAATATATTGCTAATTTCACTGAGGAAATTCAGCGCCTTGTGCTAATTTCTCAATTCCTCTCTCTTCCTGTCTCACACGCACAGATTCATTCTTTAAAATTTTCCCTTCCTCTATCCTTTTCTCTTCTGTCCTTCCTTCTTTTCCTTCTTTCTCCATATGTAAAGTCACTGAAGTTTTTATAGTATAATTAATAGTTTTGGGTCACACCCAGAGATACTCAGGGGTTACTCCTGGGTCTGTACTCAGGGATGACTCCTGGTGGTGCTGGTGGTTGGGGGGTGGGCATATGGGCATATGGGATGCCGGGGATTGAACCCGGATTGGACTCCTGCAAGACAAACACCATCCCCGCTATACTATCACTCCAGCCCCGTGGGATTGCTCCTTTTAAGGAGAAAGGGGTGGGCTCACTTAAAGACCTTTCCGCCCAACTGTTTAAAGGACCAGGGGTTTGCTCAAGCTATTGCTGGGGACCATCACGGACGTTGGGATGCAAAGGTGGGATGCAGTGTGCATGGGAGCCACATGGGCATCTTAGGCCCATCTCTACTGGGGTGGGGAGACCAGGAGGGGGGACTCAGGGCCAAAGACATTCCCGTAAGCCGCATTCCTGGCCAGCCTGGGGCTTGAGTCACCCATGAGTTTGACGAGAGGAGTGGTCGGTGATTCCAGCCCCAAGCGCATTGCCCAGGGGACTCCCGCCCCCCACCTCAGGGTAGCAGCTCTGGGGTTGGACACTCCCCCCAGCCGCGCCACACACCCTTGTACCCACGGCCCAGCCCACCTGCCAGGCACGAAGTGAGTACAATTAGACCCCAGAGCCATCCACCGAGATAGTGTAGCGGGCAGGGCCTTTGCCTTGCGTGTGATGGACCCAGGTTTGATTTCTCCATCTCTCTCTGAGAGCCGGGCAAGCTAATAAGAGTATCCCATCCACTAGACAGAGCCTGGTAAGCTCTCCATGGACTATTCAATATGCCAAAAACAGTAACAAGTCTCACAGTGGAGAGTTACAGGTGCCTGCTGGAGCAAATCGATGAACAACGGGAGGACAGTGACAGACAATTAATATTTAAACTCCTTCTTAATATATTTCAAAGGATCAGATAAATACTGCTTTAAGTAACTTATCAAATACATAGTTGTTTTATTCTGTAACACATGCTTTATTTGTTCTTTGCATTGTGTTTGTTCTAACTCCCTTCAAACTCTTGTTTGTTTTTATTTGGGGGCCATACCTGGCAGTTTTCAGGGTTTACTCTTGGCTCTGTGCTCAGGGTTTACTCTTGGAATGGCTTTGGGGACCATATGGGGTCCCAAGGATCAGAGGTTGGCTGTGTGCAAGGCAAAGACACTGCCCATTGTACTATCATTCCGCCCCATCTCCTTCAATCATCTAACAAGATATTAAGAGTTTTCATGCCATACTCTTGATAATAAAATTAAAAGTATTATCTTATTTTTGATAGGTATTGTATATAATTCTTGTTGAATGGGGAAGATTCAGGTCCTTTAGAACTGTTATCAAAAATGGCAAGTATGTAGAGACTGAAGTTGAAAACTGTCTTGACTTGTACAAACAACCTACAAACTCCTGGGCACGATGGTTGCTGATTTCTCTTCAATAACTGTGACTCACTTGGGATTTAAATATTGTGTGCAGAAAAAATGATAAAAGCAATCAAATTTATAATGATAATCTCTATTGCATATAAATATCAACTGCTCCAAGAGGGAGTGATAATAGGGACTGTTGAGGTCTATTGTTTTAACTTCTGGGATATGATATGTAACTATAATGCAGTGAATAACTTTATAACCCTCGGCGATTTAATACCTCACTGATTTTGTATTTTTCATAATACATGTTCACGTTAACTCCACTGTTAATTTGTGTTCCCAAAGAGAAAAACTAGACTTTAACATTGTTGGCTTATTCTTATATATTCCACCTGTAAGTGATACAATTACCTTTTATAATATTTTGTTGAAAAACTGATCACAAGTCTAAAGGAATTTAATTAGGGTGGCAGAACAGTGGTGTGATTTGCACCTGGGAGAATGAGATGTTTGACATCTCACACTTACGATCACAACTTTCTTCCTAATGTTAAAAACTTCATCTTTTCTATTAAATCTTTGAATTGGTAGTGGGAGAAAGCTCTTGTTTCTCACTCTTATGATATATTTTTCCTTAGGATTTATGAAGCTTTTTTTTTGAGAACATCACCTTTGATTAAACAATAGATTCTTTAGCATACAGATTATTTTCAAAATCTAGCTCCTTTTTATATTTACTATAGAAATGCTTACATTATTTTTCCTATGAAAAGAAAAAAACATATGCTATGTTTACCTCTGAACTCTTTTTACCCCTTTCTTCTTTTTTTTTTTTTTTTTTTGGATGGGGTGGGATATTTGGAAGCTCTTGGAACTTACTTAGCCTCTGATCTCAGGGCTCACTCCTGGCAGAACTTGAAGGAACATATGGAATGTTGGAGCTCACACAGGTCAGCCATATGCAAGCAAGTGACCTTCCTTCTGTACTATCTCTCCAGCCCCTAAATAATTTAATATTTGCCTATCCGGTAAAATAAGGAACTATAGATATTTTAAGTGAGAACAGCAGACAGAATTCAAATATATGAATATATACATTTATATATACAAACATTCAATGCTTTATATTTAAAAATGCTGTGAATTGTAGTGTATTCATATTTTTCTGTTCAAAAGTCTTGAAGAAAATGAATATGCTGATGGTCATAATATTTTATGTAAATTATTCTAATAAAATACTATTTTATATACATTGCTTATTCTAACTTTTCTATGTAATTTATGAAGTCTTTTGTGCATAGAAGTATAAATAAGTCAGTTTCAGAATACATTTATGATGCAAAATTAGATTAAAATATGCATAGGTATTTTATGTTGTAGGTGTGCAATTGGTATGAGTAGTGTAAGCAATGCAGAGACACACAGAATCAAAGCATTATTACTCCTATCTAAGTTTATCCTACTAAATAGGATTCTGTTTTTGCATTTAGTATAATATATTTTCTGTAATGGTAGGTTCACATATAAATCATCAATGCATCAAAATAGATTACAACTCTATAGAATTGCTTTGCATATGAAATGGGAAGAATACAATTTCAGTATATAATCATAGCAAACTTCTTTTGAAATAAATCAAAAAAGTATCAATGTTGTATTTTAAGGATAAATAGTAGAACACATTTTACTAAATGACAATGATTTTTTAAAGCAAATATATATCATGGTGGTATTGATGCACAGTTAGGTGATGCAGAGCAAACATTTTTAAGAGTCGGGCTATCTTATACACAAAGGACAAAGATATCTTATAATTTCAGAGTAGATGAAAATATAAAACGAACTTCAGGAGAAAAGAAAGTACATAAAGGTTTGTGAAGAAGTGAAAATTTATTTTGTAGTACAGCTTCACTCTATCAAGGCCATCTTACAAAACTGTTCAAAAACTGTAATAAGTTCTATAGAATTTGTCCCATAGAGAATAATCCACTAGAAAAAAGTGAATTTATTAAAAATATTATTATGCATGTATTTTTATTGTGCAATATACAGTTCAAATATGTTGAAGAAAAGGTGACAGAGATACTTTTAAAAACTGCAAATTTAAGTTCAGAGACTAAATTAGAATACAGGCAGTAAATCTGAAAATATATTCGAAATATATCACTACTTCACTAACTGGTAAACTATCAGATCATATTCTATCAAATCTGAATCATACTAAAGAGACAAGTTTGAAAAGTGGTGTTATATGGACCACCTAAAGATGCATTTTTATTTAGTTTTTATTTGTTTATTTTTTTGCTTTTTCAGTCACACCTGGCGAGGCACATGGGTTATTACTGGCTCTGCACTCAGGAGTTACTCCTGGCAGTGCTCAGGGAATCATATGGGATGCTGGAAATATAACCTGGGTCGGCAGCTTGCAAGGCAAATGTTCTACTGCTGTGCTATTGCTCCAGCACCAAAAGATGTATTTTTAACATTCTTCATTGCTTCTTCAAATACCTTTTTCTTATAGTGCCCAAAGAGATCGATCGGTCCACAATACAGATTTGACTGGAAAGTACAATTGAATATTCCTTCATCTTAACAACTGATATTGAAATAAACAAAATTGTTTTTTACATCAATTTTACTACTAAATTAGGGTGCATGTTCAGCAATAAACAAAATTTGTTTGTCTACACATATACTCATTTCTTGTAAAATTACTGGTAAAAAATATGAACTCAACAGCAATATTTTTTTTAAATAAGTCAGATACTGGAAAACCAGGTTTCAAGTTTTTCATTAGGGTGAAGATACTAAGGCATAACAAAATAGATAGATACATAACTAGCAGGTTAGCTTCCTGGGTGGTAAGTAGATTTATAAATGACTAACAGAAATATGTAAATAGGTTTTCATATTTGTTGGTTATCTGCTTGTATGTCTTTACTTATTTTAATCATCATAGAGAAACAATGATCAACACTGGGTTTAGACATCTAGTAAATAGCCAGAACATTTTCGGTGGGGACAAGAATATTAATGAATTGCATTATATTGGGGGCTGGAGGGGCTGGAGCAATGGTATAGCTGTAGGGCCTGGCCGAGCTGGGTTCGATTCCTCCGCCCCTCTTGGAGAGCCCGGCAAGCTACCCAGAGTATTTCACCCACAGGGCAAAGCCTTGCAAGCTACCCCTGACGCATTCAGTACGCCAAACACAGTAACAAGTCTCACAATGGAGACATACTGGTCCCACTCGAGCAAAATCGATGAACAACGAGAGGACAGTGACAGTGACAGTGGGGGGTGGGGGCTGGACAGGTATTTCATTGGTTAGGGCATTTGCCTTGCAAAACGCCTGAGTCAGTTTCAAACCCCACCATGCCATATGGTACCCGAGTTTGGTACCCTATGGTACTATATCCAGGAATGATACCTAAGAGCAGAAGCAGGAGTAAACCCTGACCAACACCGACTATGGCCTAAAAACAAACAAACAGACAAAAATATTATTATATTATCTTACCAAACACTGTTGTTTGCTGAGTTTCACAAATTTTGATATAACTGCTATAAATATAGAACTTTATTTTAAGATCACAAACTCTGCTTCAATTGTATTAAGAAGTGCCATCTAAAATAATTGTATATTTCTTTCAAGACACGGCAATGAATTTTTCATCTTTACCTATTAGTTATTTGCTAATTTTTTAAAATTAAAATTTCCTGCTGTATAAATAAATAAGTATTATAAACATTAGTATATGGGGTAACTATGATTTTTGGATACTTTCATTTTTTTATTTCATTGCAATTTTTTCTTTTCTTTTTGACACGATCCCTAAGCAATGTCATCTAAAGCAGTAAAGAGAAATAATATAACAGTGACTAATTTTACCTAAGTTATGGAAGCTTATCTTAGGCTTTAAAATGTATACGACTATAATAAGCAATGTTTTAATATTTAGAACATATTAAAATAGTACTTTTTTGAACTACTTATAAATCAAAAGTCAGATAATTTTTTCCCTTAGTACTTTTTTCCTTAAAATCTTATTGTTGGAATTAGCTGATTGTGCATCAAGAGTTAGTGTTACTGTTATTGTTGTTCTATTATTCTACATATATAGTGCACAAACATTTTTAAAAATAAATCATGGGCAAAATTTGTGTGTACATATATACACAGCTAGAGATTCTCTGCCTCAGAGGTAGGAGTTCTGCTCTATCACTAGATGAAATAATTATTAACTAACATCACAGCTATTTACATGTGCCATTATATGTTTGTTTCAATGACCTTTGAGGAAAATATCAATCTCTGAAATGGTCAGTAGTGGACCAGTAGTGACAGAATAATCGGCTGTCCTTGGATGTCTGCCAACAATACTGTCATCACGGTAATGTATTGACATTATTAGAAAGAAGAGCAATTCTCTAGAAAGGCATATGCCCATGAATAGATGAAAGATAAAGTGTCCATGTGTATGGGAGCACATTTGCTCTAGCTTTAGATTACAAAAATGATATCTATTTATCAGAGTTTATTTAAAATACATAAATTGGGCATACAATAATAACAATGTTTGTTATATTAGTAGATAGATTGATCACTCATTTTGAATTATTAGAATTACATTTATTTTAGAAGAGATAATTAGCATTGATATTTCCTGGGCTATATTCACATTCTGTTAGTTCTCAGAAATTTAAATATTTTTTAGAGCTGCCTGAGAAGACTAAATCTGAGAAGAGTCAAAGAGCTGCTTATCTTTTCTTCTTCCTTCAGCCGAACGGTCATTCTCCTATTTGAACCCCAAATAGTAATGTAATAAGACCTGAATCAAAATAGATATTTTACATCCTCCTTCGGATAAAAGCTAAAAAACAAATTACCTTTAAGAACAATTTTTCCCCCAGTGCAAAAAATTATAAGATTTTATAATTTTAAATTATAATAAATAGAAATGGAAGGTTGGGGAAGGGAGAGTTAGTGGGTACGGTCCCTGGAAAAATGGAGGGCTTTTTAAACACTGGGAGTCAAATTGGGGAACGACTTTGTGACTCTAAGATAATGACTTCAATGTTACTGCACACCATAGCACTTCAATTTAAAATAAATTCAATTTATTTTTTCAAAAATGTTCTTACCTTAAAGATACAAGTACAGGGTGTTGGGAGGATCCTCCGAGGATAAGAGAAGCATGCTGAGAGTAGACTATAGACCAAACATGATTGTCACCCATTGCCTCTTTTGCAAACCACAACACCCAATAAGAGAGAGAGAACAAAAGGGAATGCCCTGCCACAGAGGCGGGGTGGGATGGGGGGCATGGGGGGTGGGAGGGATACTGGGATCTGTAGTGGTGGGAAATGGGCACTGGTGGAGAGATGGGTATTTGATCATTGTATAATTGAAAACCAAGCACAAAAATTTGTAAGTCTACAACTGTACATCATGATGTCTCACTAATAAAAATTTAAAAAGAAAAAAAAAGATACAAGACCGTCCCCATTCATTGCATTTGCAGACTATCTTTAAAAAGCAAGAACATTATTTATGAGTAAATAAAACTCTAAAAAAAATGAAATGAAAGCAAATTTTTTCCTATAAAAATTAAGCAAAGTATATTTAAAGAGATGGCAGCAACCTTGTTACCCCTTATTTCAAACCTAAAGGTCTAAATTAATTGGACTATAAAGGAAAGTATTAAGAAAAATTGAGATGGGTATGGATAGGCAGTGGGAGTGGGGCAGTGGGGTGGGGCACTTTCCCCATTCTACTAAAGTTTAAGTGGCCTCGTAAACTCAAAATCTGTTTGCAACCCTCTAAGAGGACCAGGCAGTTGAATTAAAACAGGAAACATATTCACATAAATTATGAGTGCATGTTGTTTTGTAGAATATATTATGATCAGAGAATAATTTACATGCAAAAGTGAATTTGGAGTTTTGGTGATTTTAGTGAGATCTTTAGAAATCTTAAAGTTTACATTTTCTGAATTTAGAAGTGGTGCTTGAGGTACATGACATGTAAAATCAGGAGAAAATTCACAAAAATATTTAATCATTATATTTGCTACTCAAATTTATGTTCATGAATTGATGGCTAACATTTTATAACCTTTTCTGTGTCATAAAATGAACTTTCTACAAAAGGTTAAATTTTAGCAAACTTTAGGATTTCCCTTCTCCAAAAGTATTTTTGGATTCTATAATTCTTTAATATTGAATACTAATGAATGCCTAAAATGAATTTTAATATTTGCTGTAAAATAAATGAATATTAATGCTATCATTTAATTAATGGGCTATCTGATATTAATTTCTACCTTAATGTGATTTTGTTTTGTGGGGAGCACAAAATTAGGAGACACAATCCTAATCACAGAATGATTATAATAATTATTTTAACTTAAGATATAGATGTTACTAGTCATATATTTATAATATTTTATAAATATTTTCTAATATCTGACATTATTTTGTACTTTTACATAACTATTTCTTCATAAAGTAATTTACTATTGCCTTTTCTATATATTTCTGATTGGAAAAATTATTGCTATTGATTTTATTATATATTTCTAGTAAAAATATGAATATATAGATGATTCTTTCTATGTTGAAAATAAAACACTGATGTGGGCTGGAGCCACAATACAGCTGATCAGATGGAGGGAAGGAAGAGGGAGGGAGGAAGGAAGGAAGGAAGGAAGGAAGGAAGGAAGGAAGGAAGGAAGGAAGGATGGGAGTGAGGGAGGGAGGGAGGAAGGAAAAAGAGAAACTTTTGAAAAAATTGTTCAAAATCATTAGTAAGTGGAATTCAGTCTGCCACGTCCTTTATGATTGAATACAATTTAAAATGTTTAATTCTATTCTATTAAATTAAATTTGATCTTTACTAACCTGTAGACAGTTATACAGTATGATTTGGTTTGAATGTAGATTAAAAAGTTATCTGATAATTTAAATAAAAATATAAGCATTCAAATTATGAGAAATTCTTGACACATTAGATATTAGAACTAATTATACAGCTATGTAACTTTGTCATGCTGCTTATGTGAACATAATTATCTCCAGAGTGGTAAAAGAGCCCCTTTATGTTTACAAATATATATATATTTAAGTTAAAAACCTGTTTTTATTCTTAAATCATAAAAACCACAATGGGGCTAAAAGTAATTCATAAGACTAGTGTTAAAACAAAAGTTGTGAAAAATTTTTATAGATTTTTAGTGAGAGACTAATTTTATTTGGTGACTATCAAATGCTTCCAACAAGCTTTCACTTTTCAGCGAATTCTGGTCACAATATACTGTTGTTTGTCTTACCCAAGGGCTATAAACTTTAATCGAGTTCCTGATTCAAAGTTTATGTTCTCATTATGAAATTCAAGTTGATTTGTAGGAACACAGACAACCTAAATATAAGAAGTTGGGTCTACTTTCATTTTTTTTTATTTTTGTAAAACAACCAGTGGTAAAATAGACTCTTAAGAATTGAAATTGCCAAAATGTCAACTAATAATGACATAGTATGCAATCAAGATAGTTATTAAATGCTCATTATTTATTCCTGTGGAGCTTCTCCTAAGCTAAAACCAAGACTATTTCTTTGGGGGAGTAATGATGTTTTCTATCCCCAAGCTGACAAGTGAATTCATGTAGTTCTCTAATGCAGAAAACTCAATTTAGAGCCATCCAAAGAAATACTACTGTCACTACTACTACTAGTGTGTTTTTTTTAACTTGTGTGATTAATCACAAATAGAGTGAGTAGAGTGTTTGCTCTTTTATTTGGATCAGGTTTGGCTTAATTTTTCTGGTAACCAATAAATTTAAATATTATGATTATACATTTGTTTTCAAGAGCTGGATATTATTTGTTCTAACTCAGAAAAATAGAGTCTTCGAGAGAGAGAGAGAAAGAGAGACAGAAAGAGAGAGAGGGAGAAAGAGAGAGAGGGAGAGAGGGAAAGAGAAGAAAAACACCTGCCATAGAAGCCCTTAGTGGAGGAGGGATGGTGGGAGGGACTCTGAAGACATTGGCGGTGGCCAATGTGGTGGAACATTTTATGACTGAAACCCAATGATGAACAACTTTGTAACTGTGTATCTCATGTTGATTCAGTACAAAATAAATAGTTTAAAGGGTCATTTGCCCTCCCCAGATAATAGGCAGGAGTTAAGATATCAAGAAGAAATAGGTAGTGAGTTGAAATAGGAGAATGCAAAGCAACCAAAAAAGAGAAAACATTAAACTGACGAGATTTTTTTTTTCTCCTGCTTTTGCAGATGGACAAGAAAATTATGGCTATAATTACAGACTCCTTTAAACTATAGAGAGAATGACCCTGGGGAATTAGAGGAGGAGGGGAAAAAGTCCCAGAAACTGTTCATATAGTGTCCCTACTAGTCAGCACCAGATGCCTTTGGCCAAGGCCAATTAACCCTTTGCTGCCTTGGTTTTCTGCAATGTTAAAAAAATAAAATTAGAGCAAAAAAGATGTTACTCGCTAAGCAATAACACTTTGGAGACCCCTAAACTGGCAGGGAAAAGGTGCTAGAAGAATACCAAGTAGTACTATTATTCCTGACCTGTATATCAGTTCAGTAATTCCTGAACCTATTCACTCATTCCTGTTGGAATGAGTCATTTTGCTGAAGAGATGCAGGAGCAAGTCCAAGTGAGACTGAGGACCAGTGGCAAGAAGAGACTGGACTCTTGGTGGTGACTGGGGACATATCAGTAGCAGTGAAAGTGGCAATTCCAAAACTGGATCCAGGGCTAGAGAGCCTTTAGCTTTCCACAGATAAGCTTTTTTTATTCTGTAACATAAATAGGCTTTTTTTTTTCTTTTTTTATTAGTGAAACACCATGAGGTACAGTTATAGGCTTACAAATTTTGTGCTTGGGTTTCAGTTATACAATGATCAAGTGCCCATCCCTCCACCAGTGCCCATCATCCATCACCACGAGTCCCAGCATTCCCCCCCCCCATCCCCCCCCCCCGTCCCATCCTGCCTCTGTGGCAGGGTAACATAAATAGGCTTTAAAAAATAAAGAGACTACTTACACAAATAGGCTTTTAACTACTACAGCCCTTTAGAATCTTTGCTCTGCCATTTCTATGACCTTGGGCAAGTTAGTCTCTTTAAACTTTGTTACTCTCGATCTTTAAAGTGGAAATAATGATAGTTTCTAAGGGATGCTGTGAGAGATTTTAGTATCTTGTATATTTATTGCATTCTGTAAATTCACACTTTGGAGGGTAATGGATGGGAAGCAGGGATCATAGTGTTCAAATCCAATCATATAAAACATGTAAGAAAAAAAGGAAAGTTTTTGCTTTTTCTCGAACATCTGGTGCTTTGGGGCCATAGAAAGAGAACTTGGTGGATACAGTCTGAACCCACTGCTACTTCATGATATATACAAGGAAACTCATCAAAACTTTTGATATCGGGCTGGAGTGCTAGTACAGTGGGTAGGGCGTTTGCCTTTCACGCTGCCAACCAGAGCTCGATTCCCGGCATCCAGTATAGTCCCTCGAGCACCGCCAGTAATTCCTGAGTGCAAAGCCAGGAGTAACTCCTGAGCATCTCCGGGTGCCACCCAAAAAGAAAAAAAAAAACAAATTTTTGATATCTGGCATACTAAACCCTAATAGGAAAACCCTTCGGTGGGCTTTGAACCAAAAACAGCTTTCTATTTTTCTTAAAGTGTAATATATATTTTAAGTTTCCTTCAGAAAATTTATAAAATATGGACAAAAGAAATCTTCTCTCTAATTGTAGTGAATGATTTCTAAATGTGTGCCAAGATTTTTTTCTTATGTTCTTCTGGAATATAGTATTTGGGATATTTTTCAGCATTTCAATTTTATTTGAAGTTTCATAAGCCTTCAGAAATTCATTATTTCTAAGTGCACTGGTGTTAGCTGTTTTTCCAGCCTTTGTGAGAAGTGATAAACAAGCTC
This sequence comes from Sorex fumeus, assembly GCF_029834395.1. NCBI lineage: Eukaryota > Metazoa > Chordata > Mammalia > Eulipotyphla > Soricidae > Sorex > Sorex fumeus. The sequence continues at coordinate 58,445,959 of NW_026606065.1, forward strand.
TGCTTTGTAGATGGGAGTAGAAAAAAAAAAAAATAAATAAATAAATAAATAAAACCTTTGTGAGTGAAATCCAATTAAATGAGGACTAAAATATGATTTCAGATAAAAGCCATTTAAGTGAAGTTGTGTTGAAAATCAGATTGGATTCTACTAAAAAGTGAATGAAACGTAAAGGATATTCACTGTTTATGAAGATTAAAGCATATTGCTTATTCTTTTCTTTAAAGAAATATGTGCTATAAATTTTTCCTAATAGACAAAACCATAATGATGCAATAAACATTCCTGTGCTTATTAGCTTTAGTGACCAACCTCAACATATCACTGTCTGTTATTCTTCCTTATCTTTACTTTTAAAAATATTTTTAAAAAACTCTGAAAAATACTATTTTTAACTCAATATATTTCTGAATTCATCCTGGAAAGTAATAATAAATAACTATCAGAAATGAATAATTTTTACATAATCATGTTATGATTACAGTTACTAAAAGATTTAATAATTCCTTGTTAAAAACTAGTTACTTCATTATGAAAATTTTTTTAAAAATGTACCATACATCACTTTATACTTGTTTTTCTTGATTTGAGACTCAAGTAAAAATTCATTCTTTTTTTTGTAAAATATCACATTTAATTCAGACATTGATGCTTCCAAATTCTGCAATTTTTTTCTAAATTTATTATAACTTTTTTTACTTATGTTTTTTATTTTTGTTTCTGTCATTGAGAGTTTGGTCAGTTTTCTTATAAAGTATTCCACCAGGTGGATTATAGCCTTAAGATTCTTTTTTTCCCCTTCATCTTTATTTTCCTTCATACCATTTTTTTTTTTTTGGTCAGGGGTGGGAGTCACAACAGGAGAATATCAGGAAATAAAACAAAACACATCTTCTAGAATGTTCATGATAAAAGTTTAAATATTTAAAAATCAGTTCTGAACAGAAGCATCATGTGTTTGGTTGGGCTAGATATAAACATGTACTGTGTCTCTTTATGATGTCTTGCATTTTCCTTAGCATATAAACTTTCACTTTTATTTGCAAGTCAACCACTTCTTTGAGCTGTCAAGATTTCACAGGCATTCACCAAATTCTCATTTCATACTTTTTGCAGCCACACTTCCCTTTATCGATGTGTGTAAATGCATTTGTGACATGTATGTTTTCTGAGAAAGACAAAATTTGGGGACTAGAGTCCTCTTAATTGTTTGTTTTGTGAAAATATTCTCCTTTTGGCTTATTTATTTGTGCTCAATATTTTTCATTGTCTGTTGAATAAAAACGCGTCAATTATTTAAAAAATGAATTACAGAAGGAAACTAGGGAAAATAGGAATATTTTGCTATATTAAAAAAAATTGATAAAACCAGAGGATTTCCTAGAACAGATAAACCTCCAGGATGGTCCCCCAAGCCCGACCAAGAGTGATTCTTGAGCACAATAAAGAGTCAGACCCGAGCGCCACCAGCTGTGCCTCCCCAAGCAAAAAAAAATAACAACAACAAAAAAAAAAATTCTAAATTCATTCATATTTGTTTTATTTGGTTTGTACAGTTTTTTCACTTTTGTAATTTGAGTTTGCAATTTGCAGGTTAAAGGCAAAGGATGGTTGTTCATTTGCTCTTATCTGAAATAAATTACATTCACCCAAAGTACCCTTCAAGGTTTATAAGTAAAAATTATCAATATTTAATTATTGGTAGGCTGGAGGGGTAGCACAATGGGTAGGGAATTTGCCTTGCATGCGGCCGAACCGGGTTCGATTCCTCTGTCCCTCTCGAAGAGCCTGACAAGCTGCTGAGAGTAACCCACCTACATGCAGAGCTTGGCAAGCTCCCCGTGGCATGTTCGATATGCCAAAAACAGTATCAAGTCTCACAATAGAGACGTTACTAGTGCCCACTCAAGCAAATCAATGAACAACTGGAGGACAGTGCTACAACTACTGGATTTCGGTTATCTGAAAATTATGGGGTTTTTTATTTTTGCTGTTTTTCTCTTTACTTTTTAATTAAATCACTGTGAGATAGATTCTCACCAATCTGTTCATGATTAGATTTCAGTCATACAATGTTCCAACACTATCCTTTCTTCAGTGTATATTTAGCAGCATATATATATATAAATATATATATATACATATATATATCAAGATTAATAGCCATGGCCAAGGAAACATGGGCTAGAAGGACTGGTTGGAATCAAACATTTAATATCTGTGGGGCTGAGGGTAGTTAAAATAGAGAAAAAAACAGTAGCACCATAATAACTATGAATGATGATCCTGGTCAAGATCTGAGTGTCAAAAATAGTTAAAGAGATAGTCTTGATAACCTTTCAGTACCAATATTATAAACCACAATGTCAAAAACTATAGAGAGATAAAGAGAGGGAGGAGAGAGAGAGAGAGAGAGAGAGAGAGAGAGAGAGAGAGAGAGAGAGAGAGAGAGAGAGAGAGAAAAGACAGAAAGGAAAAAATACCAGGCAGGCTGGGAGTGAGGGGTGAGGATGATGGAAGGGAGCCTAAGGACACTGAAAATGTCATACTTTTCTGTTTATATACAATAATTATAATTTTGGTTCTCTTTTATTTACTGATTTACAAATATCTTGGTAGTGGTAAATCCTGAGTAATGTTACTAAAACGGTTCTATATGTTGATTTATTTTTCCAAATTTCTAAAGTTCATTATATTTCTATCAAGTAAATATAAAATACTTTCTTATTAGAACCGGACAGCTAATATGTGAATCAAACCTTGCTTTTAAGGTGTTCTGTTCCTTTATACATTCTGTCAACCAATTATGTTTTTAAAAAAATTACAATAGGGGCTGGAGCGATAGTATAGCTGGTAGGGCATTTGCCTTGCATGCAGCCAACCCGGGTTCAATTCTCAGCATCCCATATGGTCCCCTGAGCACTGTCAGGAGTAATTCCTGAGTGCAAATCCAGGAGTAACCCCTGTGACTTAAAAAGCAAATATATATATGTATATATATATGAAATTAACCTTATATTAACCTTATTGCACCTGTTTTTCTCAATGCTTGGCATGCATTTTTGTTAATATTCCTGTAATTTTGTAGACATTTCTAATGTTTTTCTAGCATATTCAGGTGATTTTTCAGACATTATTTAAAAAATAAATTATATTATTTATCATATAATATTGCTTTTAATGTTATATGTTGAATCATTTTAGTTCTTATTCTACTGTGAAAAATAGTTTTTAACAAAACTAGCTTTCTCATGGAAATATATAAGATCAATATGTGTTACATGACTATCCATCTAAGTATGAATTCATATATGTATATTTTTAAATAAGACTTATAAAGCCACACATTATTAAAAGTAAAACATACTCAAATGATTGCTCTTTAGGAAAAAAAAAGATTTTTTTCTCATGGTGTCCTTTTGAAAGGTGATATTCTAAATAGTGAAACTTGTGTGTTATTCCTACCTGTCAAGTTCTACTATGCTTCCATTTTAGATACGACCCGAAAACAGACACATGGACCATGGTGGCTCCTTTGAGTATGCCCAGAGATGCTGTTGGAGTCTGCCTTCTTGGAGACAGATTATATGCAGTTGGTGGCTATGATGGGCAAACATACCTGAATACTATGGAATCCTATGACCCACAAACTAATGAGTGGACACAGGTAAGCCTATCTCCTTAGCAAGATTTACCTCAAGTGTAAGTTAGTATTATTATATGATTGCTATATTGATGTGTATTTACATTTTTTGGAGAAGAGATATAGTATATTCAGCAAAATTGTTCTGCAGCAAGAGTGATTAACTTTAATCCATTGTCATTTACTCAGCAAAACTATAGCCCTTCTTGTGTATTTTCCTCTTTTGTATTCTATACATTTATAACATTTTTATTCATTGATGGGCTGGATCGACAGCACGGTGGTAGGGCATTTGCCTTGCACACCGCCGACATGGCAGACCCGAGTCCGATTCCTCTGCCGCTCTTGGAGAGCCCAGGAAGCTACCGAGAGTATCTCGCCCACCTGGCAAAGCTTGGCAAGCTACCTGTGACGTATTCGATATGCCAAACACAGTAACAACAAGTCTCACAATGGAGACAGTATTGGTGCCCACTCAAGCAAATCGATGAGCAACGGGAGGACAGTGACAGTGACAGTGACAGTATATTCATTGATATTTAAAAGTCACATTGGTACATAATTGAGTTCCCCACCTTATTATAAATCATAGTAATAAATAGTGATAGAATTCAAATATCCTACCACACACAAAGACAGAAAGGTAGAACTGTACCCAGAGTCTTAAATTTGCAATATTTTATTTTTGAGATATTTGGAAGTAGAAAATGGAAGACCACAGATAAAAACCTTCTGTATCACAATTTTGCAAGACTATCTTTATTAGGTCCATTTTCTTATTGCAGAGAGAATTTTTCACAAAATGATGACACTGTAAGTGCTAAATAGACATAGATAAATCACAAAATAAGATAAGAATAGTGAAAGTTCAATGGTGAAAAGAAATAGTAAAGGGTTCTCTATACATGAAATATATAAAATAACTTACAGATGGCCAGTTTGTCCAGGAAGACGGTTCGGTTTGGATAGGTTACCCATTATTTTGTGTGTGATAGGTAACTCTATGAAAGAAAATGCCTTAACCCTTATAATCTCTTCAAACCCTAACTCTTTTATAAGTGAGGCATGATCCCTTGACTGTACATTAAAGTTAGAGACTTGGAGTAATGCTAAAAAATGTAACTCCATTTCTGGCCACATTGTTGATATGTCTTTATGTTTATGAACACTTAAGAAGTTGGAAAAAAAGAGTGAAATACAAGTGAAAAGTTCCTAATTCCATGCAGTCATAATGTTTTATATATATATATATATAATTATATATGTGTGTGTGTGTTTTTCTGTGTGTGTATGGGCTAGAGTGATAGCACAGCGGGTAGACTTTTGCCTTGCACACTGCCAACTCGGGTTCAATTCCTCCATCCCTCTCAGAGAGCCCAGCAAGCTACTGAGAGTATACCACCTCATGGCAGAGTCTGGCAACCTCCCCGAGGTGTACTCGATATGCCAAAAAACAGTAACAACAATGGAGATGTTACTGATGCCCGCTCGAAGAAACAGATGAGCAAAGGGAGGACAGTGAGAGTGATAGTGACAGTGAAGTATCTGTATGTCTGTGTGTCTGTGTGTCTGTGTAGTTAGGTACTGTTTAAATTATAATAGTTGAATTTCATTAAAGAGAAGAAAGGAATGGAAGTAAAGGGGGAAAGTTTATCATCGACCTATAATTTTCTGTTTTACTATAACTGTGAGAGAAGTATCCATCTGTTACTCAAGAAGCAGAAAAATAAAATAAATTATTAATAATTAGGTTTTCTATAATTATGCTAAAATTTTAGGGCTATATATTAGCTTTTTTCCTTTCCAAGTTTTATTATTTCCAAAACAATCACAAAATAGATTAGTGGTTATTGATTTGCTAAGCAAAGTGTATTATTTTATGGCATATATTATAAATATGCCACTTACATAAATGAACATTAAATAAAGGAAGTTTATGGGCATATAAATGATGTAATATAATACCTTCATTACATATTTATAATAATGACCCATTACGGTTACCATTCCTCTAAAATTGAAATCAAAATAAAATATGTAGTAATAATAGTTAAAAGCCTCCTAAAGACTATTTTCCCTCATTTGTAGTTTATTATGCTGTTTCAGATCATATAGCATCTTACAAACAGCTAAGTGGTATTTAAAATATTTTATAGCAACCTTATTTTGTGTAATAATCATTAATTTTAAAACTCAAATTATTTTAAGATTTTATGTTTACATACTTTATTATTTATATTTTTAAGATACTCTGGGACAGTCAGCATTCCTTGAAACCTTTCTTTACTGGAAAACATTCTCATATATCCATTATAATATCTGCAATTTCCCCCTTTTTGATTCCATAAATAGATAAAATCAATTTATGCCTTATTTATTATAGGAATTCCCTTAAGTTTAAAGATTAGAATAAATAGAAAAAAAATACCTTAAAAATCTCCAAGAATGATTATTTGGAAAGGTCCTCCAAGTAACTGGAAATAACGAAAACAACACTTAACAATTCAACATCAGACTGATGTCTTTCACAGTTTGTTTTACAGAGAATATTTGCATGGGTGCTTGTGTGTATGTATGTTTTAAATAAATTTAACTATCACTTAGCAATTTTTTTGGCATTTGAATCTTTTATAATGTGAGCTTAAAAATATATAAAATAAACTTTATCCTATCTCTCTTACTTGGAAAAAGCTGAGGGACCACAGACTGATGGTCAAAAGGGCCTCTTTAATCAGAGTTATTAGCATCTTTACAGAACTTCTGAGAGTGTTTGAGGTATAAGATTGATCATTTACAGAGGTAGAGCATTTTAAATCAGACAATTCTTTTGCAGGGGATTAGCTCTAGGAGATGCTCATTTCCCAGGAACTACTTTCTCCTTCCCTTGTTGCTTAATACTGTTAATACTTAACAGTAAGGTAGATAGATTCCAAACCTTGGTTATCTGGGCTCTGGAGGCCAGCAAGGCTTTTACTGTAAATCCCCGACTAAATCCTCAGGCCAATTCAGTTTGTGCTTCCGTGTGTAGGTCTTGTCTCTCAAATCATAACAACTTACATCATGGCCATGCTTTTTTTGCTTTCTAGACTGTCCCATTTTGATGCTTGGGTAGTGTGCTGGTCTCCGCAGGTCCATCCCAGACCCACAGCAGGACTCCCTTTTGTGGAGTGTTAGGAACTACAAAAATTGAAGCCTGGGTCAAGTTATTTGATGGATGTCCAGGAGAAGACATATTTCAGAGCTAATCAAATCCCATATATTAGGAACATAGCATTAATGGTCTTTCCATGTTTAAACAAAGAACATTGCTTTATATTAAAATATGAAAAGGTTATTGGGGCAATAGTAAAGTAAGTAATCACTTAAAATCGAAAGTCCAGAGTTACCAGAATGTTTGGATTTAGTAACTAACAAAAAGGTTAAAGATTTCAAGGGATGAGGGGTGCTCGCAAGAACACTGTTTTCTCTCAGTGGAGGAAAAGAGGGAATTCACTGAGGAAGCCTAAAACACTTACGGTCAGCATACAAAACAAGACTTTCAATATTTTCCAAAAATAAGCACTCCTTGCTTTGGATGGGTTCTGTGGCCAAAGTTCCTTGTTTTAATGCTAAGCTGTACTCTCCCCGGGAGCCTAATACATCTTGACATTTGAACTTGAGGAAATGGGACCTAGTCAGCTATTTAGCTGCATCAACTTGAACCAAGTCCAGCATGGGTTTCTGCAGAACTGCTCATCTGCTGTCCCTTACAGAGAGAAATCATAATCTGTATTATAGAAACTAAGTGTATCACGGTCTTCCCATTGTTCATCGATTTGCTCGAGTGGGCCCAGTACCATCTCCTTTGTGAGACTTGTTGTTACTGCTGTATTTGGCATATTGAATATGTCACAGGGAGCTTGCCAGGCTTTGTCGTGTGGGTGAGATACTCTCGTTAGCTTGCTGGACTCTCAGGAGGGGCAGAGGGATCGAACCCGGCTCAGCCAGGCCAGCTGTGTGCAAGGCAAACGCCCTACCACTGTGCTATGGTTCCAGTCCTTAAACTAAGTATATTTTTGTAGAAGAAGACATGATGGGGCTAGAACAATAGTACAGCGGTAGGGGTTTGCCTTCCACGTAGCTAGCCTGCAGACCAGGGTTGAATTCCTATGCCTCTCTCGGAGAGCCCAATAAGCTACAAAGAATATCTCACCCTCACAGCAAAGCCTGGAATACTACCCATGATATATTTGAAATGCCAAACACAGTAACAAATCTCAATGGAGATGTTACTGGGCCTGCTGGAGCAAATTAATGAACAACGGGGAGGACAGTGCTACAGTGCTACATGAGTAACAAGTGAACATTTGAAAATATGGGCAATAATTTAGTTTAAGAAGCAGTTTTTAATGACCTGAATAACATATTTCACTGAAAAAAATTAGTGAACATACTAATTTGAGGAGGTGAGCAAGGTCTATATTATGTAGGAACAAAAGTCATGTCTGATAACCCCAGCTTTGCCATAAAATAAAATTTAATGGTGGGCTTTAAGAACAGACTACAAATAATCAAAATTGTATTCTAAAATTATTCCACTTGATTAGATATAAAACATATTTAAGAGAAAACAGTATTTCACTTGGAAAGAGAAATTCAAAGGAATTGGAGAAAAATACATCAGGAGGCTATTTTGCTAATCCACTTGAAGAAAATTAAAACTGACATAGACTTAAATGTAAAAGAGTATGTTTAAGTTGTTTAGAGGTATCTTAGAGAGTTCGATTATTCAGATGTAAGTTTAAGTGAGATAATACTAAGGATAATGGATTTTGTCTGTTACTATCATGAACAAATGGATAGAAGGTGGTGAAATTACATTGACAAAGGAAGCATGTCAAATAGAATATATTTTGAAATAAAAGTAAGCAGATGTTAATTTAAAAAAACTAATATAGAAAAATATATAAAGAAATAGGTACATAGAGAAAAAGTTGCATTATTTACTTTGAATACTATATGTAATATCTGGCTTTAATGACTATCAGAAGGTATTTGTGAAACCAAAACTACAAACTTAATTCAGTATTGCATGTTCTTGAACTAAAAAGATAGTTCAAGTAGAATATCATCTGTATAGTATGTGCAAACCCTGATACCACATGGCCCTAGAACATCTCTGGGCCCAAACCCCCTCCCAACCAACAGGCCTTTGAGGAACTAGAAAGAAGAGCGCGCCCACATCCTCCAAGACTGTTGGATTTGGAGTTATAAAAATATAGATTTCCCAATAGTTAACCCATATCTCTATATTTATTGAATAATGAGGCTTGCAAAAGTTGGGGTAAGAAACATTTGCGATTGCTACTTAGATGACTGTAATGTGAAACAATGCTTGAGAAACATAGGAAATTAAAAGAGAATAAAAGTGCCTGTATTTTGGCATCAGATGCATTTCAGTATATATATATATATATATATATATATATATATATATATATCATGATCACGATCATCCTGTTGTTCGTCGATTTCCTCGAGCAGGCACCAGTAACGTCTCCTTCTTCCTAGCCCTGAGATTTTAAAAGAGCCATTTCAATGCTCTTTCAGGATTAGGAGAATGAGACCCATCATTGTTGCTGGTATTTGGCATATTGAGTACGACACGGGAACTTTGCCAGACTCTGCCGTGCGGGCAGGATACTTTTGGTAGCCTGCCAGGTTCTCCAAAGGAAAGATAATAAGATGTCCGCGCTTCCAGGAGCTGGGTTTTATAGTCTCTGCATCTTGACCGATGATGGGATGAACCTGGAGCTGGCGGCAGCTGGTGGGTGTGACGCCTACCTACAGGAAGATGGGGAATCTGGGTGGAGAAGGCCCAGTCCCAGTCCAAGTAGGCTTGGAGACCTCAGCCCAGGGACCCGCTTGCCTAGGTTCCCCTGCTAGTTCTTTCATGCACAAGGCCCATCTGGCCCATGTGGAGAGTGGTCCCAGCATGGCCGTGGCTGGATCCGGAGATCCTCAGCTGCTGGGCCTCTGCTCGGGGCGGGGGGAGGGGGGAGAGAAACTCAACCCTCCCCCCTCCAAGGGGCCCCGGAGAGGACAGCCAGGTGCGGGGGCAAGAGACCAACCTGGTGCTGGCGGCAGCTGGTGGGTGTGATGCCTATCTACTGGAAGATGGATGTATATATATGTATATGTATATGTTGATGCTATAGAATTTACATATTGCACCAACAGTACAGTCACACACCTACATGTGGAGATGATGATAGAGAAATTTTGGTAATGATTGTAGAGATCTACATAAATTGTATTTGTCATATATAAGAACTGACACATTACTTACATGTTTTATTTATCTTCTAATTTAAGCAGTTATCTATGTAAAAAGAAAAGAAATATTGGCAAATTGACTTTTTAAAAATAATGTATTACATATTAGAAAGGATAATATGTCAGATGGGAATTTTTTTAAGTGCCAGGGATGTTAGTTAACAATATATTTTAAAGAATTGGCACATACATTATGCGAATACTTTCATCGTTATAGAGTGAGATCTGTCCTTTGTCAATCACTAAGAATACATATTATCTGAGATTATATTTCTTGTTGATATTTTATTTATTTTATTTAAATGCTTACATTTCATTCACTTTATTTTCTCATTGAACTGATATCTGCTTTTCTTGAATATCTTTATATTTTGTGCATAAATTATTTTATAAAACCTTAATAAAAGTATAAAACACAGAAATTATTAAATTCTTGGTTTATCTCCATTGAATGAGCTTTTATTAACACTTTGTAAAATTATTAAGTCCAGTCTTTTCATATCCAGGATTATTAAAACCTCAGTTCTCAACTCCCTGATAAGGTAGACTTTTTTTTTTAATAATCATTATTACAATCGTAATTTTGGCCTGTTAATGAGAAAATATTGAAGTCACTTTATTATATGTCTATTTACAATGAATGAATAATATTTATTTTTGTATGAATCTGGGGAAATAACTTCAAAATGACTTCAACAAATAAAATAACTCTTTCATCTAAAATAATGCTCCAGAGGCTGGAGCAGTAGCACAACAGGTAAAGCATTTTGTCTTGCACGCAGCCAAGCCAGGTTGAATTCCCAGCATCCCATATAGTCCCCCGAGCACCGCCAGGAGTAATTCCTGAGTGCATGAGCCAGCAGTAACCCCTGAGGGTCGCTGGATGTGACCCAAAAAGCAAATAAAATAAAATAGAATAAAATATGTTCCAAGTTAACATTATGAAATATCATCTCAAAGGTAAATGTAAATGCCAGAACATATCTTTACTGCAATCCTCTATAAAGATTTGTTTTACTAAATATTATTAAATATTTTATTACTTTTATTAAATCATCTTAAGTGATTTCAGGCTCAAAATTTTTCACTCTAAAATTACTACTTTTTATAAATGGCTTTTTCAGTGTTTGCATTTTCATTGTAATTTTTTAGCTGTTGAGAATATATAAGCACAATTATTTATAATGTTTATTCACATTAGCTTTAAATATGATATAATGTTTGTTTTTACAAAGTTATAAAATATACGTTTCTGTTTCATCTTTCAACAGATGGCTTCCTTGAATATTGGAAGAGCAGGTGCCTGTGTGGTAGTCATCAAGCAACCTTGATTTATTTTTCTTTAAAAAGATTTTATTTGATGGAATGATTATTTTTATGTCAGAGGGCAAGAATGAGAACTTCCTGAGATGAAACTCTTCAATAACAAGGATTTTTTCAGATTAAACAACTGAAACAAAAAGAGGTAGAAGAGTTAACAGAATTATACAAGACAAATCATCAAACTGATATAGGAACAGTATCTGGCTGTGCATTAGTTCAGGAATGGTTATTGGTAATTTGTTTTGTATTGTAGCATACAATAACTAGAGTTACCAAAGGCTTGTTTTTCTTGAATTATTATAAAGAGAGAATGATGTGGACATGGCTAATTTCATGACCGCAACCTGATCGTCTTATAGTCTGTGACAGTATTAAAAGTTGCCAAGATTAGAAGAAGACTACTTCATCTGATGAAATCTGGTTGGTTAATATTTTGCTAATCAGAAGTGGCCATGTCAGGAGACAGAATGCTATTTTATTGAAACAAACATTCTTCTTTCTCATTTTACTAAGCTATGAAGATAGAGAAACAAATCCATGCTTGCCTCTTTTGTTCAGAAAATAAACTATCCTGCTAAAAAAAAAGCTACATATGTCATCGGCAATCATGGCTGAAGTGTCTTGCAGTCCCATTAGCCATCTGATGCTGGCAAACACAAAAATTGCTCTCATTAGATTGGCCACATTGCTTTCCATTTTAAACACACTGGGCCAAAGAGCCAGCACAATGATGGGCCTTTGCCTTGGAGTTCAGTCTAAGCACGGAAACTAGATCTTCTGAATATTATATAGATAGATATCCATTGCATGTTGAAGTTCTTTAAAATTTTGTTTATTTGGGAAAAGAAACGGAATTTTGACAGAAATATGTGGTCGGTTCACTCATTTGGACTATTAATGATCATTGATATACAGATAGCAAAATTTAAATTATCATTTCTCAATTTTCAAACTTCTTACATTGATATACACATTATTTTATGCAGACTATTTGTAATTGTTTAAAGCATAAAGTATAATATTACAGTCTGTTCTTAATAGATACATGTCAATTTAAAAGAAAACAGTAAATAAATAATAAAACCTTGCTTTTATCAGTGTATCTTTCTTCAATGAATTTTGTTTATACACATGTATAAATTTGACTAGACATATTGCTAAAGGAGAACATTTTAATTGTTTGACTTTTTCAAAGTCAAGAACTAGGGCTGCGTCGCAGTAAGCCGTTTATCTCATCTATGCCCTCAGCACACCAAAGCAGAAAAAGGAAATGTTCATTCAGGTATAAGTATTTTTTTCTTTACATTTCTATTCTGACAAACAAATGAAATTTTTATTGATTTCATTATCATTCACTCACTTGAGAGAGTTAACATTAAATGCCTAAATTAAAAATCATCACATTAAAGTACTGAAAATTGTTTGGACTCAATAAAAGACAAGAAAATTACTGTTTCTGAATCAGTGTAAACCATGGAATTTAGTTATTTTTTACTGAGGACTAAAAATGCTTCAAATCTACTAGTCAAGAAATATATTGGTAATGAATATTATGTAAAGAAAATATTAGGAAAAATTATGTTTTCCAATGTTTACATATGTCCACATTTATTAATCAAAGTTTATGATACATGCAAGTACATGGGAATTAAATTACACTTCTTATAAAGTTTCATTTGTCCTAAATTATTCTTATTTAGATATCTTTAGATTTAAATATAAATACGATAGCTTTTGAACAATATCGGCAAAAGTGATGAGTTGTCATAGAGATATATGGCCACAAAGCTCTAAAATATGTTTACTCTCTGACAACATATGCATACAAAATTTATTATTTCGCTTTAAAAATGTTTACTGACTCTTGATCAAGATTTTAAATTAAATATAAGATTAAATATAAGTTAATTCATTACAAATAAATAAAGAAATGAATCATGCTGTATATGGCACACACCCATTGCTGCTAAATGTGATTTACTTTTTAACAAAATACCAAGTTATTCCTTGCTCTGTTTTCCACAATCATTACTAGCAATGCTAGGTGTATGTAGTTCAGGGAATTGAACCCAACTGCTATCTCTCTAACCACCTGAATGTTAAGTAAGTTGATACCTGCTTAGTGGTAATTGAAAAAGTTGAAACACTGATGTCTGAAAACAACTGATGTGCTTTCTATCTCTCATATCCATACACTAAATGTTAAAGTTATTAAAGATAGTTATTTGAATGTGTAAGTTTTTTTAAACGTTCAAAGCTTCTCTTCCTCTTTCTCATTTCTATTATATAATACGGGTTGGAGCAATAGCACAGAGGGTAGGGTGTTTGCCTTGCACACAGCTGACCCGGGTTTGATTCCTTCATCCCTCTCAGAGAGCCTGGCAAGCTACTAAGAGTATCCCACCCGCATGCGGAGCCTGTCAAGGTCCCTGTCGCATATTCCATATGCCAAAAACAGTAACAACAAGTCTCACAACGGAGATGTTACTGGTGCCCATTCTAGCAAATTAATGAACAATGAGAGGACAGTGCTACAGTACTATCATATAATATAAATGATATGTAATATGTAGATTGATTAACTGCTGATTTATATATTAATTTAAATAGAAGTGCTTACAGAGGTTTTTTTTTTTTTAATTAAAATTTAATTTTGGCATGAAGGCCGCTAAAGTTTACTCTGGCTCTGAGCTCCAAGATCACTATCCTTACTGGGCCCAGAGAACCATATGGAGTTCAGGGACTGAGTCCAGTTTGTACGTATGCAAGACAGTCACCATAACACCTGTACTGTCTTTCAGGCCCTGGGATTTATTTTTAATTTAAATATTTGAATAGGGGAATTCTAGTAATTTAGTTTAGCATCAGTTTAAAGATTAAAAGAATTCCTGGAAGGCCTAGTAAACAAGCCATGAAGTGTACACATACAGAGAATAGTTCAATTACTTAGTTAACTCTTGCCTTGATTGATTTTTACTCTGATTTTTCTCAGCAAATTACATTCGTGAAAGTAACCATGGCAACTAAAAGCTTGACTACTGAGTCAAACAAGTAAAATCGTGCTGACGAATATAGTAAAAGAAAAGCTATACTGACTTTGTTCAAAGAGATATCTTATTGTAAATTTAAGCATGCTACATTAATATTTTTACTACCTAGGAAGTCAGTAAACACCTACTATCAGGAAGTATATAAACAAAAAGTTGTTTTTGTTCTTCTCTGATTAAGCAGTGAAGAAAATGTTTTGATGGCTATCTTCTAATTCTGAGTTTATTTTTTATCAAATACTTAGCTACTACATTTGCATATCTTAAATAAGCATGTTATTACAGTGTATAATTTAACTCAAATTAATCATATACCTGGTCATAAAAGAATATTATAACGTCTATGAATGTTTTTGATGAATGTTATTTTTCAGAAATTATAATAATAATTTAAAAAGAATACTTTTAACAGTTCAGGAATTTTTAGAAAAAATTAGTCTTTAGTTGGTTCGAAATTGTGGAAGCATGCATAAATGTTAATTACAGATTAAAATTAGTGAGTAGCAATAGTGTACAAAATAAATATTGCTATTTGTCCCATCTGTCTAATATTCATTGCATACTCTGTATTGTTAGGATTCCAAATATGCATTAAAAGCATAATTAGACCCGACATTTTAAAAAATACATTCAGAAGACTGAAAAGAAAGAGCTTATAAGCACATAATCCCTTTACCCTGAATAGATGTTAAAATAGATTTGAGTGCCAGGTGTAAAAGAAGTAGATGAGGGAATAGCAAACCGTTTGTGGGGGATGAAGTTGGATTACCGCAGTGTCTCTTACTTATAAGGATACAAAGGCATGGAGAAGAGATCTAAAGTAGGCTCAGAATAATCACTAAACAGTATTTAATTCTTCCTTTTCTAGGTACCTCCTACTTATTTCTCAAATCCTTTGCTACGTTATGCTGGTAGAAATTTAGAAATTTATTTCTTGTAGGTCATTTTATTATGTGCAGAGAAATAAATCAGAAACACTTGTCTAATGGAGTAGGAAATAAAAACAAATTAATATCCTTAGCATTTTATGATTCTAGTGCTAATTAACTCTGATTTTGACATTGAATCACAATTGCAAAGATGGTGGATAGTGAGTGCTAATAAAAGGTGAAGATGATAATTCTGATTATGTGGAAAAAAAGATATTCCTTGCAACTAACCATTTCTTAAGAAAATAAAGAAAAATATTTCTCAACACACTTTTCTGGATATAAGGCTTTGATAAATTCAAGCTTATCTGCCCTCATTTAGATGAAGATAACTAATTCATAACATTTGCTGAAAAAATCAGGGGCAAAACTAAATCTCCTAAGTGTCTCAGGATCTGTGAAATTCTGACTTTATTAATTAAATTCAATTTAATCCTTCTTTAATCTGTTACTGTAAAAGAAATTGAAGAGTTGTTTACTAACTCTTAAGAATTTGTTTAAGGACAGTTGTTTTGGTATTCTAACAGGCATTTTGAAAGAAGGAAAGCTTATTAAAAGAGTGAGGGAGTGAGTTTGTGTGTGTGTGTGTGTGTATGTGTCTATGTGTGAATGTGTGTGTGATTTAAATTCGCATTGCAAAAACATTAATTAGAAAGAAAGGAAGAGAGAAGACCAATGTTTCTAGCACCATTATTTACAAAAACCAAGATATGGAAACAACCCATGCCCAACAACAGATAAGTAAATAAAGTAATTATAGTATATACAATATGTGTGTGTCAGCACACAGACACACAGCAGAATGCTATAGAATAAGTTAGCTATGATTAACAAGGAAATCTTGACTTTTATTGCAACTTGAAGAGTGTCTTGCTAAGTGAATTGTGTCAAAAAGTAGAAAAATTCAGATGATCTCATTCATCTTTGAAGTATGAAGAAATGAAGAAATTGATTAGATAATCGCCAATGGAGCCAAATCCTAAGACACAACACCACTGGGAAGTGAGGAAGCCAAAAAAGTAGAGGGGAAGCCACAGAGGTTTAGTGGTTGTATAATCTTGACATACTGATGGAGAGAGTAGAATAGCCGTACTACAAATATGAAACAATGTTTTCAAAACTGTAAAATATAACATCAATTAAATGGTAAATAAGCATACTTATTAACTTAAAAATTAATTAAAATTATTAATTAACTTCCAGGCATGATATGAGTCAAGCAGCAAAATTTATGCCTAGCATGTCTGAGGCTCTGAGTGTGATACCCTCCCATGTTCCTCCAAACTTCCCTGAAGAATGCTTATTTGGAGTAGTTCCAAGAACTATAATCATTTTTTTTTTCATTGGCAATTTAAATTTTGGCCAAAAGATGACAAACAAGTTTCTGGGAAGTTTTTCCCTGAAAACTTTTTATCTGAAAGTTTACATGGAATCCCTTTGGAGACTAGAACTAGTTGATTATCTAACCCAGTTCTTCAGCTTCTTGAAGTTACTGAACTTGAAAGGAATTAACTTCATGATATTGCACACAGTTTTAGTAAATTATTATGCAAGTGTATGCATACATAATTACCTCCAAAATTTATGATTCTCCTTAGTGACACAGCCACCAGTTATTTCATAGAGATATTCAGTCCAGACAATTGTTCGTTGATGTTGAGAATGTCAAAGGTTGTGCTATGTTGGTAATATTTGAATCACAGCATTTCCTTGGAACAAAGGTACAACTGTAAGAAAATCTAAAATTTCAATAGAAACTCGGAGTTTGGTTCTGAGCTTTTAATGATACAAAAAAAGTACAAAAACTCTGAAAACAATTTACATTTTTGTACCAAAAATAAAGGAAAATGATATAATTAAATTTTCATCAAAGTAAGATAATTCAGTTAAATTGTCTAGCAGATACCAAAACTGATTCTTATGTAGTTGAATTAAAATGTTTGAAAATAATTAATTTAAGTACTTAAAAATTTTTTTTTTTTTTTTTTGAGGGTTTTTTTTTCCCCCTTTATTTTATTTTATTTTTTTTAAGTACTTAAAAATTTTTAAATATTTTCAAATATTTAATTTACTTCATTATCTGAAATCTAAAGTGATTCAAAATTTACTGTCATTAATTAAGACAGGTTTAGAATATGACAACCAGGATTATTTTTACTGAATCTAATTTTTTTATATAAAAATTGTTCCCATCTACATTTAATAAAAAGTAATTTAAAGAAATACTTTATATTTATTACAAACTAATGCTAACATCATTAAGTTTAGTATTACTGTTTTGATAGATACTGTAACAGACATATTTTTACAAAGTGTATCTTAAATTTAATAAACTCTTATCTCTAATTGCAAATTCTCAGATCAAACTTTTATTTTAAATGCTCTTTGAGTCTCAGGAACCAAAGCAACTTAAAATCAGGTTTATTCTATATTCCTGTTAATTTGATAAACTCCTCTCTTTCCAAGGATGATTACATACCATTTGTTCCTGGGTCTCTGAGGAAGTCAACTTTCTTGTTCACCCATAAAAATGGTAAACCTACCTATAAGTCAAGTACCACCGTAGTTTTTCCAAAAACACCAACTCCATAAATCCAGCCTAAGTTTCTGGAAAGAGTTTGGTCATATATGATTAAATTACATACTTATTAAATGTGAAATTTCAGATCCACTTGTACTCAGGTAACATGCATGGTTCTGGGGATCTGACTCATATGTGTCATACAAGGAAAATGCCTATATTTTTATTTTATTTGATTAAAAATCAATCTAATTTGGCATCAATATGTCTGATAAAAAGTGATATAAAACATACAACATAAAAACATTTATGTCAGAAGGGAATAAGAACAAGAAAATTGCACTGGAAAAAAAGTGTGTTGATTATTGCAAGGATATATTTATTTGGGGAATGGCAGTTTCTATTAGAAAGTTTTCCTAAGAAGTACTAATTTAATCAGGGTATGTCTGATTGAGTAGTTTAAAATTACATTTCTTGGAGAGCAACAATTGTAATTAAGTTAATTCTCAATTTGATGATGAGAGGTTTATAATCTATGTCTCTTTTTGTGTGTCTGTTGTCTTTAATTTTTATTTTAATAATTGGCTCAGAGAAGCTCAGCTATTTGTCCTGTTTGTGAGCCACTTGTTTAGCTAAAATAGATAAATGTATTTTTAGGGGCCAGAGCGAGAGTACAGCAGGTAGGGCATTTGCTTTGTTCTTGGCAGACTGGATTTCTATCCTCAGCATCCCATTTGGACCCTGGAGCACCAACAGGAGCAATTTCTGAGTGCAGAGGCAGAGTAACCCTTCAGCATTGTCAGGTTTGAGCCCCTTTCCCCCCCAAAAAAAACCACACAAATTAATCAAAGTAAAAACTCTATTTTAAAAGTAAGGAAATTTTGTAAAGATAAGTAATGCGGAAAAAGGGTCAAGGGCCTCGGGCATAATTATAATATGGGGGATTGGTATGCATATATATATATATATATATATATATATATATATATATATATATAAGCACGAAGCAACACTAAAAACAAGAGATCAAAATTGCAATCACCAAATTTCAAAATTACCTGTCCAGGGACCAGGATTAAGGTGCTGGAGGGAACATTGGACCAGTAAGCGGTAAGGAGATTGGAGCTGGAACATTATGTGCCAAAAGCTAATTGATCAATAGCATTGTAAATCAAAGATATTTAGCTAAATAAAAAGTTTTAAACATACAAATTACAGGAGTAATGTATCTTAGTACATATGAAACTGATAATCCATTTATACTCTTGAAGTTTCTTTTTAATGAAAGGTTCAGTAGTTGTCTAAAAGGGTAATTGGAATTTTAATCCTTGCATTATAATTTGCTCTACTAAAATTATGGCCATTCAGGATCAGCAACCTCAGGCACTTCAGTGCTGTAGAGGTGTGGTTTATGTATATGTGTAACATACAGAGTCAACAAATTTAAAAGAATAAGACCCAAGTTGCAGTAACCAAACTTAAAATTGGGCCTGTTAAGAATGCAGGCTGGATGTTGGGAACCTGGAGACATTGGTGAATGGAAACTTCCACTCATGGGTGACTCATGCTGGAACATTGTATGTTTGAAACCTTACTATGGATGACATTGTAAAGTACGGTGCCTTAAAAAAATGATAATAATAATTAAAATAAATAGCACAGCGGTAGGGCGTTTGCCTTGCACGCAGCCAACATGGCCAACCCAAGTTCGATTCCTCCACCCCTCTCGGAGAGCCCAGCAAGCTACCGAGAGTATCTCGCCCGCACGGCAGAGCCTGGCAAGCTCCCCGCGACGTATTCGATATGCCAAACACAGTAACAACAAAGCCTCACGATGGAGACGTTACTGGGCCCGCTAGAGCAAATCGATGATCAACGGGAGGGCCTTTACTTTTACTTTTAAAATAAATAAGGTAATCTAGTGTTACATTTCTCAATATTTAACTAATGGACCAAAGTATTTCAAAGGAAAGATCACTTTTTGCTTTTATTTTTTAAAATGTTATTGAATCACCATGAGATAGCTTTCATGTTTGGGTTACAATCACATAATGATCGAACACCCATTCCTCCACCAGTGCACATTCCCCACTACCAATATCCCCGGTATACCATCCCATTTCCCACTCTCCCCCTGCCTCCATGGTAGACATGATTCCGCATAATCTCTCTCTACTTTTGGGCATTATGGTTTGCTTATATAAACATAGAGGAAAGGAATTGCCTTATATTCTAAAGGATACAAAATTCCAAAGAGAATCAAACTAATATGGATATTCACATTTTCTCACTTACCGTACTTAACTCACTCAATTTAATCTAGCATATTACACATGATTTCACTCTCCATCATACCTTGCCTAAAAGGACAAAGATCTGTTCCTTTGTAACTTGTTTATGAAGACTCCAGTACATGTACATTTTACACTGAATAATGAGTGCACATTTTTCTTTCATGATCTGTTCTCTATTTAAATTTAAGATTCAGCTGGGACCCTAACAGGAATGAAGAAAAACATTTCCTCCTACACTTTTTCTTCTACAAAAATTATCACTTCTAGTTCCTTAAAATATTTTCTAGAGATGGTAGGATGTCACCAGCAGGTCAACCTGTGTCTGTGTGGCAAGTGAATCCGCAGCCTTATTGTGCCTTCAGGCTTCCTGTCACCCCATAATTGTCTCTCTGCCTCTGGCCAGACATCAACAACTGAGAACCAAGTTTCCCAAGAAATTAAACAGCCAAAATTATGTAGATGGGAGCTACACCCACAAACCACCTCCAGCTCAGCTGTACAAGCTCATTTATTGGCCTTTCTTCAGAGACCCATAAATAAATCTCAAAAAAGATCAAAATCTGCAGGCTTATCTGACCGGAGTAAATCTGATGGGATTAGGTCAACCTCGTGTGTTATAAAACATAGCACCAGGCAGTGGCTTTCTCCCTCAATCCAAAATGACCATAGTTCCCCTGGCTGGACTCCACCTCTCAGAATGGACCTTACTGAGATTTTAGCCTGTTGAAAATTCAGATATGTGTGGATTTTGCCTAAAATCTCCAGGATTTTTTTGAAGTCGTGATGGGTGTACGTCCCCCCTGCATCCCCACTCTATTGGAAGCAAGGCAATTTCCCCCATGAACCAATTCCAGCACCACCATATAAGCTCATATACCAGCCTGCTTCAGATAACTTTAAATACATCTTGAAAGAGATCAAAACCTACAGTTAACCTCAGACTTGTGCAAGGCTGAACAGTCAGGGGAACATTGGGTGGAAGCAGGACAGCCTGGTGTCTGGCGAACCAAAGCCCCGAATAGCCACTTGCTTCCACAATCCAAAATCATCTCCATGTCCCTGATCAGATACCACTGTCTTGGACCAGACCTCACCAGGATATTTATCTGCTAGAAATCCTGGTATGCAGGTTTTGTGAATGAAATCTCCAGGCTTTCTTGATGTTGGGATGGGTTACTTTCCCCACCTCAGAAACCTTGACAGTCATGTCATTACCCCATTACCCCACAGCTGCCATCCAGTAAATCTGATGAGGTTAGGTCAACCTTGAACTACTAATAGCTCAAAATAGCTACTTAATTCTTATCTTCCCTCTAAAAATACTAAACTCCCTGAACAAACTCAATGACCTCTTAGTACCTGTATTGCAAATCCTAATTCATTAAAGGACAGAGAAAGAAAGAAGGATAGTGCATGCCATAGAGGCAGTCTGGGGATGGAACGGGGTGGTGTTCAGGGATGAAGGAAGGGAGACAGGGAACATTAGATGTGGGAAATGTACACTGGCGGAAGGATAGGTGTTGGGTTATTGTATGACTGAAATCAAATAATAGCTTTGTAATGATGCATCTCATGGATATTCAGTAAGTGAAAAAAATAAATTGCAAACAAATTCTAAACATTTATTTAAATTATTTAAAATATAAATAATCATTTATTAAGTACATAATAAACACTAAGTACTTAATATTATAGTTATTTAGTTTAATATAGATATTCACATATAGTAAACAATTGAAAATTTAAGTGAATATTTTATGTCATTACAAACAAATTTTATTTATATATATTTCCTTTAAAGTATTTCAGTTACTACTACTGTTTCAATATGCCATTACTTTTTTTCTTCTCATATTTATTTATTGAATCACTGTGGGAAAAGTTACTAAGCTTTCAGGTTTGTCTAGGCCATACAATGATCAAACACCTTTCCCTTCACCAGTACTCATTTTTCACCACCAAGAAACCCCAATATACCCCCCTCCCACCCCTCCCAATGCCTGTGAGGCAGATGATTTCTACTTAACTCTTTTCTACATTGATTACATTCATTATTTCAACAAAAGATGCACCATTATCGTTTACAATTTTCCCCCCAACGATCAGAATTGCTGAAAAGGCATTGTGAAATACTTGTTTTCTATAGCTTGTTATGAGAATCATATAATGTCATGCAGCCGCGATTTTGGATTTCTGCAAAGAGCGAGATAATTAAGAGATTGGTTTCTATGCGTCTAGTTTTATGGCTGTGCTGGAGAGCCACTCGTGGGGGGTAACTCGTGACCTTGGTAGGGCGTGAAGGACGAGCCAGTACCGCCCCCCCTTCCCATGAGCCTGCAGTTGCCCTGTCAGTGCCAGCTCATACCTGGCTTTCCTATAAGTTCTGAGGCAGCAGCCACCTTGCTGCCAGGGTGGGGGGAAGGTGGAAGGGAGCAACACCCTTTCCCTCCCGGGGAGGCATGGCACTGTAGTTTAATGCATGGTTCATTCACTTTTCTGCCACAAGCTGCCAGGCTCTGGATTAAGTCCTTTTGCCTCTATGCCATTGTTTTTTAAAATAAAGTTCTATAGGACTAACATTGATCTACATTATATATTTCAGTTCTACAAAATTATGCTTTTACATCTGCATAAGTTTATATCATGATTTATTTTGCTTCTACAAAAAGCATCATTATTTTATTTGTTTTGGGAATTGCACAGTATATTTGTACTTTCTTAGTTAAATGTTACTTAGTCTCAAAATTACATTCTCTATCTAATTGGAATAGCCATAAAATCCCTCTTTATAAGAATACCAAGGATTATCTTTAAGGGGCAGTATATATTCATAAAGATACTTCTTTCTTTTTTTTTCTCTGAGCTGTTCATACATAGTTGGTAGTAAATAAGGAAGATTGGAATACTCATTTAGTTGTATCTTTGACAGACTTTCTAAAGCAATCTCATTAGAAATCAAGTATGAAAAGAATCAAAATTAAACAATAAATAAAGCAACCAAATGGAAACAAATTACTCACTGCCTAAAGAAGAAACATGAATTGCTTTCTTTAAATTTTGTTTTGTAAAGGCTATTTAGGGGGAAACAGTACTTTTTTAAATTTTTTTTTAATTAGTACGGATTATATTCACATTCCACTTCCCGGTTTGCTCAAGTATGATGATACCTTTTAATAATCTGATCACTATTACAAGAAAATGCTTCCCATAAGACAGTCTAAAACTAATACACAGGCATAGGCACTGACAAAATGAAGCAAATATCTCCCTCTTCTTTATCCTTATTTTTGTTTCGATTCCTTTTTTTTCCAGCCCTTCCTTTTTATCCGCCCCTCTCGGAGAGCCCAGCAAGCTACCGAGAGTATTCAATATGCCAAACACAGTAACAACAAATTCTCCAATGGAGACGTTACTGGGCCCGCTCCAGCAAATCGACGATCAACGGGAGGGCCTTACCTTTACCTTCCTTTTTATGTACATACTCATTTTGTCTTTATTTCTACCTATTTGGGGCTGGAGAGATAGCACAGTGGTAGGTCATTTGCCTTGTACGCAGTCAGCCCGGCTGAGCTGGGTTCAATTCCTCCGCCCCTCTCAGAGAGCCTGGCAAGCTATAGAGAGTATCTCGCCCTCATGGCAGAGCCTGACAAGCTACCCATGATGTATTCAATATGCCAAATACAGTAACAACAAGTCTCAAAAAAAAATGGAGACCTTACTGGGCCCACTAGAGCAAATCAATGAACAATGGGAGGACAGTGACAGTTTTTCTACCTATTTGAATTATTTAAGACCTGTCATTTATATTGATATTTTTTTTAGCAGTATAGCACTGTAGCATTGTCATCCCATTGTTCATCGATTTGCTCAAGCATGCACCGGTAACATCTCCATTGTGAGACTTGTTGTTACTGTTTTTGGCATATTGAATACAACATGGGGAGATTGCCAGGCTCTGCTGTGTGGGCGGGATACTCTTGGTAGATTGCCGGGCTCTCTGAGAGGGACAGAGGAATCGAACCCTACCTGCTGTTCTATGAGACAAAATTAACTTCTTTTGTGGTAAATACTTTTATATGGTTGGATCTATTATATTCTCACAGCATAGACTAGAATAATATTCATACTAAAATTTCAAAATGGAAAAGCAGTAGCTATGACATCTAGAATCCACATTGATGAATTCAAAGAAACTTCCAATAATAAAAAAGAAATAAAACAAACACTTGCTATACAGTTAAACCTCCCATAATTATGTCATTTTTGAACCCGCATAAAATTATCTTCTTCTCAACATACCATAAAAAAGAAAGTATAATAACTTCTACATAAAAATTACTTTGTATTCAGTCACTGTCACTGTCCTCATGTAGTTCATCAATATGCTCAAGTGGGCCTAGTAATGTCTCCATTGTGAGACTTGTTGTT
Organism: Sorex fumeus; assembly: GCF_029834395.1. Taxonomy (NCBI): domain Eukaryota; kingdom Metazoa; phylum Chordata; class Mammalia; order Eulipotyphla; family Soricidae; genus Sorex; species Sorex fumeus. Next base: position 58,470,459 of record NW_026606065.1, read on the forward strand.
ACTATCTTTTGGCATATCGGATATGTCATGAGGAGCATGCCAGCCCTTGCCATGTGGGCGAGATACTCTCAGTAGCTTGCTAGGCTCTCCAAGAGGAGTGGAGGAATCAAACTCAGGTAGGCCATGTTGGCCGCTTGCAAGGCAAACACCCTACAATACAATTGAATACAGTACAATGATATTGTATTCAATATCATAAGAAATACAAATGCCAAAGTTTAAATGTAGGACATATGCGATTATTATACGTTTTTTATATAGATGTTGAACATGCATATATGGTAAGCTTGGGAGTTATGAGACCAGTTTCCCATGGAAATCAACATATGACTACTTTCACTCTTTTCATCTATGGGTTTTAGAACATAAAAACATCCTATGGTTTAAGAAATATAATTTAAAGCTTACTTAAAGTGAATTACTGATTACCTTTAAGGGCCAATACAATCTGAGAGTGGACACAAATTAACTTCATAGCTAGTTTACACTTTCGGATGTAAATGTAGATGGTGTGTACACTTAAGTGTACACTTAAGCCTACAACCTCCCTTGTAGACATATAAATATTTTATTTTGCATACTTACTTCAACAAAAATTCAATTAATCACTGTATCACTGTCATCCTGTTGTTCATTGATTTCCTAGAGCAGGCCCCAGTAACGTCTCCTTCATCCTAGCCCTGAGATTTTAGAAAGTGCCACATTCGAGGCTCTTTCAGGGTCAGGAGAATGAGACCCATCAATGTTACTGGTTTTTGGCATATTGAATACACCACAGGGAGTTTGCCAGACTCTACCATGTGGGCAGGATACTTTTGGTAGCCTGCCAAGTTCTCCATAGATAATGAGATGTCGGGGCCATGCACTGCCGGGAACTGGGTTTTATAGTCTCTGGGTCTTGGCTGTTGATGGAATTACACGGCACCGGCGGCAGTTGGTGGGTGTTATACCTACATACTGGAAGATAGGGAATCTTGGTGGAGGAGGCTGAGACCCAATCCAAGCAGGCTTGGAGATCTACACCCCAGGTTCCTCACTCTTGGGTTCCTCTGTCGGTTCCTTCATGCAATTCCTTCATGCGTGAGGCTTGTCCGAATGTGTGGGGAGTGGTCTTAAGCATGGCTGTGGCTGTAACCCGAGGTCTTCAGCTACTGGGGCTCTATTCAGAGTGGGGAGGGAAACTCAACCCACCCTCCTCCAAGGGGCCTTGGTGAGGACAGCCACGCATAGAGCCAGGAAACTCTGCATTGTTCTCTTCTGGGAGCTGAGTTTTACAAACAAAAAAACAAACAAACAAAAAACCAAAAAGCCAACAACAAAAAGAAAAACCTGAGGTCCCAGTGGTCTGTCCCCCACTCAGGGGAATTTTCTGAGACTGCAATGAATGCAATCCTATGAATAGCAAATGAAATTATCAGAAAATTAGTCAATAAATGTCAAGTAATGACAATTGATCAGTATATGATTTTAATCTATGTAAATAAATAATTTTAAATAATTTAATCTAGTGTACTGTCTATTCTGATTCTAAAACTATGTTTTCAACTCTGATATCTAAAACACATTTTATTGAATTTTACTTCATACTTGGATCTTATTGTGGTAATTATGTCTTCCCTGCCATAATGCTTTTTAAAAACATAACTAGATGGAGTTTTCACTTTTATGGACTTACAATCAAGAATAAATATAATAGTTTTATAAAGAAATACACATTGATTAGCCAGATACCTCTCTCTCTTACATACACACACGTATATAGAGACACAAACACAAACACACACACACATACACACACACACACATACACACTTGACCTAAAGAGTATCAAATTCATCTGTGATAAGGAACTCCATTAAAATTTTGCCAGTGTATTGTATGTATTTTTTATGAAACAGAAAGTCCTGTCAGTGTTAATTATTCTAAAAGTTCCCAAGTATTAATTTTCCATTTATATACTTGACTTATCATAGATCTGAAGTAATTTATAACACATTTCACTGATCTAAAATTTTGAATCCTATTGAAATATAGTTTTACAAATTAGAGTAAGATTTTGTTTTGTTTGTTTGCAGATGACAGTCACCTTTGCTCAGGTCTTAAACCTGGAACTGTTTAGGGATCACTCCTGATTGTGCTCAGGAAACATAAGTGGTCATAGACATTACATACGTAAGTCACACACACACACACACACGCACACAAATTACATTACACACTTCTCTTTCTCTCCAGCCTGTAAAATTATATTTTATTATGATATCATGATCCATGAAGCTGTTCATAATAGACTTGTTTCAGGCACACAATGTTACAACGCTTATCCCAATATCAATAACCTCTTTTTTTTCCAGCAGTGGTCCCATGATCCAACTACGATTAAGCCTAAACCACTCCTTGTAGACATATAAATATTTTGTTTTGCATTACTTGCTTCAACAAAAATTCAAGGAATAGCAAATAAAATTATCAGAAAATTAGTCAATAAAAGTCAAGTGATGACGAATGATTGGTATATGATTTTAATCTATGTAATTAAATAATTTCAAATAATTAAATCAAGGGTACTGTCTAGTCTCTTTCCTTAATTAAGTTTTCAACTCTGACATCTAAAATATATTTTATTAAATTTTATTTCATACTTGGATCTTACTGTGGTAATTATGTCTTCTCTGCCATATTGCATTTTAAAAATCACTCTGTTCTAGTATATTTTATTTTATTTATTTATTTTTATGTAGGAGTACTGCTATTTATTCAGTTACTGATTAGCTGATTGAATTGTGCATGAACTCCACCTTACTTTTTTTTTTAATAATTTTATTTATTGAATCACCGTGAGAGCAGTTACAAAGCTTTCGGGTCTAAATCTCAGCCATACAATGAAACACCCGTACCTTCACCAGTACCCATTCTCCACCACCCAAAACCCCAGTATACCCCTAACCCACACCCTCCCCCTACTTGTGGGGCAGATGATTTCCACGTTACTCTCTATCTACTTTGATCATATTCAATATTTTGACACCAGACCCACCATTATTATTTGACGTTTTACCCCAAAACTCAGATCTGCTAAAAAGGCAACAGTAGACAATTTCTGTTCTATTGCTGGTTATGAATAACATATGATGTCACGTGACTGCAGTAAGGTCATGTGATTTTGAAATTTGATATTTTAACACTTAAATCTGGAGGGATTTCTGCAAAAAGCCACTGGGTTTTGAGATTTGCTCCTGAGTATCTGGGATCATGGCCATTGAGCAGCTTGATCAGGAGCCAGAGAAGCCGTTCGTGGGCAATGACTTGGGGTCTCCTTGGGGTTGGGAGGACTCCACCCCCATCCCGTGAGGCCCTATGTGTCTCGTCATTGCAGGCCCAAACCTGACTTCTGAGTGGCCTCTGAAGGATGGTGGCCACTGGGCCACCAGAAGAAACAGGCCAAGGCACGAAACCTATTCACACCTGGGTTGGCCCAGTTCCGGTAACCTACTGCAGGAACCGGATGCATTTCTGCCAAAAGCCACTGGGTTTCGAGATTTGTTTCTGGGTCCCTGGGATCATGGCCATTAAGCAGCTCAATCAGGAACCAGAGAGGCCATGCCTCCAATTATATAGCTGAGCCGGAGGTGGTTTGTGGGTGTGTTTCCCACATACCTAACTTTTGGCTGTTTACTTTCTTGGTAAGCTTTGCTCCAAGGTTTTGGGCTCTGGCCAAAGGCCCAGCAGCAATTTTGGGGTATCTGGAAGTCTGAAGGCGCCATCAGGCTGCTGATGCACTCGTCTCACAGGTACAGATTTACCTGCTGGTGGCAACATACCCCTGTGTTCTAGTATATTTTAGAGTTTCCATTAAGTAGGCAAAATCTAAAAAAGTAAAATAATGAATGAAGAGAATTTAAAATATTTAGATGGAAAAATATAAATGGGCTTATGAAATAGTATTTTATTCTAAGAATGAATATTTATTTTCTAACAGAAAATATTATTGTATAGATATTAATTGCATTGAGAAGTAAAATTTCTAAATAAAAAATTCTGAATATAAAATTAAAACTTAGTGGCCATAGAAAAATCAAACTAAGTGAAAATGAGCAAGAATTAAGCATAGCTTTCTTAAACTAGTAGCTGGAAAACATTGCACCATTAGTGAATGACATACTCAATACCACACTTTGTTAAGTTTGTATAGCCTTTTTACATCTTTTAATACTTCTCACAAAACTGATTTCAAGCTTATGAATTACCAAAATCCTTGCCTGTTCATGAAGCTCCATATCATTCTTTTAAATCACAGTGAAAATCTAAGTAGATAGTGTTTTCTTGATAAAGCATTCATTTCTTTTAGATTTTGTACTATATTTCTCCATACTCTCTGGCTGTAGAATATCATTTAATAAAGGTAAAGGTAAAGGCTCTCCCGTTGATCGTCGATTTGCTCGAGCTGGCCCAGTAACATCTCCATTGGAGACTTTGTTGTTACTGTGTTTGGCATATCGAATACTCTCGGTAGCTTGCCGGGCTCTCCGAGAGGGGCGGAGGAATCGAACTCGGATCGGCCATGTTGGCCGCTTGTAAGGCGAACGCCCTATCCGCTGTGCTATCGCTCCAGCTGGGCTATATATCTTATGGGATTTACGTTTATGTAAGCTCCTTTTTTGATCTTTCTACTTTTAATATTCTATTTTTTTTTTCATTTCGGGTGGAATGTACCGTAGACTTTTTCTAGTTGAACTTTTTTTCACTAGGGCTCTTAGGGCCTCTATATTCCTAAATTCTGAAAAAAAAATCTATGGTTTATTTATTATTTCTTGATCAAAGTTGCCTTTCTAATCTCTGAAGCTTCCGTGCTTCTTATATTGTTCCTCTTGAACTCTTCACATAGTTATATAGCACGCTATTTATTTCTTCCAGACTATTTTCTACCTCTGTTTCCTACAGATTTCTTCCGTCTCGTTTGGGAGCTCCTCTACTGTTTGTTCAAGCCACTGTTACACTGCTGCTCAGAGCTTCTATTGAGTTTTTATACAACTTACCAGACTCTTCATTTCAATCATTTCTAATTTTAGTAGTTTTCTCATTTTGAATCGCATTTTCTTATTTATTTATTTATTTATTTATTTATTTATTTGCTGACTCTCTGTGCCATAGTTCCTTTGAGTTATTAGGATGTTATTCAAACACCCTAATCATAATGTCACTGAAGTCATTTTTGGAAGATTTACTGAGCTAGTTGGTGTTGTTTGTGTCTCTGGTAATGACTTTACTTAATGATCATGATGGGATTCAACGTGTTTTCCCCATTGGTTTTCTAGTGTCCTTGCTGCATTGGGGTACGTTTTTGTAGTTCGACCCTGCAATATTGTGGGATTAAGCTGGGGATGTTCTCCTTCTTCTCTATGTCTCTTCACCAAATGACAGGAAGTATAACTGTGAACAGCATGAAAACTGCTGAGTAGATATGTCATGCAGCCCACATATGCAGCTCTGTGTTTCAGGAATTGTGGCTTAGGTTCCTTAATAATGCACAGGTGGGATGTGGAGGCTGCTGGAACACAGCCAGAGGGCGGAACTCTGGCTCACTTACCAGAGTATGCCTAGTGATGCCATCCAATGGTAGCCTCACCTGGAATGAAGCAGGAGCAAGCAGAAGTTCTATTTTTATTTTAAATAACTTTTAATTGACTATGAATCTTTGTATGTGTTGGTAAAGTTAACATTTATTACTTCAACTGCTTATAATCTCATGAAAATATTTAATAATAAACATTAAATCATACACAAATACAGGAGAAAAAGAAAGCATTAAATTGTCAAAATAAGAATTATTTACTCAGATAACAGGCTTACAAAGTAGTTGTACCATAAAACTTTAAAGGCCCCTCCCATTGATCATCGATTTGCTCGAGCAGGCCCAGTAACGTTTCCATTGGAGACTTTGTTGTTACTGTGTCTGGCATATCGAATACTCTCGGTAGCTTGCCGGGCTCTCTGAGAGGGGCAGAGGAATCGATCTCGGGTTGGCCATGTTGGCTGCAAGCAAGGCAAACGCCCTACCCACTGTGCTATCACTCCATAAAACTTCACTCGAAATAAAATTAAGATTTGGCTACCAATAGTCTTGTTTTTAAGTGAACTTGATTTTCTGAGTGCTTGATATTTTGTCTCAGTAGGATCAATGAATCTTTTTTCACTTAGATGGAATGACTTGAATTAAAGATTGTGCCTCTCTTTTGCAGCCAATTCAAAAGCCTGCAGAGTAGCTAGTCAATGTCAATTTGTGTATAACACTGCCAGTTGAGTTCCCAGGAATAGGAAAGAGAGAGAGAGAGAGAGAGAGAGAGAGAAAGAGAGAGAGAGAGAGAGAGAGAGAGAGAGAGAGAGAGAGAGAGAGAGAGCATGGGAACATGGGAATGAGGAATCAAGACATACTCTTTAAATTATTATTCAGAAGAAAATACTGCACATCTCTTTCTAGCTCTTTTATAGGACAATGCTTTGACAACGAAACATTGAAAGGGTGTCAATGGAGCTCTGTATAGATAGCATTCGCATTTCTTGAAGGAAAACAATAAGTCACTCAATGAGTCATTTCATTATACGCTGGTTCCGTACTTGAGTCTACATGATATACATGATCCCAGTGATGCTTGAGGGACCATGAGATGTCTGGAATCAAGTCTCATCCTTCACACACAAAGCATGGACCCAGCCTGTAGAGCTATGTCTCTGGCCTTAATTTTACACAAATAAATAGGAATCAGATTGGAAGAATCTTAGGCTAACTTGGTATTTTTAAGTAAGGAAGAAACCAGTGTCAGAGAGATAGTACAATGGGTGAAGCACTTGCCTTGCATGTGTTTGAGCCAGGTTTCATCCCCTAAACCCATATTGTTCCCTAAGAACTGCCAGAGATAATCTCTGAGTACAGAGCCAAGAACAAATCCTGAGCAATGACAATTGTTCACAACCTCCAAACAAACAAAACTACTGAAAAAAATGAAAGTCATCAATGAAAAGCAAATTATTACATTTAAAATATTCATTTTATGTGTTAAGAAAATATACATACTACTATTAAAAGTATATAAAATATTAGAAGAATGAAAATGGTGTATGTGTCTGATATTTTTGTGTGAAAAAGAGACTTTTTAAAAACTACATACAATATTAGAAGAATGAAAATGGTGTATGTGTCTGATATTTTCGTGTGAAAAAGAGATTTTTTATTTTTTAAGAAACCATCTTACAAAATTGTGGTGACTGAAAAAATTCCTGAATCAGAAATTTTTGTAAGCAGTTGTATTATAGTCTTGAACTTTAAATGTATATAAAGCAGTAGGTAGAATGACTCCCTTGTGAAGAAATGTGTCATAATGGCTCAAAAGGCCTTTGAGAGGCCTACATAATATGATGAGATCTGCTCAAATTATAGGAGGTAATATGCTTTATTTGATCAGCTATAATTGATCCTTATACAACATGCATTTGATGTATATGTCTTCACTTACAAATGTTTTTTTTCCTTAAGAAAAAACTCATTTTTGTGTGCTGAAAGTAGATAAAGAACCAAGCATGATAACCTCTCAGGGTCTGTATTGCAAACCATAAAGCCCAAAAGTAGAGAGAGATTATGGAGAATCATGTCTGCCATGGAGGCAGGGGGAGGGTGGAGAAGGGGGGTATACCAGGGATATTGGTGGTGGGGAATGTGCACTGGTGGAAGGATTGGTGTTTGATCGCTGTGTGATTGTAACCCAAAAATGAAAGCTTGTAACTATCTCACGGTGATTCAATAAAATTTAAAAAAAATCATTTTATTTAAAGCAGAAAAACTAAAAGTTTAGTATTTAAACTTTGTTTAGTGTTTCACGTAACTTTTAGCATATAAAACAAATAAATTTTACTGCAAAAATTTTTCTTGAAGAAGTGTGAGAGGAGAGAGAGGAATACATGTTCAATTCTAATTTTCTAAACTTATTTGAATATATAAAATTAACTTTTTATTATGCAAATAAATGAAATTTTAGTAAACATGAAATAAAGTCAATGGATAAATTGTCTTTTTATTGTGTTTTTTTAATAACCTGAATAAAAGACAGTTTCAGAGTCTACAGATATGGCCTGTTTTACATGTTTTAAAAAATTATAATAAACTCAGTTGTATTAGTCAATACATATTGAACACTCTGAAAGTAAGTTATTCAGGTATAGTGGTTATGAATTATAGCAATAACATTTATTTTTACAATAATAAATTACAACTTTAATTAGAAATCTCATGTGAAGTTTTTCATTTGAGAATACTTCTTTATTGTTATTTAGAATCCTCATTTGCAATCAATATTATGGCTTCAAGCTAATAGTTTATATAAATCAAAAGTGCAAAAGCTGTCTTCAATGAAAAATCATTATCATTATTATCTTGTTGTTTACTATTTATTGCAGATCAAATTTTTCACTGAGATTTTACATTATATTGACTTTTAAGGTCATGATAAAATAACTATGATAGAAATGAGAAGATGTTTCTATGTGCTAGAGTTTTAAAGGTTTTTATATTAAAAGTTGCAGTTCTTTTTAGATTTTTTATTTATTTATTAATTTTTGCTTTTTGGATCAAACCTGGTGATGGACAGGGTTTACTCCTGGCTTTGCACTCAGGAATTACTCTTGGCCGAGCTCAGAGGACCATATGGGATACTGGGAAATAAACCTGGGTTGGCCACATGCAGGCAAACACCCTACTGGATGTGCTATTGCTCCATCCCCATTTTTAGGCTTTTATTTAGCTAAAATTTTTATTAAAAATGGAACACTAAAATTTGAATACATGATTAAAAACATTTCTAAAACATTAAATATTCTTCTTCCTTTTTATCTTTTACTTTGAGTGAAATCTAATTCACTAAATTATCAAAGTAGGATGAGATAGAATCCTTCCTTCCTGTGATAGACTGCATATATTTTTGAGGGGAAGAATTTGGGCCATATTCCTCAGTGATGAAGACTATTCCCGATACTGTGCTCAGTATGATCCCAGGTAATACTCAGAAAATCATTTATTGTACTGGGGATTTGAACCAAGATTGTGGTCACCATAGCCACATGTAAGGTATTGCTTACCAGATACTCTGTGTGTATGTATGTGTATGTGTATGTCTGAGTATTTTTTATAGATAATATCTTGGTTAGAAAATCACATAATCACAAAACTCTAGGTCTTCGGGTATAGTCACAGGTACAGAGAAACATATGGGGAGTCTTTAAAGTTTTGAAATGCAGCTGTAAGAAATATAATTATTCAAACACTTTTTATAGGGTGAATCTACAAAATGTACAAAAAAGGAAAAGCATTTTTTTTATTAATTTGGAAATAGAAATCCTAAGTATAGAAATCAAAATAAATGAGACTGGAGATGTAAATACAGATAAGAGTTATAAGGGAAACTGCTGTTTTAGTAATGTCCACGAAACAATAACCTATTTGAGATTATATTGCTATATAGAGAGCTTGGTGTGATATTCTCTGGATCGTGGCCATTGTTGGGGTTACACGGCAGTTGGTGGGTGTAACTTTCTAGCTACTGGAAGGTCCAGACCCAAACTGTGCAGGTTTGAAGATTTCAGCCCCGGGTTCCACACACCTGGGTTCCTCTGCCAGTTCCTTTATGTGTGAGGTTCATCCAAGTATGTGGAGAGTGGTCTCAGCATGACTTTGGCCTGGTTCCGGAGGTCTTCAGGTGTCGGGACCCGGTGAGGACAGTCATTGGTCTAACCAAAACTAGAAGACATCAATCACATCACGTCATTTTCGACACCGGAGAAGAACTGTTCCTTGGAACATGTGACAAAAGAAGCATTGTTGGTGTCGGTATTCTTGTCAACATGAACTTAGCCATGAGCATTGATTCATTCAAACACCTAACAACCCGAATCGGATGATTACACTTGAATAAATGTGGCTCACTGCTGGAAGTTTCTATATTAATTGTCTATTCACCAACATCCAATTATGATGAAGGAGAAATTGAGAAGTTCTACAGGGAGCTGGAGAAGTTCTATAAAGAAAACCACACCTTCTACAAGATCATTGTCGGTAATTTTAATGCAAGATAGGACCAAGAAGATCAGCCAATGAACTCCACATCAGGACCTATGGCATAGAATGGAACGAACAGGGTGACAGACTGTCTGAGTTCATCATGTCAACCAAGACCATCCATAGTAACTCACAGTTCCAAAAGGCTGAATCTAAATGTTGGACATGGGAGTTTCCGGGTGATGGTTCCACAATGAAATAGACCACATCATATTCAATCGGCAGTTTTGCCTAACCAATGTTACTGTTGTCGCAAAATTCCAAACGGGATCGGACCTCCATCTCCTTCGTGCAAAATTTTACCTCACAGACCGGGAAGAAAAGAATGCAAAGTTTAAGAAGAGAACTCCCAGAAAGACCACCAACTGGGAGCTCTTTGGTTCTGTTGCGGCAACATGGGAAGATGCGGTCATTGACAACATTGATGAGGAATACGATTGAATGATTCAGCACCTCCATGATTGTGCGAGGAATGCCAAGAGAGAGATAACTACAAAAAAAGCCTTTCTTCGAACACTCTTGAACTTATTCGTCAACGTGGCTTGGCTCATACTTCAGGCAACTGCAAGCAAACGTCCGAGCTCACAAAACAGTGCAGAGAAGCGATCAAGGATGACCTCAAAGACAGGAGAGCAGCAGTGCTGGTAGATGTGGCAGAAGCTGGGAAAAGCATTCGTAATGCCTGCCTGTGATTCACCAACTACAAGACCAAGATGACTGCCCTCCGACATCCTGATGGATCTAGCACATCTTCCAGAAGGGCAATGGAGAAGATTATTCATGACTTCTACTCAGATCTCTTTAATAGCCACGTCCAGTTGCCCACATACCAAATTCTGCAGGATGGATATGTTGTTCCCAAAGTTCTCCCTTCTGAAATCCAACACACCATCTGGTCGGTAAAGAAACAAAGAGCACCTGGCACTGACAAGGTCAGACCTGAACACCTGAGGAACCTGCCGTCAGTACTCATCAATACACTGGCTCGGTTCTTCACATGCTACCTGTCTGAATGCAAGGTTCCATCCCAATTGAAAACCAGCAAGACTACTACTATACAAAAATGTAGACATCCATGACATTGGAAACTATCGCCCAATCTGCCTATTGTCTGTCATCTACAAGCTGTTCACTCGAGTCATCCTGAATAGGATTGGCAGAACACTAGATGAAGGACAACCGTGTAAACAAGCCAGGTTCCAAAAAGGATTCAGCCAAATCGACCATATCCACATGATAACCAAGCTCATTGAGGTTTCTCGGGAGTTCAAGATGCCGCTCTGTCTAACGTTCATTGATTTAAAGAAGGCCTTTGATTCTGTTAAGACAGAAGTGATCATCGAAGCCCTAGCCAATCAGGTTGTACAAACTCAATACATCAGTATCCTCTGTGAGCTCTATTCCGGATTCACTACCAGGATCTCACCATTCGACAAAGAAGTAATCATCCATGTCAAGAGAGGGGTTCAGCCGGGTGATACCATTTCACCAAAACTCTTCAGTGCCACCCTCGAGAACATCATGCGACAACTGGAATGGGAAAACATGGAAGTGAAGATAGATGGTCGGCAACTACACCAACTCCGCTTTGCTGATGACATCGTTCTAATAACACCAAACATCAACCAAGACGCATAGATGCTGGGTGACTTCGACAGTGAGTGTGGAAAGGTCAGACTACAGCTGAATCTTATGAAGACAATGTTTATGAGAAACAACCTCGTTTCTGAAGTTCCATTCGCTCTCAACGGAACCACCATCTCCGAATGCAACAGTTATCTATACCTAGGTCGAGAAATCAACATGATGAATGACCTGGCACCTGAGTTATGCAGGAGGAAGTGAGCAGCCTGGAATGCCTTCAAGAGCGTTGAAGAAATAACTAAGAGGACAAAGAACCTCCAGCTCTGAGCACATCTCTTCGATTCCACTGTTCTTCCTGCATTAGCATATGCCTCAGAGACCTGGGCCCTATGAAAACAGGATGAGAATGCTATTTGGGTCTCTCAAAGAGGAATCAAAAGAGCTATGCTTGGAGTATCATGGTTCACTAAAATGAGAGATAGAATCCGGAGTTCTGATCTCCATCAACGCTCAAATGGGACGCTGTCTCATTTGCAAAGGCATCAAAAACCAGATGGGCTGGACACGTAATGAGGTTTAAAGATGACCGCTAGACTAGATCCATTACTGCCTGGATTCCATTGGACGTCAAAAGATCGCGTGGACACCCACCTACAAGATGGTCAGACTTCTTCGGCAAGACCCTGAATGATCGGTTTGAGGCTCTGCATATAACTAGAATGAGCAGATGCCATTGGACTACGCTAGTACGCAACAAGGATGAATGGAGACGTGACTGGCACCCACTCGAGTAAATCGATGAGTAACGGAGTATCAAGTTATCAAGTGATATGGAGAGCTTGTTTGGAGGTACTAGCAGCGGCATGCAGTTATTCATATGCCCTAGGCCTAAGGCAGGTCCTCTACCATTGAGCACACTGCTTTGGGAGGGACGTGCATGTTTTAAAATTAGATAAGAGGATATTCATGATAGCCTTTCTGTATCAATATTGCAAACCATAAGGCCAAAAAGGATAGAGTTAGAGAAATAGAGATAGGGAGGGAGAGAAGAAAAAAAGTCTACTATGGAGTCAGGCTTGGGGGTGTGGAGGTGGGGTGATGGGAGAGAAAATGGGGACACTGGTGCTGGGAAATGTCAAGTGGTGGAGGGATAGGTGTTAGAACAGTGTATGACTGAAGCCTAATCATGAACAGCTTTTTAAGGGTCTATCTCAGTGATTTAATAAAGAAGTAAAATAATAACAATAAAAATAATAACAGAAAGAAAAGAGTAAGCATAGTTGTTAGTTAAAGAGAGCTGAATTCCATTAAAATAACCAGAGATGTGGATTTCAGGCTCTGCATTCAGGAATCACTCCTGGTGGATTTATGGAACTACATTAGGCTGTCGGGGATTGAACCTGAGTCACCTGTGTGTTAGCCAAGTGCTCTACCTGCATTACTCTCTCTCCAGTCCCTCCACATTCATTTAAAAATAATATCACTATCTATTATGGCAATTATAATTAGGTTTTGTCATCATTTTTGTAATGTTCACACTGAGAAGTAATGAAGAAATCATTTGGTGTCAGTGTTCTTACACAGAGTTTCACATATACGAGGCATGTGATCTAACTCTTTGAGTCTTAATATAATATGTTAATTTATGCTAAATAATATTTATATGTCCTCTCACTTGTAATGCAGGAATTAAACTCTTGAGACAGACTTCAAAATATTCAATTCACGATGATGATCATCCTGTAGTTCATTGATTGCCTCGAGCAGGCACCAGTAACATATTCTTCCTAGCCCTCAGATTTTAAAAGAGCCATTTCAATGCTCTTTCAGGGATAGGACAATGAGACCTATCATTGTTACTGGTATTTGGCATATTGAGTATGACACAGGAAGTTTGCCAGACTCTGCCGTGCGGGCAGGACACTTTCGGTAGCCTGCAGGGTTCTCCAACATGAAAACAAAATAATAAGATATCATGCAGCTGCATTTGCAGCCACGGGCTTCTGGGCGCTGTGTTTTATAATCTCTCGGTCTTGGCCGTTGATGGGATTACCTGGCAACGGCAGCAGCTGGTGGGTGTAACCCCAATATTATTTGGGGTGCTATAATATTATGACATCGGAACCCCCAAAACACATAAGCAACAATCTATTACAAACCAGGTAAACCAAATACAAATAAAAAATATATATGTTTCCTATCAAAAACTTTTAAAATGAAACTGTTGGGGCACATCTTTCCTTTTAATTAAGATTAAATCTTTTATATAAAATATGACAAGGCTCAATCACTTAATCACTTAACTTCCCGTTAGTCGTCGATTTGCTCGAGCGGGCGCCAGTAACATCTCCATTTGTCCCTGTCGCGTGCTAGTGTAGCCCAATGGCATCTGTTCGCTCCGGGAGCATGAAAGGCCTCAAACCGATCATTCATGATCTTGACGAAGAAGTCTGACCATCTGGTAGGTGGGCAGCCACGCAGTCTTTTGACATCCCATGGAATCCAGTTGGTAACAGCTCTAGTCCAGCGGTCGTCTTTAAATCTCATTATGTGACCAGCCCATCTGATTTTCAACACCTTGGCAAATGAGAAAGCGTCCCTGATTCTTGATCATCAACGGATGTCAGAACTCCGGATTCTTTCTCTCATTTGAGTGAAACGTGATATTCCAAGCATAGCTCCTTCTATTCTTCTTTGGGAGACCTGAATAGGTTCTCATCTTGTTTGCATAGGGCCCAGGTCTCTGAGGCATATGTTAATGCAGGAAGAACAGTGGAATCAAAGAAATGTGCCTGGAACCAGAGGTTCTTCATCCTCTTAGTTATTTCTTCGACGTTCTTGAAGGCGTTCCAAGCCGCTCTCTTCCTCCTGCGCAGCTCGGCTGCCAGGTCATTTGTCATGTTGACCTCCCGACCTAGGTACACATAGTTGTTGCATTCGGAGATGGTCATTCCGTTGAGAGCGAATGGGGCGTCAGGAACGAGGCTGCTTCTCATAAACATTGTCTTCATAAGATTCAGCTGTAGTCCTACCTTTCCACACTCACAGTCAAAGTCGGCCAGCCTTTGTGCCGATTGGCTGATGTTTGGTGTTATTAGAACAATGTCATCAGCAAAGCAGAGGTGGTGTAGTTGCCAACCATCTATCTTCACTCCCATTCCTTCCCATTCCAGTCGTCACATGATGTTCTCGAGGGTGGCACTGAAGAGTTTTGGTGAAATGGTATCACCCTGCCGCACCCCTCTCTTGACATCAACGATCACTTCTTTGTAGAATGGTGAGATCCTGGTAGTGAATCCACAATACAGCTCACAGAGGATCCTGATGTATTGGGCTTGAATGCCCTGATTGGCTAGGGCTTCAATGATCTCTTCTGTCTCAACAGAATCAAAGGCCTTCTTTAAATCAATGAACGTTAAACAGAGCTGCATCTTGAACTCCCGAGAAACCTCAATGAGCTTGGTTATCGTGTGGATATGGTCGATGGTGCTGAATCTTTTGCGGAACCCGGCTGGCTCGAATGGTTGTCCTTCATTTAGTGTTCTGCCAATCCTATTTAGGATGACTTGAGTGAACAACTTGTAGATGACAGACAATAGGCAGATTGGGCGATAGTTGCCAATGTCATGGATGTCTCCCTTCTTGAACAGTAGTACGGTCCTGCTGGTTTTCCATTGGGACAGAACCTTGCATTCAGACAGGTAGCGAGTGAAGAGCCGAGCCAGTGTATTGATGAGTACTGATGGCAGGTTCTTCAGGTGTTCAGGTCTGACCTTGTCTGGGCCGGGTGCTGTTTGTTTCTTTACTGACGAAATGGCGTGTCGGATTTCGGAAGGGAGAATGTTGGGAACGACATATCCATCCTGTGGAATTTGGTATGTCGGCAAGTGGACATGGCTATGGAAGAGATTTGAGTAGAAGTCATGGATAATCTTCTCCATTGCCGTTCTGGAGGATGTGATGGATCCATCAGGACGTCGGAGGGCAGTCATCTTGGTCTTGTAGTTGACGAAGGATAGGCGGGCATTACGAATACTTTTCCCGGCTTCTGCCACATCTACCAGTACTTCTGCTCTTCTCTCTTTGAGGTCTTCTTGATCGCATCTCTGCACTGCTTTGCGAGCTCGGACATTAGCTTGCGGTTGCCTGAGGCGTGCGCCAAACTATGCTGGCGAATTAGCTCAAGAGTTTTTGAAGATAGGCGATTTTTTGTGGCTATCTCTCTCTTGGCGTTCCTTGCACATTCATGGAGGTGCTGAACCAGTTGATCATATTCCTCGTCAATGTTGTCAACAATGGCATCTTCCCATGTTGCCGCAATAGTACCAAAGAGTTCCCAGTTGGTGGTCATTCTGGGAGTTCTCTTTTTAAACTTTGCAGCCCTTTCTCCCCGCTCTGTGAAGTAGAATTTTGCACGAAGGAGACGGTGGTCCGATCCCGTTCGAAATTTTGGGACAACAGCGACATCAGTCAGGCAAAATAGTTGATTGAATATGATGTGGTCTATTTCGTTGTGGAATTGTCCACCGGGAGACTCCCATGTCCATCGTTTAGATTCTGGAACTGTGAGTTACCATGAATGGTCTTGGTCAACATGATGAACTCAGACAGTCTCTCACCCTGTTCGTTCCATTCTAGGCCATGGCTCCCGATGTGAAGTTCTTCAGCTGATCTTCTCGGTCCTATCTTGGCATTAAAATCACCCACAATGATCTTGTAGAAGGTGTGGTCTTCTTTATAGAACTTCTCTAGCTCCATGTAGAACTTCTCGATTTCTCTTTCATCATAATGAGATGTTGGTGCATAGACAACGAAGATAGAAACTGCAGGCAGTGAGCCACATCTATTCAAATGTAAACGTCCGATTCGGGATGTTAGGCATTCGAATGAATCCATGCTCTTGACCAAGTTTGTGTTGACAAGGACACCGACACCTCCAACACCTCTTTTATCGCATCTTCCAAGGAAAAATTCTTCTCCAGTGTCGAAAACGGCATGGTGAGATTCGTGCCTTCTTGTCTCAGTCAGACCAATGATGTCGTACTTGATCATTCGCGCTTGTACCATCAGGTCCTCGATGGATGCATCTGATGCTAGCGTACGTGCATTGAAAGTATAGACGATCATTTTTGTCTTCCTTCATTGTGGCAGCCTCGGTCGGGCTTGAGATTTTGTCCGTCTCTCCTTTCTCATCCTTCTCAGTGCTGCCATGTCGGTGAAGCCTTCAGGGTCAGGTGAATGAGACCAGTTGTAGTTACTGGTTTTGCATATCAAATACACAACGAATAGCTTGCCAGGCTATTCCGTGCGGGCGGAATACTCTAGGTAGCTTGCCAGTCTTTCCGAGAGGGATAGAGGCTTTTGGAGCGACCTCTAATCACCCTTGTAGGTTATACCATATTTGAACCCTATCAAATATGGTACGACAATTCCGGAAGATGGGTATTTAGTGTCTTATGATGTGTCTGGAAAGCGTACTGGAGTGTGGCGACGGCTGGGTAGTGGAAGTAGTGTTGATAGTGGAAGTCTGCCAGTGGGGTATTTATCTGGGTAGCGTGGGTCTCCTGTGCACAATTCGATTCCTGGGTGGTTGATGGAAGCAGACAGGGCAGGATAGGGTGGGGCTCCTGATTAGAATCCCTTTGTCACCTGTGGTTGGTGGGAGCAGGCAGAGAAGCTCTGTTCCTGGGTCCACCGAACCTGGAGTCCAAGGTCTCAGAGAGTTCTGCTTATCTTGTTCTGTAGGTCTTCAGTCGTGCGTGAGTCTCAGCCGGAGCTGCCACTCGGGTCTGGAAAGCATCCTGGAGTGTGGCAACAGCTGGGTAGTGGAAGTAGTGCCGATATGACACTACTTGTGGGCCGGAGCGATAGCAGAAATGACAAGTCTTAATGAGCATTAATTTAAGGAAATTACTACTGCAATTCTTTCAGTAGAATCTCATAATCAAGAAACCAAATTATTCTGTTCTCCTCAAAGGAACTTGGATTAAGGAATGAAAGTGTCAGTCAATATAACTCTCCATCTTCAGAGCATGTCGAGCTCTGCAATTTATCTTCTATAATACAATTTATTTCTTTACCTAACTTCATTTATATATTTAGACTTCTAAACCAGATATAATCAATGTGTTAAACATTTTGGTAGCCTAAAAATGCTCTAATTTCCTATTCTGTTCACTTACCACCTATTTGTTTGAACTTGTTTCATAATAGCACTTAGTTATTTTTAATTTCAGTTTATTTTAGCACGTATTATATGTCTTAATTTTATTAAATAATACGTCTTACATTTATTGACATATGTGTATATAATATTCTAAATATTTATTTATTATATAAATAATTTAAACATAAAACATTAATGGTAAGATCAAGAGGAAGGGATTATACTGTTCAGAGTAAAATAGATAAAATTGATATAAATATCAAAAGTCAGTTTATTTGGACAAAGAAATGAAAAATAAATGTAGAGTGATTATAAATAAAGCTTAGTATCTGAAATAAAGTATTTTTGAGTTGCTTTTTAGATAACATCAAAGTGTTGGATACTCTGAAATGATTGATTAAACATCAATAGCTTGAGTTATTGTTGAGATCAAAAAGCTCAAGATTCTTGTAATGTAATAGTGTACATGAATATTTACATGCCAAATCAATAAAATAGGACTTAAAGTAAGAAAAAAAGTTGCAAGTTCAGTTTAGGTATGCATAGTCAAAAAAGCTAGACTGTTGTTAAACAATTAATTTATGTGTGTTACAAGCATGACTATCTGGCATTAACATTCTAAAAGACCTATCTATATTTACGGTTGGTCATTTTAGGAGAAGATGTACATTTTAATTCTCATGAGTCTATAGTCTTCAACCACATTCTAAAACCACTGAAATTAAATTTATCTTATGATCCTGATGTGGGTGATGATCTATTAATCATGGACAGTAACAGAAATAGAACCCACTTCCATTAAAAAGAAGTCAGAACATGTTTCTGGTTCTGTTGAGAAACCTGGAAAATGAGTGAATGTGTGCTACCCTGTCTATCTCACCATCAGCTCCTACCACAAAGTGTATGATTAATGGAAGAATAATTTAATGTCTTAGTATGTGTTATAAGAATCAATATAAATTTAAACTATTTTGTGCCTGCTAATGCTGTAGGCTTTCCAGGTGGGTGGGAAATCGGGGATATTGTTGAATGGATTGTTACAATGGTGTTCGGACTGATAAAAAATATGAAATGCCTGAAACAAGTGTACTTTTAACAACTTTGTAAATCATGGTGTTTAAGTAAAGTTAAAATAAAAGCAAAACCAGGAAATTACCTGCTTCCAATTGAGACTGATTCTTCACACTTCTATTAAATTATTTCTAGCAAGGTAAAGTTATTCAGTGCCTCTTTAAAAGAGGTGGAAAGAACTTACTGTTAATATGTTTATTTTTCCCTAACTTATAGCAATTTAAATGAGCTAAGTAAAAACTTTGTTTAATTTTAGGTAATGTAGTTATTACTATAATATTGTGAAAGAACACCTTTAACTTTCCATATGGGCAATAGCCAGAGTAGTCAGAATCATGTAGTAACTACTTGAATTGATAAAGTTAAGGGATTATTTTATCAATTCTAAAAATTATATTCTATATCTGTTGAATTTTCATATGAGAAAAATTAATTGTATTATGAATGCATAGTTTTATTAAAAAATAGAATGTGGTAAGCATAAAAATAATGGCTAAAATACAGATGAAATATAAAAACAAATGGCATGCAAAACAAATTGTATTTTCTTCATATTCATTTAATTTCTTAGAAAATTTTAAAGAATTAAGAGTTATTTGTGATAGAATATTTGGATATAAACTTATGAGCTAAATTTTATAGTGTCTACTAATTTTCTAATATTTACCCGATATTTGGTAGTGCAAGTTTAAATAAATATGAGGGGACTGGAAATCTGAACAAGTTACAAAAAAAGTGATACTAATAAATATATTAATATCAAATAATAATAAAAATACAGTTTATCTTTTCAACCATAGGAAGCTATTTTAAGTGTTAAAACATATGATCTGGATGATACTCTATGGACATGTAAATCAGTATAAAATAATTATTAAGACTAGTAAACTTGAGAAGATCCTAGTAAACTTTGAGTCTTATGCATAATTCTTGGCTGGTATTAGACAATGTGACAAATTCTGAAATTCTGACTAGATTCCGATGATAATAACTTCTTGACAGTGATATGTATAAAATGTTAACAGATAAAATCACTTCAATTACATTATTCCTGTCAAGTCCCAGCTGACTGTAACTAGGAGTGAAGATAACAGTTGCTTTGATGTCCCCTTGGGTGTTCTCAGGGAGAAAATATGGGGAAATAGCAGAAAGCTTCCTTTAATTTTCATGAAATTTGTGTTCCATGCTTATGAAAAGAAAATTAAAGGAAACATAATACATTATTACAATACATTCCTTGTAGAATAATATAGACTGCATGCTTCTTTAACAATCCCATAGAATAAGCTCAATCATATATCTTTCAACATAAATTTTGCCTAGATTTCAAATGTTTTCTATTCTCAAATTGGAAATTCTTGTAAAGGATAGGCTATTTACACTATGTCAGTCTTCCTTTTAGTCTATAATTATGCTTAAAAATATCTAATAAAATATTCTAAAAACTTATCCAGTCCATTAAACTTTTTCTTGTTCCACCCTCTTCCATCCCCTGAAATATATAATGGAAAATTAAGTTCTACATTTACTGGCAATGAAGTAAATGTTTAAAACTCAGGCAAAGTTTATGGTGGTAGGAATTGTTCAAAGAGGAAGAGGAAGTGAAGCTGACGATGGTTGGTAAAATGTTATGTTCATTTTACCACACTATGGCACAAAACAGTGCAAAACACATTCTTTTTCTGTTTTAAAATTCTTATCATAAAAGTAGAGTTGGAAGAAATGTCAGGTGTGAAATTAGTGGAGGGAAGTGGAAAGTGGTAAAGGAGTCATTGTTGAAGCATTTTATGCCCGAGTCTAAATCATGAATAACTTTGTAATTTCAAGTGACTAAAAAATTTTGAAAAGATACAAATTAGAATGTCAATAGTTAAAATTAATTTGTTATCAAAAACATTTCCCAGAGAGCAAGCTAAATACTAAATAATTATAATTTAGTTATTCTCAATATTGTCTATTTTATTTATTCTAAACTTCCATAAAATGAGTAACTATTATTATCTAAAATGGATTGCTATCATATTTGTTCTCAAATTGAACAAACAGAAGAATTATGTAACAATTTCACCCCATGTATTTGAAATGTTCAAACATTTGCTTTATATATATGTATGTATATATATATAAACATCTATTGATGTAGTGTTTAACACTAAAAGAACTCCCTCAAAGATAAATCCTAAATTTATTTTTTCTATTTTTATTTTCTTAATAATAGAGTGTATAATTATATTGATATAAAAATAAGCAGCACAGTGAGGAAGAGAAAACTTTGTCAAGTACTACATATTCAGAATTACTCATTTTTCCATGAAATAGAGCAAGAATAACACAAATGGAAAAATATTGTGTAGGTTCTATGGAAATTTCCAGCCAGAAAACTAACTTTTTATCTTTCCTATAATCTAAACTTAGTATATAATATAATATAACATATCATATATTGTTCATATATACTCCACCATTTCAGAGTGATGGAGTTACCTGGTGTATGTGTGTGTGTGTGTGTGTGTGTGTGTGTGTGTGTGTGTGTGTGTTGTGCTTTCAACACAATTAATGTTTGAAAGCTTCCCCACATGGATTTTATAATTTTGAGAAAGTTTAACTCAGTTACTAATCAAATATATTTGTATCATAAAAATCACTACAGAAATCAAACAATTATTTCAGAAGATCCTTCTGCCTCTATCTATCTCAATATGAAACTGATAGTGTTTCCAGCTTTTGATACCGTTTCTCTATTAGAATCTAAGTCCTGTCACTTAGAATCCTTTCTTGTATCCATCTCTCCTAAAACCTGGTTACCCTCTCAAAGATTTCATTTGAACTCTATCTCCAAAATTCCTAGTGCTAGCTTCTGTGTCCACATTGTCTAGTAAACTGATGTCTGCTTGGATTCTTAGGATTTATTATGTGATATTCTTGGTACCTCCGTGTCTGTAACAACCAGTCCTCCAGGGAAACACTTTATAGATCTTTCCTTTTTGAGCATCTATTCTCCTTCTTGGAGAGACATAGAAAAGCAGTTGGTCAGGGCTTTCTTTTTATTTCTTTCCATACTGAAATTAAATATACCCCCTGATATAGTGACAGATTTTCCATGAATCACTTTCATATATACTTAAAACCATTACAGCTTTTTGAATGCTCTTAAAATTTCATTTCATATATATCAATATTGTTATTGATATTTTATACATTTATATATAAAGCATTCCTGGTTAACCACACTTAGTCTACTAAGAGTATAGGAAATTTAGCTTACTTCAAAAATAATTAAAATATCATAACAAGCAGTTTAATAATGCACATTTATTCACACATATAATGTGTTTGCTACAAAATTATAACATAAAGATCACTCATCCAGCTTTCAAAACAACAACCTCAAATCTTGCCATTATATTTTCCATGCAAACTTCTACAATTCTTTTCTTGTCTCTTCCTCAGTGGTCACATCTATGGAGAAATTCATTTTAATTTCCAAGTCATTTAACATAGTTTAAACTCATATGTTATGTTTTGTAAATAATATAATGTTATTACCTTTTTATAAAATTATGTTAGATGTTTTTCTTTATATCCTGCAAATTTGTTTTATAAACAATTATATTTATTAATTTAATATATTAAATTTACTAATTTATCATGGCCTGTAAACTGAAAAACACAGACATATAGATATATCCATACAACAGTTATGAATGAATATATAATGAAGAAAATACATCTGGTCTACTTTTAAACATGTTCTAGGCCAGCAACTACAGGTAAAGGATTAAAAAAAATAACAGAAATTATGCTGGTTGAAAATTAAAATGCTGAGGATTGGAACCCTAACCAAAAAAGTCTTGGCAGTATATTGCTTCAGCTAGATATCAATCCTCATGAGGTTTGTACAGGAATCATAGAGCAGATCAGAGTTTTAAAGATAAAAACAAAAGGCATTATATATGAGAGCATAAGAGAGCCCCAGAGGGATATATAGTGTGTGAACAATAAGAACCATACGCATATGCATTAGGAGAAGATTTCCGGAAAGATAATTTTGAAAATAGAAAGATTAACTATTTAAGCCGTGATCACTTTACTCTAAAACAAAGTTTAATCTATCGAATGCAATATTGATGGGGTAGCATTTCTGCTGACCACTTTGAAATTGTCATCAGATAGTAGGAGATATAACTAAAAAGATGGAGAGAACATACATAGTTTTAACTTGTCTTAGACAATTTACATTTATTTTTTCTGGATAAAATTTTCTATTATTATTCATCAATTCTGGAAATGGTACAATATATTGACTATTGAATAAATATTATGCTCCAGTAAATCCCTGACACTCCATATGGTTCCCTATACCCCACCAGGAGTGATCCCTGAACACAGAACCAGCAGTAAACCTTGAGCACTGCCGTGTGAGGTCTTAAAACAAAACTGAAAAAAACAAAACAAACCCTCTTCTTTGACATATGGCTAGGTATAGCCATACACCTATATGAACGCTAGGTATAGCATTAATACTTTATATATGTATATGTATATATATATACATATATATAGTTTTTTATTCTTCTTTAGTCACATGGATTTGCATTTATCTAAGTTTTGTAGCTGTGAATTCAGGTGGGGGGAGGGCTGGGAATACAAATGCTTAAACCAAGGTTAGCCACTCAGTTTCATCACAGGCTACTACCCTTTTCTCTGCAGTTGACAGGTACATATACAGTAATAAATATAAGACCACATATAAGAAACTCTATGCAAGAAATAGTTGCTCGTATTTTAAATAACTTTCTCAAAATGTGGCTCATAATGGCTTTTATATCATCAAAAGTATCCGTAGATCGGAAAATTATGCATTCATAGCATACTTTTCAATATCATACTCCTGTCAAATACCTAAGAGGACATAAATTCTTAGTATAAGACACTACGTATAGATGTCAGGTACAAGTTCTAGATACACATAAGTGCAATTTCAGTGATTGTTTTACTAAGAAAAAATGATGCATTCCACATAGGAAACCTTAAAAACTTTTTTCCACTTTTTGACTGGTGTTGTTTGAGTGAATTTAAGTGTTTATATTATCCATCATCATGTCTATACAGGTAAAACTCATGGAATTAACGTTCCCCTAAATAGTTTCAGAATTGCAAGATTAACTTTTCTCTGTGTATTTCATTTTGTTATTAGCTCTACAATTCCCAGGTAATTCAGTTTTCTACTTTGTAGGATAAAATTTGAATGCAGACCACTTTGTTGAGACCAATGTAGTAAACATAAACTGACTATACCAACTGTGAGATTGGGTGGAACACACGTCGACAACTTATGATTCTGCTGCCTTTGTAAAATTCAATTTACATTTCTTCACATCTCGAGTGTCCCCTGCCCATGGATAACAGGCCAAAAAAAAAAGTCTAAGCACAGTTCTAACTGTTTGTTTAGAACACTGTTGGAAATTATCACTAGACCTTCAAGAAACAAATGCTAGAGACGAAGCCACGTACTGCAGGTAGGGCATTTGCCTTGCAGGCTACCAATCAAGGTTTGATACCTGGGACCTCATATGGTCCTCTGAACCCCAAGAGTAAACCATGAACAGCCAGGAGTAAACCCTGAGCACTGCCAGGTGTGACTCCCAAACCAAAAACAAGCAAACAACAACAAATGCTTTGTGTTCTTCTAACTATTCATTCAAATGTAATAATTTTCCTCTGTTGAGAATCATCTGCTACAAAATATTTTGAAGACCTGACTTAACTTTGGAAGGATGGAAAAGCTCTCTGTAAAACTTTGTTAGACTTATCCTCTGAGAAACTCTAAAATTTAGCGTTGTCCTCTAAGAAACTGTAAATTTTAAATTCTGGAGAATAAAACTCTCTCTCGCTTTCTTTTTTTTTTTTCCATCCAGTGACAATATCTTACTTCAGTTAATATCTTTCTAATCCTTCAGCCTGACAGTCTTATGTAAATTATTTTAGAACATATGTCCCTCCCTACAACATTTCCTTACCTCCTACATTCTCACATCTGTTTGTTTGTTTTAATATTTTTAAACACTTATGTTTGTTCCTAGAGAGTAAAGCCCACTCAAATATCCTTTACAAAATAATAAATCACTCCATATATTTTCCAAAGAAAAAGAAAATATCAAATAAAATTCCACAGTAGTAAATTTCTAAGATAATATCTTTACAGCAAAATAGAACTTAAACCTCAGATTATATTTATATGTGGTCATAGAGATTATTAATAAAACTCATCTTGGGAAATTTAATGTTATATATCAAATTACTATAAAATGATCAAGAGGATACTCCATTGAAGTTATTGAAAGCATGGCAATTCTCTGAAAGAAAAAAAGTCAGTTATTACTAAAGATATCTGGCAAATTAATATTTGTTTCTTTTCTAGTTAATATCCCAATTCTTATCCTACTCTTTTATTGAATGAGTATATCAATTTGTACAACTTATACAAAATGGCTAGGTAAATAATTGGTTATTGAACTGCTACTATGAACTCTAGTTACCTTTTGTTAGTAAATATGTTTGAAAGTGAAACTTGAAGATTTGAACTGAAAAACATATAATCAGAATCAATCATGGGTGAACAACATTTATAAGTTAAAATTTTGAGTTTCTCTTCCCATGATGTACTTGTTTCGACTGAGAATTTATGTCATGATGAAAATTAATAATATTTAAGTTATATTTGGCACATAAACTTGAGAGATAAAAGACAGGTTAAAAAAGATATGTTACAGGGCCAAGAGGGATAAGTAAGGTGGGTAGGGCCTTGCACGCTATAGACTTGGGTTCAAAATCTGGCATCCCATAGAGTCCCTCTAGCTTTCCAGGAGTGATCCCTAGCATAGAGCCAGTAATAAGCCTTGAGCAATGCTGAAACAAACAAAAATATGCTACATACTATATACGTCTCCTATAAATGAATTTGACACATGTATAGCTAACGAATATATCACCTATTCATTGAGCACTGATTAACAATTCCTGACTGAACGTTTAATAAGCACTAGCAATTTCATGGTAGTTATTCATCCATATTTCCTACAATGTTGGAACAATATTATGTATTGAATCCAGAAATAAAGGAATTCAGTAATCTTTATTCATCAACATGGAGCATATTGGTTACTATTACTGCATTGGCCTCAGAAAACATACTGACTTTGACTATATACTTATTAAAACTTCACTTGAATTAGAAAAAGATTAGCCATAAACATCACTACTTCCCCAAAAATGTTGATCTCTCACTTTATAATTTCAATAGGCTTGCACTCTGCTCTTTTAAATGTTTTTTGTTTTTTAAATGCATTGTGGCCCAAATAGCAGATCTTAGAAAAACATAGTATAAAAACATATATATATATATTATATATACTTGCCTAAAGTGTTCTAAGCTTAGGAATTAACTAATATTACCTATGATTACCTAATAGATTCAGATCACCCACACCCTTTGGAGTAATCCATGATCTCAGACACAGTGCTTCAAATACATTGGCTACTTTAAAAGTATGTAATCTTATCCCAAGTTCCCGGCAGTGTTAAAGTCTTATGCATTTATTCTGCCTGGAAGTCTCCTTCTTGCTCTTTAATCTCAGGTCTCTGAATAAATGTAACTTTTGCTAGTCTCTTAAATTCTCTCCAGATTTATTTGAATTCTGTTATTCACAAAACTTGATCATTACGTGTTTTCCTTTCCTTCCAATACAACAAAAACCCAAGTTATATTTTCCCTCCTATACTTACCATAACAGTGACAAAAAGTAGCACTGTAGCACTGCCCTCCCATTGTTCATTGACTTGCTTGAGTGGGCCCAGTAGTGTCACCATTGTGAGACTTGTTGTTACTGTGTTGGGATATCGAATACATCATGAGTAGCTTGCCAGGCTTTTCCGTGCAGGTGAGATACTCTCAGTAGCTTGCCGGGCTCTCTGAGAGGGACACAGGAATCAAACCTAGGTCAGCCGCATACAAGGCAAACACCCTACCCGATGTGCTAGCCCTCCAGCCCCAAAAGCAAATGAATAAAAAAAATTATAGACACTAAATCATGCATACCAAATACCCAGATAATATGTTATTTTCTACAAATTTATTTACTGTAAGATTTATGTTTTTGTTTTCTTTTTAAAACATAGAAAAGTTTACTGAAAATTAAGAGAGAACTGCCAGTCAGGAAGAAACAGTATAGGGCCATGTCATGATACTTTTTTGATGGAGAAAATGTGGTCTCGTTTTTCTAGTAGCATTGAAAGCAATCATTCATAATGTTATGACTAGTAACATTCATTAGAAAGTTAACTTTTAAGAGTCATGGTGGGCCAGAGCAATAGGGAGGGTGTTTGTCTTGCATGACACTGACCTGGCTTCAATCCCCAGCATCTAATATGGTCCCCAGAGCACTGCCAGATGTAATACCTGAGTGCAGAGCCAGGAGTAACTCCTGAATGTGACCCTAAAAACAAACACAAACAAAAAAGACTTATGGTATATTTGGAGTTATAGAACAAAATTTATTTCATTAATATAATACTTCCTAGTATTCTCTTGGTAACACCTTGTAGAAGTTTACTGTGGAAGGAGAGATACTTTTTCAAAGCCAAGGACTCTCCAAAGTGTAAAGTAATTAACAACTTTCCTCTTTTCATGTATTCCTATCATTAGGACATGTATGATAAAACAGCTTATCCTGATTTAGACACATTGAAGACATTATAATGTAGATGATCACGAGGGATTAGAGAGTCTTTCAGAATGCTCAGGTTTATTGCCAGGCAAAATAGAAATTCAATAAGGATGATTCTGGCACAATATGACCTCAGAACACTCTGCTGAGACAATTACTATGGCATAGAGGAATCACTCTGGCAATATGGATTTTCATGGAATATAAAATAAACAGTCATCATCTGTTTAGAGTATATTGTAATCCCTTAATTCCAGAAAACTATGAATTTAAGCAAAATCACATATCAGGAACAAACCTTGCTCGAGGTAAAGGTAAAGGCCCTCCCGTTGATCGTCGATTTGCTCGAGCGGGCCCAGTAACGTCTCCATTGGAGACTTTGTTGTTACTGTGTCTGGCATATCGAATACTCTCGGTAGCTTGCCGGGCTCTCTGAGAGGGGCGGAGGAATCGAACTCGGGTTGGCCCTGTTGGCCGCTTGTAAGGCGAACACCCTACCACTGTGCTATCGCTCCAGCCCCCAATTTTTTTTTAAAAGAGTTATATTTATATGACATACAGAAAAATATCACCAAACTTCCAAGTGAAAAAAATTACAATTATACAGCAATTTGTATTCATTTAGTTATTCGTTTTGGACCCATTTATTCTGACAATTTAGGGTACACTATAGGGACCAAATCTGAACAGAATTCTCTTCTGGGCCAGACAGGTAGTATAGAAAATAAGTTGCTTAATTTGCATGCTGCTAACCTTCTTTTGGTCCCCAGAGCATCAGAACATTCCCCAACCCTCACCAGGAGTGATAAAAGAGCACAGAGCCTAAAGCAAGCCCTGCCCAGAGATGGGTGTGGCCCTAAACAAACAAACAAAAAGGGCTTTCTTTTGCAAGTTTCATATACCCCCAAACTCACTCATTTCAACTGCGACAGTTGATAGGCCAATGACCACCATGTGCTCATCTTTGTAATATGGAAGAAAACTGCAATATTCAGAGAAAACCAATGCAGACACATGCGAAGAGGATGCTAACTCCAAGAGACAGTGGTCTGTGGTTCAAAAAGTGTGGAAGTGCTTTTTTTCACATGTGGCTGAGAGCCCTTCCCCTGGCTGTTGCACAGTGAAAGACAGACAAAGAAATGGATAAACAGGGCTTTTTGGTAATCAGTGACCATTTATTTTATTCTCATCCTCATCCTTACAGGTTCATTCTTCTACAGCATAGTTGTTTCTTCTTTTTCCCTCCTCACAGGAATAGTTTCATAAAAATTAAGAAGAGAAGGAGTACATGTAGATGGGGGTTCAACATTATCATAATCACTTAATCACTTAACTTCCCGTTAGTCGTCGATTTGCTCGAGCGGGCGCCAGTAACGTCTCCATTTGTCCCTGTCGCGTGCTAGTGTAGTCCAATGGCATCTGTTCGCTCCGGGAACATGAAGGGCCTCAAACTGATCATTCATGATCTTGACGAAGAAGTCTGACCATCGGAAAGGTGGGCGGCCACGCGGTCTTTTGACATCCCGTGGAATCCAGTCGGTAACAGCTCTAGTCCAGCGGTCGTCTTTAAATCTCATTACGTGACCAGCCCATCTGATTTTCGACACCTTGGCAAATGAGACAGCGCCCCTGATTCTTGATCATCGACGGATGTCGGAACTCCGGATTCTTTCTCTCATTTGAGTGAAACGTGATATTCCAAGCATAGCTCTTTCTATTCTTCTTTGGGAGACCTGAATAGCGTTCTCATCCTGTTTGCGTAGGGCCCAGGTCTCTGAGGCATATGTTAATGCAGGAAGAACAGTGGAATCAAAGAGATGTGCCTGGAGCCGGAGGTTCTTCATCCTCTTAGCTATTTCTTCGACGTTCTTGAAGGCGTTCCAAGCCGCTCTCTTCCTCCTGAGCAGCTCGGGTGCCAGGTCATTTGTCATGTTGACCTCTCGACCGAGGTACACATAGGTGTTGCATTCGGAGATGGTCGTTCCATTGAGAGCGAATGGGGCGTCAGGAACAAGGTTGTTTCTCATAAACATTGTCTTCATAAGATTCAGCTGTAGTCCTACCTTTCCACACTCACGGTCAAAGTCGGCCAGCATTTGTGCCACTTGGCTGATGTTTGGTGTTATTAAAACAATGTCATCAGCAAAGCGGAGGTGGTGTAGTTGCCGACCATCTATCTTCACTCCCATTCCTTCCCATTCCAGTCGTCGCATGATGTTCTCAAGGGTGGCACTGAAGAGTTTTGGTGAAATGGTATCACCCTGCCGCACCCCTCTCTTGATATCAAAGATCACTTCTTTGTAGAATGGTGAGATCCTGGTAGTGAATCCGCAATACAGCTCACAGAGGATCTTGATGTGTTGGGCTTGAATGCCCTGATTGGCTAGGGCTTCAATGACCGCTTCTGTGTCAACAGAATCAAAGGCCTTCTTTAAATCAATGAACGTTAAACAGAGCGGCATCTTGAACTCCCAAGAAACCTCAATGAGCTTGGTTATCGTGTGGATATGGTCGATGGTGCTGAATCCTTTGCGGAACCCGGCTTGCTCGCATGGTTGTCCTTCATCTAGTGTTCTGCCAATCCTATTTAGGTTGACTCGAGTGAACAACTTGTAGATGACAGACAATAGGCAGATCGGGCAATAGTTGCCAATGACATGGATGTCTCCCTTCTCGAACAGTAGTACGGTCCTGCTGGTTTTCCATTGGGACGGAACCTTGCATTCAGACAGGTAGCGAGTGAAGAGCTGAGCCAGTGTATTGATGAGTACTGACGGCAGGTTCTTCAGGTGTTCAGGTCTGACCTTGTCTGGGCCGGGTGCTGTTTGTTTCTTTACCCATGAAATGGCTTGTCGGATTTCGGAAGGGAGAACGTTGGGAACGACATATCCATCCTGTGGAATTTGGTATGTCGGCAAGTAGACATGGCTATCAAAGAGATTTGAGTAGAAGTCATGGATAATCTTCTCCATTGCCGTTCTGGAGGATGTGATGGATCCATCAGGACGTCGGAGGGCAGTCATCTTGGTCTTATAGTTGGTGAAGGACAGGCGGGTGTTACGAATACTTTTCCCGGCTTCTGCCGCATCTACCAGCACTTCTGCTCTTCTCTCTTTGAGGTCTTCCTTGATCGCATCTCTGCACTGCTTTGCGAGCTTGGACGTTAGCTTGCAGTTATCATAACAACAAACATTATCATAACAACTAACAAATGTAAGGTCCCTTTTTCAGGGAATGTTTTAGGAGATTAGCCCGACAAAATCTCATCCCGGGGTTCAGCACTCTAGATTACTAGGAAATCTGCTCAAGGGCAGGATTCCATCTAGGGTAGATTGGCTTTCTCCTTTTCTCAGCTAGTAATCCATTTAACAATCACAGAAAATTTACTTCTCACTAATATTTCTAGTCATTTTATAAAAACAAAGTAAGAGATATATTCAGTTTGATGATTGGCTTTTCCTCGGTACATCTTGTTATATATCCTAGACTACAGTCCTCAGGCCAGGTTAGTCTCTCCTCACCCCAGCAGGGTGCTTATTCAGTTACTTCTTTTTTGGTTATGACAAAGTTTGTTCCATGACAGTGCTCTTAATTTATTATATTTCTTATGGCACTTAACTGGTCCCTTCTTGATGCCAGGGTAGCTTGTAGCTTTCCCTGAGTCCATCCTTGCCCCTCACTGGGACCCTCCATTTGGGAGTATTAGAAAATAAGGACAACTGATGCTTAAGTCAGGTAAATATGATGGATGCCCAGCAGTAAATATTCGGAGTCAATGAACTCACATGTTGCAAAAGCATAGCATCATCTGTCTTCCTGTGTCTATACAAGAAGGACATTGCAAAACCACACAAAAGGCTAGGAGGAAAGATATATAGAAATGCAGAGAGAAATATAGGATTATTAGTGCCTGATGGAATTAGGGGTGCTTCGGGAGTATTGTGATGGGTACAACTTTATAAACCGAAGCTCCCCGTGGGAGGAACAAGGGCAAACCAATGTTATCCAGCAGTCATCCTTTTCAGAAATTACACTTTTTAAAATTTTTCTCATCAACATTATAACAAATCTATGCAAGTGAAATGGCATTTTTAAAGATTTGATGAACTTTTCTCACTTTTCAATGCATTTCCGGACATTAAAAACAATTGATCTTGTCCTGATAAGGCGTGATGTGAAGAGGGAAAACTCACTATAAACTTATCACTACTAGATTTGACTTTGTACATATATACAGAAATACACTCCATATATTTGATTTTTTTTTAAAAAGAGGCTTGTTATAAACTGATAAACGTTTCATGAGTAGAGTCTGTTTAGAAGTGTTTCTAGGCAAAGAGAATGAAATACATGGTCTCTAGGAATCGCTCAGCTTCCAGAGCCTTCAGGGGGAACTTCTTTATGGAAGAATAGCAGCAGCAGTGAAGTCTTAATGAAGCTCATATCTGAACCACAGTGTTTCAAAATACCATTTCAGGAATAAAAATGAACAGCAGAGAGAGGTTGAACAAATTTTAACCTGTAACTGAGTTACTTCATCACTGATTAGGGTATGTTTTGAAGATCTCCAGGTCGTTTTCTCCCTTTTTATGCCCAGAGTATCAGAGGCAGTAAATAAATGAGAGAGAGAAATACCAGACAAAGTCACATCTCCAGCACATGGATTCTCATTGTAGAGGGAAGAAAGAACACAGGAAAAGAGAATACCTCTCTCCAGTTGAAATTTCTGGAGTTGGAGGAAGTTTTTGAGTGTTGATTGAAGAAAAAAGATGTTGCAAAACTTTAATTTTAATTTAAAAACAGTGCCATCTTAAAGTTAAAAACAGAAATTATACAGAAGGTACAGAAACTTTGAAGCCTGGTATTGTGGCTCAAGGCTAGATAAAGCATTGTGCATTTGATCTCCAAGACCATAATAATAACAATAATATTAATAATATTATTAATAATATCAATAGTAAATATCATAAGGAACTTTGTTAATCTATAGAGAAATTCCATATTATTCTATTTGAGATAAATTTCTTTTATTTTTGATTTTTATTAGTGAAACACCATGAGGTGCAGTTGTAGACTTACAAATTTTTGTCTTTGGGTTTCAGATACAATGATTGAGTACCCAACCCTCCACCAGTGCCCATTCTCTGCCACCACTAATCCCAGTATCCCTACCATCCCCCATCCCCCACATCCTACCCTGCCTCTATGGCAGGGCATTCCCTTTTGGGTGCTGTGGTTTGCAAAAGAGGCACTGAGTGGCAATCATGTTCGGTCTATAGTCTATTCTCAGCACACATCTCCCATCCTTGGAGGATCCTCCCAACACCCTTTATTTGGTGCTCCCTTCTCTATCTGAGCTGCCTTTTCCCCTAGGGTATGTGGCTGGCCTCCAAGCCATGGAGTAAACCTCCTGGTACTTATTTCTAAACTAAAAACATTAAAAAATAAATTTCTCCAGATTTACTCAGATGTATATCTATTAAGTTTACATTGTTTAATAAACCAGTTACAAATCCATTATGTATATAAATTTATATATGTACACTTGATCACTTCATAACTTAACATCCCGTTACTCATTGATTTGCTTCAGCTGGTGCCAGTAATATTTCCATTTGTTCCTGTCACTTGTTACTGTAGACCAATGGCGTCTGCTCGTTCTAGGAACACGAAGAGCCTCAAACCGATTATTCAGGATCTTGATGAAGAAGTCTGACCATCTCATAGATGGGCGTCCACACGGTCTTTAGAAGTCTCATGTAATCCAGTTGGTGACTGCTCTAGTCCAGCAATCATCTCCAAATCTCATTACATGTCCAGCCCATCTGATTTTCGATGCCTTGGCAAATGTGACAGCGTCCCTGATTCTTGACTGTCGACGGAGATTAGAACTCTGGATTCTTTCTCTCATTTGAGTGAAGCATGATACTACAAGAATAGCTCTTTCAACTCCTCTTTGGGAGACCTGAATAGTGTTCTCTTCCTGTTTTCTTAGGGTCCAGGTCTCTGAGGCATATGATAATGCAGGAAGAACAGTGGAATCGAAGAGATTTGCCCAGAGCTGGAGGTTCTTCATTTACTTAGCTATTTCTTCAATGCTCTTAAAGGCGTTCCAAGCCACTCTCTTTATCCTGCGCAACTAAGGAACCAGATCATTTGTCATGTTGACTTCTTGACCTAGGTACACATAACTACTGCATTTGGAGGCTTTCATTCCGTTGAGAGCAAATGGAACGTCAGGAATGAGTCTGTTTCTCATACACATTATCTTCATGAGATTCAACTGTAGTCCAACCTTTCCACACTCA
The DNA here is from genome assembly GCF_029834395.1 of Sorex fumeus. Classification (NCBI taxonomy): domain Eukaryota; kingdom Metazoa; phylum Chordata; class Mammalia; order Eulipotyphla; family Soricidae; genus Sorex; species Sorex fumeus. Next base: position 58,504,416 of record NW_026606065.1, read on the forward strand.
TGGTCAAAGTCACCCAGCATTTGTGCTGCTTGACTAATGTTTGGTGTTATTAGAACAATGCCATCAGCAAAGCGGAGGTGGTGTAGTTGCGGACCATCTATCTTCACTACCATTCCTTCCCATTCCAGTCATCACATGATGTTCTCAAGGGTGGCACTGAAGAGTTTCAATGAAATCGTATCACCCTGCTGAACCCCTCTCTTGACATGGATGATCACTTCTTTGTAGAATGTTGAGATCCTAGTAGTGAATCCGTAACACAGCTCCTGGAGGATCCTGATGTATTGAGTTGAATACCCTGTTTGGCTAGGGCTTCAATGACTGCTTCCGTCTCAACAGAATCAAAAATGCTTCTTTAAATCAATGAACGTCAGACAGAGCGGCATCTTGAACTCCAGAGAAACATCAGTGAGCTTCCTTATCGTGTGGATATAGCTAATCATGCTGAATGAATCCTTTGCAGAAACCGGCTTGCTCACATGGTTGTCCTTCATCTATGTTCTGCCAATCTTATCCAGGATGACTCGAGTTACAGCTTGTAGATGACAGACCATAGGCAGATCTGGTGATACTTGCAAATATTGTGGATGTCTCCCTTCTTGTACAGTAGTACAGTCCTGCTGGTTTTCCATTGGGACGGGACCTTGCATTCACACAGGTAGTGTGTGAAGAGCTATGCCAGTGTATCGATGAGTACTGATAGTAGGTTCTTCAGATGTTTGGGTCTGACCTTGTCTGGGCTGGGTGCTGTTAGCTTCTTTACTGATGAAATGTCGTGTCAGATTTCAGATGGAAGAATGTTGGGAATGACATCCATCCTGCGGAATTTAGTATTTGGGCAGGTGTATATGGCTATCGAAGTAGAAGTTATGGATAATCTTCTCCATTGTCCTTCTGGAAGATGTGGTAAATCCATCAGGACATCAGAGGGCACTCATCTTGGTCTTGTAGTTCGGGAAGGACAGGCGGACATTGTGAATGCTTTTCTCAGTTTCTGTGGTATCTGCCAGAACTGCTGCTCTTCTCTATTTGAAGTCTTCCTTTATCACTTCTCTGTACTGCTTTGCAAGCTCGGACATTCACTTGTGGTTGACTGAGGCTTCAGCCAAGATATGTTGGTGAATAAGCTCGAGAGTTTGAGAAGACAGGCATCTTTCTGTGGCCTTTTCTCCCTCTCTCAGCGTTCCTCACACAATCATGGAGGGGCTGAACCAGTTGATCATATTCCTCGTCGATGTTGTCAACAACAGCATCATCCCATGTTGCCACAATAGTGCCAAAGAGCTCCCAATTGGTGGTCGTTCTGGGACTTCTCTTCTTAAACTTTGCAGCCCTTTCCCCCCACTCTGTGAAGTTGAATTTTGCATGAAGGAGACAGTGATCCCATCCCATTTGGAATTTTGGGAAAACAGCGTCATCAGTCAGGCAAGAGCATCAATTAAATATGATGTGGTCAATTTCGTTGTGGAACCATCAACTGGGAGACTCTTATGTCGAACCTTTAGATTCAACCTTCTGGAATTGTTAGTTACCATGGATGGTCTTGGTCGACATGATGAACTCAGACAGTTCATTCCACTCTAGGCCATGGATCCCAATGTGGAGTTCTTCGGCTGATCTTCTCGGTTCTATCTTGGCTTTAAAATCTCCGACAATGATCTCGTAGAAGGTGGGTCTTCTTTATACAACTTCTCCAGCTGCATGTAGAAATTCTTTTTCATCATAATTGGATGGGCTGGAGCGATAGCACAGTGGTAGGGCGTTTGCCGTACAAGTGGCCAACATGGCCCACCCAAGTTCGATTCCTCTGCCCCTCTCGGAGAGCCCGGCAAGCTACCGATAGTATCTCGCCCATAGGGCAGAGACTGGCAAGCTACCTGTGACGTATTCGATATGCCAAACACAGTAACAAGTCTCACGATGGAGACGTTACTGGCCCCGTTCAAGAAAATCGATAAACAATGGGAGGATCAGGACCATAATTGGATGTTGGTGCATGGACAATGAAGATAGAAACTGCTGGGAGTGAGCCACGTCTATTCAAGTGTAATCATTCAATTCAGGTTGTTAGGCATTTGAATGAATAAATGCTCATGGCCAAGTTCATGTTGACAAGGACACCAATGCCTCCGATGCCTCTTTTATTGCATATATAAATATATAAATTGTATATTAATATATAAATTAATATATGCGTAGATTAAGTATAATATTGCTGATGAAAAAACTATTATTTTACATATAATTTATAAGCAAATGTAGTAATAAAAATATCTGTCCACAAAACTTATATAGTTTGCATCAATAATTCCAATTGTCATTTTAGCATTCCCTCAGAATAATTCAAGCAGAAATAATTTATTAAATTTACATTCTAGGAAATGCTTTTAGAAAATATGAGAAATCAGATAACAAAGGTAACAAAGCCTATTCTACTTTCAGAAAATTAGCACAAAATTATTTACAAATCCTTGAGCTCCTTTTTTTACCTTTTACATCATCTCATTTATTTATTTATTTATTTGCTTCCAAACACAGCCAGCAGTGTGAAACAGTTACATCTGGTTTTGCACTCAGGAATTATCCCTGGCCATGCTTGGGGACCACATGGATTGCCCCAGATCGAACCCAGGTCACTTGCATACAAGGCAATCACCCTACCTGCTATACTATCCTTCAGACTTCATAGTCCTATTTATATTTATTTATACTGAGAAGCACTGGTCTTATGATAATGATTGTTTTTGCTAATGGTTTCAAAATACTACTGAAACTTTTTAACTTACACATTTCTTTGTCACTAGAAATACTAGAATCTGACATTGTACATAGTTATGATCAGTTAGACACACTTTATTGGCAAGAAAATCACATCACAAGTTTTCTTGCCTCTGTGATAACCAGACACACACACACACACACACACACACACACAAGTTATCTGGTTATCCCTCCAAAGACCTACTGTCTCCAGTGAGAGAGACAGAGAAACAATTTTGTGAAAGAAAATTTCTGTCTGAATGAAAACAGGATTAGCTGTAAGGGAAACAATTTGTGTGCTAAAGTGAATCTTTGAAGCTTTATTTTGAAGAATATTACCAATATTTTTCATAAATTTAAAATTGAACAGCCAAGTTTCATATCATTTTGATGGAATAAATAATTCCAGAAGGACTATGGTGCTCAGGGTCTTCAGGAAGAAGAGCTTGTGCTTATTTTGAAGAAATATCAGTTGAGAACAAAAGACAATATAAGCTTCAAACTGGCAAGCTGATTTCATGTTTGCCTCAGGCGAACCAAATGCTCACTGTTGATTTACTGTTGAATTGTGAAAGCAAAGACTATAAAAGAAAAAACAATCTTTGTTGTTCTTTTTGTCTTCCCCTTTTGTGATTGTTTTTGATACCCTAAAGTAATGTGATTTGCTATGGATGATGTGAAGAAGAGTTGGTTTGACTTATGGTTCTGGAAATCTTTAATAGTTTTAGTACCGTGGACATGAGTGTTAAAAATCAAACCATTTTTTTGACAAAGCTTAGAAATATTTTCACGAAGGAGGGGAATTGAGTTTCAGTAATCTATATCCAGTTTAGTGTCACTGCAAAACTTGTGAAATTGAGCTAAAACAAAAAAAAAACATAATATGTCATTTCTGGTATCTTTAAGAATGGAAAGGAAAGTTTTCTGAAGCATTAACTATGAGAGGTCAATAATTCTAAGTATGATCTCATATGCAAACAGGAATTTTTATTTTTGAGGAAGAGTTTGCTGAGCATATCTCAGTTGAGTGAGATAGCTCACTCAATCAAATAAATTATGACAAATTAAAATTTAAAAGCAGTCCCTTCAGACACACTTAGAATGTATCTCTCCTGTCAGGTAAGAAAGAGAGATAACAGGCCTAGAGCAATTGTCCTGGAGAAATTGTACAGTGGATAGGGCATTGGCTTGTATGTTGCTGACAGGGGATTCCATACCTGACACACCAGTCTCACATATGGTATCCCGAGCACTCCGGGAAAAATTCCTTGGTACAGAAGGGGCTGGAGCGATAGCACAGTGGTAGGGCGTTTGCCTTGCATGCAGCCAACATGGCCAACCCGAGTTCGATTCCTCCGCCCCTCTTGGAGAGCCCAACAAGCTACCGAGAGTATCTCGCCCGCACGGCAGAGCCTGGCAAGCTCCCCGTGACGTATTCGATATGCCAAACACAGTAACAATAAAGTCTCCAATGGAGACGTTACTGGGCTCGCTCGAGCAAATCGATGAACAACGGGAGGGCCTTTACCTTTACCTTTACCTTTACCTTTACCTTTACCTTTACCTTTACCTTTACCTTTACCTTACAGAAGGATGTAGCAACCCCTGACCACCACTGGCTGTGGTCCCAAAATAAAACAAACCAACAAACAAAAAACAACAACAAAAAAGAGAGATCTCATAATTTTGGCAAGATTCTTTAAACACACCACTTTAACTATGAATTACATAGTCAAATGTGCCTGGCCTTAATTTCTATCAGATTCAATAGGAATTCTATATTGTATTCTGGAATTTCCATGTTTTCATGATAAATACACTGTGACAACATTCAGAGACTGCTATATTAAAGACTATATGATTAATGAACTGAAACAATAGGCATACTTCTCTTCCAGTTCTGGATATTAGAATTCTGAAATCAGGTGTTCAGTGTAGGTAGATCTTTGTAAAGAAACACATCTCTTAAGTCTCTTCTGGCTTCCAAGGATATTAGAATAACCCCTTGTTTATTTCTTGGCTTATGAACATATCACTCCAATATATACCCAATTTTACATGAATTTTCTAGTGGTTTAATGTTTTTTACTCCTATGTGAATAATAGTCAGATGGTATAAAGGCTAAACCAACCCTAGATAAACCTTATCTAAGTTGCATCTATTTACATCTGCATAAATTAATTCCCAAAGTAAATACTCAGAAGTATCATCTTATTTCTTTTTCCTCCCAAGTGAGGGATGCAAAAAAATTTAATCCACAGCACATAGAAATTATACAGCAGATGGTAATTAAAAATTATTAAGCAGAAAATTTTAAAGCTCTAAGGATCCGGGTAGATGCAGGATCACTGGTATCTGTGATTGTGCATGTGCTAACTCAAAATTCATATGCAGCATCACAGTTAATGAATTGATTTTAAACTAGTTCCTATTCTAATAGGCATTTCAAGATGTGGAAAGGTAGGAATTTAAGAATATTTATTATTTAAGTTATCTGGTGTGCATTTCTCTCTTTTTCTCTATATACAAATGACCTACAACTTTAAGACTGGAGGTTAAAGAAATCTTAAAGAAGGTTTTCTGACAGCTTCCAGGGCTTGCAAATTATATTGCCCAACTAGTTTCTTTGAATATTGCAATCTTTTACTTAAAATTTTTACTTTGGATATTTTTTCCTAAAAATGAGATTGAGCAATACTTTCTTGACAAATTTCTATATTAGCATTGTTCTCCTGGTTTTATATTAAGTTTTTCATGATTCTATCGGGAGGAAAACGAGGGAACTCTCAAGCAATGTTAAAAGGACTAGTTATTTTCTAACAAGTCTCTGTCAACTAAATTATTTGTTCAGCTCAAGGTCTTGAAGATGCAATGTGGTGCTGCATCTGGTTATACTTGAGGGCATTGAGGGCAGAGTGCAGTGTCAAAATTAGAAAACTGGTAGGAAACAAATCACATATTTTCCCTAAGCAATAAATTATATCCAGAAGATACCAGAGATAGTACATTGTAATATATGAAATTTTTAAACAATTGTCTCCAAATATCTAAAACTGTACTTTAGTACTTGAGTGTGCTCAGATAATATATTTTATAGAAATACAGTATGAATCTCAAACCAGAGTCATGAAATAGTAAAACCCTATTGTTTTATAATTTTATGGCAGGGTAAATGATCCAAGGTCAAGAAGTAATTACACTGAAAAATAAGAAGAAAAACCTTCCACCAAAGACATTGAATTTTTAAAGAATAAAACGCATTCCAAATATTCTAAAAATTATTTGTCCACTATTTATAAACCACTAATCCTTTTGGAAAAATAACAACTTTGTTTAAATTGTCTAGAATTCAAATATTTCTGTTTGGTGTATGCGTTTTTTTTTTTGTGATGCTTGCTCGTCTTAAATGAGTCTGATATATTTACTTGTGGAACTTTAAAAACCCATTTTGATGTCTGATAGATTTTTGAAATTTAATAATACTTTAATTACATATTTTAATTCATTAATATCAGTAATTATGTTCACATTGAACACTACTGCTCTAGTATTTAAGAAAAATCATGTCATTTGCCTTTGGTTCAGAAATTAAATTTGAGTAGTTAAAAAGTTGTCATAATATCAGGCATTTATTTTAAGTGTACTGGTTTTTAATGTGACTCAAATTCCCAAACCAGAATACTGATAAACAAGATATTATTTTCTCTTTCAATCTGGAAAGTATTAACCTAAATGCTATACTAAAATGTGAAGAAAAGAGAGTATATCAGTGACCTGAATTATTCCTTTAATTTCTAACACTAGGCTTTTAGTTCAATAAATAATGATCATGAAAATGAAAATAGAGTGTATTAGTGAACCAAGTGATGAAGAATAAACAAGACACATCCAGTTCTTAAGTACTGATTGAGACTCCCAAAATTAAATATTTGAAAGATACAATTTATTGGGAGGGGATGATAAAATTCATGAAGTGTCACTGTCACTGTCAGTGTCACTGTCCTCCCATTGTTCATCAATTGCTCAAGCGGGCCCAGTAATGTTTCCATTGTGAGACTCATTGTTACTGTGTTTGGCATTTGAATACGTCACTGGTAGTTCGCTGCCAGGCTTTGCTGTGTGGGTGAGATACTCTCAGTAGTTTGCCGGGCTCTCTGAGAGGGGCATAGAAATTGAACCAGGGAGAAGAAAATATTACAACCAAATTTTAAATTTTATTTTACAGTTAAGAGTTTTAGAGGTTGTAAGTATAATACAGTATGCAGTATGCTTACATTATCTGCTGTCAACCCAGGTTAGATTCTCAGCACCCCATATGGTGTCTCCAAACTACCAGGAGTGATTCCGGAGCACAGATCAAGGAGTGAGCTTTGAGCACCTCTGGATATGGTCCAAAACTGAGAAAAAAAAATTATGCCCACCGGTGCAGTGACAATTTAATACGTACTGAGAAAACTCACATAAAATATCAAATATAGTCAGGACCTCAGACTCCAGGTAAGCACCCCACCCCCCCACCCCTGCTACCCAATTTGAGCAGGAGAGTAAGAGGGCAGAGGAGAGTGGAGAAGTCTGAAACTGTAAACCAAAGACAGTAACAGTGCTCGTCTTCCCCTCTTGGAGAACTTTCTGCTACTCACACTTTTCCATAATAAACATTCTACGTTAATTTCTAGTGAGTCCTTGCTCCCTTTATCTTTCATAATAAATGCTTGCTTTAAAAACTTCATTTACTCTATGCAATCCTTCTTAGATACAAGAGTTAGGGCAGGAGTGGGGCATATTATCTGTCCCCACAATCTAACCATGCTTCATGTTTTATCATTACCTTTCCTCTTGACTCACCCAAAAAACCGTGGAGTAAAGGGAGGCTGCCCAATATCTCATAAAGCTTATCCAGCCTCAAAGAGCAATGTTAGCAAAAGAATAACTATGTCACTCCACTCTTGGTTCTAGACAGAGATCAAGAAGGACAAACAATGAACAGATAGACACAGAAGAAAATGACTTTAGTGCACAGACACATCCCACCAAAGGGAATTAAGCCTAATGGTGGAAGCAGGATATGTGCACAGAGAGAGAGAGAGAGAGAGAGAGAGAGAGAGAGAGAGAGAGAGAGAGAGAAGAAAGAGAATGGTAAAAGGTATTTTGTACCTCATATCATGTGTGAGGCTCGCCTGAACGTGTGGAGAGTGGTCTTAAATCTGGTAGTCCTAAAAATACATCTTAACTCCATGGGCTTTTAATACCATTAAAAGTCATGGGAAATTTAATCTATACAGGGGTTTAAAGGAATGATTAAAGAAATACAAACCTATGACTAGTTTTCCAGTTATTTAGAGTTATTTAAGATGAATTTAAATACATACAAACATATGAAAGCACGCAACTTTTTGGCATTTGTATAAAAACACTATGCAAAATTTGACTAAATAAGAATCGTCCCCTCCTCTGGAAGAAATAGCTCACATGTAATGCAAACTACAAAAACAGGTCTACTACTACACTGGGAATACTGCAGAATTTAAATAGCATTTTGATTACCTAGAATTATTCAGCAACCTAGAAATAAAGGTGATTTTACTGCTTATTTCATTCTCTTATTCCATTCTTATGCAAAACACATGGATATAGATGTGACACACTGTCCTGTATCATTGTCCTCCAGTTGTTCATTGATTTGCTTGAGTGGGCAACAGTAACGTCTCCATTGTGATACTTGTTGTTACTGTTTTTGGCATATCGGATACACCACGGGGAGCTTGCCAAACTGAAAGATAATAGAGAGGTATAATATTTCAGCAGTATTCAGGGGTTACTCCTGGCTCTGCATTCAGGGATTACTCCCGGTGGTACTAGAATGACCATATGGAATTCTGGGGATAGATTAATGGTCAGTCTATTACAATACAAGTGCCCTACCACTGAATTATCTCTCCAGCCATATACTGCACTTTTAAAGTGATAATTTATGACAATGAAAATAAAACTTTGTTCATAGTTTTATTCATTTATTATTAATTCATGACATCTTAGAAGAGGCATAAATTCATGCCTGTACAGAGTTCAACACAGCTACCACTGAATTTCCATTTCTGCAAAAACACACACTTTTTCAGTATTCCCACATATATCACTTTATCTCTAGTTTTCAGAATTTATTAAACTCTACTTTCCTAAACAAATAAATGAGTCACCCCATTTCTGTGACTTACAAACATATTTCTAAAGATACTTTTTTTCTTTGTTCGTTTTGTTCATAACGCTAAACTTTATGGGAGCAAGTGAGCAGCATGTACTTTTTTCTATCTACTAGAAATTTTTGTAATTTAGATTGATGCTTGGTTTATCAGGCCCCCATTAACTTTACTAGGAACACATTTGTTTGTGGCAAGCAAGGATCATATTTGATCTCTTTCACAGGCTGCTCTGGGGGTCAAGATCCAGGCTATATATAAAATGTCTCCAGAAGTCAGTTCTCTGAGTTCATCCCCCCTTCCCTCTTGAACCGCCACAGGAATCTACAGCCAACGTGGTTCAGTATGGTTATTGACTTGCCTGCATATTCAGTATAGTAGGGACAAGTCTCAACCTTTCAAGACTTTCCAGGTCTTCCTCTACATGCACTGAGCTACAAGGTTATCTGGGTTGAGTTTTTTTACAGATCTTCTCAGTGATGGCTTCAGGGAAATTAATCTCCTTCCATTCTGAGCCAGCTGTGAGACCTCGCACTTGTTTCTAAACATAGATCCCTCCCTCAGCAGCCACATGGGAGATTTTTCTCTCTTCTGTGCAGAAGTGGGCTGGAGTGATAGCACAGCGGGTAGGTATTTTGCCTTGCACGTGACTGACCCGGGTTCAATCCCTCTGCCCCTCTAGGAAAGCCTGGCAAACTACCAAGAGTATTCCGCCCTCACAGCAAAGCCTGGCAAGCTCCTCGAGAAATATGCTATATGCCAAACACATTAACAACAAGTCTCATAATGGAGACATTGCTGGTGCCCGCTGGGGAAAATCGATGAACAAGGGGAGTATTGTAGCACTGTGCGCCTGTTGTTCATTGATTTGCTCGAGCAAGCTCAGTAACGTCTCTATTGTGAGACTTGTTACTGTGTTTGGCATATCGAGATACTCTCGGTAGCTGGCCGGGCTCTCTGAGAGGGGTGGAGGGATCCACCACGTGCAAGGCAAATGCCCTACCCACTGTATTATCACTCCAGCCCATTTCTCCACAGAAGAGAGAAAAATCTCCCATGTGGCTGCTGAGGGAGGGATCTGTGTTTAGAAACAAGTGCTATAGTGCATTTGAAAAAGGGACAGTAGAACTCTAAATTTGAGAATCTCATGTCTAGGAAGCACAGAAACTCAGACGTTTTGATCCCTAGAGAAGCAATAAACTACTCATCTTCAAAAATAAAAGTTGATTAAAATCCTCTAGTAAGAACTGCTATGAGCTGAATGAGTAATAGAGATGATTTCTAGTTTTGTTTACTTTTGTTGGTATGTTTATATATATATATATATATATATATGAGTTTCCTTTTTAGAATCCATATTGTCTTGATCTCTTTTTGAAATTTTATTGAAAAATGTATTGGTTTACACGGCATCTTTATGCCTATTTGCTGGTCATAATGTGCAGAAACTAGATAAATAAATGTAAATCCACTATTTTATGTCTTTAATATATTATGCTTAACATCTGTAAACCAATACACTTTGCATGTTAAATCTATTTTAAGTTACTGTGAATAATTAAAATACTAATGGATGATCATGTTTCAATATTTTGCTCCTGCTTTCTAAAACACACTAGGTATCATGTTAATCTGAGGCCACAATGTTTTGATCAATATTTTTTCTCAAATTATATATATATATATAAAAGCTATGATTTTTTTATGTACTAAAGTAGACTCACAAGGATACCAATAGAGACTTGCAAAACACTTTCTGGTTTCTTAGTGATTTTCTATTGTTTGAGGTATTTTGGTTTTTTTAATTTTATTTTGTGGGTCACACTCTGCTATACCTGGAGCTACTCCTAAGTCTGTGCTCAGGAATTATACCTGATGATGCCTGGGAAAAGTATGTGTGTCAATTATTGAACTGTGCTTTGTGCAATCACATAATTTCCATAATTTCCTATACTATTTATCTGACTCTATTTTGGGTATTTTTATTTGATGTTGAATGTCAAAATCTTACTTTTTATTTTTTTCTCACTTACTGGTAATTTTGCCTTTTACCTCTTACACCATATACATTTCTCTTCATATATTTGTGTACGTAATACTCAAAGCATATTCATCTTAATCTGTAGCACTGTTCTGTTAGTTATCAATTTGCTTGAGCGGGCACCAGTAACGTCTCCATTATGAGACTTGTTGTTATTGTTTTTGGCATATCAAGTATGCCATTGAAAGTTTGCCAGGCTCTGCCTTGCAGGCGGGCTACTGTCTGTAGCTTGCTGGGCTCTCCAAGAGGAACAGAGTAATCAAAACCAGGTCGGCCACGTGCAAGGGAAATACCCTACCCACTCTGCTAATGCTCCAGTCCACTTTAGACTTTTCAAAGTTTGGTCTTTTAATAGTATTAGATATTAATGTAGGACCTGTATATGGAATAAGCTAGTCACACCAATCAAACTTTAAAAAAATAATAAAACCACTTAAAAATGAAGTGACTCTTATTTATAAAGAAGTTAAAAATATTGAGTTCTTTGCTGGACTGAGTCTACAGTGTTCCATCCCAGCACCACACACCCCCCACCACTGAATGGAGTGATGCTGGAGTGCAGAGCCAGGTGTAAGGTCTGAACACCGCTAAGTGTCGTTCTAGACCAAAAAAAAATTCCGATTTAAAGAATTATTAAACTTTTTAATTTTTATATATCATAAAGGCAAAGGCAAAATTTGCTTAGACTTACCATAGAGATTGCACAAGACTTGAATAGTTTTCTCTTGGCTCTGAATGTCAGTTTTTATATTTTCCCTTTTCAGCATGAAATGTTAAATTTTTATTGGTATTTTGAGAGCCATAGTATTTCTTCAATTTTGCACACATAGCAGGACAGAATATCTGAAACCACCTAAATTTTCAGGTAAAGGTAAAGGTAAAGGCCCTCCCGTTGATCATCGATTTGCTCGAGCAGGCCCAGTAACGTCTCCATTGGAGACTTTTTTGTTACTGTGTCTGGCATATGGAATACATCACGGGGAGCTTGCCAGGCTCTGCCGTGCGGGCGAGATCCTCTCAGTAGCTTGCCAGGCTCTCCGAGAGGGGCGGAGGAATCAAACTCGGGTTGGCCATGTTGGCTGCGTGCAAGGCAGACGCCCTACCACTGTGCTATTGCTCCAGCAAGGGAATTTTCAGGTAGTATGGTATATTACTTGATTAAGATGCTTTCATGGTTACAGTAAAAATAAGAATTTGTGCAGGTAACATAGATCAAATATCCATGTTATGTTCTTAAATAATTTAAAAATGGGAATGTTATGACAATTTTTTTTTATTTTCAGGTTTAAATTGTATTTTTTTGGTACAAATCTTAGTTCTAGTAATTTCAGAGCACTTCATTATCTTTTCATATCTCAGAGCATAAAGGAGAAAAAAAAATTATATAAATTGAACACATATGCCTAGGGACATTATTAAAGGTTTCTGAGAGTCTTGTGATATGATAGGAAGGACAGTCTGTTTTCTCCATATCAACAACACAGTTAAAATTATTCCCTATGTACTTCCCTCAATCATTTTATGACTTTTGTTCAAAGTGCTGATTCTCCTTCTTGTAATATTTTCCCTCCACACATTGTACATTTGGGAAACATGTAATAATTCTGTGTTAGTTTTCCAAATGTCCAAAATGTAGAATGGGGAATAATTTATGAAAGTTTTTCTCTTCACTATGATACACAAAAATTAATTCCTAACATTTTTTCAAATCACATTTGAAAAGCAGATGACTTTCTCATTGATTTGAAATCTCTAGTCATCCTTTGTGCTAGTGAAAGGTGACGAAATAAGCCTCTTTCTTATAATTGGTTTATTTAGTTACATAAAATAAGAATACATATTTATTTTTATGGGGCTAGAGCGATAGAACAGCAGTAGGGCATTTGCCTTGAACGCAGCCAACATGGCCAACCCGAGTTCGATCCCTCTAGGAGAGCCCGGCAAGCTACTGAGAGGATCTCGCCTGCACGGCAGAGCCTGGCAAGCTCCCAGTGACGTATTTGATATGCCAGACACAGTAACAACAAAGTCTCCAATGGAGACGTTACTGGGCCTGCTCGAGCAAATTGATGATCAACGGGAGAGTATTATTATTATTTATTATTATTTATTTTTATATGTATAAAAATATGTATGACTAAAAATATCTTCTATAAACTTTCTTCATATATAAGGAGAGAGCTTTGTTTACTCATGCCTGTGCATAGAATTTATATATACCTGATCTTTGAGAAGTTGATACATCTAACAAATTCGCCATATATCCCTATTATCATTACCATTCCCCACCTAATGCAGTAGTCTTTATGACTGTGTGTGTTGTTTGTTTGTTTGTTTGTTTTAAGGGCACATACAGTGGGGTTCAGATCTTATTCCTGCCTCTGTGCACAGGGATCATTTCTGGCAGTAATGGGGGATCATGTTGGGTACCAAGGATGGAACTTAACTTGGATGTCTGCAAGATCGATGCCCTACCCACTGTACTAACTCTGGCACCTAATGAAATAGGCTTTTTTTTTAAAGTATCTCCTGCCTCTGTCTGGATTTGATTTCAATTAATAATTCTGTTTAAAATTATTAGTTTCTTTAAAAAACACCATTACATAAAATAATTAATGCAAACCTATCTGCATAAGTCATACATAAAATAATAATAAATCAAATTTTTAGTGTTTAATTTATTTTTGTCAAGGAAGAGAATTGCTATAATTTGGTAATCATGATGTTAACTTAAGTCTCAAAATGCTTATTTTACTCAATTTACTATTAAGACAATACAAAATTACCTATTAAAATATCGTGGAACAATAGTACAGCGGGTAGGACGTTTGCCTTGCATGCGGCCAACCCAGGTTCGATTCCTCCGTTCTTTTCAGAGAGACCAGCAAGCTACCGAGAGTATCCCACCCACACGGCAGAGCCTGGCAAGTTCCCTGTGGTGTATTCAATATGCCAAAAACAGTATCAACAAGTCTCACAATGGAGACATTACTGGTGACCACTCAAATAAATTGATGAACAATGGGAGGACAGTGCTACAGTCCCATTAAAATATCGTAATGTGATCAAGAAAACAATAGAAAATCAAGACTTTTATTTTGCATGTTAGGAGAGAGTTCTGGTTTAAATATGAACTCTGAGTAAGAAAATTCATTTAATCGTTGCATTGCTATCCCATGTCATGACAGATCAAGTATGCATAGAAATAAATTTGTAGTTATCTTTATGCATAGAAATAAATGTATAGAAATAAATTTGTAATTATCTTTAACACAAAAAATTTTGTTATTTTTTTTACCCTAACTCAAATATTATTGTGTGAGTTTTTGGAATAAAAGTAACAAAAGAGAAACTGAAAAGATTGCACAATATACTGTACCTCAAGTTTGCATGCAGGAAGTTCAAGTCTGATCTCTCACACTGGGGACAACTTGAAACGTTTGATAAACACTACCAGGAATTATTCCCAAGCTTAGAGCTGGGGATTAGTCCTTGATAATCACCAGGTATGCACCCACAAAAAACACAAAGATATTTTTTTAAAAGAACAAATTTCCATACTTATTTTCTTGATGAGAGGAAAATGAATTTTAGAGGTTTGAGAAAATGACTGAAATATGTTTTTATAACACTCATTTGTAGCACTGCATCACTGTCCTCCTGTTGTTCATCAATTTGCTCGAGTAGGCACCAGTAACATCTCACAACAAATTGTGAGACTTATTGTTACTGTTTTTAGCATATCGAATACATCACGGGTAGCTTGCCAGGTTTTGCTGTGCAGCAAGCCCAGCAAGCTACAGAGAATATCTTGCCCCCACAGCAAAGCCTCGCAAGCTCCCTGTGACGTACTCGATATGCCAAACACAGTAACAATAAGTCTCATGATGGAGACGTTACTGGGCCCACTTGAGCAAATTGATGAACAACGAGAGGACAGTGCTACTGTGCTTTTATAAAAATGCTTTCAGTAGTCTCCATATATAGTTTTTAAAAATTAAATTAGAAGGAGAATAGTAAGCAGATTTTATGTGCACTTTGTGTTTAATGCATTATCACGTTATATTAAATATGACAGAAACTGGAGAAACAGAAGAAAAGGGAATAGAAAATGAGTCCCTAAAAAGGACTAACTGAAAAACTTTCAATGTCAGCTGTGACATTTAAAAATCTTTATTTACAAGAGTTCTTTAATTTTCATGAAAAGAAAATTTAACTATCTTGATCATCAAAAGCAACTGCTTTCATCCCTCAGTGATAAGCACAGGTAAACTGTATCATCTCTTGGTTTATGTATGCTTAGGGTGCTGGAAATGTGCCAAGCAACTTATGCTCTTCAAGAGGACTTCAGAGATTTTCAAGTAAACTGAGGCTACAGGTGCTATGAAGAAGTCTCTATCCATGTTTTATTATAAAATTGTTAGACAGAATCAAATTTATTAGTGAAGTTGGTGGTTCCCTGTGGATGGCTCATGTCATGCAGCGACGAGAGAGACAGTCACTTTCTCCTGATTCGTTTCTGCCACCTTGAGAGCCAGAGATACCAGGTTCTTGTCGTGCCTTACAGTAAAGAATTTTAGGAGTAGATGAGCAGTGAAGTAAAAAGAGATTTAATTTGGAGGCTTTAGGAAGGGGAAGGAGGAAGAGAAAGTCAGAGTAACATGCTCAAGTGGGAATGTGGACACAGAATGTCCTAACCCCATGCCAGGCTGTCTTCACCAGGGCAACTCGGAGCAGTGAGGCTTGAATTGCTCTACCTGCCCCAACAGAACCTCAGCAGCCAAAAACTTCCAGAAGCCAAAGGCACAGCAAGGCAAAAGACTCCTCTCCACAGACTTGGATGAGTCTCACCTATGAGGAAAACTTCAGAAAAACCCAGGTATGCGGACCCGTGACTGAGAGCTTGCTCAGAACACCTAGTGGGCCTCCTCTGTCCCTCTGTCCAGCTCCACAGTTTTTCAGTAGCTTGGCAACCACACCCACAAACTGACCAGCCCCAGCGCCATATAATCTCATCAACGGTCAAGATCCAGAGACTATGAAATAAAGCTCCCAGAAAAGAGCAACACAGAACTTCCTGGAGCTTTTGTGGCCATGCTATTTCTTATACTCTAACCTACTGATGTACCAAAAGCAGCACAAATTTGTTTAGGTTTGAGATATTTGCTTTTAATTTCCTATACAAGGGCTTAAATGGCTTCAAGATGAAATACAATAATCATCACAAACTTTCCTCTTACGGTGGTGGGAAGGTGCACGGTGTTAGGATTGGTATTTAAATACTATCTGCAATGAACTATTGTGAACATTATAAAAATTAAATTGAATTAAAAATAAAAAGAAAGAGAGATAATATGGGCTTCTCCAGAGGCGGAGAGAGCCCCTACGATGTGGGTGGGCCCATGTGTGACTTATGTGAAGCAGGAAGGAGAAAGATGGTCACTTTCTCCCCATTCACCTCTGCCACCTGGTACCCAGGGTTACTGGGTTCTTGTCTCGCCTCACAGAAAAGAATTTCAGGAGTATATGAGCAGTGAATTAAAACAGTTTTTATTTGAAGGTTTTTGAAGGGAAGGGGAAGAGAAAGCAGGAGAGCGTGGAGAGTAACATGCTCAAGAGAGAACTTGGGCTTCTCCAAGGGTGGATAAAGCCCCTATGCACACCTCAGCATTAAACATGAAAGCATGAAAGTATACATCTCAAGAGGGGAGATGCAGGTGACACATTTTCTCAGATACCGCATGTGCTCAGCCTCATGGGCACAAGCAACACAAAGGCTCAGGCAGTATATGTGCGCCCTTCCTTTGTTCAAGGTGATTTTTATAGGGCTTCTTCAACCTGCTCCCATGTGGGGCTTCAACCTAGATAGGGTTCCATTGGGAAGAGTTGTTGCTATAAGGGTAGAATTGGGTACAGACCTTGAAACCCTTTCTCTTATCTTTGGTCCAGCTGGATCTTCTCTTGGAGGATAGATCCAGCCTTCTCTAGTTTGGGCTAGCTGAGGGTTAATCAGATTAAAGGAAGGAACTGAGGGTTCTCCAGTAATTTCCTTCAGTCTCTTTCTGCAGGGAGGGGTCCAGACTTCTCAGAGTCTGCTGCTGGAGAAGGTCTCATCAGGTCTTGCTTTCAGTATCCACAAGGTGGGTCAGACTTAGGACTAGTGGCTTTATTATTTTCCAGAACTGTCATTGCCATGATGTCCGGGCGAGGGGGTGAGGGGTGCAAATTTACCTGGCTACATCAGCAGGACTTTGAGACAGCATAAAGCTATTATGCCAAAAGTGGTCTAGCTTTTGAGTACATGAGCTCCTGCATGATGCATAAAATATTTTCATTCAAAACTCCAAATTTTTATGAAGTTTACTTATTTAACAATTTAAGCAGGTAGTTTTGGGTCCTCTGATGTTTTATGCCAGATTTTATGATGGTTCTGTGGCAGTGGGTACACTCTTTCCATGATGGTTTCTCTCTTGTCCCACATTTGGCAGACTATGTTTCTATTTCTCAGTCCATGCTGGTCTTTGGCTGGCTTTATTCTTGAAGTGAAGAGGTCACCGGGTAAATGTTTCTGAAGTAGATTTTAAGAAAAGGTACAGGAATAAGAGGAAAATCATGGAGCTCACAGTCTCATGGATCAACAGCCCTGATTCCCTGATTCTCAACTGCAACCTTAAACCGACAATTATTAGAAGAACAAAGGTTAACATGTTATATATTTTTGCCTATCTATGTGAATCTAACCAGGTCAAACTTTTTTTTTTTTTTTTTTTTGCTTTTTGGGTCACACCCAGCGATGTGCAGGGGTTACTCCTGGCTCTGCACTCAGGCGGTACTCCTGGCGGTGCTCAGGGGACCATATGGGATGCTGGGAATCAAACCCAGGTTGGCCACGTGCAAGGCAAACGCCCTACCCGTTGTGCTATCTCTCCAGCCCCTAACCAGGTCAAACTTTTACAAAGCAAATGGCACCAGTAACTGTGGTGCAGAAGTCTCTAAAGAGGATTTATCTCAAGAATCCTTGCTGGGAGAAGTAGCACTGTAGCACTGTCCTCCCATTGTTCATCGATTTGCTAGAGTGGGCCCAGTAACATTTCCATTGTGAGATTGTTACTGTGTTTGGCATATCAAATATGTCATGGGAAGCTTGCCAGGCTTTGCTGTGTGGACAAGATACTCTCGGTAGCTTGCTGGACTCTCTTAGAGTGGCACAAGAATTGAACCCAAGTAAGCCAGGTCAGCCAAGTGCAAGGCAAATGTCCTACCTGATAAAAGCATTTCCCTCATGGAAGCTTCCTTATCAAGGACACTGACTTTCTGGTGGGATAAAGATCCCATAAATCACTCAATATCTAGCCATTCTCTTCAAGTTATCTAGTCTTTTTAGACTAAGCAAATCTATTTCTGTAAGTATATGCATATCCAGCAATGAAAATGACCTTCCCACCCCTTTCTATTAGAAAATATTATTATAATTTGTACACAAGAAAAAGATTGAAAATTTATTGTTAGCATATATATAAATATATCCATATCTATCTATCTCTATATAATAAAGTAAGACATATTTTACTAAATTTGTATTTGGAGATAAGTTAAACTTGTGATTGATGAAGAAACACTGAAATACATATTACTTTCCTTAAAAAAATAAAATTCTGTCTAAGAAATATATCTGATGAACAAAAAATGTTATAACTAGTTAATTCCAGGAAAACAATTAAATGTAGCTGTCTATATATTGTATAATCAATACTAAAAGTTAGTACTATGATGAGAACAATCAGGCGACAGAGTCTAAAATTCAATTTACTTGAATAGAATAGGTCTGAGAAATAATGCAAATCACCATTTTTCCCAAGGAAAGGGGTTTCTTAACTTTTTTCTATTTTCTGCATCAAACAGATGAACAAAATGGTCATCATAAATTTTGCAAAAGAAACTATGTGTCTAACACGATTATTTATTATGCATGGGATGTATTTAGAAAATTTGAACATGTTAGAGTATGTTATTAGTTTTATCTCTTATTACAGATTCAGTAATATTCTATAATATAAGTACAGATGGGTTGAATGGACTCATCTGAAACAAAAGGCATGCTCTTTGCCTTTGCCTCTTGTCAAAGTAGAGGAAAACTGAGAAGTTATTGATTTGGAAGTTTATAGGGATAAAAAGCTGAAATGATTTTGCAAAAAGCATGCTGACATTAACAGAGTTAAGAAAGCAGACTGATAAAGCTAGACAAATATTTTATCAAATCTCTAATTTGCAATGGAAGGGGCCAGAAAAATAAAATAGTGGGTAAGATTCTGGCCTTGCAAATGACTGACCCAAGCTCAACCCCCTGCACCCCATAAGGTTTTCTAAGAGATCCAGATGATCCCAGAGAGCAGAGCCAGGATTAAGCCCTAAGAATCTCATGGCGTGGCCAAAAGAGCCCCCCAAAACAAACAAAAGAAACACTAACAAATCAATGATGGAGTCTGAGATATGGAACAAGCCTGATTCTGACAGATCCTTTCCATGAACCTCCTTTTTTGAATATATACCATAAGAATGACACAAAAGACTCTTTTATTGTGCCTGTGTAAGATTACAGGGGCAAGGACAGATTATCTGTGCCTCTCTACCCAGAACCATTTATCAACCTATCCAAAGTAAGTCCAAATATAAGAGATTCATTGCTAAGGAAAAAAAAACTCCAAATTCCAGTTTTAGGATCAGGAAAAACAAGTCTCAGCGAAATAATAGTTGGTTTTAAGGGATTTACATTCTCATAGTCTGGGATTAAGAGATTTTGATTGTTCTTTCATTTAGCGATCTTAGCATTCATTCATACTCTATAATTCTCTGTACAAATTGCACGGGAACTCAATCCTGCAGGAAGCGAGATAGTAAATCTAAAAATACCCAGAGTATCCATGTTTTCCAAATATCATTTCAGGTTTGGTTATTGATAATGGTAAATAAAGAACTCTCAAACTCTAGAATTTAATGGCACTGGACTAAAGCAATGAGAAAGACATTTCTAAAAAAAAAAAAGCTACTTAGCAATTTATGATGGGATGAAAGGTACTCATATTATTTAACGACATTCCTCTATTTCTAATCAATTGCTGTCTTCAATCCATTAATTATTTTGTAATTAATTTGAAGGGCTAGAATGATA
Organism: Sorex fumeus; assembly: GCF_029834395.1. Taxonomy (NCBI): domain Eukaryota; kingdom Metazoa; phylum Chordata; class Mammalia; order Eulipotyphla; family Soricidae; genus Sorex; species Sorex fumeus. The sequence continues at coordinate 58,524,584 of NW_026606065.1, forward strand.
GCACAGCGGCAGGGCATTTGCCTTGCTTGCAGCCAGCCCGGCCGAGCCGGGTTCGATTCCTCCGCCCCTCTCAGAGAACCTGGAAACTATGAGCGTATTCAATTTGCCAAACACAGTAACAAAAAGTCTCATAATGGAGACGTTACTGGGCCCGCTTGAGCAAATTGATGAACAACGGGAGGATAGTGAATTAATCTGAAAAAACAGGTTGTGCTAAGGGCTTACTCTCTGTTCTTCACTCAGTTGTCATTTATGGTGGGCTTAGGGGACCATACGGGGCACTGGGGATTGAACCTGCATCTGCTGTTTGAAGTACCCTAACCTCTGTACTATCACTCTTTTTTTTTTCTGCATTGTATAATTGTATATTTTATTAATTTAGAAGAATTCACTCTTATTCAAGTCATTGGTTTCCAGGTCACATGAAGATATATCCTAAATTGGTTTATCAAGATCATACTGTATTTGGAGAGGGAGATGGACATAATGACATTATACAGCATTGTGAAGGGAATTAGTGATTTTTAAAATGTCAGAAACAGTTTTATATTTAACAGAATAGTAGTATAAGTAAATATTAGCATAAGGATGTTGAGTTTCTATTACTCCAAAGCATTGTCTTCCAAAATTGTTGCTTTTGCTATCAAATGTACTCAGCCAGTAAACATCTTCACTGTGTACACATTAAAAATGTTATTTTACTGACTATGAGATCTAATATCAATCATAAGTAGTAGGTTGAAAATGTATATTCCGTACTTTAAATTCTTACATTTTTATTTGCTCCTATATATTTTCAAAAATTTGTATTATAACTCTTATCTGATGTTGAAGAGAAGTTTACCTATTTGTGCCTTATTTTTTACTGTTTTAAAATTTTTTATTATTATGATGGTAATGGAGTTTAAACCCAGTGTCTTACCAAAGCAAGTTATATGCTTTAATACTTGAGTCACATACCCATTCTTCAGGTTTTGGATTTTTTTTTTGTTTGGTGTGGCCAAAGGATAGTTGACTAAATCATTTAAAATAATTCTTATATTTTTAATAATATATTTCCTTTCCTTTTGGGAATTACCACTTATTTATCTATGATTATTCAATGACTGAAAAAAAAACTAGTAATGAATCTAAAAGAAAATATTTCATTTTCTTAGGCTGAGTTATTTGCTTCAGGCACTGGAAAGTAACTTGATTTAATTGTTCATGAGAGAGTTGTTATTGGTGCTCTTATTAGTTGTAATTATGTAAATCTTGATATTTAGAATTTTAAGAACTACTGCAAATATTGCTCGCAAGAGTTGAGCTTATCCAAGAATAGATTCACTCATCATATCTGATCCTTAGAGTACTACAATTTGTTTGCAATTATTTTATTACAGCTCTATGACTAACCGTTACTGATTCCAGAGTTATTTGGAATATAAATTTCTGTGAAATAAAATATTTTCTTAGATTTTTTTTATGGTTTATCTGTCTTGGAACATGTGCATCATGATTTTTGATGTCTGTATTTCTGAATTGTTTTGAGCTTTTGGGCGGTGGCCAGCAGATATGGATATGGTAAGTGGGCCACTAGCACTGTTCAGGGCTTGCTCTCAGCTCTGTGTACATGGCTCACCCCTGGCAGTGTTGAGGGAAACATGGTGAACTGTGGCTAGAATTCAAGCTTCTGACATGCAAAGCACACAATCTACATCATTGGGCTGTACCACCAATCTCTATTTGAAAATGTTTTCTGATTTAATCAAGATTTTTAGAAAAATCCTCAGATCAAATTGAATTATTTTTTTGACTTTCAAAAGCACTTATACTAAAAATGTAGGTAGATACCCAATTGCAGTTTAATTGTTGCTCCAGTGTAGGTACCTGCTTAAAAAACACAAAATATTTTGGATATGTTTTTGCCTTGAAATTTTGAAATAAGTTTCCTAGTAATTTATTGATTGCATTAATTCTGCTTGAACATTGTACATGACCACTGTCTTCAATTAAAATAATGTTTTGGTTAATTTTTGTATCTTCTTTCTCTGATTTGGTCTCACTTTCTAAGTAATTAGTTAAATTTTCTGTTCTCATTATCCTTTGCCCTTTCCATTTTTTAAATTTTTATTAGTGAAAATAAACGGTACCATGAGGTACAGTTATAAAATGATCGAGTAGCCAACCCTCTACCAGTGCCCATTCTCCACCACCAATAATCCCAGTATCCCTCCCACACTCCCCCATCCCCCCATCCCATTCTGCCTCTGTTCTCTCTCTCCTTTTAGGTGCTATGTTTGCAAAAGAGGCATTGAGTGGCAATCATGTTCAGTCTTATATAGTCTACTCTCAGCATGCATCTCCCATCCTGGGAGGATCCTCCCAACACCCTTTATTTAGTGCTCCCTTTTCTATCTGAGCTGTATTTTCCCCTAGTAATGTGTGGCTGGCCTCCAAGCCATGGACTAAACCTACTGGTACTTATCTCGGCTATTCTTGGGTGTTAGTCTCCTATTTTGTTATTTTAAGTTCCCCAGATGAATGCAATCTTTCTATGTCTGTTCCTCTCTTTCTGACTCATTTTGCTTAGCACGATACTTTCCATGTAGAGCCACTTGTATGTAAACTTTATGACTTCATCTTTTCTAACAGCTACATAGTACTCCATTGTTTAGATGTACCAGAGTTTCTTTAACCAGTCATCTGTTCTCGGTCACTCAGTTTTTTTCCAGATTCTGGCTATTGTAAATAGTGCTGCAATGAATAAACAATGCAGATGTCACTTGGACTATACTTTTTTGCCTCTCCAGGGTATATTCCCAGGAGTGGTATTGCTGGGTCAAATGGGAGCTCAATTTCTAATTTTTGGAGAATCGTCCACAATGTTTTCCAAAAGGGCTGAACCAGCAGTGAATGAGGGTCCGTTTCTCACCACATCCATGTCAACACTGGTTGCTTTTGTTCTTTTGGGTGTGGGCCAGTCTCTGTGGTGTGAGATGGTATCTCAATTTTGTTTTGATCTGCATCTCCCTGATGATTAGTGATGTAGAGCATTTTCTCATGTGCCTCTTTGCCATTCGGGTTTTTTTCTTCTTTTTTAATTAAATATCCTCCTCTGATTTTATTTTTATTTTTATATTTGATTTTATTTTATGTTTCTGAGATTTATCTAAAATCTCAAATCCAAGGACGGCCGTTAGACATTATTGTATTCCAAAACACAATTATTAAAAACACAACTACTGCTGGAGTGGAGCGATAGCACAGCGGTAGGGCAATTGCCTCTGCCCGTCTCGGAGAGCCCAGCAAGCCATCAAGGGTATCTTGCCTGCATGGCAAAGCCTGGCAAGCTACCCGTGACATATTTAATATGCCACACACAGTAACAATAAGTCTCATGATGGAGACGTTACTGGACCTGCTCGAGCAAATCGATGAACAACAGGAGGACCGTGACTGTGACTGCTGGATCATTAGCCTGGCTACTTTTGATATCAATGACATCCCTCATAATACTGTCACAAATAAAACATCTTCTATGCAATTATATAAAAATTCTTACTCTCCTAAAATATTTCAAACTGTATGTCATATTCCCAATGATTTATTTTATTTCAAAGATTTAATCTTGGTAAAGCTGCTTTTCCTATTTTATGTATTTTTTTTTCTAAATTTTGCTTTGTGGATATTCTTCTTTAACAAATTTTTGTTTCAGAAGGAATATGATGATAACAATGTAAGCTATTATAAATATATGTAGAATAAATATATTGATTATAATAAGAGAAGGATAATTTTTTATTTATTTTTTCTTTGCCCTATTTTGAACTATTTCTTGTTTATTTCTTATGAGACTCTCCTTAAGAATCTCTGTCTATAACTGTGATTAATTTCCTTTGTGCCCCAGGCTATGGTCCCTATCAGTGGAACTCCTGTATCTTTATTCACTTATTTATTTTTAATGTTGAGTCACTACTACATGATTCTTGTCTGGTTTTCATTATATCTCAAACTCTCATTATAGTGGCACCATTCACATCATTTTGCATTTCTTTCTCTTTTACGCATTGCATGCCTGTCTTTCTATAGTTGTAGCAAGGGATTTTCACTGGTATTTTAGGTAAAGCCTTTTCCATAATGCAGTATCATTTCGGTCTGAGAGCATTCTCTTCATCATCCATTATGACACTTGTACCAAGTCTCAGCTGCAAAATGCGCAGCAGCTACTTTCATATCTTGCAATTATTGCAATTATTTCTTGAATACACAAATCTTTTATTATATTGTGTACTGCATTTAAGTCACTCAGTGATGAAAAATCTGAGATTCAGGGAATTTAAGCCAACTTCTCATTATTCCTTACTTAATAATGACTAAGCTAACTTACGCATATAAACCACTATCATATGGAAATCTATTTTAAAATCAAAAGTTTTTCATGTCACTCACTTTTCTGCTTAAATTCTTCAAGGCTCTTATAATCTAAAAGATTAAGTCTGAATTCTTAAGCATGATACTTAAGCCCTTCCATGAATTGGCCTCTTTTATGTAGAGAGAAACTGCTTCATTTCTTACATTTTGTACTGTGAATGTCTTGCAAAGCGTTTCACATAATATGTCATTTCACAGCTCTATTCTCTTATTCTTATAGATTTTTGACAAAAGTGCCAGCTCCACATTTTTCTTTAACCTTTACAGTTTTTCTTAACGTCTGTGCTTTCTGCTCTTGATGCTTTCTAAGGATTCTTGAGTGGTTTAAGTGTTCCTCTTTCATGTTCCATAGGACTGGATATTTGTTATCTTATGTGTACCATATTGCACAAAAATCAATAACTTTTCTTGTTTTTTATGTCTTCTAGTAGGATGTAAAGGAGGAGAGCACATATATTTCTATTGTTTCAACAGTACTGCTTTACTGTATGACTTATAAATGTTATTAAATATACAATATATTACAGTAAATTCTTGTTCTTCTTGATTTGATTTTTTTGCTTCCTTGCTTTCTTTTTCACAGTCCAAGAATCAAGCCCAAGTCCTCAGATATGCAAGTATTTATTACTGAGCCAGCCCTCAATCCAAGAATAATTTTTAAGAAAACTTAAATCAGGGAAGAAAAGACTAGATTTTTGTGTGGAAAAACGGGTGGGGGGCTGTGCTACATTTATTATGAGTTTAGTTAAATAATGTTAGCAAATCTACATTAATCCTACTTCAAAAATTCTTTTTTAAAAATGTAATGAAATAAATTTTAAAGGGAAAGTGACATAATCTTTATGATGATAGTAATGGTGATTGTGACTTTTACTGAAAATTTGCTCTAGGCTAAGTTTGATAAATGCAATGTAAAATGCATTTCTAATAATAGTTATATTACAGAGATACAAAGAATATGTCACATAGTTAGGAATAACCAATGCCCAAAGGCAAATAGAAGCAAGATTATGAGAATTAGTACTTAGTAAGAACCTTGTCATTGGGATGGAGGTGAGGGGAGATTTGGGATGGACCAGAGAAGAGACCACTACAGCAATGAGAGAGTGAATTTGTCACTGTGGACCAGGACAACTTGCTGAAAGGAGGTAAAATAACATGCATAATACCCTATTAGTAACAGTAGGAAAACTGCAGTGCCTAAAAGAGGGGAAAGAAAAGGAAAAATGAAAACCAAAGAAAATAGTGTATGCCATAATGACAGACCAAGGAGGCAGGAAACCTTGGAATATTGGTGGACAAGTGGACAATGGTGGAAGTAAAATAAAGATTTTCCCAGTTTTTATTGAGGAAGTTGAAGATCAGATTTTTTTTAATGTTGAGTGAGGGGCCAGAGTGATAGTAAAACGGGTAGGGTACTTGTCTTGCCAATGGCCAACCAGGATTCAATGGCTTGTACCCCATATGATCCCCTGAGTTTGCCATGAGTAAGCCCTGATTATAGCTGGATATGTCCCAAAACCATAGAAAAAATATATGTTGAATAAGTAATGTTTAATAAACAATATATACAGAGACTAAGGATAGATATATAGTAGCACTGTAGCACTGTCATCCCGTTGCTCATCGATTTGGTAGAGCAGGCACCAGTAATGTCTCCATTGTAAGACTTGTTGTTACTGTTTTTGGCATATTGAATATGCCACGGGGAGCTTGCCAGGCTCTGCCATGTGGGCCAGATACTCTCGGCATCCTGCCAGGCTCTCTGAGAGTGATTGAGGAATGGAACCCAGGTGAATCGTGCAAGGCAAACCCCCTACCCGTTGTGCTATAGTACAACCAGTAAATCCTTGTGTGTGGACTACGGTTTAATCTCTTACACACTCTATGATCTCCAAGCACTCCCACCCTCACCCCCAGGGAATCCCTGAGCATAGAACCAGGGGTAAGTTCTGAGCACTTCCTGAGGCTTCAAAACAAAACAAAACAACAATAACAACACAAAATTAGAGAAAAAAGTCAGATCCCACACCTCATGATTATAAATATAAGAACTAGAGTGCTCATGTAGCAATTAACATGCAGAATTAACAGAAATTTATAACAACAAGATGATAATTTAAACTCCAAACAGGTTCCCCAGGACCAATGAAAAAATTAAAATCAACTTTTCTAGTTGTAAAATCTAATTTTAAGTAGTCATTACATCCAAGTCTGGATGCTTTCATTAAAATAAAAATAAATTTTAAAATAAATGTACCTAGAAGAGGGCATCTTAAATTATCCAATATTCTTCTTGGACAAAGCATTAAATTATGTAATTCAATAGAATGAAAGATTATTATAGGTGATTGAGGGTTTTCGTTATTATTTGATTGCTTAACTTGAACCTTTAAAAAAACTGGTGGGTTTCTAAATATTGGCTGATGACAAGGCTTCACACTGTCAAGAATAAAATGCCTGCTATTCTAGCATCTAAGGCATGGGCTGGTATCATTGATTCGAAGAATCAGATTAAAGCTAAATGTTTTAATTAAACATTAAAGCTAAATGTTTTAATTCAGTGAGAATGACTGAAGAACTTAATGAAATTTTGGAGGTTTTGTTCATTTGTGTTCTTAATTGTAGTGTCCTTGATTTCTGAAGCAATTGATATTTTAGTGATCACTGCTAAAGTCCCAGGTATAAACATGATGGCCTACAGCTTTTTTAAGAATCAGTTCATTGGTTTGGTACTATTTTGTGATTAGAGTTGTGATCTTGCTGTGTAATCTTTCAAGCATGTATATTATGAATGATTTATTTCATCTTATTCTACCTTAACATTTTATGAACTCACATAAAATTAATATTTTTTTCACAAATTAACCTGAAATTATTATCACTGCTGTCAAGAACTTTGACTAAGCTATTTGTTATTTTTCAGGAAAACAAACTTATTTTATAAGAATAAATAAAATAATATTTTCAGATAAAACAAACTTATTTTATAAGAATAAATAAAATAAAAAAGATACTTAATGTTATAGGCTAGACCTGTGGAAGTCCATGGTAAACAATGACAAAGCATAGAATCAAACCAGAACTTGTAAAAACAGGTGTGAAATAAATTTTATGTTATACTCAATTACACCCCAAATTGATATAACGTTATACACTATTCCCCTTCACTGACTTCTCCCACAGCTGGAAAATGGAAAAGAGAAGGGGGGGAGAGAGAGAGAGAGAGAGAGAGAGAGAGAGAGAGAGAGAGAGAGAGAGAGAGAATTATAATCAAACTCCCCATGGCGTACCCAATATGCCAAATACCAGTAACAATTATGGGTCTCATTCTCCTAACCCTGAAAGACCCTTGAATATGGCACTTTTTAAAAAATTTCAGGGCTAGGATAAAGGAGACGTTACTGGGGCCTGCTCGAGGCAATCAACGAAACAAATATACAGAAACTATAAATTGAAAAGAAAATTCTGATCAGACATTGTTGGACAGGTTGGGCCCAACCAGACTGTTAGGGTGGGCCTTTGGAGACTGACCCACAAACGGGCTGGAGCACAGACCCCATGAAAATGGGCGGGCCATGACTCGTGTGTCCGGACTGGTTTGGAAAGGGTTAACATATCTTCTCTTGGCTGCTTTTTAGTTTTCAGTGTTATGTAGAGCAATCTTCCCTCTCTCACAGATCCCTAACCCAGCTCAGCTTTAGAATAGAGACATTCTCCCGCATCGCCTTATCACTGCAGGTGCAAGGGCTGTAGCTCACGTTGCCAGGCTGTTTGGCCTTGGATTCCTCTTCGGAGGCTGTGAGCATTGGACTTGAAAATGTGACAAAAACAATGTAGATTTTGCTGTCTTGATATCCTCTAGTAACCCCTATTTCCCTGTTAATGCTTTCTTTGTACTGATTGCATGTCAGTATGATGTAAGCATTAACCATAAAACGTGCAGCTTCTGCCTTGCTCTGGGTCTTGCTTTGGCCTGCGTGCCTGAGAGGTTGACCCCAGCTAGCTGGCTTGAATAAACTCTGCTTGTGTTCTGCATTACTGGCTGGAATCTTTGTGTGGTTCAGAAAGGGTAGATTATCAACCTTTGACCCTAACAGCATGAACTGTGATTAAACACCAATCCATTAAATTTTAACCTGTAGGATTAGAAGGGCAAAGGGAAGTTTCTTGGATTACTAAAACCAAGAAGATTGACAATGAAGTTCTAATAGTGGAGGGATTCTAACCTCTGGACAGGAATCAGTGCTTTTTCAGTGCTAGTAAACCAGGAGACCAGAGATGGTTTTCCTAAAGCTGGCAAGCATTTGAAAAGTCTACTTGGCTGTTATTTTTGATAAGGTAAAAACAGCTGGATCCTGGAGAAACAAATAGACACAGTGCCAGGTGAAAATTAAGTAGGATGAATTTGTCAGGAAAGAATACAAGTTACTTCACCAACTCTCTTTTCTTTTCTGCTCTCTCACCAACTTTCCCTCACTCCTTAGTGTTGGTGAAAAATACCATGGATATTTAAAAAGACAAAACAAATGAGGAAAGACATCATAAAACTATGAAGTCATTTGTGTTTCCATAGAATAAAATATGAAAGCTGCTATGTTTTTCAGTGATAGACTCTCTTGCTTCACCTGAGTGAGACTCTGTGGTTCCAAACAGTTTTAAAAAGAGGTGGGAGTGATTTTGGACAAGAAGATAGATCAAGATTTGGGAAACACAATTTTCGTGCACAAAGCATCAAAGTTTGTCTTTCAGCCCCACAATTCCCACCCTAGCACTGCCAGATGTGGTCCCCATGTCTTCTGAGCAAGATTGGAGGAATCTGGTGACCTCTGGCATCTCTGGGTCTGGGCTTCATTAAAGACACTGGGCCTAGCACCGAACTGTCTGCCTTAGAGGGTCGGGAATTTATAGGGATACCCCTTATGCCCTGAGCACTGATGAAGACTCCCCACAAAAAAGGAAATACAAAGGATGATTGAGGTTATATGAAATGGGAGTGACTAGACAGCAACCCGTTAAAGATCTGATGATTATAATGAAAGTTGGATCTTTCTGTTCTTTACTATGAAAATTGATCATTAGGAACAGAGATCTAAGAGCCATGATGCAAAAAATTCTAAGACTTACGGAATTCTTCTGTTCCCTCATATTTTGTCTTTATTCTTACATCTAGTAGCTTACTGTGACTATTTAGTACATTACTCAAAAGTCTATCCAACTCTGATCATTGTCAAGGTAAGAAAAAAGCTCAGTATGTTCCAAATTATAAATTATCAATTCTTATGAAGAATTAAAAAATCAAATGGCAAAATATCGAATTTTATGGAAAAAATAGAAGAAACTGCTTTCTTGATACCAATGAGAAGTTTTTAAAGAAAGACTCTAAAATTTGATTCTCTGAGTTCAAAAATAAAATGACAAAACATAAGGTAACAATAACTGATTAGACAAAACTTTGGGTGGATTATAGCATCATTTGACCAGTCATTATTAAGCATCACTATATGAATTGAATTATGAATTTGAAGTGAATTTACAAAGCAGATAGCATGGGTTTTAGGAAAAAAATATTTATAGGATAATTTGCAAAAGATATCTGCTTTGAATTTTGTGTAATGTGTCCAAAACCTAAACTAGACTAATGGGTTAACAATGTTATCAAGAGTAAATGTAATATAGTACTTAGACCAGTGTCTTATAAGTAGTAAATTAATGATAGTAAGAGCAAAAGTAAATTATATTCATACCTCAAACTCTTTTATTTAGTCCTTTTAATTTTCACCTGGCACTGTGTCTATTTGCTTCTTCAGAATCAAGCTGTTTTTATCTTATCAAAATGGTAATACACGGGTTACCATTTAGCAGAGGCATTCTAATTAATATTGGTGTTGCTCTGTCCCTCTAACAGAATTATTGCTGTGATGGCTTTTCTATGGATTAGATGACTCACTTAAGCTATTAATAAGAAAAGGAATTCAATTTCAATTTACCTATTGCACTGAATCAATGATTCTTCAATATATGAGTCAATGCTTCAATATCAGTCCATGTTTTACACCTACTCATTATCTTCATGTTATAAATTTATTTTGTAATACTATGGAACATTTCTGCCTTTACCTGTTATTACACTGAGAATGAAGAAGTCTCAGGAGGAAGAAGCAATATGCACAACTGGTGAATCCGTGAATCTAGTACCTAACTGGTCACCGGACACTGACCAACAGGATTTTAGCCAAAATAAAATAAAAACAAAAAAAAAAAATAAAAAGGATGTCAAAAGGGATAATGTGAAAGGCAGAAAAGGCAGAGTCTTCTCTCTGACAAAATAACTGCACAAGACAAGTTGATGAGACTCCTGATTTGGAAATATTGCCATCTAGTGTAAACTGATTTCATGTGCAGTACTGCTGGTAGGGAGTATTGCAATATTTTATTTTGTTATAGAACTCAAACATAGACAGAATATAGATTTATACTCTATAATTTACATTCTGTGCTTTAAAAAACAATCACTGATATGATCCTATATTATCTTAGTTGAGTACCTCTGCAGAATGCAGTGAAATCTTTCTACTTTACTCAGTACTTTTTTGCCTCTCTTCTGCGATTTATGTGCATTTTTTGCCATGATTCTTTAAAGTTACACTCATGAAAGTGTTTTTAACTGTAGTGAAAATGCTATGCAATTGATAGTTTCTTTTTATAACATTCTTTCAAACAGAATTTTTAAAATGTTTGAAAGAAAATATTATTTTTAACATATTAGAAAAAAATCAATAGTTTTTTTCTCTTTAAATTGAAAATAGTGCAACTGAGTGACTGACAGAGAAGATGGCATAGATCAATATTTCTTTTTGTTTAATATATTTATTTGGAAGTTAAAAGATACATGGTGACAATAAAATAAAATCTTATTTTCTTCTGTGCAAAACTTGCAACTAGTTCGCTTTTCTAAGTTGCTAAATAATATGGACATAATATACACTGTTTATATACTGAGGCAAGCTGTTCTGCCTAGAAACAATATTAAATTATAAAATTCCCCAAATAATTACAGAAATGAATTTTCAAGTTAAAATAAATCACATCATTATATCATGAGTATTTATACACAATATAATAAACTTCCTAAACAATTCTTAGGATCCTATTTCTCTGGAAGTACTTATTTTTATTCTGCATTTAGAGAAAATTTTTTAAATTATCATTGAAATGACAATATTAGATTATTGGTCCTAAAAGGTTTACCTAATGGAATTTGTATTTGGTATGATATTGAACATATTATTCTATTTTTTGCTGGTAATATATATATATATATTTTAACAAAACGTTTTCAATAAGTTCACTGAAAATTCACTGGCTCGGTTTTGAAATATAAGACTTCCTTACTGTAATGCTCTAAGAATTTTTTATTGTTTCACAGTTGCCATATCTAGAAATTATTTTTTTCATACAAATATCCAAATATTGTGTGCTACTTTGGGACCGGGTGATGATGGATGACATGGAATGGGAGGGCTCAGGACCTACTCCTGGCTCTGTGCTTAGGGATCACTCATGGGGGATCAAACAGTGCTGAAAATATATTCATCATCAGCTGCATGCAAGGCAAGAACCTTAACCGTGTGTCTATGTCTCTACCCCTTGTGCAATATGTAAATTTTAAAATCTAAATATCAATAATCACTTTATGACTGCAGATGACATAATTGGTTATTATATTCAAATTGGAATCTTCACCTACAATTTATACACATTCAAGATCTTTGCAAATTTCTCTATAAAATTTAGATCTCAGTATTAACCTGATTATGAGGAATTTGTAAAGAATAGGTAAAGTGGAAACCAATTCCTATTTATTTTTGTTACTTCCTTTAATAAGACAGATGAACAGAATATTTGTTACTGTTACAATGAACTTCAAATTTGTATACTTAATTTCTGGTTATCAGGGGACATTTGTACTTGGGCAGTTCTAGTAAATGCAATCCAAGTAATATGAACTTCCATATTTCTCTATTTCTGCCACATTGTGTCCTACTATAACACAATCTTGCACAGGTAGGTGTCCCCTGGCCACTTCATGTCATTCTATGTGAATCAAAGATAGGGAGATTTATATGAATGCTGATACCCTGGCTACTGATACTGTTAACATTCATCAAGCCCTTTGTCTCTGAGTTTTCTGACACTATTTAAAAAATTAGAAGTCAAAGTAAAATGGAATGTATCATGAAATCTCATAGCTTTTATCTTTATATAGAATATATCTTGATTTCAATATTGCAAATATACAAAAAAGTAAAAATTTTATCAAAATGAATTCCGGTAATTTAATAAATATATTTATTTCCAGCCTACCATCCCGTTTTAGTATCTGCTACTAATTTTAGAATTAAATTCGAATATTTTAGAATTTTCTTATCATATCATGATGTTGCACAAATAGTGTTATTTTGACCCTGCCCTGGAACCCCTTTGTAGAACTGGCATATTCGTCTCTCTTCTCGTGATCTAGGAATAATTTCAGACTTGGGAAATAGGCAGAGGAAATCAGGGGAATAATTTTTTTGACCCCGAAATAGGTAAAGGGAATATCCCAAAACTAGATCTGAAAACTGCCTAAGTGATAGCCATCCCCTTGAATTTCTGTCTTCAATTAATATTCTCTAGGCCTTTTAACATACTTCATGCTTTAGGCACAAGGAGAAGTTAAAACATATTCTTAGAAAACTACTAGAGATTTACTCTAACACATAGTACCTTGATAAAACTGGGGAGGTAGACCAAACAAAACAAAAATAAAAATGTGTACCAAGATAAAGAGAAAAACAAAGATATCTACCTACCTCTTTGGTTACAAAACTATCAGAAAACGGAGCACCCGCATCTCATTGGCAACACATTCTGGGTAACCCTTCCTGTTCAGGAGCATTCCAGCTTGCCCCTCTTTCTATTCCTCTTATTTTAAGTATAATTTAATTTTATTTTAAAGATAAATTTATTATTTATTTTATTTCACAATAGTTTATTTACATTCAATATTCCAACACTAATCATAACACTATTACACCAAACCACCAACATTTTTTTAAATTTTCTCACCGTAAGCCAGCTGTCCCTAGAGCATGTACTAAATAAGTTATTTTGTATTGCTTGTTATGAATAATCCATTAAAAATCATCGAAAAATATTTCCTTTGAGAAACATGTGTAGAGAGTGTTTTATCTCACCCTGGAACCATTAAGCCTTCCCATAAGAGATTATTAACATGTTGTTACAGGTTGCCCCTTTTGTGTGTGTGTAGATAGATAGATAGATAGATAGATAGATAGATAGATAGATAGATAGGTAGATATTGATACATTGGTATATATATCTATATAGATATTTATATAGATATATATTTATATATATTTATGTATAAATATATTTATAGATATTTATATATAGATATATATAAATTAAAATGGGTTGTATTCTACATTACACCCCCCCAAATACGGCATGCTATTCTTGCTACATCAGTGGGGCAGAATATGACTTGTCACATGGGTGTGAATGTGGCTGCCTGCACCAGGAATACTAGAAATTTAAATAGGGTGATACAGCTAGAGTTAAATTTTTAACTGGATGTTGATTTTGAGGGGTGTAGGCATCACTGTGGCATGTTGCTCTCTTTGTCTTTTGGGACTTATTTGTGAATGCCTGGATCATGATCATTAAGTGAGCTTATATGACAACAAAAACGATTTGTGGTTGTGACCGACAGGCTCCAGGAAAGACAGGGAGATGCAGGGAGGTTGCCCATTCCTGACTCCATGAGAGCCTAAAGATTTCAGTTATAAAACTGTGTACCTGAGTTTTTCAGCAGATTCATTACCATGGATGAGTCTTGTCACAAGCCTGTGGAGATTGGCTGTGTGCATGGTGGCAATCGGTTCTGGAGGTTTTCTGCTGCAGGGGCTCTACTGGGGCAGGTAGAGGGATTCACCCATCCCCCTCTGGGGTGCCCTAGATAAGACAGATGGTCAGGGTGCAGAGATGCAGCTGATCACCTCTGCTGCGTGTTGCTCTTTCTCTTCCGAGATTTATTTGTGAGTTTCTCTTTCCATCCCTTTAAAATAAAACTACTTGAGTTTTTCCAACTTGATCTGTCTTTTGCTTTTAATTTTCAGCTGCTTGAGACAAAGTACTTGCTTTCTACAGCACTGGTTTTCTACATTTAAAATCTTATTACCCTGGTTTTCAATTTTTCATATTATGCTAAATCTATAATCTAGTTTTAATTTCCTTTTCACACATAGCATAAAAAATATAATATATAAATACCAAATGATGTTAAAATTATACTTGAAAGCTGATATTAAAAAAGAAATAAAGATTTGGTCCTTTTTTTACAGTTTTTTATTCATTCCCATGTATTCTCTTTAAAAGGAAGGAGAAATCATATCTAGAAGTTCAAGATCACTTTAGGAACAATCTTTGTGCTGGGGATTGAACCCAGACAACCAGCATGCAAAGAGCATGCTTCATCTATTGAGTAACTCCTCTACATTGTATAAATATCTAAATTTTAAATTTTTAAGTAAGTTTAAGCATATTATCCTATTTTTATTATTTTTATGTATCTTTAATCTCATATGTTATGCAATAAGCTCAAGGTCTTAGAGTTTTAATTATTTTTGTTTTATATGCTTACTTTGTATTATGAATGGTTGCTTTCTTATAGTTTTATTATTTTAATTTACACATATTTTAGATGACCTATATTTCCTGGGGCAAACTGGTTTAAGGAAGTCTCTTAATATGTTTGGAATTATACTACCTCCCTGTACAGATGTAAAAATAATTACAATTTGATTTTACTTTTGTACAATTTTGTCTCTTATAGCACAAACCATTGCATTTCAAAAGAAAAGAGGACTATTTCCCAAACAGGGAATGTACACTACACCTTCATAGTCACAGATACCCCATTAAATGAAATTAGCTTAGATTTTATTTAAATTTTAATTTTACCAAAGTAATTAGATTCCTTCGCCCCTCTCAGAGAGCCTGGCAAGCTACTGAGAGTATCTCGCCCTCATGGCAAATTCTGGCAAGCTACCCGTGACGTATTTGATGTGCCAAAAATAGTAACAACAAGTCTCACAATGGAGACATCACTACTTAATATACATAAAGATAATACTTTTGAACTTACTGAATTTTCGCCATCAGCTATTAAGTAGTGTTTTGTATATGTCCCCTTTCTCAAATTTGGGAGATATTCCTCTGGAAGTTTTTTTCTGCAACTTTCTCTTTATTAACTATTCCTACTTACTCTGGTTAATTATTTTGTTTCATGTGGGACTTTGCAAAACTTAATAACTTTTCAATTTCATAATTGCTGGCAAATGTGTCTCTAAAATTAGATTTAAAATACAATTTGAATTAAGGTGTAAAATACCCAGGTGAGTTGCTAGAACGGAGACTAAAGTGTTATTTGTTTTGTTTGTTTATTTATTCATTAAACATATCTATTGGGCAATTACTATTTTGGTACTCTAAGCTCCAGAAAAGAAAATTGAGGTAAAGCAAATAAAAATTGAGATGACATTATGTCCTCATAATTGTTGCATTATCATATACTTTAGATTTACACCCTTGAGCAGATTTTCTAAGACCAAGGCAGTATTTCTGTACAGAAATAAATTCTTACCACATGCATGTATTTATTTTAAGTTGTTTTGTTATGATCTACTTTATTCACTGCAGTATTCAAAAGAGATAAAATAATTAACCCAGGACTGGTAAGATACACAGTGGATAGTGGACTTGTCTTGTTTGCACCCAGCTAGGATTTGATCTCTGGCACCACATATAGGATCCCGGGGCCTGCCAATAGTGATTTCCGAGTGAAGAGCCAGTAACAACCTCTAAGCAATACAGGGTATGACCCAGGAAAAACAATAACAAAATCCTGATAAAATTATGGATATTAATACACATCTAAAATTATTCTCCCTAAAATTCATTTATGAGGCTACAGAGTTAGCACATCACTTATCTTGTACACTATTGATACATGTCTAATCCCCACCCTGCACACTTCCCTGAGCACTGCCAGAGCAGTGAATAAGTTAATTCTTGAGAACAACCTATATGGACTACAAACAAACAAACAAAATACATTTTTTATTTTATTATTGAAATAATTTAAAAAATATATCATTAAAATGGTTTTATTATTTAAATATTTTAATAATATTAATTTTAACTTGTGGTTCCATAGTGTAGTGATGATCACATCTGCTTTACACGCAGAAGGTTCTGGGTTTGATCCCCAGTGGAACCAGTAGTGGCAGCATTTAGGGTTGGAGCGATAGCACAGTGGTAGGGCATTTGCCTTGCACGCAGCCAACATGGCCGACCCGAGTTCGATTCCTCCGCCCCTCTCGGAGAGCCCGGCAAGCTACCGAGAGTATTCGATATGCCAGACACAGTAACAACAAAGTCTCCAATGGAGACGTTACTGGGCCCGCTCGAGCAAATCGATGATCAACGGGAGGGCCTTTATTTAATTGTAACAAATAATGGATTGTTTTAGATTAGTGTAATTATTATTGAATAAAATTATTTCAAATTGTTTCCTTAAATCTTCAAGCTATTTCTTAAAAAGTTTATCTCTGGGGAGGGGAGCATGTGGTTATTGCTTTTTGTTTGGAATATTGCATAGGCAAGGTGGCTCTCTGAGGTTTCAGATGAATGCTGACTCTCTGAGGTCGCACATGCTGACTCTGAGGTTACACAGATGCTGGCTCTCTGAGGTTACATGGGTGCTGGCTCTCTGAGGTTGCACAGGCAAACTATTACATCAGTTTGTCTTAAAATTATTTGCATATAAGGAGGAGCTGAAAGTATTTGAATTTTTTTTCATTTTTAAAAAATTTTTCACAAAGTTGTTCACAGTAGTTGTTTAAATTAGATTCTTGATCACTAGTACCAGCACCATTTCAACGTTCCACTAACATTACATTGAATCTTCCCACCACTATCCCAGCCTGACTCATTTAAGAAAGAGAGAGACAGACATAGAATGACAGCATTCATTTGAGGAATATAAAATAACATAATATGAGACTAACACCTGAGGACAGTAGACACAAGTGTCAGGAAGACTGCTCCATGGTTGAAAGCCTGCCTCATGAGCTGGGGGAGAAGGCAGCTAGGATAGAAAAGGGATCACTATGTCAAAGATAGTTAAATGGATCACTCAGAATGGGAGATGTGTGCTGAATGTATAGAAAAGACCAAACATGATTGCCTACCAGTATCTGTATTGCAAACCATAATGCCCAAAATTAGAGAGAGAGTAAGAAGGAAATTGTCTGCCACAGTGGCAGAGGTTGAAATGGGATGGGAGTAAAGGGGGGAATACTGGGGATATTAGTGGTAGAAAATGTAACACTGGTTGGAGGGATGGATGTTCGGTCATTGTGTGACTGAAACTCAATCATGAAAGCTTTGTAACAATATCTCACGGTGATTCAATAAAAAGCTTAAAATATATATATAACCTAATTGAAACTACAACTGTTTTATCAAATACTTATAGGTATTTCCAAAACACAAAATTTCTTCAATTGCATTAATAGTTTGAGTTTGACAAAGTGATTATGACCTCTGATTCAAACATTTTCTTTTCATATTGCAACCAGAGTACTCTCTTCAAAGACACATTCTATTATTTCAGTGATAAATTCTTTCAATAACTTTCCATTGTTCTTAGGAGTTAATCTCTCTCATTCACATACTTTTAAATTTACTGTTTGAACATGACGCCTCTATTTTCATATAATAAAGATTAGAAATATGATTTTCTTAAAGATATTTTACCTTTCTCAGTCTATATCAAGCAATTTTATAAAACCATATAATATGATTACTAATTTCCACTTTTAGAATGTTAACCAACTAGGGGCTAGAGATATAGTACAGTGGATATACTACAGGGGCAAGGTGCTTGCCTAGCACATACCCAACCCAGGTTCAATCCCCTCCACTCCCGTATGGTCCCCATAACTCCACGAAGAGTAATATTTTTTTTAATTTTCTTTAAATTGTATATATATATATATATGTATATATATATTTGTATTGAATCACTGTGAGATAGACTCACAAAGCTGTTCATGATTAGGTTTCAATCATACAGTACTCCAACACCCAACCTTCCACCAGTGTATATTGCCCAGTACCAGTGTCCCCAGGTTGTTCCCACCCATCATCATCTATGTCCCCCCTCCTATCCCAGTGTGCCTCCATAATAGGAGCATTTCTTCTCTCTCTCTCCTCTCTCTCTCTCTCTCTCTCTCTTTCTCGCTCTCTGTGAGTGTGTGTGTGTTTGTGTGTCTGTCTCTATCTTTTTCTATGTCTCTCCAAAAGTAATTCCTGAGTGCCGAGTCAAAAATAATCCTTGAATCCGTGAGTATGACCCAAAAAATGAAAAACATAAATAAAAACCTACCTCATGAGCTAACTTACATATTAATTTAAATATTACTCAATTGGGCTGGAGTGATAGCACAGCGGTAGGGCGTTTGCCTTGCACGCAGCCAACATGGCCGACCCGAGTTCGATTCCTCCGCCCCTCTCGGAGAGCCGGGAAGCTACCGAGAGTATCTCGCCCACACGGCAGAGCCTGGCAAGCTCCCCGTGATGTATTCGATATGCCAAACACAGTAACGACAAAGTCTCCAATGGAGACGTTATTGGGCACTCTCGAGCAAATTGATGAACAGAGGGAGGACAGTGACAGTGATTACGCAATTACAGATATTTTACCTGAATTTGCCTGTATAGAACAATAAATGGCATATCAGCCAATGATTGTTTTAATTACATTGTTATGTAACAAATGAATCGATGCCTTAATGAAGTGATTGCATTTTAAATATAAATTTGAATTATTTTAAATATAGCATTAAGGTAGAGTGGGAGTGATATTCCAGAGACTGGGATATGTGCCCCAAATAAAGTTTGAGCAGCAGCAGCAGACACATGTCAGAAAGTGGAGCCATGAGCCCTGACACTGCAGGGTCCAAACATTACAATCCTCAGCCCCTAGCACTGAACTAACAGCTGATGGAACAGTGCTTGGAGTGGCTCTCTGGTCCCCTAAATACTACCTGAAATGTTATACACACACAAATCGTATATAAGATATGCATAAATCTGACATGCATTTAATAATATCACTTGATCACTTAACATCCTGTAACTCATCAATTTGTTCGAGCAGACACCAGTAACATCTCCATTCGTCCCTGTTGTGTGCTGGTGTAGCCCAATGGTGACTGCTCGCTCCAGGAACATAAAGAGCCTCAAACCAATCATTCAGGGTCTTGAAAAAGAAGTCTGACCATCTCTTAGGTGGGCAGCCATGCGATCTTTTGGCGTCTATTGGAATTCAGTCAGTAATGGCTCTAGTCCAACGGTTGGCTCCAAATTGCATTATGTGTCCAGCCCATCTGATTTTCGACACCTTGGCAAATGAGACAGCATCCATGATTCTCAATCATCGACAGAGGTCAGAACTCTGGATTTTTTCTGTTACTTGAGTGAAGCATGATACTCTAAGAATACCTCTTTCGATTCCTCTTTGGGAGACCCAACTAACGTTCTCATCCTGTTTTTGTAGGACCAAGTCTCTGAGGTATAGATTAATACAGGAAGAACAGCTGAATCGAAGAGATGTGCCCAAATCTGGAGGTTTTTCATTCTCTTAGCTATTTCTTCAATGCTCTTGAAAGCATTGCAAGTCTCTCTCTTCCACCTGCGCAACTCAGGTGCCAGGTCATTTGTCATGTTCAGTTCTCAACCTACATACACATAACTGTTGCATTCAGAGATGTTCATTCTGTTGAAGAATGTCAGGAACGAGTCTGTTTCTTATAAGCACTGTCTTTGTGAGATTCAGCAGCAGTCCGACTTATCCCCACTCACGGTTGAAGTAGGCCAGCATTTGTGATGCTTGGATATTTGGAGTTATTAGAACGATGCCATCAGCAAAGTGGAGGTGGTGTAATTGCCAAATGTCTATCTTCATTCCCATTCCTTAACAATCCATTCATCGCATGACATTCCCAAGAGTGGCACTGAAGAATTTGTGTGAAATGGTATCACCCTACCGAACCCCTCTCTTGATGTCAATGATCACTTCCTTGTAGAATGATGAGATCCTGGTACTGAATCCATAATACAGCTCATGGAGGATACTGATGTATTGAGTTTGAACTCCCTGTTTGGCTAGGGCTTTGATGACCACTTCAGTATCAACAGAATCAAAGGCCTTCTTTACATCAAGGCCTTGATGTGATCAAAGTGATCAAAGAAGACCTCAAAGAGAGAAGAGCAGCATCTTGAACTCCCAAGAAACCTCAATGATCTAAGTTATCGTGTGGATATGGTCTATGGTGCTGAATCCTTTGCAGAAACCGGCTTGCTCGCATGGTTGTACTTCATCTAGTGTTCTGCCAATCCTATTCAGGATGACTCGAGTGAACAGTTTGTAGATTGTAGATGACAAACAATAGGCAGATTGGGTGATAATTCCCAATATGGTGGATGTCTCCCTTCTTGTACAGTAGGACAGGCCTGCTGGTTTTCCATTGGAACGAAAACTTGCATTCAGACAGGTACCATGTGAAGAGCCGAGCCAGTGTATTGATGAGTACTGATAGTCAGGTTCTTCAGGTGTTGGATTCGACCTTGTCTGGCCTGGGTGCTGTTTACTTCTTTACCAATGAAATGGCATGTCTGATTTCTGAAGGGAGAATTTTGGGAATGACATATCTATCCTGTGGAATTTGGTATGTGGGCAGGTGAACATGGCTATCAAAGAGACCGAGTAGAAGTCATGGATAATCTTCTCCATTGCCATTCTGGAAGATGTGATATATCCATCAGGACATCGGAGGACAGTCATCTTGGTCTTGTAGTTGGCAAAGGATAGGTGGAAGTTGTGAATGCTTTTCTGGACTTCTGCTGCATCAGCCAGTACTGCTGCTCTTCTCTCTTTGAGGTCTTCTTTGATCACTTCTCTGCACTGTTTTGTGAACTAGGAGGTTTGCTTGTGGTTGCCTGAGACTCGCATCAAGCCACATTGGCAAATAAGCTTGAGAGTTTTTGAAGACAGGCTTTTTTGTGGCTATCTCTCTCTTGGCATTCCTTACACAATCATGGAGGTACTGAACCATTCCATCATATTCCTCATCAATGTTGTCAATGACGGCATCTTCCCATATTGAAGCAATAGTGCCAAAGAGCTCCCAGTTGGTGGTTGTTCTGGGAGTTCTGTTCTTAAACTTTGCATCCCTTTTTCCCTGCTCCATCAAGTATAATTTTGCACAAAGGAGACAGTGGTCCAATCTCATTTGGAATTTTGGGGAAACGGTGACATCGGTTAGGCAAAACCATCTATTGAATATGATGTGATCAATTTCATTGTGAAACCATCCATCAGAAGACTCCCATGTCCAGTGTTTAGATTCAACCTTCTGGAACTGTGAGTTAGCATGGATGGTCTTGTTCGACAAGAAGAACTCAGAGTTTCTCACCGTGTTCTTTCCATTCTAGGACATCAGTCCTGATGTGAAGTTCTTTGACTGATCTTCTCAGTCCTATCTTGCGATTAAAATCACCGACAATGATCTTGTAGAAGGTGTGGTCTTTATTATAGAACTTCTCCAGCTCCATGTAGAACTTCTCAATTTCTTCTTTATCATAATTGGATGTTGATGTGTAGACAATGAAGATAGAAACTGCAGGCAGTGTGCCACATCTATTCAAGTGTAATCATCTGATTCAGGTTGTTAGGCATTCGAATGAATCAATGCTCATAGTCAAGATTGTGTTGACAAGGACACCAAAACCACCGATGCCTCTTTTGTTGTTTGTTCTGAAGAACAGTTATTTTCCAGTGTTGAAAATGGCTTGATGTGGTTGATGCTTTCTCTTCTCTGTCTAACCAATGATGTCATACTTGATCTGTCGTGCTTGCACCATCAGGTCCTCGATGGATGCATCCAATGCCAGTGTATGTGCATTGAAAGCATAGTTAGTTTAGTCCTTCTTTTTTGGCACCCTAGTTCGGTC
Source organism: Sorex fumeus (assembly GCF_029834395.1). Classification (NCBI taxonomy): domain Eukaryota; kingdom Metazoa; phylum Chordata; class Mammalia; order Eulipotyphla; family Soricidae; genus Sorex; species Sorex fumeus. The sequence goes on from NW_026606065.1 coordinate 58,547,144, forward strand.
TTGAGATTTTGTCAGTCTCTCCTTCTTCATCTTCTTAATGCTCCTAGACTGGTGGCTCTTTCAGGGTCAGGGGAATGAGACATATTGAATTTACTGTTTTGGGCATATTGAATACCCCATGGATAGTTTGCCATGCTCTGCCTTGCAGGCGGGATACTCTTAGTAGCTTTCCAGGCACTCTGAGAAGGATAGAGGCTTTTAGGGTGGCCTCTAATCACCCTTGTAGGTGTTCCCATAGTTCAAACCATATTTGAGCCCCATCAAATATGGTGCGGTAATCTTGGAAGATGGGTATTAAGTGTCTTATGATGTGTCGCGTGCATGCAAAGTGACCGCCTGGTCCAGAAAGAAAGCGGCCTGGAGTGTGGCAGCGGCTGGGTAGTGGATTTAATAATATACCATGGAAAAAAAATGGAATAACAAATTTTAAAGGGATTAGAATTTTCCAAAAAAAAAATTAAACAAAAAACCTTATTTTGGAGAATTGAAAAATGTTGATAAACTCCCGGAACACTTTTCATCAACTATCTAATGACAAAATAATATGTCTCTACTTTAGCCTGAGTGTGTTTGTGTGTGTACGTGTATGTGTTTGTGTGCCTATAGGACACAGACACAGAAGTTGTGCATTATAAAAATATTTATAAAGCAAAGAAAGAAAATTAAACATTTTGATCACTATTTTGTCATAAACTCTGTGAGTTTATTTTATTTAATCTGAAAAAAGTATAAAGGTGCTTCTTTTTTTCTCTGTCTTATCCATAAACATTATGTATAACTGATAATTTTCCAAGCCAGCTCGGATCAGTGCTGAGCATTCTCCACCCAGATCCTCCGTCTTCCAGTAGGCAGGGGCCACACCCATCAACTGGTCCCCTGATGCTGTATAATCCCATCAAAGGCCAAAACTCAGAGACTATAAAACCTAGCTCCCGGAAGAGAACAGCGCAGAGTCTCCTGCCCCCACACCTGGCTGTCTTCGCCGGGGCCCCATGGAGGGGAGCAGGTTGAGTTTCCCTCCCTGCCCCAACCAGGGCTCCGGCAGCTGAAGACCTCCAGAACCAGCCACCACCACGCTGAGACCACTCTCCACAGGCATGAAGGTGCCAGCAGAGGAACAAAGGCATGCGGGTTCCAGGGCTGAGATGTCCAAGCCTTCTCGGATCGAGGCTGAGCATTCTCCACTCAGATCCTCCATATTCCAGTAGGCAGGGGTCACACCCAACAACTGGCCCCCTTGCGCTGTGTAATCCCATCAATGGCCAAGACCCAGAGACTATAAAATCCAGCTCCCGGAAGAGAACAGCGCAGAGTCTCCTGCCCGCACACCTGGCTGTCCTCGCCGGGGCCCCTTGGAGGGGAGCGGGTTGAGTTTTCCTCCCTGCCCTGACCAGGGCTCCAGCAGCCGAAGACCTCCAGAACCAGCCACCACCATGCTGAGACCACTCTCCACACACATGAAGGTACCAGCAGAGGAACAAAGGCATGCGGGTTCCAGGGCTGAGATGTCCAAGCCTTCTCGGATCGAGGCTGAGCATCCTGCACCCAGACCCTCCATCTTCCTGTAGGCAGGACTCACACCCACTAACTGGCCCCCTGGCACCGTGTAATCCCATCAACGGCCAATACCCAGAGACTATAAAACCCAGCTCCCGGAAGCGACATCTTATTATCTCATTCCTACTTTTGACAAACTAGCAGACTACCGAATGTAACCTGCCCACACAGCAGAGTCTGGCAAACTCCCCGTGCCGTACCAAATATGCCAAATACCAGTAACAATGATGGGTCTCATTCTCCTAACCCTGAAAGAGCCTTGGATATGGCACTTTTTAGAATCTCAGGGCTGGGGCAAAGAAGACGTTACTGGGACCTGCTTGAGGCAATCGACGAACAACAGGATGATTGTGATCGTGATCGTGATACTTTTTCTATAGTTGAATATTATTCCATTTTGTATGTATGCTATATCCTATTTATTTACTCATACATTAGTGACTAATTGTTTTCATAGTTTTACTAATAATACTGCAATAAATATTGGACTATGTAGTTCTCTTTAGTTTTTATTGTATTTTTGAATAAAAACCACAAATAGAATGACTCTGTTCATTTACTTCCATAATATAGCAAAATTGTCATTTTTGATAATATAATATATCTAGAATTTTTAAAAGAAATGTTTGTACTGTAACCAAACATATTTTATTCCACATTTGTTGAATTTTATCAATGATGGCAGAAAAAATAAAGCTCTTTAGTGATATATTGCCTATAATTTATAGCATATTGAAGATATGATTTAATTTCACTAGGGCATAAAATGAATTAGGACTCCATGCCAGGCTGTGGGGAGGGTGAGAGCCTTCCCCAACCCAAGGGACCCAGCCCCAGCAGCTGACCTCTGCTTACAAGCACCGCCACGCTCCAGGCTGCTTTCCAGAAGCTGAAGCCAAGCCTCATCCATGAATGAAGTCCCATAGAACTCATGTAAAGAAGAACTTTGTGACCTTGGACTCTGGGCACAACAGGATCGGGGAACAGAGATCCTCTGCCTGCTTCCCCCAGTCTCTGGTGACTCAGGGATTACACCCATAAACCACTCCCTGCTGGTACCAGATAATCTCCTCATAGGCCAGCTTCCAGAACTCACAAATGCTCCTCCAAGACAGGAGTATAAAATGAGTCTCCCAGAACCATGCCACCGGACTAGGCTAGGCTGTGGGGTGGGTGAGAGCCCTCCCCACCCCAAGGGACACAGCCCCAGTAGCTAACCTCCACTATGCAACAACTGCAACAATCCAGGCTGCTTTCTGGACTATGCGGCCACTTTGCTTCTCAGATATGCAACACATTATAAGACACTTCCTACCCATTTTCCACAACTATTACACCATATCTGATGGGGTTTAGACAATAAGCAACAAATCATAGAGAGAAATATATAAATATATGCCTCTCAGAGATCCTGGCAAGCTACCGAGAGAATCCTGCTTGTACAGGCAGAACCTTGCAAGCTCCCCATGACGTATTCGATATGCCAAATACAGTAACCACAACAGGTCTCATTCCTTTGACCCTGAAAGAGCCTCTAATCATTGGGAAAAGACGCGTAAGAAGAGGCTGATAAAATCTCAGTGCTGGGAGGAATAGAGACTTCACTGGCACTCACTCTAGTAATTTGAGGATCAATAGGATGACAGTGACAGTGACAATGATGGGGCATGAATTAAAAAAAGACAGGGAAAACTGAAGACACTACATGAGAGGCAAAAGAGTTTTTTTGAGTTCACATGGGCCTTGTTAGGATATCATTTGTTCCTAAGGATCTATAGGCCAGAAGTCAACAATGTATAATCACATTTTGCTCTTATCTGTACCCTATATTATACCAGAAAATCCATTTTAATCTTAGTGGCTTTCTCAATAAACGGTGTGGATTTTTATTTTATTTAATGATTACTTAAAATCTAACCACCTAAAAAAATTACCATCCAATTTTTCTCCAAACCTCCAATCTCATTCACCTGAATTTTTTCATTTCTGATTCTCTTTAATTATAAATTATACTAAGATTTTATGGAATTAAATGTTTATACAAATTAAAAACATGTGAATTACTCCCCCCCAAAGTATAACGGTGCCTGTAGTTTCACCATTAATGATTATTTAGCTAAGGAAATCCTGTACCTAATATTAAATAATTTGAAAAATGCTATTCCTCTATTCCTTAACTAGAAAAAATTTCAAATCGAGGAAGTACAACCTTATATAGAAAAAGTCATTCCTTTATATTTTTTTTTCACATTTGGCATCATACCTGGCAATGCACAGGGGTTATCCTGGCTCTGCAGTCAGGAATCACTCCTGGCGGTGCACAGGGGACCATATGGGATGCTGGGAATAGAACCCAGGTTGGCTGTGTGCAAGGCAAATGTCCTACCCACTGTGCTATTGCTCGAGTCCCATTGAAACAGTCATTTCTTTTTTTTTAATTAGGGAAACACCATGAGGTACAATTGTAGACTTACAAATTTTTGTGCTTGGGTTTCAGTTATACAATGATTGAGTACCCATCCCTCCACCAGTGCCCATTCTGCACCACCAATGATCCCAGTATCCCTCCCACCCACCCCCACCTCATGCCCACATCCCACCCCACCTCTGTGGCAGGACATTCCCTTTTGTTCTCTCTCTCTCCTTTTGGGTACTGCGGTTTGCAAAAGAGGCATTGAGTGGCAATCATATTTGGTCTATAGTCTACTTTTATCATGCATCTTCCATCCTGGGAGTATCCTTCCAACACTCTTTACTTGGTGCTCCCTTCTCTATCAGAGCTGCCTTTATCTCTAGCATGCGTGGCTGGCCTCCAAACCATGGAGTGAATCTCCTGGTACTTTTCGCAGCTATTTTTGAGTGTTACTCTCCTATTTTGTTACTTTATATTCCCCAGATGAATGCAATCTTTCTATGTCCCTCTTTTTCTGACTCATTTCACTTAGCATGATACTTTCTAACACTGCATATACTCTATTGTGTAGATGTACCAAAGTTTCTTTAACCAGTCATCTGTTCTCGGGCACTCGGGTTTTTTCCAGATTTTGGCTATTGTGAACAGTGCAGCAATAAACATAGAAGTGCAGATGTCATATTGACTATACTTTTATGCCTCTCCGGGGTATATTCCCAGGGTCAAATGGGAGCTCAAGTTCTAATTTTTGGAGAAACGTCCATACTGTTTTCCAAAAGGACTGAACCAGTTGGCATTCCCACCAGCAGTGAATGAGGGTCCCTTTCTCACCATATCCCTGTCAACACTGGTTGCTTTTGTTCTTTTGGATGTGGGCGAGTCTCTGTGGTGTGAAATGGTATCTCATTTTTGTTTTGATCTGCATATCCCTGATGATTAGTGATGTAGAGCATTTTCTATTGTGCCTTTTATCCATTTGGATTTCTTCTTTGTGAAAGTTTCTGTTCATTTCATCACCACATTTTTTGGTGAGGTTAGATGTTTTCTTCTTGTGGAGTTCAACCAGTGCTTTGTATAACATTGATATCACCCCCTTATCAGATGGGTATTGGGTGAATATCCTTTCCCATTTTGTAGATTGTCTTTGTATTCTGGTCACTGTATCTTTTATGATGCAGAAGCTTCTTAATTAAAGGTAGTCCCATTTTTTATCTGTTTCAACTTGGTTGGTTAGTGGAGTGTCATCTTTGAAGATATCTTTAGCCTCAATATTGTGGAAGATTTTGCCCACCTTGTCTTTAATGTTCCTTATAGATTTTGACCTGATGTTGAGATCTTTAATCCATTTTGATCTGACTTTTGTGCATGGTGGTAGGTCGAGGTCTAAGTCCATTATATTGCATGTGGTTGTCCAGTTATGCCAGCACCATTTGTTGAAGAGGCTTTCCTTGTTCCACTTCACATTTCTTGCTTCCTTATCAAAGATTAGATGTTCATACATTGAGTTTGTGTGTACGGACATTCCACAATGTTCCATTGGTCTGTGGCCCTGCCTTTGTTCAAGTACCATTCTGTTTTAGTTATTACAGCTTTGTAGTAGAGTTTGAAGTTGGGAAGGGTAATGCCTCCCCACGTCTTTTTCCCAAGAATTTCTTTAGCTATTTGTGGGCATTTGTTGTTCCATAGAATTTCAGGAGTGCTTGATCTATTTCTTTGAAAAATTTAGCCTTAGAGAAATTGCATTGAATATGTATATTGCTTTGGGGAGAATTGCCATTTTGACGATGCTAATTCTTCCTATCCAAGAGCAGGGAATATGTTTCTATTTCCTCGTGTCCTCTATTATTTTATGGAGTAACGTTTTGTAGTTTTCATTGTAGAAGTTTTTTACCTCTTTAGTTAGGTTGATTCCGACGTATTTGATTTTCTGGGGCATGATTGTGAATGGGATTTTTTTTTCATGTCACTTTCCTTGGTCTCATTACTTGAGTATAGGAAGGTCATGCATTTTGGGGCTCAATTTTATAGCCTGCGACTTTCCTGTACAAGTCTATTGTTTCTAGGTGTTTCTTGGTGGAGGATTTAGGATTCTCGAGATATAGCGGCATATCATCTGCGAATAGTGAGAGCTTTATTTCTTTCCTATCTGGATGCCTTCAATGTCTTTTTCTTGCCTAATCGCTATTGCAAGTACTTCCAGTACTCTATTGAACAGAAGTGGTGATAGAGGGTGTCCTTGTCTTTTCCCTGATCTTAGATGAAAGGAAAAAGTCATTTCTTAATGAGTGATAATTTTCAACATTATCAAGTGTAGGTCAATGAATAATTGAATAAAAATATGTTAGGTATTGGGATTCAGGTTTATTATTGTTGAAGAAAAAAGTTATAACTAAGCAATTTCAGGCTGTGATGATTGATGAACAATGGGAGGGATTTTTGAATGAATATTTTAATGCTAGAGTCCAGAAATATTGATGTAGACTCATGTTTTATATACAGTCATTGTTATATGTATTTAAATTTAGAGAAATGTTAACTCTAATAGCAACTTTAATATTTTTGTCGCTGTCACTGGCACTGTCCTCCCGTTGTTCATCGATTTGCTCGAGCGGGCCCAGTAACGTCTCCATTGGAGACTTTGTTTTTACTGTGTTTGGCATATCAAATACATCACAGGTAGCTTGCCAATATTTTTAAGTATTTAAATTCATGGAGTAGGTATAAATAAAATCTGGAAATTAATATAGTATCCTTAGATTTAATGGTACTGCTTATTGTTGGGTACACATAATATCTATAGCCTTAATATAGAAGATGTACATTTTTCTAATCCTATAATTAGTCTTCTTTTAGAATACATGCTAATTTTATGTGTAGATTATACACTTATTCCTCTGCATACTCTTTCCCCATTGCTATCTATTTATTTAATTTTGTGCCATTCTGGAGCAATACCATAGTGGGTAGGGCATTTGCCTTGCACGCGGCTGGCCTGGGTTCAATGCCTCTGTCCCTCTCAGAGAGCCCGTCAAGCTCCCGAGAGTATCCCAACCACATGGCAGAGCCTGGCAAGCTCCGTATGGCATATTCAATATGAAAAAAAGTAACAACAAGTCTCGCAATGGAGACATTACTGGTGCTCACTTGAGCAAATCGATGAACAACGGGAGGGCAGTACTACAGTGCTACTTAGATGAATAAATAAATATGCCTGTCTTTATCAAGTTGATATACACACGTGAGGTGTGTATTTCCTAGTTTTACCCACTATCGAGGACAAAATATCACTCAAATAACACTGAGTGGGAATAGTTTCCAGGTCTTGATTTCTAATAGCATTAGGAAACAGCGAGTGAGAGAGGAAGAAGAAAAGTGCCTGCAGGAGAGTGGAAAGAGGGAGGTCATGTGAGGGAAATACGGGATACTGGTGGTGGGAAATGTGCACTGGTCAAGAACCGGTGTTGGGACATCTTATGACTGAAACCCAATCCTGAACAACTTTGTAACTTTGTGTCTCATGGTGCTTCAAAAAAAGGGGGGAGTGGAGGGATAATGATCGAGGATTTGTGGAAAAGTGATCAGTTTTTCTTTTAATTTAAATAATGTAGGAATACTGCTATTTTTTCAGCCATTGATGAAGCTGATTGAATTGGGCATAGTCTCCACAACATTTTTTTAATTGTATCACCATGAGATAGAGCTACAAAGCTTTCATGTTTGAGATTCAACCATATACTAATGATGAAACACCCATCCCTCCACCAGTGCACATTCTCCACAACCAATGTCCCCAGTATTCCCCCCTGTAATTGCCTTCCCTCCCAATTCACAGTCTTCACCCTACCTCTATGGTAGACAATTTCCCCAATACTCTCTCTAATTTAGGGCATCATGTTTTGCTTGAAATTTCACAACACCATTCAAGCCAACCTGCAAGGGACAGATGCTAGGAAATTTATTTTCCGTAGCTCATTTTGAATATTATGAGAGCTCCCAAGGCAGCAATTGTAAATGTAAATTTCTAGATTGCAAATAGTTGGGTTCCAGAGACATTTGGGGATTCAATTGGAAGTCTCTGGGCCAGGGCTTTTGGTGCAATAAGATGGCACTTGGAGGCAAATTGTGTGTGTGACAACCAATCTGCTGGGCAGGCAGGAACCCGGGGATAGACAGCCCATGTCCTCTTCCACCATGCGGCCTGGAGATATAGTCCTGAAACCTAGATACCTGGGCCTTGCTTGTGTAAGCTCTTGGTCACTGGAATTCCATCTGGAATGGGCAGGGGGAGTACACCTTCTCTATCTAGGGTGCCCCGGTGAAATTGTCCTGGTATGAGGCCTGGAGAGATCTCCGGTGCTGTGATGTCTTCCAGGACTTGCTGCTGTGTCTCTGGATAAGGACTGTTGGTGTGCTAAGATCCACATTACAAATTTTTAGCAGATTGTATCTTGGTGAGGTCCATCCTGGGATGGTGGAGTCAGGTTGGGGGTATGGTGGTGATTTTGGATTGTAGAAGTAAGTAGCTGTCGATGTCTCTGCTTGGGCAGGCACAAGCCATCCTGTCTCCTTCCAATTTACCCCAGTCTGTTCAGCCATGCATGGGTCCATGCTTAACTGTGGCTTTTGATCTCGTTTGAGACTTATTTAGGGGTTTCTGAAGCAAGGCCGGCAGTAGAGATAACAGGGTTGCACGAAGTTGGTTCATAAGGGTGACTGCCAGTGCTTCCATGTGTCTTGGGAAGTGAAGTGAGGTATCCCACCCCAACTCTGAGAAAGCCTGGAGATTTCAGTCACAAAACCCACTAACCAGAATTTTCAGCAGGTTATATCTTGGTGAGGTCCATCCTGAGACAGTGGAGTCAGGCCAGGGGTATGGCTGCAATTTTGGATTTTGGGAGCAAGTGGCTGAAGAGTCTCTGGATGGACAATCAGTCTAACCTGTGTCCTTCCGATTTACCCCAGTCTGTTCAACCATGTGTGGGTCCAATATTAACAGTGGCTTTTGATCTCTTAGGAGATTTATCTATAGGTCTCTGAAATAAGGCCAACAAATGAGCTTGTATAGCTGAGCTGGCGGTGGTTTGTGGGTGTGGCTCCCACATACCTAACATTTTGCCATTTAATTTCTTGGTAAATTTGGTCCCAAGTTGCTGGGGTCTGGTCATAGGCACAGTGGCAATTTTGGGCTATCAGGAAGCCTGAAGCCACCATCAGGCTGATGATGCACTCGCCTCACAGGGATAGATTGACCTGCTGGCAGCACCATACCCCCATAAAAGGTATCAGTTCTAAGAGCATGTGAGATGTGCCCAGAGTTTTATGGTGATATTTAAGTTCAAAATAAATAAGCAAATAAAAGTTAGATCATACTAAAAGAACACAGAATCAAAATCAAAAGTGCCCTCAAGGAGTCAAAGCTGAAACAATTGAATCAACAACTTAATAATAATGATACAATGACATTAATTAATAGGATAAACATACATGAGCCCATATTGATATCAATAAGCAATTATTTTTTAAAAACTTTTATTAGTGAAATACCACGAGGTACAGTTGTAGACTTACAAATTTTCATGCTTGAGTTTCAGTTATACAATGATCGAGTACCCATCCCTCCACTAGTGCCCATTCTCCACCACCAATGATCTCAGTATCCCTCTCTCCTCCCCATTCCCCACATTCCACCCTGTCTCTGTTGCAGGGCATTCCCTTTTAGCAACTAAAATTTTTAAAAGTGAGAGAGAGAAGGGATATAATATAATATCAAGTAATATAAGAAGAATTAATGAAATAAAAATCACCGGTAGAATATTAAATAATACTGGTTATAGGGGCTCAATCAGTAGTACAGCTAGTGGGACACTTGCCTTGTACATGTATTCAATCCCCAAAACCGCAGATACTCCAAGTCTGACAGAAGTGATTTCTAAAGTGCAGAGACTGGATTAAGCTCTGAGCATGACTGTGTGAACCAAAAGCAAAAAAAAAAAAAAAAAAAAAAAAGTAATAATTGTGGCAAGCAAGGTTCCCTGAAGGATAGTAAGTATCAAAACAATAAGATCTCTGCAGCTTAAACAATACTTGCTTTTAATATTTTTATTAAGAATTTTAAAAAGTACCGTAATGACAATGCATTTATTGTGTCATATTTTGTCATAGTATAAATAATTCTTATTGATATTTTATTAATCTATGAATATAAATAAAAGAGTGATAGGTTTAAATAGAAAATATATTTACTTTGTACCTTCTGTGAATGTAGGTTTTAATAAATTGGTTCCAGTGTTTGCTAGTGCTTTATAATAAAATATTTGCTCTCATCTACTGCCCTCTTGTGGATATTCAGTTTATACCATGTTGGATATTCTCTACAGTATTTCAGGTGATTATCAAAGAAAATAAATTGTATCATAGTAAATCTGTCTCTTCTTAGAAATTTAAATATAGTAAAATCATAAATATTTTTGCTATACTCTTTTACTGAACTTATTCTAAGTTATCTTTCAAGTTGTAGCATACATAAAAATATTGCAATTCATTAATCTTAGTGTTTAACAAAATATTTTGCATGTTGCTGATGTTTTCTTTTTGTTATTCATATAACTTATAAATCTTAGGACACCTAAAATTGTTAATTTTTAAGTTTTTATTTATGCATTTATGCATAAAAAAATTTCCCCCCAAATGGAGTTACTATGACTTTGGAAGTGTTCAAATAATTTCAGAAAATCTTGAGAAGTGACACAAATGTGGACAGTACAATATCATATAAATACAATATTCCAGAAGCAAGAACTTATTTAACTTTGAAGAACTAGGCTGCAATACATCACTTTAGTTGTGGATGGCTAGCGCTGCTGCATATAGATAGCAGGTGTCCTCAAAACCCAAGTAAATGATAAATATAATATGTTTAAAAATAAGAACATCTTAGTTTTGGCACTTTCTCATGACATAAGTTCGTTAGTTTCAAGTCTAAATCTTAGATTCAGGTTTTAATTATATATTTTACATATTTTATGACAGTCCTAATGCCTCTCCATCCCCATCCTTCCAGGGAATAATACTGAGACCCTAAGTTTCCTTCAACTTTGAAATTTTCAGAGAAGCCATACACAGTATCTTGTATACTTTATGTACATAATTTCTTTATTTTCATCATTGTCACCATGATTGTTAATTTAATTATTGCTATAACAAAAGTTTATTTAAGTTAATATTTTAGGAGTACAATTCTTTGCCTTTTTAAAATATATGCTAGCACACCACAAACACCCGCAGTGCATCAATAGCCCTCCATTACAATGCATAAAATTCTGCCCTCTCACATTGAAGAATGCTGCATTCTATTCTGTTTGCCTCAATTATGCAATCTGAATCCAAAGGAATATTTTCAGTTTATGTTTTTCTCTTTTATTGCTTGGCTTTGACAGTCTCTAGCCTACATATGAGTGAAATTCTTTTGTATTTGTCTTTCTGTTTCTGACTTGATTAACTTAGCATGCACTCTATATTTCCTCTGTACTTTTTTTGTAAAAGAAAGACTTCATGTGTTTTTGTTTGGAGGGAAGTGGGGATATACGTGACAGCAGTTTTGGCTTTCTTCTGACTCCAGTCATTTTTTCTGGTGGTTCTTGTGAAATTATATATGGTACTGGGGATCCAATACTAGTTGACTATATGGAAGGCTAGTGCCCTACCCACTGTACACTATCTCTCCAGAACTCATGCTTCCCGTAAGATTGACTAGTATTCCATTCAGATTTCTTTCAATATGGGGTATTTGTTATGTTGTGTGTTGGTGAAGTTTTTAAAAAACATTATCAAATTAGACTGATAGTTTATACATTTTTAAAAAATTTAAATCAATTTTGCTTCTTGGCATATTTCCCATAACTGATGTTTAGTGTTAAATTTATTCATTTGGCAAGGTATAATATTCATAATTCTAAATATATAAGCAAATTTATGGACTTTTAAATAACCTAATTCTTAGTTTAAATTTCATCATAGATTAAAGATGTGTATATTAAAACAAATATAATAGTTTACATTTTAATCCTCTTCCAAATTGTCTATTATTGATTTATTATTTAAAATCTTTTTTTTTATTTTTGGGTCTCACCTGGAGATGCTCAGGGGTAACTCCTGGCTCTGCACTCAGGAATTACTCCTGGCAGTGCTCAGGGGACTATATGGGATGCTGGGAATTGAACCCGGTCCGCCATGTGCAAGGCAAATGCCCTACCCACTGTGCTATCACTCCAGCCCCTATTCTTTAAAATCTAAAATAAATAATTATTCTACCACAGTGAACATCACTTTTAGATATTTTAAATATAACTTCCTCTTCTTATGTTATTGCTTCCCTGATTTTTCATAACTATGCCTAGCTATTTATACTCTCTATTCTTCCTATTTCCATCTGTAATGCAGTCAGTGGTGTGAAGAAAGATTATATCTAAATTATCTGTTGTAGCTTTAATTTTTAAAAATCACTTTAACACTAAAATTCACAGAAGTGGCAATGCTGGGTCATATGGAAGCTCAGTTTCTAGCTTTTTGAGGTTTGCCCATATTGTTTTCTAAAAAAGGCTCGACCAGTTGTCTTTTTCACCAACAATGAAGGAGTATCCCTTTCGCCCCACAACTACACCAGCACTGGATGTTCTTGTTTTCTTTGATGTGTGCCAGAAGTAAAACAAATAAATATATTACAGTGGGCAAAGTTTACGAAACTGCCAGTAATGATATTGCCTCTTTAAAAGCAAACAATACCAAATGCCTAAAATGTGTATGCTATGGCCAGGAAAGAGGTTCTTTTGATCAAGTGGTTTTGCTTGCTCTGAAAGAGGCATACAAAACTTGTAAAGGTGGCAAGATGTGTGTACTTTTACCTGGGGATTATTAGAAAAAATGTACATCACTTGATGGTCATTACTAACTTGTTTAGGGTTCACAAGAAAAGTCACTTCAACCTGGTTTACTATGTTATATTCTGCTTATGTATGCTTTTTGAAATAAGTTCAAACATTGCATCTCGCAGGAACACATTTTTGCCTTGTATTCAAACCTAATTAAATGCAGCTCAAGAATTCTAAATAGTTATTATTGGAATTAATGCAGCTCTCTTCTGGTCAGTCACCCTTCCCAAGTCCAGCTGCTTCAAGGAATGATCAATTTCATGTGGAAGCTGCATAATTAAAAGGACCAAATTTCAGTTATTTTTGGCTCTTTGAAACCGTAGTGCAGCTAATTTGATCGATTGCATGAAAATAAATAGTTAGCATGACTCCAAAATTCAAACTATTCATGTTGTTGCTGATTTGACTATGTCAGTATGAAATATAAATGTTAGTTTCTGTACAAAGCTAAATGAGTGTTGTAATATTGTACTCATAATAAAACAGGCTTAAATGTCATCTATTATTTATTTTATTTTTTACGTGATGCTAGTAAAATAAGTATAAGCACCTTTAGTAAACTAATATTTCGATGGTTTACTGAGAAAAATAGTTTCCTATTTACAGAGTATTTCTAACCAAGTTAATAGATGTGCATGTTTATATATGTGGAAATTGAACTATATCAGTCTATAATTAAAACGAGAATTTTCTAGATATAATCTAAAATATTATATGATGGATACTGCACTGTGTGCTGTCTCCTTAATTCTTCTCATTAATTCTAAAGATAAAAATTCAGATAAGGAATCAGGCTCATAATCATGAAAGTGGTACATACCTTACTAGAGAAAAATAACACCTAAAAATAATATTATGCCTTTATATAGCAAACAATTGTTTTTATCATCTACTTTTAAAAATATTTGAAAAAATAATATTTATTTAGTAGTGAAGCAAACATCATAACTGGTTGAGAGTATTCTAAAAAGCCTTTCTAAAACATCAAAAATACCAAACACAGTGAATTCCAAGTGTTTTCCTATTCTCTTACAAAATATGGTTGTAAAATATTAAATTTAACTCATTATTAGATTAGGCCTCTGATATTAGAAAAAAATAGCCCAATAATTCAACCAAAACTTTTTTAGATCATGTTAATCTGACAAGATAGCAGTTAAAGTATATTTTCTTCAGATTCAAACAGCTTAATTTGATTGTTTTTTGAACACTTTAGAAATTTCTTTACCCTGTCCTTCGCCAACTACAAGACCAAGATGACTGCCCTCCGACGTCCTGATGGATCCATCACATCCTCCAGAACGGCAATGGAGAAGATTATCCAGGATTTCTACTCAAATCTCTTCGATATCCATGTCCACTTGCCGACATACCAAATTCCACAGGATGGATATGTCGCTCCCAACGTTCTCCCTTCCGAAATCCGACACGCCATTTCGCCGGTAAAGAAACAAACAGCACCTGGCCCAGACAAGGTCAGACCTGAACACCTGAAGAACCTGCCGTCAGTACTCATCAATACACTGGCTCAGCTCTTCACTCGCTACCTGTCTGAATGCAAGGTTCCGTCCCAATGGAAAACCAGCAGGACCGGACAACTGTTCAAGAAGGGAGACATCCATGACATTGGCAACTATCGTCCGATCTGCCTATTGTCTGTCATCTACAAGTTGTTCACTCGAGTCATCCTAAATAGGATTGGCAGAACACTAGATGAAGGACAACCATGCGAGCAAGCCGGGTTCCACAAAGGATTCAGCACCATCGACCATATCCACACGATAACCAAGCTGATTGAGGTTTCTCGGGAGTTCAAGATGCCGCTCTGTTTAACGTTCATTGATTTAAAGAAGGCCTTTGATTCTGTTGAGACGGAAGCGGTCATTGAAGCCCTAGCCAATCAGGGCATTCAAGCCCAATACATCAGGATCCTCCGTGAGCTGTATTGCGGATTCACTACCAGGATCTCACCATTCTACAAAGAAGTAATCATCGATGTTATGAGAGGGGTTCGGCAGGGTGATACCATTTCACCGAAACTCTTCAGTACCACCCTTGAGAACATCATGCGACGACTGGAATGGGAAGGAATGGGAGTGAAGATAGATGGTCGGCAATTACACCACCTCCGCTTTGCTGATGACATTGTTTTAATAACATCAAACATCAGCCAAGCGGCACAAATGCTGGCCGACTTTGACCGTGAGTGTGGAAAGGTAGGACTACAGTTGAATCTTACGAAGACAATGTTTATGAGAAACAGCCTCGTTCCTGATGCCCCATTCGCTCTCAACGGAACGACCATCTCCGAATGCAACATCTATGTGTACCTAGGTCGAGAGGTCAACATGACAAATGACCTGGCACCCGAGCTGCGCAGGAGGAAGAGAGTGGCTTGGAACGCCTTCAAGAACGTCGAAGAAATAGCTAAGAGGACGAAGAACCTCCAGCTCCAGGCACATCTCTTTGATTCCACTGTTCTTCCTGCATTAACATATGCCTCAGAGACCTGGCCCCTATGCAAACAGGATGAGAATGCTATTCAGGTCTCCCAAAGAAGAATAGAAAGAGCTATGTTTGGAATATCACGTTTCACTCAAATGAGAGAAAAAATCCGGAGTTCCGACATCCGTCGACGATCAAGAATCAGGGACGCTGTCTCATTTGCCAAGGTGTCAAAAATCAGATGGGCTGGTCACGTAATGAGATTTAAAGACGACCGCTGGACTAGAGCTATTACTGACTGGATTCCATGGGATGTCAAAAGACCACGTGGCCGGCCACCTACCAGATGGTCATACTTCTTTGTGAAGATCATGAACGATGGGTTTGAGGCTCTTCATGATCCCAGAGTGAACAGATGCCATTGGGCTACACTAGCATGCGATAGGGACAAATGGAGACGTTACTGGCTCCCGCTAGAGCAAATCGACGACTAACGGGAAGTTAAGTGATTAAGTTATTAAGTGATTTTCTCATATCCCATGACACCCCAAGATTGATCACCCTTTTCTGGTCAAATACTTAATTGCTTAAAACTTTGATCAAAAAATTTTTGAATAGTAACATCTACCAGGCTCAAGTCATGGAATAATAGAACTCAGTTATGTAATAACTCCTTTTCCAATTCTTAATTAACTAAATCTTAGTCTTTTTTTTTAATTCTTGGTAAAATTCTGTCTTTTATTGTCCAACCAATTCTGTTGATGTTTTACCTTGATTTCCTATCACCATTTCCTTTTTCTTTTGTGGGAGGGTGTTGGGTGCTTTTGGGGTCACACCCAGTGATACTCAGGGTTTATTCCTTGCTCTGCACTCAGGAATTACTCTGGGCATTGCTTGGGGAGCCAGATAGGGTGCAAGGGATTGAACCTGGGTCAGCCACATGCAAGGTAAATGCCTAACCCTCTTGTACTATTGTTCTGGCCACATCACCATTTCTTTAAGATCTAGTATCTTCCCTGTTTTAATGGTGTTCTCAATCTTATGATGTTTATTCACTCAAAATACAATCATATCACAATCAAGAGGTAGTACAGTGATTAAATGCCTTACCTTGCACACAGCTGATGGAGGTCAGATCCCTAACACTGTATCCTGGAGCCCACCAATCTCTGAGTAGAGAGCAATGTATAATCCCTGAACACCACTGGATGTGACCTGATCCACACTGCACCCAGAAATAGTACAGTAAAACCAACCAAATAACCCCCCAAGAAAACAAATGTCAATGAGTTTTCTGCTAATAAAAAGATCAGAAAGCATAAATAGTAGTAAAAAGTAAAAGAATTCATTGTGGGCTGCAGTGGTAGCTTAAAGGGATATAACTGCATATACAAGTACTCACTGGGGACCATATACCCCCTTAGGGTCCCCAGCAACTCTAATAGGCAGTGTTTACTTAGGAATGACTCTACAGCCTCTGTGAAGTCTGAGGTAGGGGTACGGGGGAAGATGTGCTCTATTTTTATTTAAAAAAATAAAATTTTATTTTCTACTCCATTATGTAATATATTACCAGTCAAACAAAATAAATTTTTCTACTATATGCTTAGTATTTTTTCTACTGGAATGAATTTATACATCAAGAGACTCACAAATACATCTTTATTGTTTGTTTCCTTTATTTCCTGGTCCCTCAATGATAACATTGACACCTATTCAGACAGGAGGAGAAAGCAACAGAAAAGAATTTTCTATCTAACAAGTTTTTTCTGTGCTTAAACATTCAAAACATGTATTAACATTCATAGGAATCTTTCTTGAGTGTGATATGTGTAGTTAATATATTAAGTGTACGAACCGGTGCTGGCGAGGGTGTGGCGAGAAAGGGACCCTTCTTCACTGCTGGTGGGAATGCCGACTGGTTCAGCCCTTTTGGAATACAGCATGGACGATTCTCCAAAAATTAGAAATTGAGCTCCCATTTGACCCAGCAATACCACTCCTGGGAATATATCCCAGAGAGGCAAAAGGTATAGTTGAAGTGACATCTGCAATTGTTTGTTCATTGCAGCACTCTTTACAATAGCCAGAATCTGGAAAAAACCTGAGTGCCCAAGAACAGATGACTTATTAAAGAAACTTTGGTACATCTACACAGTGGAGTACTATGTAGCTGTTAGAAAAGATGAAGTCATGAAATGTACATACAAGTGGTACTACATGGAAAGTATCATGCTAAGCGAAATGAGTCAGAAAGGGAGGGATAGATATAGAAAGATTGCATTCATCTGGGGAACATAATGGAAGACTAATACCCAGGAACAGCTGAGATTAGTACCAGGAAACTTACTTCATGACTTGGAGGCCAGCCACACATGCTAGGGGAAAAGGCAGTTCAGATAGAGATGGGAGCACCAAATAAAGGGTGTTGGGAGGATCGTCCCAGGATGGGAGAAGCATGCTGAAAGTAGACTCTAGACCAAACAAGATTGCCACTCAATGCCTCTTTTTCAAACCACAATACCCAAAAAGAGAGAGAGAACAAAAGGGAATGCCCTGCCACAGAGACAGGGTGGGATAAGGGGAGTGTTGGGGGGGAGGGATACTGGGATCCATGGTGGTGGAAAATGGGCACTGTTGGAGGGATGGATATTTGATCATTGTATAATTGAAACCCAAGCACAAAAATTTGTAAGTCTACAACTGTACCTCATGGTGTTTCACTAATAAAAATTTTTAAAAAAGTATATGATCAGGTACAAAACACTATAAATTATATAGCAATAATTCTATTGATAAAGTTAATGTAATTAGTATAGAATAGTGAATGCAATATGAGATTTTTTTTACTGTGGCATTTTTAAATACACAATCTTTTCTAATTTTTTGTATGTTAATTAGTTTTTTCTCTTTTCTTACTATTTTTTGGGAGATTCACACTTAGCTGTACTTAGAACTGACTCCTGATCCTGGCTCTGTGCTCAGGGATTAATCATGGCAGGCTCAGGGAACCAGATAAGGTGTCAAGAACCAAACTCAGGTTGCCTGTGGTAGGAAATCATAATTTTGTTCTTAAAATTGGAAGGTTCACACATAGTTTTAAGCGTCATTTGAAAATTATAAAACATCCTCTTCACAAAGAAACATCATAGGGGAAGAGCAAATTACGTAAAGCAATATGAACAAGGGACATGAGTACTGGTCTTATGTTAGGAAGATTGTGGGGAGTGTTGGGGAGGCAGATAGAACAAGGAAGGGAAGACTAAAGCAATGATGGAGAGAAGGGACCACTCTGGAGGAGTGTCGGGAGCCAAGACTGCTCTGTGAGACCTTGAATTACTGAGCCCCCCTTTGCGGGGCCCACACAGACACTGAGAGATTCCTCCTTAGAGGCCTCCCAGGACCCTCTGACCCTGACAGATGTCTGTTCGGTGACCATGAACAGGCAGGCAGATACTTGCGTAAATCTGGACTTCTCCATAGATATCCCCAGGTTGCAGCTTCTGCCATAAGACCCTTTGATGTACAGATGTTTTACCTTAAAGCTCTTGTTGCTGACCTTACCATGTATGGTTATATTGCTTCTGCTGGTGACTGGGCCGCCCCGGACCCTATATAAACAGCCTGTAACCCTCAATAAAGTCTGTCCCTTTTTCTCTCTGTTTCTAAACTGCACTTTGTCTCTTGTGTCTTGTGTTCATTCAGTCGGTCCCTCCTTGCACCTTCGGACACCAGGGCCACCTCCGCGAGCCGGAGGATTGGTCTGGCGGGGCCCACCGCAGAGGAGGAGGGGTGCTGATAGATGGTAAATAGATATGCATGTGATTTTGTCCTCGACAGTGTTATAAACAAGAGTGCCTAAAAGGGAAAACAAATATATTTTTAAAAGGCACTGCCATGGAAGTTGAAAGAAGGTGGGAGTGAAACTGCTTACATCAGCAGAAAAAAGTGGACATTGGTGAAGAGACTGACCTTGGAACACTATGTACCCGAAACACAACCATGAATGACATTGTAACTCACAGACTCAATAAAAAATAGGAGTTAAAAAAAAGGGAACGCCTTTTTAGAAAGTAAACATACATACAATTTATCTCCCATGTAATTTTTTTAAAGTCAAAATTTGCCAAAATTAGTTAATATTGATCAGGACCAAAACGTTTATTGAGAGCACTGAGTGCTTATTTTTAAATGCTGTTTCTTCAAGAAATCGAACTTAACAAAGAATGGCTACTGATAATCTTAGTTCACTACCATGATTCACATTTTCAGAACAGTGGTTGTTTACCAAATTATCATGTGTGGTTTCTGAAACTTTATAAAATTAAATCTAATGAACTAAATAGATTAGTGACAATGTGTTATTGTTATAATCACAAACTTAATAAATATATTGCTATATTGTTGTTTACATTACATGATAAACATTTATTATTATTCAAGAATACAGTCCAGGAGCAGCGACTGAGAATTTCTGTTTTTCCAAACTCTTGGATTTTTCAAAATTTTCATCTTTGAAATATTGTAGCACTGTAGTACTGTCCTACCGTTGTTCATCAATTTGCTCGAGTGGGCCCAGTAACGTCTCCATCGTGAGACTTGTTGCTACCATTTTTAGCATATTGAATACTCCACGGGTAGCTTGCCAGGCTACTCTTTGTAGCTTGCCGGGCTCTCTAAGAGGGGCCAAGGAATTGAAATTGGGTCGGCCAGGTCAGCCCTGTGCAAGGCAAACTGGGTCTGAAACAAAGTATCAAAAAACAATCAAACCCATTTGTTTCCCAGAGATGACTCCTTATTTTAGGACCTGTTTGTGTTGCTAAAAAAGATAATAACATCTTACACAGCTCCCCTGACACCAGCCACCCTCCTAGGTTAGTAAGAACTGTATGCTTAATTAAAAACTTTTGGTGAGGTATTTCACAACATACTTAGGAATTGCCCTTTTGTCTTAGTGTCCTGTGAAGCCAAGATCTGGGTTACGGTGTTGGGAGCTGTAAACTTCCTCAACCTAAGAAAGAACCCGGGAATTTGCAGGAATATTGATGTGTGTTTGGGGAGCGCTCCAGTGCTCTTGCCGCAGCTGGCAAGGTGAAACTGAAGCGTCCTCTTTCAAATATTTCTAATATGTACTTTATGATTATCAAATAGGCTGGAGAATTTGAGAGGAAAAGTTAAATTTTTACAAGGGATTTAATGAGATTACTTCTCACCTCTCCTTTAAGGTGATTTGGTGAGTCTGCTTTAGGAAACTTGATTTTTTTCTGTATAAACTTATTCTCTTTCGTGAATGACAGCATTTGCAATTTAAGTCCATCTGGAGTTCCTCAAGCATTCAATTCATTTATTAACTTATTGCCAAGCTTGGCATATGAATCCTCAAACTATCGGTGAGGCAGAAAAATTAAATAAAATTACATACACAGACGTTTCTAGAAGAGTATGTGTATTAAATATATTGAAGAGCCCTTCTTACTTTTCATTTTAGGAATGCTTCTTTGATGCAAGATTAGTATTAATTAGCTATGTCTGATGTTTGCAGCACAGTTTGATCAGTATACAAAAAAGAAATAAAATAACTTCTGTGGCCAGAAGAGGGAGATCTTGTAAAAATATTTGTAAAACAACTTTAAAACAATTCTGAAACTTTCACAAGTTAACACTTTTAATAGTCATTTTATTTTATTTTTACAAAATAATTTTGGGGAAAATGGGCCATAGATCCTAAATTTTACAAGTAGTATAAATTATGGCTGGTAATTTGTGTTAATCATAAAAATTTTAAATATTTGAAACAAAGCAGATATTTCTAAATGCCATTTGTCTCATGGGGACGTGTTTCATTTACTTCACTTAAATTTTTAGCAACTATTCTAATTAGGTAAAGGTAAAGGTAAAGGCCCTCCCGTTGATCGTCGATTTGCTCGAGCGGGCCCAGTAACGTCTCCAGTGGAGACTTTGTTGTTACTGTGTCTGGCATATCAAATACTCTCGGTAGCTTGCCAGGCTCTCCGAGAGGGGCGGAGGAATCGAACTCGGGTCGGCCATGTTGGCCGCTTGTAAGGCGAACGCCCTACCCGCTGTGCTACGCTCCAGCCGGTGGGGCTGGAGCGATAGCACAGCGGGTAGGGCATTTGCCTTGCACGCGGCCGACTTGGGTTCGATTCCCAGCATCCCATATGGCTCCCCGAGCACTGCCAGGAGTAATTCTTGAGTGCGGAACCAGGAGTAACCCCTGTGCATCCCCAGGTGTGACCCAAAAAGCAAAAAAAAAAAAAAAAAAAAAAAAAAAGGAACTTTCTCTCTCTATTCTAATTAGAAAATTTCTAAAATTCTAAGTGTCACAATGATGTATAAAGAAAAACAATTTTTAGATTATGAATCAATAAGAATTAGTTGTATTTATGCTCAAGTAAGTAATGTATACAATAACATATTTAAGCATCTGTTTAGGCATGTTTTTGTTTTCTGTCTCTGTCTCAATATCTACCACATTTTTTGTCTGTGTCTATTGGTCTGTCTTGTCTCTGTTTTTCTCTTGCTTTGTCTCAGACATTTGTAAATTCATACATATGTATATGTGTGTATTTAAAGTTATATCATTTGTCTTTGTCTCTGTTGATAGTTTTAAAATATATGAAAACAATCACAGATGGAGAATTGATTGTACCACCTGGAGAGTTTCACTTGATTAATTTGTGACATGATATGAAGAGAAGTTCGTTATAATTATTATTAATCTTTTCTCACAATCAATTCATAAAAACTCTAAATTGGAGTGTTTGTGTAATGCCAATAACACCTGCAAATATCCATAGGTACCATAACAGATGTGTTCTCTTTCATTTAAGATCACAATGTAAAGTGATACTATATGATCACCAAAAGTATTTTAATTTTTTTTCCTTAGTGTGTCTATTTAATTAGCTAAGTTATATTTTTTTTACTAAATTACTATTTCTGGCTTCATTATTATAATCGTAATAAACTATCTACCCTACCATAGTATTTTGCTACACTTTATGTAATAAAATTCATTATATTAAAACCAGGGCTTAAAAAACCTTTATGCTGTAGTCCCTTAATCTCAAATCAAAACAAAAAAATTCAAGATTTTGAGTATGTGTTGCCATGACCAAATTCCTTTTTCACTCATCTTTTTACTCAGAAAGCTGCACATTCTCGTTTTCTTGTGGTACTGGAATTTGGTGGTTGGGGGTGATATTGTGCCATACCTGGCAGTACTTGGAGATTTCTCCTGCCTCTCTGTTTAAGGACAACTCATGCTGATGCTCTAAGGACAGGATGTAGAGCCAGCTATCAAACCAGGGTGCTGCATTTTAAAGGCAAGTACCTCACTCTCTCAATTAGCTCTATGAATTCTGGACATTTTTTTAATTCCACATGCTGGGACTCATTTTCAAATCTGTAAATCAAATTTAAAAGTCTATGCAGTTTTAGAATCTGTGTGGCCTGCCCCACACATAACAAATCTAAACCATCTCCACAGAAGAACAATGCATTGAAATCTTGTCATGGAATTCTTGGGTCGTGATAAGACTTTAATCTATACAGCTTAATTTAGTCTTCACTAAATCATACCAAAATATATATCTTCATATCATTAAAACATCTAGCCTGTTATCCCTAATATGTATATTAAAGAAAAAAATGTGCGTATATACGTGTGTGTGTGTGTGCACAACATTTTTTTCCCCTTTTTTCTCCCACCCTGGCCTGTTTTTGTATCATATCAGGTGGTGCTTATAAACTACTCGTAACTTTCTACTCAGGATTGACTCTTGGATACACATAGGTACCATCTGGTTCCGGAAATTTAACCTGGACTCCTAAATGTATTCAGTCCTTTGAACTATCTCTATGGCTTTGTGTTTATAATTTTTATGGCAGGATATGCTACTGAACAGGACCTTCTTTATTTTCGATGGCATAGATTGATCTTCAATTAAGATAATAATATTTATTTATAAAGAAAATATATAGTAGAATACATAATAGAAAAATATAAAAAAATGAATGCATTTGAATATAAGAAATCCAACTAGAATCCATGTATTTCCTTGGAGGTAATTTGTAGATAAATAAAGGTACATGTAGTAGGATTCCACTGAAGTGTTATAATATGTTATCATATGTAAATACCTCACATACTGGGTAGGTATATACGGACATATGTATAAAAATGACTTAGAGCAATAGCACAGCAAAAGGGAATTTGCCTTGCACTCAGCCAACCTGGGTTTGAGTCTTCTGTCCCTCTTGGAGAGCCTGGCAAGCTACAGAGAATATGCCACCCACAAGGCAAAGCCTGGCAAGCTCTCCATGGCATATTCAATATGCCAAAAACAGTAAAAACAAGGCTTACAATGGAGATGTTACTGGTGCCCACTTGAGCAAATCAATGAACAACGGGAGGACAGTGCTACAGTGCTACATGTATAAAAATATAAAGGTCTACTTGTCAGAAATTAGCCATTTAATCAGAATCTTGATAATTTTCTGACAATTAGAGAATTTCATTTCATTTCCATTCATTGTAGCACTTTTTTCTTTTGTCTTTTTTTTTTTTTTTTGCTTAGAGGATAAGTCTACATGTTTTAGGAGCATTTTATGTAGTGTCCTAAATAAAGCAGAATATAATTAGATCTTTGTATATAATTTTAATATTTTCTTTCTTTTTTCTCTAAGAATTATAGCTTTTATAAAAAAATAAAGATAAACAATACAAAGGAAGAAAAAAAGAACTGGGATTTTTTAACATTCCATTGTGGAAGGAAGATGCTTCCTTGAAATTTTTCAAACTAAACTCACTTATTTTTCCTATAAGCCTTTAAAGATGTGTTCTAAAAGAGTATTCTTATTTAGTCATTTATGTCATTATCTATATTTGACACTGCTATAATAAAGTAAACTACTCTATAGTTCTGAAGATCATAGTAGTTGTAGACTCCTTGCTATGTAAAAAAATATATACTATCATGAAGATTCTACAGGCTGTGTTAGAAATCCTGAGGCCCACTGATTGTTTTTTAATATTTAAATACTTTTCACATTCCATATCTTACAATAATATAAATTATGATTATAAACTCAGCACATATTTCCTAGTTAGTAAACATATTTGTCAATTTTAGTTTGGTAATTTTCCACTTTTTTGTGTTCTTCAACGTTTGTATGTGTAATTTAATTTTATTATTTGTTAAACAAAATTCTGCTTTCTAAGTGTTCCTTGCTTAATGTCTTTTGCCTGATTTTATAAGCATCATATTTTTATTCTTCAGTAGCTATAAATTAATGACTAAAGATGATCTTTTTTTCCAGCATTATTTTTTTATTGTTAATTATAAAGTTTTCTTGTAATTAGACAGGGAGGATGGGCAATCAGATTAACTACACAAGCTCAGTGATAAAATATCATAGAACATAGAACTTTTCCCTTTATCAAGATCATCTAAAAGTCAGAACTAATGATTTTATGTTTTTGGAGGAAGAGGTGTGGGTTGTGGCCATGGTTATGCTCAAGGGACCCCGTATGGAAGTGGGGATGGGACCAGAGCTGACTAGGAGCAAAACAAGTATGTGACTCCCATGCTATCTTTCCAGTGGCCCTTAATATCAATGTTTTTCTATTATAATACACAGATCCTCAATGGAAAATTAGGTGGCATGACCACTGTTCTATAAAGAAAAACCTTACTACAGAGAACAGCAAATACTAGAATATTTTATTTGTTTGAGGTATCCAGAGAAACAGAAGAAAGGGATAGGTAATATAAAAAAAAATGACAAACTCCTGATCTTGGATTCCAAAACTCTAATTACCAAGTAGTGGAGGAGCAGCACAATAAAACCGTGGATTGCTGTTGCTAAAAGGACAGCTGTGGAGGGGTTTGGCATATTGTTAGTGTGTATTGTGAGGTACCTGGTATATAATGGTTAACACTGTTGTGACAGTGTCACTGAACATAGAATAAAAAATAAATCACTTGATAGAAAAAACATAACAAAAAGCTTCATTGGCAGTGTTTGTGTGTATGTGTGTGTGCGTGTGTGTGCGTGTGAATAGAGATTTTGAGTATCACTAAATCTCCCTGCTAGCCTTCACATTTTGAGTCATTTATCCTTATATCTATATTGTGTAATTAAATAAGGGGACAGATTTAAAGAAAGTTATTATTTTTATTTATTAAACGGCAAAGTTGCTGAGTAAGTACATAAAATAATTGTGGAAAATCATACATTTATACACTGATTCAAAACAATTAACAATGTTTTAAATAAACAATATTTAAGATTCTAAAATAGAAGATTATAGCTAGATAGGAATGTGAACAGGAATTCATTCTAACATCATTAAAAAAGAATCAGAGACAACAAGATGAAATGGAAGTCAATAAATTATTTAACAAATTTGATGTTCTGTTTTTATGAAGTTAAATAAAGCAGCAGTGAGTTTGACAGAAGATGAAGATTATAACTTATTCCCATTGCTACTTTTTACATTTATTTCTGTTATTTGCTTTTTTTGTATATGCATATTGTTATTTAAGTGGTTCATTTTCTGGATCTTGATATTTGTCAAATTCGCCTTTTTTCTATTTCATTGATATAGGTAGCACCAAGAATCTATAATGATTTTAACTCACTCATTTAAAATGTATTTAGAGTTATAAATAATAGTGGTAACTATAATACACAAAACCATTTGGCATAATGTTTGTTGAATTATACCATCTGCCTTTCTGTAGTTATAAGGGTTTATTGTTAATGATGCCATTTAATTTTCTACATTCATTATTTTTAGCGTGCCTATCAAATTTGACAGATGGTACTTGTGTATTTATTAAAATTATCTATATATTCTTGCTTTTTACTTGATTTTATGAGACTGTCAAATATTTTACTAATTCTATATAAATTGATTTAATTGATTTAATTCATTTAATTTGAATGCCTATTTAATGCTTGAATAAATAGTATATTTTAACCAATGGCACATGGACATAAATATAAATTTATTTTATTTAATTTGGGTTTTTTTGAGGGAAGCATTTTGGCTACACCCAATGGTACTCAGAAGTTACTCTTGGCCCTTAAAGGTCACCGCTAGAATGAATTCACGAACCACATGAGGAGCTGGAGATTGATCCCAGATTGACTGAGCAAGGCAAGTACTTAATTCTCTGTATTATGTCCCTGTCCCTGGAAATGAATCTAATTAAAATTAGCAATGACAAAAACAAATGTATATGTCTCATTGAAAGTTTAATGTGATGTTAAACTAGAAAGTTTTATTTATGGGTGATAGACCAAATGTTAAGATCTATGTCTAAATATATAGCTATAGTTATCTATGATTAAATATCTATCAATCTAAATATTTTTAATATAACACCAGATGTGTGCAAATAAATCAATTTTAACTCCCCTTTTGCCAAATTATATATAAAGAAGATAGCATTAGCCTTTCAGTGGTTATAATGCACCATGTACTATGTCAATTGGGTCAAAACTTAATGTAGATACACGAATTAGTGGCCCAAAAATTCCTTTTACCTGTGATATCATAGCATACACTGACTTAGCAATATAAAAAATATAATAACATATATATATATATATATCCTGGTTTATTTTCCAAGTGCCCTGCTGTGTGCTCTGCCAGAAAAATGGAGAAGCACTATTTAGAGTCTAGCATGTATGGGTCATGCCTGCACAGCAATTAAAATCACCCAAGGACACATTTCTCAGAATACATTCCATCTTTAAGATTGAAATTACTTTCTGGGAATTCCAAAAAGCTGCATTTTAATTTATTATGTTATACTTTGGTTAAATTTTGTATAATCTTATCCAGAAAGTACCAGCTGTAATCTGATATATAATATATATATATGTATATATATATATTTTATTGGATCACTGTGGGAAAAGTTACAAAGCTTTCAGGTTTAAGTCTCGGTCATGCAATGATCAAACACATTTCCCATCACCAGTACTTATTTTTCACCATCAAGAACCCCAATATACCCCTCCTACCACCCCTTCCAATGCCTGTGAAGAAGATGTATTCTAATTCGCACTCTATCTACTTTGATTAGATTGATTGTTTTGACAAAAGATGCACCATTATTGTTTAGAGTTTACACCCCCAAATCAGACACTATGAAAAGGCATTGTGAAATAATCTGTTTTCTACAGCTGGTTACAAGAACCAAATGATGTCATGTGGCAGCGCAATTTTGAATTTCTGATATTTTACTTATTAAGCCTGGAAGTATTTCTGCCAAGAGCAAGATGATTATGAGATTGGTTTCTGTGGCTCTGGAGGCATGGTGCTGTGGATTACTGCATAGTCCATTCACTTTTCTGCCACAAGCTGCCAGGCTCTGCATTAAGTCCTTGTGCTTCTGGAGCCATGGCCGTGCCAGAGAGCCGCTCGTGGGGGGCAACTTGTGACCTCGGTAGGGCATGAAGGACGGACCGGAACGCCCCCCTTCCCACAAAGTAATCCAATATTCTTATATGGCACAAGAATCACCAGCTTCCCACTTTAGTAATTCTTAATTTTGATTTACTTTATTTAGAATTTTAGATGTTGGATTAAGATATGATATAATACTTTATTTTCATGCTGTTAATCTCAAATTTACAGTCTGTATAAAGTCCAAACTTAACAAACTGAAGATTTTTAGATGATTCTATGTACTCTGTTTCACACTCATATAACAGAAATATTTTTAATTTTATTTAGTTTTATTTTGCTGTCAGGCTGATACTTTCTTATTATAGGGGATATCTCTGCACTCTTGGGAGGGGGTTAAGAAGAAAGAAAACAGCTAAACTTTGTTAGGTTTGATTTCTTTCTTATTTTTTAGACTTATGGTTAAAACATCTTTTGTAAGCAAATCTCATCTGTTCTCTGTTAAATAATTGTGCTACCTTTTGCTTTTTTTTCATTTGCATCATAATTCCAACAAAAAGTGTTAAAAACTGTTTTTTTAGACCCATTTCATTCTTCACTGTACCTCTGTAATCGTAAATCCAGCTGACAATTGTTAGAAGAGCAGTATTTTTAAATTATGTCTTAGCCCTTGGGTGTAAAATAATTACAGTGAGATTTTTCTCTAACTCAGTTTAGTGGCATGATAACTCATAGTATCAAATCTCTGTTCTGTATTATCTGTTCACTGAACATATCTCTCCTACTGTGATGTTGATTTATCCACAGTATGTGGGTTCCTGAAGTCCACAGTTGCAATCTGAGTGGATATTAGAGCAAGTTTGAAAACACGGGCAGGAGGGTGACTCTAAGAGCTTCTGGGGATGACAAAGGATTTAAGAACTTGCTCCCACAACAGTTCTTACCCTGGCCTTGAATATTGTTCATTGATACAAAGAAAAACAAAATGCAACAAATAAAACCCAATGCTATTACTAATCAATGTCTTACACTTTATATAGCTAAAGTCGAGTACATTTAATTGTTTTCTTTTTAATTTTCAAATTAAAAAGAAATCACATGTTGCACATCTGCCTGAAACCAGAAGCAAAAAAGAAAAGTCTTAATCAACAACAAAGCAATTTTGTGAGGCTATGAAAGAGATTGTGCCTATCTGAGACTTCTGGGATGAGTCTTAATGTAATATAAACAGTTTCTGCCAACTATGCAAATATTCAGAAGCCGACTTGTTTATAGTAGCATGTCTCTGCCATTCAATCTCTAGATACTTTTTAAAATACTTTATCCCAGTATGTAATTTATTAAAATCCATTTATATGGTCCAAAATCTCAAAGACCCCTCACATGATTTTGCTTCAGATGTAATATCTTGATCTAAATTTTCTTTCTTCTGTTTCAAGCAGAACGCAACATACACCTTCTTAAGATGTAGTAAAGATTTAAACCCGTTTTACTCTGTGTATCTTTCCCTTCTACACTTATGTGATTTTTCTAGAATATCTGAGTTGATCATTTGCCATTGTGAAGATTTTTACTTTTTACTCATTCTTGGGGCTGGAGCGGTAGCACAGTGGGTTATTAACATTAATAGCATTAGCCTTGCACGTGGCCAACCTGGGTTCTATTCCTTTGTCCCTCTCAGAGAGCCTGAAAGACATAACCATAGCTTGGGAAAATGGAATCTAGGAGAACAGATCAATCTTTGGAATCAGCCACAAGTGTGTGTGAGGCAGAGGGAAACTAACATAGAGAAGCGACAAGGGACAGGATGACAATAATAGCTGGAAATCATCGTGCTGGACAAGAACTGATTGGTAAAAGAGTTAAAGAGATATAGGGGAGAGAGGGACACAGAGAGAGAAAGAGAGACAGAGAGAGAGAGAGACAAGAAGTACCTGAAGTACCTGTCACAGAGGCAGGCAGTAAAGGGGTGTGGTGGGGGAGGTGATAGGAGGTAAACTAGGGACACTGGTGCTGGGAAATGTACACGTGTGTTGGAACACTGTATGACTGAGACCTAATCATGAACAGCTTTGTAGGGATCTATCTCAGTGATTCAATTATAATATCTTTTTAAAATAACCTTAGCATTAGAGAAGGCAAGTATTAATCTGAGGGGAAATGTTAACATAGGAAAATGATTAGGGCATAAGAGAAAACATGTAAAAATAGAGTAATTGTTTTTGGATCAATACATTTGAAAATAAGAATATGAGAGCCTTTAGTAATATTATATTGTTACGGCACCTTAATTATGTCTGCTGTTACAGAATCTGCATATAAACCCAATTCTTCTGAGCTATATGAGGCAGTACAAACAGCAGAAAGGAGAGAAAATTATGAATGTTCTTTCTTGTGAGAGTAAGAAACAGTAAAATAATCTCCTGTAGAATGAACAGTAATCTGTCCTAGATCAACGATGGATCAGAAGATGATACTGGGCTGTAAACACCTATTACTTTAAAATTTTGGAGTGTGGAAGGTCACATACTTTCCTCTGATCAATTTTAAATATTATTTTAAAAGGTTCCCTTGGAGAAGAAAAGTAAATTTGTGTGTGTGGCAATACTAATTTTCAGATTTCAAGTGTGTATATGAATGTTTTTGTAAAAAATGCCTGGGAGCAACTTAAAATAGCTGTTTTCTCATCATAGGCAAATACATAGCTTGAGAGCCCGGCAAGCTACCGAGAGTATTCGATATGCCAGACACAGTAACAACAAAGTCTCCAATGGAGACGTTACTGGGCCCGCTCGAGCTCGAGCAAATCGACTCTATTGTTTAGCGTTTAGAGAAGCTTGAAAAAAAAATAGTGCAAGACATGTTGGTAAGTGGTTACTGTCTCTCTATCAAGAAAAAAATAAGTTGTAATGTTCTTCCATTTCATTGTGCTAATACTCCCCCCGTGACTAATTTTAAGCTATTAAAAGAATATGACTGCCTGAAGAATTGGTAAGAAGTATAAAAAATTGATGCTCATGAGTAAGTACAAAAACAATGTCAATGAATCACAGCATATATTCCAGATTTTGAGAAAGGGATATTCAGTAGTATAAACTCTTCTCATAATGATAATTTTCTAATATATGTCTCTTTAGTCACTGACACACAATTAAGCAGTCAACTGGAACTTGACATACCTAAATTCATCTGTAGCCTGTATCACTAACTTTCTGGAGAGAAGCTTCTCTAAGAATTAAATCTATAAAAATTACTGACTATTTGTGTATGCTCTAACCAGACTCCGGGTGGTCAAGTTTAACAAATAAGCAACGGATACCAACACACAAAAGATCCCCCTTAATCCCTGAAGCATACAATTTGAAATACATTATATATACATATATAATGTATATATATAATATATATATACAATATGGAGGATCTCTATGCTTTCATCAGGAATAAGTATCTAAAGTACTTAGTGTTCTATGATGCAATGTCATAAGAGTTGTTATTATATTGTTTTACTCTTACAAAATCAATAACCTGCAAAAAATAACTTTTTAAATCCTTCTATCTTTAGTAAACAATTTAAGATATTCCATCTTTCTAAAATGTATTTGTTAAACCTGTGAAGAAGTGAACCCCTAATAATTACTTATCTACTTTCTTCCTAACGGATTTGTCTACCCTGAAGATGTTACATAGGTAACATAACAATATTTGGCTTTAGAGACTAATTTATTTTTATTTATAATGCTGTTTTCAAGGATCCATCTCTGTTGCAACGTATTTCAGAATGCCATTTCTTTGTGTCTGAATAATATTGAATCCCCAATTTATCATATATCATTTATGCATCAATCAGTTGAAATATAATTGGATTATTTCCACCATGTGATCAGTACATATAATGCTCCTATGAGGAGCTATTGAATGTGGGTTTTTTGTTTGTTTTGATTTTAGAACTACATCTACCAGTGTTCAGGGATTACTCAGGCTTTTCATTCAGGAATCACTCCTGGAAGTGCTCAGTAAATTGTATGGAGTTCTGGGTATTGAACTGGGGTCAACAGTGTGTGAAACAAGCACCCTACCCACTGTACTTTCTCATGTGCTTTTATATAATATGTGTTTTCAGTTCTCTTAGATATAAAGCTAAAGTGAAATATATGAAAGTTCACACTTAACATTTTAATGAAAATCCAAAATGTTTTGGAAACTTTCTCAATATAATAATAAAAGTAAAAGTGTCGTCCTTTTACCAGTTACTTATAAATTATTGTTATCTGTAGTTTTATATTTTGGCATTTAAAGCAGTTATGAAAACATTTCTCTCCCCTAACGAATAATAATATTGAGGGTCATTTCATGTATGTATTGTGCATTGTTGTATCCTCTTTGTATAATCACTGTCCTCCGATTGTTCATCAATTTGCTCGAGCAGGCCCAGTAACGTCTCCATTGAAGACTTCGTTGTTACTGTGTTTGGCATATCGAATATGTCATGGGGAGCTTGCCAGGCTCTGCCGTACGGGTGAGATACTCTCGGTAGCTTGCCGGGCTTTCCGAGACGGGCGGAGGAATCAAACTCTGGTCGGCCATGTTGGCTGCATGCAAGGCAAACACCCTACTCACTGTGCTATCGCTCCAGCCCTCTTTGTATAATAAGATGCATTTATTTTTCTATAGTTATCTATGTAAATATAAGAGACTCAATATTTTTTAATCATTGCAGCAGTAGTAGTAGTGGAAAAACTTCACATTTCAAAATGGGTTTTGCAAAGCATTTGGTTATAGCCTTCAGAACAGCAGGGGATACCTAGTGAGATTATGCAATGATAATAAGATCAATTCTAGCTCTTTATTATTTGAATATGTTTTCCATATTAAGAAGGATGATAGGACAAATTCATTACTGACTTCTGAGAGCTAATATTCAGGCCCTATGGTTCTGTTCTTTCACAGAGAAGGCAATTAGAGGAAGATATGTGGCTTGCCTAAGATCACCCAGCAAGTTATTGGCATAGCAGGAAAATTAACACATGGATTCTCAGTTTCCCATCTGTTGCCTAGCACATTTGGCTGCTTTATTAGATGTGGGAGTATGTATGTATACTTAGGTTGAGTTTCAGGAATGAGCAAAGGGAAGTGGAATAGCTTGTACATGATTTTATATAGACACAGATAGCTAGGATTTTTTTCCTTATGCAGAACAAATATGTTGAAAGAGGTCTGTCTCTCTGAAGAGGAGAATGGCATTGTAAATAATCAAGCATTTGAATGTAGTTTTATAGATTCCTATAAAATAGTTTTGAGCCCCACCTAGCAGTGCTCAGGACTTGTTCCTGGATCACACTCAGGAGACACTACTGGTGAGAGTTGGGAATCATATGGGTTTCCAGGGATGGAACCCAGGTTCGCTGCATACAAGGCAAGTACCCTGCTAAATTTACTACCCCACTTTCCCCAGGCTATAAACTATTACGGACAATAAAAACATGAAGCCAAAGATAAACATTAAAACTTTTGTTCTGTAACATGCACATTTTGATTTACAAAGCCTTGTATTATGTCAACATATACACATTTTGTGTTATATGCCATTATAAAAGTATCAGCACTCCTGTAACATGTATCTGTATAGTAGAAAAAGAACACATAAGTTTATTGCTGTCAATGAAAATTTTAGAAATATAATCTATTTATTCAACAAGTTACAAAATATGCTAAACAAAGATGAAAATATAGTTAGGGGACAGATGAAGTGTAAGAAAAGTATAACAAAAATAATAATGGAGAGGTTTTATAGATTGGAAGAAACAAGGCGACAAAAGTGAAAAGGTGAAGGAATATAAAATGATAAAAGAAAGAAAAGTAGGAAGACCAAGTAGAGAAAAATAAATATATTTGGTGGCTTTATTTCTGCAACTTTGAAATAGGGTCAATTTTTATTGTCTTTTTCCTTAATTTCTTTGGGGAAGAGAATCCTACAGAGTACTGTTCATTATGGATACCAAGTCATGTGAAAAGTGGTAACATAGACATCAATGGCCACTTTGAGATAATACTCAGCTGATGGAATATCTGTATGCCAGTCATATTTCCTCATCTTTCACAGCTCTCCTTCAGTTTTGAATAGACCATTTATTTTAGCTCAAGTTTCTAATATAAAAAGAGACACCCTACTGAATGGGAGAAAATAGTTGCACACACATAAAACAGATAAAAAGGCTATTATACAAGATATATACGGCACTCACAAAGCTCAACAACAACAGAATAATAAACACATCAAAAATTGGATTGGGAAAGATGAACAAGCACTTCTCCAAAGATGATATACAGAGAGCCAGCAGTCATATGAAAATGTGTTCTTCATCAAAAAGAAAATGCAAATAAAAACAATACTTATATACTTTCATATAAGTGAGGAAGACATATATCAAGAGGATAAAAATAACCAGTGTCAGTGGGGACGTGGTGAATAAAGGAATCCTCTTTCACAGTTGGTGGGAATGTCATCTGGTTCAATATTATAGAAAATAATCTGGAGATTTCACAGAGAAAAGGGGGAAAGACACTCACATACAGTCCAGCTATTCCACTTATTTACAATTATTTTCCTGTGCCAAATGTAAAACATTAAGCCAGAAAAAGACTTGCACAACCATGGTAATCGCAGCACTTAGTAAAATAGCCTTGATATCCTTGATATAGATGAAACCCAGATACCAAATGACAGATGATTATATAAAGAATTGGTGGCATACATGTATAGCATATTAGTACCATAATATAAACTTTCAGAAAAAATGAAACAAAGCAATTTTCTGTAACACAGATGGAATTTTACAGTATCATGCTAAGGGAAATAGGATGGAGGATGAACACTAGATTATCTCACTTATCTGTGGCATATTGAGAGGCAAAACAAGGAAACAGTATTAAATAATTATAATTTGACTTCATTCACAAAACAGATTAGCAACACCAGTGGGATTTGCCCATCCCCAATATAATAAAAAACAAATGGAAAAGAAGTTTTAGGACACTGGTGTAGATTATTGGGCATATTGGTGGTGGTGAGATGCAGTAACTTTGCACATCATTTCCGTGACTGTTAACACCACGTTACCCAAACGGGAGTAAACAAATTTTCCATAAAAAAAAAAAAAGCAAGTTTTTTTGAAATGCCATTTTTTATCATCTATTTAAAATAATCTATTTGATTATTAGAACCCAGGACTTTGCTCTCCCTGCATATGCACCCCAAGCATCTTCTAGGACGCTGGGCCACCCACCATCCCTGAGCCTCTTCCTGTTCATCCCCAGCGCTGTTCCTGATCTTCTCCATCTCTCAGGTCAGTCATTATTTGAACGCAGGACTTAGCTCTTCCTGAGTATGCACCCCAGGCAACTGGGGCACTGGGCCACCCATCGTCCCTGAGCCTCCTCCTGTTCATCCCCTGATCTTCCCCATCCCTCAGTGTGTACCCTACCCACACACATACACACCAGGTACCTGTAGGGGGCATGGCCTCTTCAGAAGCGGGAATGAAGTGGGTGTGCCTATTTCATTGCTGGCGACTGCTTAAGGCACTGCAGGTAAATTGCTCATACCCAGCAATCTTGTGTAATATCTTAGTCTCCATACCACCACATCAACATGAAGAAACAACTCAAATCCCCACCAGGAGGAGAGGACGATGAAAAGAGTCCGAAAGCCTCATTAGGACTTTTAGGTGTTACTCACCTAAGTGACCTCTCTGACAAAGAATTCTGATATGAAGTAATGAAGATGTTCAGT
This sequence comes from Sorex fumeus, assembly GCF_029834395.1. Classification (NCBI taxonomy): domain Eukaryota; kingdom Metazoa; phylum Chordata; class Mammalia; order Eulipotyphla; family Soricidae; genus Sorex; species Sorex fumeus. The sequence goes on from NW_026606065.1 coordinate 58,582,723, forward strand.
GAACTTAAAGAAACAGTGAAAGAGTTATCCAATAAATTAAAGGACATGAAAGAAACAATGGATCGGAAAATTGAGAAACTGCAGTAAGAAATGAGAGAAGAAATTGAAAAGTTAAGCACAGAAGTGTCACAAATAAAGGATTCAGTCGATTAAATAAAAAAAAAAAACTCAGTGTGTGCCCTCAGAAGTAGAATGGCTGCAGCTGAAGACAGAATCAGTGAGCTGGAAGAGGAGCTGCAGGAAGCCTACAGGCAACAACAAACAATGCCAAGAGGCCTCAAAATAGCTCTAGAGCAAATCAGAGTACTAGGAGATGATTCTAAAAGGAACAATATTAGAATTACTGGAGTACCAGAAGCTCAGTTAAACAATCCCGATAAAAAAAAACACGGTTAAAAAATCATTGCTGAAATGTTCCCAGAACTGAACAATGCAGCCATTCAGTTTCAAGGAGTCCAGAGGGTGCTAGCTAAAAGAGACCCTAACAAAAACTTCACTTGATCACTTGACTTCCCGTTAATTGCCGATTTGCTCGAGTAGGCGCCAGATGTCTCCATTTGTCCTTGTCGCATGCTAGTGTAGCCCAATGGCGTCTGTTTGTTTAGGAACACGAAGAGCATCAAACCGATTGTTCAGGATATTAATGAAGAAGTCTGACCATCTGGTAAGTGGGCATCCACGTGGTCTTTTGACATCCCGTGGAATCCAGTCGGTAATGGCTCTAGTCCAGAGATCATCTCCAAATCTCATTACGCGTCCAGCACATCTGATTTTTTTTCTTTTTATTATTATTGTTATTATTTTTAGTGAAACACCATGAGATACAGTTGTAGATTTACAATTTTTTGTGCTTGGATTTCAATTATACAATGATCAAATACCCATCCCTCCACCAAGTGCCCATTTTTCACCATCATGGATAATATCCCTCCCACCCCCATCCCTCCGATCCCACCCTGCCTCTGTGGCAGGGCGATCCCTTGTGTTCTCTCTCTACTTTTGGGTGTTGTGGTCTGCAAAAGAGGCATTGAGTGGCAAACATGTTCAGCCCATAGTCTATTTTCGATATGAATCTCCCCTCCTGGGAGGATCCTCCAAACACCCTTTATTTGGTGCTCCCTTCTCTATCTTAGCTGCCCTTTCCCCTAGAATGCCCGGCTGGCCTCTAAGCTATGGAGTAATCCTCCTGGTGTTGATCTCAGCTATTCTTGGGTATTAATCTCATGTTTTGTTTCTTTATATTCCCCAGATAAATGCAATCTTTCTATGTCTATCCCTCTCTTACTGACTCATTTCACTTAGCATGATACTTTCCATGTTGTACCATTTGTATGTAAATTTCATGACTTCATCTTTTCTAACAGCTACATAGTACTCCATTGTGTAGATGTACCAAAGTTTCTTTAACCAGTCATCTGTTCTCGGGCACTCAGGGTTTTTCCAGATTCTGGCTATTGTAAAGAGTGCTGCAATGAACAAACAAGTGCAGATATCACTTCGACTATACATTTTTGCCTCTCTGGGATATATTCCCAGGAGTGGTATTGCTGGGTCAAATGGGAGCTCAATTTCTAATTTTTTGAGAATCGTCCATACTGTTTTCCAGAAAGGCTGAACCAGTCGACATTTCCACCAACAGTGAAAGAGTGTCCCTTTCTCGCCACATCCGCACCAGCATCAGTTGCTTTTGTTCTTTTGGATGTGGGCCAGTCTCTGAGGTGTGAGATGGTATCTCATTGTGGTTTTAATCTGCATCTCCCTGATAAATAGTGATGTAGAGCATTTTCTCATGTGCTTTTTTGCCATTCGGATCTCTTCTTTGAGAAAGTTTCTGTTCATTTCATTGCCCCATTTTTTGATGGGGTTGGATGTTTTCTTCTTGTGGAATTCAACCAGTATTTTGTATATCCTTGATATCAACCCCTTGTCAGATGTGTGTTCAGCGAATATCCTTTCCCATTCTGTAGACGGTTTTTGTATTTTGATCACTTTTCTTTTGAGGTGCAGAAGCTTCTTAGTTTAAGATAGTCCCATTTATCTATCTCTGTTTTTACTTGCTCAGCCAGTGGCGTGCCATCTTTGAAGATACCATTAGCTTCAAGGTCATGGAAGGTTTTGCCAACTTTGTCTTCAATGTACCTTATGGTTTCTGGTCTGATGTTGAGGTCTTTAATCCATTTTTATCTTACTTTTGTACATGGTGTTAGGCAGAGTTCTGAGCCTGCTTTTTTGCATGTAGCTGTCCAGTGATGCCAGCACAATTTGGTAAAGAGACTTTCCTTACTCCACTTCACATTACTTGCACCTTTATCAAAGATTAGATGATCATATGATTGAGGGGAGATGTCAGTGTATTCAACCCTGTTCCTTTGGTCTACAGTTCTGCCTTTGTTCCAGTATCATGCTGTTTTAATTATTACTGCTTTGTAATACAGTTTGAAGTTAGGGAGGTTGATTCCTCCCATTTTCTTTTTCTCAAGAATCGCTTTAGCTATTCGTGGGGGCTTATTGTTCCATATAAATTTCAGGAGTGTTTGCTCCATTTCTTTGAAGAATGTCATGGGTATCCTTATAGGGATTGCATTGAATTTATACAATGCTTTCGGTAGTGTTGCCATTTTGACAATGTTAAGTCTCCCGACCCATGAGCAGGGGATATCTTTCCATTACCTTATGTCCTCTTTTATTTCCTGAAGTAGCGTTTTGTAGTTTTCTTTGTACAGGTCCTTTACTTCCTTAGTTAAGCTGATTCCTAGGTACTTGATTTTCTGGGGAACAATTGTGAACGGGATTGTTTTTTTCATGTAGCTTCCTTCTCTCTCACTGTTTGCATATAGGAAAGCCATGGACTTTTGGGTATTGATTTTATAGCCTGCAACTTTACTATACAAGTCTATTGTTTCTAGGAGTTTTTTGGTGGAGGTTCTTGGGTTCTCTAAGTATAGTATCATATTATCTGCGAATAGCGAGAGCTTGATTTCTTCCTTTCCTACCTGAATGCCCTTAATAAATTTTTCTTGCCTAATCGCTATTGCAAGTACTTCCAGTACTTAATTGAACAGCAGTGGAGATAGTGGGCATCATTGTCTCGTCCCTGATCTTAGAGGGAAGGCTCTCAGTTTTTCCCCATTGAGGATGATGCTTGCTGTAGGCTTGTGGTAGATGGCTTTAACTATTTAGAGGAAAGTCCCTCTATACCCATTTTGGCTAGGGTTTTCATCATAAAGGGGTGCTGGATCTTGTCAAATGCTTTCTCTGCATCTATTGATATGACCATATGCGTTTTATCTTTTCTTTTGTTGATATGATGGATTATGTTGATTGATTTCCGAATGTTAAACCATCCTTGCATCCCTGGGATGAATCCTATTTTGTCATGGTGTATGATCTTTTTGATGATTAGTTGGATTCTATTTGCTAATAGTTTGTTGAGGATCTTTGCATCTGTGTTCATCAGGGATATCAGTCTGTAATTCTCTTTCTTTGTGGTATCTCTGTCTGCTTTTGGTATCAGTGTGATATTTGCTTCGTAGAAACTGTTTGGAAGTGTTTTTGATATTTCAATTTCGTGGAAAAGTTTAAAAAGGATTGGGAGTAAGTCCTCTTTAAAGATTTGGAAGAATTCACTAGTGAATCCATCTGGGCCAGGATGCTTGGGGAGATTTTTATTGTGCTTGGGGAGACTTTTTATTACCATTTCAATTTCCTTGATGGTGATAGGTCTGTTCAGGTATTCCAGGTCTTCCAGCAAAATACTTAAAACAACTACTCATAGATTTGGAAAAAGACATCAATAGCAACACAATACTAGTGGGAGACTTCAACACCGCTTTATCACCTCTTGATAGATCAACCAGACTCAAGCTTAGCAAGGACATACTTCCTCTGAGGGAAACAATAGAAGAAAGGGACTTAGTAGATATATACAGGACGCTTCATCCTCAAAAAGCTGAATACACATTCTTCTCAAGCGTACATGAAACATTCTCCAAGACAGATCACATGCTGAGCCACAGAACATGCCTCCATAAAATTAAGAAGATAGAGATTGTATCAACAATCTTCTCAGACCATAATGCGCTGAAATTAGAAGTAAATCACACACAGAAACAGAAAACTAAATCAAACACCTGAAAATTAAACAGTGCTCTATTGAACAACGAGTGGCTTAGAAAGGAAATCAAAGAGGAAATCAAAAGATTCCTAGAAACAAATGAAAATGAGAACATGAGTTACCAAAATTTATGGGACACAGCAAAAGCTGTGTTACGAGGAAAGTTTATAGCTCTACAAGCATTCCTCAGGAAGGAGGAGCGAGCACACATAAGTAACCTAACCTCAGAGCTTAAGAGCTTGGAGAAGGACCAAAAAAAGGAGCACAACCTGAACAGGAGAAAGGAAATAATAAAACTCAGAGCAGAGATTAACGAGATGGAAACCCAAAAAACAATCCGAAAGATCAATGAAACCAAGAGCTGGTTCTTTGAGAAAATTAACAAGATTGATAAGCCTCTAGCAAAACTCACAAAGAAAGGGAGAGAGAAAACCCTAATAAACAGAATCAGAAATGAAAAGGGGGTCATTACAATGGAAACTACAGAAATTCAATGGATCCTCAGGGAATACTTTGAGAAGCTTTATGGCACGGAACATCAAAACCTCGAGGAAATGGATAAATTTCTAGACTCCTACAGACTCCCAAGGCTGAACCCATCTGATTTTTGATGCCTTGGCAAATGAGATAGCGTCCCTGATTCTTGATCACTGACAGAGGTCAGAACTCTGTCTTCTTTCTCTCATTTGAGTGAAATGTGGTAATCCAAACATAGCTTTTTTGATTCCTCTTTGGGAGACCCAAATAGCATTTTCATCCTGTTTGCATAGAGTCCAGGTTTCTGAGGCATATTTTAATGTAGGAAGAGCAGCGGAATCAAACAGATGTGCCTGGAGCTGGAGGTTCTTCATCCTCTTAGCTATTTCTTCGATGCTCTTGAAGGAGTTCCAACCCGCTCTCTACCTCCTGCCCAATTCAGGTGGCAGGTCATTCATCATGTTGACTTCTCGACCTAGATACACATAACTGTTGCATTCGGAGATGGTCGTTCTTTTGACAGTGAATGGAGCATCAGGAACAAGGCTGTTTCTCATAAACATGTCTTCGTAAGATTCAGCTGTAGTCCAACCTTTCCACACTCACGGTCCAAGTCAGCCAGCATTTGTGCCGCTTGACTAATGTTTTGTGTTATTAGAACAACATCATCAGCAAAGAGGAGGTGGATTAGTTGCCGACCATCTGTCTTCACTCCCATTCCTTCCCGTTCCAGTCATCGCATGATGTTCTCAAGGGTGGCACAGAAGAGTTTCGGTGATATGGTATCACTCTGTCGAACCTCTCTCTTGACATCAATGATTACTTCATTTTACAATGGTGAGATCCTGGTAGTGAATCCGTAATACAGCTCATGGAGGATCCTGATGTATTGAGTTTGAATGCCCTGCTTGTCTAGGGCTTCAATGATGGCTTCTGTCTCAACAGAATCAAAGGCCTTCTTTAAATGAATGAACCTTAGACAGAGCAGCATCTTGAACTCCCGAGAAATCTTAATGAGCTTGGTTATCATGTGGATGTGGTCGATGGAGCTGAATCCTTTGTGGAACCTGGCTTGCTCGCATGGTTGTCCTTCATCTAGTGTTCTGCCAATCCTATTCAGGATGACTCGAGTGAACAGCTTGTAGATGACAGACAATAGGCAGATTGGGCGATAGTTGCCAATGTCATGGATGTCTCCCTTCTTGTAAAGTAGTACAGTCCTGCTGGTTTTCCATTGGGATGGAACCTTGCATTCAGACAGGTAGCGTGTGAAGAGCCAAGCCAGCATATTGATGAGTACCAATGGCAGGTTCTTCAGGTGTTCAGGTGTGACCTTCTCTGGGCTGGGTGCTGTTCATTTCTTTACTGACAAAATGGCGTGTAGAATTTCAGAAGGGAGAACATTGAGAATGACATATCCATCCTGTGGAATTTGGTATGTGCGCAGGTGAACGTGGCTATCGAAGAGATCTGAGTTGAACTCATGAATAATCTTCTCCATTGCCCTTCTGGAAGATGTGATAGATCCATCAGGATGTCAGAGGGCAGTCATCTTGTTCTTATAGTTGGCGAAAGACAGGCGGACATACTACCTCCACTACCCAGCCGTTGCCATGCTCCAGAACGCTTTCTAGATGCTCAATCTGAGACTCACGCACGACTGAAGCCCCACGGAACAAGATAAGTGGAACTCTTAGACCTTGGACTCCAGGCTCAAGGGACCTGGGAGCAGAGATTCTCCGCTTGCTCCCATCAACCACAGGTGACGAAGGGATTAAAATCAGGAGCCCCCCTACCCTGCCCTGTCTGCTTCCACCAACCACCAGAGACCCAGGGATTGGATTGCGCACAGAAGACCCACCCTACCCCTTCCAGGATCAGATAAATACCTCACCGGCAGACCTCCACTACCTCCACTACCCAGCAGCCGCCTCGCTCCAGGATGCTTTCCAGACTACGCGGCCGCAAAGCGGCCACGCCAGACATTATAAGACACTGTATATACATCTTCCAGAATTGCCGTACCATTTCTGATAAGGCTCAACTCTGGAATAAACCATGGGAACTCCTACAAGGGCGATTAGAGGCCGCCCCAAAACCCCCTATCTTTCTCCGAGAGCCTGGCAAACTATCAAGAGTACCGCCGGAACAACAGACCCTAGCAAGCTATCCGTTGTATATTCAATATGCCAAAATCAGTAATTATAATGGGTCTCATTCCCCTGACCCTGAAGGCATCACCAATATGGCAATGTTGAGAAGGATGAGCTAAGAGAGGCTGATAAAATCTCAAGGGTGAACTAGGCTGGCAAAATGAAGGAAGACAAAAATGATTGTCTGTACTTTCAGTGCACATACGCTAGCATTGGATGCATCCATTGAAGACCTGATGGTACAAGCACAAAAGATCAAGTACAACATCACTGGTCTGACTGAGACAAGAAAGCATCAATCACATCACGCCATTTTTGACACTGGAGAAGAACTGTTCCTCAGAACATGCGATAAAACAGCTCAGGAATTTCATAGACTCAAAACCAAATCTAAAAGAAGGGCTAGACGGACTACTATAAGACAAGACAATCCCTTCTAGCACAACAAACCCTTACAGAAAGATGATACAAAATTCCATAACAACAATTTCTCTCAATGTAAATGGTCTTAATTCAGCATTTAAGAGACACAGAGTGGCAAAATGGATTCAGAGACAGAACTCAACATTCTGCTGCATAGAAGAAAGGCATCTGAATAGTCAGAGCAAACACAGACTCAAAGTTAAAGGATGGAAACAATCCTGCACCAAAGAGCTCCCTCAAAAAAGATGGCATGGCCATACTAGTATCTGACTACATAAATTTCTGGTTGAAAAAGATTAGAAAGGACAGTGAAGGACATTTTCTATTGATCAAAGGATACATACAAGAGGAAGAAATCACACTTTAATGTATACACACCTAATGATGGAACAGCTAAATATTTAAAACAACTGCTAACAGATTTTAAGGAGGACATTGCTTGCAACACAGTAGTAGCCGAAAAATTCAACATTGCCTTATCACCTCTGGATAGATCAACAAGAACAAAGCTCAGCAAGAAAATATTGGCTTGAAGGAAGAAATGGAAAAGAAAGGGCTTATATAGACATATACATGGCTTTACACCCCAAAAAGAAAGAATACACATTCTTCTCCAGTGCACATGGAACATTTTCCAAAATAGACCATATGCTAGGCCACAAAACATACCTCTATAGAATCAGGGAGATAGAAATAATATCAACAATTTTTTCAGACCACGATGCACTGAAGATAAGAAGCAAATCACACACAGACACAGAGAACCAAATCAAACATCTGGAAATTAAACAACTCTATGTTTAACAATTAGTGGATCAGGAAGAAAGTCAAGGATGAAATCAAAAGATACATAGAAAAAAATGAGGATGAGGACAGAGCTACCAGAACCTATGGGATCCAGCTAAAGCCGTGTTAAGGAGAAAATTTATTTCTCTGCAAGCATTTCACAGGAAGGAAGAAAGGGCCCTCATATACAATTTGACTTCACAGCTCAACATCTAAGAAAAGGACTAACAAAGGGAGCCCAAACCAGGCAGAAGGAAAGAGATCATAGAGCTTACAGCAGAAATCAACAACACGGAAACTCAAAAAACAATCCGAAAAATCAGTGAAACCAAGAGCTGGATCTTCAAGAACATAAAAAAGATAGATAAACCACTAGCAAGACTCACAAAGAAAGAGAGAGAGAACCCTAATAAACAAAATCAGAAATGAGAAGGGGGTTATCACAACAGAAACCAAATAAATTCAAAAGATCATCAGAGACTACTTTGAAAGTCTGTATGCCATGAAACAAGAGAACCTAGAAGAAATGGATAAATTCCTGGATTCCTGTAATTTCCCAAGGCAAAATCGAGAAGATCTAGAATACCAGAATAGTCCTATTAACATCAAAGAAATTGAAACTGTAATCAAAAGTCTTCCCCAAAACAAAAGCCTAGGTTCAGATGGATTCACAGGTAAATTTTTCCAAACATTTACAGAGGACATATTGAGAGTCCTTCTCAAGCTTTTCCAGGAAATTGAAGAAACAGAAACTCTCCCAAAAAGTTTCTATGAAGTTCATATCTCTCTAATACCAAAAGAAAACAAAGACACCACAAGAAAAGAAAACTACAGGCCGATATCCCTGATGAATAAGAATGCAAAGATTCTCAACAAAAAACAAGCAAATAGAATTCAACAACTCATCAAAAAGATTATACACCATGACCAAGTGGGATTCATCCTGGGAATGCAAGGATGGTTTACCATTCAGAAATCAATCAACATAATCCATCATGTCAATAAAAGAAAAGATAAAAACTATATGATGATATCAGTAGATACAGAGAAAGCATTTGACAAGAACAGCATCCGTTTATGATGAAAACCCTGGCCAAAATGTGTATAAAGGGAACTTTCCTCAATATAGTTAAAGCTATCTACCACAGGCCTATGGCAAGCATCATCCTCAATGGGGGAAAAACAAAGAGATTTCCCTCTAAGATCAGGGATGAGACAAGAATGCCCACTCTGTCCACTGATGTTCAATATAGCACTGCAAGTACTTGCAATAGCAGTCAGGCAAGAAAAAGATATTAAGGGCATTCAGGTAGGAAAGGAAGAAATAAAGCTCTCACTATTGGAAGATGATATGATACTGTACTTAGAAAACACTAAAACCTCTACCAAGACACTTCTAAAAACAATAGACTTGTATAGTAAAATGGCAGGCTATAAAATCAATACCCAATAGTCCATGCCTTTCCTATACTCAAATAATTAGAGAGAAGAAAGAGACATGAAAAAAACAACCCTATTCACAATTGTGCCCCAGAAAAATCAAGTACCTAAGAATCAGCTTAACTAAGCATGTAAAATACCAGCACAAAGAAAAATACAAAACGCTACTTCAGGAAATAAAAGAGGACCAAGGAAATGGAAAGATATCCCCTGCTCATGGATAGGGAGAATTAACATGGTCAAAATGGCAATACTCCCCAAAGCATTGTACAAATTCAAAATGACCCTAAAATGATATATATATAGTTTCTAGTCAATAATAAACAGTGATCAGTACTTGGGAATAGCTAGTGACAGTACTTTAGTCCTTTTAGATCACGTTTTCAAACATTTGTATAATATAATCAATATGATCCCCATATTTTTCTTTATGATCTTAAAATAATTTCTACTTAATTACATGAAGGTTTGAACTGAGAATATTTTTGATAGATGTTTGAATTAGATGTCACATATTGATATCGTTTAAAACTGTAATCTATTCATTGAAAACACTACATAATTAATTACCTAGGAACTAGATTTTTTTGAGGGGTTGGGTGGAGGGGGTCCCGGTAGTCTATGCTCAGGGCTTTCTGTCTCTGTGCTCAAGGATAACTCCTGAAAGTCTAGATTGAAAAGGATTCATATGTGGTCCTGGGGATCTACAAGTTGGCTACATGCAAGGTTACCCCTCTGCCTGCTGTACTATTGCTCTATCCCCTTAAACTTGTTTCTGAAAAACAGAAATTTGTACAGGTACATGGTCATGATATGATTTTATTTTTCAATAACAAAAACAAATGCAAAAGTTATTATCACATCTTAATATCTCTGATTATTTCATTAATATTCAATAAATTTTCAAACTAATAATGAATAAAGAATGCTTAACAAATGGATAATGATTTTAAGAGAAAAATTGTATAATAACAAGACAAAAAGAAATAGGAAAACTCAAATAGCAATACAACTCAAAAGACATTACTTGATGTTCAACTTTAAAAATGCTTAAAACATAAAAAATAATGATAGAAAAGACCGAATTTTGTTTTTTAAAAGAATCAAGATTGTTCTCTGGATGCCTTTGATATGACCCTGTTCATTTTCTGGGTCAAGCTTGTAATAGATATGTGAGTTCCAAAGACTATCAACTACCTAAGGTATTCCATAAAAACCTCCTTGTTATACTATGTAATTTCTAGTTTTGTAATACATATGTCAACTTCAAGAATTTCAAGGTGATTCACTACTTTAAATTACCAGAGTAAGTACAAATTCCAAAAACATGCCAAAGGGAAGAAATGAACTCTTATTTTTGTTAAGTTGTAGCTCTGTGCATAAAAGACTGTCTTGGCAGCAGTGACAAGCAACTTGGCATATGACACTCTGAAGGCAAACCATTTTCAGAGAGATGATTTGGATTCTATTTTGTTGTTGACGTTGTTTTCCTTTAGCTAGATGGGGGTGGAAGTGTCCAGATAAATTGCATTCAAGCCTTGGGCAGCAAAATCTCAAGGAAAGAGAAGATAAATGGATTTGGCACTGATGCTAGAAAAAAAAAATAGAAAGGGTACTTATGTTGGACTTACTTTTATCTATTCCACTGTCTGTTCTCTTCCCTGGACATCTACTTCCTTTACCATTTTCTCTGCAGGAATTTAATGGTTAATAGAATATACTACATCAATATCACAATTTATTGAAAGGTAGACACAGTCTCCCTTAGTAGAGGTATAGAATTGAAGTGTTATAACTGTGAAAAGTGGATCTAAGATAGATGCTGGTCCCTTCTATATTTCCCAGTGAAGCTAATTGTGAACTTTCCTAAACCTATTAGTGTGGTTGCAGAGAAACATAACTTTTATCTCTAAAATTTATAATCTTACTTAATTATAATAATTTTCAACACTTTTTTTCATTATACATGCTACCATTTGTTTCACCTTATTTTCTCTCATGGTCATCTTTACATTAGTTTTTGTAGCTATACCATGTACTCTGTGCCTTTGGATATATCATAATTATAGACTTCTTTCTTATTACATGTTATGTGTTTATTAAAATATGTGCTTTAGTTTCCTAGCTTTTTTAGTAAGATGCATTCATATGATATGATATGCTTTTGAGGATTCTAAACAAATGTGTTCTCATAATTTCATTAGGCCTATTTATCCACAGCAAATATAATTATTTTCTGAAATGCAAAAAGTATAATTAACTTAGCAATGCATTACTTATACTTATACTTTATACAAGTTATAAAGAGGATAATATCTTGGTTTAAAAAGTTACTTTATATAAGTTAGTTTTGTTTAAATTTTTGTTATGAGAGTTAATGAATGATCTACACTTCTTTTAATCCAATGTACCTTAGATGAAACTGGTTTAGAATTGTATCATAATATGCTAATAGTTCCCACCAAAATGAAAAATAATATCACTATTTTGTGTTCTAAAATTATCTGTTGTTTATACTTCAATTATGCAAATTATTTTCACGAACTTTTTAAATGTATCACTTTTATAATTTCTATTCAGCATCCAATTATACATATTATTTTCGTGAACTTTTAAAATGTATCACTTTTATGATTTCTATTCAGCATCCAATTTCCAATTATTCTAGTGTAATGTTGACATAAGTTTGCACCTGAGTTGGCCATATGCAAGACAAGAACTCCAGCCCAATTTTTCAGAATTTAAGTTACAATTAACAACAAAGATATTTTGAAGAACTTTCAATGATATCTTATGTTGATTAATTTTGAAATAGTTAACATAGATGAGTTTTCTCACTTGTATAAATGCTGAGGTTGGAAGTAGAAGAAATAGAAATCATGAAATCAATAGGACTGAATATCATCTTATACATAACACACGTCCATATTTGAGTTACATGATTTTTGAGAGGTATAACTGAGCAGGATGAATTAAAGGTCTTGAGGGTGACTACATCTAGTGTGCACTGGGGTTTTGTTTTTCTTGATTTTTTTTTTTGCTTTTTGGGTCACACCTGGCGATGCACAGTAGTTACACCTGGTTCATGCACTCAGGAATTACTCTTGGCGGTGCTCAGGGGACCATATGGGATGCTGGGAATCGAATCTAGGTCCGCTGGGTGCAAGGCAAACGCCCTACCTGCTGTGCTATTGCTCCAGCCCCTTTCTTGATTTTTTTCATTGAAAAATACTGCTTTTATAGATGTTGGCATGTAATAAACCATTGACTACAGTTTATTTATGTATCTATTTACTTATTTGTGGGTTTAGAGCCACAACCACTGATGCCAAGGAATTACTAATGGCCCCGAGATGGTATTAGCTTTCTTAATACAGTGGAGATTAATATTCACATTACTACGACAGGGTTAATAATATATTCAGTATGTTCATGCTGAAGGAGGATGGAGGATTTGGCCCCAACCTCTTATCAGAGACTAAGGGTTTGGCAAAAATGAATAAATAAATAAATAAATAAACCACAGAAACAGAAGTTCTAACTTTTATTCTTGAAATTTTGATTTTTAAACCATTATATTAATATTTGGCTAATATAAATAAAATGAATGTACATGGAGCATATAAATTTTCTCAATACTTTTCTGTTAGGGATCAAAAGATTTCATATTTTTAAATATACATTTGCTATAATATTGCTGCTGTTTTGATATTTTAATATAATGAGTCACTACAATCATGTGTTAAAGTATGTAAGGCCTTAGTACATTTGCTTTTATAACTTATTTCTCATTTAAGTATAAACTTAATATAAATAAAACTGGCTTAATCCCTAATATTTCCTCTTGAGAGTTTCCTTCGATTTTAGAAGTGATGTGAATGCTAGATGACTCATTCAATGACTTAATGCCCTTGAGTAAGTTTGAATAGAATAGCTCAAATAGGGAAGATAAATTCAATATAGCGTCTCAGATGTAGCATTTTTAAAAGCTAGAAATATTTTTCCACACAATTAGCACAAAATCACATTGTCAAGGATTTGCCTTCAGGTCATTAACTAATATTTCTCTAACAACTTGCAAAGTGGATTGGAAAAAAAAAGACAGATTTTTCTTTCTGAGTCAGAACTGTGACGGATTTGGAATTAAACCGTGCTTACAAAACTTCTATCAATAGACTTCAGCTTTCTGTAATTTTGTTGCTGCAATCCTGCCTGCAATGACATTACAAAACCTAATTTTGACAAAATATATTTATTTAGTATTTTTACAATTTTCCCCAGTTTTGTTTGGTAAGAAATAAAAGTTTAATTTATTATTGAAAAGATAGACATGTTCCATTTGCATTGTGTAGAGAATAATCATAAAAACATTGCATTGTGGAAAATATAAAAATTAAAATTGCCTTTATGAAGAAAATTATCTATAGGTGATAATCTGTGACATCACTGCCAAATCATGAAATTCAATAAAATCTAAAACTTAGCAATATCTTGGACATTGATGTGCAAATTGAAATGGGGTGCAATTAATTAGGTTACACATCCTATAAATATGTGATATAAATCAACTCTTAAACTTTTTTCAATAGTCTTTAGACCATTGTGGTGTTATAGTATAATTAGGATGTGAACTAATTAGTGAAATATCCTTATAGGGACACATTCTATGGTGAAAAACAATTTTACAGTTATTACAAATGTCCAGGAATAAACCCTATTATTTTAGGTAACCTCTTTCTACAATGTATACTCCTAACTCTTAAGTTCTGTGTGAATAAGATAAGAACTCTCACTCATGGACTGAATAGATAGTATAGGGGTAAAGGGATATTTCCCTTGCACTTGATTTACTGAGGTACAATAACCACTACCACAAATGTTCCCTGCACATCACCAGGAGTTATCCATGAACATATAAGTAAGTTTGGAGAACTGCCAAGTGTGTCCCAAATCCAACTCCCAAAAGCACCACCTCCATTATAAGGGACATAACTCTATATGAAGATATGAAAGAAAAGGGTCCCTGTGAGACTCTATCACTAGAAAAACAGGAGATCCAGGAGTAACCTGGAGTTTCACTCAGTGTGACCCCAAAAAATCAAACAAAAAGTTTAAAACCTTAGGACCAGATGGAAAAGAAAAGTCAGCACTTACGTTTTGTCTGTCATTGTCACTGTCCTCCCGTTGTTTGTCAGTTTTGCTAGAGCAGACCCAGGAACATTGTGAAACTTGTTACTGTGTTTATCTTATCAAATACGCCACAGGTAGCTTCCCAGGCTTTGCCGTGCGGGCAAGATACTCTCGGTAGCTTGTCGGGCTCTCCGAGAGGGGCAGAGGAATCGAACTCTAGTTGGCTAAGTTGGTTGCGTGCAAGGCAAATGCCCTACCTGCTGTGCTATCACTCCAGACCTAAGTTCTGTCTATAGAATATAATGTCATGGTTAAGAGAATTCACATTCACGGTCCTCCCGTTGTTCATCGATTTGCTCGAGTGGGCCGAATAACGTCTCCATCGTGAGACTTGTTGTTACTGTGTTTGGCATATTGAATACGTCACGGGTAGCTTGCCAAACATCTTTGAATGGCAATCTCTTAGAAGTATTAAATATAACACCTGGGGGGGACACTTAGTTCAGAAGACGCGTCTTATTAGGAATGTAAATCTTCTAATGTGCTTATGTACCTTGTGTTTTTCTTCTCCATCTCATACACATTCTATTTTTTCTCCAATGATCCATTTTTTCACATTTAGAGATTTATGAGTCAAGAACTACGAACCAAGTATAATGTGTTTGCATTACCAGTTTCTCTGAGATTTTGCATGTTTTTCCTTTGGACAACAGTACTTTATCATGGGGATTTTTTTTTTGTTTTGTTTTAGTTTTTCATTCCAGAAAACGCATCTCTCCTTCCTCATAGATTTTAGGTTTCATGCTTTATGAGACAAGTTCCATTATGACAAAACAACTTGAACTATACATTTATGTATAACAATATGGACCAAACTGCATTCCTTAAAATTTCTAAATTGTTATCCTAATCAATACTTCAGAATGCAACCATATTTGCACATAGAATCTTAAGTTTTCAAAGCAAAATGAGGCTATACTTATGAACCCCAATTTAATGTGCTTCTTATCCTTATAAAAATTGCTTAGGAGTCCTGCTGACAGTGAAACGGCTCACTGTCATACATCCAATAAAACATGGTACTGTTGAATCTTCCCAGGTAAACCGGTATGGCCTTGGAAGTCAGTAAGGGGGTGGGCAGGTTCTCCTTACTGCCTGAAGGTACAACAATTTGCACCCATACCCAACACGCTCCAACATAGAAATTTCCCAGGTCCACAACTAAACCTCATCAAACTGCCAAGTCACCAAGTTGTTCCCAATATATAGCTACTAGATCACAGGCCACCTATACTGCTGTAACACACCTCTAAATTTTATAGTACTGTCATCCCAGTAGGATAGCTGGAAAGTTGCTTAGAAGACCACCAAGCTCAATGACCCTACACAACAACAGCAGACTCCTCAACTAGCACTAACCAGCACAGTAGATCCTCAGAAAATGGTGTTAGTAACATCTTTGTGAGATATAAAAATTTCACATATTGACTCTTAGCTCTAAGATTTGATAATACCTCTTGCCTTTGTGTTGTACCAAACAATATGGAGTAGATTTGATTGTGTCCTTTAGGGGGTAGACTGTAGTGGTAGATGACAAATTGGAAACATTTGTGGAGGGAAGGGCACACTGGTGGTGGGATTAATGGACATTTAATACCTGAAATAACAGTATTATTAATAACTTGGTAAATCACTGTGGTAGGGCATTCGCCTTACAAGCGGCCAACATGACCGAACCGAGTTCGATTCCTCTGCCCTCTCGGAGAGCCTGGCAAGCTACCAAGAGGATCTCGCCCGCACGGCAGAGCCTGGCAAGCTCCCCGTGACGTATTCGATATGCCAGACACAGTAACAACAAAGTCTCCAATGGAGACGTTACTGGGCCTGCTCGAGCAAATCAATGATCAACGGGAGGGCCTTTACCTTTACCTTTACCTTTACAGTTAAAAATAAACAGATTTAGACATGACATACAGAAAGGAATAGGCATGTGAAGACACAGAATATGGTCATTTAGAAACCAAGAAATTCTCAAGATAAATAATCCTTCAAATAAGTAGATGTGAGAATTCTTTCCTCTGGAACAGAAATAAATTTTAGCTATTTAAGCTAAATAATATGTGACACTTGTTATGGGAATTTTAGAAAACAAACAAAGGGGTTCACGTATGGCATATTATTATTATTCTTTTCCAAGCAAAGGGAGTTGTGAATAACAGTGAGAAGTGGAGAATCTACCAAATTTCACTGTATCTCTGACCATTTAAACTTGGTTCTTTTAGAATGTTCTTTTAGTTTAGGCTGGGCTTACCTTGATAATATGTTTATTGACCTGCAAACTGATGACTGTTTGAATATTAATCTACTTTATTGTCTCTTTTTCTAAATAAAATTGGATCAGGGATGCTTTCAGAGCAGTACTGGAGGTAATGATTCAGAAGTATAACCAGGCCAATTGTTTGATTTTTGTTCTTTGTCATCTTTGAGTTAGTTGACCATGTCCTTCTGGCACAAAAAAGTCAGCTCAGCCAGTTTCAGCTTGAGGAAACAATGGAGGTGAACATCAGGAGTTGTGACAAAATAAAGCCTCTTTTTTTTTAAGCAACTATCACAATTGAACATTGATTTCCTAACGTTTATGGAAAACATGTAGAAAGGTCCTCCTGGACCATGCTTGTGGCATCATGTTACAGCAATTAAAATTTTGCTTCTATTTTAATATGCTTAGCATCTTAAAAATGGGAAGTTTTAGGAAATATATATCTTTTCCACTATGCAATGATAATAGTGATAGCATCTAGTAACTGAGTGGTATTAATTTTAGGTGATAGAGTACCTGTCCACAATTTAATGCTTTATAATTTAATGCTTGAAGGTCATACCAGAAATTTTAAAGTTGAAAATTGGAGCTGAATGTTAACATTATATAGATAACAGTATTATTTAATAAAACTCTAATTTAATTAATTTTCAGAAAAAAATATTAATATCATGATTATGAGTCATGCTTATCTGGGGATTTATTTGGATTTATCTAAGGGGGGTAAGATAAACACTTTCTTCTTTATTGATCCTGCTATTTATTTATTTGCCTTTTCTATGAATTTAATTTAGCTTATTACAATAATTTAAGTGTAAAATCTATACTTTGAAACAACTCCAATATGTTTCTAGCATCCATAACTATGCAGTTATTGCCCTCTAGAGATACCTAGGAAGTAATTTTCTCAGGATTGTTATATGACCTGTCATAGTCCGTGAACATAAGGTATAGTATTCTGAAAATAAAATAACCAACAATCTCATCTTAATTTCTTCTTCATATTTGTTGTTTTCTTGTTTTAAAAATTTTGTATATAATATAAAGTTATATTTTACTTTAAGGAGTTGAAAATATTTATATCTGAATTTTATGTACTTACATAAATATTAAAATATAATAATAAAAATAATGTAGTATTAAACTAAACATATGTTTCTAACTTCAATTACTCCTTTACTTTTGCTGTTTAAAATGTAGATCATATTCAACAAGTTGTAGATGTCTTGTGAAATCTTTAGAAGTGAAAAAGTTGGTTCTTTGCTTTCCTTAATTGTCCAGTGGTCTATAACTTAAACTCGCGGATTTCCATAAATTATAAAATATCTAAATATATTATTTTTATATGTGTGATGTAACTGTAGTTTTTTATTATTTTATCATCGTACTTTCTTATTTTAGTGTGACACACACAATAATAGGTACCGAGTAGATCCTAAAGCCATTGTAAGCCATTTTTTACATATGTTTATCTATATTTATAAAACTGGAGAGTTCCTTATTACCTGAGTATTGCTTATTATAAACCCTAGTTTGTGATCTTAATATTTGATAAAATTTCGACTAGATATGAATAATAAAATAACATTACAAATATTTCCAACTCATGGTGAATTGGCATGTGTTTAAAACATATTCTTAGTTAAATGATGATTGGCTTGGACGCCGTGGAGCTTAGTGCCCTCCTCTTAGGAAGGCATGCCCTAATAACGAAACAGCACTGAAACAAGCCAATCTCAGCCACGCTTCCACTTTCACATGAGAATTCACCTGGATTTACTACCCTGAGCCCCTTACCCAACCCAACCAGGAAATCAGCTCAGCCTACAGACTTGGGGAGGCTATGGAATGCCAACATAATAAAATGGTGGAGGATGCCACCTCTATTACTGGACAACGATGTGGCAAGACCCCAAACACAGAAGGCCTCTTAGTATTCTGGATGAAGATTTCAAAGGGATAGTCACTAGTATGTTCATTAAATTGAAGAAAGTAATACAAGAACACCAGTAAGGAAATTTATTTTACTTATTGGATGTAGCAATAAACTTCAATCAGAAATCACTGAAGTGAAGATTATAGTAGGAAAACAAACCAAAAAAAACACACAATTGAGAGAAAATGTATCTGACAGAAGCAGAAAAAAAAAGAAGACAAAACAGCATATAGAAAGATAAGACACCTAAAACACTACAAATAAGTAAGAAGAAAAGAAAAATATTACATATATATTTTTAAAATCACAGATATGTATGGAATAGAAGAAAAATAGCATCAAAATTATAGAAGTTGCACCACCAGGAAGCATTTTAGCTTGCTTGTTTGTTCTGTTAATCTTCTTTTACACTTTTAAAGAAAAATATACCTAAAAACTTCCCCAGATCCAAGAAGAAGAATAAACCCAAATAGAAAAATATCAATGACAAGGTCAAAAGATATCCTGAGAGGAGCATAGTAAATACAAAAGCTAATTATAAGTGAGATACCAGAGAAATTATAGCAGATCTTTTGAATGTAGCCTTATTGGGAAAAACTCATTTCAGGTAAAAATTTACATAAGAACAAAACTTTTATTAGGATCTACTTAAAAGCTGTTAGTGACAGTGGTATGGTGCCACCAGCAGGTCAATCTGTACCTGTGAGGTGAGTGCATCAGCAGCCTGATGGCTCCTTCATACTTCCAGATACCCCAAAATTGCTGCTGTGCCTTTGGCCAGACCACAAAAACTGGGGCTAAGTTTACCAAGAAAGTAAAAGGCCAAAAGTAGATATGTGGGAAACACACCCACAAACTACCTCTGGCTCAGCTATATAATTGGAAGCATGGACTCTTTGGTTCCTGATTGAACTGTCCATGATCCCAGAGACTCAGAAACAAATCTCGAAACCCAATGGTTTTGGGCAGAAATGCATCCAGTCCCTGCAGTATGTTACCGGTACTGGGCCAACCCAGGTGGGAATAGGTTTCGTGCGTTGGCCTGTTTCCCCGGGCGGACCAGTGGCTGCCATCCTTCAGAGGCCACTGGACAGTCAGGTTTGGGCCCCCAGTGATGAGCCACACAGGGCCTCACGGGATGGGGGTGGAGCCGGCTCTGTCCTCCCCATCCCAACGAGACCCCAGGTCATCACCCACGAATGGCCTCTCTGGCTCCTGATCAAGCCGCTTAACGGCCATGATCCCAGAGACTCAGAAACAAATCTCAAAACCCAGTGGCTCTTGGCAGAAATGCATCCGGACCCCGCAGTAGGTTACTGTCGCCAGACCACCCCAGGGAGTAAAGGGTGTTGTCACTCTGCCTGCTCCCCCTTGGCGGCTCAGTGGCCGTCATCCTCCAGAGGCCATTGGACAGTCAGGTCTGGGCCCGCAGTGACAAAACAGAATGGGCGTGGAGCCGGTCCTGGTCTCCCTGTCCTAATGAGACCCCAAGTCATCGCCCACGAACGGCCTCTCTGGCTCCTGATCAAGATGCTCAATGGCCATGATCCCAGAGATTCAGGAGCAAATCTGGAAAACCAGTGACTTTTGGCAGAAATCCCTACAGATTTAAGTGTTAAAATTTCGGAATTTCAAAATCACATGGCCCTACTGCAGCCACGCGATATCATATGTTATTCATAACCAACAATAGAAAACAAATTGTCTACTCTTGCCTTTTCAGAAGATCTGAGTATTGGGGTAAAATCTCAAATAATAATGTTGGGTCTGGTGTTGAAATATTGAATGTGATCAAAGTAGAGAGAGAGTAATGCAGAGATCATCTGCCCCACAGGTAGGGGGAGGGTGTGGGATGGGGGTATACTGGGGGGTTTGGTGGTGGAGAATGGGCACTGGTGAAGGTACGGGTGTTTCATTGTATGACCGAGACTTAGACACGAAAGCTTTGTAACTGCTCTCACGGTGATTCAATAAATAACATTATAAAAAATGAAAAAAAGCTGTTAGCGAATATTCCTAGATATAAACATAGATTATTTAAAATCATGCAGAAGAGGAAAAGTAGAATAGATTGTGCAAAGTACTGTGAAACAGATTCCAAAATGTATAATATCTGAAGGATATAGAACAAGGAATCTAAATATGGAACCAAACATGGCACAGGATGTATTTTATGAAAAATATGAAAATATGCATATCATGCATTTTATTGAAAAAAACATTAAAAATAGTAAACAATATGCAGAAAGTGTATTTTTGAGTAATTTTATCTATTTTATTGAGAAAATCTTTTGAGAAGTGTCAAATAAAGTTTTGTAAATGAACAGAAGTATGGAACCCTTCACTACCTTTTAAATAGTGCCTAGGAACACTTGAAAGCAATTAACTATAATTGAGAACTCCTCCATGTGAGAAGACAAACAAGTCTTTCAAAAAAAAAAAGAGGCAAAAAATAGAAAAATTTTTTGAAGATGCTTCAAGATTGGGAGAATAATATAGATTTGAGACATTTCAGAGTATAATGGAATATGAATCAAAATGATGCTCTAGGAAACTGCATATGGTTTTAGAGCTGATGGTGTCTCAAAAACAGTGTCACCATTAAGTAGATATTTGGAAGAGGAAGATCTTAAAAGGTGATTTCATGTATTTAGTATATGGTTGCCACATTCTATAGTAACAATGCATGATGCACTGCTGGAATGGGCCACCCACAAACAAAAGATGATATTTGGAACAACCTTAAAATTATTCTGTCAATAGTTAATAATTATTTGTTGACCTGCAGTAATGGATTTGCTATTGAGCACATTAGAGATTCATATGGGGTATGGGTTCCTGTAGGATAACACTGTTCTGTCCTTCCTGCATAGACTCAGGTAGTTTAGGTTTATTGGGTTACTCCCCTCACAGTGCTCCCATTCCTCTGTGTTTATTTGTGACTTATTTCTTTGTTGTCTGTTGATTTGTAAATATTGTTTTGTTCTTCTCCATAAATCCCTTGCATCGTTTATTCAGAGCATTGTCCTTTTTGTATGGACACAAGAAGATAGTATATGCTATGCTTTTGTAATGTGACTGAGTGATATTTTCCTACTGGGCATCTGTTCTCTCACCTAAGCCTTAGCTGCCCTTACTTCCTAACACCCCCAAAGGCAGGGTCTCAACGAGGGACTGGATGGAACCAGGGTAAGAGGTAAGCTGTTTTACCCTGGCATCAGATGTGCCTGGCCAAAGTGCCATAATGCTTAACTGTAAGTTAAGAGCTTGGTCATGGACAAATGCTGTCATATCCAAAGAGTAATAGCTAGATTTGAACCCTGCTAGGGTTAGGAATGATTAATCTGGCCTGAGTTCTGTAGTCTGAGTCTGTGGCAAGATGTTCCCATGAGAGCTGCCCTACAAGATTCAATGTGTCTCTTACTGTGTCCATACTAAAATAACCAGTCTTAAGATGTTGATAGAGTTATTGGACTGAGGAAAGGAGAAAAACACATTAAGAGGCATTTTGCCTGACGCAGTAAGGAAGGGCTTTGGAATACCTCTTAGGTGGTGTTCCCTTTAAACTTGGTGGCCCCTCAGGAAGGGCTTTCTCATGTTGATTTGGCTACCTGACTGGGTGCAGTGTCAACACAGAGAGCAGGGGAGTTGGAGAGACAAGAGAGTTGAAGAGAGGAAAGAAAGCAGGGCAGCATGATGGACTGCGGAGAGGCTAGATGGGGGGGGGGGGCGGGGGACAGAGAGAGAAGAATGTAGAAGAATACAGGAGCAAGCACCTGGAGAGAGTGAGCCCAGGCTGCGAGATGGAGAGCGTAGAGATGATGGGAGAGACAAAAGGAGACGGGAATGAGGGGCAGTGTGAGACTAGACTGGGAAGCTCAGAGTGACTGGGGCAGGCACATGGGGAGAATGGAATAAATGGCATCTGATCAATGAAAAGACTTGGCCCTCGTCTCCTCCATCTTCTGCCCCATGACCCAGGCCACCCCAGCTGGGCGAGCGGCTCAGGCCCACCTCACACGCAGGTGGCTAGGGGAAGAGCCATGGGGGCCATCCTCTGGCTGCCCCTAAAGAATTTATACAGATGCCTACATTTTCTGGAAGCCAGAAGAGACAGCCTAGTAATGAACAATAAATACAGTCAAATTTACTGAATTTCTGGCACTGTCAGCATCAACATTCCTCTATATTCTATTTAAAATCTTTTCTATTTTTAAAATTAATTCAGTTATATTAAACAACACTTATCAAAATACCTTTATACACACTTAAATATACCTAAATTGTTACATGTACTAAACATAAATTTTTACATTTTTTTCATAAATATAACAGATATGAGAAATTTAAAAGAACATTTTTTCATAAGTCTATGAAAATAAAACATGGTCAATATTAGAGTTATATATTATTAAACTATTTTACATGATATAATATCTCATTAATTTTGCTATAAATATTAATCAGATATATTTTGAAGTGCTAATCCTCGGTTTAAAATTTGACTTCAGGAAGAGTAATGGAGGGTCATAGAGGTAATTCGATAAGCTGGAGCTCATGTATTGCATGCAAGAGACTTAAATTTGATTACAGCACCACATAATCCCCTGAGCACTGAGCTAGGAGTAGACCCTGAGCATCATTAGGTATGACCCAATTACTACCCTCACTGCAAAAACAACAACAAAATCAATGAAGCCACAAGAAATGAGTGAAAAGAATTCTGATCTCGTTGTCCCAGGCCTCCAGTATAACCTGAATTTTGATTTGTGATTTGTAATAATGACAGCCTTCTTGCTGAGAAAAATTACTGACACCTATATTCACTCTCAGTGCTGCTTTCCCTAACCTCACCACTGGAGAGAAAAAAATCTATTTTTCTTAACAATATAACTGGGCAGTCTCTTTTCTGTGAATGATAGCATAAAATTTAATGAATAAGAAGTAGCGCATTATATCCTTAAGTATCTGGAACTCTTGACTTTTCTCCTGCCTATATACATCTTTCACAATGCTTTGAGGTATAAATAAATGCTAGAAGGACTTATTATTTCTTCTTTATACCAATTGAACTGCAATTCAGTTGGAGCACAAGTTTAACTCTGCCACGTTCAATATTCTACTAGCACAATTGTTTTAGTATAAATGGTGGCAATATAAATTACAAGAATCAGTGGACAATGAAATTAATTGGGCAAATAAACTAGTTTTAACTAATAATGATATGTTTACTTGTCTTTGAAGGCTGTGCATCCCTTAAAATTAGGAATTCTGTTTCTCTTCACTTTTTATTCATAAAATGCTTAAACATTGCCTAGAAGAGTGCTGAGCAGATGTTCAATTATGTGCATTGACTTTCTTTTTGAATTGTGGTGGCTTCTGAGGAAGAAAAAACTTTGTTCTGTATTGTTTTATAATCTACTTACCCGAAATCAAATAGGAATCAGAATGATGGGGCGAAAGAGATCACTTGTGGGATCAAGTAATTGCTTTATAAGTAGCAAATACTTGTTCAACCCCTGGCATTGCATGTGGTTCCTGAGTACTTCCAGGAATTATCCCTGAGCACAAAGCATCACAGGTATGAATCCCCCAGAAAAGAATTAATAAGATGTAGTATATATAAAATAAACCTTATTGAATGTCTTTATTGTGTTCAAATTGTACACATAAATAGAAATGCAATAAATGCATTAGCCTACATAATTCAACTTTTGTAGAATTAACCTTTGTTTTAAAAAAAGAGTATTTGATAACATCAATTTTCAGCGTTGATGCCTCTGAAAATATTTCTTTCTTCCCAAGTTTCCATCTACTACCAACTACTCTACGAACTCACAATCCAAGTTTCTAAATTGCTACTTTAGTTTGGAGACTTTTTCTCCCACTTCATTACTTTTATTATGGAAATTGGCCTCCACTCCACTACCCGTACACACACACACACACACACACACACACACACACACACACACACACACTCCAGCAAGCAAGTGAAATATCATGCTTAGGATGATTGTGGAAAAACAAAATGTGTGGAAAACTATGGATAGTCAGTACTTTTGACTAACATAATTTTGTTTTTTACGTTCTTATTTAAATAATAGAGGCTTAATACACTGCATTCAAGATAGAGTTATACCTTTTAACCTTTTTATAATGTGGTCTGAAGTAATACTACAACAGGTAGGACTGTAGCTTTGAATACCTGAGTCTCCTGTTTCTTCCCCAGCACTGCTTATGACTCTTGAGCACAGCAGATGTCATCCCTCAGAGCAGAAGTAGGACTAAGCCCTGATTAGCACTAGTATAAGTCAAATCACTTCTTACCCCAACCTCCTATAAAAAGCAACCAAAGACCTAAATCTCTTCACATATAGTATGACACATTTTTTAAAGTTCTTATTTTATTGGTTTCCTCGATGAGGTCATTGAACAGAAAAGCAGAAAATAAATTCTTTGGTGTATCTTGATTCGTTGCATGACAAAACCAAATAACAGCAACAAAAGAGACTGAGGGATAGTATAAGGTAATACATTTGTACACAGTTAACTTTGCTTTGATGAGTTTTTTGCTTTTTTGGGGGGGTCATACCCGGCAACGTGCAGGGGTTACTCCTGGCCCATGTACTAAGGAATTACTCCTGGTAATGCTCAAGGAACCATATGGGATGCTGGGAATTGAACCAGGGTTGGCCACATGCAAGGCAAATGCCCTACCAGCTGGGGTATCACTTCAGCCCTAACTTTGTTTTAATCACCAAAACAACATATGGTTCTCCAAGAGACCCCAGCAGTGAACCCTGAGAAGAACCGGGAGAAAGACCTGAGAATTTATCGGTATGGTCCTCAAACAAACAAACAAACAAACAAACAAAAAAGAAACAAACAAGCCACAATAGGGTTCAGAGAGATATTATCCAGGGTAAGGCACTGGTCCTGCATCCAGTCAACCTGGTTGGAATCTGACCTGGTTGAGATGCTGTCCCCTGAGCACTGCTAGGAGTGATCCCTGAGTAGACGTAGGAGTCTCTCATGAGTAGAGCATATGACAGAACCAACCAAACTAACAAACCTTCCCCAAATAAAAAACAACAGCAACATAATACACATAAAGTGTGGAAAATATGTTCACTATGGTGTTAATTATATTTTAAGATTTTAAGATATTTCTCCTTTGCCTTTAAATTAAAAAAAAACTCATTTATTTGATATTTTAAAACACAAACTTGCCTATTTCCTTTAATGACACTTTGATTAAACAACAGATATTAAGCATTATAAAATCAGATTTTCTACCAACAGTAGAATCAAATTTAAGTAAATCCAATGAGCTATTTTTTTTTAAATTTTACCTTTCAGGACTTTATTTAATATAGTTTCCAGGAATAGATATTAAACACTACAGCTTTCTCAAGAATTGTGACTCCAAAATTTCACCTTCAATGATTTCTTTCTTTTTATTTTATTTTTCTGAAATGACAACTATCTTCCTAGTTTTCTCAATACATATTTAAGTCACTCTTCTTTTTTAATTTATTATTGTGACTTTTCCTGAGTGTGTCGCTGTCTTGAAGAATCCTAATTCACTCCTCAAGGGCATTGGTCTCCCTCAGAGGAGATCTCTTCTCCTCTTGAAGAACACTGTTTTCTTAATTTAAGGTCTGTTTTCTTCAGGAAGAGCCCAGTCTTCCTTCCAACGAGCCCATTCTTCCTTCTCAGTTCCTATTCTTATTTCTTCAGAGCCTTTCCCTCCTTCTTGGCTTTTCTGTCCTGGTGTTGCATGGCCTTGAGATCTCATGAAGAGACAATATTTTCTCTTAAAGAGCTTCCACTCATTTTTGGAAGTCTTTCTCCAATTCTTAGAAAAACTTACTTTGACACTCAGTGCTCAGTTTTGTTTTGTTTTTCGAGGCATTGATGTGTTCCCCAACACGATGAGTTTTGACATTCTAAGTCTATACTTTCCAACTTGTACTAGGACATGGTTTTCTTGTATCAGGGATTGATGCTCATTACAAAATAACTGGTTGTTCCTCCTGATAACTTTTGTTGTTGTTGTTGTTATATAGCATTGTTTTCTCCCAGAGAATCTTATAATCTTCTCCAAGTTGTTGTTTTCACTCTTAAGCACCCAATTCTCTCTGAAATCTTTGCTTCTATGTCATAAGATTCATGTTTGAGTTTATTTTGATCTTGGGTGCATGAATTAAGGAAGAAAAACAAGTGCAGTATATTTCATCTATTTTTCTACTTTGAGAAAGTGACAAGCATTGCTTCTTAGTGTTTCTTCTAAGCAATGTATCTGTTGTTAATGATTGGAATTTTTTATTTACTTTTGGGGGAAAAAAGGTAAAGTTGTGTTGTTGATTTTATCTATCATTGAATTATCATTTATTTAGCACTTTCTTCTTCTAACTTAATAGAATTGAAATATAAAATTTTATTCTTGGAAAAATAATTTCTAATTACTGTATTCAAAGAATTGACAAACACATCTAAACACTGTATATGAAAGGAGAAGTTATGTTATATTATTTGAATAGAGGTAGCAAATAATCAGTATTAAATAAATTTATGTTATTCTAAATAATAACACCGCCAAAAATTTAATTCTATTAATTGTAACAAAGACAAATATTACATTATCATATATGTATATTTAACACAAAAAAGAATATAGATAGTGCACTTTTGAAGAAATGAACTATGGTGAGGTTTATTAAAAAATGAGAATGTTTACATATTGCATTAATATCCAAATATGTTAAGTATATTTACACTTTTGCAGCAGGTTTAATATGCAACTTTAAAGTTGGTCATAAAATAACATGGTTCGGAACAAACAACTTACACCTGAACAAAGACTTGCCAATTTATCCATCATAACAGATTTCTAGGCAGCTTTTACATTAGATCTGTTTAATAAGGCTGAAAAAAGTATTTTCCCACATATTCATAAGTATTCAATACATTGAAACTGATAAAATTAACTACATACCATTGTGAAATGTACATATGCTCTGAAATTTGTAGTGTCCCTAAATGTAAAATTAAAGAGATTTACATACAAGTTTTTGCCTCCAGTTTGTTCTGTTTTGTTGTTTTGAGGAACTGCACCAAGACCCAGGTGTCTTTTTATCATGGTAGTTGTAAATCACTCCGGACAAGAATTCCATGCTCAAAGTAGGTAAAGGGACACACACGATAATTTTTAAGTAACTGTATTGCGATTAATACTGTCTAAAAGAAAGGAGAGAGAGAGAGAGAGAGAGAGAGAGAGAGAGAGAGAGAGAGAGAGAGAGAGAGAGAGAGAGAGAGAGAGAGAGAGAAGGAGGGAGGGAGAGACAAAAAAAACTGCTTGTCATGGGACCAGAGAGATAGCAGAGCAGGTAGGGTGTTTGCCTTGTTTGCCTTGCATGTGGACGATCTGGGTTTGATCACTGGTATCCCATATGGTCCTCCCAGTACTGCCAGGAGTAATTCTTGAGTGCAGAGCCAGGAGTAACTTTTGAACATCGCCGGATGTGACCCAGAAAGAAAAAAAAAGCCAGTCATAGAGGTAGATTGGGAGTGAGGGGTGGGAGGGGAAAAACCAGGACACTGGGTGGGAAATGTACATTGGTGAAGGGATGGGTGCTGGAACATTATATGACGGAAACTCTTTCATGAACATCTTTATAACTCTGTATCTCATCGTGATTTAATACAAAAATGAAAAAAAGATTAAATAAAAAAATATAAGACTGGGCCAGAGAGAGTAACTTGTCTTGCACATTACCAAACTGGGTTCAATCCTTGAGCCAAATATGGTTCCCTAAGCACACTTCCAGAAGTGATACCTGAGAGCTGGTAGGTGTAACCCAAAACGCAAAATAAAATACCAAAAATAAAAAAGAGTGAAATATGCATTTCATCATCTAGTAATAATTGAGCTGAGAAATCTTTTGTTGGATGATAACTAGTCACAAACTAGTTGCTTGTTTTGTGCTTTGATTTTTATTCCCTCTACTGGTCTGGGGTTAAAGATTCTGAAAGAGTTCTATAAAACAAGTACAGTATGCAGTCTTTATTTTTATGTTATAATTGTTGAGGTTTAAAGGAAAACTCAGAATAAAGAAGAAATTCTTGATTGCACTATATTTTGAATAAAAATTCATAGTTTAAATATATTCCTTTAAAAATTAAGCCTTTGATTTTCTAATATATCAGTATCATGCTCTTTCTTTTCTTAAATCAGATCACAATCACGATGCACTGATGGCTGTTATGTACCATGACATCTGTTTTATAGAACACTGAAATAACCCAAGTGTTCCCTAAATAAACTTGTTCTGAGATCTAAGAAAATTTTTGCCTAGTCTTGATGTTGTCCTCATTTCTTCTGAAGCTCATCCATCTTTCCTCAAGGTGATTTCTTTGCTCATATTCCTGTGGTCACTATTGAACTGGCTGAAAATACTAAACAGTACTTAGAAGTAATTAAGCCAAATGATAAATACAAGTAAGCATCTACCTTGTTAAAAGCAGTTTGCCCATAAACTGAAATTCATTACACAATACCATATACCTATCTATAACTGGTAGCCTTAACCACTTCCTTGTGTTACCTCTTTGTTTTATATTTTAGGGAAAAGAATAAATTGAAACTTAAAGTGTTTGAAATTGACTGCTTAAAACACCAAAGGTAGGTTTCAGAGAAGGATGGGATCGTGTATATAATAATCAGGGAATTGATTAGTTGTAATCAATTCTAAATACATATTATTATACATTTATATATAAATACATTTAGCAATTCTAAATACATATTAGAAATAAAATATTGGATTGGATTGATTTATAGCATATATAGCATTAATCTATAATTCATCAATACAAATTTGAAATAAATCACTAACCTTTACTTTGGGAAAAATGAATAAAGTAGTATATAAAAGACAGAAATAACACTACATTCAAATTGTTTAGTGGGTATAAGAGTGAAATGCCCAGGGGCTGGAGCAATAGCACAGCAGGCAGGGTGTTTGCCTTGCACGTAGCCAACCAGTGGTTCAAATCCGAGGGTCTCATCTGTTCCCTGAGCACCGCCAGGAGTGATTCCTGAGTGCAGAGCCAGGAGTAACTATTGTGCATCTGCCAGGTATGACCCCCTAAAAAATCATTAAGAGTAAAATGCCCATATAAAGAAAAAAAAAGTGACCTCTAACTGGGAAAAAATTTTCAAGCAAGGCCATTCAGAAACAAGTATGGAAGCTTTCCGTTTTCTCAAAGTGGGGATTAAGGGTCAGGAGGATGCAGTTCTAAGAAGTTAAAGGCAATAGTAAAAAAAAATAATTTAGAGATAAGAATTAGGGGATGGAGCAATAGAACAGTGGGTAGGGCATTTGCCTTGTATGCAGCTGACCTGGATTCTATTCCCAGCATCCCATATGGTCTCCTGAGCACTGCCAGGAGTGATTCCTGAGTGCATGAACAATGAGTGACCCCTGTGTATCGCTGGGTGTAACCCAACAAGCAAAAAGAGTTTAAAAAATAAGAATTAAAGGTTCCAGACCAGGAAACATTTTTTTTTCATTTTATTTTGATTGTTTCGAATGGTCAACTTTGAACAATACTAGCCAACACTGACCCCTTGATTGTAGAGAACCATTAGATTATGCTCCCATTTAAACATTTCTTTCAATGATAAAATTTCATTTTTTTATTCGTGAAATACCATACGGTAAAGTTGTAGACTTACAAACTTTCATGCTTAGGTTTCAGTTATAAAATGATCGAGTACCCATCCCTCCACCAATTCCTATTCTCCACCACCAATGGTCCAAGTTGCTCTCCCATCCCCCCACCATATACCCACCCCCCACATACACACACACCTCTGTGGAAGGGCATTCCCTTTTGCTCTCTCTTTCCTTTAGGTTGTTGTAGTTTACAATAGAGGTATTGGAGAGCCATGGTGTTCAGTCTATAGTCTACTATCAGCATTCATCTCGCATCCCGAGTGAGTCCTTTACTTGGTGTTCCCTTCTCTATCTAGGTTGCCTTTTCCCCTAGCATGTGCTGCCAACTTCCAAGCTGTGGAGCAGACCTTCTGGTACTTTTCTCATCTATTCATGGGTGATCAACTCCCATTCTGTTACTTTATATTCCCCAGATGAATGCAGTTTTTCTATGTCTGCCACTCTCTTTCTGGCTCATTTCACTTAGCATGAAACTTTCCATGTAGTACCACTTGTATGTAAATTTCATGATTTTATCTTTTCTAGCAGCTGCATAGTATTCCACTGTGTAAATGTACCAAAGTTCCTTTAACCAGTAATTGTTCTCGCATACTCGGGTTTTTT
This sequence comes from Sorex fumeus, assembly GCF_029834395.1. Classification (NCBI taxonomy): domain Eukaryota; kingdom Metazoa; phylum Chordata; class Mammalia; order Eulipotyphla; family Soricidae; genus Sorex; species Sorex fumeus. The sequence continues at coordinate 58,613,849 of NW_026606065.1, forward strand.
TTTTTCCAAATTTTGGCTATTGTGAACAGTGCAGCAATGAACATAGAAGTGCAGATGTCATTTACACTGTACTTTTTTGCCTCTCCAGGATATATTCCCAAGAGTTGTATTTCTGGATCAATGGGAGCTCAATTACTAGTTTTTTGAGAATCGTCCATACTGTTTTCCAAAAGGGCTGAACCAGTCGGCATTCCCACCAGCAGTGAAGGAGGGTCCCTTTCTCACCACATCCACACCAACACCAGTTGCTTTTGTTCTTTTGGATGCGGGCCAGACTCTGTGGTATGATATGATATCTCATCATTGTTTTGATCTGCATATCCCTGATGATTAGTGATGCACAGTATTTTCTCATGTGCCTTTTTGCCATTCGGATTTCTTCTTTGAGAAAGTTTCTGTTCATTTGATAAATCTATTTTTTTGATGGGGTTGGATATTTCTTCTTGTGGATTCAACAAGTGCTTTGTATATTCTTAATATCAACCCCTTGTTGGGTAGGTATTGGGTGAATATCCTTTCCCATTCTGTAGACTGTCTTTGTATTTTGATCACTGTTTCATTTGAGGTGCAGAATCTTCTTAGAATAAGATAGTCCCATTTGTCTATCTCTGTTTTCACTTGATTGACATGTGATAACAGTGTCATCTTTGAAGATACTGTTAGCTTCAATGTTGTAGTGGGTTTTTCCAACCTTGTCTTCAATGTACCTTATGGATTCTAGTCTGATGTTGAAGTCTTTAATCCATTTTGATCTTACTTTTGTACATGCTGCTAGGTAGAGATCTGAGCCCATTTTTTTTTTGCTTGTAGCTATCTAGTTTTGCTAGTGCAATAAGTTAAAGAGGCTTTCTTTCTCCACTTAACATTTCTTGCTCCCTTATCTAAGATTAGATGATCATATATTGGGGGGCGGATGACAGTATATTCAACTCAGTCCCATTGGTCTGCATTTATGCCTTTGTTTCAGTACCATGCTATTTTAGTTATTACTGCTTTGTAGTAGAGTTTGAGGATGGGGAGGCTGATTCCTTCCATTTTCTTTTCCCAAGAATTGTTTTAGCTCTCCGTGGTTTATTATTGTTCCATATGAATTTCAGAGCTCTCCGAGAGGGACCAAGGAATAAAACTCCGGTCAGCCATGTTGGCTGCGTGCAAGGCAAACGCCCTACCACTGTGCATCTACCGAGAGTATCTTGCCCACACAGCAGAGCCTGGCAAGCTACCCATGATGTATTCGATATGCCAAACACAGTAACAACAAAGTCTCCAATGGAGACAATACCGGGCCCGCTCGAGCAAATCGATGAACAGCAGGAGGACAGTGATTTGCCACAATGAATTTCAGGAGTGTTTGCTCCATTTCTTTGAAGAATGTCATGGGTATTCTTATAGGATCATTTTGAATTTGTACAATGCTTTGGGGAGTATTGTCATTTTCACCATGTTAAGTCTCCCAATGCATGAGCAGGGGATATCTTTCCATTTCCTTGTGTCCTCTTTTATTTCCTGAAGTAATGTTTTGTGCTTTTCTTTGTACAGATCCCTTACGTCCTTAGTTAAGCTGATTCCTAAGTACTTGATTTTCTGGGGCACAATTGTGAACAGGATTGTTTTCATGTCTCTTTCTTCTCTCTTATTATTTGGGTATAGAAAAGCCATGGACTTTTGTGTATTGATTTTATAGCCTGCAACTTTACTTTACTACTTTACAAGACCCAGAGACTATAAAACCCAGCTCCCGGAAGAGAACAGCGAAGAGTCTCCTTCCCCCACGCCTGGCTGTCCTCGCCGGGGCCCCTTGGAGGAGAGCGGGTTGAGTTTCCCTCCCCTCCCAGGGCTTCTGCAGCCGACGACCTACAGAACCAGCCACCACCATGCTGAGACCACTCTCCACACGCATGAAGGTACCAGCAGAGGGACAAAGGCATGCGGGTCCCGGGACAATGGTCACACTCACCAACTGGCCCCCTGGCGCCATGTAATCCCATCAACGGCCAAGACCCAGAGACTATAACACCAAGCTCCCGGACATCTTATTATCTCATCCTTACTTTGGACAAACTGGCAGGCTACCGAATGTAACCTGCCCACATGGCAGAGTCTGGCAAACTCCCCGTGGCATACCCAATATGCCAAATACCAGTAACAATGATGGGTCTCATTCTCCTAACCCTGAAAGAGCCTTGAATATGCTACATTTTTAAAAATCTCAGGGCTAGGATGAAGGAGATGTTACTGGTTCCTGCTCGAGGCAATCGACAAAAAACAGGATGGTCGTGATCGTGAACTTTACTATTCAAGTCTATTGTTTCTAGGAATTTCTTGGTAGAGGTTTTAGGGTTCTCTCAGTACAGCATCATATCATCTACAAATAGTGAGAGCTTGATTTCTTCATTTCCTACTTGAAAACCCTTAATATCTTTTTTCTTGCCTGACTGCTATCGCAAGTACTTGCAGTACTATATTGAATAGCAATGGACAGAGTGGACATCCTTTTCTCACCCCTGATCTTAGAGGGAAAGCTTTCAGTTTTTCCCCATTGAGGATGATGCTTGCTGTAGGCTTGTGGCAGATGGCTTTAACTATATTGAGGAAAGTCCCTTCTATATGCATTTTGGCCAGGGTTTTCATCATAAACGGATGCTGTCCTTGTCAAATGTTTTCTCTGTATCTATTGATATGATCATACAGTTTTTAACTTTTCTTTTATTGACATAATGGATTGTGTTGATTGATTTCTGAATGTTTAACCATCCTTGCATCCCCAGGATGAATCCCACTTGGTCATGGTGTATGATCTTTTTGATGGGTTGTTGAATTCTATTTGCTTGTGTTTTGTTGATAATCGTTGCATTTTTGTTCATCAGGGATATTAGCTTGTAGTTTTATTTTCTTGTGGTGTATTTGTTTACTTTTGGTATTAGAGAGATATGAGCTTCATAGACACTGGGAGAGTTTCTGTTTCTTCAATTTCCTGAAAAAGCTTGAGAAGAACTCTCAATATGTCCTCTTTAAATGTTTGGAAAAATTTTCCTGTGAATCCATCTGGACCTAGGCTTTTGTTTCTGGGAAGACTTTTAATTAGAGTTTAAATTTCCTCGGTGTTAATAGGACTATTCTGGTATTCTAGATCTTCTCAATTCAGCCTTGGGAAACTATAAAAATCCAGGAATTTATCCATTTCTTCTAGGTTCTCTTGTTTTGTGGCTTACAGACTTTCAAAGAAATCTCTTTGATCTTTTGAATTTCTTTGGTTTCTGTTGTGATACTCCCCTTCTCATTTCTGATTCAGTTTATTAGGTTTCTCTCTCTTTCTTTGTGAGTCTTGCTAGTGGTTTATCTATCTTGTTCATGTTCTTGAATATCCAGCTCTTGATTTCAATGATCTTTTGTGTTGTTTTTTGAGTTTCCAAGTCATTTATTTCTGCTCTAATCTCTATGATCTCTTTTTTTTCTGCCTGGTTTGGGGTCCCTTTGTTAGTCCTTTTCTAAGCTCTTGAGCTACGAAGTCAAGTTGTTTATGTGGGTCCTTTCCTCCTTCCTGAGGAATGGTTGTAGATCTTTAAATTTTCCCCTTAACTCAGCTTTATCTGTGTCTTACAGGTTCTGTTAGCTCGTGTCTTCATTCAAATTTGTTTCCTGATATCTTTTGATTTCTTCCTTGATTTCTTTCCTGACCCACTGGTTGTTCAACATTAAGTTGTTTTATTTCCAGGTGTTTGATTTGTTTTTCTGCATCTGTACATTATTAACTTCCATCTTCAGTGCTTTGTGGTCTGAGAAGATAGTTGATACAATGTCTATCTTCCTGATTCTTTTGAGGTATATTTTGTTGCCCAGCACATGGTTTATTCTTGAAAATTTTCCATGTAAACTGGAAAAGAATGTGTATTTTTTCTCCGGGGAAATAATGTCCTGTCCAGCTCTATTAGCCCTCTCTCTTCTATTTCTTCCTTCAGAGCCATTATTTCCTTGCTTTCTTTTAATCTTTTTTTATATATCCTGGGGTGATAAGGCTTTGTTGAAGTCACCAATTATTACTGGGTTTCTTGCAATGTCCTTCTTAAGGTCTGTGAGTGGTTATTGTAGGTATGTGGCTGGTAACTCATTGGGTGTGTATACGTTTAGGAGTGTGATATCTCCTGCTGTACATATCCCTTGATTAGTAAAAAATGCTCTTCACTGTCCTTTCTAAACTGTTTCAACCGTAAATCTATGTTGTCTGCTACTATCAAGGCCATTCCAGCTTTTTTGAGGGGATTGTTTGCTTGCAGGGTTGTATTCCATCCTTTGACTTTGAGTCTGTTTTTTCTGATTGTTCAGATGTGTTTCTTGTAGGCACCAGAATGTTGGGCACTGTCTCTAAATCCATTTTGCCACTCGGTGTCTCTTAATTGATGAATTCAGACCATTGATGTTGAGCGAGATTATTGTCATGGGGTTTTGTGTCATCTTTCTGTCAGGATTTGTTGTGTTGTAGGGTTTTGTCTTGTCTTACAGTAGCCCCTTTAGCCTTCTTTTAGGTTTAGTTTTGAGTGTATGAAGTTCCTGAAGTGTTGTTTTTACAGAAAATAGTGTACAGTTCCTTTGAGTTTGAGTGAGAGTTTAGCCGGATAAAGTACTCTTGGTGAAGCGTTCATTTCAGTGAGTTTTTTCAGTCTATCCCACCATTGCCTTTGGTCTTGGAGGGTTTCCTCTGATAGGTAGACTGTGAATCTAAGGGTGCTCCTTTGCATGTGATTTCCTTCTTTGACCTTGCTGATTACAATATTCTGTCTCTATCTGTGGCATCCATCATTCTAACCATTATATGTCTTGGAGTGTATTAGTTAGAGTCTCTTTTAGCTGTTACCCTTCGGACTCCTTGAATCTGGATGCCTACATTCTGCAGCTCTTGGGAAATTTTCAGAAATGATTTCATTGTTTGTTGTTGCCTGTAGTCTTCCTGCAGCTCATCTTCCAGCTCACTGATTCTGTCTTCAGCTGCAGCCATTCTACTGTTGAGGGCACACACTGCGTTTTTTATTTTATCGACCAAATCCTTTATTTGTGACTCTTCTCTGCTTAGCTTTTCAATTTCTGCTCTCATTTCTTGCTGTAATTTCTGGAATGTCCAACACATTGTTTCTTTCATGTCCTCCTTTAATTTATTGGATAACTCTGTCACTGTTTCTTTAAGTTCATTGAACATCTTCATTACTTCATATCGGAAGTGTTTGTCAGAGAGGTTACTTAGGTGAGTAACACTTAATGAGGTTTTTGGACTCTTTCCATCGTCCTCTCCTCCTGGTGGGGATATGCATTGTTTCTTCATGTTGTGCTGGTATGGAGACTGACATGTTACATGAGATTGCTGGGTTTGGGTAAGTTATCCTCGGTGGCTTGAGTGGCCACGCCCACTTCTGTAGATGCCACACGCCCCCTTCGGGTACCTGGTGGTGAGGGTACAGACCTGGGAGCTGGAGACCGGCGCAGCATTGAGGACGGACAGGGAGGGGCTCAGGGATGGTGGATGGCCCACGGTCCCTGTAGACACCTGGGGCGTGTGTGCAGGGGAGGCCTAAAATTTTATTTTTATCCTAGAGCTGACAATCATAGCCAGGCAAACTCAGTTAGCAGCCTTATTTTTACTTATATATTCAAAGAACATTTCCTAATGTTACGAAAACAAAGTACAATCACTGCAAGGGTTTGTTTAAGTGATTATCTAATTACTTTACAGAAAATTACCTTTCTTCCTTAAAACAGCATCAAGCTGCCAAATCTACTCCTGTTGTAGTGAGAAGCCTCATGCTATTTGGCTTCTGGGCTCCATCTGCACTTGTCTGCAGCTGCTTCTATCCTCCTCAAACTCCTCTCAAAAAGAGCACAGAGAATCTGCAATTCATGTCAGGGCACTCAGCCAGATTAGATGCTGCCAAATATCAACATCAGGTTCTGTGAGAAAAATTAAGTTACTTAAGCTTCTCTCTAACACCGCAATGATGCTGGATGAAAGGTTATACAGTTTGAATCTCTACTTCTATCCAGCTGGGAAAAATAATTTAGAAGTGAAAGTGTGAGTTTATAAAGTGATTTGGACATTTTTATGGTGACCTCACCTTTTGAACTGATTCTTACTGTGTTTGGTTATTATGTTAGAGGAATTATTTTCCTGGAGTGTGTGTGTTTGTGTGTGTGTGTGTGTGTGTATCTGTGTATGTTTAAATTTATTCTGAGTTCTTATATTACAATGGATAAAGGTATATTGTGAATAACTTAATATTCTACTTATCGTGGAAAAAAAAGTAGGGATAACTGAGGGGCAATTCTTAGTGGTATTTTGGAGCATATGTGGTGCAGGATCAAACATAGATAGGTCATGTGCAAGGCAAGCACCCAACCGTTTGCACTATCACTGCAGCAACACACTTACGACATTTTTCAACAGTTTTGTTGTTTGACTATGCACATCTTCAATAATTTATTGCACTGTGCTGCAAAAGTCTTTGTATGCATCTATTTTTGCTTCAGCTATTTTCTTCCCAATGAGTGATTTTGGATTGATTTATAGCGTTAAAAAATTTAAGAATAAAAGCCACAAAGCTCTTCAAAAGTCATATATTGCCTGAGTCGCTTGACTAATATTTTCAGCATCTTTATTGTTATTGAATGATAATAGCAATAACATGCCCTGTTAGGTTTATTTGACATATTCAATATGCCAAACACAGTAACAACAAACAAGTCTAACAATGGAGATGTTACTGGGCCCACTCGAGCAAATCGATGAACAACAGGAGGACAGTGCTACAGTTCTATTTGTTTTTCAGCCATACTCAGGAATGCTTAGGGATTACTCCTAGCTCAGTACTCAAGAATCACTCCTAGTGATACTGGGGGAACCATATGGGATAATAGAGATTGATCAAGGGTCAGCTGCCTGCAAGTCTCTGCCCCCTTTTCTTGCTTGTTATAGCTGATCTGTGTACTTCAAAGGAGAATTTAACACACAATTTTTAAGTTGTTAATTATTGAGCTCAAAGATTTTCTGGGCTAGAGCGATAGCACAGCGGGTAGGGCATTTATCTTGCATGTGGCCAACCTGAGTTCGATTCTTCTGTCCCGTTAGGAGATTCCAGCAAGCTACTGAGAGTATCCCGCCCACACAGCAGAACCTGGAAAGCTCCGTGTGGCATATTCAATATACCAAAAACAGTAACAGCAAGTCTCACAAAGGAGACGTTACTGGTGCCCGCTCGAGCAAAAAGAGCAATGGGAGGAATATTATAGTGCACAGTACATGGCAAATACAATGATCCACAATTATTCTATGTAAACATATTTTGATTTCCAAAGAAATATTACATGTTAATAATAGCAAAGGCAATAAATTAAGGTACATTACTTAACAAGCTATTTTTGCCCTCCCCGTTCTTTCTTCCCTCTGTTGATGTCGCTGCTAATGTTATTATGATGACTGGGTATTGCATGCACACCTGCCTGTGCGACTCACATATTTTTAGTTTGTAGTGTTCACTTGACCGTGCAGCTCATTAAGATTTGCTCCTGTTTCGTTGTGGCCCTGGCACATGTGTTTGTTAGGCATTGCTTTATTAGTTGAGATGCAAATGTGATGATTATAAGTGCTTGGGTGAGTTGGTGTGGTGCTCAAACACTCACATTTCCTACCTATAGCAACTGTGTATCTCCTAGTTGACGTGCTCACCAGTCACATTCCAAAACTCAGTGGCGGTGAAGATTGAAAATCCATTTGGAGCCAGGAATACCTGACACGAGGTGTGTGAAGATCATGCCTACGCACGTGAAACACTCTGGATTTGAACGCATATCCAAATTCTTGCAAGGCAGGCATTCAAGGTCACTGTGCATTGTATGATTTCTCAAACTCAACTGTGAACTATTTTAAATGTTTATAAAATTTGGTATGTTGAGAACCTGCTCTTGCATATACAGATTTGTCGGTGATATAGCTTCATAATACTAACAGCAGGGTTGGAAAGTCAATACCCAGTGAAGGTAGAGCATTGCTTCACATGGCTGACTGTGGTTTGATCTCCAACAGTTGGTCCCCTGAGCACCATCAGGAGGGATCCCAAAGCACCTAGTCATGAATAACCCATGAGTGATGCCATTGTGGCCCCCAAACAAAACAAAATCAGGGTATTAAAGTATCACTGCAGCACTGTCCTCCCAGTGTTCATCAATTTGCTCGAACCGGCACCAGAAACGTCTCCATTGTGAGACTTGTTACTGTTTTTGGTGTATCGAATATGTCAAGGTAGCTTGCCACAAAAAAGTAATTGTCAAAAAATCTAACTATATTTATAAATATATTTTATCTGTAGAAATTTTAAACAAATATATTTATAATTTATTTCGTCACTTGGCTACTATTTAAAGACAAGGCATCAGGCCTGGTAACAACTCTATTCCTTTTATGCTATGTGTTTACACACATCAAATTATAGCAGAAACTTTTATTTTTCCTACACATGGGAAACATTTATATGCAAGAGTAGGAGCAATTGGTATTCAAGAGTTTTAGGGGAGCAGTTATCATAACCATTCTACCACTAAGTTCCAACATACCTTTACAACTATCCATAGATAATTCCAACTACTTGGCTCTTGACCCTAACCTTAACTGTGTGGTAATAATTTTATGTACATTGTCTAGACTCTTCATTTTAAAATATATTCCACAGATCTTCCAATACATCGATATATTGGTCTTTTTCCTGCTAGTTTGTTCATCATGACACTCTTCATTTACATGTTTGTTATAGAAAAAAACAATATATCATTCATTCTAGAATTCATTCTGGAGTTCATTGTATAATTAAAACTTTTTATCCACTAATGTGTATTTTGCAGTTTGTATTGTTTTCATATTTTAGATACTATTAATAGTAGTTCTATAAACATACTATGCATTTATTGTTTTCTGTGTGTATGTGTATGTATGTTTGTGTATGTGAGTTCTTTGGATATATATGCAGATATGAAATTTCTGGTTCATTTTAGGCTTATTTTGAATTTTTTCCAGAAATCTCCCTACTACTTTTCCTAAATTTTAAGCCAATTTAAATTCAACTAGTTTACATTCTACTTTAAGAGGTCTTTTGCACCCAGAAGCAGCTCTCTGGCATGGCCATGGCTCCAGAGCCACAGAAACCAATCTCGTAACTATCTGACTCTTGGCAGTAATCTCTCCAGGATTAATAAGTAAAATATCAGAATTCCAAAATACATGTTTCTCATCATAAGTTTCTCATAACCAGCTGTAGAAAACAAATCATTTCACAATGTCTTTTCAGCAGTTCTGATTGTTGGGTGAAAACTCTAAATAATAATGGTGCATCTTTTGTTGAAATAATGAATGTAATCAAAGTAGATAGAGAATTAAGTAGAATGTATCTGCCTCACAGGCATTGGGAGGCTGGGAGAGGATTATGTTGGGGTTCTTGGTGGTGAAAAATAAGTACTGGTAAAGGGAAAGGTGTTTTATCATTGAGTGACCGAGACTTAAACCTGAAACTCTTGTAACTCTTCCCACAGTGATTCAATATAATATATATAAAAAAAAAGAGGTCTTTTGCTCCACATTTGTCAACATTTGTTGTTCCTAGTTTTTAATGGTATAGGGTGCTCTCATGATTTAATAATTCATTGTTGTTTGATTTTCCTGATAACCAATGATAATGAACATTTTTCCTTATGCCTGTTGGCCATCTGTAGGTAGTCGTTCGATTTGTTAAAATGTTCTATAAACTCGCTTCCTATTTAATGATGCTGCTTATTATTTATTTTATTAATAATTTTAGTGTTTTTATATATTTTGGCCTTTAGCTCTTTTCCATGTGTTTATAATTTGAAGCAAACCCTTTAGTATATAAGCTTTATTTCCTTCTCCTTGTCAATCATGTAGAAAAACTAAAAAAAAAAATCACTGAAATCAATAACATGCATCATTTTGCCTTTTTTAAATCAATATATTTTGTAGATTTTAGTCTAACATCTGAAAATTTAATTTTAGGGGTAGAGAGCATTCCCCACGATGCACGGGGGTTATTCATGGCTCTACACTCTGGAGTCACTCGCAGAGAGACTTTGAGACCAATATGAATGAAAGGGATTGAGCCTGGGCAGATCACATTCAACAAAAATGCCTTACCTACCACATTTTTTCTTCAATTCCCATGGAAATTTAATTTATTTTGAATGTAACAGGAAATAATAGTCCAATTTTATTCTTTATATGTGGCTAATTAATTTTCCAAGCATTGTTTATTAAAGATGCCTTCCTGATATAAAGTAACAAAGTATGAGATTAATACCCAAGAATACCTGAAATCAGCACCAGGAGGATTACGCCATAGCTTAGAGGCCAGCCGGGCATTCTAGGGGAAAGGGCAGCTCAGATAGAGAAGGGAGCACCAAATAAAGGGTGTTTGGAGGATCCTCCCAGGAGGGGAGATACATGTTGAAAGTAGATTATGGACTGAACATGTTTGCCACTCAATGCCTCTTTTGCAGACCACAACACCCAAAAGGAGAGAGAGAACACAAGGGATTGCCCTGCCACAGAGGCAGGGTGGGATGGGGGGGATGGGGGTGGGGGGGATATTATCCATGGTGGTGGAAAATGGTCACTGGTGGAGGGATGGGTATTTGATCATTGTATAATAAAACCCAAGCACAAAAAATTGTAAATCTACAACTGTACCTCATGGTGTTTCACTAAAAATAATAAAAAAAAAAAGATGCCTTCCTTTCACTCCTTTATTTTTGAGTCTTTTGTTATGTTACCATTTTATATAAGTAAGGATTTCTATCTGAACTCTCAAATCTGTTTAGTTAGTCTTGGTATTTCCTTCCATTTCAGTGCTACCCTATTTTAATTATGAAAGCTTAAAGGTATAGTTAAAGAGAGTGGAATGCAAAAGGTTGCTTTGGCTATTGGGGTTGTCATTGATATTGAAGTTTTTCTCTGGTTCCACTTAAACTTTTATAGTTTTTCTACATAATTGAAACAATACTATTGATATAGATAGAACTTATACTGTATTCATATGATATTTTGTACTGGGTAGTTATTCACCAATGTCATTTATTTCATCATTGAGAATGGAATATTTTCTCATTTCCTAATGTTTTCTTCTGTTTCTTTAATAGTGACATAATTTTACAGCGTAAGAAATTCACTTTGTTTGTTGGTTTCTAAGTGTTTAATTGCTTTTGATATGGTCATACATTAAAAGATTAACGTTCTAGTCTTCTCTTTGCAAGCAGAAAATTTACTTTTTAAAATTTTGATACTATAACCTGCTGTTTTGTTGTATAGCTTTTTTTAATGAGTTTTCTTTTCTGGTAGAAACTTTATGACATTCTTATTATTATATAATGTGTTAATATTAATAGCTTAACTTATTTTCTAGTTTTAATTACTTTACTTATCTGTTTGGTTGTTATGGTATGGAGCCCTGATACTATCTGAAATAATAACGGTGAATGTAGGCAGTAATATCTTTTACTTGATATTAGAAGAAAACTTAGTTTTTTCTGCCATTAACATGACATTGACTGTGGATGTATTGCACATAGTCTTTATTATTTTGAGGTAGTTTCTCCTATCCCCATTTTATTTTTTTTTCCATAAATGGACATTGAACAGTGTTAAAGTTTTTTTTTCCATTTACTTATATGATCATATATTTTTTCTTTCCTTGTTGATGCAGCATACTATCATATTTAAAATTTTGTATGTTGAATCATCACTGTATCCCCAGAATAATTCCACATGGTAATGTTATGTAATTCTTTCAATAAATTGCTGTCATTGGTTTACTATGATCTTGGGTATTTTTGTATTGTTGTTTATCAGGGACATTGGTCTGTAATTTTCTCTTTTATATATTTTGCTAATTTTGTTATAGGTTAATTGGGGCCTCAAAGAAAAATGTAAAAGTCCTGCCTCAAATATTTTGGAGACGCTTAAAGAGAGGCAATAGACATCTTTGAAGTTTTCTGGAACTCAGAAAATCTATATGGACGTACATTGACTTTGTTTGGGCAATACTTTCACATATGTTTCAACTTCCTTAACTTATAATTTGCATGTTTCGGTTTTTATGGGCTGGAGGGATAGCACAGCACTGGGGCGTTTACCTTGCATGCAGCTAATATGGCAGACCCAAGTTCGATTCCTCCACACCTCTTGGAGAACCCAGAAAGCTATCGAGAATATCTTGCCCGCAGGGCAAAGCCTGGCAAGCTACCCATGATGTATTCAATATGCCAAACACAGTAACAACAAAGTCTCCAATGGAGACGTTACTGGGCCCGCTCAAGCAAATGATGAACAACGGGAGGACAGTGACAGTGACGGTTTTTATATACCTCCCAAGTCAGTGTTGGTAGCCTTTTTTAATTTATTTTTCCATTTCTTCTCAGATCTCCAGTCAAATTGCATGACGTTATTCATACTAATTTTCATTATATTTTTAATTTATGTGGTACTCTCTATAATCAGAGCCTGGCAAGCTCTTCGTGGCATATTCAATATGCCCAAAACAGTAACAACAAGTCTCACAATGAAGACATCACTGGTGCCCACTCGAGCAATTGATGAATAATGGGAGGACAGTGCTACAGTGCAGTGCTACCCTTTATAATCTCTCCCTTTACATTTTTGGTCTGATACATTAGGACCTCTATGCCTCGTTATTCATTAGTCTAGCTAAGAAATTGCATATTTAATTTATTTATACAAATTTATTTATTTATTAAAGAACATTTGTATTCTTTAATCTTCTTATTGTCTTTTACAGTTAGATATTCTTTTTGCTATATTTTTAAATTACTTTCTCCCTATTTATGGCTGCAGTTTTCATTTGTTATTCTTAATCTAGTATCAAACAGTCAATTTTAAATGTTTATTGAAACTTTGGTTTACTGATCTAAGATTGTTTCTATGAATTTCCTGTCAGTAATCATTTTGGTATGTTCAGAATGTTCTGCTAGCACATGTATACATTCTAATTGTTTCAAGTATTTATTGTTCTTCTTGATTCCCTCAATGTCATTCAGCAATATGTACTTTATTTTTCAAATATTTGGTTTACTCAGGTTTTTTTGTGCGTTTACAGTTTGCTTTAAAAACATTGTAATCAGAAAAGCATACTGGATATAATATTAATATTCATGGGCATATTAATTCTTGTTTTATGTACTATATTGTGTTTTTTTCTAAGAATACCCATGTCCAATGACAAATAATACATTCATTTGGGTTTTGATGGACATTATATTTAGTTTTAGGTGATTTTTCAAACTACACTGAAGATTATTATTTTTTTTTGATTATCAAGCAAAAGTATTTGATAACTCCAAAAAGTAAGACACTTTTGTATATTAAGGCACGTATGATATTATAATATGTACCAGAAAAGATAACTATTTAGAATTTAGATAGAATAAAATCAGAAAATAAATATGCAGGCACACTAATTTAACTAACTGGCTTCAAAACAAATCATTATCAGCAAAAAAAATAATTATTGTTATTAATAGCTTTATTTTTATATGAGTATAATCAGTAAGTTAATACCATAGGCCATAAATTAATAGTTCTTTCATTCAGAACCTCCTGGGAAAGTTAATTTTGTTTGTCTGCAACTAAGAATATGACTGCATTGTCATCTTCCTTTACATTCACTAGCCATCATAAAATTCATGCCACACTTACTTTTAATGACGTTCTGAAAGTATTGGTGGGGGGCTCACTATGAGAAACATTCCTTATGCGATTAGTTTTACATGAGTTTACATAATCATTAAATTATATTAAGCTATTTATTTAAGTCAAACTGTGATTACTATAGGCCCAATCTTATGACCCACAAATATTAGATCTGAAACTATAGAACAAGTATGAAAATCACAGAGAAAAGAGAAATAATTTTGAAATAAAGTCCAACAAACATTTTCTCCTAAATCATTTCCATCATATAAATTAATGGGATAGAGAGACAGAAGAAAGATTCATGATGATATTTTTTGCAGGTCTAACATTTACATTAATAGTTAGCTATGGTCAAATATATCGAGTGATTTTGCATTGCTCTTTTAAAGAATCAAGTTTGTATATTTATTTTTTTTAACAAAATAGATTTTACATGGAGGGTTTTTTTGGGGGTGGGGGTGTGGAAAAGAGGAGAGAGAGAGGGAGAGAGAGAGAGAGAATAACGCACTCAAGAGACCGAGAGACCGCGGGCTTCTCCAAGGGCAGAGAGAACCCCTACACACATTCCAGCATTAGACATGAAAGCATGAAAGTATCTCAAGAGGCAACACATGTGCTTGGACACCACATGTACTCGGTCATGTGGGCGCAAGCAGCACATGGGCTCAGGCAGCATGTGTGCCTGTATATTTACATTTCAATTAGCTTGCACTCTAAAATTAAAAGCACAAAATATCTATTGTTCTAAAGAAAAAATGGCATTTTATATAATAAAGGAAATCAAATATTCAAATAAATGGCTATTCTCTTCATTTAGCCTGATAGGCTTCAATAGAGAATAGTAAGTTGTACCTACTTTCTTTTTGTTCTGTGCTCTCTGATGAGAATATTATTCACTAGAATTAAATGTTCAGTGAAACTGATGCACATCTAAATGTAAATATGATGGTACATACAGAAAAATGAGGGCACGAAGTCAACATGTATTTTAAAAGTTGAGCTTTGAAGGAAGAAATAGAAGTAGCACTTTAACAAGAAAAAATAGCTTATAATCTAGTCATATTTTTTAATATTTCATAAAAGTAGGTGAAAAAGATTTCAGACACAAATGAAACCAAAATTCCTCTTGAGATACTAATGTGGATAAAAAGACTAACCTTTGTCTCAGACCATATCACTGATTATAACAGATTCTTAACCAGATCCAAGATATTTAACCTGACACCACATCACTTTCAAGGTTTGTTAGAACTAACATGTTTTATTTTCTCTTAGTGAAAAATGCTGCGAAGACCTTAGGTTTTGTTATTTTAAAAGAGGATTTCTGATTCCTAAATTTACAAGAGCCTGAAAAAGAAAATCTTTCTGTGATTTGCTTTGGCAATCCATGAATTCATTTATCTATGTGATATAGTTGCCCTGGGGTCACAGAACACTTGCTTGCTTCTGGAAGACTTCTATAAAAATCTATAGCTAGGCTTATGCGCTTGTATTTCTCTAAGGGAAGTAGTGCAGAACCAGAGGGAGTAATTTTGAGCAGATTTATACTTGAGAATTGTCAACTATATGTGATTAGGAAAAATGAGAAAGAAGGCTGCTTTTATCCTTTGTAATAAAAATGATTTCTTTTATCATATCTTTATGTTTTACAAACATGTATCAAACTTGAACTGAAGAATAGAATATTCTAAAAGTGAATCAAAAGTGAGCACTACCTTTAAGTTAGGAACAATTAATTGAGAATGTCATGAAAAACACGAACAACAAAAGTTTAGTTGAGAGCATTCTGAAATAGGCACTTTGGGATTACTTGGCACATAATTATTACTGAACATGTACCTCAGAAACAAAGTTGAAATGTGATAAATACTATTACAATGCTGCTACTACTACTACACAGTAAAGCGACGCATTTATAGTAGGACTTGAATCAATACGTAGAATTTTAACTAATGTAACTTGACAATGAAAACATGAAAAAAGCTACGAGATGAAAAGAGGCAGAACGAGTAACAAGACACTTCAATAATTAAGGTTAAATAGGACCTGAAAAGATATGTTTGCTTACATGGATCCTCAACATATGTGAACAATGACCTTACTTGAAATGAACAGATCAACCTACATTCTTTCATTTGTTTTCATCTTCTCTAAACATTGCCTTCATTTTAGAATTATGACATTTTGATAATGCAAGCCTAAGTGAAAATAATCTTTTATATGTACATATTTTCCACCTCCCTTTCACATACTTTTATCACATGCATTTACCAACATTTGGCAATAGTTACAATTTTAGATTAACCTTTGACCATGACCTTTCACTTTTGTTTTGTGAGCTGAATGACAATAGACCTATTATAAGCAAAGAAAATCAGCACCTTACCAAAAGGACAGATTGCCTTAAGTAGAACAGTTGTAAAAAAATGAAGAGTGGAAGTAAAATCCCAACTTAACAGCAGATGTTGCTGTTTCTGCCAAATCTGCTCAGTCCATAAGTCCCATTTTTGAAAAAGAGTAAGTTAATTAGTGAAATATAATTTTATTTACAAGATTTACAATTTATTTTTGTGCAATTTAAATTCTTGGGGACTTATATAATCATTAATATAGATTAAATAATATAGTTAATTCAAAAGGTATATAGGATCTTGCATTTAAAAATAAAATTATTTTGTTGGGAACATATGTAAAAGAGATGGAGTGCATAACTTAGTTATACTAGGTGCCAAAGTTTGATCCCAGATCACATTTATCTTGAACAGCACCTGAGCACATAACCATCAGATCCATGTACCCAGATCAAGATCCCTTGAAGGTACACTGTCTTTCCAGTCATTGATAAGGAGGACACTTGCTTTTTTAAGTAACACTATAATAAAATCACTAATTCAAATACATTGTCCCCTTCCTTTTTTAATTGTAACATTATTTTTGTCCATATTTTGTTTTATAAACAAAAGTCAAGAGAATTAAATAGTGAAGTGTAATTTTATGAAAAATATCTTTCCCAAATAACCATGTATGTCACCTTTTTATATAGATACAGACATTGACACAGATGGAAATATATAGCAGTTCATATGTAGTCAAATACTTAGGGTCAGTGTTGTGATGTATTCAGATATATGTACTCCAATATAAGGGATAACAACAGAAGACATCAGTACTTCTACCTGTGTGGGTGTCAGTAAAAAAATTATAATTTTTTTAAATTAATAAAATAAAGAAAAGACCATGTTTTAAGTAACTAGTAATTCAAAGAGCTAGATACCAGTAATATTATAAAGAAACCATATAAAGTCATTATAAAGAAATTAACTCATATTGAGGGAAAGTATGAGTAAACGTTGTATAGATAAAAAATTGAAGCATATGATTTAGGTATTATGTGCAGGAGTATTAAAAGGAAACAAAAATTGGATAATTTAAAAGGAATGAAACCACACCTTATTTACAAATTTTTCAGCAGCAAGTCATAAGAGTTTTCAGTAGAACAAGATCAAATCAGTATTATTTATAATATTCTACTAACTAATTTTTGTGGAATTACTGCATTAAAATATTGAGAGTGAAGAGTGAAAGTTCACAAGTCTCCAGAGCAGGCTGTCTTAAAGTGGTTCATTTTGGCATTGGATTATTTTAAATCAACCAAGGCCCTGCAAATTCATAAACCTTAGCACATCCTTAACTATCTAGAAAAATTAAATTTGGACTCCTACTCAGAACCAAAATTTTCAAAAACAAACTCCTCCCCCCCCCAAACTCAAGCAGGCAAAAGAACAAAGAACAATATGGCATGTAAAATTGGCAATTTCAGAGCTTCTAGTCTTCATCATGATGGCTGTCATCCTTCTTTATTTTTGAAACTCCTGGCTCCTATGTCATTCTGCATTAGCTCAAACTAAAAAACACCTCCATTTTGTCAACTGGCTTTTAAGTCTATTCCATATATATCCTCTGTGATATAATTAAATCTGTACTTTCCATGAGGACAACCCAAGCTATAGAAAGCTAGTGCATGATCTCTGAAAGAAGAGCCATAGTAATAAGAGTGGTATGGGGAAGAGCTATCTGAGTCGGGAGGGAATACAATGTCTAAGGTGATCGTAGTGATGTGACATATATTTCATTGCAGTTTGAAATTATACCCCTAAAAGACATAGAATCATATAACAAACTCTATTGCTCTTAATGTTCATAATCTTTCTGATGTAAATTTTACCTATACTTAGAATCCAGAGGAGTGGGGAGAAGTTTGTTCTATTTTCCTCTAGAAAATACACTAGGAAATTAATCCAGAAAGCCTTTTCATCGATGGAACTTAAGAAAAATAGAGAATACAGAATTAAGTAAGCAAAAATTAAAAAAAAGTCTTGTTCAACAGAATGATTTTAAAGTCACTGAGTGTAATTTTAAAAAATCATGATTTTATTGAAACAGTTACAAATACAGTCATAAAGGTTGAGTTAAAAACAATTATAGGCCATTCAAAAACACATTTTTACAATACTCTGGATCTCTAGGCTGTTGCTGTGTGTTGGAAAGTTTCACTTGAAGTCAAATTAGTCTATTGACACATTATGTAGTCATATTGGAGTAAACGATGTACTCCAGTATAAATTGAGACGTATTCCAGGAAAATAATCAGGTACAAAGGAATATATCACACATACAATTTATACAGTTCATTTCCTGTAAAGGTGGGCTGGAGCGATAGCACAGCGGGTAGGGCGTTCGCCTTACACGCGGCCAACATGGCCGACCCGAGTTCGATTCCTCCGCCCCTCTCGGAGAGCCCGGCAAGCTACCGAGAGTATTCGATATGCCAGACACAGTAACAACAAAGTCTCCAATGGAGACGTTACTGGGCCCGCTCGAGCAAATCGACGATCAACGGGAGGGCCTTTACTTTACTTTACTTATTTCCTGTAAAATGTACTTAAAAATAAAGACAAAATACATGCATAAAATAAGAATTCTATATTGAAATTTTAATTATTATTTTTTGAAAGTTAATGAGTTAAAAAAGTTGAAACACGTAATTATGCAATTATTTTTTAAAATATCTGTCTCTAAGGAAAAAATTTAAAAGTATCAGAATGAACAAAAGAATATTTTTCTCTTTTTGTCCTCATATTCTTTGTATGTGTGCTTGCGTGTGTGTGGGTGTGTGTGTTAGGTGATAAGAACACAACTCTGGCATCACAATCACGATCATCCTGTTGTTCGTCGATTGACTCAAGCAGGCACCAGTAATGTCTCCTTCATCCTAGCCCTGAGATACAAAAAGTGCCATATTCAAGGAACTTTCAGGGTTAGAAGAATGAGACCCATCATTGTTACTGGCATTTGGCATATTAGGTATGCCACGGGGAGTTTGGCAAACTCTGCCATGTGGACAGGCTACATTCGGTAGCCTGCCAGGCTGTCCAAAGTAAGAATGAGATAATAAGATGGCATGCAACCACAAATGCTGCCATGCGCTTCCGGGAGCTGGGTTTTATAGTCTCTGGATCTTGGCCAGTGTTGGAATTACACGGTGCCAGCGGGTCAGTTGGTGGGTGTGACCCTTGCCTACTGGAAGATGGAGGATCTGGGTGGAGGATGCTCAGCTCCAATCTGAGCAGGCTTGGAGATTTCAGTCTCGGGACCCTCATGCCTTTGTTCCTCTGCTGGTACCTTCATGCATGTAGAGTGATCTCAGCCTGGTTGTGGCTCATTCTGGAGGTCTTTGGCAGCCGGAGCTCTGCTCTATAGGAAATCTCTAGGCTGCTTTTATAGACGTGCACAGGGCACCCACCCCTTGCTAGCGCATCTCTGGCATCATACATGCAAAATGACTGCTCAAGCATTTTGTTGCTTCTCTGGCAGGCTTTTTTATCTTACAATAAAAATTTGTGAGTGTGTGCACAGAATAATACAATTGTGGGGAGAGATAAATCTTGGTTTATATTTTTGCTACAATATGAAAATACGTTTAAAATATCCCATTTATTTCAAATTCATTATTTAAATATATTTTCTGAGCATGGGCTAGTTTTCTGTTGTTATTATATTTTCTAAGTCATCTTTGTTCCTTTCAAATGTAGAAGTATAACTATGACTTCTATCATTTGACCAGTAAAAGGGAAAATAAATAAGAAATTGCACTGTTATAATCAAATAGGAACAAATATTCTATTATATCCTTCCTTTGATAACAAAACAAAATTTAACATAGCAGCATATTCAGGTTTCCAGTCAACCTTGAGATGCCTTCATGTGACTTTATACATTTCTTGAGATACAGAAGATGCCAACAAAAACATACCAGAGAGCCAGAGAGTAAAGGAGGAAGGAAGTTTCCTTTGTACAGGGTTCACCTGAGTTCAATCCCTAATACCCCATATAACCAATGCTAGCACGGTAAGAAGTGGTCTCTGAGCACAGAGCAGAGTGGGGAGTAAGATCTAAGCACGGCTTCATGTGGTCACAAGACCAAAATAAATGATTTATTAAATACTAAAACATGATTATTCACTTAATCACTTAATCACTTAACTTCCCGTTAGTCGTCGATTTGCTCGAGCGGGTGCCAGTAACGTCTCCATTTGTCCCTGTCGCGTGCTAGTGTAGCCCAATGGCATCTGTTCGCTCCGGGAACATGAAGGGCCTCAAACCAATCGTTCATGATCTTGATGAAGAAGTCTGACCATCTGGTAGGTGGGCGGCCACGCGGTCTTTTGACATCCCGTGGAATCCAATCAGTAACAGCTCTAGTCCAATGGTCGTCTTTAAATCTCATTACGTGACCAGCCCATCTGATTTTCGACACCTTGGCAAATGAGACAGCGTCCCTGATCCTTGATCGTCGACGGATGTCAGAACTCCGGATTCGTTCTCTCATTTGAGTGAAACGTGATATTCCAAGCATAGCTCTTTCTATTCTTCTTTGGGAGACCTGAATAGCGTTCTCATCTTGTTTGCGTAGGGCCCAGGTCTCTGAGGCATATGTTAATGCAGGAAGAACAGTGGAATCAAAGAGATGTGCCTGGAGCCGGAGGTTCTTCGTCCTCTTAGCTATTTCTTCGACGTTCTTGAAGGCGTTCCAAGCCGCTCTCTTCCTCCTGCGCAGCTCGGGTGCCAGGTCATTTGTCATGTTGACCTCTCGACCTAGGTAGACATAGCTGTTGCATTCGGAGATGGTCGTTCCGTTGAGAGCGAATGGGGCGTCAGGAACAAGGCTGTTTCTCATAAACATTGTCTTCGTAAGATTCAGCTGTAGTCCTACCTTTACACACTCACGGTCAAAGTCAGCCAGCATTTGTGCCGCTTGGCTGATGTTTGGTGTTATTAAAACAATGTCATCAGCAAAGCGGAGGTGGTGTAATTGCCGACCATCTATCTTCACTCCCATTCCTTCCCATTCCAGTCGTCGCATGATGTTCTCGAGGGTGGCACTGAAGAGTTTCGGTGAAATGGTATCACCCTGCCGCACCCCTCTCTTGACATCAACGATCACTTCTTTGTAGAATGGTGAGATCCTGGTAGTGAATCCGCAATACAGCTCACGGAGGATCCTGATGTATTGGGCTTGAATGCCCTGATTGGCTAGGGCTTCAATGACCGCTTCCGTCTCAACAGAATCAAAGGCCTTCTTTAAATCAATGAACGTTAAGCAGAGCGGCATCTTGAACTCCCGAGAAACCTCAATGAGCTTGGTTATCGTGTGGATATGGTCGATGGTGCTGAATCCTTTGCGGAACCCTGCTTGCTCGCATGGTTGTCCTTCATCTAATGTTCTGCCAATCCTATTCAGGATGACTCGAGTGAACAACTTGTAGATGACAGACAATAGGCAGATCGGGCGATAGTTGCCAATGTCATGGATGTCTCCCTTCTTGAACAGCAGTACGGTCCTGCTGGTTTTCCATTGGGACGGAACCTTGCATTCAGACAGGTAGCGAGTGAAGAGCCGAGCCAGTGTATTGATGAGTACTGACGGCAGGTTCTTCAGGTGTTCAGGTCTGACCTTGTCTGGGCCGGGTGCTGTTTGTTTCTTTACCAACGAAATGGCGTGTCGGATTTCGGAGGGGAGAACGTTGGGAACAACATACCCATCCTGTGGAATTTGGTATGTTGGCAAGTGGACATGGCTATCGAAGAGATTTGAGTAGAAGTCATGGATAATCTTCTCCATTGCCGTTCTGGAGGATGTGATGGATCCATCAGGACGTCGGAGGGCAGTCATCTTGCTCTTATAGTTGGCGAAGGACAGGCGGGCCTTACGAATACTTTTCCCGGCTTCTGCCGCTTCTACCAGTACTTCTGCTATTCTCTCTTTGAGGTCTTCCTTGATCGCATCTCTGCACTGCTTTGCAAGCTCGGACGTTAGCTTGCGGTTGCCTGAGGCATGCGCCAAACCACGCTGGCGAATTAGCTCAAGAGTTTTCGAAGATAGGCGACTTTTTGTGGCTATCTCTCTCTTGGCGTTCCTCGCACATTCATGGAGGTGCTGAACCAGTCGATTGTATTCCTCGTCAATGTTGTCAACAATGGCATCTTCCCATGTTGCCGCAATAGTACCAAAGAGTTCCCAGTTGGTGGTCATTCTGGGAGTTCTCTTTTTGAACTTTGCAGCCCTTTCTCCCCGCTCTGTGAAGTAGAATTTTGCACGAAGGAGACGGTGGTCCGATCCCGTTCGAAATTTTGGGACAACAGCAACATCAGTCAGGCAAAACTGTCGATTGAATATGATGTGGTCTATTTCGTTGTGGAATCGTCCACCGGGAGACTCCCATGTCCATCGTTTAGATTCTGCCTTCTGGAACTGTGAGTTACCATGGATGGTCTTGGTCGACATGATGAACTCTGACAGTCTCTCACCCTGTTCGTTCCATTCTAGGCCATGGGTCCCGATGTGAAGTTCTTCAGCTGATCTTCTCGGTCCTATCTTGGCATTAAAATCACCCACAATGATCTTGTAGTAGGTGTGGTCTTCTTTATAGAACTTCTCTAGCTCCATGTAGAACTTCTCGATTTCTCTTTCATCATAATGAGATGTTGGTGCGTAGACAACGAATATAGAAACTGCAGGCAGTAAGCCACATCTATTCAAATGTAAACGTCCGATTCGGGTTGTTAGGCATTCGAATGAATCAATGCTCTTGGCCAAGTTTGTGTTGACAAGGACACCGACGCCTCCAACACCTCTTTTATCGCATGTTCCGAGGAACAATTCTTCTCCAGTGTCAAAAACGGCATGGTGAGATTCGTGCCTTCTTGTCTCGGTCAGACCAATGATGTCGTACTTGATCATTAGCGCTTGTACCATCAGGTCCTCGATGGATGCATCTGATGCTAGCGTACGTGCATTGAAAGTACAGACGATCATTTTTGTCTTCCTTCGTTGTGGCAGCCTAGGTCGGCCTTGAGATTTTGTCGGCCTCTCCTTTCTCATCCTTCTCAGTGCTGCCATGTCGGTGAAGCCTTCAGGGTCAGGTGAATGAGACCAGTTGTAGTTACTGGTTTTGGCATATCGAATACACAGCGGATAGCTTGCCAGGCTCTTCCGTGCGGGCGGAATACTCTCGGTAGCTTGCCAGTCTTTCCGAGAGGGATAGAGGCTTTTGGGGTGACCTCTAATCACCCTTGTAGGTGTTACCATATTTGAACCCTATCAAATATGGTACGACAATTCCAGAAGATGGGTATTTAGTGTTTTATGATGTGTCTGTCCGCCGAGCCTGGAGTCCAAGGTCTCAGAGAGTTCCGCTTATCTTGTTCTGTGGGTCTTCAGTTGTGCGTGGGTCTCGGCCGGAGCTGCCGCGCGGGTCCGGAAAGCGTCCTGGAGTGTGGCAACGGCTTGCATGTTTATTAATTTATTAATAAAATTAATTTATTAATAAAAACATGATTATTATTACTATTTATATCATTGATACTGTATATAATGGATTAGAATTTTATTACTTTGTTTTGTTTAACAATGTTTTAAGACCTTCCTTCCTTCCTTCCTTCCTTCCTTCCTTCCTTCCTTCCTTCCTTCCTTCCTTCCTTCCTCCCTCCCTCCCTACCATCCTTCCTTCCTTCTTTGTTTTTGTGGCACATCTAAAAGTGCTTTGGGCTTCCTCTTAACTTTGCTATCAGGGATCATTTCTGGGTGTTCTTGGGTACTATTGGCATGCCAGGAATCGAACCCAGATCATTTGTCTATAAGTCAAGTTCCTTGCCTTTTATCTTACCTCTGGCAATAGTCTTTATTTTATAAATAGCAAAATACTAAATGTTGATCTGAATCTGGATTTTAATGGATTTTTTTTGCCTCCACAGAGTTAATGCATAATCATTTGACCATGTTACAATTTTTTGTAAAGATATACTTTTCTTATTTAAGATCCTACATAAACATCACCTCGTCAAAGTAATATTTCTTGACCTCTACATTTATTAGTGCCAACACCCAGTAACAATGATGAGTCTCATTCTCCTGACCCTGAAAGAGCCTCCATTGTGGCACTTGCTAAAATCTCAGGGAAAAGATGAATGGAGACGTTACTGGTGCCTGCTCAAGGAAATCGATGAACAATGGGATGACAGTGACAGTGATACAGTCACATTTATTAGTATATCTATTATTTTCACTTCTTATATTCTTTTCATACATAAAAATAATTATTTAATTTTATGATTTTTAAATGGAAATATGTGAGTAAACATTACCTAATTGCTCTCATTCACACATTTTTAAATATACATCTATGAATGCATTGCATAGAACAATTTCTGATTTATAAAAAATGTACACATCCCTTTTTATTATTAACAGTATGAATTAAAAAATGTGAAAAATAGAAATGGAAAACTATCATATAAAAATAGTATTTACTTATATATTTATTAAGCATTTATTATCAGTTTTATAACATTCAAATTTATATAAAGTTCAGAAATTTAAAATCTTAGTCACTTTTAACCAATCTCTGATCATCTGGAAACTTCAATCTACCTTTTATTTTAGAGATTAAACAACGTCCTCATTTTCACATTATAAGCCATTTTGTTACATCAAGTTTAGTAATAATGCATCCTTTTTACATAAAAGAAACCTAAAAAAAAGTTCAAATTTAAAGACTACTACTAGAAAGAATACAATCATCAG
The DNA here is from genome assembly GCF_029834395.1 of Sorex fumeus. Classification (NCBI taxonomy): domain Eukaryota; kingdom Metazoa; phylum Chordata; class Mammalia; order Eulipotyphla; family Soricidae; genus Sorex; species Sorex fumeus. The sequence continues at coordinate 58,638,739 of NW_026606065.1, forward strand.
ATAAATAATGCATCTAAATATTTTATTACTGAAATGCATATTAAATTTTATTTATATGTTTTTAGCTTTCTCTTTACTGTGCCTGTTGTTTTATTCTCGAAGATTTTTTAAGACATATTAAGTCAATATAATATTTTCTTTATGGTTACAGAGTGCACTTTGTTTTTAAAGGGAACAGAGAACAGGGAGCAACTAGCAAAGGCATTTTACCTGTCACAGATTCGGTGCATACCACTGAGAGCAAAACTGATGGTACTGTGCATCTGTGCATTCAACATTTCATGGCTCAAAGCCATGAGACTCTTTTCTGCATGACCAACTGACTAATTGCTGTACTTGGCCTTTTCTATTCTCTTCAATTAATGCAATGCACAATTGCACATAGCAACAGAGTCACCCATACAGAACAGAATATGGGCCAGAATTAGGCTCTAAATCCCAGAAGCACCTGTTACAAATATAAAGTGTCCAGATGGTCCAGTCTTTGTAGGGAAGTGTCAAACAGTGACTTATCTGTCTTTCTTACTTTTGGTTTAAGGTCGAAAACATGATCTGTTGGAAGGAGGGAGCTAAATAAGAATCATGAAAAATACCTAGGATTTGTATAGAAACTTCTCAATTTGTTTATCTAAATCCTTATTGCCCAGTGGAGCTCATTGTTATCATTTTTTCTAAGCATGCAAATAGGATTAGTCCATGATTACATGGCAGGCCTCAGTATAATGAGATAGATTTATTTAAACACAGCTGTAAAGCATAAAAGATGTGAAATATTTGATGATTATAAATTGAGCAGTTTGTGGACTCAAACTTCAGTCTTCAATCAACTTCATTGTCCTGATTTTGTTTAGGATTCTAGGAAATGCAAAAATATTACCTTAGCTTACGTCAGCTTTTTACTGTTTTTATTTTAAAGCAGAAAGTGAGGACATAATGTGACATTAGGTGTTTCAGTGAATTTTAACAACTGATATTATGTGTGTTCTTCCTATTGCCTGTCATTGATATAGAATTGTACTTGGTGTCACATGCATAATCTCTAGCAATGAGATTTTAAACCTTAATGAAATATTTAGCTAGAATTTTTTATTACAAAATATATGAGTGTAACATAAAAATCTGGCTTATTCTAAAAGTTGACAAACATTTATGATAACATTATTGGTATGCAAATGTTACAAAATTGATATGCAAATGTAGTGAAATAATTATTTTTAATAGTTACTGCCTATTTGTTGAAAACTGAATCTTCAATACTTTCATCATCAGAAAAAATATTTATATTTATTTTACTGTTGATGTATTCTAACATTTTCTTCTAAATTTATCTCATTGCTATTTTAGACTGTTAAAACAGGCATGAGTAATCCACTGCTTTCTGTAGCCTCATTCTAGGTCATAATTGCAAATTAACATAAATCCCTTTTCTTTGCATTGATATTTGTTAAAAATTAGATCTCTATTTCCCCTAATTTTTGAGTAACACTGGAATATGGGCAGAAGCTACAGCTAAATGATTAAGAATCACTCCTGGAAGTGTCAGGCACTAGGGATCAAACCCAGTATTCTAGCATATAAGACATGCACTCCAGAAATTTGAGCTACCTGGTTTTATATCTTTCAGACAGAGTTCTAGATATTTCTTTATATTCTTATCAAGATTAAGTGATATTTGTTGTTATGCAAAGTTCAGATTCCAAACAGTTACACTTTAAAACAACATTCAACTTTTACAGTTTCTAATAAAGTGTGCACATAATTTAAGTCCCTGCCCCCGCGCCTGGCTGTCCTGGCCAGGGCCCCTTGGAGGGGAATGGGTTGAGTTTCCCTACCCGCCCCGACCAAGGCTCCGGCAGCCGAAGACTTCCAGATCCAGCCACCACCATGCTGAGACCACTCTCCACAGGCATGAAGGTTCCGGCAGAGGAATAAAGGCATGTGAGTCCTGGGGCTGAGATCTCCAAGCCTGCTCGGATCGGGGCTGAGCATCCTCTACCCAAATCCTCCATCTTCCAGTAGGCAGGGGTCACACCCACCAACTGGCCCCCTGGCTCCGTGTAATCCCATCAACAGCCAAGACCCAGAGACTATAAAACCCAGCTCCCGGAAGCCCGCGGCTGCATATGCGGCTGCATGACATCTTATTATCTCATTTTTACTTTGGACAAACTGGCAGGCTACTGACTGTAACCTGCCTGCACAGCAGAGTCTGGCAAGCTCCCTGTGGCGTACCCAATATGCCGAATACCAGTAACAATGATGGGTCTCATTCTCCTAACCCTGAATGGGCTTTGATATGGCACTTAAAAAAAAAAAAACAACACAGGGCTAGGACGAAGGAGACATTAGTGGTGCCTGCTAGAGGCAATTGACGAACAACAGCATGGTCATGATGGTGATCGTGATAATTTAAGTTATTAAAATAAATAGTATATTTATAAATGATCAATTATACAGATTAATTTTAACTCTATTAACTTATCATATAAGAGTTCACAGTAGCATTGTAGCACTGTCCTCCCATTGTTCATCAATTTGCTCGAACGGGCACCAATAATGTCTCACAACAACTTGTGAGACTTGTTGTTACTGTTTTTTGGCATATTGAATGCGTCACGGGTAGCTTGCTATGCTTTGCCATGCGGGTGAGATACTCTTGGTAGCTTGCTGGGCTCTCAGAGAGTGGCAGAGGAACCGAAACTGGGTTGGCTGCGTGCAAGGCAAGCACCCTATCTGCTGTGCTATCGTTCAGACTACTAAAAATTATCAACAAAAGTAAAATCTGCTGCTTTCTCTCACACAAAATCAATAGATTGATATCTTCAATTAAATCGATGTAAGCATGCTGAATGAAACAACAGTAAATTTTCAAAAATACATTAAATATTATATTGACAAGTAGAATTTTATTCCATAAATTTGAGGATGCTGCAAAATATATGAAAGGGTACAACTATATAAGAATTAGGAAAATCATTTGACAATATCCAACTTTATTTCATGATTAAAAACCTATAATAAAATGACTATAGTAAAATCATACCTCAGTTATATATGGCGATATATCAAAAACTAACATCAACATCAATGTAAATTTTTTATGTCTATAGATAGTAATAGTTAAATATCAGAAATACTGTCACTGTCCTCCCGTTGTTCATCGATTTTCTCGAGCGGGCCCAGTAACGTCTCCATTGTGAGACTTTGTTGTTACTGTGTTTGGCATTTTGAGTACGTCACAGGTAGCTTGCCAGGCTCTGCCGTGTGGGCGAGATACTCTTGGTAGCTTGCCGGGCTCTCCGAGAGGGGCGGAGGAATCGAACTCGGGTCAGCTATGTTGGCTGCGTACAAGGCAAACGCCCTACCGCTGTGCTATCACTCTAATCAAATAAACAATCATTTCTTTAAAAAGAACTAAGTACTCTCAAATAAATTTCATCAATGTTAAACTGTAAGTGGAGAACTCAAAGGCACTTTGGAAATAAATAGAAAATACTGAATAGTACAGACATAGTTTGTATTCATACACTAAAAAAATTAACATATTGAAAATAGAAACAATACCTCATGTAATATATAGAATCAATGTTATTCTACTAACATCCAAATGGCATTCTTTATAGAATCAAAATAATTATATAATTAATTTGGAAGTACAATAGATACAATAATAATGAAAAAATTCCTGAACAATAGGACAATAAAAATAAAAATACAGCTAATATTTTAACTATATTACAAATGATAGCTACCAAAAGATCAAAGTTTTGGAATAAAAACAAACTTGCAGATAAGTGGAACAAAACTGAAAGACTAGAATAATACTAATTTGCAAAAAATTTACTACAAAGTAGTATAAGACTTTCAATGAATAAAATAATTTCTTTTCAATAAATATTGGTGGAAAATGGATAACCATGTGGAAAAGAATGAAACTAGATTACTAACACCACAAAAAAAAAAAACAACAAGAAAAGTGATTCAAAATATGTTACAGTCTTGGATAACTGAAAGTATTGAAAGGGAAATCAGTAATGATATACTTCTTGACATTGAATTTAGAGATAAGTTTGGAGATCCTTATTTCAAGTAAAACAGAAGCAAAAATAAATAAGGTTAAATGAAACTTTTGAAAATGTACAATTAAAAATTCTTAAAAACAAAAATATATTTTCTACTGAGTAGGAGATGTTTGTACATTGTGTCTGGTAATGAATAAATGAAGTATTTATTACATTCCTGAAAATAAAATAAGAAAACAAATAAATAACAATAATGGCAGAGGCTATTAATAAGAAATACTCTCTCCAAAATTTTTGAAAAATATTTCATCGTCTCTTTTTTGTTAGGAAATGCAATTTAAAATAATAGTGAGAGCTCTTCATACCCTTGAAAATGACTATTATCAAAAACAAATATAGAAGGATTGAAGAGGATATAAATAAAAAGGATTACACATATGCAGTTTGTGGGAAGATAAATTTGTATAGGCATTATAAAAAATTTTATGGATGTTATTATTAATTTTTTTAAATTAAAAATTTAAAAGTTTTATGTGCTTTTATTTTCCTGCTCCTGGCTCTTTTCCTGAAAGTTAAAGACCAGTAATTCAAAGAGTTATACGCACCTCTACATTTACTGCAGTACTGTTTCTAAAAACCAAGAACCAGGAGAAACCTAAAATGTTTTCAAGTAGATAGATGAAGTTCTGGTGTTCAATGGAATACGACTGATCTCCTAACAAATGAAAATTTACCAACTGTAACAATATGTATTGAATTTTCCTAGAATGTACTATGAGTATAAAAAGAAGACACATGGAGAAAGTATACACCATCTAATTTTACTCATATACTTTATGTATAGGAAAAGCCAACACTGAAACAAATAAAACAAAAATAAGCTCATATTCTATAAAATCCTGATAGTCTTTGGCCAACAACAAGCATTAGATGTATAAGATCAGTTCACATCTTAAGCTCAACATTTCAATGTAGATCCATAATATATAAAGAAACGTTTGTGCCAGTATCTATTAGGAATTTTTCAAAAGATTTATATTTCCTGACATATAATGTTCATTCAGATTAGCTATATTGTAAGTACTTTGGAATCTTGGGGGCCAGATATGAGGTTGATCATGGGACCATGTGGTGTTAGAGAATCATACCTAATCTCCCACATGCAAAGCTTTAAGCTTTCCCTTTAAGCTATCTTCCTAACCCATATTTATTTTTATTTTAAATTTTGTATTTATTTTCTTTCATTCTATCTCCTGCTTTTCTTCTAAAATATTAGATAATCTCATCTTAATGACCATCTACTTTTCCTACTTGTTGACTCAAAATAGGTATTTCGAAAAGCGAATTTGAGTCAAAATAACATGCACTTTCTTAATATTTATGAAAGAATAAGAAATCCCCTATCACAGCTCATAGGTCACAACTAGAAGAAATACAAATTCATTTTCCAGATAATATTTAGAAACTCAATGTCATAATCATTAAAACATCATTGCTTAAACATTAGAAAATGATTGGCTTGGCATATATTTAATAGCACAGCGGTAAGGCGTTCGCCTTACAAGCGGCCAACATGGCCGACCCGAGTTCGATTCCTCCGCCCCTCTCGGAGAGCCCGGCAAGCTACCGAGAGTATCCGATATGCCAGACACAGTAACAACAAGGTCTCCAATGGAGACGTTACTGGGCCCGCTCGAGCAAATCGACGATCAACGGGAGGGCCTTTACCTTTACCTTACTCGCAAAAGTTGTCAGTTTATATACATGAAAACAATAAGGGCAAATTTAAGTTATTCATTTCAAAAATCTCCAAAAACATCCATTAAGTCTCCTTGATACTATCTAATTTGCATGTATTGTACTGCATAATGGTAGACCAAAAGTAAGATTTTCAAGTTAGATTTGCAGATATGAATGGTAGCAACAGCTTCAGACACTGAGTGCTTTCGTTTGCTTCTCCACAAAAAATGACTCTCAATCCTTAAATTCACAGATGTGATTTGATTTTTTTCTTTTTATTTTAAATATGCTATTTGAATTTTATCTTCATTTCAATGTGTATATATATTGTTTTCTTATAAGGCCAAAGACAGGGGTTCTAAGTCACACATGTCAGAGTTACCTTAGAAAATTCTTTTTTTTTTCTTTTTAAGAATCCTAATTCAGAAAGTTTGAGGTAAAACCCAGTAATCTATCATGTAAAAATACTGATGGGTAGAGAGATAATTGAAAAGGTAAGATGATTGTCTTGGATGTGACTGAACTGGGTTTGATCCCTGGCACGATACATAGTACCAAGAGCTTTCTAGGAGTAATCCCTGAGTGCAGAGCCAAGAATAAAACCTGAGCACTACTGATGTAGGCAGGTAGGCAGATAGGGAAGGCCCCCTCCCAAGACAATAGCAGCAAATTTCCTGGGAATAGCTTTGAATTTGCAAATGCTAACCTTGCAGAAAACAGGAACTAATACCTGGCACAAGCAACAGACCCAGAGAAGCTCCAACAGAAACAAAAGATCAGGGATTTAATCTCAAAGACAATCACCTCTCCCAACCCCCTTGGGAACCTTCTTAGCAATGGACTTTGATTTAGGCAGAAGCCGCATGTGGGGGCAGATTGGAGAAACCCTGTAAAGGCCACCTTAAACAAAGGAAGCTCCAGCATGTGCTACCCTAGTCCATGTACTGCTTGTGCCCATGTGACCAAGCATATGTGGTGCCTGAGCACACATGCCACCTGACTCTTCCTTCTTGAGATATGTACTTTCATACTTTCATGCCTAATGCTAGGATGTGTGTAGGGGCTCTCTCTGTCCCTGCGGAAGCCCGGGTTCTCTCTTGAGCACATTAATCTTCACTCTCTCCCACTTTCTCTTCCTCCTTTCCTTCAAAAATTTCCAGATAAAATATGTTTTACATCACTGCTTGTCTAATCCTAAAATTCTTTTCTGCAAGATGAGACAAGAACACAGTAAACCTGGATCCCAGGTGGCAGAGGTAGATTGGAGGAAGTGACTGCTTTTCTCCTCCTAGCTTCACATAAGCAGCCAGTGAGCCCACCGACATCACTACTACACGTTGTGACTCTCAAAATAAAACTAAAATATACTTCGCAGTTGTTTCTGAGGCAGTAAGAGCACATGGTTGCTCTATACACAGTGTCATTAAAAGGGAGTCACTTGCCATGAAAATAGATGTCAAGTTATTTTACAAAATATAATTTTCAAAATGAAGTACTTGTTCAAAACAATGACAGTTGTTCACTCGAGTCATCCTAAATAGGATTAGCAGAACACTAGATGAAGGACAACCATGCGAGCAAGCCGGGTTCCGCAAAGGATTCAGCACCATCGACCATATCCACACAATAACCAAGCTCATTGAGGTTTCTCGGGAGTTCAAGATGCCGCTCTGTTTAACGTTCATTGAGTTAAAGAAGGCCTTTGATTCTGTTGAAATGAAAGCGGTCATTGAAGCCCCAGCCAATCAGGGCATTCAAGCCCAATACATCAGGATCCTCCGTGAGCTGTATTGCGGATTCACTACCAGGATCTCACCATTCTACAAAGAAGTGATCGTTGATGTCAAGAGAGGGGTGCGGCAGGGTGATACCATTTCACCGAAACTCTTCAGTGCCACGCTCGAGAACATGCGACGACTGGAATGGGAAGGAATGGGAGTGAAGATAGATGGTCGGCAATTACACCACCTCCGCTTTGCTGATGACATTGTTTTAATAACACCAAACATCAGTCAAGCGGCACAAATGCTGGCTGACTTTGACCGTGAGTGTGGAAAGGTAGGACTACAGCTGAATCTTACGAAGACAATGTTTATGAGAAACAGCCTCGTTCCTGATGCCCCATTCGCTCTCAACGGAATGACCATCTCCGAATGCAACAGCTATGTGTACCTAGGTCGAGAGGTCAACATGACAAATGAACTGGCACCCGAGCTGCGCAGGAGGAAGAGAGTGGCTTGGAACACCTTCAAGAACGTCGAAGAAATAGCTAAGAGGACGAAGAACCTCCGGCTTCGGGCACATCTCTTTGATTCCACTGTTCTTCCTGCATTAACACATGCCTCAGAGACCTGGGCCCTACGCAAACAAGATGAGAACGCTATTCAGGTCTCCCAAAGAAGAATAAAAAGAGCTATGCTTGGAATATCACGTTTCACTCAAATTAGAGAAAGAATCCAGAGTTCTGACATCCGTCAAGAATCAGGGGCGCTGTCTCATTTGCCAAGGTGTCGAAAATCAGATGGGTTGGTCACGTAATGAGATTTAAAGACGACCGTTGGACTAGAGCTGTTACTGATTGGATTCCACGGGATGTCAAAAGACCGCGTGGCCGCCCACCTACCAGATGGTCAGACTTCTTCGTCAAGATCATGAACGATCGGTTTGAGGCCCTTCATGTTCCCCGAGCGAACAGATGCCATTGGGCTACACTAGCACGCGACAGGGACAAATGGAGACGTTACTGGTGCCTGCTCAAGCAAATCGACGACTAACGGGAAGTTAAGTGATTAAGTGATTAATGACAGTAAACACAAATGATGAAATTGGATCTGTTTAAATTTAAAGGGTAAAGGAGCATATAAAGGCAATTATGACATCAAATCATAATTAAAAGCTTCTATAAAATAACTACTGTTTAATAGAACTATTTTTTGGCAATTCTATTTTTATCTTTGTTTGTTTTGTTTTGGGATACATCTGGCACTGCTCAGGGCTTACTCCTGGTTCTGTGAATAGGAATCAGTCTTAGTTATGATAGGGCTAAAACTCTGATTGTCCATATGCAAGACAAGCTCCTTACACCCTGTACTTTCTCTAGAGCCTCTATTCTTTTTTTTTCCTTTAGATGTGCTTTTATTAAGAAACCATGATTCAGAAAGTTATTCACAATGCTATTGTTTTAGTCATGTAATATCCCAACAATAATCACACCATCACCATCATCTTCCCACAATACGGAGTTAATATCCACTGAAGGGAAGAATTCCCAAATTCCTGAAAAGTCCCCTTGCCTTATGCCATATTAGTCACACCAACAACCACCAACATCCTTTATCATTTTCCTTTTTTTGTATTTGTGTGGGGTTTTGTTTGTTTTGGGACCAAACCCAGTGATGTTTAGGGGTAACTCCTGACCCTCACCAGGAGTCACTCCTAGCAGTGCTCCTGATATCCTATGGGACGCTGAGGATGAGCATTCTGAACACAAGGCAGTGATACTGGTTGTACTCAGTCCTACATTCTTTTCCATTTTGCAGAGGAGATTCTCAGAATTCACTGAACACTCTTAAGAGATAGTGTTCCTCTGCAGGTCTATGCTGCTTCCCTGGATACACAGTAAAGACAAAACCACTCAGTTTGGGCCAATGCATATTGTGTTTCTCGGGGGGAACTAAAAACCTACATTTTAGAGGAAAGAAAAATCCATTAGAGCATGGGAACTCTGGTGGCCTGTACTTTACAGAAATACTGTGGCACAGCATTTATGTTCTCTAGTCCCAAAATACTCCACAATTCTTGTTGAAAACAGAGATCTCTGTTCTTTGAAAGTCATTTGAATCTAAGTGGATGAATGTTAATCCTCTCAAGAGATGGAAAAGATTAGAATTTGGAAAGGACAACTGTGAATAACACACAAACAAAGATAACTAAGATTTATTTTAATTATTTAATTAAATCAATCAATCACATCTGTAAGGTTGAAAGTGTGATATGCATAAACTGGGATATATTTAGAATCATAACATAAATATACAACTTTAACAAGATAAAATTGCGATTTCATGAAAAATGGCAGTCTAGAGAAGTGAACTAAGCCGAATAACATTGAAGACATTCAATATTTAGAGGTGCCTAAGGCAAACAATACTAGTAATAAACATATACCTAGTCATAAGGTTAGGAAAAAAGCAGGAAGGAAAAACCACAGAAAAATAATCTACAATTCATTTAGAAGTATGTTTTAATTTAAAATAACTTTGAGTAGGGAGACTTAAGTAATATTTATGACTGATATATTCACCTCACTTCAGTGATAAAATTTATATCATAATATTTTAATCTTATTTAAAAATATTTTCCTTGTGTTTGCAGTAATGAAGGCTATTTAAGACAGAACATTCTTATTTTGTCAAAATCCATCCTTGTGACGCCTTGTCCCTAACACTAAGTTCAGTTTTCAAATTTAGGTTAAGAAAGATTTGTAAATACATAAATATTTAATTAATATTTCCAACTATGGTCTATAGCAACTGTGGGAAATTCATTAAATGTGTTTTTACTGGGAGCACAAACCAAGTCTTGCAACTCTGGTTTGCAAAGAGTCATGGATTTGAAGATTTTAGGGATACAGGATATAATAAATATAAGCCTAAATATTTCATTTCAGAAAAGTTTCTGTCTCCTTTGGAAACTAACTCCGAGTTCAATAAAGGACAATAAAAACAAACTCTTAAAGAAAACATATCCAAAAAGACAATGTTGGCGAAATTGGTCCAAATACATAAGAAATATTCTTCTTGAACAATCTTACAAACAATTCTTAAATGAGAAAAAACTTAGAGACAAAAAGAAGGCTTTGCTTTCGATGATAATACAATTGGGATATTTCATAAAACCGAATTGAGTATTAATAATAACTTTATCAGGGAAATTGTAACTGGGAAAACAACTGATTTGGTGCTAACAAGCATTTAAAGGCTTGTTTGTTTTGTTTTACACTGATTTCTAAATTTTATGAGTAAAGAGCAGGCTTCTAGATATTCAAGTGCAATGAATTGAGTATTCCCTGTAAGTCTGTGTTTGTGCTTGTGCATGTGTCTGTGAGCATATGTGTGTGCACTTGTGTGCATATATACGTGCATATGCTTGTGTGAAGAACATTTTTCTGAATCAGGAAATATTTTCTTTAAACTTGGAAAATGATCAAGAAGTTTTTTTTCTGAAAATGTAAAATAAGAGAATGAATAATTTCCTGACACCGTTTTATTAAAAGTCTTTAAATTGCAAATGGACAGAATTTTTTTAAAAATGTGCACTATTTTGGCAACAAACTTTTTAAAAAAATGACTTAAAAGTAATTTAAATTTTATAAAATTATAAATCAACATAAATGAGACTGTCTACCTTATATAAACTTCAATTAGAGTGTAGGATAACATTGTTTTGTCCTTCATTCATAGTCTCAGGAAGCATAGTTTTATTGGGTAACTCCCATCACAGTGCTCCCATTCTTCTGTGTTTATTTGTAATGTCTTTCTTCCTGCTCTGTTGACTTCTTAAATATTGTTTTTCTCTACTCCTTAAGTCCTTTGCATAGTTTATTCAAAACAATGTCCTTTTGTATGGACACAAGAAAACAGTAAATGTTATGCTTTTGTAAAGGGCATCTGTTCTCTGGACCTAAGCCTCAGCTGCCCTTACTTCCTAGCACCCCCAAAGGCAGGGTCCTGAGGAGGGACTGGATGGAACCAGGGCAAGTGGTAAGCTATATGCTACCCTGGCATTGAGATGGGCCTGGCCAAAGTGCCATAATTCTTAACTGTAATTTAAGAGCTCGGTCATGGACAAATGCTTTCATGATCCAAAATTTAATAACTAGATTCAGATCTTGCAAGGGATAGGAATGAATAATCTACCTGAGCGCTGTAGTCTGAGTCTGTGGCAAGATATTCCCAGGAGAGCTGCCTTATAAGTCTCAATATATCTCTTACTATGCCCATACAAAAATAACTAGTATTAAGATGTTGATTGAGTTTTTGAACTGAGGAGAGGAGACAAACACTTTAGGCGGTATTTTGCCTTTGGGCAGTCAGGAAGGGTTTTGGAATCCTCTGGTGGTGTTTCCTTTGAACCTGGTGGGCCCTCAGGAAGGGCTTTCTTATGTTGATTTTGCTACCTGACTGGGTGAAGTGTGGACCCATAGTGCTGGGGAGTCCGAGAGACAAGAGAGCTGGAGAGATGGAGAGAGCTGGAGAGATTGAGAAAGAGCAGGGCAGCCAGATGGAGTGTTCAGAGAGACTAGAAGGGGGACAGAGGGTGAAGTATGTAGAAGAATACAGGAGCAGGCACGTGGAGAGAGAGATCCCAGGTTTCGAGATGGAGAGCCGAGAGAGATGAGTGGGAGAGACAGGAGGAGACAGGAAAGAGGGGAAGTGTGAGACTAGAATGTGGGGCTCAGAGAGATGTGGGGCAAGTGAGTGGGGAGAATGGAATAAGCGGCAACTGATCAATCAACTGGCTTGATACTTGCTTCCTTCACTGTCTACCCCATGACCCGGGTCTCCCGGTTTGGTGAGCGTCCTAGGGGCCAACGAAACGTGGGCGGCCAAGGGGAAAGCCTTGGGAGTTTATACATTAGACGACTGCATTAAATTTAAAATTCTAGATTAGAAATATATGAAAACCAAATAGCTGATTCAAAGCCACTTATTTATATACATTTTAACTTGCAAGCAACATTGAGTTTTGTCCTGAAATTAAACTGAAAGCCAAACTAGTTATTAATATTGGTGCTGTGTATAGCCATCATTACACAGTTGATTTGTCATGTTAAATCTCTGTCATGTTGAAGATAATTCTCCAGTTCATAACAGTCTGGAAAAAAAGGTAAGGTCATGGTTCTCCTCGAGGGACTACTTTGTTAAAAAATGGATACATTTGTTTCATATCACTTTTTTACTCAAGGGTGAAGTCTGAGGTTTTTAAATGAATGCCATATCCATGGCCCAAGGCCTAAAAACTCTCCTTCTCTAGTGTTTCCCGTTCCCCTTCAAACTGTGTACCCTGAGGTCATTGTTAGAAGCTTTCCTCGGAACCAGAAGTGTTGTTTGCTGAGCATTGCTATTTAGGCTGGACAATGAATGTTTTCCTCTCTGCCATCCACCATGAATATTTTCCCTATCTTAATTGTTTCAAAGCAAAAGTTCTGCTGCTTAATCTTAAACAGGCAAGACAATTTTTACTGGTGTTGCAGTTAAATTTTTACTGGTGTTAGGGCTCAGTGTAAACTTGGTTCTATTTAAATAGAGTGTCATGAACTGGAGGAAACTGCTTAAGTACACTGGTGGAAAGGCTGGCCAATGAGAGAAACTCACTCCCCCCCTCCTCATTTTCTTTTACCTTTTAAAATAAATTGCATTAGAGTTGTTACAAAGTTGTTCATGATGAGTTTCAGCCATATAATGTTCCAAAACCAGTCCCTTTACCAGTATACAGAGTGGTAAAAGTAGGTAAAGGGATATACGAGAGAGAGAGAGAGAGAGAGAGAGAGAGAGAGAGAGAGAGAGAGAGAGAGAAAGACAGAGACAGACAGACAGACAGACAGACAGACAGAGACAGACAGACAGGCAGACAGACAGATAGACAGACAGAGACAGAAGAGACAGAAGAAAAATGCCCACCATAGAAGAGGAGAGTTTGAAACTGGGGACTTTGGGTGCTAGAAAATGTACATTAGTGAATATTGAATTATTCTTTTTACAAATGTTTTTCCTTCCTTATGAGTTTATTCTCTTTGACAGATGACTCTTTTAAAAGGACAGTTTCCAGCCCTTTGAGAAATATACTGAACTACAAAACTGACTTGAGGACTTTTAAAAGCATTTACATACATCTCAATCTCAAAGGGAAACAGACATAATTAGCAATGACAATGTTTTTGTTTTTACACAAATGCTCTAAGGAAAGGAAGGTCAGGAACCTAGAATCAGGAGAAGCTAGTTTAAATTTAATGCCACCATCATGGTACTTTCATGTTATCTCACACAGAGAATGCTTATCCTGGGAAGGACAAATCAACTTAAGGGCCATATCCATCTTTAGTCTTTCTCCCAATTAAAGCAATTTTATTCTTGTTCTCCTTTTCGAAACCACAGGCGATCATGCCTTATAATTGTCTTCACGCTTTATTGATCTCATAGGACTTTTCTGCTCAACTTAGAAATTGCCACAGAACAAAATAGTATTTTTCTTTCTTAGCTACTAATTGTAGGTATTACTTCTTGGTTCAACCTAACAAAAATTTTTGTTACTTTTCCAAAATATTGTGTATCATTCATTATCAAGCATTCTATGATATTATGGAATATAAATATTTAATTTGTAAAGATTTACATTGAAGTATAGAGTAGTGTCTCATGACTGTGTCATCTAGATACTTGGAAACATAATGCTAATTGGTGTTGTCCTTATTTCCTTTAGTAAACGTGCATTAAAGGAGAAAAGGTCTGGCATAAAATGTAAGTAACGTAATAATTATTAAGTCATTAACAATTTAAAACATAAGCATTTTCCTGAAAAATGATGCAAATATATATTTTTGTTCAATTGAGAGTCATCTGCTACCTGAATCCTGACACTGGGGTCAGCAGATGGAGTACCAAGCTGTCCAACATGTCCACCTCCAGTGTAAGGAACCCACTGAATCTCCCCAACCTCAGTAGGGACATGGTGGAATAGAGTGCTATCAGAGCCACTTAGGAGCTAGATTCACTGTGCCACCATCAGGTACAATGAAAAGGCAGAAAACCTGCGCTAGGTGGCAGTAGTTAAATTAAATAAAACAGCAGAAGATAATTCAAGTAGAAAGGGAAAGTATGAGATAACTCCAAGAAGAAAGAAGAGATCTTGGATTGGAGCAAGAGAACTTCTGGTAGGGCATTTGCCTTGAATGAAATCCTGCTAGGTTTGATCTCTCAAGTGGTCCCCAGAGACCATCCAGAAGTGATTTCTGTGAGCAGAGACAGGTATAAGCCCTGACTACCATGGGGTGTGATGCCACCTTCCAGAGAGAGAGAGAGTCACCAATCTGATTAACATATAAAACATATTCAAGTGACTAAGCATCAGATGACACAAGCAGTATATTATAGAACAAAATGCTTGAAAACACAAGAAAAAATGATCAGGAATGAATCAGTGTGCTAGAGAGCAAGACGTATGAAATCATACCCCCCAAAATAGAAAAGACATTGTGCACAATGTAATACTATTAAATTGGGTACTTCCATACTCAGCTATGAATACAGATGAAGAATTGTAGCTTGGATTGAAACTTGGATTTAACTGGTGGACGTGAAACTAAGTGAGTCAGAAAGAAAAAAGAACTAGATAGCCTTGTTCATATTCAGAATATAAATAGAGCAAAGTATTGTACAACCCCCAGAGAAAAAGTGCTGGTAGTATGCTCAATAAATCTGTGAGATTGAGGATAGTAAGGAGAAGATAAGACTTTTTAAAAAATGTACCCTCTTAGAACTTTGATAGTGGGTATGGTGTAGTACACTAAAAGAAAAAAAATATTGGTACTATCAATAGATAATTACTTAATCCACTCAGCCATTGTTGGGCACTTGAGTTATTTTCAGATACCGGCTTTCTGTAAATGATGCTACAATGAACATAGGTATGTATTTGTCATTTTGGATGAAACACTTTTTGTTATTGAGATATGCCCAGGAGAGGGGTTGCAGGATCAGAAGGAAGCTTTATTCTTAAATTTTTGAGAAACTTCAAAACTGAATTCTTAAGAGACTGAATTAAGCAATATTCCCACC
Organism: Sorex fumeus; assembly: GCF_029834395.1. Lineage (NCBI taxonomy): Eukaryota > Metazoa > Chordata > Mammalia > Eulipotyphla > Soricidae > Sorex > Sorex fumeus. Next base: position 58,654,337 of record NW_026606065.1, read on the forward strand.
AGAATTTAATAAGCTAATGAACGTCCCCTTTCTGCAAAATATCTGACCTAATTTTCTGTTTCCAGACTTTTGATACAGGCTATTATCACTGGTATGAGGTATTACTCCATTGCATTTTGATTTTCAGTTACCTGACAGTCTTCCTTGAGGAATTGTCTGTTCATCTGTTTTCCCCATTTTTTTTCTGGGGCTTTTTTTTAATTTTTAAATATTGCTCTTGAAACTTTTGAATACTTTAATGTAACTATTATGTCAGTAATTTTTCTGTTGTTTGCTTTGCCAATTATTTCCTGCTCAGTGAAGAAGCATTTTAATTTGATATGGCCTCAATTGTTTTTTTTCTGATTTTTATTTGGGCAATATGATCACATAATTCATGTCTCGCTGTGGTCAAAAGAACACCAATGACTTCTTTTGTATTCCACATCTATTTTGTAGGAAAAAAATGATATCAAGGTTTGATCTATTTTTAATTAACCCCTTATGAATGGAGTGAGATGGGGTTTAATTTTTTAATTAATTATAATTATTATTTTGCAAGTGATTATCCAGTTTTCCCAGCACCATTTTTTGAAGACTTGCCTTAGCTTATTTTATGCACCTAACCTGATTTTTGCAAATTAACTACCTACTCTGTAAAGGTTTATCTCTGGGCTTTTAATTCTATTCCATTGATCTTAGAGTCTGCTTTTGTTTCAATACCAAGTAGCTATAATGACTATTACAGCTTCCTAGTAAAAATTGAATTCTGGGAATGTGATATTTCCCATCTTATTTTTCCCCCTTAGGTTTGCTTTTACTATTTTGGGAGTTTAATACTTTTTCTCATGTCCTTAAAAAATATCACTGGGAATCTTTAGAAAAATTGTATTGCTTCTATAAATTACTGTAGTTCAGATGATTATTTTTAACACTGTTGTTCCTAATAATAATGTGGCAGAGAACAAAATATATAATTTAGGAAAAAGATATTCTACTCACAATTATATAGAAAAAATCGCCCTCAAGTATCTGGACATCAATTTAACAAAAGAGATGAAAGCCTATTAAGTGGAAATTATAAATCACTTCTGAAAAAAATAAAATATAGGGGAATGGAAATATAACCAGTGTTCCTGAAATCAAAGAACTCTTTTTTTTAAGTGACCATTTTATTCATGCTGACAAATTCTATAGAAGGCCTTAGAAAAATTGGAAACAACAGTTCTGAATTGGTTATTTTCCCTAATGGTATTGCTGTGTCAGTATACTTAGAATTTGATCTATTTGGTATCTGTCAATAGTAGGTGAAAATGGCATAGTAAATTAAAAACATTATTGACAGAAATAAGTATTTTATTATAGAATTTGTTATTCCATACTGCTATTCGACATCAGAACAAAAAATTTTGCATTCCTTTTGAAGATATTTTAAAATTAACACTAGAGTATTTTTTAAATTTTATTTATTTTTTTCAGTCTGAACTGGTTTGCTTTTTCACCATTAGCTTAATTATTTTTTTTTGCACTTTGATTGTTCTTTTTCTGACTTTAGTTTAGGAAACAGAAATTTATGTAGCCAAGAGGTCTGTGACTAATCCATTTTTTTTTTTGGAGGAGGGTAGCCAGGGCAACATAATGCAACATGTGTGTGAAAGACAGGAATGGCAGAGCCACAATCTGTAATAGTTTTTGTCAGCACTATTGGCAACAGTTCTTAAAGAATATCATTCTTTCAGCTGTTACCCTGGCTTAAATCTAGCCCAAACTTTTATCTCTGCCTGCGCCTCAGTGTGAGAATTGGCCAACAATTCTGTGAATTTCCAATTGATCTTTGGACAATTACTTTGCTTTGTTACCAGTTGGCAACATCAATATTAAAATTTGAACAATTAAATCTTGTTCACAAATATAAAAGCACAAAAAGTGTATTCAATTTCTGTGTAAATTTGCCTAAAACTTACATTTAGAATCCTGTCCTCTTCAGAGTACAAAGTCGAAGGCCAGGAGATAGCACAGTGCTAAGACACATGCCTTGCCTGGTCTCCGACCCATCAATCCTGGCACTGAATGGGTGTGGGAGCATAGAGTATAACCCCCCCCCCCCCCGAAACGCTGCTGGATGAGACCCTGTTGGTCCTTGGTACTGTAGAACTTGAGCAGCACCATGAAGACAACTGAACGCTTGCTCAGAAAGTACCATACCTCTTGGAGAACCCAGCAAGCTATGGAGAGTATCCTGCCTGCACAGCAGAGCCTGGCAAGCTACCCGTGGCGTATTCGATATACCAAAAGCAGTAACAATAACAGGTCTCGTACCCCTGATCCTGAAAGAGCCTCCAATCGTTGGGAAAGATGAGTAAGGAGAGGCTGCTAAAATCTCAAGGCTGGGATGAATGGAGACGTTACTGGCGACCGCTCGATTAAAATAATGGACAGGATGACAGTGATGACATGATACAGTGATACTATTAAAATGGGAATAAGAATTTATTAGACATTTAATATATAGGATGTGCCATACTTATATTTTTTCAATAAATAAAAAATAAAAGCAAAATTTTGCATAAATGAAGATGGTGATGGCTAGTTAAGTACTTTTGCAGAATCACAGAAAAGCATATTACAAATCACAAATCAAAGGTTATTTGTTAATACCTTCATTTTAGATATCTATTTTAATTACATAATTTCTTAGTACAATATTTTGATGGGACAATTGATGGTTGATTTCAGAGTTTCACTAACAATAATGAGATATGCATAACCAATTTAAACTAGCTGTCAAAATACTGACATAATTATAAAAAACTCATCCCTACCAAATTAACTTAATTTCAGTTTTTACGAGAAACACTAAAATGAAAGCTTAAGATAGTTAAACTTAAGTGTAACAGAGAGACACAAACCTAATATTTAAAAGAGAACTGAATTTTATTTTGTTCAGGTTAATCTTATATTAATTCAGTCTCAACACGATGTAAACCCAAATACTTATGCTATACAATAATTTAAACTATTTCAGGTATCACTGAGTCCCAGGTTGAGCTTTTAGTTTAGTAGTCATATTAAAATGATTGTTCATGGCATATATTGATTGAGCAGCGGTACAATGGAGGCAAAAAGAGCAGAGACAGATATAGTTTTCTTCTATTGTTTATTTCTTTCTTCATTTATAACTTCTCCTAGTTGTCTCACTTGAAACTCCTTAGCAGCTTTTATTCTCTGCTATCAGACTAACCAAGGCATCACATACTGTTCTTTCAACTTTGGTTAACATTTATATAATCATGACTTTGAGATATCTAATAGATAAAATATCCCTTGGATTCCATCTGTTAAACTCTTGTATTACACATTTTGATGCGCGTAGCACAGCGGTAGGGCATTCGCCTTAAAAGCGACCAACATGGCCGATCCGAGTTCGATTCCTCCGCCTCTCTTGGAGATCCCGGCAAGCTACCGAGAGTATTCGATATGCCAAACACAGTAACAACAAAGTCTCCAATGGAGACGTTACTGGGCCCGCTCGAGCAAATCGACGATCAACGGGAGGGCCTTTACCTTTACCTTTATTCTTTTGCTCATTAGCTGTGACTTTCAACATTTTTACAACTGCAAACTGGTGAAAACAGGATTCTTCAACGATCAATAAGACTATATAAATTCTATTTGCAATTTTTTTTAATTAGTATCCTGGTGGCGTATTTAATATACCAAAAACAGTGACAACAAGTCTCAAATGGAGACGTTACTGGTGCCCGCTCAAGCAAATTGATAAACAACGGGAGGACAGTGCTATAGTGCTACAGTATTATTGCTTGTTTTGGGGTTTCATACCTGGCAGTGCTTAGAGCTTGCTCCTGGGTCTGCACTCAGGGATAATTCCTGTCAGGGCTCAAGAGACCCTATGGGAGAAAGCATTCAAAGCCATATCAGCTGCAAGCACTCTGACTCCTACATTATCTCTCCAATTGTGTATTAATTTTAAAGTACAATATAGTTGATAATTTTATCCAGGGATACAAGTCAGATCGTTGCTAAGTGACGTGGTAGCTTACATTTATACTTTCAGCCATCAATATATCAAAAAATACAAAGAGAGATTCACATCTAAGTGAAACATAGTATTTCACTTCATGTGCTAAAATATGTTAATTATTAATATGCAATATAATTCAATATGTAAATTTAAATAAAATTAAAAGAAAAAATAGAATATTTGATAAGAATTTAAAATAAAAGAAAAATAGCTACTTTAAAAATAATCTTAGGGGGGCTGGAGAGATAATATAGAGGGTAAAGTGCTTGCCTTGCATGTAGCTGTCTTGGACTTGATCCTGGCACTCCATATGATCCCTAGACCTATATAGGGATCACTCTAGGAATGATTCTGGAGTGCAGGAGTGACCCCTGAATATTGCAATCTGTATCCCCAAAGCAACCCCTCAAAATAAATTAAAATTAAAAACCAAAAAATAATAGAAAATGTGAATATTATAGTCATGAGTATGTATTTATTTTCAGTTTCATAGTATATAAAATGTGCAATATATGAGATGATTTTTGAGGAGTTACTTTTATTTTTATTTATTTATTTATTTTTGCTTTTTGGGTCACACCCGGCAATGCTCAAGGATTACTCCTGGCTCATGAACTCAGGAATTGCTCCTGGCGGTGCTCGGGGGACCATATGGGATTCTGGGAATCGAACTTGTGTTGGCCATGTTGGCTGCGTGCAAGGCAAACGCCCTACCAACTGTGCTATCACTCCAGCCCCGAGGAGTTACTTTTAAACGGTACTTTGATTATATTTGAAATATTTTAAAGCATTTTAAATAGCAATAAATTGTTTCTCTACTTAATTGTACAGCTTTTATCATTATTATCCTGCAAAAGCAATTTTGTTATTTCTTGATCCAAAGAAATATTAAGACTATTTTTCTAGTCACTAATGGTAAGACAAAAATTTTCAATGATTGCATGACAACTGCTTGAATATTTACATAAAGTGACTTTAACATGTCATCCATTTCTGAGAGATGTTGACTGTACTTGATTTAAAGTTCAAGAAGATTTCTTTTTCTGTAGGATACAATCTTTAGATAATTTAAATAAGAAAGTTCCCTTTTAATGATAGTTTTTGAAAAACTCCAAAACTCTTGAAATTTTTTTTATTTGGAAGATAATGGACCTCATAAGAATCCGTCACATAGTACACTTCAAAAGTTTCTCAATTTCTTATTGTTCTGACCTGACGGGAGTTTATTTTCCTTTTATTTTGAGATATTAATTAGAACTCAAAGCAATGTCATATAAGTAGAGAGTGCACTCAAGATTAGTACCATGGTAAAAGTGTTTGATTAAAATAAGGCAAAATATTGCTATTGTTATTGTTTTGGCGAAAGATTTATATGATCCGACTGGAGCAATAGCACAGAGGGTAGGGCATTTGCCTTGCACGCGGCCAACAGGGCCAGCTGCAGTTCAATTCCTCCGCCCTGCTCGGACAGAGTATCTCTCCCACACAGCAAAGCCTAGCAAACTACCCATGACGTATTCGATATGCCAAACACAGTAACAAGTCTTAAAATGTTACTGGGCCCGCTCGACCAAATCGATGAACAACGGGAGGACAGTGACAGTGATTGTTTTGGCAGCATTAAACATGGTGAAAATAAGGCATTTTGATAAAAAGACAATAATGTAGTTGATAAATAGCTTTGTTGGCATTAACAAGAAATATGGTTTATAAAATAAATTCTTAAATTCTTACTGCAGAACTGAGGTTACCACAGGGAAAGTGACATAGAATCAAAGGGGGGGAAGGATTGAATGCATGGTAAAATAGGACTTTTAATAATTTTTGGTAGTTTACAATAACTCATATTTGAGGAGGTATGGGTCTGTACTCATGAATACAGGCCCATACATGATGTAAACCAATGTTACTTCAATTTTTTTTAAATGAGACAAAAACGTGTTTAATTTATTTACTGATATAACATCCTGTCATATGGAAGGCTGTGTTTTGTATGAGTTCAATGGAGAGACAAGAGAATCTCGAGGTCGTATTTAACATCTTTAGTCTTTTACTAGCAAATTATTTAGTGATGTAGAATGTTATAAACAGTGTCAAAAATAAACCATATTAAACAGAACTTTAGGTTGAATTTTCTTTAGGTTATTCAGTGTGATAGTGCTTATTAATTAAGAATTTATTAAAATAAATAAGGGATTTAGAGGCTTTAGATTAGCATATGGAAAAGAAAGTCATCTTCAAAATTAACAAGTCATCATGAATCAGGCATGATATTTTTATCATAGTGTATGAGTGAAAAACATGGTCTTTTATATTTAGTCATTTTTCTGAATCAAATAAAAATGGGGATTTATTTTTGTTGTGGATGTTTGGGTAACATCCAATAATTCTCAGAGCTTTCTCCTGGCTTTGTGCTCAGGGATGCTTAGTGGATGATTCTCAGGGGATTCTGGGCATCAGGAGGAGTGATCAGGAACAAACTATGATTAATTCAATGCAAGGTATTTCCTGCTGCAGTAAATCTTCAGTAAAGGATGAGATTATTTTGTTTTGCTTTATTTATTAATTGTACACCTGGCTAAGTACAGGGCTTACTCCTAGCTCTATGCTTAGGGATCACTTCTGGAAGGCTCTGCGATCCCTTGTGGGTGAATCAAAACTTGGTTCTCTGTGTGCTAGGTGAACACCCTACTCACCCAGCACTAAAGACAATTAATTTCTTAAGAGCAATAGACTTAGAAAAAAATTAGAAATTCCAACCCTATGATGATGAAATTTAAAAAAAAAAATAACAAGGGTTGCATGAAAGAAATGAGCCAGAGTCAAATCTGAAGGCACAAAGTTTTATGATTCTAAAAGTTTAGTGTAGGAAAATCTTTTTGTTATTCTGCACAGCTCATTGAATTTATTGATGCTCATGATGGTTGTGTATATAGTACAGATATGTGAGCATACATAATCTGAAAAATTTACCAGAGCTAATTATGCTGCCTCTAAGAAGAAATAAAATACTCTTAGGATTTTTTTTTTGTAAACTTCAGTACTTTTTAAGACTAATACTTAGTTCCCAGACTTCTGTTTGCAGGGACTCCTCAGAATCCAGATGTAATAAGGTGAAAAATACCAACAACAAAAAAAAAAAAAACCTGACAGGGATTTGACAATAGAATTTAGCTCTATCCAAGGATGAATCAGGCAGAATGGAGAACAATTGAAACTACTGTTTAAACAGGTAAAGAACTAGGAAGATGATACGACATTTGATGAAAAGTATACAATGTTCATATTATTTTTCAAAATATATATATGAGGGGACAAAGATATAATCTAGATAGGTAAGAGGCTAGCCTCTCATGCAACAAACCACTATTTGATATCACACACAACATATAGTAACTCAAGCATAGCACCAGGGAGGATACCTAAGTATGAAGTAGGGAAAAAGTCCTAGAGCCCTATGGAGCGTGGCCCACCCAAAGCCATATACACTTAATTTTGTATAATTAAAACATCTCATTGTCTTTTTAAATATTTGAAGTATCTGAGAAGTAATGTTTATTGTAAAATTAAGTAATGACTAAAAGAATATCTTCTGTTTCTCTCCCATGGAAAACTTTCCCTTTTCATATACTTTTAGTTTACAATAAATACTATATCTATTATTGTTTAATGTAAAGGAAACAGTCTGCAGAATGGTAAAGAATAAGGGTTTAGAGTTAGATTACCTCCATTCAAATCCTATTTCTTCCTCTAACTAGCTGTAAGACCTTGAACAAATATCCTAAATCCTCTGTAAATGGCAATGATGGTAGTAGATTCTATCATATATTGTTAGGATTAAATGTTTTAATACATGAAAAGCACATGCTTATGTACCTAGCAAATACTGTTATATTTGGATTATCTATTTTCTTGTTCCTCTCTTTTTTCTTTCTTTTATTATTACTGGAATTATTAAAAGACAAATATCTTTAATGCTGCATAAGATATGAAATGAGGACTATATAAAGAAAACATTAGTACAAATGCTTTCTTCAAATTTTAAGGCAACTACTAGAAACAAAATTAATGAAGTAAATTTAATAAGATAATATATGAAAAAGAGTGGGCTGGAGTGACAGCACAGTGGTAGGGTATTTGCCTTGTGCACAGCCGGCCCAGCCAAGCCGGGTTCGATTCCTCTTGGAGAGCCCGGCAAGCTACCGAGAGTATCTGGTCCGCACGGCAAAGCCTGGCAAGCTACCCATGACGTATTCAATATGCCAAACACAGTAACAACAAGTCTCAAAATGGAGACGTTACTGGGCCCACTCGACCAAATCGATGAAAAATGGGAGGACAGACAGTGCTATGAAAAACAGTCAGTTTAGCAAAAGTAGTATGATTCAACAAAATTATACTCTGAGGTATTTACTAAAGATAAATAAAAACATATGTACATAAAAACCCTGGAAATATGCCAAATGTCCTTCAACAGATTTTGTATAAACAAATCCTGGCATATGTATATAATGAATTACTAATCAGCAATAAATGTAAACAAACCAGTGATGTTGACAGAACAAAATTATAAAAACTCAAAATATTTTGGTACAAGAAATCAGTTAAAAATTTTTAGGGTTTATTGTTTTCTTCATATAAATTCCTAAAATAGCTAATACATGTTTGATGTGTAAAAAAAAAAAGAGGTCAGTATATAGGCTAGGAGTAGGAGTGAAGAAGGTTGGCCAATAGGTATGAGCACTGTAGCACTGTCCTCCTGTTGTTCATCAATTTGCTCAAGCAGGTGCCAATAACGTCTCCATTGTGAGACTTGTGGTTACTGTTTATGGCATATCAATATGCCATGGATATTTTGCCAGGTTTGCTGTGCAAGCAGGTTACTTTCAGTAGCTTGCTGGTCTCTCCGAGAGGGACAGAGGAATCGAACCTGAGTTGGCCGCATGCAAGGCAAATACCCTACTCGCTGTGATCTTTTAAATTGATAGATAATTCTACATTTTATTATAGTGATTATTTTATAGATTTTCTTTTGTTTAGTTGAGGTTCATACCCAGCAGTATTCAGGGTTACTCATGGCTTTCTGTGCAGGAATCACTCCTGCTGGTGTTTCGGGACCAAATGTGGTACTGGGGATAAAACTGGAATCAGTGCTGTAGAAGCAAGCACCTTAACCTCTGTAATGTATCTCTAAAACCTTACTATATTAATTACTATATTGCTGAATACATTTGTCAAAACTACGTGATAGCACAGCGGTAGGGCGTTCGCCTTACACGCGGCCAACATGGCCGACCCGAGTTCGATTCCTCTGCCCCTCTCGGAGAGCCCGGCAAGCTACCGAGAGTATTCGATATGCCAGATACAGTAACAACAAAGTCTCCAATGGAGACGTTACTGGGCCCGCTCGAGCAAATCGACGATCAACGGGAGGGCCTTTACTTTACCTTACCTTACTAAGCATTTAATATGAGTTTTTTATGGTACATATAGCTCTTATAGAATCATACTTTATAGCAATATAGAATATTAAAATAACATATGAAGGAGACAGAGTTTACCTAAGTTTGTAGGTAAATATTTCACTAGGGTATATATATATATATATATATATATATATATGTATAAATATAAGGTTAAGTTATAGATTACGTTGATGAATGTTTTATTGTCTATAATAGAATATCATTCTAATTGATAAAGCATTTAACAGAATTGAGGAGAAATCAGTGAATAAATGTAAATAAAATCAAGAATTAAAACAAAATCAAGAAATGTTCTTTCATCTAAAAAAGATGATTAAATTTAGTGAAAAGTTAATATATACATTTTAAATATTTTAGAGATGTCAGAATTTATTAGATTGGATGATTAAATTTATTTATTGTTATAATAGTTAATCTAAAGACAGAACAAGAATCCAAATTATTTTGGCTTCAAGTATGAATGGTCGGCTAAAACAACAATATGAAATGTAAATGTACATTTTGAAGAAAATAGTGGGGAAAGTGAGGATCAAAATAATATTGCACACAATATTTTTTATCTTGAGTTCAAGGTTTCAATGAAATTCATGGATCCAAAGTTATAGAATAAATTACTGAGCACTTGCGATTGTGATAAAGAATAATACATAGGCCAAAAAAAGAGCAAAAACATTAACAATGGAATCAAGAATTGAAGAATGACAATTTATTTGTTCTGATAAATGAATCCAATATGCCAAACACAGTAACAAGTCTCAAAATGGAGCAAATTGATGAACAATGGGAGGACAGTGCTACAGTGCTACAGATAAATGAATGAATAAAGTCATGTATTTTTTTCATTTTTGTGTAGTTTCTTGAATTATTTTTACTTTAATAACTTAAGTAAAACATAATTAAGAGAATAGAACTTGTTGGAGTTTACTAAACAATGTCATTTATTTAATTCAGTAAATGTGTCATGTTATCTATTATTTTTATTTTATTTTTATTTATTTATTTATTGCTTTTTTGCGTCATGCCTGGTTACTCCTGGCTTGCACTCAGGAATTACTCCTGGCGGTGTTCCGGGGACCATATGAGATGCCGGGGATCAAACCCAGGTCAGCCACGTGCTAGGCAAATGCCCTACCTGCTGTGCTATCGCTCTGGCCCTATCTATTATTTTTAAAATGTCTACTTAATAGATTTGAATTTTGACATTCTGAATGACTTAAGTAACAGTTCTGGTATCAATAGAAATTGATCTAATAATGAAATACACTTATTGATATTATTAATTCCTGATTGGAACTCATTAGCAGTTATAAAAATGAAAAGCCGTCCAGTAGAGGCATTAATAACTCACTTTTAAAGAAAAAATTTAAAACATTCATCTGTCACTGTCCTCCCATTGTTCATCGATTTGCTCGAGCAGGCCCAGTAACGTCTCCATTGGAGACTTTGTTGTTACTGTGTTTGGCATATCAAATACATCCCAGGTAGCTTGCCAGGCTCTGCCGTGCGGGCAAAATACTCTCGGTAGCTTGCCGGGCTCTCCGAGAGGGGCAGAGGAATTGAACTCGGGTCGGCCATGTTGGCTGCATGCAAGGCAAACGCCCTACCACTGTGCTATCGCTCCAGCCCTTTAAAACATTAATGAAAATATAAAATAACGTGAGAAATAAGTAGGGTGATTAAAGAAGAATTAAGAAAGAAAGGTATGGAGAAAGAGAGAGAGAGACAGAAAGAGAGAGAGAAAAAGAGAGAGAATGCATTGCCAAATCAATACAGGCTAACCAGGATTATAGTTGGCAGTACTGACAACACAATGCATAGTGACAGTGATCAAAACTGGGTGTTTGTATATACCTTGCATGCACTCTTGATCTCTAAATTATGCCCCTCTTATTGCTGAGAAAAAAAATGTTGAATTCTATTAGGGAAAAATACTTAAAATATAAAAGCATCTTAACAAGGTTATTAGTTAGGATGAAAGAAAATCTTCTCTATTTGAAGAGAAAACTGAGTGCTATTTTTAACAGTTCTAGAAAAGTATCCAATCAAGAATATTTTACCCTATGAAATTGTTCAAATGTGATGAATAAATATCTTTCCAGATAACAATAAGGAAATTAATTTACCCCCAACAGATATGCACTAGAGGAAATAATGAATGGAGCTACATGAAAGGAAAACAATACAAAACAAAGATAAAAGATCTTGATAAAGACCATAAACAGTAATACCGATTCAGAAAAATTAGCAAGAAAATTATGATAAACATATCCAAAGGGAAAGAAAATAGGACAAAATATTTTAGTCTAATGACAAATTATTATTGACAAACATGCACAAAATTGTTTATCTTAGATACATGTAGAATAATGGAATACTCATTATAAACAAATATCAAAAACAGAGACAGTATTTTAACAACATTTTCAAAGTGTGGTAGAATAAAAATTAGGCTGGAAAGATGTGTGTAAAGTGGGTAAGGTATCTGCCTTGCACTTGGTCAAATGAATTCTATTTCTGGCACTACAGATGGTGTCCCGACCCCCAAGATCAGTGGCCTCTGTGCTCAGAACAAGGATCAAGACAAGATCAAAGCAGGAAGTAGCCCTCAAATCAAAAACAAATTAAAAATAGAAAAAATGTATTTATTGAAATATCAATGGATAGAATCCTTTTTCAAATGACACAGAGTGGTTGAATGAGTCCAGAAAACTAGACTGATTTCTACTGCTTGCAAGAGAGACACAGGAATTCTCATAATACATACAAGTCCTGGGTGAAACAGCAACCATATATATGTGTCCCTGTATACACCGATACTATACAATACACCAAACAAAAAGCAGCAGCATTCTTTTTTCCATTTCCTTCCTTCCTTCCTTCCCTCCTTCCTTCCCTCCTTCCTTCCCTCCTTCCTTCCTTCCTTCCTTCCTTCCTTCCTTCCTTCCTTCCTTCCTTCCTTCCTTCCTTCCTTCCTCTTTCTTTTTTTCTTTCTCTCTTTCCTTTCTTTCTTTCTTTCTTTCTTTCTTTCTTTCTTTCTTTCTTTCTTTCTTTCTTTCTCCCTCCCTCCCTCCCTCCCTCCCTCCCTCCCTCCCTCCCTCCTTCCTTCCTTCCTTCCTTCCTTCCTTCCTTCCTTCCTTCCTTCCTTCCTTTTCTTTCTTTCTCTCTTTTTTCCTTTCTCTCTCTCTTTCTCTCTCTTTCTTTCTTTCTTTCTTTCTTTCTTTCTTTCTTTCTTTCTTTCTTTCTTTCTTTCTTTCTTTCTTTCTTTCTTTCTTTCTTTCTCTTTCCCTCCCTCCCTCCCTCCCTCCCTCCCTCCCTCCCTTCCTTCCTTCCTTCCTTCCTTCCTTCCTTCCTTCCTTCCTTTCATTTTTCTATTTGAGCCATATAGCCCTCCTCTGGAATCATTTATGAATCGCTTGAGGCACCATAATTGTGCCAAGGGCTAAATATACGTTGAGCGCCTATAAGGCCAGCGTGTGTCTATATCACCTCTGAGGTTCAAAGGGGCAGTTAAGTCCTCTTTAAGCAACTTGCAGTAGACATGAAGAGGTACATAGAAAGTGAGACAGGAGAAGTGTGGAATTTCAATAATCCCTGTCTTTTCAACCAGGCATACCATAAGAAAGGAAACAAGAGCTCTAAAAGAGAAATAGGTGAAACTGAAATTACTCGATATGTATAGCAACTCCCTTTCCCCACCCCTCACCTCCAAAAGCCAAATACACATTTGTCTCCAGTGTATATGAGACTTTCACCACAGAATTATACTGGAACACAATATAAGCATTTATAAAGTCACTAAAATAAGAATTTCAGCCTGCTTCTTTTCAGACCACAGTGCTTTGAATGTAGGAAGTTAATGGTAAAAAGAAATCGAGGACAACATAAAGCATCTTTAAACTAAAAATATAACATCAAATAGCCACTTCTTAAAGAAAAAAATCAAAAAAGAAATAAAAACCTTTCTCAAAGCATTGCGAGATAGAGCAAGAGCAGTACTCAGAGGGTGAGTCATAGAAATGCAGGCATTTATCAGGATATAAGAAAAACGCTAAAAATAATCATTTATCTTCACAGCTTGAGAAAGTAGATACAGAACAACAAACATATCACAAAGTAGAAGGAAAAAAGGAATGAATGCAAGAGCAGAAATCAATGAGACAGAAATTCAAGAGCCAAAACAAAAGGCCAGTGAAAGCCAGAGCAAGTTTTTGCTTTTTGTATATTATGGAGCCAGATAGATAAGACAGGAAATCAAGTGCATACTTTGCTGACAGCCAATGCCAGCATCCAGGTGTACCACCAGGAGTCACTGAGCTCCTCTTGAATGATCTGGTTAATCCCTGGCACTATGGCCTTTGAGCTACAACACAAACCGTCACAAATTTGAAAGTCTGTGAAATTCATAAAGGTAACCCAGGTGTCTTGAGAATGTATTATTTGCTTAGGAGTGTTTGTTGTTGGGTGGGGGGACGTTACCTGGAGAGGTAATGCTTGGAGATTGTCAGGCCTTACTCTTGGCTTTGTGTTCAGGGATCACTACTGGCAGTGCTGGAGGGACCATGTGTGTGCTTCAGATCAAACCTAGGTCCAGAGCATGCAACACAAGCACTCTAGCAGCTGTACTATCTTTACAGCCTCTGAACACTTTTTAACAGATTTGAAACAGATATTTTTATCCTGACTTTAAAGACAATCTTTTTTTTTTTTGATGAAAACTGGCACAAAATTTAAAGAATTCTAAATATAGTTGGTAGGCTACACCATGAATATGTTTGAATTTTCTAATCTTCTCTATCAGCTATTTATTCTTCTTTAAAAATAAAATTATGTATTAATCTTTATTAAGTCTAATGCTATCTTTTCTCTAAATATTTTTAATCTGATATGTTACCAAACAAAATTTCTAGTTATTAAGAAAAATGCTATGGAATTAAATAAAGAACAAATGCTATGGAATTAAATAAAGAACAGTCGGTATGTATATTCTAAAAGTACTTAAAAGGAGATAAAATAGGAAGCAGGATGCACCGTTTATTTTATTATAATTATCTCTCTCTTAATATTGAAAATCAGTAGAGAAATTAATTTGTATCATTCATTCACTTATGATATGAAAAAGAGTAATTGCAGAATCATCTAGTTGTCCTTGTAATAGCATTTTTGCCCATGATGATAAACTTTTTTTCCAAAATCAAAGGCAAAAATGTTCACCTTATGAAATTTTTGTTATATGCATAGTTTCATATTAAAAGGATGTCAATGTATTTTATCAAGTACTTTTATTTTATTACAACAGTAACTGTTAATGAAAATTGACATTGTAGGGGATAGTCATTGAAAACTTGTTATCTATAAACCAGAGAGATAGTATAGTGGGTAGGGCATGTTTACTTTGCACTACAGCCAAGCTGGGTTTAATCTCTGGCATCCAGTATGGTCACCCCCTACACACACTCCAACCCCAGAGTAGTGATTTAGAACCAGGAGTAAACACTGAGCACTGCTGAAAGTAGCCACTAACCAAATGAAAACAAAACAAAACAAAAACCAGCAACAAGCAAGAGAACATGTTATATTAGTTTTGGTTTTATGACATTCATTGCGTTTCCAACAGTGAATTTCTGTGAATATATGTTAAGTCAGAATACATACTAAATATAGAAGCAATGATGAATAAAATAAGAAAAAAAATATAGGAAGCCATACTATTCAGGAAACCACTTCCTACATGTGTTGTTTGCAGAACATGTTTCTTATTTTGAAAAAAAGAAAACATGTGAAAAGTACAGAACGCGTGCATTCTATTTTTAGTTCTGACAAAACTAAAGTAATTATTTTCCTACATAGGACATAAGCTACTTTAGCTCAGTTTCACATCTTACAGTTTTTATTCTCTACTAATAGTACTATTTAAACGTCAAGGAGTTCAATTAACATCAAAAAAACTTTTAGGAAAATGAAAAAGCACCGTTATGCTTTGTTTGTTTAGGGAAAATTTGTCCCACATACAAATGGAACATGCATGATAGTGGTAGGGAATAAAATGTTTTTCTGAAACGCATTTTTAATGAAATATTTTGCTTTACTTCATTGCATATGTATGGAAAGGTACACTTTTTCATTAGCTATAAGAAATTAGCAAATATGAAAGAATGAACTGTTAACTTTTCTGTTTTCCTTTTCTTCCTTTCATTCTTTTTAATTTAGGGGACAGGACATCTTCAAATATGTAAGTCTTTTATTAAAATAATTTGCATCATTTCTTCTATTTATAGGGCTGGAGCCATAGCACAGAGGGTAGGAAGTTTGCCTTGCAAGCAACCGACCTGGCCAACCTGGGTTCGACTCCTCCGCCCCTCTGGAGAGTCCGACAAAGCCTGGCAAGCTACACGTGACATATTGGATATACCAAACACAGTAACAACAAGTCTCACAATGGAGACGTTACTGGTGCCCGCTCAAGTTAATCAATGAACCATGGGAGGACAGTGCTACAGTGCAATGCACTAGTCATACGGCGAAAAATGGTGAAAGAAGTAATAATGTCACTAAATATACTTAAGTGTAATATTTTTCCAGTTACTTTTTCCAAATTAAGAATACAGTTTCTTATATTATAAAACTATAAATCAGGCACTATTAGCAAATAAAAATGCACTTATGAAAATGATACTTCAACCCCATAATTATCTGTAAACTTTGATAATAACTTTTGTTTAAATGTTATCTATCAAAGCAAATAATGAACTTGTGGATAGTTCTCCAATTAAACAATATTGAATTTGTTATTTCTTCTTTCTTACTGTTGTTGAAGTATACAGTGAAGGCCATTATGACTGCTTATCTACTCCTCTAAATAAGTGTCATAATGAATCAAGGTAGTAGCTTTGGTCATTGAAGTGTCTTGGAAATATATACTTCCAGCAGCTAAGCTTTTATTCACAGCAAAACCTGCCAAGAAAAAAATGACCTTGCTGCATATTTATAATTTTCAAAGGAAATTTCAGACAACTTCTTTCATTTTTATCCAAAAAAATTGTACTAGCTAAATAAGATGAATGAAGTCTTCACTGAATGATTTTGGCAGTGAATAAATCACAGTTTAGAAGTTGCTTTTAAGTGATTTTTGCTGCTGAAATGCCTCTAAGATTTTTTTCAAGAAGGGCAAATTGCTCTTCAGTCATCTCGCAGTACAACAAACTGTTAAAGGTGAAGATGCCCCTAGGTTTGGGAAGGGACAAAAGTAATAAAACAATGAAATGATCACTGTCCCTTGTATGCAGTGGTCATTTACTAAAATATACAAGTAAGTGTATATAACTAAATGAGTCATTATGTTTTTCTAACAGTAAGTATATAAATTATTGGTTGCACTAATTTCGGAATAACATCAAAGAGGAAATACCTTTTGATTTCTACCCTTACCCTATTCAACTTTCTAAACAAATGAATGAAAAAATAAAATAAAATAGAACAGCTACAATTCAGTAGAGTTTATTCAGCATCCTGGGTATATTTTAGGACAAAACCTCTCTAAGAATATAATTTAGTCTTAGTATAATCTTAGTGTAAAGTGTTCTTTAGTCATTTAACTGTTCAATTCTGCTTGGAGAAAAGTATGCCTCTAAGTGATAAACGTTTGTTTCTAAAAAACAATTACGATTTCATTATGACAGTCCATATTCATTGGAATTGTATTTTCCTAAATAAAGCAATGACAATTTTTACTTATTATGTTTTTAGTAGTTTTTAATCTTTATTCTGCCTAAATTATCTCAGTGTATTACTGTTTTATTGTTTTAGGCAACTCCCTTTTGAGTTCAGTTCTACATGTTTGAGAAAACAATGAAATTTTTATTAAAAAGTGCCCAATTTTAAATCTGTTCTGTTGTTGTAGGACCAGTGAGTCCAAAATAATAGGATAACTTATCCATAAATTCAATCAGAATTTACATTAGTTCAGAAAGAATTATTTTTTTGTGTGTTTGTTTATTTGGGTGCCACACCCAGTTGTGCTCAGGACTTATTCCTGGCTCTGCATTCAGGTATCACAAATCAAGTGCTTGCACAAAGCAAGCACTCTTACTCACAAGTTACTTCATCCCCCCAGAAAGATTTCTTTAGGGGTCAAAAATATTGTAATAGGGCATAAAGCTCATGTCTAGAACATGGAAGTTCTGAATTTGATCCTGGTACTACATCACTCAACCCCAGCAACTTCTTGCATGTCCCTGGAGACCTGCAGGACTCCGAATAGAAACATCTTAGTTGTAGGTTCCCAAAAAACCTTTGGTTTTACAATGCTGGGCTCCACCTTTTGGGGAATGGACCCATAACTCCACCCTCAGGTTCCTGGGGTACAGCTCCTATAAAAGAAGTCCATAAAAATGTAGGCTGTTATTATTTTTCTTTAGTGTGCATATAAAATATCTGACTCTAACAGGAACTATCCTCTTTCATCTTCTTTTTCACCTATAAAAAGCTGTCACTCGATAAAAAGCACAAAAAAAGCATACAAATATAAGCAATTTGAAAATAAATAAATATACAAAATCTACTAACAATTATAAAGAAACTCTTATAAGTACAGTCTGTAATTCTGATTTAAAAAATAGTAGATCTGGATGTAAGTCTACTAAAAGAGAAGTGACATCTCTCATGCAGCTAAATTATGGAAACACTAGTAAAAATGCTCCAATTTTGCATGGGAAACAAAACAGCTTTAGATTAAATAAGCCAGAAGCATTTAAGGTCAAATATTGTTGCTATTGCAGTACTTTTTAGAGTCTTCAAAATGTAAATGTTAATTGTAGATTCCTGAATAATTACTATGAAATGAGTCTTGAGACTTATACAATTTTAGGGGAAGGACGTCAACAATTTACTCTAAAGTTTCAATGTGTTATTTAACTTTGATATTGAATATCATATGATATATGAGTTAGATGTGATATCTAATTTTGAGATTATGATATCACTAATCTATTGAGGTAAATCTTTCTAGCATAATTTGGTACGATTTCCTTTTTATGTAATTAATTAATAAGGTTTTATCTCTGTCCAGTGATTTTTGTATTCATTAGAACTCTATGTTTTCTTTTTTAATAAAAGCAGGGCTGGAGTGATAGCACAGTGGTAGGGCATTTGCCTTGCATGCAGCCAACATGGCCGACCCGAGTTCAATTCTTCCGCCCCTCTCAGAGAGCCCAGCAAGCTACCGAGAGTATCTCGCCCGCATAGGAGAGCCTGGCAAGCTCCCCATGACATATTCAATATGCCAAACACAATAACAACAAAGTCTCCAATGGAGACATTACTGGGCCCACTCGAGAAATCGATAAACAATGGGAGGACCGTGATCCGAATAAAAGCAGATTCACTGTATCACTGTCATCCCATTGTTCATCGATTTACTTGAGCAGGTGCCAGTAGCGTCTCCATTCATCCCAGCCCTGAAATTTTAGCAGTCTCTCCTTACTTGTCTTTCCCAATGCTGCCATAGTGCGGGCTTTTTCAAGGTCAGGAGAATGAGACCCATTATTGTTACTGTTTTTGGCATATCTAATACACCATGGGTAGCTTGCCAGGCTCTGCCATGCGGGTGGGATATTCTTGGTATCTTTTGCCGGGTTTTCTGAAAAAAACATAGATAGATAGATAGATAGATAGATAGATAGATAGATAGATAGATAATCTCATATGATATATATCATGGAAGGAAGGCATCTATATATCTATATGTATATCTATATAGATGCCTTCCTTCCATGATTTCTTGCCTACTGTGTGAACTCCATCAAATATTGTGGGGTAATTTTGGAAAATGGGTAGGGAGTGTTTTATGTGACTTTTGCAGCCACACAGTCCAGGAATATGTTCACATATATGTGAGGCTCGGCCCGAGCATGTGGAAAGTGGCCAGGAGCGTGGCGGTGGTTGGATAGTGGAGGTCGACTGGGTCCCTTGGGGTGGGGAGAGCTCTCACTCGCCCCCTTCTGGGGTGCCACGAGTGAAAACAGCCTGGCATGGAGTCCAGTGGCATGGTTATGGGGAGCTCATTTTTTGCTCCCTTCCGGGAGAAGCAGTCATGAGTAAAAAAAATCAGATTATCCTCACCAAGATATTTTTTGACAACTTAATTATCCTATCACAATGTATTTATATTTATATGTTTGGGAAAATGAAAACTTGCTGAACATCTCTTTTGGTTGGTTTTGGTGTCACACCCAGGTGTGCTCAACCTTTACTCCTAGCTCTGTGCTAAAACTGTTGGTGGTACCTAGTGGACAGTCTCTTGGGTCTCATTGAACTTATAAGGCTGTAATGCAAGGCATGATTTTAAACACTGTGCTATTTGTCCATCCCCGGTACTTTGTTTTGAGCACAGTTTTCACATTCTTTCACTATCTGGTATTATGCTTCAAAGTCAATCAAGAGATGTTCCATTAAAGTCTCTGATCTTGTCAACAAAGCGAGGGAGCAGAAAGAACCAAAGACAAAGGAGCAATCTCTGAATCTAGAAATGAAGTTGCAGAGGCCAGAGAAATAGCCAAGGTCCAGCCTTGCTTATGTCATAAAACATAACCAGGTATGTCATTAAATACAAACATTGCCTGTATATCTTATACCTTTTGCAAAGAATTATTAAAATATTGATGTAATGTATTGATCAATTACATTACCATTGTAATATATTGATGTTACAATATATTGTAACATTAATTACTTTTAGAATTGCATAGCAAGCTCAAAGATTTATCTTTATGTTAAACTATTCATTAGAAACACTGTATGACTTCTTGGTGCTGAGGTGTTTTCCCTCTTTTTATTAATATAGACTTAAACATAGTTCAAGGTACTATAGATGGAAAATTTCCAAAAGTATTGAAAGATGCAGACATTCTTAAACATCGACAACCCTAATAACCCTAAATGTATAAAAATAACTCATATTAGGCAAAGACAGTGTACTTTCTAAAAAGTGAAAAGAGACTGGGGGCATATTTTTCAAGAAAAAAAAGAGTTTTGTAAATGAGTAATAGTTAAATTGAGGATTAATTATTCAAAATAAATTAAGAAACAAAATATGATACTGATGTCCATGCTGGAAATGAAGTAAAGTTCACTGGAATTCCAAATACAACAATTGCAAAACAATGATGAAAGTAAACTTTTTTTTAGTGCATCAAAATAGTTTTAATTTTTTAAAAAAGTTTACTTGGAGAAAGTATGGAGAGAAACAGAGAGGGAAAAAAAGAGGATTTTATGTTTCAAGATTGAAAGCATAATTTTTCACAGTGAAAACGTTTTTGAAAGAAAATTATGTACAATTTCTCCAAATTGTCTTGGCCTGGAATTCTTCACATACATAAAGTTGATCTGGTTATGTCTCAGGGAAAGCCTTGGACTTTGGATGGTTGTTCATTTTCTTATTATGATATATAGGTTCTTCTTTTATTTCTCAGAGGGGTTTCATCCTTCTCTGGAGGCTGACCCAGTTTCTAAACGTGGGTGGATCTTAGTTTCCCCATCTTCAAGGAACTCCGGATTTTCATCTGAAAGTGACATTTTCTCTTGCCTTTGATATACTTAAGACTGAAAAATTAAGTTTTTTTAAATTACCAGCACCCACCCCCCCATCTATATGTCTGCAACATCCCCTCCCTAGATATTTAATTCCTTTAAATCTTTAAGAGGTGCCTGGATGAAGGTTAACCTTTATTTATTTATTTATTTTTTCATGCTTACAAAAGGGTGCAGGCTCTGCCTATATAAGGGAGTGACATCTCATGCTAATTTAGTATTAGTGAAATCCAGGCAAAGTGTTTTCAATGTTGTCAAAGTTTGAAAGGAAAATCTGATAGATTAAACAATTATTTTTAAAATATTAGGCCCTGGAGGATAAAAGATTCTACTGGCCCAAGTAAATCAGAGAATTCAAGGAAACAAGAAAATAATAGTCACAACATAAACATTTTTTTTCTTTCTTCTGCACACTGATGAGTCACCTATAAAGGCCATAGTTTCTGTTTTTACAGACCACCGGTATATATATATATATATATATATATATATATATATATTCAAAATTAACAAAAACTTCAGCTTTTGGTGTTAGACTATCTTATAAAGAGTTTTAAGTTCTTGACAGGCTCACAACAGTAGTTTCATTTATTCTGTTACTCTGGTTGCTGGATGATGTAGTTGGAGCAAGTAAACTTAAATAAATTTAGAACAGTCCTACAAATCATTAACAAATATATCATATAATATTACCCATAACAGAGCACTATATATAAAGAAAATAAGAAATCACTGTTTTTCCCATAAAGTAATAATGATAAATATATGTGTGTATGTATACTGCTACACAAAACAATGAAATGCAAATTTCAATACATGTATTAAGAAATCTTAGAAAAATAGGAGAAGATGTTACTTGAAAACTAATGCAGTAACAAATAAAGACTAATGTCTTGACTGTGATTTTAGAATATGTAAAGCAGTAGATTTATTATAGGAATTGTGTTCTTGTTTTCTTCTTAAGTATTTTAAATTTTATTTTCTAATCTGTCAATAATGCATAATTATTATCATATTATCCTGAGGACAAATGCTATGACTTGGTTGAGGTTATCCACAGATATATTATCTTTGGTGTCATAACTTTTTATTTACAAGAAGTAAGATGTAGAGGTCAAGTTAACATTTTTCTTTGCATGGGTTATTTTTTGCTAATTTTTATATATACTTATATAGAGAGTGAACATTTTCTTCTGGTATACAACATTCATTGAGCCATACCTTAATTTCTTTTGTCTGAATAAAGATAGCTAGTTGATTAATTATAATTCATAAAATATGGGCAGTTGGAAATTATTTAATTGCAACCATTAGCATTCATGTTTGTATAATGAGACATATATTCAAGAAATGCTTTTGTGATTTAATTTTTTCGGCTTTTAAATTTAAACAGTCAAAGTGTCCCAAGTAAAGTCAATGCTTTTCAGTATTACGTTAAGGATAAAATAGAAATAAGGCAAAAATTTTTATCTTTTTTTTGTAATTTGGATAATCTTTTGTCATTTGGATAAGTAAACAGTAATTATGTTCATTTATACTAGCATACATAATTTGGGATTAATTTTTTTACAAATGGTTTAGTATATAACTATATGTTAACTAGTTATTGTAGGACTGGAAAGAGTGATAATACTGTGAGAAGGGCACTTGCCTTTCACACAATGGAGTTGGGATCCATATCTCATTGTTTTGATTAGCATCTCTCTGATTATCATTGATGTAGAACATCTCTTGAAATATATATTGGTCATCTAAATATCGTCTTGAGGAAGATTTTTTCATCTCTTCTTACAGTTTTATTTACTATTCAGGGCCTATTTAGTTTCACTGTCATGAGGGAAAAAAGCAAGCTAAAAAAAATTAATGACTTAATCTTTTGACTGCTCTCCACAGTGCTTTCATTTTTTATATATTTTTTCCAAAATTTTCAGTGAGATGCTTTTTGTATTTGCCTGCTGATTTTTCTTGTTTTCCTTTTGAGAGACAAATTGAAGCTATATTCCTTCATTTTTATTATAGAGCAATCGGTGATTTATTTTTGAAATGTTTAATTTATCTTGAAAAATAAGTATTTTGGGCATGGAAAGATACCTCCATGCATCAGCACATGCTTTACATACAACTCCTGAGCAAGACTGGGAGTAACCAGAGTGGTTCCACGACAACAAAAGTGTTTATTTTTGTTGTTCCTTGAAACATTTTTTTTGAACATCTTGCTTTGACTGGTACAAAAATATTATTATCACTATTCATTTAATTTTCCTGATAATTGTGTACATTATTTATAGTTTTGTATTAGCCAGCAGAGAAAAGTCAGTTTTTCTTAAAGCATTTCACTTCTTCAAACTCTTGTTTGATTCCAGTCAGTTTATATAAGTGGTCATCTATCCCACAGACTAGATATATTTCTCTAAAATCAGAAAACAAACTCCATTTTCTGTGTAATCTTTTAGAACATATGATTCTATGACTTTAGAGGTATATACTAGATTATGTGATTCCAAAGTCATTTAATTACAGTAAATAGAAGACATTATTTTATCTTCTTCTTAAAAATTAATGAATCACTGTGAGATAGTTACGTATTTGCAAACTTTTGTGATTATGTTTCAGTCATACAATGATCAAGTACCCATCTCTCCACCAGAGCCCATTCTCCACCACAAATGTTCCCAGTATTCCTCCCTCCCCACATCCCCCTCCACCCCTTGCCTCTGTGACAGACACATTTCCTTTTACTCTCTCTTTCCTTTGGGCTGTTAGGGTTTGCAACATGGGTATTAAGTGGCCTTCATGTTTGGTCCATAGTCTACTTTCAGCACATATCTCCTATCCTGAGTGAGCCCTCCAAGCATCATTTACTTGGTAGTTTCTCTGGCTCAGCTAACTTTTCCTCCAGCATGAGAGGCCAGCTCCCAAGCCATGGAGCTATCCTCCTTTTAAGGGTTAAATATTCATATCGCTTAGTATTTCTCCGTATTCTGTAGTTTTATATATATATACATATATATATAATGTTTTTATAGTTATCAAGTGGTTAGTCAATATATTTGTTAGCACGATTTGACAATACATCTTTCTCCTTTGTGATTGAATGTTTTATTTGAAGCATACTTAAAAGGTACTCTGTGTCACATATTGAGATTTTATTCAATTAGACTTTTGGTTCTTATTCATTTATTATAACTTTTGATATTCCTTATCCTTCTCAATACACATTATATTTATTTTAAAATTTTTATATTTTTCTTAATATAATGCTTTCCCAATTTTGCTATAAAGGGATACTCTTATACTTCCATAGATTTTTAAACTTTTTATGACCTTTATGAAAATAGCTATGTTAATGCCATTTTTTAAGTTATGTCACATAAATATTTGATATTATATTTTAGACATTATAATAAACATCAGTCAACACCACTTAAAATGTCAAGGCTAAACGTCAAGATTGAATTTTTAGTTAATGTGTGATCCAATAACGAATGCTCTATAGGTCTAGATAATGATGAATCTTTTTCCTAAATTGCTTTGGAATGTTGTAAAAAACAGCATATATATGTATATATATGTATATATATATATATACACACAAACACACACACATATATATAATATAAATACAACTCTCCTTTTGATTTCTTTACCACTTACTTAAAGACATTTGTAAGGGTTCTATATTTATTTTCTCATACAATTTAGTAAAACTGCTTTTTTTTGAAAGTAAGAAACCTCTTTTGTAGACCAGATGCATAAACTATTTGACAGATGTTGTATTCCTGCTTTAGCTTCCCAATCACTCTCTTAGATGGATTTACTGCCTTTTTTGTGCAAGAAGTGCTGGGTTTCAGTAAAGATGCCAATAATTTCATATGCAGTGACCTTGGCATGAAGTAACTTTTCCAAAATTGGGAAACGGCAGCTGTGTGAAACTTACTATTTATCTTCTTTACACACAATATGTTTGCTTTTCTAAACTTTCTTTCCCTCTTAAATAGAATTCAGCAGTTTGGTTACCTTGAAATTGTACATTATGGAAAATACATAAGTTCTCATCTTAATGAAGGATATTTAACTCATCAAGATTCTAACTGCAAGCATTTGCTTTGGAGAAATGTTTAAGCATTCACTGTATAATGGGCAGAATAATCATAAAAGGCCCATTATAGTGTGTTCCTTGCATCCTCTTATATTACCTTAGGGAATAGACAGCAGGTCATAAAAAATGTTTTATTTAAGACTCTTACCACTATTGTAACAGGAAAATCACAAGTATTAATGCATACCCTGAAAATATTCTCATGATCCTCCCTGAAAATCACCTTTTTTTAAGGAAAAAGTTTATCCATGATACACTTATAAAAACAGAATTAAAACAAGGAAGGAAAGACTGCAATAAATTCTCAAAATATGTGATGTGTTAATTTTAACATCATCAGTGTTCAACTATATATTAGATAAATGCACAATATGCAAAATATAATCCATCATTTTATATGATATTCTATTATATATAAATATGTATAAATGTATACATAATTTAAGTATGATGAGCGCTTTAACTAAATCCACAAAATTTGAATTAGTAACAACAGATGGGCTGGAGCGATAGCACAGCAGGTAGGGCATTTGGCTTCTGTGTAGCCAGCCCGGCCAAGCCGGGTTCGATTCTTCTGCCCCTCTCAGAGAGCCCGGCAAGGTACCGAGAGTATTGTGCCTGCTCACCAAAGCTTGGCAAGCTACCTGTGATGTATTCAATATGCCAAACATAGTAACAACAAGTCTCAAAATGGAGATGCTACTGGGCCCGCTCGAGCAAAATTGATGAACAATGGGAGAACAGTGTTTGTAAGAGTGACAGTGGATGTTGGGTAAATTTAAAAATATATATTTTAATTTTCAATAGGTGTAATTTATTTTCAAAAAATTCTATTTTATATTTTAAATTATTTTTAAAATTATCATCACTTCCCTCCTGAAGCCCAGTGGGGAAAGTGCCCGTCCATCTCCGGGGGACCGACCACCAGTCCGTTGGCTCCTCCCCTCCAGGTGGGTCGGGGGCGTCCAGCCGGGAAGTGCTCCTGCCCCCCCAGCCGCGCCTCAGATTCCCTCCTGAAGCCCAGTGGGGAGACTGTAGACCACCCTTCCTCCATTCCAGGATCCTGGGTGGGTGTCGCCTGGGACAGGCTCGGGGCGTGGCCACCAGGAAAGGGGCATGGCCTCTTAAAAGTGGGCGTGGCCTTCTCCTTGGCGGGCGGCCGCTAACGCGGCCGCAGTTATATCACTCACATCAACCACTGAGGACTCCCATCCCACAACTTGCTGCCGAATACCAACCAAAAATTTCCCACCTCTTCTACTGCAATCCAACAACAACCCACTCGCCTACTCAAGTTCCAACAAAGTCCTGTTTGAAAACAGCTGTATAAGTTCATTTCCAAATAGCACCTCCTCAAAAAGTTTCACTCAATGTCTGTTATAAAACAAAGAATAACGCCTGACTGAGAAGAACGTCAAACTCAGAAACGTAGAAGGGTGCCTACCATGGTCAAAAACTTATCCATAATCCCTTCCCACTATAAGAGGGAATAGTATAATCCGTGCAGGACGCAACCGAGGCCCATTGCTTGCCAACAAAACTGAACGGCTCCTGGCAGTCTCTCCTCATTCAACCAGGTACAGCCTGCCCCACGGCTTGAGACTCCCCCAGGGAATGCGCAGCTAGCTTGATCCCCTAGAATTGCCGGTTTTCTCCCTTGACCTGCGCGGGACGGGAACAGAGACAACATCAGATCCCGCGACAACAAAGCTGAAGGGATCCGGGAACTTTCTCCTCATTCAACCAGAATAGTAACAGTGAAGGTGAAGGACTAAAGCACACTGGTCACAATGGTAAAGCAACGCAAAAGCCCACCAAACTTTCTTATTCACGAGGCTAGCCCAGAAGACACCAACAGTATTGTAGTATTAGACAACCTCTCTGACAAGGAATTCAGAAGGGAGCTACTTAGGATGCGTAGGGAACTGAAAGAAACAATGGAAACCAATGCCAATAAAAGACAAGACGATTTGAAGGCAGAAATGAGAAAAATGCAATGGGAAATGTCGGACCAGAAAACCCTGGTATGCGAATTGAAAACCTCAGTGGATGGCCTCAGAAGCAGAGTAACAGCAGCTGAGAACAGAATCAGTGAGCTTGAAGATGAAGTTCAGAGACTCTCCAGAAAAGAGCAGAAAATGGAAAAGAGACTCACAGTTCAGAACAGATGGCAAGAGAAGATCGTGATGAAGCCAAGAGGGGTAACATAAGAATTATTGGAGTCCTAGAGGGACAGGAAGAAAACCCTGATGAAGAAGAAACTGTCAAAGGCATCACTGCTACAACATTTCCGGAGCTGAAGAAAACTTGTGACCACATTCAGGAGGCCTGAAGGGTACCAGCTAGAAGAAATTCGAACAAAAATACCGCAAGACACATCCTGATAAAAATGACCAAAACTTTAGACAGAGACAAAATTTTGAAAGCAGCAAGATCAAAGAAAGAAATCCCTTACAAAGGAGCATCCTTAAAATTCACAGCTGATTTTTCTGATGAAACCCTCAGGGCGCGAAAACAGTGGTGGGACATAGTGAAAAAACTCAATGAAACACATGCCTCTCCAAAAATACTTTACCCAGCGAGACTCTCATTTATAACAGAAGGAACAACACACAGTTTCACAGACAAACAACAGCTCAGGAACTTCATAGACTCAAAACCATGGTTACAAGAACAACTAAATGGGCTACTTTAAGGCAAGACAGGCCCCTCAAATACACCAAATTTGAACAGAACAATGGGACAAAATCCCATAACAATAATCTCTCTCAATGTCAATGGGCTAAACGCACCAATTAAAAGACATAGAGTGGCAGGATGGATTAGAAAATTGAACCCAACATTCTGCTGCCTGCAAGAAACACATCTCAATAGTCAAAGCAAACACAGACTCAGAGTCAAAGGCTGGAAAATAATCCTACAGGCAAACAGCTCCCAGAAAAAAGCTGGGGTAGCCATCCTAATATCAGACCACATCGATTTCAGAGTGAAGAAGGTCATAAGAGACAGTGAAGGCCATTTCCTATTGATCAAAGGATCTGTACAACAGGAAGAACTTACAATAAAAAATGTATATGCACCTAATGAGAGACCAGCAAAGTACTTAAAACAATTACTCATAGATTCGGAAAAAGACATCGATAGCAACACAATACTAGTGGGAGACTTCAACACCGCTTTGTCACCTCTTGATAGATCAACCAGACTCAAGCTTAGCAAGGACATACTTCATCTGAGGGAAACAATGGAAGAAAGGGACTTAGTAGATATATATAGGACACTTCATCCACAAAAAGCTGAATACACATTCTTCTCAAGCGTACATGGAACGTTCTCCAAGATAGACCACATGCTGAGCCACAAAACATGCCTCCATAAAATTAAGAAGATAGAGATTATATCAACAATCTTCTCAGACCATAATGCGCTGAAATTAGAAGTAAATCACACACAAAAACAGAAAACTAAATCAAACACCTGGAAATTAAACAGTGCGTTATTGAACGAGTGGCTTAGAATGGAAATCAAAGAGGAAATCAAAAGATTCCTAAGAAACGAATGAAAATGAGGACACGAGTTACCAAAACTTATGGGACAAAGCAAAAGCTGTCTTAAGAGGAAAGGTTATAGCTCTACAAGCATTCCTCAGGAAGGAGGAGCGAGCCCACATAAATAAACTAACCTCACAGCTTAAGAGCTTGGAGAAGGACCAACAAAAGGAGCACAACCCGAACAGGAGAAAGGAAATAATAAAACTCAGAGCAGAGATTAACGAGATGGAAACCCAAAAAGCAATCTGAAAGATCAATGAAACCAAGAGCTGGTTCTTTGAGAAAATTAACAAGATCGATAAGCCTCTAGCAAAACTCACAAAGAAGGGGAGAGAGAAAACCCTAATAAACCGAATCAGAAATGAAAAGGGGGTCATTACAACAGAAACTACAGAAATTCAAAGGATCCTCAGGGAGTACTTTGAGAAGCTTTATGCCACGGAACATCAAAACCTTGAGGAAATGGATAAATTCCTAGACTCCTACAGACTCCCAAGGCTGAACCAAGAAGACCTGGAATACCTGAACAGACCTATCACCATCAAGGTAATTGAAATGGTAATAAAAAGTCTCCCCAAGCACAAAAGTCCTGGCCCGGATGGATTCACTAGTGAATTCTTCCAAATCTTTAAAGAAGACTTACTCCCAATCCTCTTTAAGCTTTTCCACGAAATTGAATTATCAAAAACACTTCCGAATAGTTTCTACGAAGCGAATATCACACTGATACCAAAAGCAGACAGAGATACCACAAAGAAAGTGAATTACAGGCCGATATCCCTGATGAAAACAGATGCAAAGATCCTCAACAAACTACTAGCAAATAGAATCCAACTACTCATCAAAAAGATCATACACCATGACCAAGTAGGATTCATCCCAGGGATGCAAGGATGGTTTAACATTCGGAAATCAATCAAGATAATCCACCATATCAACAAAAGAAAAGATAAAAAGCATATGATCATATCAATAGATGCAGAGAAAGCATTTGACAAGGTCCAGCACCCCTTTATGATGAAAACCCTAGCCAAAATGGGTATAGAGGGGACTTTCCTCAACATAGTTAAAGCCATCTACCACAAGCCTACAGCAAGCATCATCCTCAATGGGGAAAAACTGAGAGCCTTTTTTCTAAGATCAGGGATGAGACAAGGATACCCACTCTCTCCACTGCTGTTCAATATAGTACTGGAAGTACTTGCAATAGCGATTAGGCAAGAAAAAGACATTAAGGGCATTCGGGTAGGAAAGGAAGAAATCAAGCTCTCACTATTCGCAGATGATATGTTACTATACTTAGAGAACCCAATAACCTCCACCAAAAAACTCCTAGAAACAATAGACTCATATAGCAAAGTTGCAGGCTATAAAATCAATACACAAAAGTCCATGGCTTTCCTATACGCAAACAGTGAGAGAGAAGAAAGCAACATGAAAAAAACAATCCCGTTCACAATTGTGCCCCAGAAAATCAAGTACCTAGGAATCAGCTTAACTAAGGAAGTAAAGAACCTGTACAAAGAAAACTACAAAACACTACTTCAGGAAATAAAAGAGGACATGAGGAAATGGAAAGATATCCCCTGCTCATGGGTCGGGATACTTAACATTGTCAAAATGGCAATACTACCGAAAGCATTGTATAAAATCAATGCAATCCCTATAAGGATACCCAAGACATTCTTCAAAGAAATGGAGCAAACACTCCTGAAATTTATATGGAACAATAAGCCCCCACGAATAGCTAAAGCAATTCTTGGGAAAAAGAAAATGGGAGGAATCAACCTCCCTAACTTCAAACTCTACTACAAAGCAGTAATAATTAAAACAGCATGGTACTGGAACAAAAGCAGAACTGCAGACCAATAGAACAGGGTTGAATACACTGACATGTCCCCTCAATCATATGATCATCTAATATTTGATAAAGGTGCAAGAAATGTGAAGTGGAGTAAGGAAAGCCTCTTAAACAAATTGTGCTGGCAAAACTGGACGGCTACATGCAAAAAAATGGGCTCAGAACTCTGCCTAACACCATGTACAAAAGTAAGATCAAAATGGATTAAAGACCTCAACATCAGACCAGACACCATAAGGTACATTGAAAACAAGGTTGGCAAAACCCTCCATGACATTGAGACTAATGGTACTTTCAAAGATGCCACGCCACTGGCCGAGCAAGTGAAAACAGAGATAGATAAATGGGACTATCTTAAACTAAGAAGCTTCTGCACCTCCAAAGAAACAGTGACCAAAATACAAAGACAGTCTACAGAATGGGAAAGGATATTCACCGAATACACATCTGACAAGGGGTTGATAACAAGGATATACAAAATACTGGTTGAACTCCACAGGAAGAAAACATCCAACCCCATCCAAAAATGGGGCAATGAAATGAACAGAAACTTTCTCAAAGAAGAAATCCGAATGGCAAAAAAGCACATGAGAAAATGCTCTACATCATTAATTATCAGGGAGATGCAGATCAAAACCACAATGAGATACCATCTCACACCTCAGAGACTGGTCCACATTCAAAAGAACAAAAGCAACCGATGCTGGCGTGGATGTGGCGAGAAAGGGACACTCCTTCACTGTTGGTGGGAATGCCGACTGGTTCAGCCCTTTTGGAAAACAGTATGGACGTTTCTCCAAAAATTAGAAATTGAGCTCCCATTTGACCCAGCGATACCACTCCTGGGAATATACCCCAGAGAGGCAAAAATGTGTAGTCGAAGTGACATCTGCACTTGTTTGTTCATTGCAGCACTCTTTACAATAGCCAGAAACTGGAAGAGACCTGAGTGCCCAAGAACAGATGACGGTTAAAGAAACTTTGGTACATCTACACAATGGAGTACTATGTAGCTCTTAGAAAAGATGAAGTCATGAAATTTACATACAAGTGGTACAATATGGAAAGTATCATGCTAAGCGAAATGAGTCAGAAAGAGAGGGATAGACATAGAAAAATTGCATTCATCTGGGGGATATAAAGCAACAAAGTATGAGATCAATACCTAAGAATAGCTGAGATCAACACCAGGAGGATTACTCCATAGCTTAGAGGCCAGCCGGGTATTCTAGGGGAAAGGGCAGTTCAGATAGAGAAGGGAACACCAAATAAAGGGTGTTTGGAGGATCCTCCCAGGATGGGAAATGTATGTTGAAAGTAGACTATGGACTGAACATGATTGCCACTCAATGCCTCTTTTGCAGATCACAACACCCAAAAGGAGAGAGAGAACAAAGGGGAATGCCCTGCCACAGAGGCAGGGTGGGAGTGGTTTGGGGGGAAATGGGCACTGGTGGAGGATGGGTATTTGATCATTGTATGACCGAAACCCAAGCACAAAGATTTGTAAATCTACAACTGTACCTCATGGTGCTTCACTAATAAAAAAAAATTATCATCACTTGATCACTTGACATCCTGTTTCTCATTGATTTGCTCGAGCAGGCGCCAGTAACGACTCCATTCGTCCCTATCACATGCTAGTGTAGCGCAATGGTGTTTGCTCATTCTAGGAAAATGAAGAGCCTCAAACTGGTCGTTCAGGGTCTTGACAAAGAAGTCTGACCATCTCGTACGTGGGCCATGTGGTCTTTTAACATCCATTCGGTAACGGCTTTAGTCTAGCAGTCGTCTCCAAATCTCATTACATGTCCAGCTCGTCTGATTTTCGATGCCTTGGAAAACGAGACAGCATCCCTAATTTTTGACCATCGACGGATGTCGGAACTCTCGATTCTTTCTCTCATTTGAGTGAAATGTGTTACTCCAAGCATAGCTCTTTCAATTCCTCTTTGGGAGACCCGGATAGCGTTCTCATCCTGTTTGCGTAGGGCTCAGGTCTCTGAGGCATATGTTAATGCAGGAAGAATAGTGGAATCAAAGAGATGTGCCTGGGCCCAGAGGTTCTTTTTCCTCTTAGCTATTTCTTTGATACACTTGAAGGCGTTCCAAATTCCTCCTGCACAACTCAGGTCCCAGGTCATTCGTCATGTTGACTTCTCGACCTAGCTACACATAACTGTTGCATTTGGAGATGATCGTTAGGTTGAGAGTGAATAGAATATCAGGAATGAGACTGTTTCTCATAAACATTGTCTGTGAGTTTCAGCCATAGTTCAACCTTTCCACACTCATGGTCGAAGTCGGCCAGCATTTGTGCAGCTTGGCTAATGATTGGTGTCATTAGAACAATGTCATCAGCAAAGCGGAAGGGGTGTAGTTGCCGACAGTCTACCTTCACTCCTATTCCTTCCCATTCCAGTCTTCGCATGGCATTCTGGAGGGTGGCACTGAAGAGTTTCAGTGAAATGGTATCACCCTGCCGAATCCCTCTCTTGTCATGAGTGATCACTTCCTTCTAGAATGTGAGATCCTGGTAGTGAATCCACAATACACCTCATGGAGGATCCTGATGTATTGAGTTTGAACGCCCTGATTGGCTAGGGCTTTAATGACCACTTCAGTCGCAACAGAATCAAAGGCCTTCTTTAAATCAATGAACGTTAGACAAAGTGGCATCTTCAACTCCCAAGAACCCTCAATGTTCTTGGTTATCATGTGTTTATGGTTGATCATGCTGAATCCTTTGCAGAACTCGGCTTGCTTGCATGGTTTGCATTCATCTAGTGTTCTGCCAGTCCTATTCAGGATGACATGAGTGAACAGCTTGTAGACGACAGTCAACAAGCAGATCAGGCGATAGTTGCCAATATCATGGATGCCCCCCTTCTTGTACAGTAGTATAGTCCTGCTCGTTTTCCACTGGGACGGAATCTTGCATTCAGACAGGTAGCGTGTGAAGAGCTGAACCAGTGTACTGATGAGTACTGATGGCACGTTCTTCAGATGTTCAAGTGTGACCTTGTCTGGGCCTGGTGCTGTTCGTTTCTTTACCAATGGAATGGCATGTCAGATTTCGGAAGGGAGAACGTTGGGAATGACATATCCATCCTGCTGAATTTGGTATGTGGGCAGGTGGACATGGATATCAAAGAGATCTGAGTAGAAGTCATGGATAATCTTCTTCATTGCCCTTCGGGAAGATGTGATAGATCCATCACGACATCAGAGGGAAGTCATCCTGGTCTTATAGTTCGCGAAGGAAGGTGGGATTTACAAATGCTTTACTGGCTTCTGCCACATCTAACAGTACTGCTGCTTTTCTCTTTTTGAGATCTTCCTTTATTGCTTCTCTGCACTGCTTTGCAAGCTCGGACATTTGATTGTGATTCCTTGAGGCATGCACCAAGCCACATTGGCCAATAAGCTCAAGAGTTTTCGAAGACAAGCTTTTTTGTGTCTATCTCTTCCTCGCACAATCAAGGATGTGATGAACCAGTTGATCATATTCCTCGTCAATGTTGTCAATGACTGCATCTTCCCATGTTGCAGCAATAGTGCCATAGAGCTCCCAATTGGTGTTCGTTCTGGGAGCTCTCTTCTTAAACTTTGCAGCCCTTTGTCACTGCTCTGTGAAGTAGAATTTTGCACGAAGGAGATGGTGGTTTGACTCCATTTGGAATTTGGGGACAACAGTGACATTGCTCAGGCAAAACCATTGATTGAGTATGATGTGATCAATTTTGTTGTGAAATTATCCACCAGGAGACTCCCATGTCCAACGTTTAGATTTGGCCTTCTGGAACTGTGAGTTACCGTGGATGGTCTTGGTCGACATGATGAACTTAGACAGTCTCTCACCCTGTTCATTCCATTCTAGGCCATGGGTCCCGATGTGGAGTTCTTCAGCTGATCTTCTCGGTCCTATCTTGGCATTAAAATCACCAACAATTATCTTGTAGAAGGTGTGGTCTTCTTTATAGAACTTCTACAGCTCCATTTAGAACTTTTCAATTTCTCTTTCATCATAATTGGATGTTTGTGCATAGACAATGAAGATAGAAACTGCTGGCAGTGAGCCACGTCTATTCAAGTGTAATCGTTCGATTTGGGTTGATAGGCATTCGAATGAATCAATGCTCATGGCCAAGTTCATGTTGACAAGGACACCAACACCACTGACACCTCCTTTGTCACATGTTCTGAGGAACAGTTCTTTCCAGTGTCAAAAATGGCGTGAGGTAATTGATGCCTTCTTGTCTTGGTCAGACCAATGATGTCGTACTTGATCTTGGCAAACTATCTCTGGTGTATTCGATATGCCAAAACCAGTAAATATAATGGGTCTCATTCCCCTCACCATGAAAGAGCCACCAACATGGCAGTATTAAGAAGGATGAGGAAGGAGAGGCTGATAAAATATCAGGACGGACCTAGGCTGCCACAATGAAGAAAGACATAAATGACTGTCTGTACTTTCGATGCATGTACACTGGCATCAGATGCATCCATCGAGGACCTGATGGTGCAAGAGCAAAATGATCATAATTGTTGAAAATCTAAACTTGAGTCAATATTATTCATTTTATAAGTTTTCTTGCTCAGCTTATTATTAAAGGAACTATTACATACAAATTTTCACTTATTTAATTTGCATTAAAATAATGCAAATTTTAATATTTTTGAATTCCAGAAAGTAACAAAAAGTGTATTATGACAATATGTTATTTAGAGTATTGTCATTATATACTAGTATATACACTAGAACCAACTCCTTTTTCATGAATATTTTAATGCTAAATTGCTCTTAGATGTATTGATTTCATCCATTAAAGGTTAGCAGTCATACCGTTATTTTTTTCATAGTTTATTTAGAAATTTGTTAGTAAAAATAATTAACTAGGAATGTTTACAATTTTAAATATCTGCATATGTATATATCAATTTTCTCCGATAATTTTTAATTGAATAGTTGTGAGGTAGAGCCTTACAAAGCTTTTCATGATTACATTTCAGTGTTCTAACACTCAGCCCTCCACCAGTCTACATTTCCCAGCACCAGTGTCCCCAGTATCTCTCCCATCACCGACCACATGATTCCAGGCTTGACTCAATGGCAGGCACATCTCCTCTGTCTCTGTCTCTGACTGTCTGTCTGTGTCTCTCCCACTTCTTCCACCCCAGTATCTCCTTTTGGTCATTGTGGTTTGCAATACAAATTCTAAAAGGTTCTCATGTATATCCTGTTACATACTTACATACATACAAAGACTCAGTTTTTGTCCAATGAGATCATTTCCACCTATTATTGTCATTTGACATATTGACATATTGATTTCTTCTCAATCTTTTCACCCTCCACTCACACACTCTAGAGATAGATTGACCATTGACCAGTCCTCCTAGCTCCTGTTTTCCCTGGCCTTGGATATTAGTCTTCTAATATATGTTTTTATATAACTAAGTGCAGATACAGGAGTAAGTCCTGAGAACTGCTGGACGTGGCCCCCAAACAAAACAAAACAAAACAAAAAAGACAAAGATCTAAGGACAAAATGTGTGTTTAAAAAGAGATTTATGTTAGATGTTCGTAATTTTCTTAATTTTATTTTAATTCTCATTAATATTCTTTCCTTTTTAAATTTTGTTTTGTTGAATCACCATGAGGTAGACCCTTACAAAGCTGTTCATGATTAAGTTTCAGTCATACAGTTTTCCAACATCCATCCCTCCACCAAGGTACATTTATCAGCACTAGAATCCCAAATCTCCCTTCTATCACCCACCACCCCAATCCCAGCCTTCCTCTGTGGTAGACACTTCTCTCTCTCTCTCTCTCTCTCTCTCTCTCTCTCTCTCTCTCTCTCTCTCTCTCTCTCTCTCTCCTCTTTTGGGCATTTCAATTTGCAATACAGATACTGAAAGAAAGATTAACATGTATAATGTATATATCCCATTACCTACTACCTACTTATAACACTGAGTTCTTATCCAGCACAATCATTTTCAACTATTATTGTCATACTGGCCCCTTCTCTATGTGATGTATGCTCAGCCGCACATACTTGTGGTAGGTTTGAACCATTGAACCAATGAATGCACTGGGCCTACACTCAGTAATTACTCCTAAGTGGTTCAAGAGACTATATGAGATACTGGGGATTAACATGGATTGCTGTATGCAATACAACACCCTCCCACAGAGAGATAATATATCTCTCTGGCTTCAAAATATTGTATTTATTAATAAGAAATTATTTAACACTTATACAGGCTACTTAAAGAACTTGCAAGACATCTTAATCAACTTAAGTTAATTTACAACTTAATTTACTTAAGTTAATTTAAAAATTACTTAAGTTAATTTACAAATTATTTATATAAAATACAGCAGTTAGTCAAACTCACAATATTAAGCACATATTTATGAAAGAACCAAGTATTGTCTCTAATGCATCAATGACTTTTAATTATATCAATAGTTACATGTTTTTCTCTACCAAAATCAAATATTTAATAACCACATGTACATTAGGCCAATATATTCATCCTCAGAGAAGAGTTCCATCTGCTCATTTGTTCATATCCTACTGCCTCTGTTGCATAACACAGTGTTTGTCACATAACAAATTCCTGGAACATTTAATATTTTCTAAATGGTCTATTGTTACTACCATGGTTTTGTGTCTTTTGTCCGGTTACATTCAGGAATCCAAGAAAACAAATCATTATGATTGCTTATAATTTAAGTTTGACAATATGGCAATTATGTGACAGGGATATAAAACAAAGATTATATTGTATTACTGAAATGACTGAAAATATTATTCAGGAAAACATATCCTGAACTAACAGATGGCAAATTATCAAAGGAGTAGATAATATGCAATTACCGATTGTATGAAAAAAGGACTATTTAATGAAGATTTAAAGTATGATCACTTTCTCCTATGATGCTATTTAATGAAGATTAAAAGCATGGCAGTTTATTCCTACAATACTATGTATTTCATTTTTTTCTAAAGATAAGAATAATTCTATGAAATTACTCAGCTAGATAACAAGTCTTTTTGGTCTCATCTTCCAACATTATTTAAATATCAAATTGCTCAGTATTTTTTCTCAGAATAATGTTTCACATGGAATTAAAGGAGTGCATGCTGTCTGACTTTCCTCTTCCTTCTTATTTCCTTTTTGGTTTCCTTTGGCAACTTGCTGTCATTTTCTCTTCATTTGTATATTTGCTACAAATTGAGGCCTATTTCTTAGACAATAAACTCTCCAAAGGAAATTTATCCATGTTTCACTTAGGTTGCTAGTTTGAAAATTGGTTATAAACTGAAACAGACCTTCCACTTTATTTTATTATCTGGAAGGTATTTCCAATAGGATGTCTAAGAGATTATTAAAACTCAATGAGTCAAGACTGAATTCATAATCAGCATTCCCCTTGTTTCCTTGTTTCCTAAACAAATTCACCTTGCATTCATTAATGCTGCACCAAACCCAGTGTCATTGGTGAGATCTCCTAATAAGTAGTTCAAAGTAAAATTCTAGAAATCATCTTTTATTATCCCTGTAGGTCTATTTCATTATATTCTAAGAACCTGATGTCAATATGTGTGTGTTTGTGTGTGTGTGTATAAATTTGTTTTCATCTATTCATATGAATAATGGATGCACTGGATCTTTTATTAAATTTAGCTTTATAATTAATTTATCAAATTAGGACACCTGAAAACTTTCAGAGTCTGATGTGTTGTTATATATAATGTGCACAAAGAAGAACTCTATTGTCCTTAATAGCATTTATTCTTGTTAATATTTAACTCTGCTCCCACTCAGTCTCAATTACTCTGCTAACTTTGGCAGACTTGAGATGTAGAGATAGCTCAAGTGGTTGAGCATATGCCTAGATGTGCAGGTCCCAAGTTTAACCTCCGATGCTTTTACCCATATTCCCACCAGACTCCAATCAGCCCAACACCACTTTAGCGTCCCAGGTGACCTGCAGGAAACGATCTCAGATTTTGGCTTGTTGCTGGTTGCCTGCAGCTATATAAGCTGAGCACTGTGTCATTGCCAATGTCAACAGCACATTAAAATGTAGACTTGTCAATTCTTTTTATACATTTCTTTTAAGATAAATATAGTTCAATGACAGGGTCAATATGACCTTTAGAATTTATTTTTTAT
The DNA here is from genome assembly GCF_029834395.1 of Sorex fumeus. Lineage (NCBI taxonomy): Eukaryota > Metazoa > Chordata > Mammalia > Eulipotyphla > Soricidae > Sorex > Sorex fumeus. Next base: position 58,693,134 of record NW_026606065.1, read on the forward strand.
TTACATCTTCAAATCCATTCCATACTTCTCTCCATCCAGCTCACTTTGTTTCAGTCATTGTAACATAATTACCTTTTCTTAATTTAATGGGAATCTTTGGATTTTAGGCTTTTGTTTCATTGGTGTTCTTTGATATAATTTTCTACTCCCTCACTGCATAGATAATATCTGCTGGTCACTAAAGTTTAGCTGGACTATAGATTTCTCACAGAAGTTGTCTTTTATTTCAATCTGACTACAAGAAATCTTTCAGCATATAACTGACTTTTAAAATTCTTCTCATATATACCATCCACTTATAAGTTAATTCAATAGCCCTGATATAATGCAAATCCCATGCAAGAAGAAAATCTGGTGCAATATTTTTTTATGCTTAGTGATTAAGAAAATCCACTGCAGAAAATGTGTACTGAAAATAAAAAAGATGTGAATGTTTGGAAGAAACTGCTATCCTCTTATATTTACTATTTATTTATTTTTTTAGTCTTTGACGTGAGAAAATGAGTAAGGCTTCATCCTGAAATTATTGGGGAAAGATAAACCTAGATCAATAGCACAGGAACAGAGGAAAGAAAGTAGATGATGCCAATTTACACCTGCCTTCTAGATATCAAGATTTTATCACTTGGCATTTTAACGAAATTGCTGTTAAAACTGTATCTAATGTCAGATCCAATATATCTGACAAATCCTCTTTAAGTTTCTATTTTTTTCAAACATAGATTTTTGTTAGTTAATATTTAAAAAGTTTAGATGCCCCAATTAGCATATCTTTATGTGTATAGGATTCATCACTGCTACCTACAAATATCCACAACCTAGTCTTTGCAGCATTCCATTTTTCTGAATAACTACAATGGTTGTCAGGGAATCTAAAGACATTTTTTGTTTATTCGTTTTTTTACAGTTTGATTGTTTTAGTTATTTGCATTCCACATATGAGCGAAATAATATGCTAATTAGCATTTCTTTATTTCACTTAGCATAGTCATCTCTAAAACCCATACATTATTCTTAATGCGTATAATTTTATATTTTAAAATGAAAGAATGGTATTCAATTGAAAATATACACTTCTGCTACTTTAAGCATTCAACAGTGACTATGCATTTGCACTGAATCCAGGCTTTAACTCTTGTGAATAATGCTTCTGTGAAAATAGCAGTGCAAATATTTTTTTTATTTAAATTTATCCTTTTATTTAAGCCTCCACTATGCCTTTACAGAGGAATTTAGTCTTACACAATGATCTTCTCAGATTCATTGAGAGTAACAGTTGGTAGTTGTTGGTGTCACATATTCAATTAGGAAATCAAAGAAACTTTTCTGTCTACAAGCATAAAACTGGCTCATATTGTTTTTAGTTTATATCAAGCACAAACTGCTTGAAGTCAAATAATCCAGCCTCTTCATCTTTCAGATGATAAAATCAAAGCTCAAAGAGTTAAGATGTGCCCAAAGTCACATAGCTATTACTAGAGACACAGTGACCAGAGCACAAGTCTTAATCCAGTGAGTTTCACTGATTCTTAAAAAAGTCTGTTAGGTACCCAATTTTCTAGAATTTTCAAGAGAAGAGTCTGTGGTATATTCTGATTTTTCTCATCTTGACATAGTTATTGCATACTATATGATGTTTTAAGTTTCCTTCTTTTTTTATATATACATATATATATTTTTTAACTGCTTTCAACATTTGTGGTTATTATACAGAATTGTTTTAGACATTTATGCATCTAGCAGTAGCAGAACTTTTTTTAAAATTTTTTTTTTATTTTTTATTTTTTTATTATTAGTGAAACACCATGAGCTATAGTTGTAGATTTACAAATTTTTGTGCTTGGATCTCGGTCATACCAAGATCAAATACCCATCCCTCCACCAGTGCCCATTTTCCACCACCAGGATAATATCCCTCCTCCCCATCTCCCCATCCCCCCCTGCCACTGTGGCAGGGCATTCCCTTTTGTTTTCTCTCTCCTTTGGGTGTTGTGATCAGCAAAAGAGGCATTGAGTGGCGAACATGTTCAGTCCAGTCTACTTTCAACCTGCATCTCCCCTCCTGGGAGGATCCTCCAAACACCCTCCATTTGGTGTTCCCTTTTCTATCTGAACTGTCCTTTCACCTAGAATACCCAGCTGGCCTCTAAGCTATGGAGTAATCCTCCTGGTGTTGATCTCAGCTATTTTTGGATATTAATCTCATATTTTGTTATTTTATATCCCCCAGATGAATGCAATCTTTCTATGTCTATCCCTCTCTTTCTGACTCATTTCGCTTAGCATGATACTTTCCATATTGTACCACTTGTATGTAAAGTTCATGACTTCATCTTTTCTAAGAGCTACATAGTACTCCATTGTGTAGATGTACCAAAGTTTCTTTAACCGTCATCTGTTCTTGGGCACTCAGGTCTCTTCCAGTTTCTGGCTATTGTAAAGAGTGCTGCAATGAACAAACAAGTGCAGATGTCACTTCGACTACACTTATTTGCCTCTCTGGAGTATATTCGCAGGAGAGATATCGCTGGGTCAAATGGGAGCTCAATTTCTAATTTTTTGAGAAACGTCCATACTGTTTTCCAAAAGGGCTGAACCAGTTGGCATTCCCACCAACAGTGAAGGAGTGTCCCTTTCTCGCAACATCCACACCAGCATCGGTTGCTTTTGTTCTTTTGAATGTGGGCCAATCTCTGAGGTGTGAGATGGGATCTCATTGTGGTTTTGATCTTCATCTCCCTGATAATTAATGATGTAGAGCATTTTCTCATGTGCTTTTTTGCCATTCGGATTTCTTCTTTGAGAAAGTTTCTGTTCATTTCATTGCCCCATTTTTGGATGGGGTTGGATGTTTTCTTCCTGTGGAGTTCAACCAGTATTTTGTATATCCTTGTTATCAACCCCTTGTCAGATGTGTATTCGGTGAATATCCTTTCCCATTCTGTAGACTGTCTTTCTAATTTGGTCACTGTTTCTTTGGAGGTGCAGAAGCTTCTTAGTTTAAGATAGTCCCATTTATCTATCTCTGTTTTCACTTGCTCGGCCAGTGGCGTGGCATCTTTGAAAGTACCATTAGTCTCAATGTCATGGAGGGTTTTGCCAACCTTGTCTTCAATGTACCTTATGGTGTCTGGTCTGATGTTGAGGTCTTTAATCCATTTTGATCTTACTTTTGTACATGGTGTTAGGCAGAGTTCTGAGCCCATTTTTTTGCATGTAGCCGTCCAGTTTTGCCAGCACAATTTGTTTAAGAGGCTTTCCTTACTCCACTTCACATTTCTTGCACCTTTATCAAAGATTAGATGATCACATGATTGAGGGGAGATGTCAGTGTATTCAACTCTGTTCCATTGGTCTGCAGTTCTGCCTCTGTTCCAGTACCATGCTGTTTTGATTATTACCTCTTTGTAGTAAAGTTTGAAGTTAGGGAGGTTGATTCCTCCCATTTTCTTTTTCCCAAGAATTGCTTTAGCTATTCGTGGGGGCTTATTGTTCCATATAAATTTCAGGAGTGTTTGCTCCATTTCTTTGAAGAATGTCATGGGTATCCTTATAGGAACTGCATTGAATTTGTACAGTGCTTTCGGTAGTATTGCCATTTTGACAATGTTAAGTCTCCCGACCCATGAGCAGGGGATGTCTTTCCATTTCCTCATGTCCTCTTTTATTTCCTGAAGTAGCGTTTTGTAGTTTTCTTTGTACAGGTCCTTTACTTCCTTAGTTAAGCTGATTCCTAGGTACTTGATTTTCTGGGGCACAATTGTGAACGGGATTGTTTTTTCATGTTGCTTTCTTCTCTCTCACTGTTTGCGTATAGGAAAGCCATGGACTTTTGTGTATTCATTTTATAGCCTGCAAATTTACTATACGAGTCTATTGTTTCTAGGAGTTTTTTGGTGGAGGTTATTGGGTTCTCTAAGTATAGTATCATATCATCTGCGAATAGTGAGAGCTTGATTTCTTCCTTTCCTACCTGAATGCCCTTAATGTCTTTTTCTTGCCTAATTGCTATTGCAAGTACTTCCAGTACTATACTGAACAGCAGTGGAGAGAGTGGGCATCCTTGTCTCATCCCTGATCATAGAGGGAAGGCTCTCAGTTTTTCCCCATTGAGGATGATGCTTGCTGTATGCTTATGGTAGATGGCTTTAACTATGCTGAGGAAAGTCCCCTCTATACCCATTTTGGCTAGGGTTTTCATCATAAAGGGGTGCTGGACCTTGTCAAATGCTTTCTCTGCATCTATTGATATGATCATATGCTTTTTATTTTTTCTTTTTTTGATATGGTGAATGTTCTTGATTGATTTCCGAATGTTAAACCATCCTTGCATCCCTGGGATGAATCCTACTTGGTCATGGTGTATGATCTTTTTGATGAGTAGTTGGATTCTATTTGCTAGTAGTTTGTTGAGGATCTTTGCATCTGTGTTCATCAGGGATATCGGCCTGTAGTTCTCTTTCTTTGTGGTATCTCTGTCTGCTTTTGTTATCAGTGTGATATTTGATTCGTAGAAACTGTTCGGAAGTGTATTTGATATTTCAATTTTGTGGAAAATCTTAAAGAGGATTGGGAGTAAATCTTCTTTAAAGATTTGGAAGAATTCACTGGTGAATCCATCTGGGCCAGGGCTTTTGTTCTTGGGGAGACTTTTTATTACCATTTCAATTTCGTTGATGGTGATAGGTCTGGTCATGTATTCCAGGTCTTCTTGGATCAGCCTTGGGAGTCTGTAGGAGTCTAGGAATTTATCCATTTCCTCGAGGTTTTGATGTTCCGTGCCATAAAGCTTTTCAAAGTACTCCCTGAGGATCCTTTGAATTTCTGTAGTTTCTGTTGTAATGACCCCCTTTTCATTTCTGATTCGGTTTATTAGGGTTTTCTCTCTCCCTTTCTTTGTGAGTTTTGCTAGGGGCTTATCGATTTTGTCAATTTTCTCAAAGAACCAGCTCTTGGTTTCATTGATCTTTCAGATTGTTTTCTGGGTTTCCATCTCATTAATCTCTGCTCTGAGTTTGATTATTTCCTTCCTCCTGTTAGGGTTGTGCTCCTTTTGTTGGTCCTTCTCCAAGCTCTTAAGCTGTGAGGTTAGTATATTTATGTGGGCTCGCTCCTCCTTCCTGAGGAATGCTTGTAGAGCTATAAACTTTCCTCTTAACACAGCTTTTGCTGTGTCCCATAAGTTTTGGTAACTCGTGTCCTCATTTTCATTCGTTTCTAGGAATCTTTTGATTTCCTCTTTAATTTCCTGTCTAAGCACTCGTTGTTTAATAGCTCCCTGTTTAATTTCCAGGTGTTTAATTTAGTTTTCTGTTTTTGTGTGTGATTTACTTCTAATTTCAGCGCATTATGGTCTGAGAAGATTGTTGATATAATCTTTATCTTCTTAATTTTATGGAGGCATGTATTGTGGCTCAGCATGTGGTCTATCTTGGAGAACGTTCCATGTACGCTTGAGAAGAATGTGTATTCAGCTTTTTGTGGATGAAGTGTACTGTATATATCTACTAAGTCCCTTTCTTCCATTGTTGCACGCAGATGAAGCACGTCCTTGCTAAGTTTGAGTCTGGTTGATCTATCAAGAGGTGACAAAGCGGTGTTGAAGTCTCCCACTAGTATTGTGTTGCTATCGATGTGTTTTTCCGAATCTATGAGTAGTTGTTTTAAGTACTTTGCTGGTCTCTCATCAGGTGCATATACATTTATTATTGTAAGTTCTTCCTGTTGTACAGATCCTTTGATCAATAGGAAATGGCCTTCACTGTCTCTTATGACCTTCTTCACTCTGAAATCGATGTGGTCTGATATTAGGATGGCTACCCCAGCTTTTTTCTGGGAGCTGTTTGCCTGTAGGATTGTTTTCCAGCATTTGACTCTGAGTCTGTGTTTGCGTTGACTATTGAGATGTGTTTCTTGCAGGCAGCAGAATGTTGGGTTCAATTTTCTAATCCATCCTGCCACTCTGTGTCTTTTAATTGGTGCGTTTAGCCCATTGTCATTGAGAGATATTACTGTTATGGGATTTTGTCCCATTGTTCTGTTGAAATTTGGTGTATTTGAGAGGCCTGTCTTGCCTTAAAGTAGCACATTTAGTTGTACTTGTAACCATGGTTTTGAGTCTATGAAGTTCCTGAGCTGTTGTTTGTCTGTGAAACTGTGTGTTGTTCCTTTTATTATGAATGAGAGTCTCGCTGGTTATTTTTGTAGAAGCATTTATTTCATTGAGTTTTTTCACTATGTCCCACCACTGTTTTCGGGCCCTGAGGGTTTCATCAGAAAAATCAGCTGTGAATTTTAAGGACGCTCCTTTGTAAGAGATTTCTTTCTTCGATCTTGCTGCTTTCAAAATTTTGTCTCTGTCTAAGGTTTTGGTCATTTTGATCAGGATGTGTCTTGGGGTATTTTTATTCGGATTTCTTCTAGCCGGTACCCTTTGTGCCTCCTGGATGTGGTCACAAGTTTTCTTCAGCTGTGGAAACGTTGTAGCAATGATTTCTTTGACAATTTCTTCTTCATCAAGGTTTTCTTCCTGTCTTTCTGGGACTCCAATAATTCTTATGTTACCCCTCTTGGCTTCATCACAATCTTCTCTTGCCATCTGTTCTCGAACTGTGAGTCTCTTTTCCATTTTCTGCTCTTTTCTGACAAGACTCTGAACTTGATCTTCGAGCTCACTGATTCTGTTCTCAGCTGCTGTTACTCTGCTGCTGAGGGCTTCCACTGAGGTTTTCAATTCGGCTCCCAGGTTTTTCAGGTCCGACATTTCCGATTGCATTTTCCTCATTTCTGCCTTCAAATCGTCTTGTCTTTTATTGGCATTGGTTTCCATTGTTTCTTTTAGTTCCCTAAGCATCCTGAGTAGCTCCATTCTGAATTCCTTGTCTAAGAGGTTGTCTAACGCTATAGTACTGTTGGTGTCTTCTGGGCTAGCCTCGTGAATAAGAAAGTTTGGTGGGCTTTTGCGTTGCTTTACCATTGTGACCAGTGTGGTTTGGTCCTTCACACTCAATGCTACTGTTCTGGTTGAGTGAGGAGAGACTGCCAGGAACCGTTCAGCTTTGTTGCTGCTAGATGCGCCTCTTCTACTTTTCTGAGTCTGACCTTCTTCTCAATCAGGCTTATTCTTTGTTTTATAACTGACATTGAGTGAAACTTTTGGAGGAGTTGCTACTTACTGCTGAGCTTGTATAGCTATTTTCAAACAGAACTTTTGTTGGAAATGGAGTAGGCGAGTGGCATTTTGTTGAATTTTAGTAGAAGACGTGAGAAAATTGATTGTAGTAGAAAAGGTGAGAAGTTGATGAAAAGGATGAAAGGATGAAGGTCCAAATTGCTTGGAGTGAGTGATATACCTGTGGCCGGAAGCAGGCCACGCCCACTTTTAGGAGGCCACGCCCCCTTCTTAGAGGCCACGCCCCTAGCCAGTCCCAGGCCACTCCCTGCCAGGATCCTGGATGGGGGGGGGCGGTGGGCTGCTGTGTGCGCCGGTCCCGGAGCTGGACCGGCGCTGGGGGCTGGGGTCCCCGCTGTCCTCCGGCGGGGCTCGCTTGGCGGGCAACGCGTCTGGGCAGTGCAAATATTTTTTAAATTAGTATTTTTATGTCCTTCAGGTAAATCTCTGTAGTTGCATGCTGTATTGTCTGAAATTTCCATGTTTATTTTTTGTGGAGTCTTCAGAAAATTTTCCATGAAATCAGAACCAATTAACATTCGCAGAAGTACTATTCCAGCATTCCTTTTTCCCTGCTTCCTCACCAGTATTTTTGTTTCCAATCATTTAGATATAGATCACTATTATCTGTGTGAGATAGTTTTAACCTGTGATTTTATTACTATTCATTTTCCTAATCGCAAGTGACAAGGTGCAGATTTTCCTAAGTTTGTAAGACATCTTCTTCGCATTAGTGATTTTTTCAGATATTTTTGCTTATTTATTGATTTTTTATTTGTTTTTTATTGTTACGTTTTAATTATTTCTCACTTTTAGTCCTACATAACTGACAGCTTTGTCTGTGCACAAAGATTCATAAACTCCTTTAATAAATAATGTGTACCTAATTTAATTCATTTGTTTTTGAGTTCCCTAATATTAGACACTAGCAAAATTCAATATTTAAATAAGGCAAATAAATTCTCTGTTTTTCTTACATACATTAGAAGTGCAATTATGAGTAAGTCCTGCATAAATTCAGCTGTTGTGTATTTTGTACTTTAGTTGATGAGGCTATGGGTAGGTGAGGAAAAATAGATAATATTTTAAATAATCTCTTTTTGCACAAAATATTTAACTTCTTTAAGAAGAAAGGTGAACATAAGTTTGCTACTAAAGTCTAGAAAACTTTCCTAATAAATACAATTTATGTTGAGATTAATGAAAATGCTGGCGATGAAGAATAAACAAAGTAAATCTATCAAGAAGATGGAAATAGAAAATGCAGAGGTATTTAGGAAGACATGTAAATGCACTTATTCGGGTACAAAAATGCCAGTGGAATGAAAAATAGTGAGGGGGCATACGTGTCTCTAAGCAATTGGGGTATCTATATAGATTTAGCTTTGTTTCTTCTTTTATATCTTGAATCATAGCCAATATTATGACTAGGCTGATGCAATATACAACTCAACTCTCGTTCCCCAATTAGCAAATAGCCTGAGATTTCTTCATCAATCACTTGATCACTTGATCACTTGATCCCCCGTTATTCATCGATTTACCCGAGCGGGTACCAGTAATGTCTCCATTCATCCCTGCTGTGTGATAGCATAGCCCAATGGCATCTGTTCTTTCTAGGAACATGCAGAGCCTCAAACCGATCATTCAGGGTCTTGATGAAGTCTGACCATCTTGTAGGTGGGCGTCCAAGTGATCTTTTGACATCCTGTGGAATCCATTCAGTAATGGCTCTAGTCCAGCAGTTGTCTGTAAACCTCATTACGTGTCCAGCCCACCTGATTTTTGATGCCTTGGCAAATGAGACAGCGTCCCTGATTCTTGAGCGTTGACGGAGATCAGAACTCCGGAGTCTATCTCTCATTTGAGTGAATCGTGATATTCCAAGCATAGCTCCTTCGATTCCTCTTTGAGAGACCCAAATGGTGTTCTCATCCTGTTTTCATAGGGCCCAGGTCTCTGAGGCATATTTTAATGCAGGAAGAACAGTGGAATCAAAGAGATGTGCTTGGAGCTGGAGGTTCTTTGTCCTCTTAGTTATTTCTTCAACGTTCTTGAAGGCGTTCCAAGCCGCTCTCTTACTCCTGTGCAACTCAGGTGTCAGGTCGTTCATCATGTTGATTTCTCAACCTAGGTATATATAACCGTTGCATTCGGAGATGGTGGTTCCGTTGAGAGCGAATGGAACTTCAGAAACGAGGTTGTTTCTCATAAACATTGTCTTCATAAGATTCGGCTGTAGTTCAACCTTTCCACACTCACGGTTGAAGTCGGTGAGCATTTGTGCCACTTGGCTGATGTTTGGTGTTATTAGAACGATGTCATCAGCAAAGCAGAGGTGGTGTAGTTGCCGACCATCTATCTTCACTCATTCCTTCCCATTACAGTCATTGCATGATGTTCTGGAGGATGGCACTGAAGAGCTTTGGTGAAATGGTATCACCCTGTCGAACCCCTCTCTTGACATGGATGATTACTTCTTTGTAGAATGGTGAGATCCTGGTGGTGAATCTGTAATAGAGCTCACGAAGGATCCTGATGTATTGAGTTTGTACGCCCTGATTGGCTAGGGCTTCTATGACCGCTTTCATCTCAACAGAATCAAAGGCCTTCTTTAAATCAATGAAAGTTAGACAGAGCAGCATCTTGAATTCCTGAGAAACCTCAATGAGCTTAGTAATCTGTGGGTATGGTTGATGGTACTGAATCCTTTTCGGAATCTGGCTTGTTCACATGGTTGCCCTTCATCTTCATCAATCATGTCATTAAAATATAGCACTGTAGCACTGTAGCACTGTCATCCCATTGTCAATCCATTTGCTCAAGCAGGCACTAGTGACATCTCCATTATGAGACTTGCTATTGTTTTGGGCATTTCAAATACGCCACGGGTAACTTGCCAGGCTCTGCCATGTGGGTGGGATACTCTTGTTAGCTTGCTGGGCTCTCTGAGAGGGATGGAAGAATCGAATCTGGACCAGTCACGTGCAAGGCAAACACCCTACCCTATGTGCTATCGCTCTAGTCCTATTAAAATATAGGGAATGGAAAATACAGGGAGGAAAACTGAGGATATTGGTGATATAAAATGTATACTGGTGAAGAGGTTGGTATTGGAAAATCCTATGACTGAAACCCAATAATGAACAATTTTGGTATTTCATGGTGATTCAATTAAAAAGAATAACTAAATTGAATAGAAGTAAATAGAATGATCATCCTGGTCTGGTGCTGGGAAATGTACAGGGGTGAAGGGATGGGTATTGGAAGACTGTATGACTAAAATCCAATCATGAACATCTTTGTAAGGGTCAATCTCACAGTGATCATTAAAAATTTTTAAAAAATACTACTATGAGCATAAAAATTAAAAATAAAAGTAAATTAAATGCACCACAAACATAACTAAAAATAAGTAAAATATATGAAAGGAGTACAACATTTTTAACTTGGTTTCTTGCTTTGAAGTCTTTTATCATTGATGGTCTAAGAACTAATATTTCCTTACATTTATATAGTTTGAATATTATCGTAACTTCAGTACTTTGCATAGATACAGGTCTGATTTTTATTTAAGCTAAGGGCTCTCTTCTTTACCTTCAAATATTTTTCTTCTAGTTTAAATCACATTTTCTCCCCTGATTTTGACATAGACTGGTACTTCTTGTATTTCATTTCACTTCATTTTATATTATGTCTATAACAATATTTAGACAAACGTACTATTGACTTTATGTCATCATGTTTCTATTACCTGAATATGAGATTTTCTTGAAGCACACTAGAAATGATATCTAATCAAGAAGTCATAATTCACTATATCTTCTGAGTCATGTATAGGCTTATTAGTGATATAAGTCTCTTATGGTAAAACAGCAGTACTTTTTTTGTCAAATCATTTTGTCCATACAGAAAATTGTTTTAAAATTCAGACAAAAGGATTTTTTAGAAATAAATGTCATCTTATGAGTTAAAAAAGAAGGGGATAATATTGCTGAAGTGTGAGAAGGTTAGTGCAGGATAAGAACCAGGAATATATTTCTCCCTCCAGCTTTGACACTTGTATGCTTTTTCGTTGATGACTTCATTTATATAAAGTGAATGTCTGTCATTCTTCCCACTGTCATGATTATTGTAAGTGTAAATAATCAGTTGTCTTGCCTACTCTAACAGTCATCTCAGTACATGGGAGGGTTATTAGTTTTGGAAAACAGAATAAAGCATATCCTGAATGATAATTGCTGTGATCATTGCCGTTACTATCTCAATTGTTCTTAATCCTTATTACTGTCAAAATCCTTGATATTTCTCTTGTTGATGAAGTGAATTACAACTTTTCTTAAACATTTGTGCTTTTCTTAAACTCATAACTATCGTTGCTTCCATGGTCTTCTACCAGAAGTTCAAGATAAGGGTATTTAAATTAAATTTAACAATTTTTTGAAATTAACAAAAGTGTCTACTAATTTTTCTGATCTCAAGATTATACTACTAAAGCATCTGCATTCAAAATTTATACAAATCACTGATCTACTTTGTACTTTTAGTCAAATGTGCAGCCTTAAAATATCTCACTTGGATTGTATTTAACTACCCTTTTCCACATATTCATTGATTATTAGACTAAGAATATAAATGTTCTTGATTCTGCCTTCATTTATATTTTCGTTGATTACATTGTAAGAGTCATAGCTTGAAGTTGATCCAAGCATGCTGCTTTAATATATATATATATATATATATCCATATATTTTAGTCAAAATAACTGACTTGAAATGAATGATTTTCCACAATATGGTTTCATCTACAATATACTCTTATCTTTAACTATATATATATATACCATGCTATTTGATTAATATTATTTATTTTAATTTTTAATTGTGGGTATATCTAAGGTCCATTAGGACCCTGGGTCATACCTGGTGATATTCAAGCTAGGAAAAAAATAAGGGAGCAGCTATTTGTTAAGCAGTGAATTTATGAAGATCAAAATCATTTTTGGTATTTTATGTTCTTTGTCTTTAAATTTTTAAGCATGTTAGCCTGAAGTAATTATGCAATGATTCCTCATTATATAATTAATTGTTTTAAATATTGCTTAAATTATACTATGTGTTTATTGGTATACTGAAAACAGGTAATAACAAAATTCAGTTGCTTTATATTTAAAGAAATCATTAGTTTTGACAAATTAATATTTTATGGGATGCTTCTGTTTACTGTAGATATTATCTGTAGATGCTTATAAATAGTGGAATTGTAATGGAATATATAGTATACTTTACTTTTCTTTAGAAATCAGTTAAAAACTGACAATCTTGAGGAAGTAGTGGTGCAAGGCCTTGAAGTATAAGTATCCATGGTTAAAATTATCCCTCCTGTAAAAATGTACATAAGAGCGATTAGTATAATTGTTAATGAATTAAAGATATGACTTAACTTTCAGATATAATTATCCTCATACGTAGTATAACTTATAATCCATTGGCTATTATAATCGACTTTAAAAGTAGTTTTTGAAGGGACAATGAATACATTTGAAACCATTTGTTACCTGCATATTAACTACCAAATCTGCTAAAATATCTTAAAAGCACTTTTCATCAGCTACTTCATCATATTAGAGCCTGAACTGGTACAATATGCATATAAAACATTAAATAAATTTGTTATATTCCTGCCAAGGGAAAAGACTGGGGGATGGCAGAGACACTGGGGATATTGATGGTGAGATTGATGTTACGACATTGTGTGTCTTTAAACAATTTCATTATGAACAACTTTCTAAATCACAGTGTCTTAACTACAAAAGCCTTCAAAAATTTAAAAGCAAAAATGAAACATAAGAACTACATTAAGTATAACTAAAGTATAAACTGAAGCTAAAGAAAATATTTTCTCTATAGTATACCCTTTTCTCTTCAGTATTCTAAAAGCAGTGGCAATCTTCACTACTATTATAACCAAGTTTTTATAATAATAAAAACATTTAGGAAGCCTGAAAAACCAATTTCCTATTTTAAGGTGGAAAAATCTTGTTTTAGTAAAGTTGAAAATAGTCCCTAATACACAAGTTTTTTTCTTATGGTTAGTAGTATTTTTTTAAGTATAAAGAAACTGGAAAGTATGTTTGTAAAATAAAAGGCATATACCACTGTTAAAATATACATCTTGATTAAATCTTTAATAGCTTCTTTTGCCATTCTTTTAACTTTTAACCATGTGGAGTTTTAGAAAATTCCAATAAGCTTTATTAGCATATTGACTGGTTTATATATAAGTAAAACAAAGGAATATTACTGTGTTAAAAACTGCACGGATAGGACTTATCTGTGGAACTCTACTTTTAAAAGGTTTAATGATACAATAACTTTTCCATAGTATAAAAATTTATGAGAATTTGCTATTTATGTAATTGAGAAATCAAGAGCAATTTGAGTGCTTGCAAGTATTCTAAGTTTATGACAATCAGATAAGCAATACTATTCAAGATAGAGAAATAAAAATGGTGCCTGTGACATGATCAAATTGTTTGATGGCAAAAAGGCTTTGTTCAGTTAGTTATTTTATGTGCAATAATTCTATTTTAGAATAAAAATATTAATTTCTCTTTGAAATAATTGTATATGCTGTCTCAGTTATATCAGCTACAGAAGAGTATAGTAGCTACAATTGCACAGATCTCTTTAAGAATTAACAGCTCAAAACCAGTTGTTTTGGTGCTGGAGTGATAATACAGGAATTAAGGAATTGTCTTGCACCAAGGTTGATACCCAGTACCTCATTTGTTCTCTTCCCCAGTCTGGCCACGAGTGAGCAGAGTTGAAGAACCAGGACTAATTCCTAAGAATACTGTATGTGGACGAAAAATCAGCCTTCCCTCCAAATGCTAGCTGAATTAATAACAGTATGCATGTTGTATAATAAAAATATATCAAAATGACTTATTATTAGTTTTGAGTAGATTTTCATTCTATTCTTTTCATAAAATGGATGTTTATATCAACTAAAATGTTAAAAAAGTATTAGTGCAATAAAAATAAGAATTGCATTCTCAATCAATAGCATAGGAAACTTTTTTTTGTAAATTACATGATGTGCAGACTGTGTAGATAGCTTAAAATTCTAAAAACCATAAACAAGTTTCCAAGTTTAATTTGTGATACTGCAGAGACTCCTGAGCACTGCTTGGTGACCCTGAGCATGTCCAACATCCAAGCACCATGTCACCAAACTGACATAGCCAGGCTCAGTATCAGTGGGAGTGGGCAATGGGTTCCCCAACTTCCACCAATTTATAAAATGTAATAAATTTAGGGAAAATGAAGAAGTTAAGTTAAAGTAAATGTGAATTCCATTTCATAAAATCTGACTAAGTGCAACCATGGAGTAATAATAAGGATCCCTGGGTACAGAGCCAGGAATGAGTCCTGAACACAACCAGTTTGGCTCTTAAACCAAAACAGACAACAAAAGCAGCAAGAAGAAAATACATATCAGAACTAAGAATTATAAAAAATTAAAATTTCATCATTATAAAGGATTTTTCTGATAATATTCTCCTCATTTTCAGATAAACTTCATGGAATATATTTCCAAAACTTAAAAAGTATGTATTTTAATTCAAACATCATAAAAAAAAGGTAAATAAACAAAATTTTTCAATCTATTAAATGTAAGAAAAATATTTTTGTATGAGTGGCACTTGAAGCCACTGGGAAAAATTAAACAAAGCAACTAAATTAGTTATGATTAACTCTTACATTCATATCATTTTTAGTTCTTCTTGATCACAAATATAATACTGGTTTTATTTAAAAATTAATAAGAACAATAAGATAATGTTTAATGTTTTAGTTTTCTGTATACATATTTTTACCTTGAATATGCATGAGTATCAAATATACATTGTTCTACTAAGCCAGGAATACTTCCTTTAAAGTGAAAATTAAGTATCACTTCCACGTTGCAGCTGCCTCGGAAGGACTGATATAGAATAATAAAACCCTTTTTTTTAAATATATCTTCATTGTTATCTAGTTCCTACCTGTTCAGAATTGTGACCTAGAAAAAAATATTCCTGTACATTAAAAGTTATATAGTACAAAATGATGATGCATATTGAGTTTTTTCTTCTTTTCTTAAAATTTGGTCTAAAGATATGACCTTATATTTTCTTAAAATTCCATAAAACTATGCAATATTTATTTAGCTTTCTGAATAGCTTTAGAAAAAATATTTATTTTTACTTCCTACATGACATTATTACAAGGGTTGTAAAAACACATTCTCATTTAATTGATATGCTTCTCTTAGAGTACTAGGAAGAGCTAAGTCTTCCTGGCTTTTCATTTCCACTTAGTTATTTAATTATTTTACCTATTTAATTATTCTAAAATTTAACAGCTGCCAAAATATGAATAAAGCTTTCTTAAACTTCCTTTTGGGCTGGAGCAATAGCACAGCGGTAGCGCATTTTCCTTGTGCGTACCCAGCCCGAGCGAGCCAGGTTTGATTTTTCCGCCCCTCTCGGAGAGCCTGGCAAGCCATCGAGAGTATCTGGCCCACATGGCAAAGCCTGGCAAGCTACCCCCATGACGTATTCAATATGCCGAACACAGTAACAGCAAGTCTCAAAATGGAGATGTTACTGAGTCCGCTCGAGCAAATCGATGAACAACTGAAGGACAGTGCTACAAGCTTCCTTTTATTGGAATGGACATGTTTATTTATTTTAAGGGACATGTTTATTCTATTGTACAATCTTATTTATCAAGAGAGTAAATACAAAGAACATAAATATTGTAATTATGTACATTTGAAAATAGAATATGCCACTGTTTTCTCTCTTGGATAGATGTTTCTCTCCTCCACTTTCCCCACTTCTGGAGAAATCCATGTTCTTACTTGAACATGCCCTAATAGTAGTATTCATAAGTAAAAGTAAGTAAAGGCCCTCCCGTTGATCATCGATTTGCTCTAGCGGGCCCAGTAACGTCTCCATTGGAGACTTTGTTGTTATTGTGTCTGGCATATCGAATACGTCACAGGGAGCTTGCCAGGCTCTGCCGTGCGGGCGAGATACTCTCAGTAGCTTGCCGGCCTCTCCGAGAGGGGCGGAGGAATCGAACTCGGGTCGGCCATGTTGGCCGCTTGTAAGGCGAACGCCCTACCTGCTGGAGCTATAGCACAGCGGTAGGGCATTTGCCTTGCATGCAGCCAACATGGCCGACCCGGGTTCGATTCCTCTGCCCCTCTCGGAGAGCCCGGCAAGCTACTGAGAGTATTCGATATGCCAGACACAGTAACAACAAAGTCTCCAATGGAGACGTTACTGGGCCCGCTCGAGCAAATCGACGATCAACGGGAGGGCCTTTACCTTGGGCTGGAGCGATAGCACAGCGGTAGGGCTTTTGCCTTGCATGCAGCCAACATGGCCGACCCGAGTTCGATTCCTCCGCCCCTCTTGGAGAGCCCGGCAAGCTACTGAGAGTATCTCGCCCGCACGGCAGAGCCTGGCAAGCTCCCTGTGACGTATTCAATATGCCAGACACAGTAACAACAAAGTCTCCAATGGAGACGTTACTGGGCCCGCTCAAGTAGTATTTATAAAAGTAAAAAAAAGGCCCTCCCGTTGATCATTGATTTGCTCGAGCGGGCCCAATAACGTCTCCATTGGAGACTTTGTTGTTACTGTGTCTGGCATATTGAATACTCTCGGTAGCTTGCCGGGCTCTCCGAGAGGGGCGGAGGAATCGAACTCGGGTCGGCCATGTTGGCTGAGTGCAAGGCAGACGCCCTACCCGCTAAACATAAAAAAATACAAATGTATATATGATATATTTTATATACATGTGTTTGGAAAGTAATTTATCTCTCCATAAGGGCATATAATGAAATAAAGTACCCTGTCTTTTTTGAGCTTCAAGCTAATTATAGCAAAGTTTAATATTTTCTCTTAGCTATTAAATGAATCTTTATTTATATTTATGTATTTTTCTTTTTGTGTCACATCTGGAGATGCACAGGGGTTACTCCTGGCTCATGCACTCGGGAATTACTTCTGGCAGTGCTCAGGGGAACATATGAGATGCTGGGAATCGAACCCGGGGTTGGCCACATGCAAGGCTAACGTCCTACCTACTGTGCTAAGGGACACTTAAATGTTGTTTTAAATAATTAAACGTATTCCAATTTTATTTTTGCAAAGGGAATTGAGGTTTTCAAAATAACTGATTATATATATATATATACTAAGAAACTTTCATTTCAGCTATTATTTAATGTCTTTTATGTGTCAATAAAATATCATTTATTCATAATACACAGAGGAGGAATTGTAGATTAAAGTCAGTTTAAGATATTTAACATTTTCAAATACTCTACGTGTATGAATGTGCACAATATAACTGAGAACAGCAAAGAAACATCAAACTGTAAGCCAAATAAAGCAGTGTTAAATGAGAGCTGTTAGTCGAGTAGTGACATATATAGATAATTTTAAAAATAATGACAGAATCTGATACTATGTATTATTGTTTATTAAAGGTAAAACCAATATCCTAATATTACTATCTATACCAATATAATTCCATACATTTATATAATTACTAAATAATTTCATGGATTATATACTACTAGTTAGTTTTTTAAGAAAGTCTGTTAATGTATAGAAATGATGGTAAAATCCCACCTTCCTATTCCTCTTTTCTAAACACAGTTCAATTCACTGAAATAATTCAAAGCAAAAATAATTTAAAAATTTTTGAGAGACATAAATATGGACTTTTTACAGATTTTAATGGCGTCATTCCATATCTTCAATGGTGGTATGCAGAAGTGTGTGTCACAAAGTAACTTGAGAACGATCCATACTTATTTGTGGGTTAAAAGGGCCCACAACAAATATGAAATAGAACTGACTCAAGTCCAATACCATTAGTGTTATTGGTGTCTATCTCTAAACATCAGAGTCATACTGTAAGTCATAGTAACAGCAGTAAATCAAATGCTTACATAAAACCTAGTATAAATTTATGCTCCCACTCAATACCTGACAGTATCTGTCAGCAAATAGTACGAGGTATGAGGCTTAGAACGACACGCTAGAGCTTAAAGACTGCCAATTTAAATAGTAAAGTCACACAAGCTCAGAAGTCTATTAACATAATATCCAAAGCATACAGCGTGTTTTTTTAACTCACTTGTCATCCCAGAAATCAGGGGGAAAAAAAGCATAATTTTGTATAAAGATAATAAACTGATGCCAAACTAAAGTAAATCAGATGTTAAATTATATGATATATACTTTGAAGTAGGTTTTTCTTGCAAGACTGTTGTTTTCTCTCTTAGACACATATTTCTCTCCTCGATTTTCTCCCCTCAGGAGAAGCCATATTCTTACTTGGACATGCCCTAGTATATATATATTTATATGCATGCATATATACATTATATGTATATGATGTATGTATATAATATATAACCCATAATATCCATATATGAATATATGGATATATGGTGTATATTTTATATATAATATATTTATATACACATATGTACTAGGCAACTATCTCTCTCTAAGAACAATATAACAAAATAACCTCATAATTGAAAAGGTCCTGGCTTTCACTAACTGTAATCTAAATACCAAACTCAGAAATGTATGTTTCTCAAATTTATGGATTTCTGCTTTAGAGTGAAGTCCTCTTTTAGATTTTCTCTTATATCTCCTTTCACTGAATAAAATACGTTTTCACAAATACTGTAACAGATTCATATATTGCATGAAGATTCTATTCTAAAGTCCTTATAAATAGCAGCCATTGCATAAGAACAAAATACATCTAAGATTCCTTAAGATATCTTAGGTATGTCTGCCAAAAACACTCAATGCCATTTTTTTTATCTAGTGTTGGAAGTAGCTGATTATAAGTTAAACTGAACGGGTTTACGGGTTTACGATGTAATTGGTTTTACATAGTAGAAATATTTTTGTTAAAAATGTGTAGGTTAAAGATAGGGCAGCAAACCTGGATTTGATTCCCAGCATCGCACATGTCCCCGAGGACCACCAGGAATGATTTCTGAGCACAGGGCCAGGAGTAAGTCCTGAGCAACAGTGGATGTGGTCTAAAAACAGATAGACAAACAAACAAACATGTAGGTTAGGAGCAGAGGAAAAGCACACTGAGAAGTCACAGAGCCGAGAGCAAGTTCGGGACACAAAACTATTGTAGGTAATGTATTTAAAATTACTTCAGACAATGCTACAAGAAGATTGTGAAGATTTAGAACTTTTTATTTTTAGTCCTATAATAATAAATCTATGACGTGACACACTTTAAGGATTCAGACTATTTCTCTTTGTTTCTATATGTTATATCAATATCTTCTCTCTGCTTCCTACTTCACTAAGGAATGGACATCAAACATGCATAAATACATCAAGTCTAAGTAAGTCTATGTAGACTTTTTTTAGCTTTGAAAATTCTTTGTGATGCTTCATCTAACTGGTATTTAGAATATGTACTCTATTTTCTCTTTATCCCCCCTGATTCTGGAGTGATAGCACAGTGGGTAGGGCGTTTGCTTTACACACGGCCGACCTGGGTTCGATTCCTCCATCCCTCTTGGAGAGCCTGGCAAGCTACAGAGAGTATCAAGCATATACCGTCTGCATGGCAGAGACTGGCAAGCTCCCCATGGCATATTGGACATTCCAAAAACAGTAACAACAAGTCTCACAATGGAGACATTACTGGTACCCGCTTGAGCAAATCGATGAACGATGGGAGGACAGTGCTACAGTGCTACAGCGCCCTCCTGATTCAGACCACCTAAATCTTCACGACATGGAAAAGATATTGAAATTACTTCTGAGGAGATAAGCTTCCTCCTCCTGTAGTGCGTTTTTCATGCAGAATCTGCCTGACAATGAATAGTCTTCAAGATCTATACTGGCTTTTTTCTGGCCTGGGTTTCTCGTCTGGAATGTTTTCCACTAGACTTGTTGAGTCCATCTCAGGTGGAATCATAAGAAGGCAATATGATCCTTCCTTCTCTGAAGAATGCATTTCAAATCCTGTCCATTTCACACTACTAGATTTCTGAGACTAGAAAGGAAGAACATCCATCTCTGTCTGTTTTCTTTGATACTCTTCCTTGTATGTCTCTTGCTCTGCTGTTCCTATACTGCTGCAGAATACATATAACATTACAGATTCCTCAGAGGAATTTAGGCCCCCAGGGTGAAACTTGATTCCTCCCCTAGTAGCAGACCTTCTTCTGTGACATACTCACATTCAGAATCTCTTGCTCCCTCAGAACTATGAAAATATGAACGCGTGCAAAAAACTAGACACTTTCCTTAAATGCTCTCAAAAGCTTTCCCTCCACATATGCTTTACAATATTTTCTGGGTAGCAGGAATATAGTTTGGCTCTTTAAACTGCGTACTTACCAACTAAATAGTTAACTTCTAGAAATATCAGTAGTCCTTTAGCTGTTGCTCAGTAGTCTCTCCCAAATCTTAAAAAAAAAAAATTATTTCTTCCGCAAGCTTTAGTTGTTAAAATAAAAATACACCATAACTGTCACTGTCACTATCACTGTCCTCCCATTGTTCATCAATTTGCTCAAGTGGATCCAGTAAGGTCTCCACTGGGACACATGTTACTGTTTTTGGCATATAGAATACATTATGGGTAGCTCGCCAGGCTTTGCCATGTAGGCGAGATACTCTCGGTAGCTTGCCGGGCTCTCTGAGAGGGGTGGAGGAATCGAACCTGGGTCAGCTGAGTGCAATGCAAACTCCCTACCCAGTCCAGCCCACCATACCATAACTAGTAATTGTTATAATAGTCACCTAAAATTTTATTACGTGTAGCGATAGCACAGCGGTAGGGTGTTTGGCTTGTGCACAGTCAACCCGGCCGAGCTGGGTTTGATTCCTCCGTCCCTCTCAGAGAGCCCAACAAGCTACCAAGAGTATCTTGCCCGCACAGCAAAGCCTGGCATACTCCTGGTGACTGGCAAGCTACCTGTTACATATTCAATATGCCAAACACAGTAACAACTAGTCTCAAAATGGAGATGTTACAGGGCCCGCTTGAGCAAATTGATGAACAACAGGAGGACAGTGTTTGTTTGTTTTGTCTGTATTTATTACAGATAGGGTTTTTTGCCCAGATAATATTACTGGCTCCACAACTGAAGATTTCTATAATTTAAAAAAAATTCACACATACCATAAAATGTATCAGTTAGAGCTCACATAATAAGTACATGTTTGGAATGTGGCAAGTCCTTATCAAGGTCCCTTAAGAACAGCAGGTATGGTTGGATAGGCCCTGAGTCTCTAATTGGCCCTAGTACCAAACTGTTAGTCCTGTACTATGTCCCTCTAGCGTACTTCTAGTCATGGCTCTGAAATATTTTTAAAAGCTGTGTAATGTCTCAATATGTTGTTTTCCACTGATACTATGGAACGAAAGTACAATCAAAGATCCCCTTGGGAAGTTTAAGATTTTCACTTTCCATTAGTTTCTCTCTGTGACCCTCACTCTATGCAAGCCTATCTTTAATCATCCTCTATTAATGACAGGATATGACACTAGGAGATTATATGTTATTTTAGAATCCATAAGTATCTTCCATTTATCTGCTTTCTATAATGACTTCATATGCCCATTCTCATACAATTTCAAATTTATTTTGCAACTACTAAATTACCATTCTAATTTATACCCAGATAATACCATAATACTATATTTAGGCCAACTGTTTGCTTTAAAGGTGAATTACCAGAATTTATATATGTTTTCCAAGTCATTTCTACATAAACAAGCCAACATACAATTTCATGTCTTTTTTAAACTTTTTAAATTTGTTTTTGCTTTTTTGGGCCAAACTCAGTGGCTCTCCAGACTCAGAACTTACTGCCTGCTTCACCCTCAAGGATCACTCCTGGCAGGGTTTAAGCGACAAATGAACGGCTGTAGATGATCAGATATTTTCACAATATTCAAACTCAGCATTTTTTTCATAATTAGCCACAAAATATAGTTTTACATCATGGTATTCCTTATATTTATCCTATTGAAGTCAAGTCTCCCTTTCTGCTCTCTGCTTTTCATTCTTTCTCTTTGTTTCTTTAAATTTATCTTCTTTTTACATTTTTTCTTTTAGAGGGTGGGGTTTTGGAGAGATGTTTGGACCATAAATAGCAGAGTTCAGTGATCATTCCAGATTCTGTGCCCAAGAAATACTCTGGGGATTGGGGGGGGGGTGCTCAGAGGACCTCATATGATGCCAAGTATTGTATTCTGGTTGCCTGTGTCAAGAACGTGCCACATGCTCTGTACTATCTCCCCAGCTCATATTTCTTTTTTTCTATTACTTCCCTCATATTCCCAAAGGTCAAAGCTGGAATGACTTTCCTCTTTTCCCTATTCACATTTAATAAAGTTATTTCTATATTTTTTCTGAAAATGTAACAAAAATGATAGCTGTTCCTTTTAATCTCATGTTGAAAGACATCATGTATTTCTTGCACTATCCATGTAGAGATATGCTACTTTCTAGATTAATCTTCTCATTTTCCTCTTCATTGCAATTCATTTCACTGTGTTTAAAAAAATAAATAAGAAATCCATGGCTCTGTCTATTGCCGCCTGCATTTGGTGGTCTCATGATGCTTCCCCCACCCCAGACGGCTGATTGGGCGGACAGAGGAGGAAACGAGGACCAGGCTGGTTGATATCAATTGCCATATACTCTAATATCGACTTCCTTCCTCTCCCCCATTTTCCTGTCCACTCGCACGCCTTAGTGATATCCTAAATCATGACGGTTGGGTATAATTACACATAGGTATACTCATCCAATCAACAGAGATGAAATCCTGTCCTCAAGGGAAGCTTCTTATAGGACAATTCTCATTCAGCAAGATAATCTGCCAAAGGGTAAAATACCATCTGTGGGTATCTTTCTCCTTCCCTTAGTCTAGCAACCACACAACCACATGAACATTCATTTTAATTCTACTCCTTAATAATATTAGTCATTTTGTATGGACACAATAAGAGATACATTGAACTTATAGGGTGGCTCTCCTGGGAGGGGGAAGGCATCTTCCTATATGATTCAGACTACAGTGCTTAGGCCAGACTAGTCTTTCCTAAGCCTAGCAGAGTGCTAAACCAATTGTTATTTTTTTTTTAAATCATGACAGAATTTGTCCATGACCATGCTCCTAACTTATAGCTACTTATAGCTAAGTGTTATGGTGTTTTGGTCTGGCCCATTTCGATGCCAGGGTTGCTCAAAGCTTGCCCTAGGGACCCGCATTGGGAGACCCTGCTTTGGTGTTGCTAGGAAGTAAAGGCAACGGAAGCTTAAGTCGAGAGAACAGATGCCCAGGAGTGAATACTCTTCAGAGTCAATTAACTCCCAGTAACAAAAGCATAGCATCAACTGTATTCCGAAAGCATAGCATTAACTGTGTCTTTACAAAAAGGACATTGCTCTAAAGTAACTATGCAAAGGAGATGAGAAAACCAATATTTCACTCATAAATAAAAAAAATCTTAGATTTCCGAGGATTCTGACCTTACAAGTTAACAAAATCTGATTAGGGGATATAGGCGATTGACTGGTTCTGGAAACAGAGCACAAAAAAAGAGGTTACAGGTAAACACAGAGGAATTGGAGTGCCTTAGGAGAACTGTGATGGGTATAACTCAATAAACCTAAGCTCCCTGTGGCAAGGGAGACAGGACATACCAATGTTATCCTGCACTCTCACCATTCTTTATAATATGTATAACTATGTAGTAATCTTCAGCCAAGAATTTAGAATTTCTGTTGACTTACACTACCCCAAAACAAACCCCATGCATTTAGAATTTGTGATACAGTTGGGCATAATAGAAATAAGTAAAACTTAAAAAGAACTACTAAGTAATACAAAATTCTAAAAGATAAAGCAAGCCAGAAAGAATGTAATAACAGTTGCTCATTTTATCATCAATATTGTTGAGTCCTTGGTACAACTATATTCTCTTCTGCATAATCATGCCAGCATCAGTAAAATAGTAACTTCTTATACTTAGTCATAATATAAAATTTAAAAATCAGACATATTTTTCAAATTAATCAAACTAGAGATAAGATGTTAAATTGATCATATCTGTTTTCAAGTCATATTAACTTTATGTGTAATACAAATATTTAATTACTATTTTCAAATAAGTATCTCTAACGTGTCCACTGTTATCTCTGTTGTCTTTGTGTTTGGAACTTTCCAAATTCTGCACTTTCACTTCCATTATGTCATTATATAAAGTATAAGGTAAAGGTAAAGGTAAAGGCCCTCCCGTTGATCGTCGATTTGCTTGAGCGGGCCCAGTAACGTATATTTCTCATTTATTTTTTTATTGAATATAAAGGAAAACTGAACTCAGCAAGTGTCTACAATTGAGAAGGAAACACTAATTCTACAATAATTTTTTTCTAGTCTTTTTTGGGGCTGGAGCGATAGCACAGCGGGTAGGGCGTTCGCCTTACACGCAGCCAACATGGCCGACCCGAGTTCGATTCCTCCGCCCCTCTCGGAGGACCCGGCAAGATACCGAGAGTATCGGATATGCCAGACACAGTAACAACAAAGTCTCCAATGGAGACGTTACTGGGCCTGCTTGAGCAAATCGACGATCAACGGGAGGGCCTTGTTTGTTTTGGAGGACATATCAATACTCTGGGGTACTGATCCATGCCCTGCAGTGCTTAGGAGGTAATGTAGTAATTGGAATCTCTGCCACATGGAACTGTTTCTCCAAACCTCCAACTTGAATTTACATCAGTAATTGGTAACAGTGGATCAACTTGAATTTATATCAGCAGTTGACCACACAGATAGTTGAATATCTATTATCAACAGTTGATCAAAATAATTGTTAGTGCATAGTAAAATTTCATACTTACTGCCACTTATAGTAAGTGCAAAGAATTTTATCTTCACACATGTATTTAGGTAAATGAAATCTTAAAAAATAGCTACACCCATTTGTTTACATGTTGTTTATAAGTGCTTTTAGTGTGTATGGCGGTCAATTTATGGCTTTATGTTGTCAGAAACCATATGTATTTTATGGTCCAGATATTTTTGGTCATGTCAATTTTATAACTTTTGAATTATGTATTTTAGTTATAAATTTGTATGTCTAGAATATTAAAATTTGCAAATAATTTAGCATAATGCATAAGTTTCTTCCATAATTCTGTTTGGAATTACAACATTCATGTTTTTAATTCTCCAGAAATTAATATGTCCTAGTATGTGTAGTTAAAATTTATATTATTAAATATCACAAATAAAAGATCTATTCAGTCTCTTCAGAAAATTATTTATAATTGAACAGTGCCATCTCTAAATAGTTCATATAAATCTCTGCAATTTACTTTTAAAAGTTAAAATGATTTTTAAATATTAACATTCACATTCTATGGCTACAGAATTGTGAATTCAAAAACAATCACATTAATCAACATACCCTTGACTAGAGTTAATTAAAGGCATGAAATTAATTTTAAATTGCTTCTTATTTAGTTAAAGAAATAATGCTGATTATGATGATGGTTTTAATCTTCAATCATGTTTTTACAACTCTTAGCTTTACAGTTTTATTCATAAGTAATACTTCTATACTGAAGAAATTTATCTATTAATATATTTGAAGAGAAGTAGATTTGCGATTAGAACAATTACAATAGAAAGTTTTATTTCTGTAGTTAGTACTGATTTGAATTTTGAGGGATTTGCAATGCATAATAATTATAAAAATTATACATTTAATTTTATTTTTCTTGGTGTGACATAAAAATGAGGACTTTGATAACAAATATTCTTAAATATTTGTAAATTAAAATTCTATGCTTAATAGCTTTCAATCAGGTTTTGGAATATTTTAGGAAAATAAAAATTTTCTTTTTCTCTTAGATATAACAAAGTTAATATATAGTGGACATTCAAAAATACAGAATATTAATAATAAAATATTGAATGAATAAAATTGCTCTAAAGAAGATATATAGTTAAAAGAGAAAAATATGGTAACTGGAAATACTTAATTTACATTATGAAAGTTGTTTAGAAACTATAGTCTTATTATTATAACAGCAACACATGTATCATTATCTCTTAAACTCAAAATATTATGTTTACAATAACAGTGTATGAGAAGTATGATGATAAAATGATCCCACTTTGTAAAAGCACAAATAAAAATGATTGGCATAGATCCTAAGGTATTTTGCACGGCATGACATACAGGTACATTTATTACCTTAAATTTATTTATTACAGATTAGATTACAATATTCAAATGACCCAGCTTATTAGTCATTGCAAATTACTGTCCTTGAAAATCATTATTAAATATTTGCGAGAAACATTTTATATAAAAACTAAGTACATTTATGTTTAAACAGCATGTAAGAGTTTAAAACAATAAAAATTACAGAATTAACATCTAAAAATTTGAACTTTACTATAGTTAATGTTTATAACTAGAGAACTGTAATTTTATAAATGCAACTCTGGGATTGACTACTTTTACAAAATAGATTAAGTATAATTTAATTATATATTATTTATGCCTAATTTTTCAAATACATGCATATATTTCATAATGAACATGACGTTGTAAATGTAAAATTTGGTATTAATTATTTGACTTTGTCTTTTCTTACAGCATGGGCATTTAAACTAATAGTTTAAAATTTATTGGGAGTTTTTTTAAATTGTTAATAGATACTGCATGTGACAGCCGTCATGATTTTAAGAATACTCTAAATATTTGGGAATTAAGTAACCCACATCTGAATAGTGGGGGTCAAAGAAGAAAGCACAAAGAGAGCAAATTACTCAGACAACAATTAAAAAAAAATGTAAACGAACTCCTATAGGAAAACTGAGTTTTTGAAATAAGTAATTGCAATTAGGCCTGTATCAATGAAAATAAATGTCTCAAATAATGTATCAACAATATACTGTAGCACTGTAGCACTATCCTCCCATTGTTCGTCAATTTGCTTGAGCCGGCCCAGTAATGTCTCCATTGTGAGACTCGTTGTTACTGTGTTTGGCATATCCAATACATCACGGGGAGCTTGCCAGCCTTTGCCATGCGGGCGAGATACTCTCAGTAGCTTTCCAGGCTCTCTGAGAGGGGCTGAGGAATCGAACTTGGGTCGGCCAGGTCAACCTCATGCAAGGCCTGGTGCAATGCCCTACCCGCTGTGCTATGGCTTCAGCTCAAACAATATACATTATAGCAAAATAGTTATAAAAAGTATAGCAGGATAATTATGACAAAAGATCAAACAAAACTAAAGATAAGTCAAAGGAAAGACAAAATAATTGATGCTAAAAATAAATTAAATAATAAAAATTTTAAAAATTAATGTAAAAGCTAGTTATTTGATATATTTGATCAATAAAATTGCAAAACCCCTTCCTAGGCTTATGGGGTGGCATGGAAGGGGGGTAAAGTCTAATAAATAAAATAAATGAAGTTACAACTATTACTGAAACAATATGAAATCTTTAATATTGACTTTAGTCGTGCTATTAATGAATTTATCCCATTTACAATGAAAGCAAAAATAAAAGAGCAAGAGTGCTTCAAAATAAAATTTTCAGTGCCAACAATAAACTTTGGCTCAAATACAAAGACACTGTACTTTGAATGAGAGAAAATATTTGCATATCATATTTATACATACATATCATTTATAATATACATGTAATCCCATCAATGGCCAAGAACCAGAGACTATTAAACCAAGCTCCTGAAAGAGAACAACGCAGTCTCATACCCCTGTGCCTGACTGTCTTCACCCTTGGAAGGGGGCAGGTTGAGTTTCCCTCCCTGTCCTGAGCAGAGCCCTGGCAGCTGAAGATCTCTAGAAGCAGCCACAGCCATGCTCAAGACCACTCTCCACATGCTCAAATGAGCCTCACACATGAAGGAACAGGCAGAGGAGCCAGATGTGCAGGACCTGGGGCTGAGATCTCCAAGCCTGCTCAGATCGGGACTGGGCATCTTCCACACAGATCCCCCATCTTCCAGTAGCTAGACAGTTACACGCACCAACTTCCCACAGCGCTGTGTAATCCCTTTGATGGCCAAGATCCAGAGACTATAAAACCAAGCTCCCGGAAACTTGTCTTACTGTCTAGTTCTCACTCTCGGCGAATCGGGCAGACTCCTGAGAGTATCCTGCCCACACAGCAGAGCCTGGCAAGCTCTCCGTGGCGTCGATATGCCAAAATGCAGTAGCAATGATGGGTCTCATTCCCCGTCCCTGAAAGAGCCTCCAATGTAGCATTTGCTAAAATCAGGGCTAGGACAAAAGGAGACATTACTGGTGCCTGCTTGAGCAAATCGATGAACTATGGGATGACAGTGATAAGTGAATATCCAACATTCAACAGCTAACAACCATCAAAATGAAAAAAGTAGATCAATTGCTAAATAAACAATTTCCAAAAAAGAAAGCAGATTGGATACCTGGCCACATAAATGTGGTTTTCACCATGGAAAGAGAGAGAGAGAGGAAGGATTCAAGGAAAAAAGTTTCAGAGAAAGAATTTATCGTTTTAAAGTCAATGTCCTAAAACAAGTGAGGTAATTTGAAGCAGGAAGGTAAATTCTATTTGGTCATTAGTCAAAGCAAGAAACTTATTTTCCTTGATAAGTAGTCTAAAGATGTGGACTGTCTAAAGCAATAAGACTTTAAGTTTTAAACTTAGGAATGACTTCAAGCTATACTTTTTGAAAGTTTCAAAACCACTTTGCAACTGCCATTCTCAGAAAGCTTCTATAATCCCAAAGCCCCAGTTCTATAATCCCACAAAACAATTCAGTGCCTACAGGTACAGTATAATGATTCAACTAAATCTCTTGATAATCCTCTGATATCAATGTGTCCTCTGATAAAGTTACTGAAGATAAAATGCCTCACTGATTAAGTTTGCAGGAAAAAAAAGAAATATAGAAGTAGCAAAACAGTTGTAATGCCACCTCCACTTGACTAAACATTTCAAATCTTTACATCAATAGAGCCAATTACCTAAACCAAAATCACAAATGGACTGTAACAAAACATAAAAAATATTGATTTTTTTCACTTTCCTGACACAATAATACTTAAGCACACTAGGAATATTGCAAATAATTTAAATGAAAATCTAGTATGCCAGTCCCTAAAAGCAGACAACCATTAATTCCTCAAATTTCAAGGATTGGTAGCAATATCATTATAGAATACTATTTTCAGGCAACCTATTTAAAGGACATTTACTGACAGAGAAAGGATTTAGTTAAAATGAATACAAGCTGTTATATTCAAGTACATATAGTTTAGGTTTGATGTATAGACCTCAGAATTAATAAGAAATATTACAAATCAGAAACACTTAAGTGACTCACATTCAGTTACATTTGGTTTACATTTTAATGACAAAACATAGATAATTTCAGTTAAAAAAACATATTTTGTTTACAAACTGCCACTTCTGAAACTCAAGAAATAGGACTCTTTTAATTCTGACAATCTAGATCCTAGTTCTTAAATTACCATGGTTAGTTTGTATCATGAATCTTTCCGCAAAAGTTAATTAATCTGTGAAGTCAGCATGTCTAAGCAGAAGATATATTTTAAATTTGAACAGTATGTTAAAGATAGTTGTTGGGTAACATTGCTCTGTCCTTCAAGAAGCTTAGGTTTTATCTGGTTACACCCATTCATCTGGTTACACCCACCAATCTGGTTACACCCACCACAGTGCTCCAGAGGCACTTCCACTTCCATTGTGTTTACATGTAAACATGTAAACAGTCTTCCCTATGCTCACCTTCCCACCCAGTTAATCAGCTTTCTCCTTAATCAGACTTTGTTAATTTGTAAGATCAGTTTCCCAGAAAACTATGATTTTATATGTATGAGTGAAATATTGCCTTTCTCCTCTCCTTATGCCTTATGAATAGTTTACCTTAAGGTAATATCCTTTTTGTATAGATACAGGAAGACCGTTAACATTATGCTTTGTAACTTAGGATTTGATTGGCCTTGAATATTATTCACTCCCGGGCATCTGCTTTCTCGACTTAGCCTCAGTTGCCCTTAGTTCCTAACACCCCAAAGCAGGGTCCCGACAAGGGACTGAATGGACCCAGGGCAAGGGGTGAGCTACCCTGGCAGCGAAATGGGCCAGGCCAAAGTGCCATGATTCTTAACTAAGTTAAGAGTTTGATCATGGACAAATGCTGTCATGATCCAAGGTAACGACAAGACTAGGATCCTGCTAGGGGTGGGAAAGACTATCTGGCCTGAGCACCATAGTCTGAGATCGAGATGGCCCTAGGAGAGCAATTCTATAAGTTTAAGATATTTCTTACTGTATCCATACAAAATGATTTATATTATATTCTTGTATGCTTGTCGGACAAGGAGAGGAGAGGCACGCCCATGGGATTCTGCTCTAGGGTGGGTCCTCCTGATGAGGAAGGATCTGTCCCAGGAGCGGTCTTCCCTGAGACTAAGATTTCTACCCCTATTGATTGCGACCACACCTAATTGTTTCCCCAATTCCTCACGGAGAGAGGATTTAACTATACTGTAGGAGCGGGCTGGGGCAGAAGGAAGAAGAGAGTTCAGAGAGGATCAGAACCCAGACTCCAGAGAAGGAGGATGAAGGGGAATGGAGAAGGAGAATGAAGTAGCTGGGGGAGGAAGAATGGGGGCAGAGACAGAAGGAGAGATGAGGAGAGAATCAGAATAAACTACGACTAATACCTACTAGCCTGGCCCTCGTTCCTTCCTCTGCCTGACCATCGCCATCGACCTCTCCAGGGTGGGAGAAGGGTGAGACTACCGAACGCGGGCGGCGGGAGAGATAGAGCAACCGTCGCTGAGTTGGGTGCCGTGCCCTCTCTTTGTGTGAGTTTACACAATAGTAAGTACATTTCATTGAATAGAAAGCATTCAAAAAGTATCGTTGAATTGAATGTAGCTCTAAAAGTAAAATTTTCATTTGGGGGGGAGGGTTGTAATAGAATAAAAAACTACAGTGGCTATTTTTTTAAGGTTAACCTAGTTTTACATTGAAGGAAATTAATGTCAAACTCTAAGTCAAACACTAAATTTAAAACCAATATGACATCTGGACAGAATGTTAGTCTTAGCTATATGTTTAAACTGTCTTTATTTTTAATATCAATTTTCTACATGTCACATCGAAAAGATATTTGATGAAAAATTGGTATTTTAATATACAAAAATGTACAACTGACATTTCAATAAAATAGGTATTACATGGCAATAAATTGACTGTGTGTTGTATATTGATCACATAGTCAACAGGCTGCAGATTAAAATAAAGTAAAGTAAAATAGCTCTTAGTTCTAATACACTTGAAATTAATAAGATTTAATACATTTTTAAAGTTATTTTGATTATGGGACTGGAGTGATACCACAGTGGGTAGGGTGTTTGCCTTGCACATGACCAACCCGGCTTCGATTCCCAGCATCCCATATGGTCCCCGAGTCAGGAGTGATTCCTGTTTGCAGAGCCAGGAGTAAACCCTGAGTATCGCCAGGTGTGACTCAAAAAGAAAAAAAAATGTTATTTTGATTACAGATTAAAAAATTGTTCTTTATTCAGCTCTCCTCTTAATTAAAACCTAACTTGGGAGTACTTGAAATGCTGCTTTTCAAAGCATTCATTCAAAACTTTTTGCAAACTTGCTCTAACTGGAATGGAAATTCAATGAATTTATTTATGAAAAAGTTACTTTGCCCATGTGACACTATTATTTCATTATAAACTCGACAACTATAGAAGGAAGATTTCGTAAAAGCATGCCTAAAGTCTAATTTATTATATATAGTATGTTTTCTGTATATGAGGATCTTATAAAGCCGAGACTCTCATTAGGTTTTTTTTTTTTTTTCTTTTGGGACTGGAGCGATAGCACAGAGATAGGGCATTCGCCTTACAAGCGGCCAACATGGCCAACCCAAGTTCGATTCCTCCGCCCCTCTCGTGGAGCCCGGCAAGCTACCGAGAGTATCCGATATGCCAAACACAGTAACAACAAAGTCTCCAATGGAGACGTTACTGGGCCTGCTCGAGCAAATCGACGATCAACGGGAGGGCCTTTACCTTACCTTACCTTACCTTTTTGGGTCACACCCTGCGATGCACATGAGTTACTCCTGCTGTATCATGCACTCAGGAATTACTCATGGCAGTGCTCAGGGGACCATAGGGGAGGGGATACTGGGAATCGAACCTAGGTTGGCTGTGTGCAAGGCAAACGCCCTACCCTCTGTGTTATTGCTCCAGCCCCTCATTAGGTATTTCTGAAGAGAAATTCTATGCTTCTCCTTCATTGCTGACCATAATTTTAGAAATATATTTGTACAACCTTCTGTTAAGGGTTACAGGGTTACATTTACTGTATTGATTATTCTTGGAGATGATTATATATTATCCATATGTTTTCACTACACCACCTATCTGTGATTAGAACAATCCTTTAGACATTATCTTTTTTTAGTAGATATTTATAGAAGGAATGCCTGAATGAATAGATGAATGACTGAACTCAGCTTGCAGATGTTGATAAGAGGCTGTTAGGTAATTTTCAATGAGATTCATCCCAAAATAAAATGTAGAATTACATTTAAGGAAACTGAAGAGTTTAGTTTTGAACTTCAAATTATTAAAGCAATGAAGTTTATAGGGTTAAAGGTGAGCTCTTTCAATAAAACACAGCTTTTCTGTGTGATTTATTTAAATCATTGCGAGTTTAATTCCAGGTACATTAGTTGGTAACACAATCTCCCTCTTTGTTCTGTTTAGAGTAACATCCAGGATCACAAAAGGAAACATAGAATGAACTTCTGTTAAATCCTATAGTCTGCTGTTAATTTCTCTCAGGCTCTCAATTTGAATTTGGTTGGCTGATTAGAATACTGTTGATCCTGGTTATATATTTCAGAGCCTTTGAGTATGATATCATATCAATGGATAATGACAAGTGGGCTCTCTACACTACTGAAGTTATTTTCCTGAACTGGTGGAGAGAAAAAAAAATATCAATGAAAGTGCGACAAGTGGAGGTTATGTAGAATGTTGTAAACAGACTAGAAATAGTAAGCTAGAAATACACTTACTATAGGAATCTTGTTTACTGAAAGCTAAAGGGAAAGGCCATAAGACGCAAAAAAAAAAAAGTCTCACAGTCTGTTGTGTTGACAACAGACATTCAAATTAAAATTCAGAAATCAAGGAAAAAATTCTTTAAAGATCATTTGCCTCATAGAAAGTTCTGCTCTGGGGCTAGAGAATTAGTACAAGGATTAGGACAGATGGCTGCAGACAGTTCACCTCAATTTGATACTTGGAACCATGAGATACCATGATAATTACTGGGTGCAACCTTGAAAAACATTGAGAACCATGCAAAGAGAACTATGTTATCCCTGGCCTCAGAGGCTTATATTTAAATCTAGGATGGGCTGAAAATTTCCAGAAATTATCTTATGTGACTTAGTACTGATTGACAACCTGCTGCCCCAAATAAGTACAACCTTTTCTTTAAAGGAAAAAATATTGAATTCAGTAAATAGTATTGTACTTTATATAATAAAAACATAGGTTAGCCTTTTAAAGATTGCTTTTAAACTTGACAATTGTAGTAAAGGAAAAAAGAAAGAAAATGTACTCTGATCAGACTCCCAGCCAAGTTGTCCTTACTTCTAGGAAAGAGGATATAGTTATTAGTGAAGAGCTAAAGGTTTACAGCTTGAAAATGTGGAAGTTCAAATACTAGAGAGATTTGAGAAAAACACAATGTTGGAGGATAGAGGTTAAATAATCCTTCTCTCCCCCCCTCGCCCAGCGGTTTCTCTGAGAACATTTTTCATTTCCTAAAAATACAGAAATATGTGGAACTTTCGGTAGACTTCCTTTTCTAACACTGAGATTTTTCACTCATTTAAGCACTGAAGTAAAACACGGTATTTCAAAGAAAGCAAGAGGAAGAAAAAACATGGAGAATTTCTCCATCATAAGCATTTAAGATACCTTGGTCTAAAGGGGAAACACATTTTTTCCC